>NC_069690.1:2760714-4141071 GCF_023699985.2 Odocoileus virginianus | reverse complement strand
AGGAGGTGCAATCACTGGAGAGTAGCTACTTGCTGCTTCAAGAGGAGAAGAACACATTCAGAAAAGCACAATGTTTCTGGATGGGAAGACCCCTACTCTGCAAAATGTCAGTTCTCCCTATATTCATATATCAATTTAATGTTAATACTAATTTAATCAAGCTATTGACTTTGGCAAATTGGCTATACTAGTTCATCTGGAAAAGTGAGTTCACTAGACACATAGTATTTGAGTTCTGAAAAAGAGGATGATTAGGTGGGCATTTGCTCCATCAAGCTGTTACTGTTTGGAAAGGTATAGTAACCAAAACATTGTAGTGATGCTGGATCAGGAAGGATTCAATAACCTGGTTAAAATTGTAATAAACAGTCTGACTCCATTTTTGATGCCTGCAGGCGGTTTGAAGCCCTGCGCCTCTCTCCTCCCCTTCTGCTCACATCTGGGCAAACTGATAAGAAGGCCCAAGCGTTCCCTTTTTGGCATCAGCGTGAAGTTAAAACCACAGAAGATTGTGCTTGTCCATGGAAACTCTCACCCTGGCCCCATCCCTAACCACCATAAAAACCTTATCACGTATTAATTGTGTCCCCTACCAAATTAGTGTCTTAATGTCATAACTCCTTGTTGTTCAGTCACTCAGTCGTGTCACTCAGCACCATGCACTGCAGGATGCCATCCTTCCCCATCCTTCCCCATCCTCCCCCATCCTTCCCCATCCTCCCCATCCTCCCCCATCCTCCCCTATCCTTCCCCATCCTCCCCCATCCTCCCCTATCCTCCCCCATCCTTCCCCATCCTCCAGTAAATACTGGAGCTTACTCAAACTCATGCCTATTAAGTCAATGACACCATCCAACCATCTCGTCCTCTGTCGCCCCCTTCTCCTCCTGCCCTCAATCTTTCCCAGCATCAGGGTCTTTTCCAATGAGTCAGTTCTTCTCATCAGGTGGTCAAAATATGGGAGCTTCAGCTTCAGGATCAGTCCTTCTGATGAATGATCAGGGTTGATTTCCTTTAGGAGTGACTGGTTTAATCTCCTTGCAGTCCAAGGCACCCTCGAGTCTTCTCCAACACCACAGTTTGAAAGCATCTATTCTTTGGTGCTCAGCCTTTGGTATGGCTCTCATATCTGTACACGATTCCTGGAAAAACCATAGCTTAGACTAGGACCTCAGAATGATGGGAACTTGCTTGGAAAAGGTTTTTTTGTTTTTTGTTTTTTTTTTGAACAGAGGTAATCAAGTTAAGTTAACGTAATGAGAGTGGGCTTCTTTAATCCAGTATGACTGGTGTCCCCATGCACACGTGCTGAATTGCTCAGTCCCATCTGACCCTTTGTGACCCTATGGACTGTGACCTGCCATGACCTCTGTCCATGGGATTCTCCAGGCACGAATACTGGAGTGGGTCGCCATGCTTTCCTCCAGGGCATCTTCCTGACCCAAGGATGAGAACCCACGTCTCTTAGGTTTCCTGCATTGGCAAATGGGTTCTTTTTTAACATTAGGGCCATCTGGGAAGCCCCAGTGGTTCTATAAGCAGAAGAAATTTAGGGACAGACAGCTGGACAGAGAGAATGGCATGTGAAGATGAAGATGCATTATCCAGGAGAGAGGGCTGGTGCTGATCCTGCCCTCAGGCCCTCAGAGGAAACCCACCATACTGACATCTTGACCTCAGACTTCTAGTCTCTGAACTATGAAACAATTACATTTCTGTTTATTTAAAGCCACTCAGGATGGGGAACACATGTACACCCATGGCCGATTCATGTCAATGTATGGCAAAAACCACTACAATATTATAAAGTAATTAGCCTTCTATTAAATAAATTTAAAAAATTTAAAAAAAAAAGCCACTCAGTCTGTGGTGCTTTGTTACAGCACACCCAGCAAACTAATACAGATTGACAGCCTGCACCCTTTCCACGTTCCTGAAGGCATCTTGGCCCTGCTTTGGACCCTACTGTGCTCCCCCCGAAAACTTCATTGTGTAAATAGGAAATCTTTCCTAGCCTCTTGGGGAGTGTGTGTGTGTGTGTGTGTGTATGATCATCAGTCTCAGCTTAGCAATTAAACCAGCATCACCCACTGCTGTAATGACCACAACAGGAATCCAATTAAGGGCTCACATGTTTGCAGAGGCAGCATAACAGGGTTTAAAGCTTGCCTTGGAGCCTGATACCTAGGTTCAAATTTAGTCCTACAAACGACAAATTCCATGATTCTGGGTAATTCAGTAATCCTTATAGGCTGCATTTTTCTTCTTTAAAATGGGACTAATAATAGTAATGCTTCATAGGGTTATTTGAGATTAAGTAGTTTAACTTTTCAAAGTGTTAAAAAAGTACTTAGCATTTAGTTAGCATTTAATTGTATTTGTTAAATCTATGAAAATTTAATGAATGATAAATGAAACATTTCAAGTTAGCAAATAAAAAGGATTATTTAATGTTTAATTTTTAAGACAAATTTAAGCAGATGCTTATTTCACACTTTATATGCTTCCTTATACAAAAACAAGTTCCACAAGGATTCAATATGCAGTATTAAAAATAAAACCATAAAAGTAATAAAAGAGAGCAGGTAAATATTGCCGTTCATATAGCTCCATTCTTTAATAAATAATACATGTGCATGAAATATTTATAAAGCTACATATGTGGAAGTAAAGCAATAGATAAGTATATAGTCAAGAGATGTGGTAAACTGGCTAGATGCTCTCAAGTCTTGTTTTCTTTTCCTGGGAATACAGGAAGCCTAAATTTCCATCTCTTTGTTTCTGTGTGGGATACTGTGACTATGTTCTTGCCAGTGGGATCTGGGAGAAAGCCATATAGACTATTTGAAAGCCTGACCGCAAATGTTTGTGTCGTTTCCCATAGCCTTTCATTCTCCATCTCCTACAAGCAAAGGAATCTGAGACAGCAAAAGCTACATGATGAGTAACCAGCTCAAGCAGAGCCATTCAGAACTCTGTTGTTCTGTGATATGAATGAGAAATAAGCTTACCTGGTGGTGAGCCACGGATACTTTGGGGTTGTTTGGAATAACAAGTAGCGTTAAGCAACCTAACTAATTTGTGGGAGCAAGGGTCCATTCAAATAGAGGTGAAAACATTGCCTTATAGAGCCAATCTTTAAGATAGAGGCAAAGCAGAGTAATAGTAATTAACTGTAGAAACACTACTGCAAGGCTAAAGATAGCTATGCTGTTGAAGCTGACCTTGGCTAGTGGGGAGTGCAAACATGCAATAATTAAAATGGAATGTTTATGACCTAATGTCATAAACATTGAATGTCTAAATGTCTGAGCTCATCATTGGCAAGATGGTTTGGCGACAGCAGTGTAATATAGAGAACTCCAGCTTGTGTGAAAATTAAACCTATGAAAGTCAAAGGCTATCTCTAATTTGAGTTGAAGAAGACCCTTAAGTCAGAAGCCATCAAAGAATAGATTGCAAGATTTTATCATGCAATTTTTTAAAAGCCTTCATGGCGAAATCATAGCAATATTAAAAAATAACTGACAAACTGGGGAAAATATGCATAGTATACAAGTAGGGCTACTACTAATAAACTATAAAAGATAAAAATGCTTGTAAATAGTTGAGAAAAAACTAACATCTTAATGAAAGAGTTGACAAAAAACAAGAAAAAATATTTCACATACATCTACACACAAAAATGCTATCGACTAGCAAACAAGGGCTAAAATGCTTACTCCCATGTAGTATCAAAGAAATATAAATTTAGATAAAAATGGAACATAATACTTTAAAACTGAAGGTTAAAAATGAATAAAGCTCAGTTTAACATGGATGTTGGGAAGGAAGCACTCCATACATATATTTCAGGGGTCTGGTTGTAACTATTCAATATTTTTTGGGGGGGTAATTTGTGCATGCTCTTACATTTGTCATTGCTTTACTGGTGGCTCAGACAGTAAAGAGTCTGTCTGCAATGCAGGAGACCCAGGTTTGATCCCTGGGTCGGGAAGATACCCTGGAGAAGGGAATGGCAACCCACTCCATATTCTTGCCTGGAGAATCCCACGGACAGAGGAGCCTGATGAACTACGGTCCATGGGGTCTCAAAGAGTCAGACACAACTGAGTGACTAACACTTTCACTCTACATCTGTCAGGTTTACATCTACAATTTACACATTTATTTTAGGGAACCCAGTAATTATGTATTGAATTATTTATAGTAGTGAAAGCTAGAAACAGATTAGAAGATTAAATAAGTTATGAGGGATTCTTACAAGTGACTATGATCCAAATGTTAAACAAAGCAAGGTAGGTATTTGTGACTTGATGTAGAAAAGTTATAATACATTGTTCACAGATGAGGGGGGCACAAGCAGGCTACAAAACAAAATCTATTCTGGAAATAGATATATATGATGCATATATATTCTGAGTTTCTGCCTCCCTTTCTTTCTAGAATTGCCTTCCACCAATATTTTGGGAACGGGACTTTAGTGTTAAGTTCCCTCCTGAGGTATCCACCTTGCTTCTCCACTGTTGCCTGGCTCATGTCTTCTTTCTAATCTGTTTTGAAGTATCATCCCCAACTGGGGATCACAGTATTTCTCCAGTATGATATTGTTGCCATCACATGCTGGCCTCAAAAAGGGGCAGTATTGTAAAAGAACTGAATAGTCCACACTAAGAACAATACTGTCAAATGAAACTCAAAGAAGAAAATGACGACTTTTGAAGTTAGTTCACACTGGTGATGTTGTGTGTTGAACAGAACAAGGAAGGGGGTGTTACTTGTTGATAGACTAGCCTGAAACGTCCTTCCTACGGGGAGAGGACAGAGAGGTGGGAATGCTCTCCAAGGGAGGGTTTGCTCTCTTTACCTGAGGTCTCTCCAGTGTCCCTGGCTGGTTTGGTTCCAGCATCTACTCCCCTCTGCTAAAACCTACTTTGACTCTTGGCAAGGATGTCATTAGCGGAGGGGAGACAAACTTGGTGTGACAGAGTTTTAGAGTTAATGGTGCCTTTAAAATAGCTGTCAGAGTAAACCTTGCCAGAATTCATGGCACTCATGAAATAAAGAGAGTAATTTGTTCAAAATCTTATTATCCCAGGAGCGTGTATATTAGGAAAAGGAAGATGAGGTGCTGCCTAATGTCCCTTGTAACTGAGTATACCTCTTCCCCTATATTCTAACTCATGGCCGTAAGAAGGGGGCTGACTTTCAACTGAAATGGGAAGCAAAGTACTTATGGGGAAAAAGAAATAATCAAAATATATATTTTTTGTCTTCTCAGTTTTTCCTTATGGGAAATCACATGAATATGTTCAGAGAACACCCATGATGCTCTTGAGAATGAGTCAATTCCTACTCTTGGTTCTGAGTCAGACTAGGCCTGACCCAGTGGTTAGGGATATACTGCCCAGTTAGGGCATGCTGATACAAAGAGAAATCCCACAATAGAGGAAGCTGACGGGTAATGCTTTTCAATCACTGGTGGTGGTGTATGATAAATATTGTGTTCTGCAGTATTATGCATGCTTTCTGCAAAATGTCTGCAGACTAATCTCTGACAAGCCCAGATGACAGGAAATACTTAATGCATGGCACTGGCAGCCTGTAGACATGCTGAAACCCAGTGCAGGCAGAAGCTCCTTTACAGACAGAGAGATGAAGGGCTCCACAAATGGGATGATAGTCCTCAGTGCCCAGTGCATTTTTATTTAGCCAAGAAACTGAAATGTTTCCTAAAGGTTGTCTTATTCCTCAGTGTTTAAATTAGGAAATTGGAGCAGAGAAAGGTTAAATGCTTTTATGCAATCTTCCAACAAATCTAGCATAGGTGAGAGTCTAACATTATATGCTCAAAACTATCCAGTGGGCACCTGGCAATTTCTGTTCCCCTCCATCCTACATCAGAGGCGTTATAGGGGTACTTAAGTGTTGATTATAAATGTCAAGATGTTTGCAGATGTGGATTTGAAATGGTCTAGATGACATATAGAGTATTATAGAAGACATGCCCTGAACAGAAAAGATGAAAATGAAATGTGTTTGCCTGAGAATTAGGTAGAGGTGGGGAGGTTGTCAGGGAAGGGCAAGGCTTGTCATCAGACCAGATATTAGAGAACTAACATTTTATCAGCTTTGAATTCACATCCAAAGGGGAGTGAAGAACTAAACAGGAGGGATTCAAATACGTATACAATCTAGGGCTCAGAATACTATTGAAAAAATCAGAAGACAAATATTATTGACTCAGAAGGCTAGATAGCTCAGTTGGTAAAGAATCTGCCTGCAATGCAGGAGACCCCGGTTTGATTCCTGGGTCAGGAAGATCCCCTGGAGAAGGGATAGGCTACCCACTCCAGTATTCTTGGGTTTCCCTGGTGGTTCAGTTAGGAAAGAATCCACCTGCAGTGCATGAGACCTGGGTTCAATCCCTGGGGTGGGAAGATCCCCTGGAGAAGGGAAAGGCTACCCACTCCAGTATCCTGACCTGGAGAATTCCATGGACTGTATAGTACATGGAGTTGCAAAGAATCGGACACTAGTGAGCAACTTTCACTTCACACTTCACTTCAGAAGAAACCCTAGGGATTGTCTCCCTTAACCCTCCCCCGTTTTCCTTTTGCAAACAAAGAAATGGAAATCTCACAAGCCATAGTGATAGAGCTTACTAAAATCACCTCACAGATTAGCGTAGAACCAGGAATAATTAACCAAGTTTTCTTTCTTCTTCTTGGACTTTTATAGGAGACAAGATTGTTTTTACACCAATTCTTTCCTGGAAATATAGAGAGAAAGTTTCAAAGCTATCATGTTTTTGAACATCCTTTCAGATCTACTTTCTCTCTCTTCTCCTTCTGGAATTCCAATGATGACTTTTGGAGTTTTCATCATTGTCCCACAGATTTCCAAAGGTTCTACCCGTTTCTCTCCCCATTTCTTTCCTCTGTGGTTCTGATTGAGTTTGCTCTTTTATCTGTCCTTTGCTCACTGATTCTATCCTTTGCTATCTCTGTGTGGTCTATTCACTGAATTTTTAAAAAGATTAATGCTATATTTTTCACTTCTATAATTTCCATTAGATTCTTTTTTAATACCTGGTATTTATTAAAATTGGGTCTTGCTATTTTTTAGCTTGCTTCTGAGAATTTGTAATTAACTGTTTAAGTAATTTTATGATGGCTGCCTTAAAACTCTGGACACATAACTCCAAACATCTGATTCATCCCGACCTTGGCATCCATTAATTATCTTTTCTCCTCCAAGTTGTGATTTTCCTAGTTTTGGGGATGAGTTTTAGTCTACTGCATTCTGGACATTTTGCCTACAACTTTTAGGACACTGAATCTTTAAATCTTCTGTTCAGCAGACAGTCACACGATTTAAGGTTGAAGCATGAGACTCCTGGCCTGCTTTCTTCTGGGCTGTGTCTCCGTGAGAATTTAATAGTGAGAGTCGTTGCTGAGTCACTGTGGCCTGTTTAGTGTACCTGGTGCCCTGGGGCTCCGCTGTCCCCTTCTGGTGCTGTCACAGGGGGCAGGAGGGATTCCCCCAGACTGGGGCCCCATCAGTGTCTCTCAGTTGAAAAGTGGCATCTTAGGAACAAGGACGTAGGGGCTTCCTGGACTCGACCTCATGAGGTGGTGGGAAGGGGGATCTGCTTGCTGTGGACTTGCTGCTGCTTCTTAGCAGGGCTCTCTGATGAGAAGCGGGGCCTGGCTCTCCTCACTCGGGGACTCCCGTTTGATCTCAGAAGAGGAATGAGTCTGCCTGCATTGCCTTTTGTTGCTCAGTCGGGGTCAAGAGCGCTCATGCCTGGTTGGCTGGTAGCTTGCTTCTGTTGAGGTGCACTGGTGGAGTGTCATAAGACTGCTGTTGTCATGTTCCTATAGTCTTTGGTTCCAACCAAGTTTGTCTTCCTCTAACTACTTTTCAGGACTTCCCTGGTGGCTCAGTAGGTAAAGAACCCACCCGCAGTGCAGGAGATCACTTGTAATGCAGGAGACGCGGGTTTGATCCCTGGGTCAGGAAGACCTCCCGGAGAAGGAAATGGCAACCCACTCCAGTATTCTTGCCTGGAGAATTCCATGGTGGGCTACAGTTCATGGAGTTGCAAGGACTGAACACACTTAGCACTAAACCACCACCACCAACTCCCGCTCAGAATTCTTTGGTCACCTCTGGCTTTATTTCAAGGGGATACTGTTGTATTTAGTGGTGGTGGTGTTCAGTCACTCAGTTGTGTCTAATTCTTTGCAAGCCCGTGTGCTGTGGCATGCCAGGCTTCCCTATCCCTCACTATGTCCTGGAGCTTGCTCAAACTCATGTTCACTGAGTCAGTGATGCCATCCAACCATCTCATCCTCTGTCATCCCCTCTCCTTCTGCCTTCAATCTTTCCCAGCATCAGGGCCTTTTCTAATGAGTTAGCTCTTTGCATCAGGTGGCCAAAGTATTGAAGCTTCAGCTTCAGTATCAGTCCTTCCGATGGATATCCAGGGTTGATTTCCTTTAGGATGGACTAGTTGGATCTCCTTGCTGTTTAAGGGACTCTCAAGAGTAGGGAAGAGCACAGAAAAACCATGTGCCAACATGTCTGGATCAGAATCTGCTAATTTCATTTTTATTACCATTTTATTCTTACTTATGATACGTGTGTGTGTGTGTGTGTGAAAGAAAGAGAAAGAGCATTAGCAACCAAAAGAAGAGAGAAGCCAGGTGGAGCTTTGGTGATCGAAATTAGGGTGCAGTCCCTTCAGCCTTAGTCTATCAGTCCCTCCAGTAAGGGCCACTACATTTGCGACCATGAACTAAATCACTGTTCATGGGGAGAGGGATGTGGGGGAAGGGATGAGAGCCTTGCAATGAAACATTCACTTTGTGAGAATACGATATGATTTCAGAGACTTTTGAACCCAGACATCAAAGAAACTCAGAAATGAAACCATGGTGTTTCCTTATAATCAGAACTCTGCCTTTCTTGTACGAAGACTTCTGATAATTTTACAAAAGGGCTTGCAGTAACTTCATTGTCATGACCATCCAAGTTTAAAAACACACACAAAAAAGTGTTTCAGATGGGAAGTCAGACCTAGAGATGGTTCATGTTAAAATTTAATTTCTTTTTTAATGACCTTACATTTACATAAATGTTGAAAGTATTATACAAAGAGCTTCATTTTTCTCTAAACCTTTTAAGGGAAAATTGCCATCACATGCAAATGCTATAATGTGTATTTCCTACACAAGAGTGTTTTCCTATGTAGCTAAAATGTAGTGATAAAAAATAGGAATTTATCACAGATACATTGCTACCATCATATTCTCAACCCTTTTTCAAGCTTTGCCATTTGTCCCAGTAATATCTTTTTCGGCAAAAGGAGTCAGTACAGAAACTGCATTGCGTTTTGTTGTCACGTCTCTTTTGCTTTCAACAGGGAGCAGACCCTTGGTCTTCCTTTGACTTTGAAGACCATGATTCTTCTGCAAGGGCCAGACAGGCCTGGCTTCATGAGGGTGGGACCTGTGTAACCAGATAAGGCCTCATGCTTAGGAAGACTTTGTGATTGGTTTAGTGCTCTAATGTTACTTAAAAGTGTTAATAAGTTTTGAACAAGAGTCCCTGCCTTTTCAGTGTACACTGGGTTCCACAGATCATGTGCTTGTCTTGAGTCTAGTTGCTTCATAGAATGTCCCTTGGCTTGTCTGATGCTTTCTTAGGATTGAAGTGAAGTGAAGTGGAAGTTGCTCACTTGTGTCTGGCTCTTTGCAACCCCATGAACTGTACAGTCCATGGAATTCTCCAGGCCAGAATACTGGAGTGGGTAGCCTTTCTCTTATCCAGGGGATCTCCCCAACCCAGGGATCAAACCCAGGTCTCCCACATTGCAGGTGGATTCTTTACCAGCTGAGCCACAAGGGGAGCCCAAGAAGACTGGAGTGGGTAGCTTATCCCTTCTCCAGTGGATTTGAATCAGGCTATACCTTTAATAGATTATCATAGTCATGATATAGCATTCTTATTGCCTCCTATCAGGTGGCACATCACTTTAATTTGTCACACTACTAATGATGTTAACTTTGATGACTTGATTAAGGTACTGTCTGCCAGGATTCTTCACTTTGTAATTAATATGTATTCTGTGGGAGGTATTTTGAAACTATGTAAATATACCATTCTTCATTAAAATCTCAGTTTATCTGTTGATTTTTTTTAATACCAGTGTGAAATTGTAGATTCCAGCTTTATTCCTTGATTATAATCAGTTACTATTATTTATTTTGATAGTTAAGCTGTCTCAGATTTGATAGAGGTACTCCTGAAAAATGACACTATGTCCTTTTAAGAAATCTGCATTATTTTGGTGGTGCTGCCTTATTTTCAGGTATAAGAAAATATTCCAGGCTCAGCTTGCATCTTCCCAGCCATTTTCCCAAAAAGTCCTGATTTCTATAGGAAGAAAATGGTATTTAGCATCATGATCTGGATGCTAAATATGCTTATTGGTATTGTGTGTTACTAACCCTCTCAGTAGGCAGAGCTAGAGACACACCCCTATGCCCACACCATATCTAAATACATGTACATACATGCATATACACGTACATACATTTATCTATCTCTCTACCCATTCATCCATTTTGAAAATCATGAGTTCACACTGATGTCTGCAACTCAAATCCAACACCACGAACTAGTTTCCCATTTTTTTCCTTTGAATACTTGTAATTCCTTTTTCTGACAAACAGGAACTTTGCTCTCATCATCTTTAATATAGTCACTTATTTGATCTATTCTCCAATCGCTTTTTGCTGCTGCTTGCTACACACCCCCCCGCCCCCCATCATTGGGATGACAGCAGTTTAGCTCCTGTATGGAGGCTTCCTCTCTCTACTGGGGCCCCCAGTTGCTGCGTTCCCCCATGGATCCCCTCCTTACTGGACTTTGATTCAACACACACGCCAGGGTCTACCTTATTCCCCATCCAACTTGATGCCGACCTGCAGAATTTCACCTAATGGCATTTGGACTTCGTTGTTCTCCAAGGAAAAGAAGAGGGAGGGAAAGAAGAAAAGGAGTGTTAACTTCAATCATAATGAAAATTCTGATTGTTTTCAAATACTTTTTCATTTCAAAATACTACTAGGGGCCAAATATAAAAGAAATTTGTTACTTAAATTTTGAAAATTCCATTTAATGCTGGAAAAGTTAGTCTTCTTTCCACCATCTTAGGTCTTTTAAGGAATTAAGGGTTTCCCCCTCATTTTCTATCTCTTATAGGAAATTTTGACAAAGACATTTCAGGCTGGTTTCTTCTAAGTTCTACTACTCAACGAATTACAAAGTAAAACGGCTCTGTCATAAAATCAAGGTCCAATGACAAATCAAGAAATTTTCAAAGAATAAAAACATAAGTAAATGCATATGTAGCCTGTATCTGAGAATAAATGGCTATTTCAAGTTTATGATATCCATTCAAGGGTATTGAATCTGTCATTTGCACCCTGCCAGGCTCAAAACTACTATTCTAGCATATGAGTGTCTCGTTACTTTCCTCTCTATTAGAAAATGCTATCTACCTTCTCTACCTGACTTCTATAAACTACTTAATCCCAACAAGAGTGTTATAATTTAACCGACTCTCTAATAAGAGGTCATCAGGGTTACTCTCATCAAGATGTGTGTGCCCAACAATGCTACTCTCAATATAAGGGAAACTGAAATACATTTAATATATATATTCATATACACATTATATATACTTACAACTTACAAATATATACTTTACATTTATAAGTATACATTTATAATTTATAGATATTTATATACATCTTGGTTTCCCTTATATTGAGTGTGCTCATTTAAAAGAAGAGTTTATGCCATCTCCAGGAGTTTAATTGTTATTCCATCTGTGTAATTGCTAAATCTGAGGCTACAGGGTAATACTGACTTCATATGGAAAAGAATTAATCCAGACTTCTCTGATTCCACTGGGCAACGTTTGCCCTCATATATGCATGTCAGCACACGGCTCACAGGCTACTCTGCTTGTGAGAAAGGCTGCCTGGGCACACGGGAGGTGCTGGGGGGGGGGCAGGGGCGTGAGTACCTGAGGAGTACTGATTCTTTTAGTGCTGGCCTTGGTTGTCTCTGATGAATTTCAGGTTGCTCTACAAAAGAAAATAGTTTTATAGCAGCTAGAACTGAATACAGAATAGAGTTGATGGTGAATCATTTATATGTTTGTTCAAAAGACTCTCCCTTTCTGAATTGAGCCTGTGAGAATTTGTATATCACAGGTAAGAAACACAGCCACTCACCACTCCTCCAGCACCCTTCACATACTGGATTTCTCTTGAGGACTCAGCCCAGAAGCACTCTTATTCCTTGAGGAAAGACGCAAAGAAATGTCAATGCAAAATTTCATGGTATTAATGATACCATCTGACTGCTTGCAAGGAAACAGCTGTCATGAAGGTCAAAGTGCTACACAATATGTTCAGAATTAAAATTGGAAATTAATTTTAATAAATGCATTAATGTCCTAAAAACTATTCAAAAGGTCTAGAATCAGAGTGTGTAAAATCACTTATTATTGCAAGATGCATAATTAGGTAATAATATACATCCTGAAAAGTCTTAGTTTTAATAGTACTCTATAAATTTTGTAATTTTGCCCCAAAAGACCCTTATAATGAATAAAAGTTTATCTTTATTGACTGTTGATACTATTTTATTCAGAGTAAAATAAAAGTGTTTTGGGGTGGGGGAAGAGAAACAGGAACCTGAAAAACCTGTTTTTGCAAAATCTGAACAACCCCGAATTGCAATCCTCTGTACTGAGGGGATTTAGCTGGAAGCACCAAGAACAGTGCTGGGCTCTTGATAAATATTTGATGAATAAATGACTGGAACATGAAAAAAAAAAAAATTAAGGTGGTGCATTCTACTATGGTGAATCTAAACAACACATGGAAAACAATTTGAGTGGCATATTTCTCCATACTTAAATCATGCTTAATCTTATCTAATGGAATCAAGCACATATAATGCTAATCTTATCTAATGGAATTACTTAAGTATCACTTTAATAGTTCATATTTGGAGAAAAAGAAAGATATACCAACCAAAAAGAAATTGGAAATTGGAGTTTGTTCGAAGTTAATAAAATTCAGGGAGCACAGAGTCCCAAATAAGAGCAACCCAAAGAGGTTCATAAAAAGACACATAATTAAAATGAAAAAAAAATGAAGATAAAGAGAGAATCTTTACAACAGCAAGGGTAAAACAGCTAGCTATGTACAAAGAATCTCATAAGGCTGTACTGTACTGTGCTATGTCGCTTCAGTCGTGTATGACTCTTTGCAACCCGATGGACTGTAGCCCGCCAGGCTCCTCTGTCCTTGGGATTCTCCAGGCAAGAATACTGAAGTGGGTTGCCATGCCCTCCTCCAGGGGATCTTCCCAACCAAGGGATCAAGCCCATGTCTCTTATGTATCCTGTGTGGTCAGGCGGGTTCTTTACCACTAACGCAACCTGGGAAGCCCTCATAAGGCTATCAACTGACTTTTCAGTAGAAATTTGACAGGCTTGCAGGGAATGGCAAAAAAGAAAGGAAGAAAATGGCAACCCACTCCAGTATTCTAGGCTGGAGAATTCTATGGACAGAGGATCCTGGCAGTTATAGTTCATGGGGTTGCAAACAGTTGGACATGACTTAGTGACTAACATTTTCACTTTCATTTTCAAAGTTTTAAATAAGAAAATTATGAAAGCAAAATCTCACTGGTAAATGCAAACGTATCATAAAAGTAGTGGATCAAGCACATATAAAGCTAGTAGCAAGGTTAAAAGACAAAGTAATAAAATCACCTGTATCTACAATAAGTAGTTAAGGCATACATGAAATAAAAAGATGTAAAATGTTATGTCAAAATATAAACTGTGTGGGGTGATAGGAAAATGTAAGGAATGTGTTCAAAACTAAGAGATAACCAACTTAGAATAAACACCTACAGTCCTTGGTTGTTACATATAAACTTTATAGTAACTATAAAGCAAAACTGTATAATATATACATACAAAATAAAGGGACTCCAAACATAACGCTAAAGATAGTCATCAAATCACAAAGCAAGAGAACAAGAGAAGAAGAAAAGGAAAGAGAAGATCCACAAAAGCAATCAGAAAATAATAAACAAAATGGCAATAAGTACATGGAAGAAAGTGAAAGTGTTAGTCACTTGGTCATGTCCGAATCTTTGTTACCTCATGGACTGTAGCCCATCAAGCTCCTGTCTATGGGATTTCCCAGGCAAGAATACTGGAGTGGGTTGTCATTTCCTTCTCCAGGGGATCTCACTAACATATTAAAGGGGGCTTTCCCTGGTGGCTCAGTGGTAAAGAACCCACCTGCCAATGCAGAAGATGCAGGTTCCATCCCTGGGTCAGGAAGATCCCCAGGAGAAGGAAATGGCAACCCCCTCCAGTATTCTTGCCTGGGAAATCCCTTGGACAGAGGAGCCTGGTGGGCTATTGTCCATGGGTTGCAAAAAAAGAGTAGGACACAACTTAGTAACTAAACAACAACAATCAACAAATAATTTAAAAGTAGATGGACTTAAGACTGAAGGCAGGATGAGAAGGGGACCATAGAGGATAAGCTGGTCAGATGGCATCGCTGACTCAGTGGGCATGAGTTAGAGAAAGCTCCAGGAGATGGTGAAGAACAGGTAGGCCTGGCATACTGCAGTCCACGTGGTCACAAAGAGTCAGAAATGACTTAACTACTGAACAACAACTCCAATTAAAAGATATAAGGTGACTCTATGGAAAACAATATGATCTTCCTTAAAAAACTAAAAATAGAGCTACTGTAGGGCTTCCCTGGTGGCTCAGAGGTTAAAGCGTCTGCCTCCAATGTGGGAGATCTGGGTTCGATCCCTGGGTTGGGGGGAGATCCCCTGGAGAAGGAAATGGCAACCCACTCCAGTATTCTTGCCTGGAGAATCCCATGGTCAGAGGAGCCTGGTAGGCTACAGTCCATGGGGTCGCAAAGAGTCGGACATGACTGAGCAACTTCACTTCACTCACTATGATCCAGAAATCCCACTCCTGAGCATATATCTGGAAAAGATAAAAATTCTAATTTGAAAAGAAGCTTGCCCTCCAATGCTCATAGCAGCTGTAATTGCAATAGCCAAGACACAGAAACAACCTAAATACCTAACAACAGATAACTGGCTTAAAAAGATGTGGTATATACACACACATATACATGTGTGTGTGTGTGTGTGTGTGTGTGTGTGTGTGTGTGTGTGAAGGTGAAAGTGTTAGTTGCACAGCCGTGTCCAACTCTCTGTGACTCCATGGACTGCAGCCCACCAGGCCCCTCTCTCCATGGGATTCTCCAGGCAAGAACACTGGAGTGGGTTGCCGTTCCCTTCTCCAGGGGGATCTTCCCCACCCAGGGATCAAACCCAGGTCTTCTGCACTGCAGGCAGATGCTTCACCATTGAGCCGCCATAATGAGTTACTTGTGTGCAGGTTCAGTCACTCAGCTGTGTCTGCCGCTGCAACTCCAGGGACTGCAGTCCACCAGCCTCCTCTGTCCATGGAATGGTTCAGACAAGAATGTTGGAGTGGGTTACCATTTCCTACTCCAAGGGACTTTCTCAATCCATGGACATGGAACCCATGTCTCCTGCACTGGAAGGCAGTTTCTTCATCACCGAACCACCTGAGAAGCCCACATAATAGACTATTGCATGCATGCTCAATCACTCAGTTGTGTCCAACTCTGAGAGCCCATGGAATGTAGCCCACCAGACTCTTCTGTCCTACAGAACTTTCCAGCAAGAATACTGGAGTGGGATGCCATTTTCTACTCTAGGGATGATGGATTATTATACAGCCATAGAAAAGAATGAAGTATTGGAATTTGCAGCAAATGGATGGACCTAGAGAATATTATACTAAATGAAGTAAGTCAGACAGAGAGACAAATGCTATATGATACCATTTTTATGTGGAATCTAAAATGTAATACAAATGAATCTATGTTCAAAATAGAAACAGACTTGCAGACATGGAACACAAACTTACGGTTACCAAAAGGGAAAACAGAGTAGGGATAAATTAGGAGCATTATGCAATTAACAGATACAAGCTACTTACATAAAATAGATAAGTAACAGGGATTTATTGTATAACACAGGGAACAATAATTGATATCCTGAAATAATCTATAATGGAAAATAATCTGAAATTATATATATAAAACAGAGTCACTTTGCTGTTCATCTGAAACTAATTTATAATATTGTAAAACAACCATACTTCAATTAAAAAAATTATCTCCAAGACTGAATATGTCAAGGGAAAAAAGTACCCTGGAGTTCAAAACAGAAGAAACAGATCTTAGAATAAAGGGAAAAGTAATCTGTGAAAAAGACAGTTTGGAAGATCTGAGTTTAAAATTTGGTCTGTCTTCTTTGAATTGTTTTATCACGGGATGAATTTCTTTAACTTCTTTAGGCATCAGTATGATTGCTTTTAAATTAATAATTACCTTCCTATAACGCTTACCATAATGTGACTATGTGGATCACAATAACTGGAAAATTCTGAAAAAGATGGGAATACCAGACAACCTGACCTGCCTCTTGAGAAATCTGTATGCAGGTCAGGAAGCAACAGTTAGAACTGGACATGGAACAACAGACTGGTTCCAAATAGGAAAAGGAGTACATCAAGGCTGTATATTATCACCCTGACTATTTAATTATATGCAGAGTACATCATGAGAAATGCTGGGCTGGAGGAAACACAAGCTATAATCAAGATTGCTGGGAGAAATATCAATAACCTCAGATATGAGGATGACACCACCCTTATGGCAGAAAGTGAAGAAGCACTAAAGAGCCTCTTGATGAAAGTGAAAGAAAAAAATGAAAAAGTTGGCGTAAAGCTCAACATTCAGAAAACTAAGATCATGGCATCTGGTCCTATCACTTCATGGCAAATAGATGGAGAAACAGTGGAAACAGTGTCAGACTTTATTTTTTTGGGCTCCAAAATCACTGCAGATGGTGACAGCAGACATGAAATTAAAAGATGCTTGCTCCTTGGAAGGAAAGCTATGACCAACCCAGACAGCATATTAAAAAGCAGAGACATCACTTTGCCAACAAAGGTCCATCTGGTCAAGGCTATGGTATTTGCTGTAGTCATGTAGGGATGTGAGAGTGGGACTATAGAGAAAGCTGAGCACCGAAGAACTGATGCTTTTGAACTGTGGTGTTGGAGAAGACTCTTGAGAGTCCTTTGCACTGCAAGGAGATCCAACCAGTCCATCCTAAGGGAGATCAGTCCTGGGTGTTCTTTGGAAGGACTGATGCTGAAGCTGAAATTCCAATACTTTGGCCACCTGATGCAAAGAGCTGACTCATTGGAAAAGACCCTGATGCTGGGAAAGATTGAGGGCAGGAGGAGAAGGGGATGACAGAGGATGAGATGGTTGGATAACATCACCAACTCAATGGACATGGGTTTGGGTGAACTCTGGGAGTTGGTGATGGACAGGGAGGCCTGGCATGCTGCAGTCCATCGGGTCACAAGAAGTCGAACATGACTGAGTGACTGAACTGAACTGAATGTTTACTCTTCTTCAATGCAAAGATTTTTATTTTATAGTCCACTAAATATGTTCATAAAGAAAATATTGAAGGACTTTTCAGAACAATTGCTGAAGATATGCTCCGTGGTGTTGCCCAACATTCTTGTGTGGAAGCCGTGGATAAAGCAGTTTTCAGCATTCAGTGGTAATTTGTCTCCCTCTCCTCTGGTGCCTGGCTATAACTCCTTCTTCTCACAAGTACAACCCAGTATATTCCCCATGGTCAAAATTTTGCCTGGACTCAGTTTAAGAGGAAGGTTTATAAGATGCAGTCTCGCTTTATCCCAGGAATGCAAGGATTCTTTAATATCCACAAATCAATCAATGTAATACACCACATTAACAAATTGAAAGATAAAAACCATATGATTATCTCAATAGATGCAGAAAAAGCCTTTGACAAAATTCAACATCCATTTATGATTAAAACTCTCCAGAAAGCAGGAATAGAAGGAACATACCTCAACATAATAAAAGCTATATATGACAAACCCACAGCAAGCATCACCCTCAATGGTGAAAAATTGAAAGCATTTCCCCTGAAATCAGGAACAAGACAAGGGTGCCCACTCTCACCACTCCTATTCAACATAGTTTTGGAAGTGTTGGCCACAGCAATCAGGGCAGAAAAAGAAGTAAAAGGAATCCAGATAGGAAAAGAAGAAGTGAAACTCTCTCTGTTTGCAGATGACATGATCCTCTACATAGAAAACCCTAAAGACTCTACCAGAAAATTACTAGAGCTAATCAATGAATACAGTAAAGTTGCAGGATATAAAGTTAACACACAGAAATATCTTGCATTCCTATACACTAACAATGAGAAAACAGAAAGAGAAATTAAGGAAACAATACCATTCACCATTGCAACAAAAAGAATAAAATACTTAGGAGTATATCTACCTAAAGAAACAAAAGACCTATACATAGAAAACTATAAAACACTGATGAAAGAAATCAAAGAGGACACAAACAGATGGAGAAATATACCGTGTTCATGGATTGGAAGAATCAATATTGTCAAAATGGCTATACTACCCAAAGCAATCTATAGATTCAATGCAATCCCTATCAAGCTACCAACGGTATTTTTCACAGAACTAGAACAAATAATCTCACAATTTGTATGGAAATACAAGAAACCTCGAATAGCCAAAGTAACCTTGAGAAAGAAGAATGGAACTGGAGGAATCAATCTGCCTGACTTCAGACTATACTACAAAGCCACAGTCATCAAGACAGTATGGTACTGGCACAAAGACAGAAGTATAGATCAATGGAACAGAATAGAAAGCCCAGAGATAAATCCACGAACCTATGGTCACCTTATCTTCGACAAAGGAGGCAAGGATATACAATGGAAAAAAGACAACCTCTTTAACAAGTGGTGCTGGGAAAACTGGTCAACCACCTGTAAAAGAATGAAACTAGAACACTTTCTAACACCATACACAAAAATAAACTCAAAATGGATTAAAGATCTAAATGTAAGACCAGAAACTATAAAACTCCTAGAGGAGAACATAGGCAAAACACTCTCCGACATAAATCACAGCAGGATCCTCTATGACCCACATCCCAGAATTTTAGAAACAAAAGCAAAAATAAACAAATGGGACCTAATGAAACTTAAAAGCTTTTGTACAACAAAGGAAACTATAAGCAAGGTGAAAAGACAGCCCTCAGATTGGGAGAAAATAATAGCAAATGAAGCAACAGACAAAGGATTAATTTCAAAAATATACAAGCAACTCCTCCAGCTCAACTCCAGAAAAATAAATGACCCAATCAAAAAATGGGCCAAAGAACTAAACAGACATTTCTCCAAGGAAGACATACGGATGGCTAAAAAACACATGAAAAGATGCTCAACATCACTCATTATCAGAGAAATGCAAATCAAAACCACAATGAGGTACCATTACACGCCAGTCAGGATGGCTGCTATCCAAAAGTCTACAAGCAATAAATGCTGGAGAGGGTGTGGAGAAAAGGGAACCCTCTTACACTGTTGGTGGGAATGCAAACTAGTACAGCCGCTATGGAAAACAGTGTGGAGATTTCTTAAAAAACTGGAAATAGAACTGCCATATGACCCAGCAATACCACTTCTAGGCATATACACCAAGGAAACCAGATCTGAAAGAGACACGTGCACCCCAATGTTCATCGCAGCACTGTTTATAATTGCCAGGACATGGAAGCAACCTAGATGCCCATCAGCAGATGAATGGATGAGGAAGCTGTGGTACATATACACCATGGAATATTACTCAGCCATTAAAAAGAATTCATTTGAATCAGTTCTAATGAGATGGGTGAATCTGGAGCCCATTATACAGAGCGAAGTAAGCCAGAAAGATAAAGACCATTACAGTATACTAACACATATATATGGAATTTAGAAAGATGGTAACGATAACCCTATATGCAAAAAAAGAAAAAGAGACTCAGATGTATAGAACAGACTTGTGGACTCTATGGGAGAACCTGGGGGTGGGATGTTTCAAGAGAACAGCATCGAAACATGTATATCTAGGGTGAAACAGATCACCAGCCCAGGTTGGATGCATGAGACAAGTGCTCAGGCCTGGTGCACTGGGAGGACCCAGAGGGATGGGGTGGAGAGGGAGGTGGGAGGGGGGACCGGGATGGGGAATACATGTAAATCCATGGCTAATTCAATGTATGACAAAAACCACTGCAATGCTGTAAAGTAATTAGCCTCCAACTAATAAAAATAAATGAAAAAAAAAAAAAAAGATGCAGTCTCACCTTAGGAAACAAGAGAATCTCAAATAAACAAGCTAACCTTCACTTAAAGAACTAGAAAAAAAATAAAGAAGACACAAAGTTAGCAGAAAGAGGGAATAGTAAAGATTAGAGCAGAGATAATTGAAATAGACATCAAAGGAAATAATACAAAAGATTAATGAAACTAAGAGCTGGGTTCTTTGAAAAGATAATAAAATTAATAAACTTTCATCCAGACTCTTTAAGAAAAAAAAGAGATTCCCAAAAATCAGAAATAAAGGAGAATTTGCAACTGACACCACAGAAATAAAAAGGACTATAAAAACTAATAAGAACAATTACATACTGCTTAAAATGGACAATCTAGAAGAAATGAGCAAATTCCTGCAAATGTACAATCTCCCAAGACTGAATCAGGAAGAAATCAAAAATATGAGCAGATGATTTACTAGCAATGAAATTGAATCAGTAAGAAAAAAATTTCCAGTAAACAAAAGTCCAGGACCAGATGGTTTCACACATAAATTTTATCACACATTTAAAGACAAGAAAACTCTTTTCCTTCTCCAACTATTTCAAAAGCTGAAAAGGAAGAAATGCTTCCAAACTCATTCTACAAGAACAGCAATACCCTAATATCACATTCTCCATGATTAAGTGGGCTTTATTGCAAGCACACAAGGATGGTTTGATATCCACAAATCAAAAATGTGATACATCATACTAACAAAAGGATAAAAATCATGTAAAAATCTCAATATATGCACATAAAGGTTTTGAAAAATTCAACACTTATTTATGACAAAAACTCTCAACAAAGTGAGTATAGAGGGAAGATATCTCAACATAATAAAGGTCATATGTGCTAAGTCGCTTCAGTCCTGTCTGATTCTTTGCGGCCCTATGTTCTGTAAGTCACCAGGCTCCTCTGTCCATGGGATTCTCCAAGCAAGAATAGTGGAGTGGGTTGCCATGCCTTCCTCCAGAGGATCTCCTCAGTCAAGGGATTGAACTGGCATCTCTTATGTCTCCTTCACTGGCAGATGGGTTCTTTACCACTAGCAGCACCTGGAAAACCCAATAAAGGTCATATATAATAAGCCAATAGTCAACATTATACTGAACAGTGAAAAGTGAAAGTTTTTCCTTCAAGATAAGGACAAGGACAAAGATGACCACTCTTGCTTTATTCAGCACAGTATTGAGAATCCTAGCCAATCAGACAATAAAAAGAAATAAAAGGAATCCAAATTGGAAAGGAAGTAGTAAAATTCTCACTGTTTATGGATGACATGATACTATATATAGAAGATCCTATGGACACAACCAAAAAACTGTTGGAACAAGTAGTTCTAATAATAAATAAGTTCAGTAAATTTGCAGGATACAAAATTAATATACAAAATCTGTTTTATTTCTGTACAGTAATAATGAATTATCAGAAAGAGAAATTAAGAAAATAATACTATTTATAACTATACCAAAAAGAATAAAATTTCTGGAAATATATTTAACCAAGGAGATGAAGAACCTGTGCTCTAAAAATTATAATATATTAATGAAAGAAATTGAGGATGACACAAATAATGGAAAGATATATCAGACTTCCCAGGTGGCACAGAGGTGAAGAATCCGCCTGCTAGGCAGGAGACGTGAGTTTGGTCCCTGAGTCAGGAATATCCCTTGGAGAAAGAAATGGTAACTCATTCTAGTATCCTTGCCTGGGAAATCCCATGGACAGGGAGCCTGACAGGCTAGTCATAGGGCCACAGAGTTGGACACAACTCAGTGACTAAACAGCAGCAGTCGAAGCATACTGTGCTCATGAAACTGAGGAATTAATATTTTAAAATGTAAATACTACTGAAGGTAGTCCCTATCAAAATATCAATGACAATTTTCAGAGAACTAGAAAACATAATCTATAATTTGTATGGAACCAAAAACAGCCCAAAGAGCCAAAGTCAATTCCATGTTGAGTATGACACAAATTATATTCATCAATTTAAAAAGTATGCCCTTAACTATTAGAGGAAAAAAAGAAGATGGCTTTGGTATAAGCTTTTTGAGAATAAGCCTCATATCGATACTTGAAGTAAGAACAAGAGTGTTAGACTCTGAGTGAGTAATAGTAAAATTTGACATAAATTTCAACTAAACCAAGAGATGTTTTACAAAGGATTCTTAGTGGTTGATATTTCTTGTAACTTGGTGACATAACATTTTTTGTTGCTTGACTTGTGTGCATACCTTAGGCTGTAGGGAATAAAAAACAATCTCCGCGTTAGAACTTTAAGCAGATTTCTCTAATTTTTTTTTTTTTAATGGTGCATACAATTTCCTAGTAGATTTCTCAAAGTAAGGTCCATCTCTGGGAGGAGTGGATTTTTTTTTCCAGTTGCAAAAAAACCTTTGCTCCCACGGTAACATGAGGCAAAGCAGATATTGTAAAGATCATACTTTTTCAAAAAACAGGCTACAAAGTGGAAAAGGATGTCATGATGAACTGAATTACTGAGAGGAGTTCCTTACAGATGGGTAGAAATTTTCATACCTGCAAAAAAGTATCTGCAAGATACTTTATACTGCAAGATAAAAGTAACTGCAAGATGTCCAAGTGGGGCAATTAATCTGATTTACATGAAATTATTCAGGGATGAGGAGAAATCATCTGAATCTTCACATGAGAGTGTTGTGGAATACATTGAAATCTATACATAATCAGACACATTATGAAAATACCATTGCTACACTCTCTTCCCACCAACAATTTTATGTATATAGAATGTATAGAGAACAGGTTAGACGGCAGATATTTGTGTGTGTGTGTGTGTGTGTGTGTGTGTGTGTGTGTGTGCAGGTTTGCACATTTCCACAGTCTTTAGATTCTGTGGCTCTTGCCCTTTTGAATCAAATGATGAATCAAAACTATTTGAAAAGGTGGCCAGGTACCCTTCCCATTTCAAAATCAAATGGATTGATCCCTGATCCTCCTAGCTGTGGCAAGAAGTAGGAGGTAAAGTTACCTTATTTGAAACTGCAGCCCAGCCTCAACTAAAAACTCCTGAAGTATTATCAATGCCCAGCCTGCCAGCATATCCTTCAGACACTCATTTTCTGAAAACAAAACAAAATGATATCTCAATTCCCACTCTTCTTCTATACCCAATGTCCAGAATACAGCTAAACATTACTAGACATGTGAATAAGTAAGCCTGGGCCTGGACCCCCAGGGTCGCCCCCACAGGGAACCCCCGCATCAGCTAAATCAGATCCCGTGGAACACCTAGTTGGAAGAGAATGCTTGAATGGAGGAGGTTTTGTGTATCATCAAAGAAGGATCATAATGCTCTCTGGGGAGGTAGAATGATTTAAGAAAGGAAGTGAGAAGCATCATATATTGCATAAGAGAAGGTATAAATTAAGATGAAATCATACTGATTTCTTTATTCCTTGAAACAGTCTCCTTTTTTGTCCACTAGAAGTATAATTTATTAAAACTCATGACTCAATCCATGGAAGTTCTAATTTGCTATTACAAGTTTGCAAGAATAACTTGATATTTCAAAGGTTGCTTTCCTTAAAATGCCACCCTTCTCAAAATGCCTTTCCTTATGCTCATAAGTCTAGAAATTTCTAAGAAAAAAAAAGAGAATATACAAATTATATCTTGTGGCTAATTGTACTTTATCAAGCTATTTATTTTAATCAGAAAGCCAATATGGTAGGCTGCAAGGAATGAAGAATTAACCAGATGCTCATTGATAACTTAGAAAATTCTATGTGAAAAAGCAGTGAATGTTTTCTCCGTTACCCCATTTAAACAGATGTTCTGCCTAATCTGCATTCACTTTACTTAATCTCCTATCTTTGACCCTTTCTTTGAAGGTGTTCATGGAAGAGAATGTCAGCATTTGCCTTCCTGCTGTGCTCCCATCTGCCTAAGCAGTGCATGGGTAAACACAAATTATATTTTCTTTGTATGACTTTGAATGACAGAACATAACGAAGACTTCATAGTCATAGAATGATCAAATATTATCTCTTTAGTCCCAGGATAAACTATAACATCATCTTACATCTGGATATTTTATACTAGGAACAGGTGCTTTCAAACACTTCAAATTAGAAATTCTGATTTCCAGATTCCTCAGAGGTTTCTCAAAACAAGTTCTGTAGGCCTGCACATTTGGCCATTTTGTTATTAATTTTCTCTGCCTGGACAGGTGGGTTGGGTTAGAAAGAACAACAGTAATTATTTATGTTATGTGTTGGTTATTTTAGCTGCCCAATCAAATAAGCCCTCATGATGGCAGTCCCAGGCAGTCCATTGACGGTCTGGGGTTAAAAGCTCAATCTGAAAAGAACATGGCTATTTGGGATTTGTTTCATTGTTCAAACAGCTTGGTACTTTTCCAACTGGACAGGGACCTGAAGTAGACAAAATTATCTCTGAAAAGATATCAATCTGAAAAGAACATGGCTATTTGGGATTTGTTTCATTGTTCAAACAGCTTGGTACTTTTCCAACTGGACAGGGACCTGAAGTAGATAAAATTATCTCTGAAAAGATATCTTCCCATATATCTTAAAAATGTATTTTTTACCTATAAGGGGGTTCACATTCCAGTTTCTTAGTTGGAATAAGAGAGGAGACGTTGCAGCTATAAACTATTTAAATAAGAACCTTTCAAAAGTCAAGGATTTGCCACCAAGTTGAAGGTGATATCTTTGGGGTTCTGGCCAAGAAAGTATACTAACATTATGAAAATATTTCCGAATGGTCTAATGATACAGCACATGGCATAAGTAAATTTAAGTTTTACACATACTTTATCCCTGACAATCATGCTGGGGATAGAGACTTTCTCCATTGAAAAAAGAGCAAAAAAAAAAAAAAAACAAAAAACACCAGAAGAGAAACAACTTGGGCTGGTGTTTATTGATACCATTCTTAAACAGTTTGGGCATAATCTTCTTAAAGTATGCTTCACTTTATAGAAGTGATACAATGAAATAAATCCCTGACATCTTCCCTTCCTAATACATTTTTTTCTGTAAAAACTGGCATAGATGGCAACACATAAGAAATTATACCACAAATCAGTGGCCTAAAACAACGAACATCTCAGAGCTTCTGAGTTAAGAATCTGAGAAAGCCTTAGATGAATTGTTATGGTTCATAGTCCCTGGTAGGGTTTCCTGATAGTTCAGCTGGTAAAGAATCCACCTGCAATGCAGGAGACCCTGGTTTGATTCTGGGGTGGAGAAGTTCTCCTGGAGAAGGGATAGGCTGTCCATTCCAGTATTCTTAGGCTTCTCTGCTGGATAAGCAGGTAAACAATCTGCCTGCAATGAGGGAGACCTGGGTTCAGTCCCTGGGTTGGGAAGATCCCCTGAAGGAAGCTATGGCAACCCACTCCAGTGTTCTTGCCTGGAGAATCTCCATGGACAGAGAAGACCCCTACAGTCCATGGGGTCACAAAGAGTCAGACACAACTGAGTGACTAAGCGCATAGACTCTGGTAAAGTTCACTCAAGATGTTGGCTGGAACTTCTGTCATCTGAAGGCATGGCTAGAGGTGAAGGGGTCTCTTCTAAGATGGAAATTGTAGAATTGAAAAATATAATCTGTGAAATAAAACTCACTAGATAGACTCTATAGCAGAAGGAGAAGACAGAGATTGACAGAATCTGTTTAAAAACTATGACCCAATTATAAGATATCTTTACAAAACTGACTTAAAATATAATAAAGTAGGGAGGTCTAACATAAATGAAGGGAAAAAGATACATAATGCAGACACTAATTAGAAGAAACCTAGAACGGTGATGCTAATAAACTTTTTCTCCAACAAATTAGATTTCAGAGCAAAGAAAATTACTGGGACAAAGAAGGACACCAAATAATGATAAAAGGTCAATTTATAAGAGAATATAACAACCTTAAGTAAAAGAGGAGAGTGAAAAAGTTGGCTTAAAACTCAACATTCAGAAAACTAAGATCATGGCATCTGGTCCCATCACTTCATGGCAAATAGATGGGGAAATAGTGGAAACAGTGACAGATTTATTTTTTTTTTGTGCTCCAAAATCACTGCAGATGGTGACTGCAGCCATGAAATTAAAAGACGCTTGCTCCTTGGAAGAAAAGTTATGACCAACCCAGACGGCATATTAAAAAGCAGAGACATTACTTTGCCCACAAAGGTCTGTCTAGTCAAAGCTATGGTTTTTCCAGTAGTCATGTATGGATGTGAGAGTTGGACTATAAAGAAAGCTGAGTGCTGAAGAATTGATGCTTTTGAACTGTGGTGTTGGAGAAGATCTTGAGAGTTCCTTGGACTGCAAGGAGATCCAACCAGTCCATCCTAAAGGAAATCAATCCTGAATATTCATTGCAAGGACTGATGCTGAAACTGAAACTCCTATACTTTGGCCACCTGATGCAAAGAACTGACTCATTTGAAAAGACCTTGATGCTTGGAAAGACTGAGATATTTGGATGGCATCACCAACTCCATGGAGATGAGTTTGAGTAAACTCCGGGAGTTGGTGATGGACAGGGAGGCCTGGCTTGCTGCAGTCCATGGGGTCGCAAAGAGTCAAACACCACAGAGTGACTGAACTGACTGAACTGAAACTATATGAGTACCAAAAGCAGGGCTTAAGAATTCATGAAGGCAAATGACAGAACAAAGGGAAAAAGGACAGATCTACAATTGTTGTTGGTGACTTCAGCATCCCTGTGTCAATAATTTGTAGAGCTATTAGAAAATCAGCAAGGATATCGGAGAACTAAACACCCGAAACAATAGGATCTAATTAGCATTTATGGTATAAATTATCAATGACATCAGAATGTACATTGTTTTCAAATGCCCAAGGAACATTTGGACTTCCTTGCTGGCTCAGACAGCTGCAATGTAAAAGACCTGGATTGGATCCCTGGGGTGGGAAGATCCCCTGGAGAAGGGAATGGCTACTGACTCTAGTATTCTTGCCTTAGAGAATTCCACAGACAGGGAAGCCTGGTGAGCTGTTAGTCCATAAGGTTGCAAACAGTCGGATTTGACTGAGTGAATTTCACTTCATTTTCATGGGACATTTTCCAAGACAGATCACTTCCTGGGCTATCAAACAAATAAACAACAACAACAACAAAAAAACCCCACCAAATTCTAAAAGGTGCAATAATTTTAAAGTGTTCTCTTACATTTATAATGGAATCAAACTAGAAATCTATACCAAAAAGATAAAAGAAAAATCCTAAATTCCTAAATATTTTGAAATTAAACGGCATACTTCTAAATCTTCCTGAAGTCAAACAGGATGTCTCAGGGAAATCAATTCAACAGGTCTGTAGTGGGTTCAGCAGTTTGCATTTTTTATAGGTTTCTGGGAGACACTGATGCTGCTGGTCTATTCTAGGTGTAAGGGTGGAGCAGTGGGGAACCACATTTCGAAAACCACTGAGGTAGAACATTGGGAACAGCATTGCTGTTCCGGAGGTATTTACATTGTGCATGCAGTCCACCATGCCATCAAGACCATCTCTAAGAAAAAGAAATGCAAAAAGGCAAAATGGTTGTCTGAGGAGATCTTACAAGTAGCTGAAAAATAATAGAAACTAAAGGCAAAGATGATGCTGTGAAAGGGCTACGCTCAAGATGCCAGCAAATTTGGAAAACTCAGCAGTGGCCACAGGACTGGAAAAGGTGACTTTTCATTCTAATCCCAAAGAAAGGCAATCCCAAAGAATGCTCAAACTACTGCACAATTGCACTCATCTCACACGCTAGTAAAGTAATGCTCAAAATTCTCCAAGCCAGGCTTCAGCAACACGTGAACCGTGAAATTCCAAATGTTCAAGCTGGTTTAAGAAAAGGCAGAGGAACCAGAGATCAAATTGCCAATATCCACTGGATCACCCAAAAAGCAAGAGAGTTCCAGAAAACATCTATTTCTGCTTTATTGACTATGCCAAAGCTTTTGACTGTGTGGATCACAGTAAACTGTGGAAAACTCTGAAAGAGATGGGAATACCTGACAAGCTGACATGCCTCTTGAGAAACCTGTATGCAGGTCAGGAAGCAACAGTTAGAACTGGACATGGAACAACAGACTGGTTCCAAATAGGAAAAGGAGTATGTCAAGGCTGTATATTGTCACCCTGCTTATTTAACTTCTATACAGAGTACATCATGAGAAATGCTGGGCTGGAGGAAGCACAAGCTGGAATCAAGATTGTTGGGAGAAATATCAATAATCTCAGATATGCAGATGACACCACCCTTATGGCAGAAAGTGAAGAGGAACTAAAAAGCCTCTTGATGAAAATGAAAGAGGAGAGTGAAAAAGTTGGCTTAAATCTCAGCATTCAGAAAACTAAGATCATGGCATCTGGTCCCATCACTTCATGGGAAATCGATGGGGAAACAGTGAAAACAGTGTCAAATTTTATTTTTGGGGGGCTCCAAAATCACTGCAGCTGGTGATGGCAGCCGTGAAATTAAAAGACGCTTACTCCTTGAAAGGAAAGTTATGACCAACCTAGATAGCATATTAAAAGGCAGAGACATTACTTTGCCAACAAAGGTCCATCTAGTTAAGGCTATGGTTTTTCCATTGGTCATGTATGGATGTGAGAGTTGGACTGTGAAGAAAGCTGAGTGCCGAAAAATTGATGCTTTTGAACTGTGGTGTTGGAGAAGACTCTTGAGAGCCCCTTGGACTGCAAGGAGATCCAACCAGTCCATCCTAAAGGAGATCAGTCCTGGGTGTTCATTGGAAGGACTGATGCTGAAGCTGAAACTCCAGTACTTTGGCCACCTCATGCGAAGAGTTGACTCATTGGAAAAGACCCTGATGCTGGGAGGGATTGGGGGCAGGAAGAGAAGGGGATGACAGAGGATGAGATGTGTGGATGGCATCACCAACTCGATGGACAAAAGTTTGAGTGGACTCTGGGAGTTTGTGATGGACAGGGAGGTTTGGTGTGCTGCGATTCATGGGGTTGCAAAGAGTCAGACACAACTGAGCGACTGAACTGAACTGAACTGAAAGTCAAAAGAGAAAAGAAAAGATAAATCCATCTGAAGGCAGAGTTCCAAAGAATAGCAAGGAAAGATAAGAAAGCTTTCCTCAGTGATCAGTGCAAAGATAGTGGAAAAAATAGAATAGGTAAGACTAGAGATCTCTTCGAGAAAATTAGAGACACCAAGGGAACATTTCATGCAAAGATGGGCTCGATAAAGGACAGAAATGGTATGGACCTAACAGAAGCAGAAGATATTAAGAAGAGGTGGAAAGAATACACAGAAGAACTATACAAAAAAGGTCTTCATGACCCAGATAACCATGATGGTGTGATCACTCACCTAGAGCCAGACATCCTGGAATGTGAAGTCAGGTAGGCCTTAGGAAACATCACTATGAACAAACATATTGGAGGTGATGGAATTTTAGCTAAGGATTTCACAACACCAAATCCTAAAGGATAGTGTTGTGACAGTGCTGCACGCACATATGCCAGAAAATTTGGAAAACACAGCAATGGCCACGGGATTGGAAAAGGTCACTTTTCATTTCAATCCCAAAGAAAGGGAATGCTAAAGAATGCTCAAACTACCACACAATTGCACTCATCTCACATGCTAGCAAAGTAATGCTCAAAATTCTCCAATCCAGGCTTCAACAGTACCTTGAACCATGAACTTCCAGATGTTCAAGCTGGATTTAGAAAAGGGAGAGGAGCCAGAGATCAAATTGCCAACATCTGTTGGATTGTCGAAAAAACAAGAGAGTTCCAAAACAAACATTTATTTCTTCTTTACGAACCACATTGAGTTTGTGGGTCACAACAAATTGAGGCAAGTTATTAAGGAAATGGGAATACCAGACCACCTGACCTGCCTCCTGAGAAACCTGTATGCAGGTCAGGAAGCAACAGCTAGAACTGGACGTGGAACAACAGACTGGTCCGAAATTGGGAAAGGAGTACGTTGAGGCTGTATGTTGTCATCCTGCTTATTTAACTTACATGCAGTGTACATCATGCGAAATGCTGGTCTGTATGAAGTACAAGCTGGGATCAAGATTGCCAGGATAAATATCAATAACCTCAGATATGCAGATGACACCACCCTTATGGGAGAAACTGAAGAACTAAAGAGCCTCTTGATGAAAGTGAAAGAGGAGAGTGAAAAAGCTGGCTTAAAACTCAGCATTCAGAAAAGTAAGATCATGGCATTCGGTCCCATCACTTCATGGCAAATAGATGGGGAAACAGTGTCAGACTTTATTTTTTGGGCTCCAAAACCACTGCAGATGGTGACTGCAGACATGATATTAAAAGATGCTTGCTCCTTGGAAGGAAAGCTATGACCAACCTAGACAGCATATTAAAAAGCAGAGACATTACTTTGCTGACAAAGGTCCATCTAGTCAAAGCTATGGTTTTTCCAGAAGTCATGGATGTGAGTGTTGAACTGTAAAGAAAGCTGAGCACTGGAGAATTGATGTTTGTGAACTGTGGTGTTGAAGAAGACTTAATGAGTCCCGTTAAGACCCGTTAGACTTGATTGGACGGCAAGGAGATCCAATCAGTCTATCCTAATGGAAATCAGCCCTGAATATTCATTGGAAGGACTGATGCTGAAGCTGAAACTGCAATACTTTGGCCACCTGATGGAACGAAGTGACTCATTGGGAAAGACCTTAATGCTGGGAAAGATTGAAGGCAGGAGGAGAAGGTGACGACAGAGGATGAGATGGTTGGATGGCATCACCAACTCGATGGACATGAGTTTGAGCAAGCTCCAGGAGTTAGTGATGGACAGGGAGGCCTGGGGTGCTTAAGTCCATGGGGTCGCAAAGAGTCGGACATGACTAAGCAACTGAACTGTGAATGACATCTTGAACACTCATTTTTATAGAATGATAAGAACTTATGATCATGTAATTTCTACTTGTCAATTTTTCTCTAATAAAGCTTAATTTGCATTTATAACCCCAGGCACTAGTAAGGACCATGCCCCTTTGCCTGGCATCCTAGTTGTTCAACATAATTTTTACCTGTTCAGCCCCTGAAGACTTGTTTGTTTTTCCTATTTAGATAATGTAATTGAGTGATAGCACATAGAATGTATAGTGTAATATTTGCCATTACTTGATATGCTTGAATTGAGAAAACCAGCAATTACATCATTTGTTCCCGCCTCAGCACCATATTCACAACTACACAAACTTCCACTTTAATTTATAGTGGTGCCTAGTTTGGGTGGTTCACATAGCTAGATGGGTAACAGAGTGATGGAACATTGACTGCACAATGCCCGTGTAGTTGTGCCTTTTCTTAATAAAAAAGAAAAGAAGGGGAAAAAAAAGAATAAAGATAAGAAAACAATAACAAAAATCACTTTTATTAAAATTAAGCCAAACATGCAACTATTCACAAGAGTCGTATGTACCTTTGTAATTTCTTAAAAGGCTTTGTGTAAAATAAGTACCAATCTACACATGGCATAGATGAACTCAATAAATGTTTATTATATTCCTATATGTGTCAAACATTAGATTTAAAATGTATATTATGGTCTGTGATAACCACACTATATTCATTAATTTTATAATGCTTTTATTTCAAATATTTTGATCTGTGGAAATAATAATCATATAATTTAATAAATCATGTTCTGTGTTTAGATGGATTAAATCAGTTTTAGCTGCTGGAATAAAGATCTCAGATTCATTTAAAAAACTATTTTATGATTTTTAAAACACCTATAAGAATAAAAATATTAATAGTGATTTAAGTCCTTTTTATTAGCAAATCAGTAATTGTCACCAATAGAAGCAAGAGTAAAGAAGTAAAAACTTTGAAATTGAGAGGAGAAAGTTTTTATCCAAACTTTGCATTCTCATATCACATTTAAATAGAAACCTTAAAAAAATAGAAACCTTTCTGTTAAAGTTTTAGGGCCTTGAAACTACTTGCCTGTCACTAACCAATGAGAGCGGAAAAATACAGTTCTCAGTTTAAAAGTCAAATCATTTGAATTCTTTCTTGCACATGTGGTTTTTTAAGAAGAAATATAGCTGCAACCCTGTTCAGGAGTAGAACCAATGCTGATGACTGTAAAAACAGGATGAGAATGTCCTTTTAAAAGTTTTGTCAACTAATTTTAATGACAATAAGCATAGAAATTAATTGATTTCATTAAGTGACTCAATTAAACTAATAATTTAATTATTGTTGGCCAACTATCAAGTTGACTCTTTAAGAAACACATATATGATACACACATTTTTTTTTATGATATGTAGTCTGTTTTATTACACATTAAGATACTTTTCAGCTTCATGACAAGGACTAGTATTTTCCACTTATACATGAGTTTTAGTTTCTTTTCTGGCATTATTGGTATAATAGAGTGAGTAAATGCATGTTTCCTTTACCTAACAATCATTAAGTATCCATACTGCTTGGCCACTGGATCCTAATTACTATGCAGCACTTTTTTTTTCATAACTGCATCATCTTGCTCATCACTTTAGCCCATACTAGATGGACTTCCCAACAGTCCATTGGAGCCTGTAATTTAGTGACCAGGATCAGATTAAGTGTTAAAGTTTTCTGAAAGCTTGATGGCTAAAAGGGAGGTGACTGAGACTTTTATTTGAAAATCTGAGAAAGTTTCTTTTAATCACTAAATAAAGAGGCTTAAATTGTCTAAATAAACTTATTAAAAAATTTAGGATAGTTTTACACTTACAGAAAGAATTGTGATAATAGTGCAGAGAGTTCCCATATATACCCCATACCCAGTTCCCTTATTAATGTCTTGCATTTGTAGTACATTTGTTACAATTAATGTACTAATACTGATACCTTATCATTGTCTAAAGTTCGTACTTTATTCAGATTTCCTCAACTTTTGCATAATTTCGTTTCTCTATTCCAGGATCTCATCTAGGAAACCAGAGAAGCCATATTATAATTAATTGTCATGTCTCCTTGGATTCATATTGACTGTCACAGCTTCTCAGGTTTTCCTTGTTTTGATAACCTTGATAGTTTGCAGAAGAAATGATTAGGCATTTCACAGAATGCCCTTCAGTTGAGATTTGTCTGATTTTTTTTTTCATGATTAGACTGGAGTTACAGGTTTTGGGAAGGAAGGCCAGGCTAAAATGTAATTCTCATCACATCATATTATCAGCATGATTTATCACTTTTGATATTATTCTAGTCAAACTGCAGTGCTTAACAATTTTGTCCATTTTAAAGTTAAGTTACCCTTTCCTTCTCTTTATCTATACTGTACTCTTATGAAGGCAGTCACTATGCACAGCCCAAGGAGTGGAGTTATGTTATATCTTTTAAAGAAGGAGTATCTATATAAACTATATGGAATGTTTCTACATGGGCTATTTGTCTATTTCCCCCCATATATTTATTTATTCAATCATTTATCTATATCAGCAGGGACTAAAGGGTACTTTTAAAAATTCTCTGTGTTATAATTCTATACTACTTTAATTGTCCTGCTTTGCACATGAGAGCTCTATCAGTTGGCTCTTTGACATAATTTCTTTCCTCTGTGTGTAATTCAACTTTCTTACTTTTTGGCACTACAAGATGCTCCAAGGTCATCTTGTATGTTTTCTGCCCCAGTCTCAGAATCAGCCACTTCTCCAAAGCATCTTGGTTTGTTGTTTGTTTCTTTTTTTTTTTTCCTTTTTGAGTACGGCATTGGAAATCGAGATTTTTAAAAATAATTATTTATTTTTTGGCTGCACTGGGTCTTCATTGTTGAGCATGGACTTTCTCTAAATGTGACGGGGAGGGGTGGTACTCTCTAGTTCTGCTGCACCAGCTTCTCATTGCAGGGGCTTCTCTTGTTGCAGAACATGGGCTCGAGAGCTTGTGGGCTTCAGTAGTTGCGATGCATGGACTTACTTGCCCTGCACGTGTGGAATCTTCCAGACCAGGGATGGAATCCAAGTCCCTTGCATTGGCAGGTGGATTCTTAATCACTGGACCATGAGGGAAGTCTGGAACTCAAGATCTTGATTCTAAGTATGTCTGTTGTTGCTAGAGAGTCATTGTTTCAAGGCCCTCTCATGTGACAGAGATATACACCTGTATAGTATATGCTTATATACTAACTGGTATATATGCCTGTGTTAGCAGATATCTCTATAGGCAGCCATCTGTTTCTTTGTTAACTAAACATGAGTTCGTATTGATGTCAAAATCTCTGATCTGTTAATTTTTGGATTATTCTTGCCTTTACCCCTTGCTAATTTGTAACCTCCCACTCCAACAATGATAATCTGAATCTTTTCATCTGCCAACAATTTGCTTGTTTAATTCTAGTATACACATATGGTGGTTTCAGAATTGTTAACCCACTCCTCTGAGAGCCAACTTTATCAATTAGGATGCAGTGTTCACTGCATCCCCTATTAAAATCTAGTCTTAGAGACTATTGGAGAAAGGAATGGCAACCCACTCCAGTATTCTTGTCTGGAGAATTCCATGGACAGAGGAGCCTGGTGGGCTACAGTCCATGGGGTCACAAAGAGTGGGACAGGACTGAGCAACTAAAACTTTAGAGACTGCTGAAATCTATAACTATAACTATCTATAACTATAATAAAAGTTTTTCTATTTTTCCTTCAGTTCTGTTTGCTCTGTATGCTTGGAAAATTGACCCCTTTATAATATGTAATACTCATCTTTCTCCCTAATACACTTCCCTGTTCTAATGTCTGCTTTGCCTGAAATCATCAATCTTTTGATTAGTGTACAGCTTTCTTCAATATTTTTACATTTAATATACTTGAGTCACTATATTAAAATGTGTTTTGATAGGCAACATATAGTTGATGCTTGTTTTTGTATTCCATCTAACAGTTTGTTATTTTTAAATCATTTACACTTAAAGAGGTTTCAGAAATTGATAAAGTTGAATTAATAACCATCATATACTTAACTGCATTGTAGTTAAATCAAATGCATATTGAATTATATTTACTGTTTGTTTCTTTTTATTTCTGCTTTCCCCCCAACTTCTATGGTTCTAATCAAACATTTTGTACTATTTCATTTTATCTCCTTTCACTGTGTCAACTATATTTCTCTTTTTAGTGGTTGTTCTAAAGTTTGCAATACACATCTTTTAACCTAAGTCCACTTTCAAATAACAATGTGTAGTTCCTCTCCTCTGCACATCACAAATGAAAGACTGAATGACATGTTTTCATCAAGAGATTATTTTCCTTCCACCTCAATCCACTCTGCCCTCCAGCTCCTTACCCTTGGAAGCATGGATTTGGTATAACAATTAATTGGAACTTGTCTTTCAATTATTTTTTCTCTTATTTCTATATGCTTCAAGCATTTTGAAATTTATTTCGGATTCTTCTTTTTTTTTCATTTATTTTTATTAGTTGAAGGCTAATTACTTTACAATATTGCAGTGGTTTTTGTCATACATTGACATGAATCAGCCATGAAGTTACATGTATTCCCCATCCCGATCCCCCCTCCCACCTCCCTCTCCACCCGATCCCTCTGGATCTTCCCAGTGCACCAGCCCTGAGCACTTGTCTCATGCATCCAACCTGGGCTGGTGCTCTGTTTCACCCTTGATAATATGCATGTTTCGATGCTGTTCTCTCAAAACATCCCACCCTCACCTTCTCCCACAGAGTCATTTCTGATTCTTGAAGGGAACAAATCTCTTTACCAAAACATACTGCCAAAGTGAAAGAAAGTGAGTCGCTCAGTCATGTCCAACTCTTTGTGACCACATGGACTAAACAATCCATGGAATTCTCCAGGCCAGGATACTGGAGTGGGTAGTCTTTCCCTTCTCCAGGGGATCTTCCCAACCCAGGGATCGAACCAGGGTCTCCTGTATTACAGGCAGATTCTTTACCAGCTGAGCTAACAGGGAAGCCTAGGAATACTGCAGTGGGTAGCCTATCCCTTCTCCAGAGGAATCTTCCCATCCCAGGAATAGAACCAGGGTCTCCTGTATTACAGGCAGATTCTTTACCAGCTGAGCTAACAGAGAAGCCCAAACTCTCAAAGCTACCTTTAAAATGATTAGGATAAGTCCTGAGGAGCACTCCCAGATTGGTGGTCATATTCTATTCTTGACCTGGATAGGTGTGCTCACGTTACAATAATTTTTTAATGATGTCTGTATTTTTCATGAATATATTGCATAGCTATTTAAAAAGGTTATAAAGCAAAAACATAATTGAAAAGAACATGAGGGTTTTTTTCTAATAGAAATTTACACTTTTCCACTCATATGTGGATTATAATTGCAGTATAAAACAAAGAGTCTCTCAGATATTTTGACAAATATTTCTCAGTTTTAAAAAGACTACAGCTCTAAAAATATCTCTTGTGTTGGAGTTAGTAATGAAATCTCCCAAACATCCTGCAAATTAAGTCTAATTCTGCCTGATTCCCAAACTCTGAAAGCCTGTTCTCCTCACAGCTGGGTTACTTGAACTTGCTTCCTGATGGCAGTCTGTCAAAAACTTGAGCTAATTTCTAAGCAGAAAGGATTTAAGGAGCTTTAGCTTAACATTTTAGGATTCAGAATTTGGTTATTCTTCCTGTTACTCTTGCCATGATCATATGACCCAGTTCTGAAAGCTTTTCTTTTTTCTTGTTTATTGTTGCCTCAGTCCTGACTCTAAACTGTTGCCCTGTCTTGGTAAGATGGTAACTTTGCTTTTCTCTGCTCCAGTTTTCCCTGATTCCCCAGAGACTGGCATTATATACCTGAATCCTGGCCTGGTGTTTGAGCTCCTGCTACCACCTGCCAACCTCTCTTGTTCCAACAGTTTGTCTTAGTAGGTTTCAATGTAATATCTATTTGCATTTTACCTGATATTTCCTTGCTAACTTTTCTATAGCTATTCTTTGTTAATTTCATTTCCCTAACTTCAACTGATTTTCACTATTTGTACCTGTTTTCTGCTTCCATAGTATAAATCAACTGGTATTATTGATATCAATCAACATAAATTAATTGATGCTAAGAAGAGGTGGAAAGAATACAGAGAAGAACTATATAAAAAAGGTCTTAGTGACCCAGATAGTCATGATGATGTTATCCCTCACCTAGAGCCAGATATCCTGGAACGTGGAGTGTGAAATCAAGTGGGCCTTAGGAAGCATCACTATGAACAAAACTGGACGTGATGGAATTCCAGCTGATCTATTTCAACTCCTAAAATATGATGCTGTTAAAGTGCTTAACTCAGTATGCCAGCAAATTTGGAAAACTCAGCAGTGGCCACAGGCCTGGAAAAGGCCAGTTTTCATTCCAATCCCAAGGAAGGGTTATGCCAAAGAATGTGCAATCTACTGCACAATTGCACTCATTTCACATGCTAGCAAGATAATTCTCAAAATCCTTCAAGACAGGCTTCAATATTATGAGAACCAAGAACTTCCAGATGTACAAGCTAGATTTAGAAAAGGCAGAGGAACAAGAGATCAAATTGCCAACATCATTGGCAATTGTTGGATCATCGAAAAAGCAAGTGAATTCCAGTAAAACATCTACTTCTGCTTCATTGACTACTCTAAAGTTGTTGCCTGTGTAGATCACAAAAAACTGGAAAATTCTTCAAAAGGTGGGAGTACCATGTCACCCTTCCTGCCTGCTGTGAAACCTGTATGCAGGTCAAGAAGCAGCAGTTAGAACTGGACATGGAACAACAGACTGGTTCCAAATTGGGAAAGGAATACGTCAGGGCTATATATTGTCACTCTGCTTATTCAACTTACATGCAGAGTACATCATGAGAAAGGCCAGGCTGGAAGAAGCACAAGTTGGAATCAAGATTCCTGGGAGAAAATATCAATAACCTCAGAAATGCAGTAAAAAAGGAGAGTGAAAAAGTTGGCTTAAAACCCAACATTCAGAAAACTAAGATCATGGCATCTGGTCCCATCACTTCATGGCAAATAGATGCGGAAAAATGGAAACAGTGGCAGATTTTATTTTCTTGGGCTCCAAAATCACTGTGGATGGTGAGTGCAGGCATGAAATTAAGACACTTGCTCCTTGGAAGAAAAGCTATTACAAACCTAGACAGCATATTAAATAGCAGAGACTACTTTGCAAACAAAGGTCCATCTAGTCAAAACTATGGACTTTTTTTAGTAGTCATGTATGGATGAGAGTTGGACCATAAAGAAGGGTGAGCACTGAAGAATTGATGCCTTTGAATTGTGGTGCTGAAAACTCTTAAGAGTCCCTCGTACAGCAAGGAAATCCAACCAGTCCATCCTAAAAGAAATCAGTCCTGAATATTCATTAGAAGGACTGATGCTGAAGCTGAAACTCCAATACTTTGGCCACCTGATGAGAAGCATCAACTCATTGGAAAAGACCCTGATGCCGGGAAAGATTAAAGGTAGGATGAGAAGAGGAGGACAGATGAGATGGCTGAATGGCATCACTGACTCAATGGACATGAGTTCGAGAAAATAGTGAGAGACAAGGAAGCCTGGTGTGCTGCAGTTCATGGGGTCACAAAGAATCAGACATGACTGAGGGACTGAAAAGCAACAATATGCTTCCATATGGGCCTTTTCTTAACATTTCCATGTTTTAGACTTCTTTCTAAGTCCTACCTGGGCACAGAGATTATGAATATAGGATATAAAAGTAGAAGGGACCTTAGAGTAAATGTATGCAAACCTTTCCTTTTACAAAAGAGACTGAGGCTAAGGTAGTATATGCTGGGTGATATTATTATAAAGTCGGTAATATTGTGAAGTTAACAGAAATGTTTTTCTTTATGGCCATCTGGTGTTTGATTCAAGGCAGATGGAGCTGAAGGCAGCTTCACAAAGCTCTGCATTCTCCATAAAGGTAAGAACAAAGCCTGAGTGCTCGCATCCTTCAAGGGTCATAGATGCTTCTGCCTGGAGTTGGCAGAGAGAGGCTTTATTTGGGAGTCTCAGCTCTGAAGGTTTTGGCAGGGGATTTCAGCAGATGCTCCATGACCAACGGGGACCTCCACACCTGGTGGACAGCAGCAGTAGAAGCCCAGTGACCAGGCAGGATGCCAGACATCTCAGCAAAGGCAAGCAAGGACTCAGGGAACACCGCGCGGAAGAGGGTCCACCACCACTCCATGTCAGGTTACAGACACGCCTTTCTTTGCTAGCTGGAGAAGAAAGAGAAGGTTCAGGAAGATTCTTAAGAAAATAGAAATGACTCTGATAGGAAATGTGACCTTTGAGTGAATTAACATTTTAGTCAATAGGTGCAAGGATGGGTAAAACTGAGTTACTGCAGCTGAATTTAACTTATTTTTCTTCTTTAACGAAACTGGAAATTCAACAGCAAGAGATGAGCAATTCTAAGAAATTAAATCTGCAATATTTTGCAAGTTAGCTTTGAAGGAAATTTTCACACGCTGAGGAGAATTGTATTGTATAACCATGGAAACCTGAGGCTAGCCCACAGTTCTAGGGAGACTGCAGGGCATGCAGGATCAAGCACCTTTGCAGACAGAAAGGGCTTTGTCTCAAGAGTGGGTCAGAAAGAGCAGGAGCCTCTCAGAACTGAAGAGCTCGCAGAAACAGGGGCCGTCTCTCAGAACAGGGCTAACCCGCATAGGCAGCCAACCGATCACTCGTTTCTTAGAACTTCAGTCCTAAGATCCAGGACTGTGGCGTAACTCAGGGTACGCCAAGGTTGTCTGAGCTTGCTTTCCACCAGGAGAGGGGATGTTAAAGTAAAAATGGGATGTAATATGTCCCTAGTCTGGGCTGAAATTCATACCTGTGAAGGTTACTTGGCCATGATGACAAAATTCCCTGCCAGAATCAGAGCACTATTCTGCCCCCAGGCTCTTTAAATGAAGATTGGAACAATACAGTCACAGTTCCACGGTAATGTTTTCCTATTACATTGCAATATGTCTACTTCAACTTCTGATTATTCCACCAGTTTTTCTCTTTTCACTGATTGAAATTTCTTATAAAAGTGGATAAAAATAGGAAAATAAAGACAGATATGCTTTTAAATCATTCTAATAGAAATGTTTATTTGGTCTTGACTAATACTTGTTTTTGTAGATGGGCATGATTGTCAGAGATGTAGTATTTACTTTGGATGTATAAAATGTGTGGTTTTTAGATTGACCTTCCTGAGACATCTGCATAATTTGATGAAGAGTTATTAAAACAAAGGACTTGAAAATATTATGAAGCTGTACCATATGTCATGCTACATTTGTGAAATTTATATCTTCTGGTGTTTTGTTTATGCATGTTTTAGCTGAAATTGATAGAGATACTATAGATTTCAATATGCTCCTTAGTCTGAACCTTCAAATAAAATTTTTAAAAAAAATGTTCGTTGTACCTCTGAATTCTGCCTTACCCAAGTTTGAATTGCTACACTGCCATTCAGAAACCAATGGTCTCTAGTTAGGCCCCAAACCTGTGGGAGTCTGATGAGACAAACACTGAGAATCAAAATGTAGCCCCTGAATTAAACGCGCTGTCCAGAGAAATCAAATCAGGCGGAGGTCCATCTGGCTCTCTAGCACAGCATGCCTGTGGTTCCTCTCAGGTGCTCTCAGGTGTATGAGCGCATCTGAGTGGAAATGTGAACACCACGTGCTCATGTCCTGCCAAGCTTCTTGATTCCTCTGGGCCTTTGAAGAAAATAAAATTATATGTGCCTCTCAGGAATAGAGTCCATCTGGTTTGAAGAGAATGACATTCTCAGATTAGCAGACCTGGTGATTTTAAACTAAGTTGCTGAAAAACTTGGGCAGATACTTCTGAGAGGAAAGGGACATGATATGCAAATAAACCTTTTGTTATTCTTTTTGTTGTTGTTGAGCCCTGAGCTGAGAATATCCAAGCTTATGGGGAGCATGTGCTGAACTTCAAGGATCATGGCCCGTGTCTGCTAATAGATTACAGCCCACTGGATGATCTTTAAACTAAATCATTATTTGGTCCTGTGAAGAAAAATCCACCCGTTGTGTTTGCCCTGGTTTGCAAAGAATGTCAGCTCTCCAGTGCAATAGATTTTTGTCTGAATCAGTTGAGGAACTTCTTTAAATTATGAATGGCTCACCCCAATCTGCTGAGTGAGGGACCAACTCTGGAGGTGGGGGCCCAACAAATATAGAGTGCAGATCCTCCTTAGGTACAGGAAAATACAAACAAAGCAAAACAACATTATAACCACCTCGTTCTCATTCTCTGTTACGTTTGCCCAATGTTTTATAGTTTCCCCTGGCATCCATAACTACAGCCTAATTTAATTCTTGCAACAGTCATATAAAGCAGGAAGAATAGGTGCCAAGAATTTTATTAGTCTTTTTTCTGGTCTACTTAAACTCTGGTTTCACCCCTGTAGTCTATCCTCCACACTTCAGTAAGAATAATCTTTTAACACGCACATTTCATCAACTCCATTCCCGCTCAATTATTTTTAAATGGTTCCCGATTACCTTTAGCATAAATCTCACCTTTTTCATAAGACATAAAATGTCAGTAATAATCTGATCCTTGTGAACCTGCCTAGCCTAACCTCCCATTCTCCCGTCATCATATATGAAGCTTCGACAACATTAACTTCTCATTTGCCCTACACGTCCCCATACTCCATCTCACGCCTCAGCCTGTGCTTGGCCTCCAGCCTGTATGTCTGGTTAACTTACTCAGTTCCGTCTCCGCAATGACTGTCTAGATTCCTGCAGACAGACTTAGGGGTTTCTTTTATTTGTGTATATTTTCAGTTTAAATACTTGGCACAGTTTAACACAGACTAGCGCTTCTCAGATTATGATGAACAGAATCAACTGAAGTTCTCATTTGAAAACAGATTCTGATTTATGAGTCTAGAGTGTGACTTCCGAGCCTGTGTTTTAACAAGCTCCCGAGTGTTGCCCATGTTTCCAGTTCTTGGACCACACATTGAGGATCAAGGACTCAGGCAATTCAGAGATTTAAAGACAAGACAGCAACAGCAAACCGCAGAGTCAAAAAAACACCAAACATCCCTGGATAAGATTAGAAATTTAATTTTTTTTGGCTCAGGTGTGTTTGTGCTGTTTTCATGGAGGCCAAATCCTCATCTATATTAAGATACCATTGAATTAATTTACATATCAGATGATAGGAAAACTCAGACCCCTAAAGAATGGGAAGTGGCTTCGCAGTTCCAACCTTTAGCCTTCCAAAGGGAAGCTCCTTCAGGATCTTTCACGTTTGGTAGGTAAGCATTTTTATTTGCTCCAGGTGAGTAGCCCCGAGTCTCTGTCGCTCCTATATCAAGGACAGGCAGAATGGAAACTAGAAAGGGCAGATTCAAGAAAAAGGGAAAAGTTAATAGAGGTTGCCAATATAATTGGTAAAAATGAGATTGAAAGGGTTTTACGATTTCCATTATGCCAGAAAGATACAAAAGCTCAGCTATTATTTTATTTCCTGCTGTGATCTGAGATAGAAAGGTTAAAAGTGACCTTCACTAAATTAGGATAGTTTTGTTTTGCCACTGGGAATATTGAAAAAATTTAACATGTTTTGATTTCACGCTATTTGAAATAAGCCAGGCAAGGAATATTAGGTAAACCATTCAATCTGAGATATTTGTAGATTGTTTTATAGGCTAACATTTGCCAACTGTATACAGTGCAGAAAGTATGAGATGTTTGTCTCAATTTCCCACAGGGTCTGTTTTATTGGAAGGCATTGCTCTACACACTCAGAATGTCTACCCTTGAACTCCTTGGCCTTTTCATGGCCTTACATGATACTGGCTCATGTTTAAGAGTGGTTCATGGTGATGTGGTCAGAGAGCTGAGGCACAGTTCCTGGACCATTGTTCTTGCCCTGGTACCTCTCAGGCAGCGTCCACTGGGGAATCTCATGAGTGGCAGCATTAGCACTCTCCTCACTCTGTGCTGGTATCGATTATATCTGAAACTTTTCAGAGACTTGTTGCCATTGGCAATTTGGAATTTTCCTTGTTACACTGATTAATTTATTTCACATACAATGTGGAAAATGGATAAATCAAAACTTGAAGCTTTTTTCCATTTTGTTTAAGAAAGAGAATGTTTCAAAGTACTGCATATTGTTTTTATGCCTCACTTTGCATATTTTTTAATCAAGAAAGATCACTCAAATAAAGATTTGTATGCAATATAAAGGGGCCTCATTGCATCATGCCAATTAACACTATTTACAAAATTCTTCTAAATTCTTGGGCAAAAACTTTTATTACAAGTGAGAAAACTTACCCACAAATTTCCCTAAGCTGAAAGATCCCTCTCTCTCTTCCACCTCATCCCTTCTTCCGTCCCATCACTCTCCTTTCTATGCTCATCAACACTATCCTACTGTTTATAAGAGCTAAGCATCTCCATTGTCTTGATTTTTCCTAGACCTCGTTTTTATGTATCACTGAAGCAGAAGTTTTGCAGGTTTATGTGATTATATGCTGCCAACATGGAGCTCAGTTTAAGATGGTCACTCCAGGTCTTATTTTCTTGAATTCTGTTTGCCAGATGCACTTCTTATATTCTCTCTACTCAGCATTCTTTGAAAACCATTACTATATTTGGGTCATTTCCAGTCAAATTTAATATTTCTGGTTTTATTAAGTTCCTTTGTATCTAGCCATACGTCCTTCACCTGATGATGCCGGCCTGCTATGGACTGAATTGTGGCCTCCTCAGATCCCATGTAGAAGCCCTGACCCCCAGTGACTGTCCTGGGAGATAGTCTTTAAAAAGTATTTAGAGCTAAGTGAGGTGATAAGGGTGGGGCCCTAATCCTATAGGACCAGTGGTTCATCAGTTTTCTCATTGATTTTTATTGATTATTGTGTGATCTTGATATATTAATGAAACTTTTCTTTTGTCTGTAATGGTGTTTCAAACATTTTTTTCAAGTGTATTGTTTGCCTTTTACTTCCTTTTTGCTTATTCAGAAATTTTCTTTTTATAGCATAAACATTCAACCTTTTCCTTTAGTGTTTCCATATTTCTTTGCATGCTCTGAAAACTTCATTTTTGAAGATTTAAAAGTTGCTTTTTAAAATGTTTTGTAGTACTTTTAAATTATTATTAGTATACTTAAATTGTGATTCATGGTAGATTCAGAAAAAATAGATGCAGGATTTCACTTTTAGGAATGATTGATTAATTGTCCCATGTATTGAATAATCTGTTTTTCTCCCACCAATATAAAATGCCACATCTATCCCATTTAGTTTTCCAAAGTTTTTATGCCCATTTGGCACATCCATCCCACTATGCTGCTCTGTCTGTTTACTCTGGTATCTGTAGCTTCTCTGAGTTTTTCTCTTACATTTTAATTCTAGCAGCACTAGACTTTTCCTTGGAACAAGGCTTCCCTGAAGAACTCTAAAGTGTTTTTCTCTCCCATGCTCCTCACGTCACAGAGCTGGAGGTGGAATGTTTTCAGGCTCCTCATTACTGCCTCTGGACTAGTCTCTATGTTCTTCTCTCAAAAACGCTCAAATTTAAGTCTGAAGTCTTCTTCAAACTGATTTTTGAGTCACTGGGCCACTAGCATACAATCTCTGAAGATCTTAATTCTTTTTCCCTACTGGTTCTATTACAATGTTGGTGATTTCCAAATCTGTGCAGATGATCTCTGCATCTGAATCTTCCCCAGTAAGTTTATCTTTCACGCTATCCCACTAATTCCCAAAATCATGTACCCGTCCTCTTCATTTCTACAACAATGGTCCTTAAAGCTTACTTCTAAGCCTCCAGGTTCCTTTCCTCCAGGGATCTTCATTTTCAGGTACGCAAGTCAATCTTTCCATGGCCATGTGGCAGCCTTGTCAACTTAATACTACTGATCTCTTCATTATTTCAATTTAAACTCTCCACTCTTCAACTAGCATCGGCTCTTTCCTAGCTCACTTCCTCTAGCTCCCCATCTCTAACATTCCTTCACCCACTTGTGCTTAAAACTCATCACTCCGGCCCCGTTTTTACTGTCTCTCACCCTACTCTAAATGGGTGTGGATGCGCGCTCAGTCGTGTCCGACTCTCAGCGACCCTTTGTACTGCAGCCCACCATGCTCCTCTGTCCATGGGATTTGTCAGGCAAGACTACTTGATGTGCCATTTCCTCCTCCAGTGGATCTTCCTGAAAGTGAAAGTGTTGGTCGCTCAGTTGAGCCTGACTTTTTGTGACCTCATGGACTGCAGCCCATCAGGCTTCTCTGTTCATGAGATTTTCCAGGCAAGGATGCTGAAGTGGTTTGCCATTCCTTTCTCCAGGGGATCTTCGTGACCCAGGATTTGAATCTGGGTCTCCTGCTTTGCAGGCAGATTCTTTAACCACTGAGCCTTCAGGGAAGTTTTTACTCTCTTACCCTATTCCGTACTATAACTTTTTATCCAAGTATTATAATCTCTCCCTTGCATACATTCTCTTTCTTTATCATACTGACTTGCAAAGCTGATTAACCCTAACTCTCCATGGATTCTGCCTCTGCACAGGACTGAGCCATTAAAAGGTCTCCTTTTAAATTCATGACTGTGGTCTCATGTGGGTCTTTAGTACTGCCTGGCAGGCCAACTATATTTCCTTGGTTTATGCAGTCTCCAGCTTTCCTAGATGACCATTTCATTCATTCTTTTTCTCCTCAAACCCCTGCCAAAACCTTTCCTCATCCTCACTTTCAGCTAAGAATCCTGTTTCATATTTCCCTGAGAAAACAGAAGCAGCCAAAAAGAAAGTCCCAAGCTTCCACTAACTCCTCAGTTCATCTGCCTACAGCACACACTCCGATTTCTCTTCCGGTTCTATGGATTTCCGTCCATGCTCCCGATCAAAGCTAAGCCCTTCTCCTTGTGTGAACCCTTTGTTCATTCCTTCCTACTGTCCCTTATTAGTTTCAGTTAATGTCCTCAATCTCTAAATACTTTACTGCCCAAGGCTTTTGGATCTCTTTTCTCCTTTTCTATACACATTCACCATCTGGTGATCTTTCCTGATTTAATGGCATTTAATATTATTAGGGCTTCCCTGGTAGCTCAGACGGTAAAGTGTCTGCCTGCAATGCGGGAGACCTGGGTTTAACCCCTGGGTTGGGAAGATCCCCTGGAGAAGGAAATGGCAAACCACTCCAGTATTCTTGCCTGGAAAATTCCATGGATGGAGGAGCCTGGTAGGCTACAGTCCATGGGGTCACAAAGAGTCAGACATGATTGAGTGACTTCATTTTGTACTTTTGTAATATTATCTACTTTTGCATGACTCCCAAATTTATATCTCTGGTCCAGATCCTTCTTCCAAACATCAGATTTGTATATCCAAATGTCTCCATGAAAACAGATGCTACAGACTGAATATGTCCCCTGAAATTCATGTGTTGAAGCCTTAACCCCTTTGTTGCCTACTTTGATGGCTGAGACATATCTATAGGATTCTAGGAACTGAGCTAATCACCGTTTGAAAATTGTAACTGTAATCAGTAAAGGATTTTTTTTTTTTACTAGATAAGGGTGGGATACCTAGTTTTTAGTCTCCTAGATTTCTCAAAGCTTACTGATATCAAAATGCTTATACTTTAAAAATAAACTTAGATTTCATTATTTAGTGACTTTCAATGCCATTTCTTGCTGAGACAAGTACTAGAGTTTGGCAAATTATTTTGCATGACATTTCCAATTCCTTTCCAAGGATTCTAGGAGGGTTAGAGACTATTGAAGAATATTAAGCCTTTAAATTAAGTCCAAGACACGGCCAGTGACAAAAACCTTATATACCATCTATTTTTTTTTTAAAGAATGTCTAATTTTATTCCACTCTATTTATAACCAAAATAGAGAAAGCTTCAGGGGAAAGTGTCAAACCACAGTATAAAGCCAACTCGAGTAGTTACAAAGAAAAGGGTTTTCTGCATGTGTTGAAAGTTGTTTTTGACATTTCTATAAATAAGCTTATCTCACATTCCTCACATTCACTTCCTTCACTTGATAAGAATTTTAAAAGTCTATTAGAGTTTGCTCTTTTATATATCATCTAAATTTCAGTTAAGTTATTTTTTACTTTTAGATGAAAACTGGGTAGAAATATTGCTACTAAATGCTATACTCATCAAAAATAGTTTAAAATGTAACTTTATCTCTTTGAAAAAGCAGTTTGTCCCTAAGGTGTCTGTTTGAAAATATATTTGATTACTTTTATACAGCTGCCCAAGGTCAACGGTTAGGGTACAGATCAAAACCTGCAATAAGACTAAAATCATGTAAACCAGAACATGCACAAGTTTGAAATTATTAGAAATGATTAGACAACATAATATAATCATCTGGCAATGTTCCAGGAATCTATCTGTTTCATAAAAAAGAAGGAGCTAAGGAAAGAGAAACTTTCAATCATAGGTGCTTCTGATATCTGCAGTAGTTTTCTAATTTAGAGTAGAGGAGATTATTTTTATAATCCATGTAAGCAAATGGGTTCTCTGTGTGTTGGGATAAGCAACCCTTTCATCTATTTTAAAATTAAAAGAGAAACAGTACAGCAAAAAAATAAATGAAAGAAATATGTCTAATTACCTCAGTTATTTTACCTTTTTCTCTTGCAGTTGATGAGTATTTATTAAGTATCCATCACATCTCAGGAAGTATGTCTGGTGCTGGGAAGATAGCAATGCCCAGGACAGGATTTCTCTTGCATTCATGAAGTTCAAGGGTGAGAAGGACACTTTATGAACAATTACAGGTATGATGACTGCCATCTGGGAAGTGTGTGCACAAAGATCTAATTTGGCCTCCGAAGACTTCCTTGAAAATTGAATTTTACAGATGATTGAAAAAATGAAACACAGGAGTCTGAGGAGAAAGGAAAGAACATTCCAACATTCTACCTGAGACAGGAGAGAACTTTTCTTATTCCAGATACACAGAAAGGTCCAGTGTAACAGCATAAAATAAACGGAATGAGAAAGTATGAGGAAAGGCTAGAGAAACTACCAAGAATCAAGGAGCTGTGTTATTTGATCCAAATTGGTAGAATACTTACAAGTGAGGAGGTGTAAGCAAGACAAGATCTGCGTTTTAAGGATCTCTTTAGCTGGGTGAGGAGAGAATAATGATTCCCAAGAGAGGGTGGCAGCAGGGGAAAAGAGAGATTGTTGAGTTCTGAGCCCTTTAGGAATCAATCTCCAGTAGACTCAGATGTGATTAAGCAGAGGTGAGGAGTGGAGGGATAGAAGACTGGGGTGAATTGGGGTTCTGTTGTGGGCAAATAGGAAGGACAATTGGGCTTTCTAGGTGGCTCATAAGGTAACGAGTCTGCCCACAATGTGAGAGGCCAGGGTTCAATCCCTGGCTCAGGAAGATACCCTGGAGAAGGACATGGCTACCCACTCCAGTATTCTTGCCTGGAGAATTCCATGGACCAAAGAGCCTGGTGGGCTATAGTCCATGGGGTCACAAAGAGTTGGACCCGACTGAGCAGCTAACGCTTTCACTTCACTTTCAGGTAGGTCGATTAGCGAGATGAAGAAGACAGAAAAAGAACAGACTTGGGGGCTGAGAAACAAGGAATTCACATATGTGATTCTAAAGCTTAAATGACAATTGGAATCTGGAGGTTTATGTTTGGAGACCGCAAGTGTTTAGATGCCCTGTGGGAAAGGGCAGCTCAACGGTGAGGAGGCCAAGACTAGGAGTTAAGAAATGTTGGGGGAGGACACTGGGTGGAGAGTTTATTTACATGCTTTTCTCAGGAAAATCATGACCATAATACCCAGCATTTTTTTTAATATTCTCTTCTGATATAAATTCATGTTTACTGGCAAGTCGCTGAAGTAGCCTCTAAAGTTAGATGTACCTCTATGTCTTTGTACGGCAGTGTGGAGAATTGACGGTCATGATGACAAAGACACGTGGGAACTGCCCCTTATTCACAAGAGTTTACATTAAAAACATAAAAGTCATATGTGTGCAAAGACAATCAGAGTGCAAGTAGGATCAGACAAGACTGAATGCGAGGTCGACCTTTAAGGAAACAAACTGGGGCACTTTCTGATGAAAAAGATGTACTCCACGAGGAACATGTAAGTGTCACAAGTCTTTATAGAGCGACTAAAAATCTATCCCAATACATAAACCAGAAAAACAAAGCAAGCAAAAGCAAAAATAAGTAAGAGAAATTGACATGAACACATCTCTCATAGAATGTGTGTACACATACACCCACAGACATGCACACATACACACACAGTGTTTTGCCTTTTGGGGAAACATCCTGTGCATTTCTCTTTATTTATGTACATAGACATATAAATAATTGTTCTGTTTAGATTATACATACACTTCTCTGTCTTAAAAAGCACAGTAACTTCCAAAAGTGTTGATATGCTCATAACTTATATAGTAAAGGTCATATTCTCTAAGTTTCAATAAATTGAAACTACAAATTACTAATGAAAAACTGAAAAATAACACAAAAACAACAGCTTAGAAATGTAAAGTACATAAAATAACTTGCTGAAATGTGAATTAAAATAGTCTAAAAAGTGAAAATAATTAAAACATAAATCACAGTAATTGAAAATTGTATATGCTATGCTATTTAATTAAATATAATTGAAAATTATACACAGGAAAAATCATTTCTCAGACACTTGAGTTATTAAACACAATACTTAATACAAAATTTGGAGAAGGAAATGGCAACCCACTCCAGTACTCTTACCTGGAAAATCCCATGGACAGAGGAGCCTGGTAGGCTACAGTCCATGTGGTTGCAAAAAGTCAGACACGACTGAATGACTTCACTTCAGTCACTTCATACTTTATCACTGGAGAAGGAAAAGGCAACCCACTCCAGTATTCTTGCCTGGAGAATCCCATGGACAGGGGAGCCTGGTAGGCCGTGGTCCATGGGGTCACAGAGTTGGACACAACTAAAGGGACTGAGCAAGAGCAAATACAAAATTTAATTTTAATACTATATTTTACATTTTGTATAATTTTATTGTAAATTTTTAATATATATTTAATACAAAAAGAATTATTGAGAAATCTAAATTGGAAGAAATAATTTTAAAAACATAAGGGAAATTAAATGAGGAAATAAAGAAAAAAGAAGAGGTTAATGAGATAGAAACCAGAAAAAAATATAACAAAGGACAAAATCTAAAAAAATTTTCTTTGCAGGGCATGATAAACTTCTTTCTGATCTGTTGCATACTGACCTACAACAATTTAATTCCTTGTAATGATAAAATAGAACTCACAAGAATACACAGAAGAACTGTACAAAATAGGTCTTAATGACCCAGATAACCATGATGGTGTGGTCACTCACCTAGAGCCAGACACCCTGGAGTGTGAAGTCAAGTGGGCCTTAAGAAGCATTACTATGAATAAAGCTAATGGAGATGGTGGAATTCCAGCTGAGCTATTTGAAGTCCTAAAAGATGATGCTGTTAAAGTGCTGCACATTCAAATGCCAGCAAATTTGGAAAGCTCAGCAGTGGCCACAGGACTGGAAAAAGTCAGTTTTCATTCCAATCCCAAAGAAAGGCAATGCCAAAGAATGTTCAAATTACTATACAATTGCACTCATGCAATTCACATGTTAGCAAGGTAATGCTCAAAATCCTTCAATCTAGGCTTCAGCAGTATGTGAACCAACAATTTCCAGATGTTCAAGCTGAATTAGAAAAAGCAGAGGATTGAGAGATCAAATTGCCAACATCTGTTGGATCACTGATAAAACAAGAGAGTTCCAGAAAAATATCTACTTCTGCTTTATTGGCTATGCCAAAGCCTTTGACTGTGTGGATCACAACAAACTTGAAAAATTCTTAAAGAGATGGGAATACCAGACTACCTTACCTGCTTCCTGAGAAATCTGTATACAGGTCAAGAAGCAACAGTTAGAACCGGACATGGAACAACAGACTGGTTCCAAATGAAAAGGAGTATGTCAAGGCTGTATATTGTCACCTGCTTATTTAACTTATATGCAGAGTACATCATGTGAAATGCCAGGCTGGATGAAGCACAAGCTGGAATCAAGATTGCTGGGAGAAATATCAATAATCTCAGATATGTAGATGACACCACCCTTATGGCAGAAAGCAAAGAAGAACTAAAGAGCCTCTTGATGAAAGTGAAAGAGGAGAGTGAAAAAGTTGGTTTAAAACTCAACATTCAGAAAACTAAGATCATGGCATCTGGTCCCATCACTTCATGGCAAATAGATGGGTAAACAATGAAAACAGTGAGAGACCTTATCTTCTTGGTCTCCAAAATCACTGCAGATGGTGTCTGCAGTCATGAAATTAAAAGATGCTTGCTCCTTGGAAGAAAAGCTATGACAAACCTACACAGCATATTAAAAAGCAGAGACAATACTTTGCTGACAAAGGTCTGTATAGTCAAAACTATGGTTTTTCCAGTAGTCATGTATGGATGTGAGTGCTGGATCAGAAAGAAGGCTGAGTGCTGAAGAACTGATGCTTTTCAACTGTGGTGTTGGAAAGGACTCTTGAGAGTCCCTTGAACTGCAAGGAAATCAAACAAGTCAATCCTAAAGGGAATCAGTCCTGAATATTCATTGGAAGGACAGATGCTGGAGCTGAAACTCCAATACTTTGGCAAGCTGATGGGAAGAACGGACGATTTGGAAAAGACACTGATGCTGGGAAAGATTAAAGGCAGGAGGTGAAGGGGATGACAGAGGATGAGATGGTTTGATGGCATCACCTACTAGATGGACATGAGTTTCAGCAAGCTCTGGGAGTTGGTGAGGGACAGGGAGGCCTGGTGTGCTGCGGTCCATGGGGTAGCAAAGAGTCAGACCAGACTGAGTGGCTGAACCAAATGAACTTTTTTAAGCTTGATTGTAACTTAAACTAATGTATACATATTACCATACTGTCTATGTTGATGTATATTGAAAGTTGCCAATTCTAATTAAGAGAAAACAGAGTAAGCAGAAACACAGAATTAGAAACAGTCACAGATAGAACATTTTTAGAAATGTGATAGAATACCTTTTCCTTTCTTTTTTTAGTTTATAAATTATGAAAGTATAACTCATTTACTAAAGACTTGGAAAATACAGAACAACGTTACATACGTTTCCAGTATATATTGTAATTATTTTTTAAGTAAATTAAAATCTTTAGTTTAAATTTCACTATCAAGCTCTCTAGGATTAGTAGAGTGACTAGAGGGAAATGAAGAGGGATATAGTAGACGTGAAAAGCACTGTGAACAAATTCAGCATCATTTAGATTTATACAATTTTCACACAATAGCTGGATACAAATTTTATTCAAGTTCACATAGGCTGTAAACAAAGAGACAAGAACATATCCAGGGCATATAACAGGTGCAAAAAGTTCATGGTGTAAAAGTATTGAAATCATACATAATCTATTTTCTTATCACTGTTGGAATTATGTTAGAAATCAATATCAAAAGATATTTGAAACTAACCCACATATTTTCAAGTGCAATGTGAAATTTACCAAGAGAATTCTTTGACTTGGCCACTGAAAGCCTCAACAAAGTTAAAAGACAGGAAAAACACAGAGGTTGATTGCAGAGAAGAAAGCATTTAAATGAGAAATAATATCAAAATGATAAATTAATATCAAAGGCACTTTTAAAACCCCATGTATTTGGAAATTAAATTCTACTTTTAAATGATGGGTAATCTAAGAAGTCATAACAAGGAAATTTAGAAAATCTTTGTAAGAGAAAGAAGTGAAAGGAGAATTTATCAAAAATTTGTTGCATGCAACTGAAGCTGCTCAACATAAGTAAATACAATGTAGAATCTTGAATAAGGTAAGCAAAAAAAATAATGGACACTAGCGTAAACTTTTGTGAAATTTGAACAAAATCTGCATTTTAGTTAATGATACTGTTGCTGTTGTTGTTAGTCACCAAATCATGCCGGACTCTTTGCGACTTCATGGACTGCAGCACACCACGTTTCTCTGTCCCTTACCATCTCCCAGAGTCTGCCCAAGTTCATGTCCATTGAATCGGTAATGCCATCCAACCATTTCATCCTCAGTAATACTGTATCACACGTCAAATTCTCTCTCTCTCTCTTTTTTTTTTTTACAACATAGTATTTCTTTCTACCATAAGATCTCAAAGAGTCAGGCACACAGATATTTTTATGTTCTCAGGACTGAATTAGAAGTTCCAAAACTCATTCATATTTTTTAAATCACTGATAATAAGCTATCTAGACTTTTAGCAGTAACACTAGATGCCAGAATAAATGGAACTATATCAAAATTTTGAGTCAATATAAATAAGAAATCTAGCATTCTATTCATACCTAGCCAAACAAGTGGAATCAAAATATCATAATTATTTTTTAGCTAGGCAAAAATTCATAAGCTTTCTAAAACATATCTATTATATTATACATACTGTATGTATATATACACAAAACCTTTTCAACTGTATTTGACAAAGGCTTGAGAAATAATGACAAAAAAAGAGACAGAGAAATTGGAAAATGTAAACTAATTGAAATGGGAGCACTGATTACAAAATAGAAAAAGTGAAAGAAACTAGATAAAAGTAAAATATCATCATATAGTCCAGTTGTTTTTAAGCATGGATGCTCGTTAGGATCACATCTGCAGTTTTGGAGAGAAAAATAATACCTGGGCATTTGTCTTTTTCAAAAAATAAGACAATTATAATGTGTATTTGGATTTTTAAAAGTGGTTACAGATTTTTCCATTAAATAGTAGTTTTAGTGATGTAGAATTGTTATTTTCTTTTGACCAATCATGATACAATGATACTAAATGAATAATAGTTACATAATCACAGTAGTAAAAGATGTTCATCAGTTTTCATTATCAATAGCCAGACAAAAAATAAAAAATAGTTATAACTGCAAGCCATAGTGGAGACATGATTAACCTAACAATATAAAATAATTATCTACAATTTGAGGGGGGGTTAAGTAGAGTTATGTGGTAAGTGGAAGCACATTCATGCACATGTCTTCATCCATCAAGCCAGTCTATGTCTTTTAGTTGGGGTGTTAATCCAGTTACATTTAAGATTAAGGTAATTAACAATATGTATGATCCTATTACCATCTTCTTAATTGTTTTGGGTTAAATTTTGTAGATCTTTTCCTTCTCTTGTATTTCCTGCCTAGAGTCCCTTTAGCATTTGTTGTAAAGTGGTTTGGTGGTGCTGAATTCTGTTAACTTTTGCTTGTCTGTAAAGCTTCTGATTTCTTTGTTAAATCTGAACAAAAGTCATGTTGGGTAGAATATTCTAGGTTGTAGGTTCTTCCCTTTCATCACTTTAAATATATCATCCCATTCCCTTCTGACCTGTAGAGTTTCTGTTGAGAAATCAGCTGATAACCTTAAGGGAGTTCCCTTGTATGTTATTTGCTATTTTTACCTTGTTGTTTTTAATATTTTATCTTTGTCTTTATTTTTTGTGAGTTTGATTACTATGTGTCTTGTTTTATTCCTCCTTGGGTTTCTCCTTTCTGGAAATCTCTGTGCTTCTTGGACTTGGTTGACTATTTCCTTTCTGATGTTCAGAAAGTTTTCAACTATTAGCTCTTCAAATATTTTCTTGGGTCCTTTCTCTCTCTCTTCTGGGACTCCTGTAGTGAGAATGTTGGTGCATTTAATGTTGTCCCAGAGGGTTTTAGGATATTTTCATCTGTTTTTCTTCTTTATTCTGTTTTGTGGCAGTGATATCCATTGTTCTGTGCTCTAAGTGACTTATCCATTCTTTTGCCTCAGTTATTCTGCTATTGATTCTTTGTAGTGTGTTGTTCATCTCTGCTTGTTTGTTCCTTAAGTCCTCTAAATCTTTGGTAAACACTTCTTGCATCTTCTCTATTCTTTTTCCAAGATCCTGGATCATCTTCACTATCATTATCCTCTTTTTTCTGAAAGGTTGTCTATCTCCACTTCTGCCTAGTGAAAGTTGCTCAGTCCTGTCTGACTCTTTGTGACCCCATGGACTGTAGCTCACTAAGATCCTCTTTTCATGGAATTTTCCAGGCCAGAATACTGGAGTGGGTAGCCTTTCCCTTCTCCAGGGGATCTTCCCAACCCAAGGATTGAACCCAGGTCTCCTGCATTGCAGGTGCATTCTTTACCAGCTGAGCCACAAGGGAAGGCCACTTCATTTAGTTGTTTTTCTGGGATTTTATCTTGTCCCTTTATCAGGGACATAACCTTTTGCATTTTCATTTTAATTAACTTTCTGTGATGTGGTTTTCCTTCTGGCAGCTGCAAGATTGTAGTTTTCCTTGCTTCTTCTTCTGCTCTCTGGTGGATAAAGCTAAGAGGCTTATGTAAGTTTCTTAATAGGAGGGACAAAACTGCACTGGGTAAAACTGGATCTTGCTCTAGTGGATAGGGTCTTGCTCAGTAAAACGTTAATTCAATTAGCTGCCTATGGATGGGGCTGCACTCCATCCCTGTTAGCTGTTTGCCTTGAGGCAACCCAGCTCTGGAGTCTACAGGCTCTACTGTTGTTGTTCAGTAGCTAAGTCATGTCTAACCCTGTGACCCTGTGAACGACAGCACACCAGGCTTCCCTATCCTTCACTATGTCCTGGAGTTTTCTCAAACTCATGTCTACTGAGTCAGTGATGCTATCTAACCACCTCATCCTGTGCCACCCCCTTCTCCTCTTGCCCTCAATCTTTCCTAACATCAAGGTCTTTTCCAGTGAGTAGGCTCTTTGCACCAAGTGGCCAAAATATTGGAACTTCAGCTTCAGTATCAGTTCTTCCAATGAAAATGCAGAGTTGACTTCCTTTAGGATTGACTGGTTTAATCTTCTTGATGTCCAAGGAACTCTCAAGAGTCTTCTCCAGCACCACAATACAGGTTCTATGATAGGCAACCTCCAAAACAGCCTACACCAAGGGCTGTCCCTGCCGGGAGCCACTGCTGATCCACACCTATACAGGGTCTGCTCCAACGCTAGCAGGGAGGTCAGGTTCAGCCTCCTGTGAGGTCATGGCTCCTTTCCCCTATGTCCTAGTGCACACGACATTTTATTTGTGCCCTCCAAGAATGGAGTCTGTTTCTCCTAGTCCTATGGAAGTCCTGCAATCAGTTCCCGCTAGCCTTCAAAGTCAGATTCCCTGGGGATCTCCAGTCCCTTTGCCAGAAGCCCAGGATGGGACCCATGATGTGGGGCTCAGAGCCTGTGCAACAGTGGGAGAACTTCCTTGGTACTACTGTTCTTCATTTTGTGCATTGCCCATTCAGTAGTCACGGGACTTGATTTCATCATGATTGTGCCCCTCCTGCCGTCTCGTTGGATATCTTTTTACTTCTTCTGAAAACACTTTAGAGGATCCCTTTGGTTACCCAAATTAAAGCATGTCTAACTGTTCAGGGCTAATGCTGAAGCTGAAATTCCAATACTTTGGCCACCTCATGCGAAGATGCTGGGAGGGATTGGGGGCAGGAGGAGAAGGGGACGACAGAGGATGAGATGGCTGGATGGCATCACCGACTCGATGGGCATGAGTTTGAGTAAACTCTGGGAGTTGGTGATGGACAGGGAGGCCTGGCGTGCTGTGATTCATGGGGTCACAAAGAGTTGGACACAACTGAGCAACTGAACTGAACTGAACTGAACTGTTAAGAAAGTCTGTAGCAAGTCTGTGTGGCCTGGCCTCTCTAAACACTCCTCCATACTGAGGGCTGGTTCATGGGAATAAATGGAGTGCATTTTCATAGTAGTCACATAATCTGTTGGGTGGAACGCAACTGTATTGAGATCCCAATTTGTTTGTTTTTTCCTTTTGAAGCACAATGTTATTAGAACTTATTGATGGAGTCAGAGTGTTGTGAATTCTGACTGGAAGTGAGCTCACCATAAGGTGGGTATAACATAATTTTGGAGAAAAGAATCTAGGCCAGAGGTCAGGGTGTGACACCCAGGTGTAGACTAGAGACTCATAAAGGAAGTCTGGTTCTAACACAGTAAAGGGCTGATACTAAAATCCTTAAGCCAACCCAGATATTAGACAACAGTAGCCCTGATTTGGGAACAATTGAGACTGTGAATGCAAAGGTAAGTGTGGTACTCAACCTTGAAATCATCACTCAGAGCCTAAGCAGATGTTCTATTTCTAGTAGATACACAGCGATAGAACCAGCTTTCAGCAAGAGTGGCAATAGGGGGCTGATTGTTTCAGACCCCTCCACTGATTGTTTCCAGTTTCCCTCTACTTGGCATCTGAAAGGAAAACAGATGTTTCAGTAAACCACCGGTATCCTTAGACATTTCAGTGGGGAAGCTTCAAGAGGGAGAGAAGGGTATTTCCGCTAAGACGGGCAATGACAGTAACATACTGAGAAAATAGCAGCAGTGAACCACATTTTTAAGGTTATCGTCTTACTGGATACACAAACAATACCCATTGAATCATGGCACATTCATTCAGTGGGATGTTTATTACAAAGGTGAGGTAGAAAGGATAAAGCAGCTTTTTTATTTACAAATTTGGAAGGGAATTAGAGGTGTATTTCAAGAAAAGAAACACATTTATAAGAGGATTCCATTTGAGGAAAGTCTGAACTCATACCCTGCATGAACATACACACATACATATGAATACACACCAATTTGCCTATTGATAGACTACATGAATATATTCATTCTCAGAATTGTTTACCATGATTTCCTCTAAGGAATAGAAATTGAATAGCAAATAGGAATTTTATTTTTTATCTCTATATTTCTAAGCTCTTCACATTTCTGTATAATAAGATATGCTAGTTTTATGATAAAAACAATGGATACTTTAAAAAATATGTTTTTAAAAATCAGTGATATTCAGACAGTAAGAAAACAGTAAAGGAAAGGATTCAGTAAATTTAGCAGAATGGAAGTCTTACTAATGATTATTGTCTTTTATTAGGAAAATGTACTCAACTTAAAAATTTGAACAGTGCATAATATAATGTAGTAAATATCTATTAATTTAATTTTAAAAATAAGAATTTAAAAACAAGAAAACTTTGAATTGCACATATGTCTAATATTGTTCAGAAGGAAACATAACTTCATGGGATTTTAGAAAGGAAGGTTGGCAGTTGCTTCAAAGATCAACACTTTATGGAAAGTGTTAGTTGCTCATTTGTGACCAACTCTGTGATCCCATGGACCGTAGCCCACCAGGCTCCTCTGTCCATGGAATTCTCCAGGCAAGGATACTGGAGTGGGTAACCATTCCCTTCTCCAAGGGATCTTCCCAATCCAGGGATCAAACCCAGGTCTCCCTCATTGTAGGCAGATTCTTTGCCATCTGAGCCACCAGTAAAGAGCAAATCAAAGTGAATCTAACAGATTTTCTTATTGACTAAGGCAGCCAAGAAATAGATGCTTGAGAAAGTAGGCCTTTGAGGAAAAGGACTCAGTAAATGGATCAGCAGTCAGTTTAGTAGCTCGGTCATGTCCAACTCTTTGTGACCCCAAGGACTGCAGCACTTCCAGGGTTCCCTGTCCATCACCAACTCCCAGAGCTTGCTCAGGCTCATGTCCATTGAGTCGGTGATGCCATCCAACCATCTCACACTCTGTTGTCTCCTTTCCCAGCATCAGGGCCTTTCCCAGTGGGTCAGTTCTTCATGGCAGGTGGCCAAATATTGGAGTTTCAGCTTCAGCATCAGTACTTCCAATGAATAGTCAGGACAGATTTCCTTTAGGACTGACTGATAAATGAATAGTGATAGTAAAGAGTGGTATAAATTCTTATAAATCCTATGAAATAAGTACAGCAAAAGTCTTATCCAAATAGTTGAGGTATCTTGAAGCTTAAATAACATAAATCTCTAGTGTTGACCAAAATTTTGTGGCAATGGGAATAATTTTAAATAAAATTGTGTTTATCTATTTGATTTTTTCCTTTTTTTTGAGTCAGAACTTACAATCATATTTTCCACTAAGAATCCATCTTTGGAGGAAGAAACCTTTTTTACTTGAGACATTTGGAAAAAATAGATGGTGGTATGAGATATTGATGCTCCCCAGGTGGGTCATTGTTAAAGAAACTGCCTACCAGTGCAGGAGCCGCAGGAGATTCAGGTTCAATCTCTGTGTTGGGAAGATCCCTAGCAGAGGAAATGGCAGCCCAGTTCAGCACTCTTGCTGGGATAATCCCATGGGCAGAGGAGCCCTGGGGCCTACCGTCCGTGGAGTTGCAAACAGTGTCACACAACTGAGGAACTGAGCACTCAAGAGATGTTGACACAGCAGATTCTCAATAGCATGACAGCTATATTCTATAAAGTTGCCATTAGCACGGGATTAATTAATACTGAACAACTCCCAGAGTGAAATATAGGTTTACATTCCTTCAAGTCTTTGGTAACATTTTTTTGTCAGTTGATCGTTACATAACTTGGCTTTGTGTTTGTGTCTGTGTTAAGACACTTTACTTACTATGTATTGTTGATTCATAAATATTAAATTCTGAAGTCAGTAGTATCATGAATCATGTCTTATCTAACGTGCATAGTTTCTCCTGGGGCACATCAAAGCCTTCTTGGATTTAGGAATACAAGACAGCACTTCATTCAGCACTGTACTTGGGGCCATTTTAACTGGTAAAGTCACTAATAAAAAGCTCAAAAATGAAAGAAAACAAAAAAAAGCAAACCTAACTCCAGGGCACTTAATAGAAAATAGAAGGATACCTGTTAACTCTATGAGAGCTGAAACAAGAAGGTAGAGTTTCACTATGCTCAGCCTTAACTTGGAAGGAGCATGTTGGAAGACTTAGATTTTCTGCTGTAATGGGAATGTCCAAAATGACCACAAAAGTCTTATGGATATTGATTTGGCTGCTGTTGCTGCTAAGTCGCTTCAGTTGTGTCCGACTCTGTGCAACCCCATAGATGGCAGCCAACCAGGCTCCCCCGTCCCTGGGATTCTCCAGGCAAGAACACTGGAGTGTGTTGCCATTTCCTTCTCCAAAGCATGAAAGTGAAAAGTGAAGGTGAAGTCGCTCAGTTGTGTCCGACTCTTTGCGATCCCATGGACTACAGCCCACCAGGCTCCTCTGTCCATGGGATTTTCCAGGCAAGAGTACTGGAGTGGGGTGCCATTGCCTTCTCCTATTGATTTGGAAGTTATAGATAAATATTAGTGGGAAATTTTGCAAATATCAAATCAGCAAATAATTAAGGTGGACTATATCCTCCAAATGAGATCCATGGGGCAAAATCCAGATAACAATTGAAGTCCAAGCTGTTATGCTTTAATCAGTAAGCTTTAGGTATTTATTTTCCTATTTCCTTTCCTCTTTCTCTGGTGTCAGACTAATTTTTTTTTTTTAATTATCTGTAAACCCCCTATTCTTAGTATTGACTTTTGTCTCCTGACTAGTCATTTCAGCTACAAGTAAAATACCTGACTAGATTTTAATTACATGTTGTGAAAAGATTGAAATTAACCAACATTTGGGTTTGTAAGCATTTTCCTTTGGGACCCAAATAGCTTCTTTCCTTCTGTACCACTTGGTATGGATCTTGATTTTCTAAGTAGCTTGACGGTTAAGAGGCTTTTTAGATTGCATATTCTATGGTGGGTCAGGGAGCAAGAAATTCAGAAATCTAAAATTTTCATACCTGGAGAGAGAGGTTCCTATCTCTCAAGAACAGGGAGCTGTTGTGGGAGATACCTTTCATAACTGAACCTCCACAGACACAGAACCTTGAAAAGGACTAGGGAATGGAAGATGGCTATTTGGAGGCTGCTTGCTTCAGCAGACCTCACAAGTCAGATATGCTGGTTCCATTCGGCTTTTAGATTCACCTAATGCTCTCTTTTTCCATCCCTGGAGGAGAAGATCCCCTGGAGGAGGGCCCGGCTAACCACTCCAGTATTCTTGCCTGGAGAATCCCCATGGACAGAGGAGCCTGGCGGGCTACAGTGCATTCGGTCTCAAAGAGTCAGCCGTGCCTGAAACGACAACACAGCCCAGCAGCGCTCTCCTCGGGACTTCCTGGGTCGCTCAGCAGTAAAGAATCCACCCGCAATGCAGGAGACTAGGAGACTCAGGTTCAGACTCTGAGTCAGGTTCAGACTCTGGGGGAGGGCACAGCAACCACTCTGTTCTTGCCTGGAGATCCCCATGGACAGACGGGTTGGTGGGCTATAGGATCACAAAGAGTGGGACATGACTGAAGCGACAGCATGCATAGATGCACCCACAGTGCTCTCTTTAATAGGTTTCATTCAAAACTATCGGACAACCCTATGAAGGTGGAAAATAAATCGATAGTTGGCCTTGGATGATTGTCATTCACCTGAGGTTAAAAAAGTCAACTGGTTATATTACTTGCAAGCTAGAAACAGATTTGTCAATTTAGCGAATGGAATGTCTGCCTTAAGGATAGTCCCTGATATCACTAGGGTTACTTTTTAATCCTTCAGTTTCCTTTTGCTGAAGAAGAGATAATTAGATTCTTAGTTCAAAACAGGAAACGAATAAATCAACCTGAGCCTTGATTTGGAAACTGAAACTCCAGCTTCTTAAGGGGAATTCTAGACTGCTTGCTTTTGTCCTCAAGCTTCTTTACTTCATGCTTTATAATAGCCCAGAAAGGAGGGGACTCCTATGGGCTGTGATTCAAAGAATGAGTGAGGAACAAGACAAAAACATCAAGCCTACAGAACTCCTTGCTGGAGTCATGAAATTGGACAGGTGGCAGTTTAGATCAGAATCTCTTTGGACATAATTTGGGGGGAACATATGCTATTTTAAAGGAAGAATGTTATGCTTATACCTCTTGAGGGTCTTTAATATTAAAAAATTCATTGAAGAAGCAAAGAGTAAACAAATTGTGTAACATAGCTAATAACCCTGTTTCTGGTCTGGGTTTCTTCAGACTGGGTCTTGGATATACCTTCTTGGTTCAGCTCTTGACCAAGAGCATTCCTGACTCCTGGTTGAGAATTACACTACATATGAATTCTGATCATAATCCTTCTCTTAGTATCCATTTCCTACGTTCAGCTCTCTGGTCTCCACGGTCTTGAATGCTGATGAATAGCTGCTGTCCCTAGATACTGTTCCCCAAAATGATCCAACAAATGAGAACAGGGAAATCTGATTCTTTTTAGAAGTTAAAATGGTCATCTATTAAAATTTCATGTGCAATCATGACAGCTCACACAGTGGTAAAAACAGGATTGCTTTTGTTCCCACATTTAAGTGGATCCTTAAGAGTCTCCTGAAGAGTAACCACAAGAGGGGGTCTGAGAACTGAAATCATCCACAGTGACAGAGCTGATTTACCATGCCAAGAAATTCTTGCCCAGGAAGATGCAGTTGAAAGTAACTTTTTGTTGTTTCAAGAGCTTACTACAAATCCATTTGTCCAAATGACAAGACTATTCAACAGCCCTCATCAGAGTAAATACCCCCTTTTCAGGACAACAGATAATTCCACCAGGCTCATCAAACCCAAGGCCTCCCCTTTGTGCCCACTGGTCCTGCTCTATGTCACAGATTTGCTTTATTCCTATCACCCCCCACCCTGAAAGACACACCTTAAAACAGGGCCTCCCCAACACCCCCAGCACCACCCAGTCTTACTGCCTTTTCTCTCGCCTCTCCAAGACAGGACTTGGACTCTGTTCTTGCTTTCTTTAGTGAAGGCAAGCAAAAATTCCAGTTCTGCTTAATCAGCAGGGTTTGCTTTCTTGGTATTTTTGGAGAGTTGGCAGCTTGCTATGAGAAACTGAGACACACAGGATACCACGCAGCTATTAAGGGTTACTTCAGAGGTTGTAAAAGGGTAGATCCAGGCAGTAGATTAATTTTGTTTGGTTTCATTCATTAAAAAAGTTGGATTAGTAGCTGATGCTTCACAATTTGAAGATTTCATATGAAATCTGAATCTCTATGTTTTTTCAAATATTGAATTTGGTAAGCTGTGCCTGCTTTTTTCAGCTTGGTAGTAATTGCTAGGTCCTTCAGATGTAATACACCTTTATTAATTCATCACAGTCCCTGCCATTCACTTTTATTTACTTCTGTCCAACTTGTTTACTTCAGGGGTCAAATAGTAAATGGTTTTGGCTTCAAGGATCTTATAGTCACAGTCTCACTTCCTTAACTCTGTAGTTGTAGCAGGAAAAATAGCAAAAGATGATGCATAGATGGATGAGAGTGGCTGTGTTCCCAGTTTACAAAAACAGGCATCATTGTGATCTCTGAGTTGCATAATGTGCTACCAAATTATCATTTGTGTTTGCAACCACTGTGAGGAAGGAATCAGACCTGATCTGGCCTTGTGGAAGTGCTTACGGATTCCGAGGGGAAAAAAGGTGACAAGGTCAAACTAAAAATTGCTGGAATTCCCTCTCCTAAAAAATAATCCAGGAAAGGAAAACTATTGTCCTGATGGCTGGAGAGAGAAGTGAGTATGCGAGGTCAAAGTCGGTGAGCTTGGCTTTATGTGTTGCTGACACAGAAAACCGGCAGTTTAAGGAATATTCAAGCTGCATTTCCAAGTGTTGTGTACATATGTGCAGCTGCTTGCTTCTAAATATGCATGAGAAAACATAGAGTTGTTTAAAATTAATGTTAAATTTGGACGTAGCTAGAAAAATAGATTTGCTTTAAATAGCAAACTTTCTTTGCACATAAAAATTACATTTAGATTTGTGAAACTTCAGTTTTTGATGACTTTTATTTTGCCACAAATTTAGGACCCAGGGCAATACTAAGTACTATCTGAAAATACCATATCTTGAAACTTAGTTTACTTATCCAGCTTGTTCCAATTATCACAACCAAAAAAAAAAAAAAAAAAACCAATTATTTAAGTTCTTTGAGATTTGCCTAAGTAAAATAGAAATCTAGATAGTGAACATCAAAACATAAATTTTTAAAAATCTGTTAATTAACACTTCACTAATTCACTCCTTTGAAAATTCTGAGAACAGCTGGGATGAAATCAGTATTTGGCTATGTCTGAAAGTGACTTGGCAGGGGATGCTTGTGTGTTTACAAGTCTAGGTACAATTCTTTTTAACCGCATTGGCAATTCTGTGGCATTTTCCTTGGCTGCATTGCCAGTCTTCTTACATAATAGGCATTTTTTTTGCTACCTTAATTTCTTCACAATTTTCCCTCATAGACTCCTGAAAAATAGCTTCTATTTCCACCATTCTATTGAAACTCTTCTCAAGGAGACCATTTTCTAAATTTCTTATTCACACATCTGTTAACCTTTTTCTCATTTCTCATTTTCCAAGAACTCTCTGCTGGGTCCTTGAAGTTTTTACGATCTTAACCTCTTACAAGCAGCCTGTTGCTGTCATTCTTTTAGCATCTCAGTTGTCTCCGTTTGCGGACTCTATCGCTCCTCCTGTAATCCAGTGAGTGAAGTGTTCTTCTAGCCGCTATGGCTGCGGGTCTGGATTCTCTCTTATCTTGTCCTTGGAAATACCAAAACCTTCAACCCTCTGTGCTGAGAGTATTACCTTCTTGCATAGGCTACATTCTTTTATTTTTGCTTCCGGGAAATTTCCATTATCGTTGTTATGGAGAACTTTTTTGTTAAAGTCTCTCCATTTTATTAATATAATAAAAGTCTCTCTTTAATATAATAAAGTCTCTCTTTTTATTAATATAATTTTTTAATTTGCTATTTTTTACTTAACTGTTTTTCTTTACATAATCTGCTAGGCCATGCCGTGGGTTCATGTGCTCAGTCATGGCTGACTTTTTGTGACTCCATGGACTGTAGCCAACCAGGCTTCTCTCTCTGTGGGATTTTCTGATTTTCCCTGAAAGAATACTGGAATGGGTTGCTATTTCCTCCTGCAGGGGATCTTACCAACCCAGCACCTGCATTAGTAGCCAAATTCTTTACCACTGAGCCACCTGGGAAGCCCCCTCCATTATTTCTGATGTCAGCCATATGATATATTCCCCCTTCTTTCTTTATGGGAATGGTGGATATTAAGATTATGTACACAGTTCATAAACAAGATAGGAAACAAAAATTGATACAGCCCTTTTTACTGTATGATGCTTGAACTGCAGAAGGTAAATACAATTTATAGATTACTTGGTTGAAATTCATTTGTGTAGGAATCTTACTGTGCATATACTAGTTTCTATTGGGTCTAACAGGGCTAAAGCTTTAGCTAAAGATTTTTTTTTTGCCCCTGAAAAGATTATAAAAAGGTTTATGACAGCCTATGGAGCTGATGGCCTGGGAATTCATGCAGAGCATCAGATGCTGACTGCAGGAACATTCTCCTTTTGTTAATCCTCTAGCTTGGGACTCAAGTAGTCAAGAACTATAGATGTGAAATATTGTTTTTACATTGTATTTAATAGGGAATTATATAGTTTTGGGGCTTCCCCAGTGACTCAGAGGTAAAGAATCCGCCTGTAATGCAGGAGACACAGGTTTGATCCCTGGGTCAGGAAAATCCCCTGGAGGAGGACATGGCAACCCACTCCAGTATTCTTGCCTGGAGAATCCCATGAAGAGAGGAACCTGGTGGGCTACAGTCCATAGGGTCACACAGAGTCGGACACAACTGAAGTGACTTAGCATTCACACACACATAATATAGCTTTATTTTTGCATTGCATTTAATAAGGAATAAAAAGCAGCTTGATATTTCTTAATTTTTATATCTTTTTTAAAAGACTAAAATCCAAAAATGTTAGCAAGTCCAAGCTTGTACTGCTCACCACAGAACAACCCAATAAATAGACAAGGTGCTGGAGAAAGGAATAATGGCTTTATTCAGAAAGTCAGCAGACCTAGAAGTTGAAGTCCTAAAGAGCCAACTTACCTGAGTTAGAATTCAGGCTTCTTTTACACATAAAGGGGAAAGGGTGTGGCTGATTTTGCAGACTTCTAAGTGTTACCAAGACGCCAGAGGGAATGTGATAACATTTTGTTCCTGAAGCTGCACACTAGGTCTGGTCACTATGTTCCGGTAAACCTCCAGCAAGAAAAATTGTTATTTTCTGTTTACAGCTTTTTATCTCTTTGTGAATGACAAAGTGTTAAGGTTTTAAACGTCAAGTCTGGGAGGCAGAGCCTTGAGAAAAGGCTACTATGTGTGCTTCAGGCTACAGGCAGCATTCATTTAGAAAAGTGCAGATCCAGCATGACTAAGCACAAGACAACAGAGCACAAGGAATAGCTCCAATATGGAGGTCAGATTTGTTCCTGTTACGCTACTGAGGCATCGACATTATCTCCCCTCTATAATTAGTCTACTATTCCCTACTCCTACTAATATGTTGTGGTTGTTTAGTCGCTAAGTCATGTCCAATTCTTTTCAACCCCATGGACTATAGCACACCAGGCTTCCCTGTCCTTCACTGTCTCCCAGAGTTTGCTCAAACTTATGTCCATTGAGTTGGTGATGCCATCCAACCATCTCATCCTCCTCTCCCCTCAGTCTTTCCCAGCAGCAGGGTCTTTCCCAATGAGTAGGCCCTTTACCTCAGGTGACCAAATTATTGAAACTTCAAGTTCAGCAACAATCCTTCCAATGAATATTCAGGAGTGATCTCCTTTAGGATTGACTGGTTGGATCTCCTTGCTGTCCAAGGAACTCTCAAGAGTCTTCTCCAACACCACAGTTCAAAATTATCAATTCTTCAGCACTCAACTTTATAATCCAACTCTCACATCCATATATGACCACTGGAAAAACCATGGCTTTGACTAGACAGACCTTTGTTGGCAAAGTAATGTCTTTGCTTTTTAATATGCTCTCTAGGTTGGTCATAGCTTTTCTTCCAAAGAGCAAGCATATTTTAATTTCATGGCTGCAGTCACCATCTGCAGTGATTTTGGAGCCAAAGAAAATAAAGTCTCTCACTGTTTCTATTCTTTCCTCATCTCTTTGCCATGAAATGATGATCAAATGCCATGATCTTCGTGTTTTGAATGTTGAGTTTTAAGCCAACTTTTTCACTCTCCTCTTTCACTTTCATCAAGAGGCTCTTTTGTTCCTCTTTGCTTTCTGCCATAAGGGTGGTGTCATCTGGGTATCTGAGGTTATTGGGTATTTCTCCCAGCAATCTTGACTTCAGCTTGTGCTTCATCCAATCCAGCATTTCACATGATGTACTCTACATATAAGCTAGATAAGCAGGGTGACAATATACAGCCTTGATGTATTCCTTTCCCAGTTTTGAACCAGTCTGTTGTTCCATGTTCAGTTCTAACTGTTGCTTCTTGACCTGCACACAGGTTTCTCAGGTAAGTTACCATATAGTAATTTCAATATTTTACTTGTAATATACTGAACTGCAAAACCCCAGAAAACAGATGGCAGGTATAATGTTAGGTCTACGGAAATCCTTACTTTGGTCCCAGTAGAATGTTGTTCCAGGAATCATGGTTGTTAATGAACCTATTGTAGTGATGACAAATTCAAGATCATTTACAAATCAAAATGGAGTAACTATGTTTATAGCATCCAAGATAGAGCCAGGTGGCCATTGTAGATAGGGTTTTAGGCATGCTCCTACACATTACTAAGAACTTGAATTTTTTCTCAACCGTGTCTACCTCAAGGATACCACCAGGGGTTTTCAAAACAGTTTCTGCTAGTTGCTGTTAGCTGGAAACTTGTAGTTTCAAAGTCCCCCCTGCCTTGCAACTATGTAATTATTTTTGACCCCAACCAATTCTTGCTTAACAAGAACCCTTACTTCTTGCCAGCACCAATCCTAATTCTTAACAAACAATTTATGTAACCTTGTGGGACTTTGCTTTTATAAGCCTCCCCCATTTTGTGGTCCAGTGAAACACAAACAAAGTGTGCCCCCCCCCCCCACCCCCTTCCTTTGGATTTGTGTTTTCCAGGCTGCAATCCTAACAATATCTGAATAAACACATTTTTTTTTTTCCCTCACCAGGTCTCAGTTCTTGGGATTCTTAATTGCATTACCAACAGATGCCTTGCCAATATGATTGTCTCATCATATCTAAAAGTCAACTCACTCATTTTTTCCCAAATCCTATCTTGGTATCAGCTCTCCATATTTATAATACCACTATTCTTTTTTTCAAATAAAGCAGAGAACAATAATAACAACGTGCTAATTCGCTTCAGTCATGTTTGACTCTTTGCAACCCCATGGAATGTAGCCCTCCAGGCAAGAATACTGGAGTCTGTGGCTTCTGTTTTCTGCATCCAGGAAGCTGTAGCATATACAAGGACATTAGAGAGAAAGAGGTGTTTCTAGTTATATACCTAATTCCTATTTATAAACCTTTTTGTTGGGGACTTGGAAGTTTTTACTATGATTTCAGATTTTAGAAGAAAAGTCACTTATAAAGCTAAATCAATCAAGGTGTTAATTGGGTTTTAATATCTGGTAAACAAGTTGGTTCTGTTTCTCACATCAGAATCTACAGATCTTCAGCTTCAAGGTTTTTTAAGACACAAAGCTGTCATTGAAGGGAAGAGAATCACAGAGTATAATCTCAAACTGTACACTTTCACACCTCAGTCTTTAGCTTAAGGTAAACACACAGAAAAATATTTGCATTAATTATGCAAGGAAGTGAAATAATGCAACTATATTTAAAAATATATACCCACAATTCAAATTTTCACAAATTGTGATTAGTCTTCCTCCCAATTAAATAAAATGAACGTGACTCCTGATTTGCTGTGGTTTGAATGGTGAGAGGGTTGGGGGAGTTGATGGCCATGTCCTGGCAGAGATGGCATAAACCAGTGGTTTCTGGAAATATTAGATCTGTTCAAACTATCTATTCAGATAAATTCAGACGTTAAGAGGAAATAACACAAAAGAAAATGAATGTATAAAGAAAAAACTGGAGCTGGGTCTGTGTAGGTTTAGTTTGCTTCAGAAATATTCACAAGTTGTGGAAAATTTTGGAATAACTAAATTTTGATCAAACCAATCATCACATTTTGAATTTTCTTTTTTAAATTTATTTTTACTGTTAATTTACAATGTTGTGTCAGCTTCTGGTGTACGGCAAAGTGAATCAGTTATACATATACATATATCCACTCACTATTAGATTTTTTTTACATATAGGTCATTACAGAGGATCGAGTAGAGCTCCCTTACTGGTCAACCCAAATCTCCCAACTTACTCCTTCCTTCTCTTTCTCCCTTGGTAGCCATTATTGTCTCCCATATCTGTGAATCTATTTCTGTTTTACTGAAAAACTTAAGCCATTCAGATGGAATCTTTTTTAAAGGGCAGTCTTTTCATAAGGTCATCCTGCAGAATTTTCTGTGCCCAAGTGTAGGTTTCTAGCTGCTAGCACTGATCCAAGAAAGTTACTATAGTTCAAGAACCTGTCACTTTTTTCAGTGATATCAAATTGGAAGCTTGACAACTTCAAGAAGAAAATGTGTTTGAACATGAGCAAACTTCTACCCACTTGTGGGGAGAGGCTAGAAACAATCAATGCATTCGTAGTGGAAACATCACCTACAGTGATCCAGGGTGAGGCAAACATTATAGCTTAGGCCTTTTTCCCCTTCTCCCAGTTCTTTTGTCACTGTACTACAAGACAGAATAACTGACTATAGCATCAGATTGCCAGGAATGATAGAATCTAGGAAATGAAGAGCCGATGGTTTGGTAATCATGCTAACTTCAAAGTAAGAAAGTTAAAGCAAATGAGTATGATATGAAGACTCTTAGTCCACTTGGAAGCTGGAGTTAATACTGATGTTTCTGAAAGCACAGGTATGGATTACAGAAAATGATGCCCAAGTTGAAGGTTTTATGTTTAAAGAATATGACTGCTACTAAGGACCAGGTAAACACATTTTTAAAGTCAGGTAGATAATTTAGTGTAGACATGGCTGTGGTGAGACTCTTTGAACTACTCACAGCTGAGAAGCAGAAGAGATTTTAAATCAGCAGACACAAGCCCAAGTTCTGATCCCACAATCTTTTAGCTGCAGGGATATTATACAAGTTATTATGCTTCTTTAAGCCTCAGGTTTCTGAAGGAGCAATAATATTGTCTACTTTATAGTGTTGTGGAAAATGTTTAAATGGCACAATATTTGTGTGAGACAGACAGACATAGGGAACAAATGTATGGATAACAAAGAAGGCAAGGGGAGAGTGGGATGACTTGGGAGACTGGAATTGACATATATATACTGCTATGTATAAAACAGATAACTCATGAGAACTGACTTATAGCTCAGGGAACTCCACTCATTGCTCTGTGGTGGCCTAAATGGGAAGGAAATGCACAGAAGGGGCTGTATGTAAACACATCGCTGATTCCAATCCTAAAGAAGGGCAGTGACAAAGGATGTCCCACCTACTGCAAAATTAAGCTCTTTTCATGTGCTAACAAGCTTATGTTCAAAATCCTTCAAACTAGGTTTCAGCGGTACATGAACCGAGAACTTCCAGATGTACAAGCTTGGCTTAGAAAAGTCAGATGAACCAGAAATCAAATTGCCAGCATTTACTAGATCAGGGAGAAAGCAAGGAAGTTCCAGAAATCATCTACTTCTGCTTCATTGACTATAAGTCTTTGACTATGTGGATCACAACTAACTACGGAAAATTCTTAAAGAGATGGGAATACCAGACCACCTCACTTGTCTCTTGAGAAGCGTGTTTGCAGGTCAGGAAGCAACAGTTAGAACTGGACATGGAAAAATGAAAACTGGGAAAGGAGTACATCAAGGTTGTATATTTTCACCCTGCTTACCTAACTTATATGTAGGGTATATCATACAAAATGCCAGGTTGAGTGAATCACAAGCTGGAATCAAGATTACCAGGAGAAATATCAACGGCTTCAGATACACAGATGACACCACTCTAATGGTAAAAAGTAAGGAGGAACTAAAGATCCTCTTGAGGAGTGTGAAAGAGGAGAGTGAAAAAGCTGGCTTGAAACTTAACATTAAAAAACTAAAATCATGGCCTCCAGTCCATCACTTCATGGCAAACAGAAGGGGAAAAAGTGGAAGCAGTGAGAAATTTTATTTTCTTGGGCTCCAAAATCACTGTGGACGGTGACTGTAGCCATGAAATTATAATGAAAGATGCCTTCTCCTTGGAAGGAAAGCTATGACAAACCTAGGCAGTGTGTTAAAAAACAGAGATATCACTTTGCCTACAAAAGTCTGTATAGTCAAAGCTATGGTTTTTCCAGTAGTCAGGTACAGATTAGTTATAAAGAAGGCTGAGCACTGAAGAATTGATGCTTTTGAATTGTGGTGTTGGAGAAGATTCTTGATAAGATGGTTAGATAGCATCACCGACTCAGTGGACATGAGTCTGAGCAGACTCCAGGAGAGAGTGGAGGACAGAGGAGCCTGGTGTGCTGCAGTCCATGGGGTCACAGAGAGCTGGACGCGACTTAGCAACTGAATGACAAAATAGCTGGTTCACTTTGGTGTACAGCAGAAACACTACATTGTAAAGCAACTGTACCCCAATAAAAATTAATAAAATATTTTAAGGCATATTATTAGATTTTCTGTGAATAAGATGGTTTAGGTTCATCATCACCAGGCGGCAGTAGATGTCGTGATGGCATCTGTCACCTCTTGCCTAGAGATGATTCTCTTGCGTGCGCCCTTGCTTTTAGCTTGCCACCCTCCACCTCATTCCTTACTCTGCCCCCAGGGAAGTCTCCCCCCCCCCAACCTCTTCTGCCTCCTCCTTCTCATCCTAACTGGCCTTCCTGCGTCACCTCCTTCTGCTTCCTCCTTTCTTCTCCGTCTCCTTTTGATATAAATACATAGACAGTTAAAGGGAACAATATAATGAAGACTTGTGCTTCCCTACTTAGTTTAATCATGTCCTAACATTTTATTATATTTTCTTTAGAATTTTAATAAAATTAAGCAGATCTTTTGATTCCTCTTGTATATCTTTCCTGGATCCCACTTTCCTCGCAGGTGACTATAACCCCCTCCTGATTAAGAGCAGGGTTAAAAATTCCAGCATTTTACTGTCGTTTACTAGCTATATAACAAGCACACATGATTAATCTCCATGTGTCTCAGTATTTTTATCTATAAGGCTGGGACAATAACGATACATACTGGGCTTGCCTGGTGGTCCAGTGGTTAAGAATCCACCTGCTAGTGCAGCGGATGTGGACCCAATCGCTCCCCTGGGAAGGCTCCACGTGCTGCGTGACAGCTAAGCCCTGAACCACAGCTGCTGAGCCAGCGTCCTAGAGCCTGCAAGCGCAGCTACCGAAGCCCATGCACCTGCAGCCCGTGTTCTCCTAGAAGACAGGCCACGGCAACCGAAAGCCCTGTGCCACGACTAGAGAATAGCCTCCACTCTGCAACTAGAGAAAGCCCTGTGCAACAACAAAGACTCAGAACAGCCGAAAATAAATACATCTTTAAAAAATGACATGTTTTATAAGGTTGTTGCAGTGATTAAATGATAGAATTAAATATCTGTAAATAATTTTCAGCAACACATGACACAAATTCCACTCTCAGAAAAGCATTGTGATTACTTACTGGCACCTGATAAGATAGAAGGATCATGAATTTTGGTATTTCTCATTCCCACGCATGCTTTTGCATGTTGCTACATATTTGTGTATTTTACCTAGTAAAAATATTCATGTTTGAAAACAGTACATAATTGGTATCACATTATGTATCATCTTACAATGCACTTATTTTGTTTAATGTTAGTTTTTTGATATTCTTTCATGTTGTTAAGTACATTATCAGTTCATTTGTTTAATTGCTTTATAGTGGTTAAGACATTACATAAATGCACTGCAATTCATCTATCATCCTGGAAATGTATATTTGAGATGTTCTTAATATTTTTGCTAAAGCAAATCGGACTATAACAGAAAAGCACTGATTGTAAAGCCTTTATTCCGTGCATTTCCACTGTCTCAGGGGCTGCACTCCCAGGTGGAGATGCTGGGTAAGAGGACACACACCCTTCCTGCTCCATTAGCATGACCAAGTTGTCCTTGATGGCGACTGTACCAACATTTACTCTCTCCAGTAATATGTGGAAGTTTCCATTTTTTCATACATAGGAAGAATTGTTTTACTTTAAAAAGTTTGGCCTTTAAGTGGATACTAAAAGTATTTCATTGTGGATTTATTTTGCATTTGCCAAATTACCAGTGAAGGTGAGAATCTTTTAAAATGTTTATTCCCCACTTTGGGTTTCCTTTCTGTGAAATGCCTATTCAGATATTTTGCCCATTTGTCTTTTGGGTTGTCATCATACTGATTTGTCATTCTTTATAATTCTGGATGCTAGTCCTTTGTCAGTTACACACATCTCAGATGTATCTCTCATAGACATTGCCCTGTCTTTTAGATGCATTTTCAGGGCTTTTGTTTGAACAGAGCTTTGACATTTTAAGGTAGCCAAATTTATCAGTCTTTTTCCTTTTCATTTTAAAAAAGTATACCCTTCTCTAAGGTCTTAAATGTATTCTATATATTGTTTGGACTTTCAAAGATTTTGTTTTTGATGCTTCGGTCTTTAATCTACTTAAAATTTATCTTTGTTTAAGTATTAATAGGAATCAAGCTTCTTTCTATTTCCTACTTGACTAACCAGTTGCTAAAACATCATCTGTTAAAAAGGTCACACGTTCTTTCTGAATACTCTAAAACATAATAATGATAATGATGATGCTGTGAAATATACCTATATTTATAATACATGCACACAGGTTGGTATCACATATACATATATACACAAATATATGCTTAAGTGTGTATGGATATGTACATGAAACCTAATCATATCACCTATATACTTAAAACCATTCACTGGCTCTCTTCTTGTTTAAAAATTAAATAAAAATTTCTCAACAGTGGAGATAAGTTCCTCCATGATTTCCTTTTTCCCTATACTTCTTAGTCTCTTGTCATTGATATCTATGCCTTACACTTCATCTGAAAAGAATAATTTGAAGTTTTGAACTTGTCTTGTTTTACATCTTCAAATCAATTTCCATGACATTCCCATGCCTGGAGCTCCCAATCCTTCAAGATATACTTGGCATATATATGCCTTTCTAGTCTTTGAAACTTGATTTGAGTTCTTTTCCTTTGTGAAACCCACTCAAGCAACCTTAATGATTTCCCCATTTTCACTTAGCACATCGTCAGTGAAATTATTTTTTAACTTGCCATAATCACATATATACACATCTAATACCAACCTAGACAGGATATTAAAAAGCAGAGACATTGCTTTAACAACAAAGGTCTGTCTAGTCAAAGCTGTGGTTTTTCCAGTAGTCATGTATGGATGTGAGAGTTGGACTATAAAGAAAGCTGAGCACCAAAGAATTGATGTCTTCAAACTGTGGTGTTGGAAAAGATTCTTGAGAGTCCTTCAGACTGTGAAGAGATCCAACCAGTCAATCCTAAAGGAAATCAGTCCTGAATATTCACTGGAAGGACTAATGCTGAAGCTGAAACTCCAATACTTTGGCCACCTGATGCGAAGAATTGACTCATTTGAAAAGACCCTGATGCTGGGAAAGATTGAAAGCAGGAGGAGAAGGGGACGACAGAGGATGAGATGGTTGGATGGCATCCCAGACTCAATGGACGTGAGTTTGAGTAAACTCTGGGAGTTGGTGATGGACAGGGAGGCTTGGCATGCAGCAGTCCATGCGGTCACAAAGAGTCGGACACGACTGAGTGACTGAACTGACTGACTATCCAGTGCTAGGGTTTGTCTTGTAGCAGGAGTGCCTGGAACACATGTACTTGTTTCCATAAAACCCTTATGCATATCAAATATTATATTTATATTTGTCAGTCCTCCTACTATACTGAGAGCACTTTTATTTCTCAATCAGCACAGTGCTTGATACCTGATAATTTCTCATTAATATTTGTTGAATGAATGAAAAAATGCATTTTTATAGGCTCTGCATTAAGATAATTAAAGTGCTCTTGAGATGCTATTTTCTTAGTTTTCTTAGTTATAGGAGAATAGAAATTTCATACTTGACCTTAAGACTGTAGGATTTATAACTTAGACTAGATTTTCTTGAGAAATAACATCAGATCCAAATTGAAATTTAAGCTGATATCATTTGATCTGGTTATTTTATGAAGTATCATGTGAGGCAAATTAATGATGAAGTCTTTCACAGTCAGACTGTGACTCGCCAAACATGAAGCTTCATGATGGGCAGATTTCCTAATAAATTTGACAGCTACTCTTAATCTTCAGAGCCAAAGTTTATGTGTATACTCGAGGTGTTCCCCACATTAATAAGCTTTGCAACAAAATTTCTAATTTCTCACTTGTTACAATGAGTTTGTCAGTTTTGGGGGTTTGCTTGTTTGCTTGTTGGTTTTTTGTTTTGGTTTAATATTTTGAGCAGAACGGAGCAGGTTCAGAAGCCTGGAAATCTAGAAAAAGATCATTTGGTGGCACCGTATGAAAATCATAAATAGTATCTGTATAGTACTGAAGAAATTTCTCGTCTCTGATCTCCAACTGCCTCATCAAATGAAATGAAGAGAGTGGATTTATCAGTCTCTAGCATTCTCTATTTTAAAATATTCTATAGTTTTAGGATGAAAAGGATTATGTTGAAACAGTTTCCTGACCCTGGTATGTTTATGCATAGGTTGAATGACAGGTGAAGATGTTCAACTGTAAATTCAAGCATGTGGTGGGGATTCAAGCACACGGTGGGGACTCAGGTTTAAGTGATTTGCTAAAATCTCTTCTGTCTTTTGAAAGAGGGACAGAGAGCTGGAGCAGATGATGGGGGCCCAGGGGTGAGGGAAACGATTGATTACTTTTTATTCTGCTGTTCAGAGATGCCCCGGGAGTGTCAGCCGAACTCCTATCAGTTATTTAGGGTTTTAGGCTCCCCTGAAAGTATAAGTTGGTGATGCTATTCAATTACTTACAGTCATAAAAATCAAGAGCTCCTGGATTGTAAGGAAGCCTATTTTTTGATAACAGTAGGATTGATCTTTCAAACATAAAAGAAGCATCATATACTTGATATTAAATTTGGAAGCCTAGGCTAAAAAGGCAAATTAAGTACAAAGAACTAAGTAGATTTTCTATACTGAGATTTGTGGGGGAAGAAAGGACCAAGTGTATATCAAAGAAGTGATTGACTTTTAATGCACTATAGTCTAGGCAGTATTTACCTTTATGCAGAATGAAGGGGGGCATATTGATGGGAAAAATATTTTCATTGCTATAATTCAATTTATTATGTGATTGAAAAGATGCATGTACCTTAACACTTAGCTCTGCCTGTTAAAACTTAGCTTTGTCTGTTGGATCACACACACACAGACACAGACACACACACACACACACACACACACAGTGGTCTTAGATGGGATCCGCTGGAGATGACACCTGAGAAGATAATTCCTGTACAAGGGAATTATTGGGAGAGTGCTCACAGGAGACGGGGAGCAAAGGAAGAACAGGGCAAAAGAGCTAAGCAAGAAGGTGGTATTGGCTGAAGACTGGCTTCCATCAAGAAAGTCAGGATCACGAATTTCACCCTGGGGTATGTCCAGTCTTGAGGCAAGGAAAATACCCTCTTGCTAACTTCAGCCAAAATTTTGGAGTATATGCAGAATGTATCAAGGAGGCAGTTCCCCTTTAAACAAATTATCTAATTTTCTAATGAAGAGGGCAGCTATAAATTGTCATCTGCCAGAACTATCAGGAGCCAGGGGTTTTGGTGGGGGTCTCAAGAAACAACATCCACCTCTTTTTGTGTTCCAGTCCTACCCTATATATAATTTAGTCTAGTTCTTGTCATAAAAGTGCACTATCTGTTTAGTTATGCCTCTGCCTAAACTCTGAGAGTCTTACATGAGGAAACAATATTCTTTCAATCTCTTGCCCCCAAACTCAACACAAGAGCTATTTTTTTAGGAAACAAAACTGTTTTCTTTTTCTTTCTCCTGTGTATTTAAAAACCTTAGGTGTTAGTTTCCACCCCAAATTTTAAAGTCACAAAAATGTGTGTCCCAGAAACAGATAATTATAATGTTTCACATTTTATTTTTTTTTAACTCTTGGCTATGGTTCATTGTTTTAAAATATATTAATTGTATCCCACGGCAACCATTAAGAAAAATACACTTAAAAAAATTTTTTTTCATCCCATCTGTGTTTGAGCATTTGTTAAAATGGCAGGATTCCAGTAGGACTCTCATAGTCCTATAGGTCTTCTTGTGCTTTAATGTCACTCAAAACTCCTTGGCCTATTTTTTCACCATATGGAATTCATGCCACATTCTTCTGATATCACTGGAATGTGTAATTGAGATATATTTTCTCTGTTGCCAATATTCTAATGTGAACTCATTCTGAAGTCAGGCAGAAGCTGGTCTTTTCCGCCTGGTGCCTCATAAACCACCCATATCAAAACTGAACCAACTAATTAGGGCCATAATTTATGTATGGCCAACTAAAGAGTTTTTAATGGCTCATAACATATTTGTCAGCTCTAAGAACAATTCAGTGAAAACCAGATGGCCCATAGTATTCTCCTTTTGTTGGCACGATGTGCCTAATTTCTATAGTACAGTCAAGATTAGCTCCTCTTGGTATTATAAATTTTTTAAATTGTAATTTTATTCATTTTCATATCATTTTCAACATTACAACATAAACCATAAAGTAGGAGCCAAGTAGTCAGATAAAGTGATTCTCCTCCTTGTCAATATGTCACTAGAGAGACTTTTTGAAAGAAAGGTGATCAACCTTTATTTATTTTGGGTGTGATAATGTAGGGGAAAAATCATTAACTTAATAAAAATAACCAAAAAACATGAATATTCAACATATAGAAGAAGCACTATAAATCACTAGTAGTTGTGTAAAAATAGTCAACTTTTCCAATATTCAAAGCTATTTTATCCATGAAAATTGAGAGAATACACTAAATGCTATTTTGCTGTACTTTTTCTAGGTCACTAACAATCTATTACCAAAGGGGTACACTTGTTCTCTGTCCCATTTTTTGCACATTTGCATCACATTTGGTGTCACTTTATTGTTTGTGTTCATTAAAAGGAAACATTGTATGCAGGAAATGCCCGTCACTGTTTGGCTTTAATAATAGCTATCATTTGTTGAAAATTTCCTACATGACAGACACTGTCCTTAGTGTTTGTACAAACATTATTTTATATCATCCTTATAACAATTTTAGTGTTTTACATATAAGAAAAATAAAGCTTTTTAATTAAGCTTAATTAGGCTTATGAAGAAGGCAGGATGATGGCTGCTGCCTGGGGGATAGGGAGGCAGGGGCATCCTGTTCTTCAGGTCAAGCCCTGGTCAGTCTCCCAGGCTGAGATGCAGACCTGAGCTCAGAACCGGGTGTCAGGGAGTGTCTCAGGTGTTGGATGATCAGGCCCCTGGGAGAAGACATGCGGAGGGTGGACATGGTCCTTTGAATTGCTAGGGGAGCAAGAGCCCTCCAAGGCAGGAGGTCTGTTTTCTAAGGCCAGATCTAAGCAGTGTTGGGCTTCCCAGGGACACTAGTGGTAAAGAACCTGCCTCCCAATGGAGGAGATGTAAGAGAGGCGGGTTTGATCCCTGGGTCAGGAAGATCCTCTGGAGGAGGGCATGGCAACCCTCTCCAGTGTTCTTGCCTGGGGAACCCCACGGACAGAGGAGCATGGTGTCCTTCTCCTTTGTAGGGTCACAAAGAGTCAGACACAACTGAAGTGACTTAGCATGCAACATACTCAGGCTTATGAAGAAAAATAAAATTATCTGAGATTTTTTTCAGAAATATATGGTTGAAATGGTGAAACTTGGATTTTAAACTCTATTATTATGTCTGCCTTCAAAGCACCTACAGGAAGTCCTGCACATATGAACTTTCGAGTTGCAGATTTTCAAAGATGTGAACCTGTGTGCACATGTCCAGCCATGAGAGTTAGTTCACATGTTTGGTGCATGTTGTTATGTGTATGCATCCTCTAAAAGTGGTTTCATTCAGTTTGCTGAGTCAAGTGACCTATTGTCTCTACCAGAAACAAATGGACAGACTGAGAAAGAGGAGGGCAGTGGGCTTTTGTGTACTTTCCTGTGGAGACTAGTTGCTGTGAAATAAGAGGAGCTTACTAATGAAGGTCTGATGGAATTGGGGGCCTAGAGAAGGGACCAAGAGAGACTAGAGGAATAAGAAGTAACTGAAGAATCAAAGAGATTCACGATGCAGGAAATGACAGGGGATTTTCTTTACTCGAGGAGGACTGTTAGTTTTTGAGGCACAGGACCTGGTAGAATGAGATGCAAAGGCTGCAGTAGCGATTCAGAGCGCAGTCAGTGCTACTGTATGAAAAAATTGTAAAAAAGAGTTACTACCCAGACATCACTGGGTCACTTTTTCTCAAGAGTGTAGATAGAATAGAATCCAGCAGGAAACCAGAATCTGCACCATCAAAGTCAGGCATAAATGAAATTAGAGCTTGCCCTCTGTTTCCTGTTACTGACCCTCCTTCAGCTTCCCATCTTCCACTTCCTCCACCTCCTGCAGGCAGTAAGTCTTCTTGACTGTTCACTCAATGCCATCCTTGTATGCCAGCTGTTTACTATACTACAGTACTTTTCAAGGTACTGTACTGTACATTTTAAAGTGTTTTATTTTTTGTGTTTGTTTTCTATGTATTATTTGTGTGAAAAGTATTATAAACCTATTACAGCATAGTACTATATAGCCCATTGCATTAGCTGGGTACCTAGGCTAACTTTGTTGGACTTCTGAACAAATTGAACTTAGGAAAATACTCTTGGACTAGAATTCATTCATATGTAGGGGACTTACTGTACTCTTGATAACAAACTAAGCTCCCTTCTTATTTGATGTGAAATTAATTCATTCAGTTTGCTGAGTCAAGTGACCTATTGTCTCTACCAGAAACAAATGGACAGACTGAGAAAGGAGGGCAGTGGCCTCAAGGGAAGCCCTGTTAGGGATAGAGTAGGGTAACTAAATAGTCAGTTTAGAAATCCCACTAGGGGATTAAAAACAGAAAGGGAATTTTAAGGGCATTCAGGAAGCTGTTAGAAGCTAATGACCACTCAAGAAAAGAATCTAGTAACCAAGCAACAATCTACAGTACCTTGAAGATAGACCAGATGCCTCCAAGTGCTAGACACACTCAAGCCACAAACTCTGACAATTACAACACCATACAATAGATATAGGGTTTGAATCTTGTTACAGGAAGTCAGAGAGTTAATAATCTTTGAAGAGTATAATTTCTGTATGTAACTAAGACAGAAATATAGGTGAAAGGGGAAATAAACTAGGCGAAAGGGGGCATTATACTGAAACCTGAGATTGGAAGGACTGATGCTGAAGCTGAAACTCCAATACCTTGGTCACCTCATTCGAAGAGTTGACTCGTCAGAAAAGACCCTAATGCTGGGAGGGATTGGGGGCAGGAGGAGAAGGGAACGACAGAGGATGAGATGGCTGGATGGCATCACCATCTCGATGGACATGAGTTTGAGTAAACTCTGGGAGTTGGTGATGGATAGGGAGGCCTGGCATGCTGCGTTTCATTCATATGAATAAATCAAAGAGTTGGACATGACTGAGCAACTGAACTGAGATAAATTACCATAGTTTAGCATATGTTAGGCTTCACAGGTGGCTCAGACAGTAAATAATCTTCCTGCAAAGTGGGAGACCCAGCTCCTTTTGCTAATACACAGATGATTTAAATAGTGCCATGACAGTCCTGGTTAAACCATATAGGGCCAAAGGAGGAACTAGTGATGCAAGCTTTGATGTCTGCCCGAGAGTGGGGAAGAAGGTGGTCTTCTCTCCACCCCACTTTTTCTTTGATTAGACACGTGTACCCCAATGTTCATCACAGCACTGTTTACAATAGCTAGGACATGGAAGCAACCTAGATGTCCATCAGCAGACAAATGGATAATAAAGCTGTGGTACATATACACAATGGAATATTACTCAGCTATTAAAAAGAACATATTTGAATCAGTTCTAATGAGGTGGATGAAACTGGAGTCTATTATAGAGAGTGAAGTAAGTCAGAAACAAAAACACCAATACAGTATGTTAACGCATATATATGGAATTTAGAAAGATGGTAAAGATGACAGTATATGCAAGAAAGGAAAAGAGACACAGATGTATAGAACAGAGTTTAGGACTCTGTGGGAGAAGGTGAGGGTGGGATGAGTTGAGAGAATAGTACTGAAACATGTATATTATCATATGTGAAACAGATCGCCAGTCCAGGTTCGAAGCATGAGACAGGGTGCTCAGGGCTGGTGCACTGGGATGGGGAAGGGGGTGGGACGGGGGTTCAGGATGGGGAACACATGTAAACCCATGGCTGATTCATGTGAATGTATGGCAAAAGCCACTACAATATTGCAATTAGCCTCCAATTAAAATAAATTAATTAATTTAAAAAAAGTGTACCCCTCTCTTTTCGCAGAACAACTGTTCTCCCTTGCCAGCTTGCTTGAATCTCTCACAAACTTCCTATGCTAATAAACTCACTCTTGGCCTTTCACTTTTACTCACACTGAATTCTGAGACAAGAGAAAGAACCGGAGCTTCAGTTGATTAAAATCAGCCAGCTGTTGGGAGAGACCAAAATAACCAAGATGGCGTGTTCAGGTTCTCTCACCCCACGCTCTGTCAAGAACGATTATCTAACAGCTGAGGGCACTTAGAGCTCTGCGCATGCATGTCACGAGGCTCGATCACGGGACACTTCGTGCGGTCCGTGTGAACTCCACCAAAACAAGTGCGGCATGACTGCGGCCTCCGGCTGTGTCCGTTGAGTCAGCCCTGAGAGAAGAGAATACGCCTGCCTACTTCCAGGGCTGCGTCATCAGCCAGGAGCGAGCCCGTCATGGCCGCTGTGTCAGCCAGGAGGGACGGTGTGTGCGGCTGTGCTGCGTTCTGTCCGCTGCTCCGGCTGCCGTGCCAGCCGGAGGAGGATAAACGTGTCTGCAGTTCCCAGGCTTCTCACTTCTTCCTCCATCCTCTCAGCTCGGCCTCGCCTGCGCTGGGTTCAGCAGTGCGGGCCGTTTGAACGGCAAGGCAATCCGCGCTATGAACAGGATGAAGAGAAATACATCACCTGACACTAGGTGGGTTGTTTTGATCAAAAGACAGAGGATTTGAGTCAGGGATCAAGTTAAGTCAGGGGTCAAGAGTTCAAGTCCCAATGTGAGGTGCGAGCCCCACCCCTGAGAAGGAGTGTTGTTTCAAGTGAGGCTAAATTAGACCTGCCCAGTGGCTGTGTTTAGACCCCTGGGTTGGACTGTTTTGATTGGGGTAACTGTTGACAGTTTTTCCTTAAGAATTACTCTTTTAATTGCCTTTATTTTCCTAACTAGAATCTGATTACTCTGCACACACCTTACTCCTTATGATTGCCATGTAAAACGTCCTTTCATATAGGTAGAATTCTAAATTATATAACATCTATGGAATAAGCTTTGTTTGTTTGAGTGGTTCCACAGTGTTCCCTGGAAAATTGATCAATGTAGTCATTCACTTTGAAAAAAAAAAACAACAAAACATTTCTTAAGCCACAGGTCTATGTTGGATACTCTTTTAGGAACAGGTAGAAAGATAATAATCTTCTTTAGGAACTCAGAGGATAGCTGGAAAGTCAACCACACAGGCAATTAACTAGGAAGAATAAATTTTAAAAGGTTATACATTTGAAACAAGTGCTAAGAGAAACTCGGAGAGGGAATGAACAATGCTTTTAGACTAGGGCTTCCCAGGTGGCGCTAGTGGTAAAGAGTTTGCCTGCCAATGCAGGAGACATAAGAAATGCTGATTTGATCCTTGGGTCAGGAAGATCCCTCGGAGGAGGACACAGCAACCCACTCCAGTATTCTTGCCTGGAGAATTCCGTGGACAGAGGAGCCTGGAGGGCTATAATCCATAGGGTCACAAAGGGTCAGACACGACTGAAACTTAGCAAGAGCGAAGAAGAAACTTAGGAATTTACAAGCTATGAAACTAGAGAGATCTAGGTTTTCGCCAAACCCTGACACAGCTACTGATATGCTATGAACTTGGGAAACTTATTTAATATCTCTTTTCTTCCTCTGTTTAAGGAAGTTGATACCTATTTTAGAAGAATGTTATGAGAATTAGAAATATTTACTATAAGGCCTTTGCTGAAAAAGGTTCATATAGTCAAAGCTATGGCTTTTCCAGTAGTCATATTTGGATGTGAGAGTTGGGCCATAAAGAAAGCTGAGCACTGAAGAATTGTTGCTTTTGAACTGTGGTGCTAGAGAAGACTCTTGGGAGTCCCTTGGACTTTAAGGATATCAGCCCAGTCAATCCTAAAGGAAATCAACCCTGAATATTCATTGGAAGGACTGATGCTGAAGCTGTAGCTTCAATACTTTGGCCACCTGAAGTGAAGAACTGACTCATTAGAAAAGACCTTGATGCTGGGAAATATAGAATGCAGGAGGAGAAGGGGATGACAGAGGATGAGATGGTTGGATGGCATCACTGACTCCTTGGACATGAGTTTGAGCAATCTCCAGGAGTTGGTGATGGACAGGGAAGCCTGGCATGCTGCAGTCAGACATGACTGAGCAGCTGAATTGAACTGAACTGAACTGATGCAGCACTCAGCAAGGCATTATCAGAGACATAGCTACCTTAGATGCATAGAATTATTTTTCTCATTCCATTAAAGTTAAACTTATCCATGTGGCTTTCTATAGGCAGTGGAATATTGTGGGTATGATACATATCATTTCTGAGTGAAAGTTTAAAATTTTCTGTGCTGTTCTTTTTAATGGTGTGATGAAACCTGTGTTGTAATGGAAGTTCTGTAAAATCAAAGCAACCTGGAATGTTAAGTCAATACGTAGAAAAAAGCGCACACTTTTGGTGGGTTTTATGTCAGTGAAAAAATGAAATTTTGTTGTTTAGTTTTTTGGGTCTTTGGTGACTAGCGTATTCTGGCCATTTTGACTAATGCAATAATAGATACTTAAAAAAATTGTATTTATTATTATTAGAGATGAAGGAGAGGAGGGATAGCAGGAGAAATGAGAACTTGGATTCATACAAAAATTGAATCAAATTAAAAGGAGGTGATTATAGGAATATTCTTACTGTTTCTCTACAGAAGAATTTGGGAAAAATGCAAGGAAGTATTAGCTTTCTAATATATTAGATATATATTTTAAGTAACTTGGAAAGGTAAAGAAGTGCTATATGCTTTAATATTTGAGAACGTAGTACTTGAAAGGTCACAAGGAATATTTAGGGCAGCACTGTCCAATAGACATAAAACATAAGCCCAAAATGTGATCTTTTATGGAACTTAAAATTTTCCAGTAGTCACAAAATGAAAAGTAAAAAGAGACAGAAGATATTAATGATATATTTTACTTAGCTCATTCTATCCAAAAGATTATAATTTTAACATGTGATCAACATAAAATATTAGCAAAATGCCATCCATTCATTTTTTTCATATTAAGTCTTTGAAATATGGTGTATACTCTGTACCTCATGGCAGATATCAATTGGGACTACTCAACTTTCAAGTGCCCCATAGCCACATGTCACTAGTGATTCTCATATTGGATGGTGCAGATTTAGAGTCTGGGTAAGGAGAGATGTCCGGAGAACAGGAAAGGCATATGGAAATAAACATAGTCTACAAATTCATCTACACATTCTAGTGAGTGATTTGGAGAAGTGTTCTCTTTTCTGGGCCTTGGTTTCATCACCTATAAAATGAGGATGATACTTAATGAAGTATTTTAAGGATCACATAGTATTGTGCACATAAAAATACCTTGTAAGGCATGCCAATTCAACACTGTAAAATAACTATACTCCAATAAAAATCATTCAATATAAAAATATCCAGTAACTTTTAAAATATTTTCCAAAATAGAAAATAGAAGAATAAAATTTAAGAAAAGGAAATGTGTTCTCAATAAATGGACTAGGCATACATTCATCAGATGACCTTATTTAAGCTCTAATGCCACCCCGGTCACCGGTAAGGGAATCCTGGAGGGATTGCCCTGACTTGAGTCAGGTTTCTGTATCAGGCTTTTGCCAGGTAAAACTGAATAAAGAGAGAAGATACCAGACAATTCGATGAGATGATAAAGTGGGCAATACAGTGTGGAGAATGGGTTCATGACACCTTGTTTCCCGATCCATCATTGCCGATGACTTGTGAGACCTTCAGCAGGTCCCTTACACTTTATGCTTACTAATCTGTAAAACTGGAGATGACAAATAGGAACTTTACAGGATTGTTCTAAGATCTAAATGAGTTCATATGTGGGAAAGTACTTGATCATCTGTGAAGAGTTACAGAAATTTGAGAAAGTATTAAGCACTTTCTTGTAGAGATTTTGTTTGTTGGTATTGTCACTTATTCACAGTCCAGTCAAACATAAAATGTGAGAGTCCTCCTGAGATGAGGATTTTCTTCCATCCTATGATTGGTCACATGTGCTCTTTTGGGGGCTTATTTTCTCTCTCTGGCAAAATACAAAGTTGCTTGGGAAAATAATTAATTAAAAAAATCACTTGGATCCGACTTACAATCTTTTTTGGGCTCTGGGGAGGGAATTGGTTGTGTAAAAAGACTTCTTAGATTTTCTCTTTTTGCAAGATTGAGTCAATTTTTTTTTGACCCCTCCAAAACAACTACATACTTCTCCTTTGAAGACTCATTCTGTAACTGAAATGAAGTTCACCAAGGCTCCCTTCCCTTGTTTTGCCTGCCGTGCACCTACAGTCACTCTCAGCTCAAGTCAGAACCAGCACCCAGCCAGAACTTCTTTAAAGAAATTTGCTGAAAAACTTTAAAAATTGTCGTCAGTGCTCAATTCTCAACTTGCCTTTTATCAAAATGTAGTAAATAAGGCTGGCAATTTTGATGACAACCCAAAAACTCTGGAGGAAAAAAAAAAAACACCACCACATTTTTCAGGCTAGGTAACTCCCTTCATCCTTCATCCTGAAAGCAAACCTTTTTCTTTCTTCTCTAATTAAATAGTTAGGATAGTGGTGATTATTCAACCAAAAGACACGAAGACCTGTCAAACTCTCCCTCCCTCCCTTCCCTTCTGGGCAGATTGTTGTGATTCCCGAGAAACTGTCAGGAGCAGATGTTGGCTGGGCTTGGGGGTGGAGGCAGTTCTTCCAGTCTCCTTAGGGAGCCCTGTTTCTTAAGTGCTTCCACTTTTCATCAGCTCCTTTGGGTCAAGATTTGAGCTGCGTTATTGCTGAATCCAAAGGAGGGCTGCGTTATTTCACTTGCCAACAGGAAGGGCAAGACTAGCTCTTCTGCGCTATCATCGGACGAATGGAAGCAATGCTAGATGAGACTTTACCTCTTTTCTCTGGATCATAAAACAAAGTGAAAATTGGTCGCTCAGTTCTGTCAGAGTCTTTGCAACCCCATGGACTGTAGCCCACCAAGGTTCCTCTGTGCATGGGATTCTCCAGACAGAATACTGGAGTGGGTTGCCATTCCCTTCTCCAGGGGATCTTCCCGACCCAGGGATCAAACCTGGATCTCCTGCACTGCGGGCAGATTCTTTACCCTTTGAGCCCCGTGGAGGATAACAGGGGTCCAAAGCTTGGGTTAAAGATGCATTAGGTCCTGAACATTCTAAGGGGGAGAAGAGAGAGACCTCAGAACTAAGCCACACATGCCCCTCAGGCTTTGTTAGGAACCAGATGAACTTGCTTTTCTCATTTTCTGCTCTCAGATCACATAAGAAGAAGTGAAAGAGCAGGAACATGAAGTGTGTGTGAGTAGGTGTCTCATGGATGGATGCATAGATTCTGATTTGATGATAAATGATGGGAAAAACTTAAGGAGGGTCATTTATAGAGATTGGGGGACACTATAAGAAAGAGGGAAAACAGGCATCACACTGCCTGGATGAACACAGTGTTTCCAGTGGATTTGCACCTCTGCTCTCTGCCCATTTGTAGGCGAGAAGATGAGAATTAGAATGAGGGGAGGGAGCAGGGAGGACCGGTGGAGGAGCAGCTGGTTTGCCTACTTTCTTGATGGCTAGGATGCATGCAGACACCACTGACCTAAAGCATTAGACTAGATGGTCGACAGTTCATCCTTAATTGTACATCTCTTAGTCCCACTAAGACAGAACGATGTGACCACGTTGTCTTCCAACTGCATTCATCACAGAAACAAGAGAAATAGAGAAGAGGAAGAAATCAGCTTATGTGAGGACTCTTGAAGCAAAGTACACCAAATTTAAGAAGGGTTTGCTAGTCGCCACGCTTGGCACTTACTAATCAACAGCATATTCTTGACTGTCCCCTTCTGAGAATGGAGAAAAATCCCTGGAGTAATTCAGGGCTGTGTCACTTCAGACTTGTCAGAGAACTAATTCTAGTTCTGGGCTCGGAATCCTGAAGAGTCCCACATCACTGGCATTAAAACCTCTGAGATGTCGAACTCTGGGGCCCTCCTGTCCTTTCCAGGCCCGGGCGTGCACCTCCTCTCATCATTCAGCTGGCTAATGATCCCCTTCCAGCAGGTGTAAATGAGTTTTCATACTCCAACCTGGCTTTGTCAAGGCTTTAGTGTAAGTAGCTAATGAGTGCTATTGCTCTGAGTTTTCTCCTGCAAAAGAAGGGTATGTCTAACTGGTGATATAATGACAAGTGCACGCTAATGTTATTCTGTTCGCTGGTGCTGAAGAGCACTGAGAATTTAAGAAAGATGAATCTCTCAAACAAAGGCGGACCAGAAACATATTAAGCAGAGCTGTGCTGACAGCCTAATTCCATTACTTCTACACGATCTTGAATCCACTCAAGCATAGCAAAGACAACTCAGAGGCGAGGGAGAAAGAGGCAATATCCTCATTAAAAATGCGAGCTGAGCCTGGAGGCAGGCCTGGCATGGTAAATCGCCCTGACTGGTGAGGAGAGGCCAAGGAGGCGAAAATTGATCAAGCCAAACATTGTGACTTCAGCGTTTCCAGGCACAGAGAGACTCAGAGATTTGACAGTCTGCCAAATAGGACTGCAAATGAATAATCTTCTCCAGGACTCTTGATGTTCCTCCTGTTTGCCTCTCCCTGAACAATAAGTTTTTATTTTGATGATCAGCTCCCAGAGCTTTGGAAAGTGCTAAGCCCAACAAAACAGTTTTATTCTCTTTGCAGTTAGCGTGTGATGGCCATGTTTCAAATGTGATGGTGTGCATTTTAAACAACATAGGTAATACTTTTAGGGAGAAATATATATATAGTCTCTGTTACAATTTCCCTCAAAGCACAAGTTGTTCACATTATTCAGTAATGGGTGGCAGGTTTTGGTTGCTATTTCTCTTTTCCTATTAGGAAGTAAAGTTCTCCAACTGAGTTAGAGTTTCCCCAGTGTTTTTAAAAACACCTTTCCTGTTGGTTTTCTGTGCCTTCCAGGTAGGATTATGTTTTGTTCATATGTTGTCCTGGCACCCTGTGTTGCCTGGCATAGAGCAGTCATTCCCTGATGTTTGTTAAATAAATGGATGAATGAATGGGTGAAAGAATGAAGTAACTGGTTAATTCAAAAGTCAGTTAAAGAAGAGACTCTTATGAAAGTAAACATATATGCTTTAATCATTTTATTTTAATCAGGAATATAAAGTACTTATATATACTTATTTGCCAGTACTTTGTTAGGGTCAAGAACTTTCTTTGTGAATTGTTATACCCAATGAAGTTCCTTCTTTTTTTCACATAAAACACACCAATAGTGCATATTTCAAAATTTCCAGTTTTGGTATCTTTGAATGGAATGAGGAAGTTTTTTAGATTTTCATGATTTCTCTCCAAATGTTTTACAGTTTCCCTCATACACCTAATTCAACAACAATTCAGCAACATTTTTAAAGCTATTGTTTTGGCATTTGAAGAATTTTTTGCTTTTCTAATACAAAAAAGAAAAAAAGCTAGCAACAGTACCAAGAAAGTAAGACAATGTAATTGATAATACTCTAACCCCTTTCTTTCTCTTACTTTTTTCCTTCCATGATGAGATGGACGTAGACACGATAGCTGAAGTTTCAGCAACCATTTTGGGACAAAAAAGGAGACCAATGCAATCTCATGTCTTTGACTGTTGACATCCTGAGTTATTGAACTATAACTGATGTATTGGAAAGAAAGAAAAGCAATTCCTTGGGGTTTGCTGATTCTTATTGCTAAATACATCCCTAGTTGATCTAATGGTCACAGAAGTTCATGAACACAAGAGAGAACTGCCTACTAGTTGTGAAAAGTGAAAATATTAGTTGCTCAGTCCTGCCCGACTCTTTGTGACCCCTTGGATTATGGCCCACCAGGCTCCTCTGCCATGGAGCTCTCCAGGCAAGAATACTGGAGTGGGTAGCATTCCATTCTCCAGGGCATCTTCCCGACCCAGGGATCAAACCCAGGTCTCCTGCATTGCAGTCAGATTCTTTACCATCTGAACTATCAGGGAATCCTACTAGAGAACTGTCTAGTAGCTATGACTATTCAGTCACTATGAGAATCAGTCTGTAAGTATTAAGAGGGATTGGAATGCAAGAGTTTATCAGACATGTTGGTTAGTTGGAGGTCATTAAAGGAATAGTCTAATGTTTACTGAATGTACCATCACAAAACAATGTAACACACAATTGCCTTTCATGTCAATATTTTAGGTATATGACTGGAAAACATTTTTAATCAGTTTAAATTCTGCTATTTAAAACAGAGTGGCATGCATATTTTGGTTAAATAGACCTTTTCTTTCCCATTTATTTTTATTAGTTGGAGGCTAGTTACTTTACAATATTGTAGTGGTTTTTGTCACACATTGACATGAATTAGCCATGGATTTACATGTATTCCCCATCCCGATCCCCCTCCCACCTCCCTCTCCACCCGAGACCTTTTGATGAGACTTAAATAGACCTTAAATAGACCTTTTGATGGGACTTCTAGATGTCCTCAATGGTAGAGAAGTCTACTGTCTGACTCTCCATTCAGCGGCCTGGAAATGCTGCAATTGTATGTTGTCTCTAAAGTACCTGTGGTGCTGGTGGTGAAAAAACCTGCTTGCCAGTGCTGGAGACTTACAAAACTCGGGTTCCACCCCTGGGTGGGAAAGATCCCCCAGAGAAGTGTGGGGAAACTCACTCTAGTGCTCTTGTTTGGAGAATCTCATGGACAGAGGATCCTGGCTGGCTACAGTCCACAGGGTTGCACAGAGTCAGACTGAAGTGACTTAGCACATGTCAGCACATTTAAGGGAGCTTTAAGGAAACCTACACTCTGTAAATCTCAGTGTTTACCTAAAATCACAATGCAAGTGACTATATAGTACTAACAAATAGTGAACATTTTTGTGGGTCAGGGATCTTGCTAAGAGCCGCATGTGGGTCATTTCATTTAATTCTCACTTAAAGACAAAGAGAATGGGCTCAGAGCAATTTGATTATTTGCTCAGTGTTAGGTGCAGCTTGGATGAGAACCCAGGGCTCATTTGGATGCTATTTCTCAGGACCATCACACTGCCCCCTCATTCCCACTCACATCCCCTTCTCCCAGTTCAGAACTATGTCATTCTTTAAAGCTCCTAGTTCAGCACAAAATACATCTAAGATGCTAAATAAATGTATACTAAGTGATTGATCAATGCCTGTTGTTTAGTCTCTAAGTCATGTCCTACTCTGTGACCCCATGGACTGCAAGCCTACGAGGCTCCTCTGGCGTCTTTTCGGCCAAGAATACTGGAGTGGGCTCCCATTTCTTACTCTAGGGCATCTTCCCAACTCAGGGATCAAACTCATGTCTCCTGCATCTCCTTCATTGGCAGGTGAATTCTTTACCACTGAACCACCTGGGAAACCCAACTTAAACTACACTGTCATGCTAAAAGTTATTGATTCTGAGTGGCAGGATTAGAGTGATTAAAATTGTTTTTTTCCTGTTTTATATGCATAACTAGTAGAAATTTTATAACTAGTAGAAAAACTTTTCAAAGAAGTATGCAGAAAGCAAATAGTCAATATAAAATTCTAATGATGTCTAAAAAAATAGAATGAAATGACAGTCTCTTATCAATGCTTAATTGCCTAGGAAAAGGCTGATTAATTTTATTGATTTCTAGCTAAGTCAGAAAGTTTTAAAAGCCTTTAAGGCTTTTATAATAGCATAACAACTGCAGCTTTTTAGGACACTTAAAATTAGGCCACATGGAAATGCATGATCTTCAACTACAGTTTTTGACTATATATGATTAAAGTCTTCATTTTCTCTCAACAATTGATTTCTCTAAATAGCTTTTCAAAGACTTGCTCACCATTTTGCAGAGGAAAGATTAGTTTTTGTTAGTGAAAGAATAAACAAATTTGGAGACTTTTTTAGGAAGTTGTTTGTATTTATGTAATTTTTAAGCCTCTAGGTTGGAGGACTTACATAAAAGTGTTATGCACACTTAGCAGACATAAGTCCTACTCATCTTTTCAGGGAAATTTACATAACCCATATCAAAGAAGTATTCCCATTTTAGTTAATCTGCTCATATGCATCTTTAAGAATTGCTATAGTGTATCAGAAAGAGCTTGGGTTTCAGAGTAAAATTATCATACTACCCTCTTCAAGGAATCCAGGAATTAAATATACCTCCAGCAAAAAACAAATAAACAAACATACAAAATGGCACTCATTGCTTGTATTATAACCAAGATGTGGGTATTATATTTACCTTGATTTCGAAAAATGATAATTTATTTTACTTGCTTTGAGCTTTCAGCTGATTGAAGGAATGATAACTCTGCTAATACTGAAATTAACTCTTTAAAATTTAAAGAATGTTGTTTCCAAGTGTTACAAATTTTCTTGCCTTTCTGAATTAAGAGCATTGACTATAATTTATCCTTTCTAGATGATGCTTTGTGTAGGACTTTCAGTACTATGTTGAATAAAAGTGACAAGAGTGGGTATTTTTGTCCTGTTCCTAAAAGAGAAATTGTTTTTAGTTTTTCACCACTGAGTAAGATGTGAGCTATGGGTTTGTCATATATGACCCTTAATGTGTTGAGGTGTGTTACACCTGTACCCATTTTATTGGGATTTTCTATTATATATGGATGCTGAATATTGTCAACTCAACTGTTTTTTCTGCATCTATTGAAATGATCATATACTTTTACCCTTTATTTTGCTAATGTGGTGCATTACACTGATTGATTTACAGATGTAAAACCATACTTGCTTCCCTGGAATAAATCCCACTTGACTGTGGCACATGACCCTTTAAATGTATTGTTGTATTTGACTTGCTAATATTTTTTAGAATTATTACATCAGTGTTCATCAGATATATCTGCCTGTAATTTTTTTGTATGTGTTTTCTTTGTCTGGTTTTGATATCAGGGTAATATTGACCTCTAAAATGAATTAAGAAGTATTCCTTCCTCCTCTTTTTTTTGGAAGAGTTTGAGAAGAATATATTAAATCTTCTTTCATTATTTGATAGAATTCACCATGAAGCTTTCTGACTCTGGACTTTTGTTTCTTGGAAGGTTTTTGACTGCCCTTTCAGTCCCTTTATTAGATATTGGTCTATTTATACTTTCTTTTTCTTTTTTATTCAGTCTTAGGGGGTTATATGTTTCAGGGAATTCATTGCTCTATAAAACCAACATAACATTCTCTTATAATCCTTTGTATTTCTGTGGTATTCATTGTTTCTCCTCTTTCATTTCTGATTTTTTCAGAACCTTCTTTTTACTTAGTGAGTCTACTAAAGGTTTCTCAATTTTATCTTTTCAGAGAATCAGCTCTTAATTTCAGTTCTTAATCAGTTCTTAATTGATCTTTTCCATTTTCTTTTTAGCTTCTATATCATTTATTTCTTTTCTGATCTTTACTATTTCCTTCCTTCAATTTACTTTGGACTTTGCTTATTCTTCTTTTTCTAGTTCTGTTAGATGTAAAGTTAGAGTGTTTAGAGATTTTTTTCTTGTTGCTTTTTTTTTTTTAAGTAAACCTGTTTTGGTATAAAATTCCCTCAAAGTACCACTTCTATTGCATCTCATAAATTTTAATTCATTGTGTTTTTATTTTCATATGTCTTCAGGTATATGTAAAATTTTGTTTGTTTTTTTGTTGACCAAACAGTTATTTAACAACATATTGTTCACTTTCCACATATTTGTGATTTTTCCAGCTTTCTTCTTGCAGTTGACTTCTAGTTTTATACCACTGTGATCAGAAAAGATCCCTGAACTAATTTCTATCCTCTTAAACTTGTTGAGGATTGCTTTGTGACCTGATACATGGTGTATCCTAGAGAATGGTCCATGTATGCTTGAAAAGAATGTGTCTGATGCATTTGGATGAAATGTTCTGTATAAATCTGTTGTTTATCTGGTCTAATTTTCACTTATGGCCACTATTTAGTTGTTGATTTTCTGTCTGGATAATTTGCCCATTCATGTAAGTGGGATGTTAATGTCCCCTACTATTGCCATGTTGATATCAATTTCTCCCTTTTGTTCTGTTAGTAATTACTTTATATGTTTTTTTCTCTTATATTAGGTGCGTGTATATTAATAACTATCATGTCTTAAGTTGAATTGTCCCCTTTATCATTATATAATATTCATCCTGTCTTTTGTTACGTCTTCTGGCAAAGTCTATTTTGTCTGATATGAGTACGGCTACACATGTGTTTTTGACGGTTGCCATTTGCTTAGGGTAATCATTTTCCATCCCTTCACTTTGAGCTCATGTTTGTCTTTAGAGCTGAGATGAGACTTCTAGAGGGAACATATAGTTGTGTCTTCTTCTTTAATCCATCCACCCACTCTGGCTTTTGAGTTTTTACAGTTAGGATGATTAGTCACAGATGAGGATTTAGAATTGCCCTTTTATCTTTTGTTTTCTGGTTGCTCAATATCTGCACTATTTTTTTTTTCCCCTTGCATTCCCTGTCTGCTATTTTGGTTGAGTGGTTTTCTATGATGTTTTTCTCTTTCATGTCTCTGCTCTAGATATGTGGTTTGTGGTTACCACGATGTTTGTACAAAATATATTACTGATATAATAGTCCTTTTTTTATGCTGATAACATCTCATCTTTATTTGCCTAACAGGCTCTGTCCTTTTCCTCTTACATTTTTGCTTTGTTTCCCTAAATTAAGGCCTTTTATGTTATGAGTTTGTTACCAAATTGAAATAGCTATAGTTATTTTTTCTACTTTCTCCTCCCTTCACCATTATGCTATAATAAAATGTTTTAAAATCTATTCTGATAGAGTAGCAATTTTCTGATTCTGTCTACTTGTCATGTCACTCAAGGTTTTGTGTACTTTTGAGTTTTGATTCTAATAGACAAGATCCTTTCAACATTTTTTTGTAAGGCAGGTCTAGTGTCGATAAACTCCCTCAGATTTTGTCTGTAAACGTACTTCTTTATATCTGAGTAATAACTTTGTTGGATAGAGATTCTTTCTTGGGTGACAGTATTTATGTTTCAGTGTTTTGAGAATATCCTCTCTCCTGTCATATAGAGTTTCTGCTGAGAAATCTTCTCATGCCTAATAGGGTTCCTTTGTAGGATCATTTTCCCCGTTAAGCTTCTTTCTTTTTCATTGACTTTTGACAATTTTATTGAAATGTGTTTTAGAGAGGGTCTTTTTGCATTGTGGCAATTAGGTGTTCTCTTAGTTTTATGGAGCTGTGTATCCAGTTACTTAACAGGTTTGGGAAGTTGTCAGCTATTGTTTCTTTAAACTCTTCTCCTTTTTCCTTCTCTTTTTCTTCTGGGATAGACATTACCCTAATATTGCCCTTCCTAAAAGAGTTAGATAGCACCTATAGAATTTTCTCATTTTTACAAATATCTTCTCTTTCCTCTTCTACATGTATCATGTCTAGATTTCTATCTTTGAGCTTGCTAATTCTCTCTTCCATGTCGTCTACTCCATTTCTAACACTTTCTAAAGCATTCATTGTCTTGTTTTTCGGCCCCAGACTCTATGTTTGGTTCTTTTTTAGAATTTCAATCTCTTTGGTAAAGTGTTTCTTCTGTTCATTCATTTTATTTCTGAGCTCATGAATTGTCCTTTTGAGTTTTCTTGTGACTCATTGAATTCCTTCACGACAGCTTTTTTTTTTTTTTAACTGCTTATGTTGCCAGATGCTTTTATTTTATTTTTTATTTCTGGCTGCCCTGGGTCTTCATTTTAGCTCATGGTCTTCTCTTGTTGTGATGTGTGGGCTCTAGTGTGTGTGGCCTCTCCTCTTGTGGCATATAGGCTTAGTTGACCCATGGTGTGTGGCATCTTAGTTCTCCAAACAGGGATCCAATCCACACCCCCTGCATTAGAAGGCAGATTTCTAACCACTGGACCACTAGAGAAGTCCCCATGACAGTTATTTTTAATTTTATATTCTTTAGATCAAATATTCTAAGACTTAAAGTTTTTGAAGAACTGTCGTTTCTTTTTGTGATAAAGTGTTACTGTGGTTCTTCATGGTGTTTGATGGCACCACGATTGGCACCTTTGAAGTAAGTATTGTCCTTTCTTCTTTAGGTAGACTCTTCCCCCACCCCACTTGATTGTAATGTTCCAACAGGTTATAAATTAGGGGTCTTTCTTTTGTTTTCCAGGGGGTGGTTATAACACAAGTTTTTAGTGTCTCTTACCTGAGCTGTCCCGTAACCAGGATGAGGATGAGACGGGTGAGTGGCTGAACAACAACCTGAGCTGCGGCCACTTTGAGAAATGCCCTTCCTTCTTCGGTCTCCTCCGTCAGAATTGCTGCCCAGTTCTTTGGTATCATCACTGTGCCTCCAGGGTTGTCGCTGCCCTGATGCTGCAGGTGCCCCTGGCGTCCCTGCCTGGGGGACTGGGATGGTGCGTGCCTCTGCAGTGTCCAGGATGTCCCGAGTCACAGGCTCTGTCCCTGTGGGAGTAGCGGGAGAGGACGAGCTAAGCTCATGAGCCGCATCTTGTGTTGCTGGGTTCATGCGTTCAGTCACTGCAGGGAAGGGGCAGGAGGCTAGACTCTGGGGAGCCTCCACAGGTGGAGGGGCAGGGTCACAGGCCCGGTGCTGCTGCTGCCAGTTTTCTGTGGCCATGGGTGCTCCCGGGGTCCAGAGGTGAGACTCACGCATGCTGCCTCCCTGCTGCTACTGGGTTCTCGGGGCTTGCAGACACTGTTTCCACTGTTTCCCTGGTTCTGCCTCCTCTGTGTGTTCCAGCCTACATCCCTTTAGATGTACCAGTGTGTAGAATACTGTGGCATCCTGATGTGCTGGGCAGAGGCACCTTTGTTGAGTTGTGGATGTTTTACTTGTTGTATATTAAAGGGGAGAGACAAAGGGAGAATCTCACTTCATTATGATGCATATGTCACACCCTGATTAGCATATATTTGAATAGAAAATATATATGGTATCCATATCAATACAGACAAGTAAGTAATGTATATCCAATTTTATACAAAGTATAAGTTCAGTAGATAAACATCAGCACCATAATGGAGTGAGAGGCTCCCTTTGTCTCCCCCTTTAATATACAACAAGTAAAGCACCCACAACTCAACAAAGGTGCCTCTGCCCAGCAAACTAGGATGTCAGATTTATTCTGTAAATATGGCGCTTCCCTGCTGGGTTAGATGGTAAAAAAATCTGCCTGCAATGCAGGAGACCCAGGTTTGATCCCTGGGTTAGGAAGATCCCCTGAGAAGGGAGCGGTAACCCGCTCCTGTATTCTTTCCTGGAGAATTCCATGGACAGAGAAGCCTGGCAGGCTACAGTCCATGGGGTCGCCAAAAGTCAGACACAACTGATTGACTAATGCTTTCACTTTCACATGATGTACATATATATGGGTAATTTTATAAAATGCAAAAGCAGAATAAATGCATGGCATATAATAAAAAATAAGACTTAACATGTCAGCTTTTAAACTTTTATTTCAATTACTTATTGGTTGTATAAGTATAGCTATATGCTGGGCCATATGTATACTAATATTTCTTGCTACAGAATGAGCCAACATATGTGAAAGCCACTGCTCTTATACCACGGTGACTTGAGCAACAGAAGAGTCTATACTATCAGCTGGAAAGGCCAATAAAACAACAACTACTCTTTCTGTCCTGTACAAACATAGTGATAATTCCTCAAGGCCAGACTATAATCACTCTTTAGCAGGCTGATACTTTGTTGCCTTGTCTTTTCAGATTTACAGCCAGGCAGCACTCTTTGTTTAAAAGAACTTCTCCCATTTCTTTTAGCTACTTGCAAGGCTGGGAATTCTGGTCTTGGCTTCCAAGATGTTTATAACTCTGTTATCAGTTTAGAAGTTGTCATCCCATCTTTCAAATCTTTATTCTGCTTACTCAACTTAGAGCAACCCTCTTCAGGAATTATGTGAGGATCCTATCACCCTTGCATATTCTACTACTCCAGTCTCGCAGAGCAACAAATATATAAATCTACAGATACAAGTGAACTTCATACTTAAATTTCTCAAAATTTTGTGGTTTATTTTAATTATATCTAATTAAGGCATAGGCAATTATGCTATCCTATAAATCTGTAGTTATTCTTGCACCATTTATTTCTTAGATAAGCTTTGTAAGTTTTTGAAATTGCAATTGTCAGCAAAAAAGTTTTTTTAATTAATAAAACTACTAAAAATAAAAAGACAAAAAATGGCTATATATGAAAAGTAGGATACATATTTTCTGTAAAAGACAGTATGAATAATGGCAATGTATTCTTGTCATGGCTGTTGAGGAAAAAAATAATGTTCTAAACTGAAACGTTTGTCAGATTAAGAAAGGGCAAATAAGATAGGACAATGAAAATTGTGAGTTATAGAAGGTCTATGAGAAAGGAATCTTTAAAGAGGAATTTTTGTATATGCTCAATTTGGCTAAAATTAAAAGGAATTCAATTAAAGTGAATTTTAGTATCAAAGGTGCACTGGTAGTGTTGATATTAAAACCAAAATTATAATTTTGTTTTTCTCTCTGTTAAAAGGGGAAAGTTTCTTTGTCTTCACTATAATCTGCCTGAAAAACAAAAGATTCTGTGTTTTGTCTTTATCACGTCTTTGACTACTCAGAAAGCTATATCTTCTCAATGTTAAAAGAAATTCACCTTTTTGCAGCAATGTAAATTTTTGCATTTGCCATTGAAATCTTTTTGTCATTTGATTAAGTAGTTAATTAAGTATTATTCCATAATGAACTGTAATCCAATTTAGTCAAGTTTCCAAACCTTTTGATATTTTTAACAAACTCCACAAAATCAAATTCTAAATGAAATCTTTGTGACCCTAAATTAATTTTGGGATTTTTTCCCTAGGATCCTTAGAATATCTCAAGATATGTATTTTCTCTCCTCATAAGAAGGGGGATATTAAACCAATTAAGTTTATTTGATGTGGGAAATCATATGGGAAGCATTGTCAAATATGAAGTAATATATTGTATCTATATAGGTGAGTGTATATATATATATATGTATGTATCTATATACACATACGTATATATATATATCTCATAAGTGTTTCAGAAATCTGATGTATCCTGGTATAACTTATTTTTTTCTAACTACTACCTTAAAATATGTTACCTTAAAAAATGTTGTACTTCAGATAAATAACCAAATTCCTTTGTCAATTGCATTATAATTAACTCTCATCAGATCTTTAACCTTTACTATTCTCAAGTATTTTATCATTTATAGACAGTTATTGTTTTACTCAGGACTCCTCTGGTGGCTCAGTGGTAAAGAAGCCGCCTGTCAATGCAGAAGACATGGGTTCGATCCCTGGGTCAGGAAGATCCCCTGGAGAAGGAAGTGGAAACCCACTCCAGTGTTCTTGCCTGAGAAATCCCATGGACAGAGGAGCCTGGTTGGCTACGGTCCATGGGGTCAGTCCATCTGGTCCCTAAGAGTCAGACATAACTTAGCAACTACACAGCAGCACCATGTTTTACTTTGATGCTTTGCAAAAGTGTTCCTAGAGAAATGCTTCATCTTCAGGGAGATTCATGGAAATGACCCTGCTAAGTATACTCTAGCGTGAAGGTTTCTGATAACTTTAGATCATAACACTGAACTAGGTAAAATTTTTAAAACTTTAATGGAAAACTCACTGATTCCTAAAGTTGTTAACCCAAGATCAAGATTGACAAGAATTATTAGTCCTTCTAATTACAAGAGGCTAAGGATGATTATAATTTTTCTGACTTCTTATTCAGATTTTCTGCTGCTTTACTTTTCCAGATTTAAGAAACTTTTTCTTTTGAGAATCTGTGACTTACAGCAATTCAATAAAATGTGCTTTGTAAACAAAGATGAGACATTTATCTGTCTGTTTTCCCTAACTGATCACTCCAAAAATTGAAAACTGTCATTAAATATTCTTATTTTCATAACAATATATGTATTTGCATAAATTTAATAAAAATATTTTCTCCTTGTGACAGAAAGCAATTGGAAATATTGGTTATATCACCAAGGCTTTGACTGAATTTTATATTCAAGAGACAGACATAGACAGCTTTTAGAAATGGCCAAGATTCCAGGAAAATAATCTTAAAAAGAACCTATATGATCAATCACTATTCTTGCTGCACTTATGTAAATAATCAGGCCAAGTTACAGACAAATTAATTTTACTGTGATTATCTTTGATAAAAGGGAGAATAATTATGGAGAAAGAAATTATGTCTACACCTATATAGATATTAGATTCTTGTTCTATTAATTGAAACTGGAGTACTTTGGCCACCTGATGCAGAAGAACCAACTTGTTGGAAAAGACCCTGGTGCTGGGAAAGATTGACGGCGGGAGGAGAAGGGGATGACAGAGGATGGGATGGTTGGATGGCATTACCAACGCAATGGACATGAGTTTGAGTAAACTCTGGGAGTTGGTGATGGACAGGGAGACCTGGCATGCTGCAGTTCATGGGGTTGCAAAGAGTCAGACATGACTGAGCAACTAAACTGAACTGAACTGACTTGTCTTCAAGGTTTTATTATACGCTGTAAGCTGGACTGAATTCTAAACTCTTTTAGTTTCTCCAAATACCTGACTATAGATCTCAAAACTAACATTTACTTTTTTTCCCACTCATCTGATTTGAAATCAGTAAGAACAAAGATTATCCTTAAATCTCCTTAGAAAAGATCATGCCAGGTTCTCCTCGCCACCCAGATGGCAGTCAGACTTCAGAGACTCCAGCCTTAAGTGCACATTTCACAATGAAGAAGAGTCCATCTGACACCTAGTTCTATATAAGCCTTGGAAATGTCTGAATCCAGCCAACCAGAAATTGAAGTAGATGACAGTTGAGGGAGACAGCTTTCTTAAGATGATTGGAACAGACCTGTGTATCCTTTTCCTTAACCTCTTCTTTTTCTTGGAAAAACAATGCTCGGATCCACGTTTCCAATCTACTGTAAAAGTGAGAAACTTACCTATTCGTTGGGTTTGCCAGCAGAAATGTCTACCTGCTCATTTCAGTGGTGACTCTTTAGTCCATATTGTAACAATTCTTTTCACTTGTCACAAGTGCCACTTCTCATTTCTCTTGATGTCTCCTTGACAGCAGCTATAGTGTAAGACTTCAAGCATCTCATTGGTCCATGGCCACCTTCCATGAGAACTTCCAGGAGGCATACATGACTCTCAGTTTGCTTCCATATAGTCCTCCTCTTTGGGGTTGGAAAAAAGTGCTAATGAATGCTTGATCAAAAATCTCTCTCTGACATTAGGAGAGCTGGCTGGTTCCACAGCCAAGGCAACAGCAACCGAGTGGTGATCACTTGACTCACTGGCTAAAGTATTGGCTTGACCAAGATGTTTGTTCAGGTAACTAACATCTTATGGAAAAATTTGAATGAAATTGTTGGCCAAACTAATAATTTGGGACAATCACATAGTCCTCAGTATCTACTTGTTGAACAAAGAGGCATTTATGCAATAACAAATACCACCTTCTGCCCAAGGATAAATGCCACTGGAGAGATTTAAAACTCAATTACACAAAACCAGGAAACAAGCCCATTGGTTACAACAAATTTCACCTGATGATATCTGATCTTTTCACCTATTTAGCTGGTCACCCTCAGATTAGGGTTCCTGTTTAAAAATCATCATACAAACTGAACTGAACAAAAAAGTTCAGTTTTTTAAAGTTTAACCATTTTTGTTTTGTTCCTTTTGCCCCTTAAATTTTTATAAAGAGGATGGACCTAACAGGGTGATGCTGGCTCAGCACTTTGTGATATCTGCAGTGCTTATGATCTTGATAAGGTATAGACTTTAGATGAGAAATACCTGAACTTAACAATGCTATAAAATTTGTTCTTATGTGCAAAGATGAGTAAGACTGTTCTAGCAACTAGTAGAGGGCCATCATATCATGTGCACTTGATCCTTGCTTCAGGATTAAGTTGCTGTTCAAAACAGTAACTAGAAAACAAGATATTTAATTTTTTTCAGTTATAAAATGCCTTTCAGTTTAGGAGCAAATGGCAGAAATATCTTCATTTTTACATTTATTCTATGTTTCTTAGAGAATAAAGGAGAAAACTTTAATAGGAAAAATAATTAAAATGCACCATTTTTCAAATTTACATGTACTGCATTCTTTCCCTCAGACTTATTTATTTCATGGTTTTTATGGATAATGCAAGAAGTACTGCCATATTAAATAATAATTTAAAGTTAGGCTTTTTGAGACACAAATCAGCCACTGAAATAATTGTAAGACATGTACAGGTAGTGAATGGATTACCCAATACTCCAAAACACTTTCAGAGGAGACTGGGAAGCTGGAAAGATGACTTTGAATATGTTCTCTGACAAGTTGTCTCTGAGCTGAAATAGGACAATTTACTGCTTACATGCAAAGCAACTTAAGAAGCAGACAGAACAGAGGCATCATCTTCTATAAAGAAAGAAGACAATTTATTTCCTGAAAAATAAGCAGAGGGACAAACTACCAGACTACTGCCAGGCATTTTGCAATTCAGAGAATGGCTGTAGTTGGTTTATAATGAGTTTTTCAGGGAAGCAGTGTGGAGCTACCCTCTGGAACTTTGCAATATTAGTCTAGCCCTCAAACAGCTTTAAAAATGATAAATCTTTGTCCCTGAAATAGCATCTTTTATGTTTAATTTATTTTCTTTAGCTTGAACAAAGTCTCCCTATTTATTTTTCGTGGCCCCAGGGGTTAACAATTTATTTTCTTCAGCCTCAAGAAGGTCGCTTTCATTTATTTTCCACAGATCAAGGAGGAAACTTTTAGATGCAGATCAAGTGGTAGAACTGCCCATATAAGCTAAGGGATAGAGCAAGTATGGAAGTTTATTCCTCTGTCCTTGTTATGCATTTTTCTGCATCTGACAGCACACATCAGGTTTAATTGTGTGTAGTGATGTAGGAAGCTGCGGTTACAGATTCCTGTGACAATGTTATAAATTGCCATTTGTTTTGAAGACTCTATGGTTGTGTGTTAGACCCAGCTGGTGCTGACTCGTGAAAGTTGATTTGTGAACCTCTTCCCAACACCAGTGATATTTTGTTGGTAGCTTGAAATTGACCACAGTGGAGGCATTTATACCAAAGAAATTGGCAAATGTCAAAAATCAGGTCTTTTGCTTCTTTTTTTTTCCTCAATTTGAAAGCAATCACTGTTTATCAACTGACCATATTACAGAAATAATCATGGTAAGTACCTTAGTTGGTAGTTACCCTTCAACCTGTTATCTAGTCTTCCCTGTTGCCAGCATCTCCACCTTCTATAAAATGTGTGGTCTTTTTCTTCATTCCTTCTCATGGAGAAGGTGATTTGAAGGGCCACGGATAGTTGTTTGCCTTTTAAAAACATTTTCCAGCAGTATAGATCTCGTGAGTCAAATCCTCCATGTAGATGATGCTATATTAGTCAAGAGATTGAGCAATCAAGACATTCTTCAGGGCAATTTGCTTCTTATTGATTTTGCCATAACCATGCTTGTAGACCAGTTTGTTTACTGACTTCAGATTTGGTAACGTTGTTGCTGTTGTTCAGCTGCTTAGTCATGTCTGACTCTTTGTGACCCCATGAACTGCAGCACGCCAGTCTTCCCTGCCCTTCACTGTCTCCCAGAGCTCGCTCAAACTCATGTCCATTGAGTCGGTGATGCCATCCAACCATCGCATTCTCTGTCGTCCCCTTCTCCTCCTGCCTTCAATCTTTCCCAGCATCAGGGTCTTTTCCAATGAGTCAGTTCTTCGCATCAGGTGGCCAAAGGATTGGAGCTTCAGTTTCAGCATCAGTCCTTCCAAGGAATGTTCAGGGTTGATTCAGGTTACCTGTATGGTTCCATAGTTCTCAGTATGTTAACTGAAACCTTGATGAACTTTGCAAAGGAGTCATTGAAGATCTGACAGAGGCAAAGAAGCCGCAACACCTTTCAGACATTTGGGTTCACACCATCTGATACCTCTGATCGTGATGACAAATGCCAATTTGGGTTCGGTTGGTACATATAAGTTGCCGGCTTTTTGCGCTATCCTAGCCATTCAAATTTCACTTCTGTACATCTCCCTGTATTCCTTGTGGTGGTGTTTAGCTTTTTCAGAGAGAAGCTTACTCATTGCCTTTCGAAGCATATTCTGGGCAAACTTCTTTCCCAGGCACTTGATCTTAAGCTCTGCCAAATCCTTTAGCTTTTTCTTGAGGGTTTCTGGCATAGCATGAGGCTTCTTTTTTTTCTCTTCTGCACCTTTCTTGGTTGCAACCCAGAAAGAGGGATATTTTGCTTCTTTAGAGAGCTACTATTAAACATGTTCCAACGCACTTACTCTAAGTGTGTGTGTATCTGTGTATGTATCAAATGTAATTGAACAACTTTACTGTTTCTGTATGTAGAAAGATTAAAATCATAACTGCATGGAGATTTTGCTTTTTCATTCAGTTAGTTTTTCAGAAGTCTTGATGTGAAACTGATACTCCTCCCTTGGGTCTTTAACTGGTCAACTGTCAACTGGTCTTTATATTTGTTTTTAGTTTCTACAACTTAAAGAACTTTTGAATGTTAGGCATTAAAAATCCACATTTCTTCAGCATAGTTTCTCCAAACATCCATTCAATACGGAATCCCTGTGCATGCATGCTAAGTCACTTCAGTCATGTCTGACTCTTTATGACCCTATGGACTGTAGCCCACCAGGCTCCTCTGTCCGTGGGATTCTCCAGGCAAGAATAGTGGAGTGGGTTGCCATGCCCTCCTCCAGGGGATCTTCCTGACCCAGGGATCCTGCCCATGTCTCTATGTCTCCTGTATTGTCAGGCAGGTTCTTTACTACTAGCACCACTTGGGAAGGCCTACTGAGTTCCCAAATCAATCTATTTTCTTATTCTTCTGTCTCCTATCTTCTCTTCATAATAGCCACTCTCTAACTTTCACTGCAGCCTCAGACAGAAAGAGAAGACCTTCTGAGACTGACAAACAGTATTTGTACTTTTGTCTAAAACATAATAGTTTAAGGCATATTCCTTGGGGGAAAATGAAAATAAATGCTGAATGTCCAAATATTAATGTTTGCCTTGAAAATATATCTTGAATGCCAACTAGCATATTTAGAGGAGAGAGATCAAGCTTGGTAAACCACTTACAACCATGCCACATGAAAGAAAGTTGAACTAAAGAAAATACTAATTCAGATGATGTTGTAGATGCCAACCCAAAGTCCTTCCAACCACAAAATGCTAGATATGAGACACTCATCCAAAAATTGTATAGTCTATGCTCAGAACTGGGAATAATAGTTTGGAATTTTATCTATATTTTCTAAACAGAGATTTTGACATTATTTAATTGTTGCCAAATATTAGCAAAGAAAAATTTACTTAAAAATAAAGCCATCTTCTTCAGTCCAGTTCAGTCGCTCAGTCATGTCCGACTCTTTGTGACCCCATGAATCGCAGCACACCAGGCCTCCTTGTCTATCACCAACTCCCGGAGTCTACCCAAACCCATGTCCATCGAGTTGGTGATGCCATCCAGCCATCTCATCCTCTGTCATCCCCTTTTCCTCCTGCCCCCAATCCCTCCCAGCATTAGAGTCTTTTCCAATGAGTCAACTCTTGGCATGAGGTGGCCAAAGTACTGGAGTTTCAGCTTCAGCATCAGTCCTTCCAATGAATACCCAGGAGTGATCTCCTTTAGGATGGACTGGTTGGATCTCCTTGCAGTCCAAGGGGCTCTCAAGAGTCTTCTCCAACACCACAGTTCAAAAGCATCAATTCTTCAGTGCTCAGCTTTCTTCACCATCCAACTGTCACATCCATATATGACCACTGGAAAAACCATAGCCTTGACTAGACAGACCTTTGTTGGCAAAGTAATGTCTCTGCTTTTTAATATGCTATCTAGGTTGGTCATAACTTTCCTTCCAAGGAGTAAGTGTCTTTCAGTTTCATAGCTGCAGTCACCATCTGCAGTGATTTTGGAGCGCCCCCCCCTCCCCAAATAACAGTGGAAACAGAGCCATCTTCTTAATATTGTTAAATTGAGTGGGAATGGATTCTGATATAAAAAATAAATATGACCCAATGTTAATAAGAGTTTTGGTGGATGGATACCTTCATTTACGGTTGGTGAAAGATGAATTTGAGGAATATTTTGGTAATACATTCCCAAATCTTAAATATCAGTAAAATTTTGTACTTTTTTCTATGGATTTTAAGCTGTATGTGTTAGGGGGAGCTGACATGCATGAAGATTTAGAGATAGGGTGTTGATAAAGCATTTTTCATCAAAGGTTAGAATAGTATAGATTTTCAAAAATAGACAGCCATCTAAATAATGATACAGCTATTCGAACTTGAACAACTTCAATCCTTCTGAGTCTATTTTGTATTTGCAAAATGAGTAAAATATAAGCTGTTGAAATTCATACAATGCTGATTATATGTAGTCACTGCTCTAAACATGTTACATTTATTAGCTCAGTTGCTACTCACAAAACTCTAAGGTGGGTGCTTTTATTATCTGAAGTATCTACAAAATGAGTGACTTGTCTATACTTACACAGCCAGTGAGTGGCTTAACCAGGTTCCTAACCCAAATTACTGGCTGTCTCCTGTCTGTGTTTTGTAACTTTCCCTATGTACCTCACAGAACTGGAAGAGACATGTGAGATAGGAATATAGCCCGCCAAACATTTGGTAAATGCTCAATAATATTTCTCATTAAAAACAGAGCTAATGAAAGCTAGTTGAACTTGGTCAAGTCTAAAGAGATAGATCAGTGGCAATGCAACTGTAAATGGGGTTTGAGTAAATTGGAAAATTCTTCCAAGAAATGTGTAATTTAAACAGGCAGGCAAATGGTCCCAGTAAAGCACTTCGGGACAGATTTGGAATTGTCTTAGAGTTTCTGTAAAGGCTTGTAATATAGAACTTTTGAGGACTAGAAAGCAAGAACGCAAATTCCTAGAGTACCAGAAGGAGTAAACGATTGTAAGAAATACCACAGGTAGTTGAAAAGTGCTGCATTGCTGAGACAGAGGGCTTGAATCTGGAGCACCTACTGTTGTCTATGAAATGTGAAACAGCAGTCAGGAGGCTGTCCACTGCATGGGAAGGCAGGACACTAATAATTAATTCAAGGCACAAGAAGTTCCAGGGCAGACCTGGGAAATCAGGTATCAAAGAGTGGCTCCTGCCCTGGAACTCCTTGATGTTGGGAAAGATTGAGGGCAGAAGAAGAGGAGCATGTTCGAGGATGAGCTGGCTGGATGGCATCGCAGATGTAACGGACATGAAGTTGGGCAAACTTTGGGAGATGGTAATAGACTGTGAGGGCTGGCATGCTGCAGTCCATGCAGTTGCAAAGAGTCAGACATGTCTGGGTGACTGAACAAACAACAAACAAAATGCCCATAGAAAGGGGTAAAATAGGCCAAGCTAATAACATTGCCAAGGCATTCTACATTTTTTTTTTTTTTTGACCATGCCACAAGGCTTTGTGGGATCTTAGTTCCCTGACCAGGAATCAAACCCAAGTCCATAGCAGTGAAAACCTGCATTGTAACCACTAGACTACCAGGAGACTCCCTACCAAGTTATTCTTGATTGAGGTTTTGCTAACTTGAATTCTGAAGTCGTTGTAATTAACACTTAACCAACATTAAATTGGTCAACTTGTGTCTAATAGGAACTTCTCAAATTATTTGTGTGTTAATGTTTCTTGGGTGTGCTCAAACAAATGCATTGTACATATACATAGATTTCACTGTGGATAATGAATATGTTCTTCAAACTTATCATTGTCACAAGGGAAGAATGGGGGAAGGGATAGTTAGGGAGTCGGGGGTGGACATGTACACACTGCTATAATTAAAATATATAACTAATAAGATCCTACTGTATAGCATGGGAATTCTGCTCAATGTTATGTGGGAGCCTGGATGGGAGGGGAGTTTGGGGGAGAATGGATACATGTATATGTGTGGCTGAGTCTCTTTGCTGCTCACCTGAAACTGTCACAACATTGTTAATTGGCTATACCCCAATGAAAATAAAAAGTTAAAAAAGTATGTATGTGTACATATTCTTTAGTAATTCATCCAGTTCCACCATTAACCTAATTTTATTCATGCCAAAAGGTACCATTATATTTTGTATATATTAATATATATATATTTATTTTGCTCTATTTTATTTTAAAAATACTTATTTATTTACTTATTTGGCTGCACCAGCTCTTAGTGGCACACACTTCCTTGCAGCACGTGGAATCTCTAGTTGCAGCATGCAAACTCACAGTCGTGGATGTGGGATTGAATTTCCTGACTAGTGGCCAAGCCTTCATGCTCTGCATTGGGAGCACGGAGTCTTAGCCACTGGACCAGCAGGGAAGTCCTCATTTTGATGTATTTTAAATGTAAACACATTTTGAATGCATGCTTGTTAATAAAGAAAATGTGAAGACTTCTTCAGGTTTTATACCTGAAATCCCTCTTCAGTGCCTTCCACGTAACTGGGTACCCAAAATTCAGTTCTGACTCACACATATTCTCTGGGACAACGAGTTTACATACTCATGCTTTAATATTTATATTTTAAAGTATTTACTTAATAATATACTTTCTATTAAAAATGATACAGGCACTTTTTTCTCAATAGAAAATTTCAAGTCAATGAGATTAAATGTGTTCTCATATGACATTAGCAAACTGCCAGTGACTCCCAAATATATTTGTTTTGCTTCTAACTTCAATTATAAAAAAAATCAGCATTTTTGCTTTTTGAACTTGCTTTATGTCATCCTATTCTTCCAGGGGTCATATTCCTGACATAGACATGTGGTGATGTATCCTATGTGTTCTGAGTCAGATCTGAACACCGTGTATGACTATACTCACTCATAATGTGCTCAGTCATGTCTGACTCTTTGTATCCCTCTGCACTGTAGCCCACCAGGCTCATCTGTCCAGGCAAGAATACTGGAGTGGGTAGCGAATTCCTTTTCCATGGGATCTTCTGACCCAGGCATCAACCCTGCATCTCCTGCATCCTCCACATCGCAGGCGGGTTCTTTTTTTTTTTTTTTTTATTAGTTGGAGGCTAATTACTTTACAATATTGTAGTGGGTTTTGTCATACATTGACATGAATCAGCCATGGATTTACATGTGTTCCCCATCCCGATCCCCCCTCCCACCTCCCTCTTCGCCCGATCCCTCTGGGTCTTCCCAGTGCACCATGTCCGAGCACTTGTCTCATGCATCCAACCTGTGCTGGTGATCTGTTTCACCCTAGATAATATACATGTTTCAATGCTGTTCTCTTGAAACATCCCACCCTCGCCTTCTCCCACAGAGTCCAAAAGTCTGTTCTATACATCTGTGTCTCTTTTTCTGTTTTGCATATAGGGTTATCATTACCATCTTTCTAGTTTCCATATATATGTGTTAGTATACTGTAATGGTCTTTATCTTTCTGGCTTACTTCACTCTGTATAATGGGCTCCAGTTTCATCCATCTCATTAGAACTGATTCAAATGAATTCTTTTTAATGACTGAGTAATATTCCATGGTGTATATGTACCACAGCTTCCTCATCCATTCGTCTGCTGATGGGCATCTGGGTTGCTTCCATGTCCTGGCTATGATAAACAGTGCTGCGATGAACACTGGGGTGCACGTGTCTCTTTCAGATCTGGTTTCCTTGGTGTGTATGCCCAGAAGTGGGATTGCTGGGTCATATGGCAGTTCTATTTCCAGTTTTTTAAGAAATCTCCACACTGTTTTCCATAGCGGCTGTACTAGTTTGCATTCCCACCAACAGTGTAAGAGGGTTCCCTTTTCTCCACCCCCTCTCCAGCATTTATTGCTTGTAGACTTTTGGATAGCAGCCATCCTGACTGGCGTGTAATAGTACCTCATTGTGGTTTTGATTTGCATTTCTCTGATAATGAGTGATGTTGAGCATCTTTTCATGTGTTTTTTAGCCATCTGTATGTCTTCCTTGGAGAAATGTCTGTTTAGTTCTTTGGTCCATTTTTGGATTGGGTCATTTATTTTTCTGGAGTTGAGCTGGAAGAGTTGCTTGTATATTTTTGAGATTAATCCTTTGTCTGTTGCTTCATTTGCTATTATTTTCTCCCAATCTGAGGGTTGTCTTTTCACCTTGCTTATAGTTTCCTTTGTTGTGCAAAAGCTTTTAAGTTTAATTAGGTCCCATTTGTTTATTTTTGCTTTTGTTTCTAAAATTCTGGTATGTGGGTCATAGAGGATCCTGCTGTGATTTATGTCGGAGAGTGTTTTGCCTATGTTCTCCTCTAGGAGTTTTATAGTTTTCTGGTCTTACATTTAGATCTTTAATCCATTTTGAGTTTATTTTTGTGTATGGTGTTAGAAAGTGTTCTAGTTTCATTCTTTTACAAGTGGTTGACCAGTTTTCCCAGCACCACTTGTTAAAGAGGTTGTCTTTTTTCCATTGTATATCCTTGCCTCCTTTGTCGAAGATAAGGTGACCATAGGTTCATGGATTTATCTCTGGGCTTTCTATTCTGTTCCATTGATCTATATTTCTGTCTTTGTGCCAGTACCATACTGTCTTGATGACTGTGGCTTTGTAGTATAGTCTGAAGTCAGGCAGATTAATTCCTCCAGTTCCATTCTTCTTTCTCAAGGTTACTTTGGCTGTTCGAGGTTTTTTGTATTTCCATACAAATTGTGAAATTATTTGTTCTAGTTCTGTGAAAAATACCGTTGGTAGTTTGATAGGGATGGCATTGAATCTATAGATTACTTTGGGTAGTATAGCCATTTTGACAGTATTGATTCTTCCAATCCATGAACACGGTATATTTCTCCATCTGTTTGTGTCCTCTTTGATTTCTTTCATCAGTGTTTTATAGTTTTCTATGTATAGGTCTTTTGTTTCTTTAGGTAGATATACTCCTAAGTATTTTATTCTTTTTGTTGCAATGGTGAATGGTATTGTTTCCTTAATTTCTCTTTCTGTTTTCTCATTGTTAGTGTATAGGAATGCAAGAGATTTCTGTGTGTTAATTTTATATCCTGCAACTTTACTGTATTTGTTGATTAGCTCTAGTAATTTTCTGGTAGAGTCTTTAGGGTTTTCTATGTAGAGGATCATGTCATCTGCAAACAGAGAGAATTTCACTTCTTCTTTTCCTATCTGGATTCCTTTTACTTCTTTTTCTGCCCTGATTGCTGTGGCAACACTTCCAAAACTATGTTGAATAGGAGTGGTGAGAGTGGGCACCCTTGTCTTGTTCCTGATTTTAGGGGAAATGCTTTCAATTTTTCACCATTGAGGGTAATGCTTGCTGTGGGTTTGTCATATATAGCTTTTATTATGTTGAGGTATGTTCCTTCTATTCCTGCTTTCTGGAGAGTTTTAATCATAAATGGATGTTGAATTTTGTCAAAGGCTTTTTCTGCGTCTATTGAGATAATCATATGGTTTTTATCTTTCAATTTGTTAATGTGGTGTATCACATTGATTGATTTGCAGATATTAAAGAATCCTTGCATTCCTGGGATAAAGCCCACTTGGTCATTGTGTATGATTTTTTTAATATGTTGTTGGATTCTGTTTGCTAGAATTTTGTTAAGGATTTTTGCATCTATGTTCATCAGTGATATTGGCCTGTAGTTCTCTTTTTTTGTGGCATCTTTGTCTGGTTTTGGAATTAGGGTGATCGTGGCCTCATAGAATGAGTTTGGAAGTTTACCTTCTTCTGCAATTTTCTGGAAGAGTTTGAGAAAGATAGGTGTTAGCTCTTCTCTAAATTTTTGGTGGAATTCAGCTGTGAAGCCATCTGGTCCTGGGCTTTTGTTTGCTGGAAGATTTCTGATTACAGTTTCGATTTCCTTGCTTGTGATGGGTTTGTTAAGATCTTCTATTTCTTCCTGGTTTAGTTTTGGAAAGTTATACTTCTCTAAGAACTTGTCCATTTCTTCCAAGTTGTCCATTTTATTGGCATAGAGCTGCCGGTAGTAGTCTCTTATGATCCTTTGTATTTCAGTGTTGTCTATTGTGATCTCTCCATTTTCGTTTCTAGTTTTGTTAATTTGGTTCTTCTCCCTTTGTTTCTTAATGAGTCTTGCTAATGGTTTGTCAATTTTGTTTATTTTTTCAAAAAACCAGCTTTTAGCTTTGTTGATTTTTGCTATGGTCTCTTTAGTTTCTTTTGCATTTATTTCTGCCCTAATTTTTAAGATTTCTTTCCTTCTACTAACCCTGGGGCTCTTCATTTCTTCCTTCTCTAGTTGCTTTAGGTGTAGAGTTAGGTTATTTATTTGACTTTTTTCTTGTTTCTTGAGGCAGGCCTATAATGCTATGAATCTTCCCCTTAGCACTGCTTTTACAGTGTCCCATAGGTTTTGGGTTGTTGTGTTTTCATTTTCATTCATTTCTATGCATATTTTGATTTCTTTTTTGATTTCTTCTATGATTTGTTGGTTATTCAGAAGCGTGTTGTTTAGCCTCCATATGTTTGAATTTTTAATAATTTTTTTCCTGTAATTGAGATCTAATCTTACTGCACTGTGGTCAGAAAAGATGACTGGAATGATTTCAATTTTTTTGAATTTACCAAGGCTCGATTTATGGCCCAGGATGTGATCTATTCTGGAGAAGGTTCTGTGTGCCCTTGAGAAAAAGGTGAAGTTGATTGTTTTGGGGTGAAACATCCTATAGATGTCAATAAGGTCTAGCTGGTCCATTGTGTCCTTTAAAGTTTGTGTTTCCTTGTTAATTTTCTGTTTAGTTGACCTATCCATAGTTGTGAGTGGGGTATTAAAGTCTCCCACTATTATTATGTTACTATTAATTTCCTCTTTCATACTCGTTAATATTTGCCTTACATATTGCAGTGCTCCTATGTTGGGTGCATATATATTTGTAATTGTTATATCTTCTTCTTGGATTGATCGCAGGCGGGTTCTTTACCTGCTGAGTCATCAGGGAAGCCCTGTTATACCTAAACAATTCATTTTTTGTGTAATACTGATTTCTTGAGCTATATCAATAAGTCAACTTAGAAACTTTTAAATAAAAAAAGTGAAAATGGGTGGGAGAGTTTCAGGGTCCATTGTTTTTCTCCAGGAAAAGTTATATTCATAAATGTGCATCAGTTTTACCACTATTTCTGACTGTATTCCTTCCCCTAAAGATGAAAAAAAATTGCTTTTGGAGAGCATTCTCTCTTCTTCCACTGTTTTTCACAATCACTTTCTGTTGCTTCACAGCCACACAGTAAGATCATTACCACTGTTTTTTATGTTTAACTTACCTCACTTTCCCCAATGGTATTTCCTTTTAATAACTGCTAATTTCCTGTTGCTCAAGGTCCCTTATAATTACTTTATATGGGTATTTGCTAGCTTGCTTCAATAGACCTTCTAGTCTGTGATGTAGTCATGGCTTTGTTATCTATGCTGGGTTGCAAAATAACCCTGAGTGCCCACCCAGCCTTCAGTTGCCAAATGACTTATCCTGATGGCATGGTTTTCATTTTGCATGCCAATTCCAACATATGGTGATAGATGCCTGAGACTTTACTTATTTATTTATTTCATGTCAAGTGGACTGTTTGAAGGTTTACAGGGGTAGGGATATATTTTTTATTGGGGTCTATATTGCTTCAAGTCTAATGTAGAATTTTCTATATCAAAAACTTTGCTATTAAATTAAATTAACTTTGAATTAAAGAGCCTCTTGATGAAGATGAAAGAGGAGAGGGGAAAATCTGGCTTAAAGTTCAACTTTCAAAAAACTGAAGTTCATGGTATCCAGTCCCTTCACTTCATGAAAATAGATGGGGAAAAAATGGAAACACTGACAGACTTTATTTTCTTAGGCTCCAAAATCACTGCAGATGGTGACTTCAGACTTGAAATTAAAAGACACTTGCTCCTTGGAAGAAAAGCTTTGACAAACCTAGACAGCATATTAAAAAGCAGAGACATTACTTTGCCAGCAAAGGTCTGTCTAGTCAAAGCTATGTTTTTTCCAGTAGTCATGTATGGATGTGAGAGTTTAACTGTAAAGAAAGCTGAGCACCAAAGAACTGGTGTCTTCAAACTGTTTTGTTGGGGAAGACTTTTGAGAGTCCCTTGGACTGCAAGGAGATCCAACAGTCCATCCTAAAGGAGATTAGCCCTGAATATTCATCAGAAGGACTGATGCTAAAGCTGAAACTCTAATACTTTGGCCACCTGCTGCAAAGAACTGACTCAGTGGAAAAGACCCTGATGCTGGGAAAGATTAAAGGCAGGAGGAGAAGAAGATGGCAGAGGATGAGATAGTTGGATGGCATCACTGACTCAATGGATATGAGCTTGAATAAACTCTAGGAGCTGGTGATGGACAGGGAGGCCTGGTGTGCTGCAGTCCATGGGGTCGCAAAGAGTCGGACATGACTGAGCAACTGAATTGAACTGAACTGAGTGACTGAGTACCCTATGAATAATTTTTTTTAATTGTCTTTTCTTTTTAAATTTTTCTTTACCTTTTGGCTTCTTTTACCCATTTTCCCCAACCCCCACCCTCAATTCTGGCAACTACCATGTATCCTCTCTATCTATAAGTCTTTTTTTTAATACCACAAATAAAAGAGAAAATACAGTATTTATGTTTCTCTGTCTGACTTATTTTATTTAGCATAGTGCTCTTGAGGTCTATTCATTTTGTTGCAAATGGCAGGCTTTCATTCTTTTTTATGGCTAAATAATATTCCAATATATTTAACATAAACTTAACATACATTTCTTTATTCATCCATCCATTGATGGACACTTGCACAGTTTCCATATCTTGGTTGTTGTAAATAATGCTCTGTTAAATGAGGGAATGTACATGTGTGTGCACATCTCTTTTTTGATCATGGGGTTTTCTTTTTTGTTTTGTTTTTTGGATAAGAATCCAGAAATGAGATTGCTGGATCATAGGGTGGTTCTATTTTTAATGTTTGATGAACTTTCCTACTTTTTTTTTCATAGTGACTACATCAGTTTTTATACCCACCACCCTTGTTTTTATCCTTTTCCACACTTGTTATGTCTTATCTTTTTGACAGTAACCATTCTAACAGGTGTGAAATGATATTTCACTGTGATTTTGGTTTGCATTTCCAGGATGATTAATGTTGAGCATCTTTCCAAGTACTTGTTTGACATCTGTGTGTTTTCTTCAGAAAAATACCTCAGATTTTCTGGCCAATTTTTAATTTGATTGGTTTTTTGCTGTTAAACAAATAGTTTCTCCATATATTTTCAATATTGGCCCCTTATAAGATATATCACTTCCAAATACTTCTCCCACTGAATATGTTGCCTTTTCACTTTGTTGTGCAGAGATTTTTGTTTCCGGAAGTTCTGTTGCTTTTGCTTTTGGTGTCCTATTCTAAATCATCACCAAGGCTTGTGTCAAGGAACTTACTACCAATGTTTTCTTCTAGAAATTTTATGGTTTTAGGTCTCATGTTCAAGTCCTCAATCAATTTTGACAATTTTAATTTTTGTTTGTGGTATAATATAGTGGCTCATTTGCATTCTTTTGCAGATGACTGTCCTGTTTTCCAAACACCACTTATTGAAGAGATATGTCTTTTTCTTACTGTATATTTTGACTCTTTTGTCTTAAGCTAATTCAGAATATATTCATAGGTTTATTTCTTGGTTTTCTATCATCTTCCATTGATCTCTATGTCTGTATTTATACCAATATCTTACTGTGTTATTTGTTATAGCTTTGTAATATAGTTTGAAATCAGGGCTCATGATGCCTCCAGCTGTTATTCTTTCTCATTAGTGCTTTGTCTACTCAGGGTCTTTTTTTGATTATATAAAAATTTTTAGGACTAATTGTTCTAGTTCTGTGAAAGGTGTCATTGGAATGTTGATAGAAATTCCATTGTATTTATAGATTGCCTTGGGTAGTATAGACATTTAACTACATTAATTCTTATAATCCATTAGCATGAAATGCCTTTCACTTATCTGTGTCTTTTTAATTTTTTAAATTACTAACAGTTTTCAATATACAGGTCTTCAATATATGGTGGTGTGTCAGCAAGCTCCTAGATATGTATGTTAAATTAAATGCCTACCTCCTTAGTCAGGTGCTTTAATATAAACAGGGGAGTCTCCTTCACTTTAAGCTTGGGAAGGATTGGCTGCCTCTGAGCTGGGCCACAGGCCAGGAACATGTGACTGTACATGAGTTTTAAGAGGCATTTGTTAAATCATTACAGTGTTATGAGCCTCAGGACACAAAACCTGCCGCTCTACAAAATTAGATGTTTTGGGGGCTCATCTCTCAGGTACAGGTCTTAAAAGTTGAAGTGCCCTGTGTGGGATTGGAACCCTTCACTCCACTTGGAAAAGCTCCCACTTAATAATTTTCTCTTCCTCAATATGCTGGGGTCACTCTACTGAGAAGATAAGGTTAGTTTTATGGCAATATTGTGTCCCAACCAATCCTACCAATTTCTATGTGGCTTTCTTCTCATTTGTCTGATGTGCAGTCACCACTCAGACAGACTTTGGATTATTTTTTAAGAGGAAATTACTATATATGTAGCTGTTGACTCTGTGTATCCATTGAAGGAGCTGAGTTCAGTATCTTCTTACATCACCCCCTTGAGATGAAACAGATTATTCCTTCCAAAAACAATAGAATACATATTTTTCTCAAGTGCACTTTGAACATTTTCCAGGATAGATTCTATATTAGGCCACAAAACAAGTCTTAACAAACCTAAATGGAGAAAAAGGAGGAAATACAGTAATAGTATGGGAACTTTAACACTACATTTACATCAGTGGATAGATCATCCAGATAGAAAATAAGGAAACATGGATCTTGAATGTCACATTAGAATAGATGGACTTCACAGATAAATATGTGCACTTTTTAAACAGTACAAAATGTTTTATTATTAAAATCAAATAGTGGTATTAAGTTTAAGATTATTTGAATGCATGCCTTTATCTGCTAACTTCTGAAATTCCACTAAAATGATAGCTTATAAAAAGTATCAGTGACAAACATGGAGAACGAAACAGGAAACAATACCAAGGACTTCCTGAAGCAGGATAGTAGGTGGACAAGTGGCAACTGAATTAGCCAACATGAGAAAACTGAAATCTAAACTGGCGCTATTACAAGCTCCTAGCAAGTTAATTTGTTTTGCAAAATCTCATAACTGAAATCAGGCACCTTTAAAAAAATAATGATGAAGTTAAGGAGTTTTTTAAAAGCTCTAATTAAGACATTCTTTAAGACATACTTAACTGCCAGATTCTCTCCCATAAAAGCCACCATTGGCTTTTGTCGAGCGTGGCAAAGAAATGGCAGTTTACTTTTTGGAAAATTTCAAACAAATTCTAGGAACCACAGGAATCTGTGTGCAACTAAGGGTGAGGATAGAGTACTAGAATACAGGAACTTTAAAAACCAAAAATACATCTGTAGGAAGGCAACTGAAAGACTTCCTTGGGTAATCTCACTATCTTCAGGGAAAAAAAGATCACCTTACAGAGACAGACTTTATTTTCTTAGGCTCCAAAATCACTGCAGATGGTAAATTGCGGTCATGAAATTAAAAGTTTTTCTTTGAATAAAAACTGTAACAAACCTAGACAGCATATTAAGAAGCAGAGACATTACTTCACTGACAAAGGTCCATATAGTAAAAGCTATGTTTTCTCCAGTAGTCACATATGGATGTGAGACTTGGACCACAAGAAGGCTGAGCACTGAAGAACTGATGCTTTTGAACTGTGGCATTGGAGTAGACTCTTGAGAGTCCCTTGGACTGCAAGGAGATCAAACCAGTCAATTCTAAAGGAAATCAATCCTGAATATTCATTGGAGGGACTGATGCTGAGGCTGAAACTCCAATACTTTGGTCATCTAATGCGAAGAGCCAACTCATTGCAAAAGACCCTGATGCTGGGAAAGATTGCAGGCAGGAGGAAAAGGGGATGGCAGAGGATGAGCTGGTTGGATGGAATCATCAATTCAATGGACATGAGTTTGAGCAAGCTCCAGGAGATAGTAAAGGACAGGGAAGCCTGGCACACTGCAATTCATGGGGTCGCAAAGAGGCAGACACAACTGAGTCACTGAACGGCAACAGTGAAACCCACAGCACACAATTGCCAGTCATAGTCACAAACTTCCAAAGATTATTTTATTGCAAGATTATTTATTATGAGCTGATAGACAAAGATCATTCTGTCAGAAATGTGAAAAAAAATCTTTAACCTGAAAGACAGAAACCAATATAAACAAAACAGCAATGGAAAGGGAGAAATCAGAAATGCAGGGAGATAAAAACTAGAATTCATTATCTTCAGAAAGATAAAAGATAATTGTTCTTTCATGAAATAAGAAAATCATATTATAAAAAATATATTTCAGAGAACAAGAAGGATATTGTGTAAATTTAAAATATGATAGTAAAAAGTAAAGCATCAATAGAAATCTTAGATGATAAAGTTAGGGAACCCTCCCTGAAAGTAAGATAAAAGACAAAAAAGACATGAAATGGGAAAGGAAATATAAAGCAAAGGATTAGTCTGAGTGAATGCACATCTTTGTAAGAGAATTTTAAAAGAGACATTAACAATGTCATGGAAAAATTATAAATACATAATTAAAGATAAATTCTTAAAGCTGAAGAATGCTTCTCTCAATTAAAAGGGTTTTAAAATGACTGAACAAAGGATGAGAAAAGATTTTTCCAAGGTACACCATCTTGAAATTTCAAAAAATTAAAAGGACCAAAAAAAAAAAAAAAAAAATTAAGGAAAGGAAAGCTTCCAGAATGAAATGCAAAGCATAGTGAAACAACAGAAATGAGTGGGAAGAGAAATAAAAATTGAGTTGCAATTCTCAACCACAAAGTCTCTGTTATACAGTCAGGAAATTATTTCCAATATGGACATCCATAAACAATCACACCACCAACCAAAACATGAGAGTAGAACTTCTGCTCACAGTTATGAGAGTACATTATATCAGAATAATCCTCCTGCTAAGAACAAGCAGAAAAACGGGCTAAGGTATTTTTTAAAAGTCTGTGTGAAGGCTATCAGTGTGGTGAGGATCTGAAAATTTGCTATCTTGGTGGAAAAGTCCAAAGAGGGATGCCTGACATTTCGTTCTATTCCCTCCCGATACATTTCCTAAATCTAAAACAGTGCCCCAAGAGCCTGGAACACTAAGTGACTCTGCCATCCAAGTGCCCACAGTGAGCTGCATATAATCTAATCCGCTGAACCATAAAATGAGACATGCACAGCGGCACTCCATTACTAAATGCAAATGGTCAATGATGGACAGGTCTGGGCAAAGAAGAAGCGAGTATGCTGAGGAGTGAAAGGGATAGGCAGATGGGTGCCCGTCCAGATCCTCTTGCCCGCCATTTTGAACTTTTTCTTTGATGGGAAATGGTCTAGCTCTCAGTTGGGTTTGGCCAATCAGAGGCAGCAGCGGCGGCCAATCAGAGGAGAGATGAGGCCTGAGGGTTGGTTGTTCTTCTAGTTCTCTCCTTGTCGGCCTGCTTGTTGACAAAGACTGCTTCTCTTCTGTAGGTCGCCCTGCTGCCTGGAGACCCTCTCCTGCAGCAACTAATGAGACAGTTCAATCCCCAGCTGCCAGAATGCTTTCTCTTTGACCTTCAGACTTAGGATGGTTAAGCATCTCACTGTTTCTAGCAAAATGGTACTCTTCTATTCTTACTGACTTCCCTTCACTCATCTCTTACCCTTGAAAACAGTTCCTTTATTAAAAATTTCTGCAGTTACCTCATTTCACAGTGCCATCTGTTTCCTGTCAAGACCCTGCTTGATATAATTTCTGATTTAAAATGCAAACTTTATCATAATATTTAATTACCATATATATGAGTCTATTTCTGGACTCTGTTTTCTTCATGATGTGCTTAAATGTTCTTGCACCAGCAACACATTATTTTAATTAATCTAGCATTATAGTATAGTTTTACATCTGATAGGGCAAACAGTTTTTAAACATTTTGGCTTCAGGATGTCCTTTCACTTTTAAAAATTGTTGAGTCCAAAGAGCTTTTGTTTATGAGAGACAAATTACCAAAATTTTCCCATACTAGAATTAAAATGTATATCTTTAAAAATGTTTTATAATTCATATAATAATAATGTAAACCTATTATATGTTAATATAATATATTTTATAGAAAAATATATTTCCCCACAAATTAATAAGAAACATTTTATTGCTTGAAATTACTTCAAATATTTTTAATGTATGGTTTAACAGAAAAGGTTTGTATTAACACATCTGCATTTACATAGACTTGGTTGTAGCACGGCATCACCGACTCAATGGACATGAGTTTGAGCAAGCTCTGGGAGTTGGTGATGGACAGGGAAGCCTGGCGGGCTGCAGTCTGTGGGTCACAAAGAGTCAAACACGACTGAGCAACTGAACTGAACTGGTTTTATCATGCTGTTTTCCTTGATCTGCATGAAGCAAATTTCACCTCATGTACATAGGTAGTTAGAAAAGGAAGGAATATTTTAATAATCTTTTCAGACAATTGTGGATATTATTCTTTGATCATATACAGAAGTTTGACAAACTAGTTTCTTAGAGGTTATTTTTAATGTGGAATCTGAAATCACATCAATGAATTTAAATTTAAAATTCATTGGTCTATCTCTTACTTGGAATGGATCTTAGATTCAAGTATGATTTTGTAACATCGTGTATTTGTCATTTGGAAAATATTGATTTGCTAAGGTATGCAGAATCTTCCAAGTGTTGAGATAATTTATCAGACAATGTCAAAAAGAATCACATTAATCAATATCACTAAAGATGTCATCAGAAAAATTCTCCATTATTGGGAAGCTCTCAAGCTTGTGGTGGCAGATACAAGTTCTTCAAAATTTTAATTTTCACTTGAAAATGCATGTTTTATCATTGACAACAAATGATGGCAGCTGTTTTTCTTGATGTGACAGGCTTAATTTATTTTTCAGAAAACATCTGCCAAATATTCTAAGTTTGAGTAGTCAGAATTTGTCTGTTACTCTTGGAAGTAAAAATGGTGGATAGTTTAGTCTTCAATTCAAGCAATCTCACAAATCCCGTTTCTCAAGAGCATTATTGTACTTCAACATGCAGTAGAGGTGCTTTAGTTGTATTTTGTATTTTTCATACAGATTTTTTGAAAATACATATTCTCAAAGGTCAAGATTTAATAACACTAACAACATATACTTCTTTACCAAGAACATTCTAAGTAAAACTAGCTCCTTTTTCCCCACTGTCTTTGTATGGCATTGATAACATAACTTCTAGTACAGTTTTGTCCTGTCTTTTTTATAGTTTTTTATTTTTATTAATTTTTATTGTAGTATAGCTGCTTTACAATGCTATATTAGTTTCTATATGTATACATATAGTGAAGTGAAATGAAAGTTGCTCAGTCGTGTCCAACTCTTTGTGACCCCATGGACTATGCAGTCCATGGAATTCTCTAGGCCAGATTACTGGAGTGGGTGGCCTTTCCCTTTTCCAGAGGATCTTCCCAACCCAGGGATTGAATGTGGGTCTCCCGCATTGCAGGCAGATTCATACCACCTCTTTTTTTGGATTCCCTTCCCATTTAGGTCACCACAGAGTACTGAATAGAATTCCCTGAGCTATATAATTGGTTCTCATCAGTTATTTATACATGGTATAAGTAGTGTAGGTATATAAATCCCAATCTTCCAATTCATACTACCTTGCTTTTCCCCCCTTGATGCCCATACATTTGTTTCTGTGTATCTGTTTTGCAAATAAGATCACCCTTACCATTTTTCTAGATTCCACATATATATGTTAATATACAATATTTCTTTTCCTCTTTCAGACTTACTTCACTCTGCATAACAGTCTCTAAGTCCATCCGTAAATGACCCCATTTTGTTCCTTTTTATGGCTGAGTAATATTCCACTGTATATGTATCATACCACATCTTCTTTATCCATTCCTCTGTTAATGGGCATTTAGGTTAATTCTATGTCCTATTGAGTCTAAATAGTGCTGCAATGAACACTGCAATGCATGTGTCTTTTTAAATTAAGATTATTTCTGGATATATGCCCAGAAATGGGATTGCTGGTTATATGGCTAGTTCTATTTTTAGTTTTTTAAGGAATATGTATACTGTTCCCAATAGTGGCAAAGGAAACCATTGTTTATGTCTTGTTTAAACCAAAGACCACTCTCAGAATGGGAGAAAATACTTGCAATGAAATAACTGACAAATGGTTAATCTCCAAAATATACAAACAGCTTATGTAGTTCAATATTAAAAAAAGCAACCAAATAAAAAAATGGGCAGAAGACTTAAATAGACATTTCTCCAAAGAAGATATACTGATGGCCAACACACACATGAAAAGATGCTTGACATCACTAATTATCAGAGACGTGTAAATTAAAACTACAATGAAGTATCACCTCACACAGGTCAGAATGGCCACCATTAAAAAATCTACAAACAATACATGCTGAGGAGGGTATAGAGGAAAGGGAAATCTCCTACACTGTTGTTTAGTCACTAAGTCCTGTCTGATTCTTCTGCGACCCCATGAGCTATAGCCTGCCAGACTCCTCTGTCCATAGGATTTCCCAGGCAAGAATGCTAGAGTGGGTGGTCATTTCCTTCTCCAGGAACTCTTCCTGACCCAGGGATTGAACAGGAGGATTGGCATTGGCAGGAGGATTCTTTACCACTGAGCCAGCTTGGAAGCCTTCTGCTCTGTTGGTACGAATGCAAATTGCCTCCATGTGTTGATTTACACAACGTTGCCAGCAGTTTACCCACCACTGCTTCCACACCATCAGTAGAAATAGGAACACAAAAAAATAGTAAATTACATCTTAGTATTGTTATGAAAAGATCTTTGACTTTGTGGGCCCCATAGAAGCAGAAGATATTAAGAGGTGGCAAGAATACACAGAAGAATGGTACAAAAAAGATCTTCATGACCCAGATAATCATGATGGTGTGATCACTCACCTAGAGCCAGACATCCTGGAATGTGAAGTCAAGTGGGCCTTAGAAAGCATCACTACGAACAAAGATAGTGGAGGTGATGGAATTCCAGCTGAGCTATTTCAAATCCTGAAAGATGATGCTGTGAAAGTGCTGCACTCAATATGCCAGCAGATTTGGAAAACTCAGCAATGGTCACAGGACTGGAAAAGGCCAGTTTTCATTCCAATCCCAAAGAAAGGCAATCCCAAAGAATGCTCTGTGAGGCTGTCACGGCTAACGCCATGACAGGCAGCCTAGACTAGGAGTAGGTCTGGTTTCCCAGGGTAACATAATTATCAGGCCTCCTGGAGCTAGCCAATCAACATATGCTTAACAAGAAAAAAGGGAACCTATCAGGGGAAAGCTGAAAGCCCCACGTTGGGCCAACAAAAATCGCCTTGCATCTGTGTAACCAATCCGCTTGCGCCAACTACCCGCTATGTAACCAATCCGCTTGCGTGAACTACCTGCTGCTTCTTTCTGACCGAATAAATACCCGAGAGAACTGGGGCTCGGGGCCTTTCGTCCTCACACCCTTGGTGAGGGCGGGAGGCCCTGGCTCGAGTCAGTAATAAATTCCCCTATTGCAAGTTGCATTGTTTCGAGGAGTCTTCTTTCCTGACCGGGGACTCGGACTACGGGCAGAACATGCTCAAACTACCACACAACTTCACTCATCTCACACGCTGGTAAAGTAATGCTCAGAATTCTCCAAGCCAGGCTTCAGCAACTGAGAACTGCCAAATGTTCAAGCTGGTTTTAGAAAAGGCAGAGGAACCAGGGATCAAATTGCCAACATCCGCTGGATCATCGAAAAAGCAAGAGAGTTCCAGAAAAACATCTATTTCTGCTTTATTGACTATGCCAAAGCCTTTGACTGTGTGGATCACAATAAACTGTGGAAAATTCTTTAAGAGACGGGCATACCAGACCACCTGACCTGCCTCCTGAGAAACCTTTATGCAGGTCAGGAAGCAACAGTTAGAACTGGACGTGGAACAACAGGCTGGTTCCAAATAGGAAAAGAAGTGTGTTAAGGCTGTATATTGTCAGGAAAAGAAGTGTGTTAAGGCTGTATATTGTCACCCTGCTTATTTAACTTCTATGCAGTGTACATCATGAGAAATGCTGGGCTGGAAGAAGCACAAGCTGGAATCCAGATTGCTGGGAGAAATATCAATAACCTCAGATATGCAGATGACACCACTCTTATGGCAGAAAGTGAAGAGGAACTAAAGAACTTCTTGATGAAAGTGAAAGAAGAGACTGAAAAAGTTGGCTTAAAGCTCAACATTCAGAAAACTAAGATCATGGCATCTGGTCCCATCAATTCATGGGAAACAGATGGGGAAACAGTGGAAACAGTGGCTGACTTTATTTTTTGGGGCTCCAAAATCACTGCAGATGGTGATTGCAGCCATGAAATTACAAGACGCTTACTCCTTGGAAGGAAAGTTATGACCAACCTAGATAGCATATTAAAAAGCAGAGACATTACTTTGCCAACGAAGGTCCGTCTAGTCAAGGCTATGGTTTTTCCAGTGGTCATGTATGGATGTGAGAGTTGGATGGTGAAGAAAGCTGAGCACTGAAGAATTGATGCTTTTTAACTGTGGCGTTGGAGAAGACTCTTGAGAGCCCCTTGGTCTGCAAGGAGATCCAACCAGTCCATCCTAAAGGAGGTCAGTCCTGGGTGTTCATTGGAAGGACTGATGCTGAAGCTGAAACTCCAACACTTTGGCTAACTCATGCGAAGAGTTGACTCATTGGAAAAGACCCTGATGCTGGGAGGGATTGGAAGCAGGAGGAGAAGGGGACAACAGAGGATAAGATGGCTGGATGGCATCACCGAGGTGATGGACATGAGTTTGAGTAAACTCCGGGAGTTGGTGATGGACAGGGAAGCCTGGTGTGCTGCAGTTCACGGGGTTGCACAGAGTCAGACACGAGTAAGCAATTGAGCGGCTGAACTGAACTGAACTGAAAAAAGGTTTTAGGAAACCCTGGAGTCTATAGACCATAATATGAGAATGATTTTGGCAGGATAACTATTCTGTTCTCTATCAGAGGTAATTATAGCATAATGTTTGAATTTGGGGATCTTAAAGTGAGACTATTTTGGAACCAAATTTGACTTGACCACTTATTCTGGACCATTTGACCACTCCCACTCTTTGAGTTACAATAACTCTCACTCCCTCAAATGCATGTGTAGTGCATGCAGATGCACAGTAAATTTGCATTAATCAATGAATAAGAAGAAAAAAGATGATATGTCTGTGTAGTTAATTATAGAGCAACAGGGTACAGTTTTCTTAAGGCCAAGAAAAATATGCTTCCTTGTATGAAGGGTTTTTTGTTCCTTTTCTCAACCTCAAGATATAATCATGTTCATCATTTGAAAATACTATTTTCAAAGTATTTTGGATGTATTCCTATTTGAATAATTTTGTTTTATCTTGTTTTAGATTCATAAAGTTTCTTTCTTCCACATAAGTTTAGTTCCTTGAAATGAGGAAAGGTATTATTATTATTTGCTTTACTTCCTATTCTTTTTGTTTGTTTTACTTATTCTGTTTCCAAATGCATCACAAACTCTGACAAAAGGTGGATATTCAGTCAATGGTAATAGAAATAATAATTGAATGGTGAAATTGAAATTGATCCTGAAAATTTTTTAAATTCATTTTACACATATTTTTCTTAGAATTATGCTAGGAAAGAAATTTCTTTGTTTCTTAAAGACAAATTTAATTTGGTGATGAAATTATAAAAGCATCTGTCTCCTGAGTGCAGAACACCAACAGTATATATTTAAGTATTTAAAAGAAGGTTATTCTGTTATTATTTTTCTTTATCATATTTTTATACTTTTGCCAAAAAATTAATTAGACAATTGAGGACAGAGGCATGGCATCTTCCTGGAGAAAGATGGTCAAATATTCAGTGAGGAAATGTACTCATTTTTTCTGGATTTTATTTTCCATAAGAATAAAAAAGTTATTTTTTTAAACAATATATAACACAAAGGGAAGAACTGGAAATTGTACTCTATGATCAAAGAATAAGAAATGTTCTATGTTCTATTTTGATTCAGCCTTTAGTGTCAGTGGGGTCACAATAATATCAGCAACAATGATTCAGAAAGAGAAAACGTAGGTGTTTAAGGGCCTGTATGGAAGTTACAGGCAGTTATCCTCAGTGGAAGCCGATTTGGAGAGTGCCATCCTCATTATTTTTGCAGTAAAGAAGCACAGGGTGACTGTGTTGTAGGCTTTTTATTCTTCTTTCTCTTTCTTTTCTTTTAGGAATAAAATATTTATAATCTTCAAGGGCAGACTCGTATCTAAATAAATAAGAAGGTAAATAAATAGCTGCCTTTCTCTTGTAGCGCATGATGAGTCCAACTGGGAAGTGCCTCTCCTCAGTCTGCTGTTCTGTTCTTTGGGGGGAGCTGCAGAATATACCACTGCTGTTATAATTTTTGTAAGGCGAATGTCTTTTCAGGTAAGGCCAGTGTCTACCGATATTCATTCTCCCAATTTAGAAAAAGTCGTTTAAAAACTCCAGTGATTTAAAGGACATTTCTTTCTCTTCTCTTTTTTTTTTTGCATGCCCATGTCACTGAATTTATAGAATTCAAGTCAACATATAATAACTCATATAATAACTTTTCCAGTCTCTGTCCTCCACATGTTCTTGAAATCTCATTCAACCAGGAAACAGGTTCAAACTTCAACCACACAAATACATTTTCCCTTTTTTAAATGAAGGTGTGCTCCGAATTCTGGATGAAGGGTTAAAGCATGAAGTGTAAGCGTGAGTCAAACTTTTAAAAAGTGAGAAATGGAGGGGTTTTAGAGATTGTCCAGTTCAATTCCCTCAATTCAAAGATGAGGGAACTCTCTTTGGGAGGAAAACGACAGTAACGATGATTATGGTCTGTACCCTGGGAGTTCAAGGTTGTGTTAAACACTGGGGACACATTGTCTTCTCTGATTTCTTCACCTTTGTTACCAGAGGGGGCACCCCTTCCAGGGCCTCAGAGTGGGCTCTTGTCTAACACTGGGAAATGAAGTGTCTGAGGAGACATGTGCTGACTAGTGAAAGACTTCACTGGGAAGGCATGGCCAGGCAGAGAGCAATAGGGTCAGGGAACCCAGGAGAACTGCTTTGTCACAGGTTCACAGTCTCAGGTTTTAGGATTATGGGATTCGTTTCCAGGTTGTCTCTGGCCCGTCATCTTGCCTGTGCCTATATTTGGCATGACTGTGGTCCTTCCTGGCGGTACACATGTCTCTCAGCCAAGGTGGATTCTAACATGAGGGTCTCTTGGAGGTTGGCAGGACATATTATGGGCTTGCAGCTCCTCCCTCCTTTGGGCCCCTCCCAAATTCTGTCAGCTTTTAGCAGCAGCACCATGTTCCTTATGGGGACCTCCTGTTGTGAGACAACTTGTGAGGATGCAAGCGGTCATTGTTGTACCTGGACAAAGCAGGTGGTTTCCGTCAATGCTTCCCTAACACCTTTAACAATCTCTGTCCTACGGAAGTGGAATCTGAGTTTCAAACGGGCTAAATAATTCACCTATATCGCATCTAGCAAGACAGAGTCAAGGTGAGAATTTGAATCCAAGTTTTTCTGCTTGACATTCTAACTCAAGTCAAAGCTCCCAGCGCTTGTGCTGAGAAACTTCAGAAGGAGAAGGTCATAGCTCTGTGGAGATAGTGTCTTTAAGGTTATCACTTGGTTGCTGGGAAGTGGTAGATTTATGATGTCAGCCAGTGAGGTGATAATTGAATTTTTAGCTCAACTCAGAATGACTTGGAGAATGTGATTTATTTTTCAGTACCTACAGGAATTTTAAGATTCTATATTGAGCAGCAACCCTAGCAGTTCTAACATGGTATAAACTGTACAGATTGGGGGAAATGTTGCTAAGGCATCTCCCATTCTAACAATAATATTGGTGACGTACTCCCAGATGTATAGCCTCTGTCACAATTAGCTATGTGATTTGGGCATATCATTTTCCCTTAATATTACTTTTCTTGTCTGTAATTTGGTGACAGAAAGAACCACTTAACAACTTAATGGTATTGTTGTGAGGCTTTAGCAGAATAATGTATACAAAAGAAAAATTTTAAATGTGGTACAAATTTAAATATTATTGTGCTAAAATTCACCAGAGTTTTGTTAAGTAGGTTGCACTAATGAAGTCAGCTCATGCAGAAGTCTGTAGTAGGTGCTGTAGATTAGCACATTAACCTCATAGTATGCAGAGGAATCACCTGGGGAGCCTGTTAAAATGCAGATTAAATTTAATTAATCTGGGGTGGGGCTTAAAAATCCCCATCTCTACAACGCTGCCAGAGTAAGCCAGTGCTCCTGATCCACAGACAAGTTCTAACAGCTAGATTCTAGATCACAACATTCCAGTTAATGTACCTTATGGAGTTTGAAAATTTTGGCTGAAGTACTAGATATGTTTAAATAAAATCCCAAAAACATCATCTCAATGAAAACTGCAATTATTTAGGAAAAAATGTACTTTTATTTAACTCCCTCATTTTAAAAAGCCTTTTACTTTGTATTGGGATACTGTTGTTGCTCAGTCGCTCAGCTGTGTCCAACTCTTTGAACCCCATGGGCTGCAGCACGCCAGCTTTCCCTGTCCTTCCCCACCTTCCAGAGCTTGCTCAAACTCATGTCCATTGAGTCAGTGATGCCATCCAACCCTCTCAACCTCTGTTGCCCCTTCTTCCCCTACCCTCAATATTTCCCAGCATCAGGGTCTTTTCAAATGAGTCAGTTCTTCACATCAGGTGGCCAAAGTATTGGAGCTTCAGCTTCAGCATCAGTCCTTCCAATGAATATTCAGGGTTGATTTCCTTTAGGATTGACTGCTTTGATCTCCTTACAGTCCAAGGGACCCTCAAGAGTCTTCTCCAATGCCACAGTTAGAAAGCATGAATTCTTCAGCACTCAGCCTTCCTTATGGTCTAACTCTCATATCCATACATGAGTACTGGGAAAACGACAGCTTTGACTACACAGGCCATTGTCCGCAAATAATGTCTCTGCTTCTTAATATGCTGTCTAGGTTGGTCATAGCTTTTCTCCTAAGGAGCAAGCATCTTTTAATTTCATGGCTGCAGTCACTATCTAAAGTTATTCGGGACCCCAAGAAAATTAAGTCTGTCACTGTTTCCACTCTTTCCCCATCTATTTGCCATGAAATGATGGGACCGGATGCCATGATCTTCATTTTTGAATGTTGAGTTTTAAGCCAACTTTTTCACTCTCTCCTTTCACTTTCATCAAGTTCCTCTCACTTTGTTATCTGAAGTTATTGATATTTCACCTGACAATCTTGATTCCATCTTGTGCTTCATCCAGCCTGGCATTTTGCATGATGTACTCTGCATATAAGTTAAATAAGCAGGGTGAAAATATAAGTCCTAATGTATTTGGATGTAGCTGATTATCAATACTATGGTGGTTTCAGGTGAACAGTGAAGGGACTCAGCCATGCATGTATACATTCTCCCCCCAGATTCCCCTCCCATCCAGCCTGTCACATAACATTGAGCAGAGTCCCATTTGCTATACAATAGGCCCTTGTTGGTTATCCATTTTAAATATAGAAGTGTGTAACTTCTTCATTTTTGTATGAGAGGAAGGTGGACACACACGCACACACACACTCACACACACAAAGGTGAAGTTCCATTCTTCATGCCTTCCTCACTTCTGACCCCCAACTAGCTGGTGGAAAAGGCCAGGTCTCCTGGCCTAAGTATGCTGCTTGCAACATCCTTTACACATCTGCGTCTAATCATCATGGACCCCATCAGTGCATTTCTCAACTTTATGCAAAACTGAGAAGGCAGTAGTGAGGGGTGACACTTGACAGTCTGTAAAGTTTCTAAGAAGTGTACCATCTGTCTGTAGATAGAAACTGAAAACCCCAGCTCCTAATTTCCAGTCTAGACTTCATGAAGCATCAGTCACACAGCTCTTTCTTTCAGTGATATTACATTCCAGTTCAATTTGACAAGTTCTTACTACATAAGACAAGCTGCTTCTTTCAAATAATTCTTCAAACAAGACCTCTGCCTACATGCTCAGTCACTTCAGTCGTGTCCAACTCTTTGAAACCTTTTGGACGGCAGCCCATCAGGCTCCCCTGTCCATGGGATTCTCCAGGCAAGAATACTGGAGTGGGTTGCCATGACCTCCTCTAGGGAATCTTCCTGACCCAGGGCTTGAACTCGCATCTCCTGTGTCTCCTGAATTGGCAGACAGTTTCTTTATCCACTGAGCCACCTAGGAAGCTCTGATTTTATATCTTTATCTGCATACAATTCTGGAATATCCCCAAAATATAGAGAAGTTAAAAGCATGATATACCAAATACATTTATTTCCATTTTCCCAAATTAACAACTATTAACATTGTGACACCTTTGCTTTTAGTGTTCCTACGTCATTCATTCTTCTTTATTGGCTATATGAGCCATGCTAGATACTGTCTGGGATACCTGGGATAATGTTGTGAAAAAGAGAAACAAGATCTCTTCTCATGAAACTGCCGTAAGTGGGGGAAATGGAAATATAAAATAAACATGAACAACAAAGGGAAAATATCAGAGTATTACTTGCTATGCAGAGAATTCAAGCAGTGACATGAGCGAGAGAGACCAGTGAGGTCAAGGATGGCCTCACTGAAGGACTAATATTTAAACAAAGTTTAGATGTAAGTTCAAGGGTGTGGAGATACAGCAAAAGAAGCATTCTGAGCAAAGGGGACCACTCTAAAAAAGCCTTTAGAGGGAAGTAAGCCTGCTGTGTTTAAAATAGAGAAAGAGAGCCGGAATGTGTTACAGCAGATGATGTAGGATGGTAGGGAAAAGGTCAAAGAGCTGGGCAAGGGCCAGTTACTTTATGATGAAGAGTTTGGTTTTTATTTTATATGCAGTCAGAAGCTATTGGAGGCTTTTAAGTAAGGACGTAACATAATTTGATTTATCACTGAACATGATTACTCAGCTTGCTTTGTGTGTAGAATGAATAATTGGAAGCTTAAGCAAATAAGGGGCTATGGAATAATTCAGGCAAGAGATGACAGTAGTTTGCAGAACAGGAAACAGATTTAAAATATGTTTGCATGTAGAATAGATGGAACTTGTTTGTGGATTAGATGTTAGGTATGACGGAAGGCAACATGTGAATGTTGATTTCTTTTATTGGGAAAGAAAATACTGTGCAAGAAGCTGGTCTAGAGGAGCAAATCAAGGGTTTGGTTTTGTCCATGTTAACTCTGTAATACTTATTGGATGGATAAACCTTTCCTCTGGAGTTCTAGAAAGGGATCAAAGCTAGAGATCTGAGAGCCATTTAAAACCCTGGAACACTCAGCTGAGGCAGCCATCTCCTGGAGAGAACATGTTGACAGAGGTGTGGGTCCCAGGACATAATTCTGGGTACACTAGCATTTTGGAAGCCAGAGAAAGAGAAGCTGACAAAGAAGCTGCAAGGTTGTGGCCCACAAAGTGGAAAGGGTGTGTACAGAAAAACAGAACTAACAGTTAATACAGTTGTGTAACTGTGTGTGTGTCAGAGAGAGAGAGAGAGAGAGAAATAGAGAGACTGTGGAGATGTGGAGCCGGGCAGGGCGAAGACCCATGAAAAGAGATGATATTCCAGCTTGAGTCTAAAGGCAATCTATTGGCATGGTTTCCTCCTTCTTAGGAGAACCTGTTTTTTTTTTTTTTTTTCTTAATGTCATCAACTAATTGGATAAGATTCATCTGCCTTATGTAGACTGATGTGCTTTACTCAAAATCTTCTGATTTAAATATTAATCTTGAATTTACTGATTTATGTATTAATCTCAAACCTACTGATTTAAATATTAATCTCATTTAAAAATAATGTTGCAGCAACATCTAGACTTGTCTTACCAAATACTTATCAGGGCACCATGGTCCACCCAAGCTGACATGTAAAATTAACCATCATAGGATGTTACCATGGAAACCCAGAAAAGAATATGTCAAAGGAGAAGAGAGAAACCCAATACATTGACTACTGCCAAGAAGTTAAGTAGTATAAAAGATCTCACCTTTAGGATTTGATGTCTAGGAGGCTATTATTGTCCAAGAACAGTATCTGTGTGATAGGTACAGAAGCCTAATTGGAGTATGTTGAGGAGAAATAATATGCCTAGAACCTTTTTCTTTTTCTCTCAACCTGTGAGAAATAATGAAAGCTAAAGACACTTTTTAACATATCCTATTTCCCTCTCTCCTCTCCGTTTATGGAATATCTTGACTAAAAGAGAGAAAGTTGGAATCCTGAAGATTATTTAGGTAGATTCTGAATCTCTTTTGCTGATGACATAGCAAATGAAAATAAGTTACAATTGTCTCAGCTATTTTAAATCTTGGTATCCTACATATATATATATATATATATATATATATGTATACATACACACACACACACATATATATTTTTTTCTGTAAACAAACAACTTCTGTTTAGAATGAATTAATGAGAAGTACCCTGGAGAAGGAATTGGCAACCTACTCCAATATTTCTGCCTGGAGAATCCCATGAACAGAGAAGCCTGGTAGGCTACAGTCCATGGGGTCGCAAAGAGTCAGACTTGACTGAGCGACTAACACACAACAGAGGGTAGAAATAAATCATAGTGAAAGTATATTTGATTATAGTAAATTGATCAAGTGAATTATTTTACTTTATACTAAAAAATTCATATAGCAGAATTAATGAATAAAAGTTTAATACCTTTAAAACCAAATCAGAGTCTTCCTGCAAAACTCATACAAAAGCTCTATTTAAAAAAAAAAAAAAAAGCCCTATTTTCACCTTTGCATATCACCTTACTAGATTTTATACACAAAATCACTGGTCTTATGACAAGACAACTGAGTTCTGGTATGGTGCAGACATCAATTCCATGTATGATCTTAGCAAACAAGTCCTCATCCTTCAGACTTATTTTTTTACCCATAAAATAAATTATGAGATTCAATTAACTGATCACTAATGTTTCCAGCCGGAGAAGGCAACGGCAACCCACTCCAGTACTCTTGCCTGGAAAATCCCATGGATGGAAGAACCTAGTAGGCTGCAGTCCATGGGGTCGCATAGAGTCAGACACGACTGAGCGACTTCCCTTTCACTTTTCACTTTCATGCACTGGAGAAGGAAATGGCAACCCACTCCAGTGTTCTTGCCTGGAGAATCCCAGGGGCGGGGGAGCCTCGTGGGCTGCCATCTATGGGGTCACAGAGAGTCAGACATGACTGAAGTGACTTAGCATCAGCAGCAATGTTTCCTGTAACCGTGATGAACTATGCTTCTATGCAGCTACAGTACTAGGATTTTAAAAAAGGGAGACTCAGTTACAAGATTACATAAGGATCAAATATTTTTGTTTAAGTGTAGTGTATACAATAAATAATATCCGCAGAAAGCACTGCTGCTTTGCCGTCAAAGGCATTAAATAATAAAACACACAGAATAAAGTAATAAATCACAAGTTTCTAGAAAATAAACTTGGGTAGAACGTTTCCAATTTTTTGAGCATAAAAATCAGCTAGAGAACTTGTTTAAAATGAAGATTTTTGAGTTTTTCTCTCAAAGATTCCATTAGACTATGTTATGGCTGGGTTAAAGTCTTCCCTGGTTGTTTAACAGTACACAATCTGCCTACAGTGCAGGAGATGCAGGAGAGGTGGGTTTGATCCCTGGCTTGGGAAGATCCCCTAGAGGAAGGCTTGGCAGTCCACTCTAGTATTCTTGCCTGGAGAACCCCAGGGACAGAGAAGTCTGGAGACCTACAGTCCAGTGGTTTGCAAAGAGTCTGACATGGCTGAGCATGCAAACACATGGCTGGGCTCAAGTTTAAGGACCTGCACTTAAAACATGTCTTATGTTCCAACTGGTTTTGATGCAGAGAAGCCCAAAGGCAACATCTGAGAAACAATGAGTTAGGAAAAAAAAAAATCAAACCAAGGTTTAAAAAAAAAAAAATCATGTCCCTCTGATGTGGGGAAGATAATGAAATATAATAAATACTAAGATTTCTTCAAGTTAATTGAAATGCTGGGCAATGTTTTCTTTTCCAATCATATTCTGTTTGTGGTTGTTCAGTTGTTTGGTCGTGTCCAACTCTTTGCCACCCCATGGACTGCAGCACGTCAAGCTTCCCTGTGCTTCACCATGTCTGGAAGTTGCTCAAGCTCATGTCCATCGAGTCAGTGATGCCATCCAACCATCTCATTCTCTGCCGCCTCCTTCTCCTCCTGACTTCAATCTTTCCCAGCATCAGGGTCTTCTCCAATGAGTCAGCTCTTCCCATCAGGTGGTCAAAGTATTGAAGCTTCAGCTTCAGCATCAGTCCTTCCAGTGAGTATTCAGGGTTGATTTCCTTTAGGGTTGACTGTTTTTATCTCCTTGCATTCCAAGGGACTCTCAAGAGTCTTCTCCAGTAGTACAATTCAAAGGCTTCAATTCTTCGGTGTTCAGCCTTCTTTACGGTCCTGCTCTCATATCCATACTACTGGAAAAGCTATAGTTTTGACTATACAGACCTTTGTTATAATTCATTTAGGTAAAAAGTATTTGGTTTTCTAGGAAACTGAAAATATATAGCATTTGTTTAGGTGGGTTAACATGCTAGATCAAATGATGTGTGGTATGGGTAAGCAACTAGAACAAAGGATATAGAATATTCCAAGTGTAAAGAATGCTTTATTAGTATAGACAGGATATGATACCTGACTTTTAGAACTTCGCAGGATTAATGTCAATGAGTGATTCATCTCATTAGCCCAACGGTTGGGAGTCTAGTCTAGTCTGTATCACTAGTTATTCTACTTTAGGCAAGTCAGTTATCATCTCTGGATTCAGTTATTTTACTTGTATTATGATGACCAAGATGGTTTTATAATTTTACTTTTGTTTGAAAGACAGTTATTCTCTAAAACTAACATGGAGATGCTCACCAACTCCCAATAGATTTCAGAGTAAAATAAAGCTATTTGCTCTAAAACAGTGACCAAAGTCAGGGTCCTGGTCAGTATAATACACAGAACATGTTCATTAAATTTTTTTTGTGAAACATACATGTATGCAGTAGTATACATAAATTACATATACATGCTATATAAAATCTTAGAAGATCCCCATGTGTCCAGAAAAAACATTACATTCCTACTCTCTGGGGTAAGGCCTAGCCTGGCTTCTGTTACCATTTTCTTGATAGTTTTGAATCATATACATATACTTACCTAAAAAATACTGCTTAGTTTGTTATTAAGCTATATAAATGGAACATTTATATATCTTTAGATTGTTTTTCTTTCACTCAATATTTTTTTGTGAGGCTCATTCATATTACTACGTGAACTGCTTTCACATATCTTTGTTTTGTAAAATTCCACTGTATGAAAACCTAATTATTTATCTATTCTACTGTTGATGGACATTGTAACGCTATGAATATTTCTTTATATATATCCTCATGCAAGATTTTTATTGGAACATATTCCTACTGAGTTGAAATGCATAATTATAAGATATTTGCATCTTTAACTTTGTTAGATAACTCCAAATATTTCCAAAGTGGTTATGCCAATTATAACTCCCTTAGCATGATCTTGTTAGCACTCAATTTTATCAGATTTGTAGACTCTTTTTGCCAATCTGAAGAGCATGCACTGATATACTTTATTTTGTAATTATTTGTCTGATTATTACTGCAGGTGAATACTGTTTTATATATGTAAAGGATTTTTTTTTGTTTTTTGATTTCTATGTCATGCTTTTTGTATAACTTGGCAGTAAATCACCATGCTGTTTCTCTAATGTTGATTTATCAGTAGTTTTTCATATATACTGGAACACCAAGGCTTGTCTTCTCTTTGTGATGTCTTACTTAGAAATTCTTAATTTAAGGGGAACAAATTTATCACCTTTTCCTTTATGATTACTGCTTTTTAACGTCTTTTTCTAGCCTGAGCTTATGAAAATATTTTCTGAAGTTCTAAAAATTTATCTTTCTTACATTAATTACTTTTTATATATGAAGTGAAGTTGAAATTTATTTTTTTTAAATTAAGCTAAAATTTACTCACAGTAAAATGCACAAGTATTACTTGTACAATTCAGTACATTTTGAGAAATGTAACCAACATGCCAAACAAGATATTATAACATTTTTCCTATCCTAGAAATGTTCTTCCTGTTCCCTTGAGACAACTACTGTCCCCGTCAACTTCTTTTATTCAATGTATTCTAACTTACTCTTGCCTAACCTCTTTTCTTTACTGTAGATCAGAGTTTCCATATAGTATCATGTCTACTCAGTTCAGAATTTTCTTTTAGTGTTTCTTACACCATATGCCTACTGTAATAAATTCTCACAGCTTTATTTCCTTAAAATGCATTTCACCCTCATTTTTGAAAGGCATCTTTACTAAATATAGAATTCTGAGTTGGCAGTTGTTTTTATTAAATATTGCTACTGATGATGTTGAATTTTACCTACTCTTGTACTCCTGGAAAATGGTGGTTAAAGGATTTTCCCTGATGTTATGAGTTCAGGAAAATGGCTTATTACACAGAACATTCTTTCTCACATCACTTAGATAAGACTCACAAATATCCCCCTTTTACCTATGACAAGGTTGGTTACAGATTCTCCAAATTCCTAATTTCTGCTTCATGAATGATTAAATTGTACCCACTGATCAGTGACAAGGAAATGCTTGTTAACTAAACTTGAGTAAGATTTTCTCCTTTCCCCAGGTTCCCATACAAGCATACAGTCTCTTCTCAAGGGTTTGGGAAACAGACTGGACTCAGGGTAAAACATTTTCTGATCTACTACCTGATCATGCCAGTCTTGGGTACTAAGTAGCTACACCCTGTTCTTTCTAACCTGTTTACTCCTCTCTATAAGAGAAAAAAATCCTTTTTACCTAACCCATGAGATGCTTGCAGATCTTATGGTCAAAGTGTTATTTCTACTACAATAGTCACTTCCCCTCTCTCCTTGCAATAATAATTTTGAATAAAGTGCCGTCCACTAAGTCCGTTTGTTTTTTATTTAGCACTGTGTAACAATTAACCGTGAAACTTAGGGCTTTTTTTTTTTTAAAGCATGTTATTATACTTCATGATTTTGTGGGTTGCCTGGGATGGACTGGATGGTTCTTCTGCTCCATGTGAAATCAGACAGAAATAGATACACTAGTCTGGATGCATGAGTGGATTGAGAAGTCCAAGATAAGTCATTTCCAAGGCTAGTTGTTAATGCTGGCTTTGGGCTGGGAGCTCAGCTGGGACTGCTGACTGGGGTTCTCAGACATGACCTCCTTTTCAGCTTGGGCTTCTCACTGCATGGCCTCTGGGTTTGGAGGGAGCAGAGGTTCTAGGAAAGGGGGCTCAAGCTGCCAGCTCTCTTAAAGGCTAGACCCTGAGCTGGTGCAGAGTCCTTCAGGCATATTGTATTGGCTAAGCAGGAACAGAGCCAACGCAGCTTCAGGGGAAATTGAAATAAGCCCCATCTCTCCTTGATGGGAGTAGTAGAGATAGGCCATCTTTCAGCCTACATTCTTTCAACTATTCTAAAGGTATCTTTTCACTGTTTTCTGATGTTCATTGTGTGATGAGAAACCAAACATCGAGATCATCATTGTTCCTCTGTATGTATTTTTTTGCCCCCTTCTCAAGTTTCTTTTAAGACTTTATCTTTCTTTTTCAGCAGTCTGACTATGATGAGCCTGGATGTGATTTTCTTTATACTTGCCCAGCTTGGACTTCACTGAGCTTCTTTAATTGTAGGCTCCTGTATTTCACCAATTTGAAAGATTCTTTCAGTCATTCTTTCTAATTTTTTCTCCTTTGTTTCTTCTATATTTACGTGCTACTTGATTTGTTAAAGAAGAGAAAACCTTAGGCCTTGTTCATGGATTTGGAAGCATGGGAGTTGGTGTGAGTTGAAAATGGCCTGCCCCTGCATTGCAGACTGACTGAGGTAGTGCTGAAAGATGATACCTAAAGAGCTTCAAGAAAGAGACGGGCATCGATTAAATTAGAGGGAAATGTCTTGAAGAGAGTTTGTACATGGACTCGTTGTCAGTGGCCAGTGCCTAACTGGTTAGGCAGGGCCTTAGAAGGAACATGATTAGAAATGCACAGATAGAGGAGTCTGGGTGAGAAGCATGTGTATGAACCTACAGAAATGGGCCTAAATTAAATCTGTGTGTCTCATATAAGTACCTATCAAAGAAGGTGCACTTTGGGCATGACATCGAAAAATCAGGTGGATATTGGTCACTCAGTGGTTGCACAGGGAGCCCATGAATGGAGCAGCTATCTTTTCTAGGCTATCATTTATTCATGGTCCCAATAGCTTGGGCTCCTTTTCAGAGGCTGATCCAGCTGATTGAGCTCATAGGATTATGCCACCCATTGAAGAGACATGAAACAGCTATTTGGTTTCAATCTAATTGCAATGAAACGCAGCCAAACTGGAGGTGACAGCAATTTATCCTTACTGAAATTGCTATTCTGGGGATAAGTTTTCCACTTCTATCTGCAGTGTCTCAGCCTACTATTTGAAGATTCAGACAATGTCTGTTTTACTGACATAGGATCTCACATAATTCCTCTATGGACAATTGACCCACTTGCAGTGGGCATATGGCCATGTCATCCACTAATCCTGCCATGTTTAGCTTCCAAGCCTGACAGAAAATTGGAAAGAACTTTTAAATGCACACTTATGTGCTTAAATACAACACCTCTGGACTGGAGTGCTGTTCTTTAAAACTGGTATTTGAGTCAACAGCCATTGCATGCTGCTGCACTCTGAAAGGTACAGAACTCAAGGGTTGGAAGTGGGAGTGGTCCTCTCATTACCACTTTCAGGGATCCTTTTGAGAACAAACTGTGCAACCTTTCCTCGCTGCTGTTAGCCAAGAATTCTAAGAACAGAGAGCTGGTTGAGGCAAAAATGTGTTTATTTGATGTTTGTCAGAATTGTAGCCCAGGAGACACAGATCCAAGAAGCATCTGAATCATGCTCTGCTGGACTTAAAAATGGAGAAGTTTGTAAAGGCAAAAATCCACAAGGTTATGTGAATTGTTTGTCAAGAATTAGGATTTGAGCTGCAAAGACCTAAGGGTTCTTGTTAAGCCAGGATCAGTTGGGGTCTGAAATAATTACATAGTTGCAAAGGGTGAGGTGAGGACTTTGAGATTACAAGGTGTTAGGAGACCAGTAGCAGGTGTTAACAGATGTTGTTTTGAAAAAGGGCTGGTGGTGTCCTTAAATTTGATATAGTTCAGAGAAAATTCAAGTTCTCTGAAATTTTGGAATGTGTCTGAAACTGTATCCACAATGACCACCCAGCTTCATTTTGGATGTCTGAGCCATAGCCACTCCACTTTGATGTTTAAATGATCTGAAATTTGTCATCACTACTATAGGTTCATTACAGACCTAGTTCCTAGAGGACCATTCTACTAGGACCACAGTAAGGCTTTCACTAGACCTAACACTTTGCATGTCATTCAGCCATTTGGGGTTCTTTAATCCAGTATATTAACAGTAAAATACTGTTACTATGTTATAGGGAGGAGGTAAGGTTGATGGCTCCTGGTATTTATTGTAGAACAAATACTAGGACAGAGAAGAACAAATCTGACTCCATCTTGGATCCATTCCTCTGTGTTCTGTTGCCTCTGCTCAGCCTTGCTGGTTCTAGTAGTAGATCTCTGCTACTATCTCTGTAGTAGAATGATGTCTGTAGCCTGAAATATACACAGTAGCCCTTTCTCAAGGCTCTGTCTCCCAGGCCTGATCTTTAAAGCCGTAGCACCAGTTCACCATCTTCTCAGTCTCCTGGCTTTCTGAATAAAGTTGCTATTCTTTGCTCCAACACTTCATCTCTCAATTTATTGAGCTTCATGTGTGGTGAACTGTACAAACTGGGACTCAGAAACAATAACAGTCTTGCCGAACCCAAGTTCATGGGCCCAAGGCACAGCTGAGGCCAAACAAACCAAAACGCTGGAGTTTAGAGCAGAGAAACTTTTGACAGTCGCAGAGGCGCCAACCCAGAAGATAGGAGACCTAGACTTGTCTCAAATACATCTTTCTGGCTCTCCTGGGGTTTTTAAAGGCTGAAAGGGTAAAAGGGAGAGTTTTTTGTGAATTCAGCTTCCTGATGAGATCTCAGTTGCAGACTTCCTGGATTTACCTTGTGAGTCAATGTGTCATTGGTGACTATGATTGATCTTTTTCCTGCAAATCTAACTAGTAAATAATGGTCTTGTGATCCGTTAACTTCTTTCTAGGAGACAGCAAAAGCAGTGGTTGAGGCATTTTATTACTTACTTAGAGGCTTTGTGATGATTCATTAGTTTCAGTTCTTAATCGACCCTCCTGATATCATCAATTTTAATTCCACTTGGGGCTAGCTAGTTGAAGCTACAGGACATTATCTTGACAGTTTGGGGTCATAAATCAAGGCTTTAAGTTTAAGCTAACAATCATGGGGATGATTAACATGGGCTAGCTTTCCTTTGTTTTTGCATTCCCTCACCTTTCTCATTAATATCTGCTTAAATCTGATTTTTGGAACTCAATGAAGATCTAGGAGCCTTTTTCTACAAACAAGACATGGGGGACATGGAAAGGCTTTTGTATGTGGGAAGACACAACTGAGTCTTGCTTGGTTTCAACAGCAGCAAGGAGTATGATTGGAACTTGGGAAATTTACTTGACTGCCTCTTGATGCTTCAGTGCCCACTGAGATACAGGAACAGGGAATGGAAATAACATGGCTTAACAAATGCACAGTAACCAGGGACTTAGACACCAAGAGCAAAAAATCTGTGTTATCCGTTTGGGCAAGGAACCAACACTAGACCATTGATAGCTTATGGTGAACGATGTCAGATTCATGGTGCCTGAAGAAGAAGATTTAGCTTCAGGGCCAGGGACCAGGGTTGATCACTCCAGAGCTTTTGTGTAGCAGAGTTTTATTGAAGTATGAAAAGGGACAGAGAAAGCTTCTGACATAGACATCAGAAGGGGGTGGAGAGTGCCCCCCTTGCTAGTCTTAGCAAGGGGGCTGTATACTTTTTAATTGGTTATTAGCAATAAGTCAAAAGAATGTCTCAAGGTCGTAAAGGTCTTACCAGACCCACTTCTACAATTTACATTTTAAGATAATGGGATTAGAATGAACAATAAAAAGATCTTACCAGATCCACTCCTATAATACACATTTTAAGATGACAGGAATAGTCAGAAGGTTCTCAAGAAGGAGAAACATGTCCTCAAGCAGGATACATTCTTGTTATATAATCATTGGTACAGAGTTTAAGGAAAAACATATTCTTGCGCAAGGTGAATCATTTTGTTGTGCAATCATCAGCTCTGGGCTTAAAGAAAAAAAATTATTTTATGTGACTAAGACCAAGGAATGTAGAAAAAAAAGTTTGTCCTTTCTTCTTCTTTGAGAATTCCAGACCCCTATCTCTTCCTCGGGAGCCCCAGGCTCCTCTCTCCTCCTCGGGGACCCTGGGCTTCTTATCAACCTATCTAAGAATTGACTTTCTCAACGTGATCTGGCCAAGGGCGTGGGAAGCCTACAATGGGTAGGAGAGAAGAGAGGCAATGAAGGCAATAAAGGCAGCACTCCCTTAAGACTGCCGACAGCAGTGGGAACGGTCATTCATCCATTCCCCTGTCACGAGGCTTTCTTTTCAGAAATTGTTTGCAAGTCATAGGCAGAGTGAACCTTACAGGAGGCGTGTGTGGATCTGAGCAGTGCAAGGCTTTGTCTGGAGCAGAAGCTGTGCCCTGTTCTTGTCTCACCAGTTTTGACGATATCAGTGTACAATACTCCAACCTCCAAACACTGGGATCTGCATGTCTTCTCCTGAAAGCTTCCTCTGGCCAGCAGGTTCCCTTATCAATGCACACAGCATAGAGCAGCATGAGATGAATGTCCTCTGGGAGGGTTCATCAGCCAACAACTGGCCTCAGTTGCTACATAAACATTCCATTTCCTTCATCACTTGGGTGGTGTGTGTTTTAGATCACATCCCAAAGTTCACTGGTTGGATGAAGTTTCAGCTACCCAGAGTGGGGAATTGTTTGAAACAGGCATCATTCTTTCTTGCCTCGCTCTTCTTCCTTTTTTTCCCTCCACTCTGACACTGTTTTCTGAGACCATCTTCCAAGTAAACTACTTTCACTCTCAGACTCTCAGGGGACTTTCTTGCTTCTGAGGAAATCCAAAACAGTTGACTTATGAGTCTAACATTTTGTGGTGTTTCAGGATTGTACAGATTTGAGGGAAAAAATTCTGTGTTGGATGTTGCTCTGTCTCATTTGCGGAGATCTTGGCTCCACAAATCTGCTATTTTGTCTGTTCAACCCAGTGAGACTGCCAAAACACTCTGCTGGTTCTCAAAAGCTAGCTCCCGCCCTCAATTCTTTGCTTTTCTTTTCCTATCTACACCAGCAAATGGTTCCAGCAGAACAGCAGTTTAAATGTTATCTATTCTTTCTGCAGTTCCCTACTCTCTGGAATTGTATCCCATCTTATCCTAGTAATATCAGCAACTCCCCAAGGCCTTTATACAGATGTTCAAATTTTATCTAGATGTATCTGTTCATTCTTAATTGGATCATTGTCCTACTTCATCATAGTTGGAAACCTATTCATCTAATAAGTATGCATTTTAATTCAAGAAGTTCTGTTTGATTCTTCTGCAAACCTGCTTGGTTATCATTTGTAATTTGCTGTTTCTGGAAGCTTTTTTTTTTTTAATTGTTGTTAATTTGCTTTGAACATACAAAGTAAGGCTTTTCAGTAATGTTTATCTGTGAATCTCCAGTAACTAAGTTGTCACTGCAGGTTTTATGATTTTATATTGATGCTCGCACATGGTATTTTGTTTCCTTGTGTGCGCAGTGATTTTCTATAATCTGAAGGGTAATTTTCCTTGAAGAATTATCTATTTATCTAACAAATTTTTGAAATCTGTTTAAGGTACATTCTTTTGGAAAGGATTTACTTATTTTCAGCCAAGTACTTGGGACATTACTAATCTGGACAGCTGGTGTTCATGATTTTAAGATTTTTGGACCACATGAATGGAGGGAATTTGGATGAAAGTCTGTATTAGGGCTGACTTTTTACAGTTTCCCAAGGATAGTGCCCTCTGCTAGTCACCAAGGCATTTTCCCTTGAGTTCACGGAGGCAGTAGGAGCTTCATCTTCACAGGGGAAGGTTGTCCTTTTGTATGTGACTTTTGTTTTCTGCTGCCCACCTTCTCTTAACCTTGAAGGTTACAATTATGTTCCTTAGATTTGACAAAAGTCTTTAAGGTAAAAGTGACATATAGGCTCTCTTATTTTTTACTTTGGTATATATTTTGGTGTGGTACATTATTTATTACTAGTTCCTATATGCTTTTAAGAATATTTTCTTAAAAATGTTATTCAACATTTTAAATTATTTTTTAAAAAGTAGGCTCAGGTGTCTAATACCTAATACCCTAATGAAGAAAAACTTATTTTTGAAAGAACTTTTTGAAATATGTAATAATCTTCATTTAGTAAATCCCAATAAAAAGAAAAAATAAGTAAAATAGGTCAGTGATTTGACTGAGACAAATTCTCACTATAACATCTACTATGTTATTTAAATTCATCTAGTTAGTTATCCATTCTATGGCCTCACTCATCCATTCCATGGTTTTGTCTCAAGAACTTTTTTATTGAAACACACTCTGAAGATGAGAGAATTAAAACACTATTGCTCTAGTAAGATATTATCCACCTAAATTGACTTGGGTTTCAAGCCTTGATCCACCTGCCTGGGCAAATATAATTGAGTCTTTTGAACACAAGTTCCTTCCTGAAAATGAAAATGAGAATGCCTTGCAGAACTATTCTGAAAAATAAAATGGGAAAACAGTGATTTACAAACATTTATTGGGTAATGACAATATATTAGCTCCAGTTAGGAATGATAATATATTAGGTTATCCAGTCCAAGCTCATATAGCTTGCCACACCTGCCCAATCAAGAGATGAGGTACTGGGGTAAGGAATGGCAAATTTATTCAGAATGTCAGCAGATGGTGAACTAGGGTTTCAAAGAACCATTTTACCTGAGTTAGAGTTTAAGCATCTTTCATACTGAAAGGGGAAGTGAGTGTAGCTGGTGTTGCAGACTTCCAGTGCACCCCGAGAGGATGTGATAATCCTTTATTCTTTCAGCTGTCCACTAGCTCTGGTCACTATGTTCCTGTAAACCTCCAACAAGACAATATTATTTTCTGTGCTGCAACCTATTTTTTTTTTTTTTTTTCTGTTTGAATGTAAAATTGTTATGTCTCTAAAGGTCAAGGCTGGGAGGCAAATCCTTGAGAAAGGCTACTATGTATGTCTCAGGTTACAGGCAGCATTCTTTTACAAAGATGCAGAGCCAGCATGACTAAGCACAGACAACAAACAGCATTAGAGCTAAAGAAATAGATCCGAAAAGGAGTCAAGTGTGTTCTCTTGTTAACAGGTTGGTTAATTTAACTGAAACACTTCTTCTTGGGTCCCAAGTCTGCCAGTTCTTGGCTCTGCTGACTCTTAGTCCTTCAGACTCAAGCTAACACTAAACCATTGACTATCCTGGGTCCCCAGCTCACCCTACAGATTACGGCACTTACTCATCTCCATAATCGTGTAAGGCAGTTCCTTAATACAAGTCTCTGTCGATGTAACAGACACATTCCTGGTCCTGTTTCTCTGAAGAACTTTGACTGACACAGGTCCTAAGCTAAACACCAAAGGTAATGCAGATTCCTAAGATGCAGTTGATTAGCCTGTCATTTATGGGTTTATGAGAAAGTGTTTGTCACTGAGTAGATGGTCATAATTATTAGTTTTATGTTCCTTAAGCATGCTAATTAAATGTGGATATAGAGGGACATAAAAATATTTAAAGTGCAGAAAGAATTAACATTGTTCCTCTTATCAGACATAAGAGAGAAAACAAGAAATGACCATCAAAGAATTGCAAGAGAATTGTGGCTTCAGAGGTCAAACCCCAAAGGCTGACGAAAGTGAAGTTGAAAGATGTTGAGTTCCTACAGACAAAATAATGCTTAGAGAAAGTGAGAAGGAAAAATCACATTTTATTAAATGCAACAGTAACAGCAGCAACAAAATACTCTATCCCTGAACTCCATTTACTCATTTACTAGACTGCTGCAAAAACAAATCTGTATCCCTGAATCCTGTTATCTGAATAACATCCATTAGAAAGGGTTATCTGAGAAGACTGAGGATACCAAGTATTTTGATCTGTTATTTTATAAGAGAGTGAAAGAGGTTTACTCCTCAGATGCTGTTTGCGAGATTCCCTAAAAGCTACTATAGACACGCAGTGTTTTGAATTGTTATTAATTCTCTTACTTTTTATGTATATTTTCCAACTGAATGGCTTTCACTTCTATTGTGTCTTCTATGTTCTTTGTCCTGATGAGATAATATTTTAAGGACAGTTTACTCTCTTCTATAAAAACAACTAGGGGAAAATTATATACAAATAGTAACAAACATTAATTGGTGTTTCATTCAGTACAACATTTAGTAGCATTCCCCAGCTGACTTCCTATGCAATGAAAGAAAGGAAATGCTGTAGTAAAGAGAAACATCTGTTTCTTTCGACATTATGAGTCTCATAAATCCCTTCTTGTGAATAAAATGTAATCATCCCCTTTATTTCCAAAGGTAGGGAAGATTACCCCCAAATAATGACAATCAAAAACAAAGGTGACTAAAAATCTCATTCAAACAATGGGAATATATATATGACCTAGGGTTGATTTTCCATTTCTCAGCTCTCCTTTGGAAAAGATTAGGGGAAATTGGTTACAATAAGGATGATATTCTTTCAAATGAGGATCTCAGATTTTGAAAAGTTCTTTCTTGGGATGTCAGCAGGGAAGAATATGTTCACATTGTTGAAACTTATTTGCAATTGATATTGCAAGTGAGTTTTAACAATAGGGAAATCAGTTTGTGTCAAAGCAACTTAGGCCATTAGTGAGTACCATTTTCTCCATCTGTCAAACAAATAGCACCAAACCTCTTCTGAGCAGCTGTTCAAATTAGCATGAGCTCATAGGCCTGAGGCCTAAATGTGTAGTTTGACTGACCCAAATAGTAATCAAGCTTTACCAAATGAGTGTTCTTGAAAATACCTTTGTCACTGTTTCTAAACTTTTCCTGACTATTTCTGCCATTTTCTACTCTTGCAACTTATGATGCTATTCTTATCCTTTTATTTATTTATTTTCTCTTTTATTTATTATCAGTTTTAACTGAGATCTTAAACCCATTTAGCAACCTCTGCTCATAATGGTGTGGGCTTCCCAGGTGGCTCAGTGGTAAAGAATCTGCCTGCTAAACAAGAGATGCGAGTTTGATCCTTGGGTCAGGAAGATCCCCTGCAGAAGGAAATGGCAACCCACTTCAGAATTCTTGCCTGGGAAATCCCATGGACAGAGGAGCCTGGTGGACTACAGTCCATGGGATCTCAAAGAGTTGAACATATCTTAGCAAATAAACAGCAGCAATAACAACCCATAATGGCTTAGGTAAAATCATGTGGAGATTTTAAAAAAAAATATTTTTCCACTTACAGTAAAATCAGAACTATAACATATAATGCTTGGGTTCGGGGAGATGAGAAATTTTTTTTTTAGAAATTGAGGTTTTATGTTAGATATTTTTAGAAATTACAGTGTTGCTGTGATTGCTAAACAAATCAATGCATCTGTACTGGTAGTAGAACATTTAAGCAAAATAAATTGTTATACTGGTTATGGGAAATTTAAGTTGAAAGAATAAATCTTTAAGTGGATACACTTGATGACTTGCAAGTGTTGATTTCTAACATAGACCTTTGCTTCTTAAAAAGAACCTCAGGCTGAGTTAACAGGCAAGGAACTGATGCAATCTGTGTTTGCTGATTGGTGCTTGTCAAAGTTGGGTTGTTACCCTCCCACAGAGGCTGAGAGATAGGGGTGCTATCTTTCTTGATGATTACATTTCAGAAGGATGGCTCCCCGAGAAAGACATTCATGGGCTGTAAAACTGGCAAGAGGCTGGGAGAAGATTTACATCTTAAAGCTGCAGAAAGAATTTACAATTGGAAGTTTTCTAAAGTAAATGCTCTAAGAAGAGGAAGCTTATAATCAGGAAGAAGCCTGCCTAAGGTTTAGTCAAGCTGAGGTGAATGTTAGGGTCATGCTGATCATGCCTGAATTGTATTTTCTGTGACATTACTACTAGATGTCTAACTGGCATCTAAAACTTGACATGTCCAAACCCATCTCCAGCGATAAAACCGTTCCTCCTACAGTCTCCCATCCTCAGAAATGATCTATCTCAGTAAAAGGGTAGAATCATCCTGGTCCCCACTTAAAAAGTATCCAGAAACTGACAATCTCTTACCATCTCCACTACAGATGCTAAACAGGGATGATTAAAATACATACCTCAGAAGTGGTTTCCCTGCTTCTGATCTTGACCCCCTTTTATTTATGTGAAACCCAGAAACCAGAGGGATCCTTTGAGAGCATTGAGTCTAATTACGTTGCTCCTCTGCCCAAAACCTTCTGATGGCTTCCATCTCACTGAGGATATAATCCAAAATGTTTACAATGGCCCCCAAGGCCCTCTTCCTCCCCACGTTTTCCCTCTGAGCTGTCCTCTATCAGCTCTCTCTCCCCTGCCGCGTTCCTCTCTGGGACACACCAGGGCCCAGTCACTTGCTGTTCTCTCTGAGTATAACACTGTCCCAGGATATCTTGATGGTTTTCCTCCTCGCTAACTTTAGGTCTCAGCTCAGATGTGCCCGAGTGAAGGTTTCCATACCACACCATCTAAGGCGTGATCCTCTGACACTCCCTCTCCCCTCCCTCCTTTATTTTTCTCTCTAGCACTGAAGGCTGCCTGTTGGAGGGCTGAGTGCCCTGCAAACCAGCGTGCTGACAGCGCACTGTCATTTTATATAGACTTCAGCATCCATGGTTTGGGCATCCTCGGTGGGTCCTGAAATCAGTCCGCTGCAGACAGGTGACAAGTATGTTACAATTGTCCCGTTTGTTATTTGTCTGCCTCATCCAGGCCCTACACCCGCTGTTGACTGCTTATGTCCCCAAATGCCTGGCATATGACAGATGCTCTGTAAACAGTTATTGACTTGAATTAATTATTGTCTCTAATGCATGCACATGCAAGTAGAAAACTCAGACCCAACATGCCAGTTTAGCATCATCTGTACCCCTTCTAAATTTTTCTCTGTATCCCTTTCCCAGTAGAATCTAGGCTAGATTCCACCAATAAGAGGCAGTAAAGAGCCAAAGAGAGCAAAAGAGAGCTTCGGGGGGCAAAAGTGAAGGCATTACCTCCTTCTGCTTCCAGTGGACCACAGATGTGAGGTTTGCACTCTGTCCTGGGCGTACTCCTGTGGCTCATTTGTTTTAGAATCAAGGTAGCAGCCTCTTTACTTCCTAAAAGCAGGTGGCTGTTTTCTCTGACAGATAGTGGCTTGATAAGCCCCAACCTTCTTTATTAAATCCCTTCCTATTCATTTTTGCCTACCTGACCAAACTCTGAATAATTAACCAAGCTTGTAAATGTGAATGCATCAGCACACATACATAGAAAAACACACAACTGAAAAAAAATCTTCAGCTACAGCCATGACTCTGTCTCCAGACTAAACTTTCTTTCTGATCTTTAGTTCTGCCATCGCCTTGCCCTCCAGAAAGCCTCTACCAATGACATTAGAATCAGCAATTTAAGCAGAAAGCTGGAAACTGCTAATTTTGGGTGCTCTTAGTCTCTTTTACCTCTATTAATTTGATAAGCCAAAAATAGCACATATAAAAAAGCTTGTCATTTAATTTATGGAGCATTTTTGCTCAGAGCTTTATATTTTTATGCCATTGATATGTGCATTTTTTATGGTTTTCCCTTAGAAAGTTATTTTCCCCCCAGGCTTATATAGATTGCTTCACTATATTTTTTTCTATCATTTTCTCTCTTATCACCATTATTTTTCTGTAAATTTTGGATATTTTTATTCAACTTCTGATCTTTCAGTTCAAGTTCACTGAACTGAGTATACATTATGTTGCTAATTACTGTTTCAATTACTCTAGCATTAGAGCTTACAGTCATATCCGAAAATAGTTGATCTCCTTTATAATTCTCATCTTTGAAAAGTTTTCTGATGTTCCTGCTATTATACAAAAAATTTAAGTATCTTTGTTTGCAGTGCCTAAACTATTCTTTCAAATATGGATTAAAATTGCAATACTGGTAAATACATTTGGGAAGACTACAGATATTAATACTTTTAAATTTTCTTAATATTGCTTTTACTCATTTTTGTCTTGATTAACTAGTTAACATTTATACTATGTTTTTGAAGAACCATATTTTGGTTTTCTCAAATGTACTCTTTTTTTTTAAGTATTCATTCCTACCTTCAGACTTCCTAATTCATCTCTTCTCTTTCTTTGGATCCCTAACTTCTATTGTTGAATATGTGTCTAAATCTGCAAATATCTTTTAGTAATAAAAGCATAGAATATTGTAAATTATTTGAAACTAGTTTTGAACCATTCCTTGCAATGTAATATGTAATTCCATTGTTGTTTTAGAAATCCTTTATAATTACGCTTTTAATTCTATCTTTATCTCTGGAGTTATTGGGAGAATGTTTTAAACTTTCCAAATAGTTGATTTTTCCCCCTTACATTATGGTTATTTCTGGTTTTATTACAGTATCATCAACTGATACTCCCTGTAGTATTTCTATACCTTGGAATTTCTGTATATGTGCTTTGTGATATAGTATCTGGCCACATGTTATTATTATTAATTATTATTTTGGCTTCACAAGATCTTGGCTGTGGAATGCAAGATCCTGGTTGCTTCTGTGAATGATTACTTGCAGCATGTGGGATCTAGGTCCCTGACCAGAGATCAAACCCAGGGCTCCTGCATTAGGAGCTCAGAGTCCTAACTACCAGAGGAGTCCCACAAGTGCTATGATTGCGAAGATTTTCATTTTCAGACCCTTGTCTTTTACTTTTGTTCATGACCTCTTTGATTATACAAAAGATACACAGTTTTTGTGTTAAATCTATCTTTTATGGCATCTAGGTTTTATGTCTTTGTTAGTAAACTATATGATCTAGCTTAGCTTCTGCCAAACTAGACTTTTTATACTTCCTTAAAATGAAACTATATGTTTGCTTTCCCAAATTTCTCCTGCTCTCTTATTCTCTCTGGAAATGGGCTTCCTCTTAGCTCCCTATGTGGAAACCCCACAGATTCCTCATGACCCATGTCAAAGCCTACCTCCCCTTTAAATATTTCCCAGTTTGCTTCCCTCATGCAATCAGAGGCTCCTTCCCTTCCTGATTCTCCTCTGCACATTTCTGTATCTTTCCTGTGACATCTCATATTCTGCCTTGAGTTAAGGTTAGTTCAATACTTGTATGTGTGTGTGTGTGTATGTGTATGTGTGTGTATGCACACTTGTGTCCGACTCTGTGACTCCATGCACTGTAGCGCACCAGGCTCTTCTGTCCATGCGATTTTCCAGGAAAGAATACTGGAGTGGGTGGCCATGTCCTCCTCCAGGGGATCCTCTCAACCCAGGGACTGAACCCTGGGATCAGTCTCCTGCATTCGCAGGTGGGTTCTTTACCACTGAGCCACCCGGGAACCTTCAGTCCAGTACTTGCTTTTCCCTTATTTTAGACGTGTCATGTCTAGCGTATAAAAACTGGATTTTATTCATGTTAGTTTTCCTTGGCACCACATCTGGCACCCAACAGGCTCTCAGTAAATATGTACTGTTCTTTAATGGTTTTAGTGAGTAAGAGGCTTTCTCTGATCTAAAATCCTGAAGCACTTGGTTCTGTTTGTTGAGAGTTCATTAGGAAGAAATGACGGTTACTTTGCTTGTTGACTTTGCTGACTTCAAGTATCCATCGTGATTAACCCAACATAAGATGAACTGCAGATAGCAGGCATGCTCAGAAATGCTAAACAAACTTATAACTTAATGGTTCTGAAAATAGGGTTCTCATCCTTGCCTTTGTTTTATGTTACTGGGCTTGAGCAGATCTAAGACTTCTGATTAAAAACATCTATCTGTGAAATACCACAGGAGAACTGACTGTGTCAGCTATCCTTTGTCCACAGACTTTCTGTCGCCTTCAGAAGTTTATCTGTGAAAAATAACCCCGGGCTTTGAGTTTCAAGATGTGGCATGCTAGCGCTCTAATGAGACTCCGTCGGAGCCTCCTGTGGCTGTGATCTCTCGGGGAAGGCCAGTCTGCTCTCCAAAGCTCACAGCGTCTGTTTGGCCTTTAATAATCGTTTCGAATGAAGCTCTTTATTCAACACATTTAATGAGAAATCTGTGTTTTGACCCCTTTGGAGGTTTGTTTCATCCTTTGCGAGTGGGAAATGGACTTCTCTGTTAGAATGATGAACAGCCAGCCCCTGGCGCCCCGACTGTTCCCCGGTTGGCGCCCCTGTGTTCCGGTCAGGCCTCCGCCTCCTTCTCACACACCGGCGGGCCCTGTAAATGAAGCACTCAAGCGCTCACTTCCGCAGCACAGATAATAAAGTACTGGACTGGCTATGCGAATGGACTCTTATTTGATGCATTGTTATGGATTTAAGCATAGCTATAAACTCTGTATAAGGATCTTCCCTGGTGGTTCAGAAGGCAGAAAGCGTCTGCCTGCAATACAGGAGACCCAGGTTCGATCCCTGAGTTGGGAAGATCCCTTGGAGAAGGAAATGGCAACCCACTCCAGTATTCTTGCCTGGAAAATCCCATGGACGGAGGAGCCTGGTAGGCTGCGGTCCATGGGGTCGCTAAGAGTCGGACACGATTGAGCGACTTCACTTTCGCTTTCACTATAAGCTCTGTAGGTCTTGTGTAGATACAGAAAAACCTCTCAATCCCGTAGCAACTGCTAAAAAGCAGCAGGCTCTGTAGCACTGGAAATGCCTGACTGATTGTTCAGTTGCGTTAGTTCCTCCTGCTTTAAATCCATTTCAGAGGTGCAAGAAAATCTTACCAGAATTTGTCTTACATGTTTTTTAGTTTATTAGAGTTGCCATAACAAAGCACAACAGACTGGTAAACAGCAGAAATTTATATCTAACAGCTCTGGAGGCTTGAAGTCCAAGATCAAGGCTTTGTTTGGCAGATTTGGTTTTTCCTGAGGCTTTTCTCCTTGGCTTGTAAATGGCTCAGTTGTGTCCAACTCTTTGCAATGCCACGAACTGTACAGTCCATGGAATTCTCCAGGCCAGAGTACTGGAGTGGGTAGCCCTTTCTTTCTCCAGGGGATCTTCCCAACCCAAGGACCCAAGCGCCTTCTCGCTGTTTCCTCGCGTGGCCTTTTCTCTGTGTGTCCACATCCCCAGTGTCTCTGTCACTTCTTATGAGGCTACTGGCTATCTTGGATTACACCCCACCCATAAGACCCCCCTTGAAAGTGAAAAGTGAAAGTGAAGCCACTCAGTCGTGTCCGACTCTTTGCGACCCCGTGAACTGTAGCCCACCAGGCTCCTCCTTCCATGGGATTCTCCAGGCAAGAGTACTGGAGTGGGTTGCCATTTCCTTCTCCAGGGGATCTTCCCGACCCAGGGATCGAACCTGGGTTTCCCACACTGCAGGCAGATACTTTAACCTCTGAGCCACCAGGGAAGCCCACCCTAACCTTATTTAAAGGTTACCTACTCCAGTATTCTTGGGCTTCCCTTGTGGCTCAACTGGTAAAGAATCTGCCCACAATGCGGGAGACCTGGGTCCTTGGGTTGGGAAGATCCCCTGGAGAAAGAAAGGGCTACCCGCTCCAGTACTCTGGCCTGGAGAATTCCATGGACTGTACAGTTCGTGGCATTGCAAAGAGTTGGACACAACTGAGCGACTTCCACTAACCTTATTTATCCCTATAAAAACTCTGTCTCCAAATACAGTGGCATTCCACCAGTTTGGAGGCTTATAAGTTCAACATATGAGTTTTGGAAGACACAATTCAGCCTGTAACACCATGGCCAGTGGGAATATCATAATACTGTATAAAGGAGATAATATGTCTAAAGTATTCAGAGCCCAGCACATAATTAGGACTCCATCATTTGTGGTGGTGAGAGTTACTTTTACTATCCACGTTGTGGCAGTGATTATTTCTATTAATTATTACTAGTATTTAGCAAACTAGGCCATACAAATATCAACCTAAGTTAAAACCCTTTTTATAACCATGGTGTTATTAACCTCCAAGTAATAGCTATCTTATTTGAGATGCTATTTGATCCTACAATACCCAAGCCAGTGGAAGGATTTAGGCAGAACAGAAGAGGCAGTTCGGGAAAAGTGAAGACTCTGGAATAAGAAGACCTGGGTTCAGACTCCAACTCTGCAAAGCATTGCCAGAGTCATTTGAAGTCATCTGAAGCAAGTCCTTTAACTTCTCATTTTCTACACCTAAGAAATAAAGGAACTGTATTTTTTTTTTTGTATATTTTTATGGCAAAGATCAAGGAAGAAAACATATTTGGAAATTTGGAGGGAAATAGCACATGCTTTGATGCACGTTATCCCATGACTCTTGAGCAGAAGGGTAAAGGATCTCTGTGCTTGAAGATTTTTAGAATCCCTAAGTGAAAAGGTGATACTATTTCAAGTGGAAAAATAACTATAGGGATAGACAGTGTATTTTATTATTTATCTTGACAATTTTTGCTTTTTTAGACATAGAGTTCTTTTTTATATATAAAGCAATGTATGCACACAGTATGTACACAGTACAGTATAGAGTAAGTGGGAAGAAAAGTCTTTCTCTTTGGATATTGATCACAAATATCCAAAATATATAAGGAAATTTTACAACTCAGTAGCAAAAAACCCCCAAGTAATCCAATGTTTAATATGGGCAAAGAACTTAAATAGACATTTTTTTCTAAAGAAGACATACAAATAGCCTATAAGTACATGAAAAGGTGTTCAATAATTCTAAACATCAGGAAAATGCAAATCAAACCATAATAAGATATCACCTCACATCAGGCTGAATGGCTATGAGGAAAAACATGAGATAAGTGCTCCCAAGAACATGGAGAAAGGAAAACCTTGTGTAGCACAGGTTGGGATGTAACGTGATGCAGGCTCTGTGGAAGACAGTATAGCGGTTCTAAATTGGTCTTGTCATTTAAAATTGTATCTTGGAAACTGCCCCAAATGCTGTCTATTGCCTTCTTTAGCACACTGGGCTTGAGCCTAACTGCCTTTTACACTTTGCCTTCTCAGCTGGCTTCTAGTTACAGTCTTCCAAGAAGAAGCCCTGCAAGGGATTAGAAGGCTGGAGGAGGCAAGGAGGGGTTTGTCTTTACCTGTCTGGCTGTGTCAGACTGCAGCAAACAGCTTCCTGAATTTGTGGACTCACGCAATACCGGTGACTCCAAGATGGCAGCAAGGCCGGCTGTGGTCCCCGCCGGCCCAGTAACAGTCACTCTGTTTAGGATGACAGCAGCAGCAGCAGAGACACCGTGTTCAGCTACTGAGCTCACCTCCAGCAGAAAAGGCTCATGGCTCCTGCCCTTGGTGGGTGGTGGGTTTCTGACCATTGGCAACACTCCCTTGCCTCCTTTTTACTCTAGCCTCCCAGCATCTAGTAGCTTCCTAGTATCTGGGGATCACCTTCCTTCTGCCCCTTTAAACCTGTCCAAACCTTCTCTGGCTGAACTGTCTAGAGAGGTTATGTTTTCCTAATTATACAATCATTTTATATCTATGTCTATCTAATCTGTACTTCTCTGTCATTTTTATGGCTGTATGATATTCTACTGTCTGGGTACACTGTAATTTATAATTAATTCCTTAACATTCCATATCTAATACCTTGGTATTATAGAATATTGTTTATCCATGTCAAGTGTATCTGCAGGAAAAATTCCTAGACGAGGCTCTTGTTTGTCAAAAGCTTTGTGAATTTTAAATGTTGAAATATATTGTCAAATTACCCTCAGAGAGGGTGTGTCAATTTACAGTCCCTCAAACAATGAAAGAGAATGACTACCCAAAACCCAGTCAACAAAATCTGTTTTTGACAGTTTAATAGGTTAAAGTTATATTTTATTAATATTTAAATATAAATTTTAGTTAAAGTAAATTTGTACATCTTTTCAAACATCTAAAAGTGATTTGTATTTTCTTTCCTGTGTACTACCTATTAAAGTCTTTAAAATTCTATTTTTATTCCTTTTGGCCTTATAATATTTCTTTATATACTAAGGATATTACTTCCTTATATACTGCAGATGCTTATCAAATATGTTGCATAATTCCCTCCAGTTTTGCCATTTCTTTCAAACTTCTTCTTTGCAGAAAAGTTTAATATTTATGTAGTCAATATTTCCTTTACCTAATGAATGTTTTATTTATAATTCTGGGTTTTCGGTTTGCTATAGAAAGGTCTTCTGGACTCTGATGTCCTAAAATATATTTTTCTGTTGTTTAATAGTGTTTTTATGGCTTAATTTTTTATATTAAAAACTTTGACCAATCTGGGATTTATTCAGTTTTAGGGAAAGCAGTAATGACCTGCTGATGTTTTTTCAGATATTTAGAAACTGGTTTCAACATAACTTACTGGGTAACCAGTATATTTATTTACTCTTATGAAATTCTACTTCATAGAAAGTAGAAAAATATTGTATATTTATTAGTGCTATATATATTTGATTTCTCATATAAATTTTGGAATCATCCTGACTAGTTAAAACCTGCCTTAAAAAAACTGATGTGGCCTTCACTTTCTAATTAGTTTGGAGAAAATAGAATCATCTTTTATGTGTTTCAAAGTAGAGAGTAGAAGATTTCTGATCATGAAGTCATCTGTTATTTCTTCCTAATAAAGTTATTATTGGTAAATCATTGGTAAATCATTGATTGGTAAATCAATTTATTAATTGAATACTCAACTGTCACTGCTCTCAACATTTTATAGGTATTTGTTCAGCATTTTACAAGCATTGTCTCATTCAGTCCTCACATGGTTCAGTATTACTCTTATCTTTGTTTTATAGATGAGGACTCAGAAACTTATGGAGCTCAAGTACCCTTTCTGGGATCCCTTATATAACAAGTGGCATAATGGCATTGTGATAGATTTATGTTTCAGTTTGACTGGGTTAAGGAGTGCCCACATAGCTGGTAAAGCATTATTTCTGGATGTGTCTGTGATGGTGTTTTAGGAAGAATTAGTATTTGAATCAGTAGACTTAGTAAAGATGGTAACCCTCATCAATTGGGGCAGACATCATTAATCTGTTAAGGGTCTGAAGAGAACATTAAAGTGGAGGAGAATTGAACTAGCTCTTTGCTTGACCTTCAGTATCCATTTTCTCCTGGCCTCAGACATCGGTGTTCTTGGTTTAGACGTGGACTGGGACTTACACCCTTGGCTGCCTTGGTTCTCAGACCTTAGAGTTTGGACTGGAACTGCACCACTGGCTTTCCTGGGCCTCCAGCTTGCAAATGACAGATTGTGAGACTTTCCAGACTCCACAGTTGTGTGAGTCGATCCCTCATAATAAATCTCTTTCTGTATATCTCTATACATCCTATTGTGGCTCTGTTTCTCTGGGGAACCTTGACTAGTATAAGCAACATCATCCTTGATCATAATTCTAGCTGTTGTTTGGTGCTAAAAGCAATGCAGATGGTAAATTAATACCCATTTTATTAAAAATAGAAAAAAAAACTACAATTGGAAGAAATTGTCATCATCATCTTGACTCTTTAAGGCAATGTAATTAGGAAGCAAGAGACTTTTTGTTTATATTGTATATTTATGGACTTTTTTCCCAGAAAGTAAAATATACTTACTTTAATCATAAGGAATGTTAACATGAAAAAGAGAAGCAAACTCCATAAAAGCTTAGAGCTGGGAGAAATGAAAGAGGTTGTTGAATTCTACTGTCTCATTTTGCAAATGGAGACAGTGAAGCCACACAAAAAGAAGAGATTTGTCTAAAGTCACACAGTGAATTTGTGGCAGAATTGAGTCTGAAGTCCTTTTTTCCTGGCCTTCAATTTTCCTGATCTTTCTGTAGAGTCACACTATTTCTCTCTGGTTTTCACCCGTTACACATCTGAATAAAATGGCCAAGAAGATATCAATACTTTGGTAGGAGAATGTGCTTTATCTGTGTTCTGAGTTTGTTGTCCCTGACTTGGTGCAATTTGAGGTTTCACTAATTTGTCACGATAGTATTTGAGTGCCTTTCCTGTAAGAGTGAAGGAGAGATGACCTTTAGGCATTTGGTAGCATGGATTCACTTCCTCTACATGACGGCTCATCCGATGGTGGAGCTAAGCAAAAGGGAAGTAAAGCTACTAGGAGGGTTTTAAAGACTTGAGACAAAGGTTGATCATGCCTTGCATGGATCCCTACATTCACAAGAGTGGGGATGGATGTCTGAATATATAGGATGTCTTTGTTTCTAGGTAGCTGGTACTCAATAATGGGACTCAATTCAAACAAGGAGCAGGAAGAGAGGTGGCTGCGTCTCAGATGGAAGCTTCAAGAAGCTTTAAATTTGACTTGAGCCCACTTCCAGTGGGTGTGTTTTTTTTTTTTTTAATAGGTATCCCTGGGCTCCTTGTTAAAATAGGGAGTTAGACAGCTAAGTATCTTTTTGCTTGAGTATTTCTGTGAAGGTTATTTGATGTTTCTACACACTTGCTATTCAGAGTTACAGACACTGTGAATATTTTATAAGATAGCCACAGATATTAATAGCATTTGGGATGCTTACACAGTATGCCATTTTAGCAAAAAGTGTTGTTTTCCATGTGACACTATTGTTTGCAGATTTTCTTATTTTTCTGCTTATTAAAAATGGCAAAAAATGAATGGCATTCAACAGAAACTATCTTACCTATCGAGCACTGAGACTTTTGTATTTATTTTCTCTTCCTCTTAAGCATATGCCTTTGAAGTAAAAAAGGCCAGAGAACCTAAGAAACAAAGGAATAATGTCAGTAACAAAGCATGTATGATGTCCTGTTAGAACCAACCTATGGCTTCTGATGCTTACTTAAATTTGCAAACACTAAATGGAAAGTTCTATAACCTTAATGGACATTAGAATTGCCTCGGAGAAGGCAATGGTACCCCCCTCTAGTACTCTTGCCTGGGAAATCCCATGGACGGAGGAGCCTGGTGGGCTGCAGTCCATGGGGTTGCTAAGAGTCGGACACGACTGAGCGACTTCACTTTCAGTTTTCACTTTCATGCATTGGAGAAGACAATGGCAACCCACTCCAGTGTTCTTGCCTGGAGAATCCCAGGGACGGGGGAGCCTGGTGGGCTGCCGTCTATGGGGTCGCACAGAGTCAGACATGACTGAAGTGACTTAGCAGCAGCAGCAGAATTGCCTAGGATTTTTGGAAAATGCTGATTTCAAAGTTCCTTTTCAAGACACCCCCAGGTAGCTCAGTCCTTTGGACTGAGCTCAGAAATCTGCATTTTATTTATTTTTTTATTAAAAAACTTTAAAGTCTTTAACATCTATTCTGATTTACGGTGCTGTGTAGTGGATCCTTATTGCAAGAAATCTGCATTTTAAATAGTTGCTTGTGGTGACTCTGATGGTGGTTGTCTGAATCACACTCCCGCTAACAGTGGGATGCCTCTAATTCTTTCACTCCAGCAAGAAATTTCAAAGACTCATAAATCATAGAGTCTCAAAAATATAAGGTATCTTATGAATTATCTCACTAGTCCAACTGTCATCTCTTTTTAAGATCTGTCCAGAACATTCTCATTGGAAATTGCTTTGTTTTACAAAGTTTCTTTTTGTACCTAATCAAAGTCTTTCTCCATATGCCTTATAGTCACTGTCCTTCCCTATTTAGGACTGTGTGTAAAAAGTTCAGTTCCTTTTTCATACAATAGAAGATAATTTTCCAGACCCCTTTGATACTTCTATTCCTTGTGCAAAAACATTCCTAGCTGTAAAGCATTCAGAGTTTCTTTGGAAAATCACAGTGTCACATTTTGAGACATGGAAAAGAGCTTAGCAGGCATTTCTTCTGGCCACTCCAAGCCTGCATGTCCATTTGGGATGCAAGATAATGTTTTTAATGGACTAGTTATTCAATTGCTGTGCCCATACCAGTTGAACTGCCTCTAACTAAGTTAACCTAGTTCAAGCTCTTCCCTATAGTTCAAGTTGGGCGGGGCAACTATGAGATGCATTTTGCCAACTTCCGTCTCACCCATTTTCCTAAAGATGTATTCTCTAAGTGTTGGCTAGATACTCCTGATGTGTCTGGCTCTGTGCTTGACGTCACTGATGTGGTGTCAATTGCAGTGATAAGGCAATTGGGATACCTCACTCCCTAATTCCACTGTGGCGTGGCCTTCTTAACGGCTTCCCTTTCCATTTCTTGTAAGTTAAAGGGAGGAGTAAAAAGGACACAGAACACCTTTGTTTGCATTATTTCTTCTAAGCAGTTATTTCCTTTGCCTTTATTCAAGAGAACTAGCTCTCTCAGGTTTTAAGAAATTTTTGCTGTTTAGTCACGAAGTTTTGTCTGGCTCTTTGCCACCCCGTGGGCCGTAGCCCACCAGGGTCCTCTGTCCTTGGGATTTTCCAGGCAAGACCACTGGAGTGGGTTGCCATTTCCTTCTCCAGGGCATCTTCCTGACCCAGGGATTGAATCTGCGTCTCCTGCATTGGCAGGTGGGTTCTTTACCACTCAGCCACCAGGGAAGCCTTTAAGAAATGTAGGTTAGAGTTATTTTGAGATTCTTCCCCAAAAGAGTGGGACATGATATGCAGGACCAGAGACACAGACAGAAGACAGATGGAGGAGAGAAGAGGGGAGGACATTTTAGATAAAGCATATAACAAGAAAAATCAGGAAGAGCGCCTATGTGATTATGCAATGGAGAGTGTACCCTTGTGTGGGTATGTGGTGGGAGAGGGTCAGAATTCCAGGACCGTAACCTAAAATACCAAGTTCACTTTGGGGAACTGCAGAAGGTTAACAGTATGCATAGTAAAGATAGGGAACTGTTCTTAAATGCCTGGCAAAGTGATTAAACCTTATGCTGAGGCAATGTGCACTTAATATGCTTCTGCTTCATCTAACCTCTTGAGAATGAGCTCATCATATGACTGTCAACAGTTTAGGGCAACCTAACCAAAAGTTAACATGGTATAAATTTAGTTACTTAGTTGGCATTATCTTCTGTCAAAGGAAAGTTAGGACTTAGCTTCTCCGATAGAGTTCCGTGAGACAACATTGACAAGAGGACAAACGTTCAGTATCTCATCTAAACTAGAACATTTGCAGGATTAACTCAGGGAAAAATAGCACCCGAGACACTGACATTTACATGAGCAGATCCTTATATAAAAATACCACAACACTTGGTGTTGGTGTTGTGAAATGGAAAGCAATTATGGTAAAACTAAATTTATGGTATAAAATTATGGTAAAACTAAACTCAGACTATCAGTTATTCAATCTTCAATGGTACCTTAAGTTCCTATGACTTGCATATAAGTATATGTGCTAAAAAAATGTAATTGTATGTATATTGCTTTAAGTTGATTTGATTCTATAAAGCAGTAGTATATCTTTATAGACTGATATAGTATTTTAATACTATTTAAATCAATAAGGGGACTTTAATAGGATTCTGTGAGCCAGCACGATTAGTGGTACAAGTTAAAAAAAAGGTTATCAGAAACGGCATTAATTCAAGTAGAATTTCCAGATCAGGAGAGGTGATAGTTGAGTTGATTCTGCACTTGTATGATGACACATATCATATTATGTTAAGTTCTAATTACAGCCTTTTAAAAAGGAAATAGACAAGCCTGAATTCATATGTAAGAAAATTATTATTGTTAAGAAAGGTCTGAAAATAATTTCATGTAGAAAGGATAATTATTTTAAGTAGCTGTAACATGAAAGGAGACTTCATTTTCATGTTTTATTGTAACTGGATTTAAGGCTAATAATTGGCAGTTACAGAAAGTGAGTTTTTAGCTCAATATAGAAAGACTATTATAAAAAACTTTCTAATATAATCTAATGTAATGTCTGGATAATTATATACCTATGGTATCACAGAAAGGATTCCTATGCAAAATGTAGTGAGAGATAAAGTTAGAAAGGGGCTTCCCTGGTGGTGCAGGGGTAAAGAATCCACTTGCCAACAAGCAGACATAGAGGCAAGGGTTTGATCTCTGGGTTGGGGAGATCCCCTGCAGTGGGAAATGGCAATCCACTCCAAAACTCTTGCGTGGAAAATTCCATGAATGGAGGAGCCTGGCGGGTTGTAGCCATGGGGTTGCAAAGAGCTGGACACAATTAAGCAACTGAGCATGCAGAATTAGAAGCCCTAAATGCCCTTTTTATTATACATTTTCTTTCATATAGTCTATAATAGTACATATTACTCTGTAATATTTATAATATACTCTGTAATATTTATAAATAAATAATATTTATTATACTCTGTAATAAATATATATGTATATATTTATATGTATAATATTTATAATATTACAGAGTAATATGTACTATTATAGACTTGAATCTTTTAATAAAAAATATAAATTTTGTGGGAGAAAAACAAAAAATATTTCTGTTTTTACTCCTACTTTAAGTTGTATGTAGTATAATATTTACTTCTTAGGCCTGTGTGCTCAGTCGCTCAGTCATGTCTGACTCTTTGTGACCCCAATTGTAGAGAGATGTATTTCCAAAATATGATAATCAAAAATTAATATAGTTCAGCATCTGAGCAATGTTATTATGAAAACAATATAACGTTGCAAGATCAGTGTTATGCAGATGGTATTTATGTATCTACTTGTATGATTCAATAACAAGGTCTTTTCTGAGATTCAAACAAACAAAAATCCAAAGAGTTGAAGATTCAGAACAAACCTTAAATCTTTAGAAGATATAGTAGATTTTTAGAAACAATTAATCATAGGAGTTACAAGACAATTTTAGTTGGCTAAGCAAAAGCCGGATAAAATCTCCTTCTCCCTTTTCCCAGTATCTATTCATAACAGTTAAAGAGTGAGTGAACTCTGAGGCCATGGGGAGACTGAGGAGAAGAGCATTGTTCTCCAACCAGTTACCTGGACTGCATATATAACAAGAAAGGAGTTAAACACATGGGTTCTTGAGCCAGAGTGCCTGACTCAAAATCCTAGTTTTTATTTCCTCAAAGCTAAGTGAACTTGGGCAAATAATTCAAATTTTTATGATCTCTGCTTTCTCATTTATAAAATATAAAAAGAAAAGAAAATCTATCTGAAAGAATTGTTCAGTACAATCACAGTAATAGCTAATATTTATTAAGTGATCACTATGGACCTGGCACAATCCTGAGTACACTGAGTATATTAACTCATTTAAATCTCACAACACTATAAAATTGGTCATTTTCCCCCCTCACTTTTCTAGATGGGAATCTGAAGCACAAAGAGGTTTAGAAACATACTCAAAGTACTAATATTAACCCAAGCAATCTGACTACAGAGATCGAATCCTGAAGTATTGCTTTATCAAGTAGATCCTAGAATAAAGTAAAGAATTTGATGAATTATTATTATTATTAGAGTGAAGACATGTTTTATATTCCTCAGATTCCGAACTCTATTAGTATCTGATTATGATATTTTAGAAATAAAGTTGAGATCTGGGTAAAGAAATCATGCTGGAAACTGGCAAAACAGATTGAATTAGATGCTTTGTGGGACTCTAGACACAGATGGAGCTACTTCAGATTCTAAGGGAAAAACTAGAAAAGGCCTGTCTGCACCTGTTCAGAACTCGGTTAGGGGTGACACGGCAGGCAATTGCAATGGTGAGACTTCATGGAAAGACTCTACAGTTGGCGAACATACACGTGGGGAAGAGGGTGAAAACTGCAAGGCAAAGATGGCCAATACACTGGCTTATAGGCATACTTATGACTTCATGTAATTGTCAAATGATACATTCAAGTGAATTGGTTTTCATCAGATATGCCAGAGGCATCTGAAGTTACCATAATTTGATTATTAAAAAGGACAGATATAAGATCGGAATTGCTGCCCAAGATAGTGTGCAGCTTGAATTTAACCAAAGGAACCTTATAAGACAAGCAGATAAACACAGTATTGGACTGTGTTTGGAGAGAAATTCAGAGCCTCTACAACTTTAAATGCATATGTCTAGGATACAGTCCAGATTTACTCAACATAAGAAGCACGAAGATGTGAATCATTCTTTTAGGAGAAAAGATTTGTAAGAAAAAACTGACTGTGAATGAGCCAAATGTTGGAATTATCAGATAAACATTTTAAAGAAGATACGCTTATGCTCAATGATATAAGAGAAAATATGCTTGTAGTGAATGGAAACAATAGATTATTTCAGTTGAGATATGTACAATATTAAAAATAGAATTTTTAGAAGTGGGACATACAATATCTGAAATAAGAAATTGCCCCATGAGCAAAATATAGGTGACAAAGAAAAATATCAGTACATTTGATGATAGAACAATAAGGTGTATTCAATCTGGAGCTGGAGAGGAAGAAAGATTAAAAAATAAAGAGACTCAAAAATAAACAATTTGCTTTAACATATAAAATTTGAGTTCATGGAGGAAAATAGAAAGGTATCTGAAGACATACAGTCCTCCAAACTCCCAAATTTGACAAAGAGATAAATTCAAAGATTCAAAAAGCTAAAAAGGCAAGATAAATATAAACAATAAATATAAACAAATTTGCCAATGCCTGATCACATTGTAACTAAACTTTTGAAAAACAAAGATAAAAAGAAATCTTTAAATGATCAGAAGAAAAAAAACACTTTATATACAGGGGAGCCAAACATCGTGCTGAGCAAGGGAAGCCAGATACAAAGATGTGCTTTCTATCATAAAATAGAAATTTTACATAAAATCATTCCATGCTGTGTGATTTTATGTGAAAATCAGGAAGGTAAAAAACCAATGGGCAGTGATAGAAAGCTCACCAGTGGTTGCGCAGGACAAGGATAGGCCTGGCCCGAAAGGGACGTGAGTAACTTCTCTGAGGGGCTGGGTACACTTTGCATCTTGAATGTAGCAGCGTTTGTGTGATTGCATATATTTATCAAAATTTGTTGAATTTTACACATAAAATGGGTACATTTTAATTTTTATAAGTTATAGCTGAATAAAGTTGATTTGAATAAAGCAGTGTTTGTAAAATATCCTCCTAAAATGTAGCTGCTTATTGATGACCCTAATGGCCAACTGATGATGCTACTGCCTAAAAGGTATGTCTAGTTGGTTGGTATTAGCCATCTACCTATTTGTTCAGATAGATTTGAGAATAAGTCAAATGAAATGTCCAGAGATGCACAAAACAGCTTTAGAGAGCACAAGTTTATCAGGGCAGCAAATTATCTGATTTGGTTTGTATCGGCTTGTTCCAGTATTTAGAATATTTTTTTCTTTTCAACCATCCAAAGTTGTTTATTGTTACTATCAATTAAACCTTTCTGAAATCATGTAGTAGTAAGTTATTATGAGTCTTTTTGAAACGTGATTCCTATGCTAGCATCTTACCCAAAATACAAAATTCTGAGATTTTACATGCCAAAATGCCCAGGGTAATATTTACACTTTATGGAAACAATGATTCTTAATATTTCCCTACAAAAATAGCCCTAGAGCACATAGCTGCTGTAGTGAGCTAGAGAATTTCTGATTTCAGGGAGCAGATGGTTTTGTAGGAAGCAGAAAGTAGCATAGCATCAAATAGGGTTTGATAAATGCCACAGAGACGGCTCTACATCACTCAACATGCTTCCCAATGCTTGCTTAGGTGTCTGGGTACATAATATGATACCAGTGACCAGGAGTGCTTTCTAATACAGTCATCTCTCTTTCTTACAGGTATTGTCAGCCCCACATTATTTCTTAACCTTTCAGGTTTTCATAGTGCCCTTTTGTCTAAAACATATTCAAAAGAAGAAAGAAAGCAAAAGACAGTTCTCCTATTAAGTTTTGAGTAAAGAGAGACAAGTGCGTTGAATCGGTAGCTCTTTGACAAGGACAAGTTCTGGTTCAAATTAGCAGCTCATCTATAAACGCTTTATTGCTATTGCTGCTATTTGTTCAAGTTCCATTGAGCCTGCTTATATAAATTATCCCTTAATAAGTTCTGGACAGTTTGGTTTGGTGAGGATGCTCACTTTCCCCAAGGAGCTAATGAAAATTCAGTGTTTGCTATTCCTTGTGCCTCATCGCAAAAATCAATGCCTGAAATACAATAGCTGCATAGTGATGATCTGTGCTTGCAGTGCCTTCACAGAGCTGAAAATTATAGCTCGAAAGGCAATCTTTCCTTCTCTCCCCTGAAAACTTTAGACTCGCACATTTGCTGCCTTCTTGACCCTGAGCTTTCTATCTTCTTACCAGACAAGAACGTGTTCTCCCTTTTTTTGCGTGGAAAGTGCTGGTTCTTTCTGGAAACTAGGCTCAGGGGGTTGCTGCTTACCCTGCACTGGCACCTAGATTTGAAATTTCTGCAGTACACCAAATCGAAGAGCTGTGCAAACTGAAAATTACAGACCAGCCTTCTGACTTTTCAGCAGTAAATTCTATTTGCTAGTGTGAAAACACCAGCACAGGACTCTTCACTAGGTCAACAAAACCAAGGGAGTTATTTCTTTTATTGGAGTCTGTGGACTTAGAATATTTGCTGAGGGAGGATGGAAAATGAGGTTGGGGGTAAAGCGATAGAATTTGGGCCCCGTCTCTTTAATTTCTTTAAAAACGGAGTTTTAAAATTGAGGTCCTGGTAGGTTTACTGAGGACCTGAGATCAGGGATGAGGTTTCTGTGGGTTTGTCACAGGGCACAGCTATTTATATCACTGGACAATTTGCCTCCTTTTTGATCTCCTTCCAATTGCTAAAATAAAAATAATGGAGAATATTAATCAAGAATATATGTGCGTTTTTTTTAAGGAAGGAGTTCAGGTGTGTTTTGAGCTTCCTTGGTGGTTCAGATGGTAAAGCGTCAGCCTGCAATGCGGAAGACCTGTGTTCGACCACTGAGTCGGGAAGATCTTCTGGAGAAGGAAATGGCAACTCAGTCTAGTACCCTTGCTTGGAAAATTCCACGGATGGAGGAGCTGGTAGACTGCAGTCCACGGGGTCGCGAAGAGTCAGACACAACTGAGCGACTTCACTTTCAGCTCACCTTCAGGTGTGTTTAAATCTATATGCAGGGCTATGAACTTATGTGAACTTGAGAAGAGGTTGATTTCACCAAATTTCAAGGGATTATTGCCTCAAGACATTTGATCACCATCTGATTTTGTTTAAAAATATAGCAGGAACCATGTGATCTTAAGAAATTCGCTTACCTGAGATGCAGTTTTAACAAACACAATAGGAATAACAAAGTTCTGAAAAACTGCTTCTGGTGCATGAAGTTGGCCTTTCCAGGTGGCTCAGTGGTAAAGAAACTGCCTGCCAACGCAAGAGATGCCGGACACGTGAGTTCTCTCCGAGTGAAGAAGATACCCCGGAGGAGGAAATGGCACCCCACTCCAGGATTCTTGACTAAGAAATCTTGTGACAGAGGAGCCTGGTGGGCTACAGTCCATGGGGTTGCAAAAAGTAGGACACAACCTTACCTGAGCATGCACTCACAATGCATGAAGTCACTACTTATGTAAGTGATTATTATTATTATTATTTTTATTTTGTATGGGATAGTGCTAAAGACAACTAATAATAACTACTCTGGTGCAAGAAAGATTAAAAAGGAACTAATATTTGTCTTTGGGTCTTCCCTGGTGGCTCAGAGGTTAAACTGTCGGCCTGCACCTGCCTGCAACGCAGGAGACCTGGTTTCGATCCCTGGGTTGGGAAGATCCCCTGGAGAAGGAAATGGCAACCCACTCCAGTATTCTTGCCTGGAGAATCCCATGGACAGAAGAGCCTGGTGGGCTACAGTCCATGGGGTTGCAAAGAGTCGGACACGACTGAGCGACTTCACTTTCTTTCACTCAGTATTTGTCTTTAGTATTATAAGAACTATAAAGATGAAAGATGAAGCTTATTTGAATATCCCCAAGAAGTTGAACTAATGAAAAAAGTTATATCAAGAAGGCTTTATAAAGAACATCCTAGTTCAGTAGTAAGAATCAACCTGGCTCATAATATTCCTTAAAGGCAAGCACCAATAGTTATTCTAATTCTCATCATGATTGGTACTTATTTGGCCGACGCAACCCCTGTGTTTTAAACTAATAGCATGCCAATGTCCACACATGAAATAGTCTTTTTCTGTTAAAAATGGATTTCCCATCATTGGAGGTGCAAAAGCAATTATTGAGTAACTCAGAAACATTGAAAAACTTGCCTAAGTCCATGGACTTAGTGACACCAAAGTTAGGATTAAAATTTAGTCTGATATGAAGGCCTGGCTAAATTTAAGAGAGGTGATTCTCTCCTCACACACTGCCTCAGTTCAGTTTAGTTGCTCAGTCGTGTCCGACTCTTTGTGACCCCATGGACTGCAGCACACCAGGCTTCCCTGTCCATCGCCAACTCCCGGAGTTTACTCAGACTCATGTCCATTGAGTCGATGATGCCATCCAACCATCTCATCCTCTGTCATCCCCTTCTCCTCCTGCCTTCAATCTTTCCCAGCATCAGAGTCTTTTCCACTGAGTCAGTTCTTCGCATCAGGTGGCCAAAGTTTGGAGTTTCAGCTTCAGCATCAGTCCTTCCAATGAATATTGAGAACTGATTTCCTTTAGGATGGCCTGGTTGGATCTCCTTTCAGTCCGGGGGACTCTCAAGAGTCTTCTCCAACACCACAGTTCAAAAGCATCAATTCTGCAGTGATCAGCTTTCTTTATAGTCCAACTCTCACATCCATACATGACTACTGGAAAAACCATAGCTTTGACTAGACGGACCTTTGTTGGCAAAGTAATGTCTCTGCTTTTTAGTATGCTGTCTAGGTTGGTCATAACTTTTCTTCCATGGAGCAAGTGTCTCCATGGAATTTCACACACTGCCTGGCACTCTGCTAAAGGAGCATGTGTTTGCCTGCAGGTGGCACTGTTGAACCATTTGTTAAATGATTTAATTGCTAAATTAAATAAGTATGTGTATTCTCTCAGCATCATTACATTTGTCTTAGATTCTAAAAACCTTAATGTACTTTACTTGAACCTGTTCAGGTAATGCATAACATTCCTTAAAGGCAAGCACCAACAGTTGTTTCAATTTCCATCGTGGCTGCTACTTATTTGGTGGAGGCAACTCCTGTGTTTTAAACAAATGGAAGGACAAAGACCCACCCTCAATGCTCTCATCAGTCAGTGAAGAAATGTCACAGGTTCTCCTTGATGAAGGGCTTTGTTCCTTCCTCACATTCTTCTGTTTCTCCCTGTGGTGTCTGAGAACAGACAGCAGCTTATCTAATCAACGTCTGCTCTGACTGAATCACCCTTCTGTCCTGGTTCCCTGCTTATCAGCCAGCTGGAGAGGAGTTTTTTTGTTGTCATGCGGAGGTGGGTGGATTGTTTTCTTCAGTTTCTCAAGGAATCATTCACATTTGTGATGCTAAGCAATTATAGCATCTAATTCAAATGTATGTAGTAAGCCTCCTGTCTCACCTTAGCAAAGGCTCATTACGTCTTGTAAGTGTGCTGCATGTTGGGTTTGCACCTTCAGTAATTAGTGTGACTGCTCTGCCCGCCCTCCCTCCCGCCTTTGCCGACGTTCTCGGTGTTAGCAAACAAGCATCAATCATCCACCTGATGAGTGAAATTAAGGCTGCTCTGAGCAATTCAGTACACAGGTGGGACTGAAGTTCCAAGCTGAAGAACTCATCTTTGCCAATATGGCAACGATATATAACAAAAATAACAATAGTCAACATGGTAATAACCATGCCTCACTTTTACTGAGTGTTTACTATGCGCCAGACACTGTGCCAGCTGCCTTCCATGGATTATTTCACATAATCCTAAAGAGATAGGTGTCATGTTTGCCCCTTTAGCAAGTAAAAACTCAAGGCACAGAGGAGATAAATAACATGCCTCAAACTGTAGCGCTATAAAGTGCTGGAGCCAGATGGGTGAAACGAGCAACATCTTTCAGTTAGACATGGGAAGTTAATTCTGAAACTGAGTCCCCCTAAAACTGAGTTCCTCTGCTAGTTTAAGATTAAACACTCTATCCAAAACATCATTCCCTTTCTTGTCCAATACCTCTTCTCTTTAAGGTTAAGGAGTATTGAAGAAAAGGGGATACTGAAACCAAGCAGAATGCTATGGGGCTTAAAATTTCATTTCTTGTTTGTAGGAAAATGTTTTCAGCCTCTTAGACCTTCCGTGAGCTCCAAAGAGCAGGTTCAGGGACTAATTAGAGTGTGGGAGTGCAGAAACAGGAGAGACAGTCAAGCAGTGCCACTGTGGGCCAGGGTCCAGGTTCCTCTACAAGGGGTGTGCAGAACAATCTGATACACATCTCAGTTCTTCTCCAGGAGCCAAGTCCCCCACCCAGCTGGAGGATGGTGTTCCCCCCAAACCATAAGGTTTTTGATTATTAGTTCCCCAGACCCCTTATCTGGCTCCTCATAGTAAATGTTGCACTTTTCTTCAAAACATGGTGTCGGGAGCTTGGCTTTACTGCACAGGGGTTCAGTTCAGTTCAGTTCAGTCGCTCAGTCGTGTCTGACTCTTTGCGACCCCATGGACTGCAGCACGCCAGGCCTCCCTGTCCATCACCAACTCCCGGAGTTTGCACAGGGGTTAGCAGATCCAAATATGGCTTAGTAACAATTCTAACCCTTGGGCATAAGACCTCAGATTCTCTGATCCAAGGCTGGACAAGTTGCTTAGAAAGCAGACATTATTAACTCAGAAAAAGACCATAGTGATTGCAATTACTAGAGAAGCCTAAACATGTTGGAAAGCACTGTATCAAAAGATGAAAAGACATGGAACATTTCCCAGAGTCTTGAAGATATTCTGGAAGGGGTTCAGGTGAATAAGGAGCCGTAGGAGAGTTAGAGAGGAATAATAGAGATATTTTAAAAACCATTGATGTCACTTGACTTGATGTCCGTTCTGGGATGAATTCTTCTGTGTGTGTGCCTGTGTGTGTGTTATTGCTGTTGTTGTCATGGGATGAGGTGGGGACAGTGTAAAAACTTAAGGGGCCTAAGTGAGTGTTTCCGAGCTATTGTCAAACAAGCCTGATCTGCAGCTCTGCTTTCAGGGACTGGGTGTCTTTTGTTCTTGGATCACATGCTGCTGATGTCCTGGTTCTATCTAACCTCTTAGTGTTTGTCTTGTCTGTTTCGTGCCAAATTTGCTATCCCAAACCATGTTTACTGTTGGAAAAATGATGAGAGAAAGTATGCTAAAGATGGTTTTATTAAATTTAAAAGATGGGCATTCATTTTGAGATTATGCTGTCTTACCTTTTGTTTTCCTGATGCTAATTTATGGCTTTCCTACTGACCACTTGCTGAATGTTGTAAGCTTCTAGATTCCCAATACCCCTTGTCTACATGCTGTTTTTAATTAGGAAATATATTTTCTTGTTACGGAAGCACTAATGTGAATGATAACTACAGTTACTGCTATTTTCTAACTAATCGTTAAAATGAGCTGCTGAAACCTGATACCTGGCAAGACAATATTTAGTGATAAAACACTATTTGAATCATCAGGAGTCAAACCTCCAACCTTAAACATGGAAATTTGAACAATGTGCTTAATCTCTCTAAATCTCAACTTTAACATCTGTAAAATGGGAATGTTAGTACCTGCATCATAAGGTTTCCATGAAGATTAAATCAGACAATCCATAATTCATCTAGCCAGGATTATAGTAAGCATTCTTAATTGAAAGCACTTAAAATATGTCACATTGAACTTCTTGGACCCAAATGAGCTGAAAGTTTGAATAGATGGATCACAGATTTTGCATCACATTTAAAATCATTATGGTATCTGTTAATGAAAAAATAAAGTTGTGCTTGAATTCAACTTATTAGGGCATCTGTTTCAATATGGAATGCAAAATTATTGGCATGTTCTGGAATCCATGCTCTATGTTGTGATACTTCTTCAACTAACTTTAAAGCAAAACATTAAGACAAAGACAGGTTCACTGCATAAATAATTCTTAAAAATCATTCAACAAATTTGAACAAATTTCTTTGTTGGAGCTACTTAGGGTTTTTAAAATGCAAATGTGCATTGTGAATAGCCAAGAAGGGGATTTGTATTTGCAGCATTTGTTTTTGACTGGATCATTGTGTTTTCAAAGCAGCCACAGAACCTAGTTTGGTAGTACAGACTGAGTTCAGTAAGTCCTAGCAGATATGTTTATTTCTAAGTCAGACCCCTTTTAGCCAGGGCTAGTCTATAACACTTAAATCTTTTGTTCTGGGTTGTTTCCCCAAACATGAATATATAGACTACATTAAGATGTCAGAATTACTTATTTCAATTCAGAAACTGAATGTTAGAAAGGATAATTCTTTGACACTTTCTGGGTCAGTACATGTTAGTGAATGCACCTTTGTGTTGGTGGAATGTAAAGAAATCCGAGTGATCCTTATTTGGAAAGCCTAGTACCAGATCATAGACCATCAGAGCAGAAGGATACCATTCCCTGTACTTTTTCTTCCTTCTAATTAAAACTAAAAAAAAAAAAAAAGAAAATCCATCCACCTTTAGGTTGCCTCATTTATCTCCAAAGTCATTTCAATCTAGAAGACCAGGTAGCAGTATCTCTTGACTCAATAACTTTTCTTGTTTGACCACCATCTGCCTGGTTATCTTAGGAAACTGGACTTCCACTGCTCTGGGGAAAGTCCTATCCTGAGCTCATCTACACAGCACAGCTGGTGCCTTCCTGCCTTGCTCTGTGCCAAAGAACCAGGGTTGGGTAATAACCACCTTAACACAAATGTACTTAGAGATTCCAACTGAGAATCTATTATTGGCCAAAAGAAAAAAGAATTTGGCATAATATTGCCAGTAATCAGAGAAATGAAAATCAAAACATCAATCTGGCAAAAATTAAAAAGATTCTATCCAGTGCTGATCAATTTGTGGTGAAAGGGAGCATCCTTATATATTGCGGTAGGAACGTAAGTAAAACATACACCTTGGATCTGATGTGTGTGTTTTATATATGTGTATCTTTTGACTAATGATTCAAGAGGCTTCAGTACATAGGAGAATTTGTAGTAGGGTATTTTTGCCAGTGTTGTTTGTATTGCTGTCCTCTGTGCCTGGGGAATTCTTGCCCCAGATAGATTCATCTCTTGCTGGCTCTTTTCCTTCAAATATTGACTACACGCCTTTCCCAACCACTTACGTCAAACAGCAAGCCTCTTCCTTACCCCTCATCTCTGGGGCCCCCTACAACTCTCAGTACTCTGTGGCAGACTGTTATTTTACTTCTTTATGTGTCTATCCTCTGTCACAGTAGAATGCAAATTCCATGAAAGCAGGATTCTGTTTGTTTTGTTCACCTGAGTATCCAAAACAGATATCTATAGACAGTCATAATAAATATATGATGAGTGAAGGAGTATATAAATTTAAAAGAATGAGTTATATTTGCATGTACTGATCCAGAGGGAAGGATAGGATATCCTGTGGAGAGAAAGCAAGTTTAATAGAAAAGTTGTATGGGATAACCTAATTTTCATAAAAATATGTGTGTGTGTGTGTTTGTATATGTATATACCTTTTCTATCATCTATCTATAGTTCTAAATGCACAGAAAGATATGCCAAATTACAAATTAAAACAAGTTGCACTGGGATGTTCAAGTTAGACTGGAGGGTTAAATAAGAGATTGTAAATTTTTTATACTTTCTATTGGTTGTGTTGGACAACAAGCACTGTATTACTTTTCTGGAAAAAAAAAAGAATACCCAATAAAATAAATGCAATCACAAACACATAAAATGACTCTAGGCTGTTTCTTTAACTATAACATAGCAGATAAAATGATTTTATTCTGGCACAGTTGGATTGCTTTGCATCTCCACAGCACCAATGTCTTCAGGCTTGTAACAAATAGGTAATTAGCTTCATTGTGCTATACTAGAGTTGTGGGTTGCCATGAACATGTAATTGTTCACTAAGGTGTAGCCAAGAGGGCTGCCTTGAACCTTAGCTCTTACTTGTCTTAGGCTTTGATAGAAGAAGACAACAATAGTCATGCAAAGAAATGTTTGCAATTCTCGTAAAACAGTTATCCACTTGAGGCAAGACAGAAGTAGGGGTCAGCCTGGAGTGCAGGCACATTGCGGATCCGTTGTCTGTAGGCAATTAAAAATCAATAATAAACGGCTAAGAGTTCATCTACATTTTATTATCACCATGTGAAAGCAATTCTAAATAATACCTGTGTTAAAAGTCTCCTCTAAAAATTTTCTGCCTAATTTTTAAATAATTGCTGCACTTACTGATGAGCCAGGATGGACTCTACCATCCCTGATATACCACTATTCATAAATATCCAGTTTTAATAATGAAAGGTAATATCTTAGTTTTATTAAGCACCTATCATATATTTAGTGCAGTGCTAGGAAATAAAATTAGAAAGATGGATAAGATATAGCTCCCACACTCCTGTAGCTCACTTTCTGGAGAGAAAATAGGAGCAAATGTAACTAGATTAACTATTGTTGTTCGGTTGCTAAGTTGTATCCAACTTTTTGTGACAACTCTTCTGTCCTCCACTATGTCCCAGAGTTTGCTCAAATTCATGTCCAAGGTAAACTATGGAACGTGTTTTAATGAAGCAATCTCTAAAGTGTTTAAAGGATACAAAAGAGGAAGTGATTAGTTCTGCTTGGGGGATTTGCTCAAGACTTGTTCCCAAATGTTTACTGAACGAGTTGTCTGCCCTACACTGGGCCAGGCAGAATGGGTGAGTTTCCTATGTCTCTGGAGCTCATTTTCAGTTAGGACAGTGCAGGTCCCAACACGAGGAAGCAAGCTGAATTTAGGCAAAGTGTTGATGGTGCTCCCTGACGAGATTGCTTTTGGGCTGAGAATGAATGATGGCATCGAGATAGCAACACAAAGATCAGGGGCAGGGAGTGCTAGGAAAGTCAGAGTTGGCACAGGCCGGAACACAGAGAATGGATGTTCACAAACCTGACTATGCTGAGGAACAGTGCATCCTACATGCTTAATCTGGTGTGGGGTCCAGGCTTTGCCACCTGACAAAAGCTTTACAAGAGACCTCATGTGATGCTATTTGGGTCATGAAGATCTTTTTTGTACAGTTCTGTGTATTCTTGCCTCATCTTCTCAATATCTTCTGCTTTTATTAGGTTCATGCTACTTCTGTCCTTTATTGTGACCATCTTTGCATGAAATGTTCCCTTTGTACCTCTAATTTTCTAGAAAAGAACTACCATGTGACCCAGCAATTCTCCTCCTGGGTAAATATCCAAAAAATTACCACTAATCAAAAAGATGCATATACCCCAATGATCATAAGCAACAAAAAGGCAAAATGATTGTCTGAGGAGACAGCTATATGTCTGTTTACATATAGCTGAGAAAAGAAGAGAAGCTAAAAGTAAAGGAGAAAAGGAAAGACATACCCATCTGAATGCAGAATTCTGAAGAATAGCAAGAAGAGATAAGAAAGCCTTCCTCAGTGATCAATGCAAAGAAATAGAGGAAAACAATAGAATGGGAATGACTAGAGATCTCTTCAAGAAAATTACAGATACCAAGGGAATATTTCATGCAAAAATGGGCACAATAAAGGACAGAAAGGGTATGGAACTAAAAGAAACAGAAGATATTAAGAAGAGGTGGCAAGAATACACAGAAGAACTATACAAAAATTAGGTCTTCATGACCTAGATAACCACGATGGTGTGATCACTCACCTAGAGCCAGACATCCTGGAATGTGAAGTCAAGTGGGACTTAGGAAGCATCACTATGAACAAAGCTAGTGGAGGTGATGAAATTCCAGCTGAGCCCTTTCAAGTCCTAAAACGTGATGCTGTTAAAGTGCTGCACTCAATATGCCAGCAAATTTGGAAAACTCAGCAGTGGCCACAAGACTTAAAAAGGTAAGTTTTCATTTCAATCTCAAAGAAAGGCAATGCCAAAGAATGTTCAAAATACCACACAATTGTACTCATCTCACACGCTAGCAAAGTAATGCTCAAAATTCTCCAAGCCAGCCTTCAACAGAATGTGAACTGAGAACTTTCAGATGTGCAAGTTGGATTTAGAAAAGGCAGAGGAACCACACATCAAATTGCCAACATCCAACGTCAACATTCTACATCATAGTAAAAGCAAGAGAGTTCCAGAAAAGCATCTACTTCTGCTTTACTGACTACTCCAAAGCCTGTGACTGTGTAGATCACAATAAACTTTGGAAAATTCTGAAAGAGATGGGAATACCAGACCACCTGACCCACCTTCTGAGAAATCTGTAGGCAGGTCAAAAAGCAACAGATAGAACCAGACATGGAACAACAGACTGGTTCCAAATTGGGAAAGGAGTATGTCAAGATTGCATATTGTCAGTCTGCTTATTTAACTTATATGCAGAGTACATCATGAGAAATGCCGGGGAGGTGAAGCACGAGCTGGAATCAAGACTGCAGGGAGAAATATCTACAACCTCAGATATGCAGATGACACCACCCTTATGGAAGAAAATGAAGAGGAACTAAAGAGTCTCTTGATGAAAGTGAAAGAGGAGAGTGAAAAAGTTGGTTTAAAACTCAACATTCAAGTAACTAAGATTATGGCATCTGGTCCCATCACTTCATGGCAAATAGATGGGGAAACAAAGGACACGGTGACAGATTTATTTTCTTGGGCTCCAAAATCACTGCAGATGGTGACTGCTGCCATGAAATTAAAAGTCACTTGCTCCTTGGAAGAAAAGCTATGTCCAACCTAGACAGCATATTAAAGAACAGAGACATTACTTTGCCAATGAAGGTCTATCTAGTCTAAGCTATGGTTGTTCCAGGAGTCATGTGAGAGTTGGACCATAAAGAAAGCTGAGCACTGAAGAATTGATGCTTTTGAACTGTGGTATTGGAGAAGACTCTTGAGAGTCCCTTGGACTGCAAGAAGATCCAACCAGTCCATCCTAAAGGAAATCAGCCCTGAATATTCATTGCAAGGATGGATGTTGAAGCTGAAACTCCAATACTACAGCCACCTTATATGCAGAACTGAATCATTGGAAAAAGACCTTGATGCTGGGAAAGATTGAAGGCAGGAGAAGAAGGGGATGAGAGAGAATGAGATGGTTGGATGGCATCACAGACTCAATGGACATGAGTTTGAGCAAGCTTTGGGAGTTGGTGATGGACAAGGAGGCGTGGCATGCTGCAGTCCATGGAGTCACAAAGAATCAGACACGACTAAGGAACTGCACCAAACTGATGTGTGTGAAAGTTTTGAAAATTTTAAGTTCAGTTGCTTGTAAGTGTTAGTTGCTCAGCCATGTCCGACTGTTTGCAACTCCATGGACTGTAGCGCACCAGGCTCCTCTGTCCATGGAATTCTCCAGGCAAGAGTACTGGAGTAGGTTGCCATTTACTTCTCCAAGGAAGGAAGGAAGGGTTGCCATTTCCTTCTCCAAGAGTCACTTGTAAAACACTCTACAATTTAAAGGACCTTTTCCTCAATAAAAAAATTTAAATATCATTGTGATTGCAGCACACAGACGTGATTGCATGGAGGGCAAGCATTAAAGCTGGGAAACAAACTAGAAAGCTCTTGTAGCTGTCTAATGGAGAGATTTGATGGCTTGGGCTAAGGTGGAGTGAGTCTGTGAAGAGAAATATAATCAGAAAATTCTTCATGACTAACTGTGGGACCTTGAAGAAGGAGGAGTAAGATTTTTAATTTTGATGACAGAGTGGGAACAGGGGCACAGAAAAGAAATGAAAAGTGCTGTGGGCGTGGCAGGAGGAGTCCTGGCTGCTGGTGTAGACCAGTGGGAAATAGCATGTTGAAGCTGCTAAGAAACCTAAGAGTTGCTCAATGACAGAAAGTTAAGGTTTTGCCTTACTTAAGTTGGTAAGTGCAACATTAACCCTTGATCCTTCCTGGTCCTCCTTTTGTGGGTCTCTAGCCTCTTTCAGTGTCCCTGTCTCATTGTCTGCATTAGGAGGCTTCCCACCTCGGAGTGCTGTTTTCTTTGGTAGGCTTGCAGTTTGTTGAAGACTTTTCCTGTAGCAGTGGTAGTGATTTTAATGACTGCTCCTGTTTTTTGTCTGCAGAAGAGCAGCGATGAAACACACAGAGTCCTGGAGCCTTCTGAAATGGGCTTCCACCTAAGCTTCAGTCTGTTAATATACACTTGATGCCATTTGCTATAAGAGATTCCTGGGTTCCTGAAGCTGACATTCTCTCTCCCTAGGTCCAGAGCCTGATTAAACTTCTTCCTTGGGCTCTCCTTTCCTGCAGCAAATTTATATCATGGAGACTGTGTTATGTTGGCACCAAATCTTGATTCTACATGTCATGAAATCTCTCTTTTTTTTTGTCTCTCATCAGTGGGCCAATGGTGGGACTTCACAAGGTGGAGCCATGAAGACAGCTAGGTGCTGTAATACAGGCAAAAATTGTCTAATTTTAAGATTTCTGAACTTAAGACATGTATTTCCCAAAATGAGTGATAGCCAGCCTGTCTTTTTTCTACCTAACTTAGCAACCCATTGTTGTCATGCTAACCTCTTTTTTTTTTTTTTCCCTCAGAGAATGTCATATCTGTACCTGTCTCTATGAGGAAGCATTAAATTATTAACCAAAAATACAGGCTGTGGAGTCAGACATACTTGTCTTTCAATCATGGTTTTACCATGTACTAGATGCAGTCCTGAGCAAGTTCTTTAACCAGTTTGACTTGGTTTCCTCATCTGAAATCTTGCCAGTCAATAGGCTATCCTTGACCAACAGCATCAGCATCATCTGGGAGATGGTTAGAAATGCAGAATCTCAAGCCCCATCCCAGAACTACAGAATCAGAATTTTCCTTTTTAACAAGATCCTCAAGTGATTGCATGCACATTAGGATTTAAAAAACAATGCTAGAGAAAAATCTTTGCTATGTATTAAATATTCGCTGTGGGTAAAACTTTCTATTCCTGAAAAATGTCAACAGGAAAACTTGGTAGTTGCAATTTTCAGCATAGAGGGAGTTTTTAAGGAGCTTATTTATGATAGATAGAAATAATGGAGGGAAAAGGATAAATCATTTTATATTTGGAAATACAGACAGGCCTTCCCTTATCCCCTCAAATTATGATATCCCAGTGGCCACTCAATTTATGGCCTGAGTTAGCATTTAAAAACATAGTGAGTGCAAAATTCTATTGTAAAGCTTCAAATCACGTTTTTGAGGCTTCTTACTTGATTTAGAATTGCCACCAGCCACCTCATCTTGAGATACTCACTATTCTTGATAGAATCATAGGAAAAAGAGCTTTATAACCAGTGCTGAATATATACATAAATATAACAAGCTTAGACATTTCATAAACTGCCAATTTTTATTGGCCTCATAACTGTCTCTATTTTTAACCTAGTTGGGAGACAGAGCAAGTAGGAAACAATATTGAAGTTTCTAGAGTCATTCTTATGCATAACCACACTTATTTTATCATCATTCTTTGTCTCTTATAGGTATCTTCTGAAACCATTGCTGTTTCATTCCCAGCACAGCTTGGACCGTTAAAGAAAATGTTTTTCTGTTTCCTCAACCCACCACTATTATTTTTTTCTCTTTTTAATTGTTAACATTAGCAACATATTTTCATTCTTCTCTTGCTCTTTGCTGCCCTCACTACCTAGAAAGTAGCCTGTGCATGTTATGGGACATATTTTGGCTGTAACTCTTCATAGTGGTGTTTCATGAATGACCCTCAGTTACTTTGTGCTGTGTTGTATTTCTCATTGGCAGATGGTAGACAGTAAGTTCTTGATCTTCCATGTTAGGAAAAATTGATTACTATAAGGATGACCATAATCCTCTTTATAGGCCAGAACTATCAGTCATAGCCAGTATAAAGCATCAGGATAGTAGACTCAATGATCCAAACCTATTGTCCAATTAACATTCAGCTGTTGTTATCATTCTATGTAAAGAATTGGCACAAAAAGGGGGAAAGGATTGAAGTCAAAAATATGCAACTCAGGACAGTCTTAGTTATTCTGTGGCAATGAACACCTCTCAGATCACAGTGACTTAACCTCACACAATGTTCAAAACTGTGTGTTGATATTGGTGCCTTTTTCGTTATTGATACTCAAGGGTGAGACTAAGAAGGGTCCATTTTGACCCATGCTTCTTTCATAACTGTGAAAGATGGCAAGCAGTGGTGGCTCTCAAAGTTTTTTCCCAGAAATGATGTGTCCTTTTCACTCTGATGGCACTGGCAAAAACATGTCACACAGTCTATCTTCAAATGAGATGGGGAAGTGAAGCCTACTGTGTCCAGAAGTTGCTCAAGGCCCAGCACTGATGACGGAGACTGTTACATGCAGAGATGCCATGGGTTTGAATTTTCCTATTGATATTTTGCCACACACTAGTTTTATAAACTTAGGGTTATTTTGAGGACCAGATTCCCTACTGTGTGTAAAAGCACTCTGAATGTGTGAAGGATTCTCACCAGCAAAATTTTTAGTTCCTGATACATGAATTTATTTCCATCTGTGCCCTGTTATGTTTGTTAAGCAATGGATGATTTGTTTTTAATATATTTGAATATTCTTATATAAAATTCTAGTATAAGTTAATTAAAATATCAACAAGATTGTTTATATATTATAAAAAGGCAGACATAAAAACTGAAAATGCAATTAGCTTTGCTCTCTATATCAGTGTAAGAATGTGGAATGTGACTCTGTTTCTTAGAAAAACAATTTCACTATTACTGCCATTCCTGGGACTCTACACACTCCAATGGATTTGTCCTATTAATCAATAGTTCAGTTTGGAGGGAAGCCTCCAGAAGCATAAAGTCCCTAGCATCATGATTGCACAATCATGAAACTGCTTTCTAAAAAGTTTCTGGGCAGTAGAAGTGATTTGAAAGGCTGTGGGGAGAAAGGAAAAGGAAAAGAAGAGAAATTAAATAAGTGGCTGGCTGCCAGAAACTTTGGGGGTGAGCAAGGCCATTTAGTCAGAAATTTCAGGGTTTTTTTTTGTGTGTGTGTGTGTGTAGCTTGTTATTCAAATCTTCTTTCATATCTCTGTTCACATTTCACATAGCTTTAACAACCACTGAAGTTTTGTGGAAGTGAAACTTTGCTTTGTTGACTGTTTTTTGTTTTTCTTTTTTTGAGAAGATGGTTTATGGAATACTGAGTATGGCTTCCCAGGGGACACAGGTTGAGAACTCTGTCTTATTTATGAGAAATCTACTAAAATGAGTGACACTAATGAGAATGGGTGGAGCAATCCTTTAGGCACAACTCAAAACCAACTAGCCAAGTAACAATTTATATCTTCCAAATGAGAATTTAGAAGTTTATACATGCTATATTCCCTCTGCTTATTTATCATTCGATTATATAAATACCATGTGGATGACTCACTCCCATTAGAAAGTATACTTAGTGCTTCAGTTTCCCAGGGCCAGAGCAGTGGTCATTGTAAACAGGCTAGAGGACTGATAACAGAATATAAGGAAACACATCAGTTTCAAGATGGGAAGTGAGTATGCAACAGATCTTCTAAACCAGAAGCATTGGAGAAGAAATCAAGGAGCAAGCTTAGAAACAAAGCAGGTTGGAACAGGTTAAGTTTATGCTGAAAACGGGCTGGGTGCATCTACGTTGGCCAGCTTAGCCCTCTCCAAGTTGCTGGAACAGAACAGACACTAGATATATATTGGCCTTTTGGATTTCACTCATCATTGACTTTTCAACAGGTTTTTAATTCACAAAGCACCTGGGTTTGTGTAATTGCTTACCTAATAGTGTCCATTACATGGTTGGTTGGTAACCAGGACAGATACAAACTAGGGAAACATAGTGTTGTTCAAAGTATCTTAAGTGCTGGAATAGAAAAACATGGTTTAGTAAAGTGTTCAATAAAATAGCAATTTTATAGCTTCAAGTCCCAGTCCTGCTACTCCTAAACTGTATGACCCAAGCCAAGTCACGTTTCCTCTCTGAGCAGCCTTTTCCCCATATGTAAACTGGATAATAGCAATAAATTCACTGCCTGCGTCACATGGTTTTTGGACCAAGTATTGATCATTTAGGTTCCTTTGACATGCACAAACTGTTATACAAATACCATGCTTTCCTACATAAACCTTTGCATGTGAACCTTTGCATGTGTGTTTCCTTTGCACAGGCTTTTTAGCTCCCAGCTGCTGGGTGTGCTAACTCCTAAAGGCACTTCATACCTGAGCTCCAGTGGTTTTCTTTAGCCAATGCCTTCATCTCCAGTTTGGTAAGATATTTTCCCTCTCTCCATTATCATACTAATTACACCGTATCATCATTTCCTAATGTCATTTTCATAATGGCAAGTCAGTCTCAGTTGATTAAAGAATGAGTCTTATTCTCTAAAAATGTCTTTTTCAAAGTAATACTTGATGACTATTAAGAAGTCAACGGGCTGAGAAAGGTAGACAAAGACAAAGAATGCTAATTATTCTCATTTTGACAATGGTTTATGCTTTCTTAACATCAACCAAATGCTGACGAACTCAGTCAAGGTCAAGCTAGAACCTGCTCCCTTAGAGCAAACAGAAATGTAAGGAAAAGCATCCAGTGAACCAGCGAAGTCGCTCAGTCGTGTCCGACTCTTTGTGATCCCGTGGACTGTAGCCTACCAGGCTCCTCCACCCATGGAATTTTCCAGGCAAGAATACTGGAGTGGGTTGCCATTTCCTTCTCCAGGGGATATTCCCAACCCAGGGATCAAACCCAGGTCTCCCGCATTGCAGGCAGACGCTTTACCATCTGAGCCACCAGGAAAGCCCAAGAAAAAGCGTGGCACATAAATTGTGGATCTGTACTTGATTAAATCAAGATAGCATATTAACATCCAGACATCACTTTGCAACAAGGTCCATATAGTCAAAGCTATGGTTTTCCCATAGTCATGTTTGGATGTGAGAGTTGGACCATAAACAAAGCTGAGCACCAAAGGATTGATGCTTTCAAACTGTTGTGCTGGAGAAGACTCTTGAGAATCCTTTGGACAGCGAGGAGATCAAACTAGTCCATCCTAAAGGAAATCAACCCTAAATATTCATTGGAAGGACTGACACTGAAGCTGAAACTCCAATACTCTGGTCACCTTATGCAAAGAACCAACTTGTTGGAAAAGACCCTGATGCTGGGAAAGATTGAGGGCGAGAAAAGAAGGGGGTGGCAAAGGATGAAATGGTTGGATGGTTGAGTCTACTGACTCAATGGACATAAGTCTGAGTCAACTCAAGGAGATAATGAAGGACAGGGAAGCCTGGCATGCTGCAGTCCATGAAGTGGTGAAGAATCAGACATGACTTAGCAGCTGAACAGCGAGCAACAACTTGATTATAAATTTGTCACCTAGGCAATTGAGACTATGCTTATACCTAACATTTTAAAATATAATCATCAAAGTAAATAAGGACTCAATTCTCATAGAGATTTGCCTAACCCAAAGAATGTCTTTGGACACCCAAGGGCAACCAAAGGGTCACCCAATTTCAGAAAAAATTGTCTTGGTGATTGGGTGGAACAAAGTGTTACTGAAACAAACTCGGGTCTGGTTGCCTGATATGCAGCAAGACCAACCTGTTGACACTGTTACTGAAATCTGGTTCGACTGCTCATTGCTTGAAAGTCAATACTTGAGAGATGAGTATTGGTTGGAAAAGAAAGTTTGCTTTATTCAGGAGGTCAGGAACCTGGGGAGAAGGCAAATTTATGTTTGAAAACCAACTCTGAAGATTCTGCTCAACCATGAAAGTTTTTAAAGGGAGAGTCATTTGTGGGGAGTTTTTGTTATCTTCCATTATGTGCAGGTTTTCTTCTGATTGATTGGTGGTGAGGTAACAGCATGATGTTTTGGAATCTTAATTGTCAACCTTCCGTTTATAACCAGTCTGAGGTCTAGTGCTTGCATCAGTATGAAGTCACTGTCCCCCACTAGGTGGGTGGTGGGGGTCTTAGTTTCTGCCGAACTCAAAGATATGCATTCAATTATTACCTAGTATTCCTTCAGAAGGAACTAGAAGTCCTGTGAGTCTATTGTTCTAATTATTAACTGCTTGTGTCTGCACTTTGGAACTCAGGGAAGGCCAAATGTGAAGCTGGAACATGGAAGGCTTGAACCAGAAGGCCTGCAGCATCCTGCTCAGTTTGAACCCCCTATTTTCTTCCATAGTCCTCAGTCTGGAGGGGAACAAGGACAAGACAAGAAAGTGAACAAAGCTTTGGATAGAGAGGTTAATTGTACATTTGGCAGAGGAACTCAGTTTTAGAGGGACTTGTTTCAAGAGTAGAAATGGTGACAACAAAGAGCTAAGTAACTTACCTACACTGTAATATTTTAACAGAATTCTGAACCAGCGTGATGAAGAGATGACAGTTGGCAGATAATTGGTAGAAAAACTCAAAATATACTGGACATAAAGAGATTTATTCTGAAATTCAAGCCGAAGCCAACCAGACAATCAAGACAGATGTAATTAACACAAACTGAAGAAGACACAAGAGAAGGAAAAGTAATTTTTTTGGCAAAGGATTATTGTTTGAAATTTCTTTACTGCTAGGCAACTCTGGACACTGATTTGATTTTTATTGCAATGCAGTGATAACAAAGTCACATATCATTATGTTTCCTCAGAGGATATTGAAAGGAAAAGTCTCTCCCTTTCTGTTACTTAAACATTGATTTTTAACCTAGGTTGAGAGATTCTCAGCCTGATGACTAGCTTTCCTGCAGCATCCAGACTAGTGTTGACTAAGAATGATGCCTGGCACCTCTGGAGGTTAAAAGTCTGCTGAATAAAACATAATTCTCAACTGTTAGACAGGTTTTTTTCTTTTTTTTCCTGTTGACAGTGGTTTTTCTTGGAAGTGTATCTGGAGTGGGTTAGGAGGATGAGTGTAGTTTAACAACACTAAGCTATGTGACTTCTTTAACAATGGAACAGTTAGAGTTTCAAGAAATTCACAGCCATGAATTCAGTGAGAGAACGTCAGTTTTCCCTGAGAGAGATATGAAGGTGCAGCCAAGCATGGGCATATTTGGTGAATCCCCTTCATCCTTGCATTTTTCTCTTCTGTTTGTTTAAATATTTTTAAATATAACACAGATGCAATTCTTTGTAACTTAAGCAAAAACATAAAAGATTGCATCAGTAATTCTAAAATCCCTTGATGCCCTTCCTCCATTTTCTTCTAGTAGTGGTAGCTATTAAAATGGAATAAATGACCTTGTTTAATATCTTGTTGAGCAAAAAGACACCTTGTCTATAAAGCACTGTATTTCCATAACTTCAAAATCAGGTAGTGCTTGACCACTGGTGAAGATTACTTTTAATACTTTTCCCAAGAGGGTTTCTCATTAAAATGATTCTGTGTCAAGAGCTAATGCAGAAACTCATTTCACTTCTTAATTACCTCATGGGTGGAAATTGCTTCCTAAGCTTTACTTGGAACTAATTTTTCCCCCTTAGCTTAATTTCCTAACTCACCAAATTCAATTGCCTGTGATAAATACAAATAATAAAAACAGTCAGCCTGTCACCTGAAATCCTCCAGCAACAAAAATTATATTTCTCAGTTATATCTGTTATGAACCACCTATTCTATGTAAAGATGTGCAACCCATCTTGAAACTGCAGGCCTTTTATTTTCTCTCTGAGCCTGGACATTGTTAGGCCTATTTTAATTCAAAGGCTGTTAGTGTCTCAACTTTCAGTAATGCACTGAGCAAAAATAATCTATGAGAGGTGAAATAGAAATGTATTCAGGTTGACCTGAACCTATCACATCTGATCATCATAAATAGCTTGACACTACAGCACATCTTTTACAGTTCCTACCTCGGAGAAATTTATGTTGAATTGGAAGCTCAATTTTGCTACCTACCATTAAGAAAAGTCAGATGGAGCTCAGATAAAGTAACCTAACTTGGCAGGAGTTCCACAAATGCCACTTGCCTCCCTCTTTGGTGAGGAATGGATACTGCCTTTCAGAGCAGCCTTGAGTATAGAGTCTTGATTCAAGCAGATCTCCACAGCTCCTCCTGATCCTTACTTTTGATAAAAGTCCAGCCAGATAAAAGACTTGATTCCAACACTTTACCATTAAAGAAAAAGGAAAGAATAAATTATTTAGAAGGAGAGAAAGAGCTGAGCAACTTAGAGAATTGAGAATTTCTTTAAGAAACTTTCCTGTTGATGAGTACTTGTCTTTATTGAATGCCTAATATACATTAATGAAATGAGCAGATGTTTATTTACATTAAAACATTTTAAATTCAAAGTTTGAATATAAACTAGTATACCTACTACATAAAATACCACTCAATTTTGATGTATATTTACATACAAAGCATTAGGTTTTGTAACTAGTATGTTGATGATGATTGAATTTTGAATGTTATTTTCCAATACATTTCTTGCCTTTGAAGCTCATCAAATTCATTCCCTTAACCTAATACATAACATTGCTATGGATTACTTAATTATAAAAGTTAATATTTTGTTTCTATTAACAGAAAAATAAATTCTTTGGGAAATATATATGACTAATTAATATATACAGAGAAGGCAATGGCAACCCACTCCAGTACTCTTGCCTGGAAAATCCCATGGATGGAGGAGCCTGGTGGGCTGCAGTTCATGGGGTCGCGAAGAGTCAGGTACGACTGAGCGACTTCACTTTCACTTTTCACTTTCATGCATTGCAGAAGGAAATGGCAACCCACTCCAGTGTTCTTGCCTGGAGAATCCCAGGGACAGCGGAGCCTGGTGGGCTGGCGTCTATGGGGTCACACAGAGTCGGACACGACTGAAGCGACTTAGCAGCAGCAGCAGCAATTAATATATATTTTTTAAAATGCTTACTTTCTTTGGTAATCAGAAAAATTAAATCAACATTCTCCACTTAACTGACTTACCAGATTAAGCCCCTCCATCTCTATTGTACTACATAACAGTTGATAGATGTATTTAATTTAATTGATTAGTTAACAGGAAGGAAAACTGAACTCTATGGCAAGTGGCAGCACACTTGTGCTCCCAGCAGTTGAGCATGATACTTATAATACTATGAATCAGTTGTGTTTGTTCTCAAATCATTTTATAATAGCAATACTTGTCATTACAATCACATAATTTGGTTATGTTAATTGTGTACAACTAAAGAAGAAAACATTACTGTTACTTCTATGTTGAGTGTGTCTAGAAAGTCTCACTAAAAATGAGTTAGGAAAAAATATTACTGGTCTTGAAATATACAATATATATATACACAACTGTAAGAAAAATGAAAACGATAAGTATTTCGGACTGTGTGTTTAGAGCACTTTAGATCTTCTCTCCATTTTATAATAGAGAATGGAAATCATAGAAGACCAATTATAGCAGTAATTTATGCAAGAAAATCCAATCATGTACCTGAAAAAATAAAGCTTCTAATCCTGAAAGAAGTCATAGTTCTGCTATCTAGCATTTCTAATAACATGCCTCAGCAATTTATGTTCAGCTTGTTTGAAGCAGCACTTTGTTGCGTGGTGTCTGTACTAATTTGCAGTATATCTGATTAACTGGTCCATCTTTGATGTTAGCTTTTCCTTTGCACAGCTGATAACGAGTGTGACTGACTGTGTTATGTTTGGCAACTGCCCATCCACACTTCTTCCCCACTGGAGATGAGTTTATTTCCCCATTCCACTGACTTAGACTTGCCCACGTGACTTATAGAAGTGACAAGGTGTCAATTCTGAGCTAAGGCTTTGTGAGGTTTGGCCAATTTCTGGGAGTTCTCTTGAACCTCTGACATCCATCATGAGAAGATCATATCCCAGACTGAAGTTGTCCTCTTAGCCTGACTTTCAAAATGAGAGACAGAGAGAGGAAAACTGAATCTGACCAGCAGCCTAGGATCGGGTGATGAGCCAGCTAAGCTGGGCCAAGTTGAGCTAAGTTGCAGCTAACCGGTGAACTGTGATCGTGAGACAACTGGGTGTTGTTGAAGGCGCTGGGTTTTGTTTTGTTTTTTCACATGATTATTGCAGAGAAATCAGACAAATCCAGCATTTAACTAACTAGAAGACTAGTCTCACTTTTAAAAAAAATGTTCCTTTTTTATACTTTGTCTAGAGCATGTACCCAGTATTCCATTTTCCCCATTGGAGATGACCCTTACTCATAAGTAAATATTTGCACTGGTATTATTTGGAAATACTTATTTCATAGCAAGTCCAAAACAATACTTTGAAATGTGTTTGTAATTCGCTTGAGAAGTTTGCCTTAACAGATGCTGCCCAAGATAGTAATGGCTTTGGCTGTGCTTCAAAATTTGAAGAATCAATGCATCTAAATATATTTTAAATAATTTTAAATGTTTGATACTCATGTATTATATTTATGATTTCTTGTTTTATGTCAACTTTTTAAGTTACCCTGAAGCTACTTGTGACAGCGGCATTTTACGAGTATATTATTGTTGGCAAAGAACACATATCTGGCATTAGCGAGAGTGTGGGAAAATGGACAGCCTCTCTATACTCTCATATAATGGTTCCAACCTTTTTGGCACCAGGAATAGGTTTCGCGGAAGACAGTTTTGCCATGGATTGGGGTTGGAGGAATGGCTTGGGGATGATTCAAGCACATTGCATTTATTATGCACTTTATTTCTGTTATTAGTACATCGGCTCCACCTCAGATCATCAGACATTAGATCTGGGGGTTGGGGACCCCCACTCTAATAGTTGAAGTGCGTACCTTTTGGAAGTGGTAAGCAGAGTGCCTCTGGTCTTACCATAAGACATGTGGAAGGAGCCATTCTGTTCTTATTATGTGCTATACCCAGAAGAGGACTTGGCACATATTTGGCAATCATCAACTATATAATTAATGGAGCACGTATGTGCCTAAATGCTGGTAACCCTCTGAGATTGGCTTTATTAACCCCTTTTCCTCCCCCTTGCTTATTTTCTCATGGGAGTGTAATTGTACTTATGACTATAGGCAGAAAGAAGTGCCAGCAATAGTGAGATGAAGTGGGCTGGTGACTCACTGACTGACTAGTCTTTTTATAGACTATTGATTGGGTATCTAGTAGTAGGAATAAAAATTGGAAATGAGCATGCAATTTGCCTTGGTAAAATTACAATATTTCCAAAGACATTGCCTCTTCTCTAGTGTGTCTGGACACATCTATTGCTATCAGTTGAGTTGTAGGATTACAAGGATATTTGTTGTAGGCTTGATTATAGTAGTGAATAATTACAAACAACATAAAATGTCTGACCGTAGAGAACTGGTGAAATCTATGAAATACAGCATGTCTTCATTTAGTAGGAACTGAGTAAATATTGTTGACTCATTGACTGTAGCCTTTAAAAATGAGGAGGTACCTCTTACACTGTTGGTGGGAATGCAAATTAGTACAGCCACTATGGAAAACAGTGTGGAGATTTCTTAAAAAGCTGGAAATAGAACTGCCATATGACCCAGCAATCCCACTTCTGGGCATATACACCAAGGAAACCAGATCTGAAAGAGACACGTGCACCCCAATGTTCATCGCAGCACTGTTTATAATAGCCAGGACATGGAAGCAACCCAGATGCCCATCAGCAGACGAATGGATGAGGAAGCTGTGGTACATATACACCATGGAATATTACTCAGCCATTAAAAAGAATTCATTTGAATCAGTTCTAATGAGATGGATGAAACTGGAGCCCATTATACAGAGCGAAGTAAGCCAGAAAGATAAAGACCATTACAGTATACTAACACATATATATGGACTTTAGAAAGATGGTAACGATAACCCTATATGCAAAACAGAAAAAGAGACTCAGATGTATAGAACAGACTTGTGGACTCTGGGAGAAGGCGAGGGTGGGATGTTTCAAGAGAACAGCATCGAAACATGTATATTATCTAGGGTGAAACAGATCACCAGCCCAGGTTGGGTGCATGAGACAAGTGCTCGGGCCTGGTGCACTGGGAAGACCCAGAGGGATCAGGTGGAGAGGGAGGTGGGAGGGGGGACTGGGATGGGGAATACATGTAAATCCATGGCTAATTCATTTCAATGTATAACAAAAACTACTGTAATGATGTAAAGTAATTAGCCTCCAACTAATAAAAATAAATGGGAAAAAAAAAATGAGGAGGTACATGTATATGTATTGACAATGAAAAAAGTCCACAGTATATTAGTAACAGTAACAGGTTACCAAGTGGCATGTATAATGTAGTTCTATTTCTGGGAGGTGGGACGAACAGCACACATAACTATCATTGGACCCTCTCCCTCTATCATTCTATTTATCTGTATCTGTAGAAATGTTTGAAGACTCTTACCTGAATGTTAAAAGCTGTTATTCCGGGGCTTCCCTAGTGGCTTAGTTGTAAAGACTCTGCCTGCCAATGCAGGAGACACGGGTTCTATCCCTGATGCAGGAAGATCCCGCATGCCGTGAAGCAACTAAGCCTTTGAGCCACAACCTGAGCCTGTGCTCTAGAGCCCAGGACCCAAGACTGCTACACCCACGTGGCACAACTGCTGAAGCTTGCACACCCTAGAGTTTGTGCTCCACAAGAGCGGCCACTTCAGTGAGATACTCACGCACTGCTGCTAGAGAAGGGCTCTCCTTGCCACAGCCAGAAAACGGCCCTGCAGCATGGAAGACACCGCACAGCCAAATAAATAAGTGCAACCATTTAAAAAAAAAATTTTTAAAAAGTTACATCAGGGGGTAAAAACTTGAGTCATTATTCTCTTTTTAACTTAATTTTTTACTTTCTTATTTTACAATTATTAAAAAAAGAAAGAATACAATTTTGAAAAGAGAATTGTATGTGAAGTATTTGAGGATGGACTTTGCTATAAAATGAAATCAACAGTTCAGCAGGTAAAGGATACTCACTTTCCCAATTTCCATGTGGTTTGCTTGTCACAGTGTTTATGGGTGAATTCACAAGTATTAACAGATGACGGGTTGGAAAATTTAGATTTTTCTACCAGATCCACATTCTGTGTTGCATTCTACCTTCCCAATGGTAGCAGCTGATCACTTTTTCTGTAGAACATGGCGGAAGGTACTTTTGGGCATTTTTCCTTAACCAGATATTATTCATTAACCAGAAAATAAATAGCAGAAACTGACATGCAAAGCACTATTTAAAATTAAATTCATTCTCCATTCTTCAAATCCTTTCCCCAGAGATTTCAATGCCTGGAGAATACCCAGATGTGTAATATATAGGGCATACTTAAAATAGTACTTCTTGTTTATCTGAAATGCAAATAGAACTAGGTGCCCTATATTTTATTTCTGATCAGTCTAGCAACCTACTGGCAACCCATATTTTTGGCCTAACTTTCTCATTTAATAGGAAATAACTGAACCTGCCTGCAGGGCTAGTGTCAGAGGTAGTGTATGCTTCACTTCCTCTCTCAACCCCTGGCCCCTGACTTTGCATTGACTCATCCAGTCCTAGCACCGACAGCTTGTAGTGACTGTGTTTTCCTTTAGTGTCAAATGAACCTATTTGCATTCTACACCTGATTAATAAAAATAAATACTAGTACTTTTGTTATACAGAACAACAACAACAAAAATTCCCTATTTTTTTTCTTTTTCTTCCTTTCCTCCTCTACCAGCCAAGAAAGTATTAACGATATGGTTCAATAATAATCTTCATTATCTCCTAGTATAAAAGGATGCCCATTGTAGTAGGTGAGTTACATACTGCCAAAATAGTCCCACATGAACAACCATCTCAAAATGTATCACTTAGAGGAGGCAGTGTGAGATGGCAGCATAAGATCCTGAACTCACATCCTCCTAAGGACACAGTAGGTCTATAGCTACACATGGACCAATTCCCTTTGAAAATGACCTGAAACCTAGCTGAATAACTCCTCCACAGTGAAGGATAAAAGAAACAGATCAAGATGAATAGGACTAGAATTGGCACATGTACCCTCTTGATGCTATGTATAATATAAAATAAGAAGCTGATCAGAATATAGTGTATAGCGAGGGAACTGTACTAAATGCTCTGTGGTGCCCTGAATGGCAAGGAAGTCTGAAAGGGAGGGATCTGTGTATATGTGTGGCTGATTCATTTTACTCTCCAGTAGAGACTAATGCAATATTGTAAAGCAACTGTAATCCAATAAAATCAATTTTTATATGAAGATGAGAACTCTATACCCAGTGCAGTGACTCACAATTAGGAAGGACTTCACAAACATGGAGCTCCTCTCTGAGGACTGGGCTGGAGATCTGTGCCCAACATCAGGCACCCCAGTCCTTGGGACCCATACCAGAGAAACAAGCCCCCCAAACATCTGGCTTTGAAAACCAACAAGACTTTCATCCAGGAGAACCATAGGACTGTAGGGAATAGAGTCTCCAAGGATGCTGTCCCTAAAGGGCCCACACGCCCTGGGAGCTAGCACAAAAGCAGAATTTGAAAAGCACCCATAGTACATGTGAAGAACACCCATCTGCTGATCTTAAAGCATTCGGCCAGGTGTAGGTGCTGAAAGTGAAAGTTACTCAGTTGCGTCCAGCTCTTTGAGACCCCATGGACTATAGAGTCCAGGCCAGAACACTGGAGTGCATAGCCTTTCCCTTCTCCAGGGGATCTTCCTGACCCAGGGATGGAACCCAGGTCTCCCGCCTTGCAGGCAGATTCTTTACCAGCTGAACCACCAGGGAAGCCCAAGAATACTGGAGTGGGTAGCCTATCCCTTCTCCAGGGTATCTTCCCAGCCCAGGGATGGAACCCAGGTCTCCCGCCTTGCAGGCGCTGGTGGCATGATTTCTGCACTGACCCTGTGACCTGCTGGTGCTGATGACTGTCTCACCCCTGGGCCACTCCTGCAGCCAGCCCAAGCTGTGTGGGCACGCACAGCCCGCCCAGGGGACACAACTTGGGTCCCTACCATGGTGACAAGGAGAAATTGTATTTCTGGGTCCTCTGAGTGGGAACATTTGTAGGGGTTCTTCTTGGAAGGCCACCACCCGCAGGGCACTACATAGATAGCCGACTGAAGCACCCTATTTGCTAGTCATAGAGTTTCAACCTGAGACAAACACTTGCAGTTTACCACACATCCAGAGGCCACAAAAGTCCTCTCAGGGAACAGGAGACAGGGGCCAACACCTCATTGTAGCTGGTGAGAGAGTTAACTTAGGCAGGTTGATAAGGAGTCCAAGCCTGGGGCCCCTTTAAGGCGGAGGTAAACGTTCTTTCTCTTTCACATTCCTTTCAGACAAGTAGGCCTTGTGGCCTACTGAACAAGCATCTCTTGTTAAAGGGCATCCCTTTCTCGAGCTTTGAATGGATGTTATGGGAGAACGCCTGGGTAAAACTTCCACAGTCTTGAGTTCTGGGTTAACCTGTTCCTTCTGGCTAATCTCGTGCTGATGTCATACCAGAATGTATGGTACAGGAAAGGGTCTGAGCAAAATTCTCACAGCATTGAGATAGTTTTTTAACCCACTCTCAGCAGCTAGTTGAGAAGTATATAAGACCCCACTTAAACTAGTGAGGCGGGTACTCTCCTGCCCCCTTCTGATTCCAATGTCAGAAGCTTTTTCTGTTGCTTTTGCTTTAAATAAAATCTAGACAAATCTCTGAGGGACCTAGACTGTCTTTGGTCCCAGAGTTAAATCTTCTCCTTCAGAGACACGAATCTGACTGCACCCTTCACCATTTACTGCTAAGCTATCAATGGCCTTACTGTGGCCTTGTGGTTACCTTGCAGAAAGGAGTTCACACACTTGACTGGAGCCCCTATTTTTGTAACTATTAACCAAAAGGACATCTCCAGACCATCTGATCTGGAGGCCAGCAGGGTTTACAAATGTGATCCCACAGGACAGTATATATTTGAATATCTTAAAGATAAGTCTGAAGGCTTAGCTTCTAATCAGCCTGGAACTAGGTTCTGACTGGGATTCCTCCCTCTAGAACACTCACAAATACTTTCATTTTATTTGATTAATGTTTTCCTTTTTCACTATTTATTTTTAATTGATGATGGCTTGATGATATTGGTTTCACTTCTGTCATACCTCAACATGAGTTAGCCATAGGTGTACCTATGTCCCCTGCCTCTTGAATCTCCCTCCCACCTCCCTCCCATTCCCACCCATCTAGGTTATTACAGAGGCCCTGTTTTTGAGTTCCCTGAGTCATTCAGCAAATTCCCATTGGCTGTCTATTTACATATGTTAGTGTACGCATCCACGCTACTCTCTGCATTTATCTTACCCTCTCCCTCTTCTTTCCCATCCTTATCCATAAGTCTGTTCTCTACCTCTGTGTCTCCATTCCTGCTCTGCGAACAGGTTCATCAATACCATCCTTCTATGTTCCATAAGTATGTGTTGATATATGGTATTTGTTTTTTCTCTTTTTGACTTTACTTCAGTCTGTATAATAGGCTCTAGGTTCACCCACCTCATTAGAACTAATTCAAATGTGTTCCTTTTTATGTCTGAGTAGTATTTCACTGTATATATGTACCAGGGCTTCTTTATCAATTCATCTGTCAATGGACAACTAGGTTGCTTCAATGTCTTGGCTATTGTAAATAGTGCTGCAATGAACATTAGGGTAGTCTTTCTAGTTTGGGTTTCTTCAGGATATATGCCTAGAAGTGGTACTGCTGGGTCATATGGTGGTTTTATTCCTAGTTTTTAAGGAATCTCCATACTGTCTTCCATGATGGCTCTATCAATTTACATTCCCACCATTAATGCAAGAGGGTTCCCTTTTCTCCACACCCTCTCCAGCACTTATAGCTTGTGGACTTTTTGATTATGGCCATTCTGACTGGTGTGAGGTGATATCTCACTGTAGTTTTGATTTGCATTTCTCTGATAATGAGTGATGCTGAGCATCTCTTCCTGTGTTTATTAGCCGTCTGTGTGTATTATTTGGAGAAATGTTTATTTAGGCCTTTTGCCCACTTTTTGATCAGGTTGTTTGTTTTCCTGGTACTGAGCTGTATGAGCTGCTTCTACATTTTGAAAATCAATTCTTTGTTAGTTGTTTCATTTGCTGTTATTTTCTCCCATTCTGAGGGTGATCTTTTCACCTTGCTTATAGTTTCCTTTGCTGTGAAAAATCTTTTAAGTTTAATTAGATCCCACTTATTTATTTTTGTTTTTATTTCTAGTATTCTAGGAGGTGGGTCATAAAGGAACTTGCTATGATTTATGTCATACAGGAACACTCAAAAATCTTGACATACCATCAACAAGTGTGACCAATGAAGAATAAATCAGGTTGCTTAGACAATCACAGAGTTACAAGTGACAACTAAGAGCTAGAGCAAGTTTAAATAAAAAGGTTCTTTTCTATGTAAGGCTCTTGATGAAAGTGGAAGAGGAGAGTGAAAAAGTTGGCTTAAAGCTCAACATTCAGAAAACTAAGATCATGGCATCTGGTCCCATCACTTCAAGGGAAATAGATGGGGAGACAGTGGAAACAGTGGCTGACTTTATTTTTCTGGGCTCCAAAATCACTGCAGATGGTGACTGCAGCCATGAAATTAAAAGATGCTTACTCCTTGAAAGGAAAGTTATGACCAATCTAGATAGCATATTAAAAAGCAGAGACATTACTTTGCCAGCAAAGGTCCATCTAGTCAAGGCTATGGTTTTTCCAGTGGTCATGTATGGATTTGAGAGTTGGAATGTGAAGAAAGCTGAGTGCTGAAGAATTGATGCTTTTGTACTGTGGTTTGGAGATGACTCTTGAGAGTCCCTTGGACTGCAAGGAGATCCAACCAGTCCATCCTAAAGGAGATCAGTCCTGGGTGTTCATTGGAAAGACTGATACTGAAGCTGAAACTCCAATACTTTGGCCACCTCATGCAAAGAGTTGACTCATTTGAAAAGACCCTGATGCTGGGAAAGACTGAAGGCAGGAGGAGAAGGAGACGACAGAGGATGAGATGGCTGGATGGCATCACCGACTCAATGAACATGAGTTTGAGTAAACTCCAGGAGTTTGTGATAGACAGGGAGGCCTGGCGTGCTGCAATTTATGGGGTCACAAAGAGTCGGACATGACTGAGCAACTGAACTGACTGACTGACTGATTTAAGGCTGCTCCTTCAAGACAGGGAGAAGTAGCTATTACTTCATTAATACAGAGAAACAAACAGAGTCAAGAGAAATGAGGAGACAGAGGAATATGTTCCAAACAAAATAATAAGCTAGAACCCTTGAAAAAGCCTAAATGAAACAGAGGTAAGTAATTTATCTGATAAAGAGTTCAAAATAATGGTCATAAAGATGTTCACCAAACAGGAGAAGAAAGGATGAATACAGTGAAAACTTCCCAAAAGATAAAAATTTAAGAAAGTACCAATGGAAGTCACAGAGTTCTTCTGTTGTTTAGTGGTGATAAGCATCTTTAACTTTTGTTTATTTTGGAAATTTTGTCTCTTTCCTTCAATTCTAAACATTAGCCCTGTCAAGTAGAGTATTCTTGGTTGGAACTTTTGTTTTTCTTTTCTCTTTCCTTTCAGCACTTTGAATATATCATGCCACTCCCTCCTTGCCTTCAAAGTTTCTGCTGAAAGTCTTGGGAGAGCAGAGAGGTTTCTTACATATAAATGCTGTTTCCCTTATAGTTTAGTCGCTTCCCTCATAGTTTAGTCAGTTAAGAATCTGCCTGTAATGCAGAAGACCCAAATTCAATTCCTGGGTTGGGAAGATCCCTTGGAGAAGGAAATGGCAACCCACTCCAGTAAAACAAAAACTTTTCATAAAAGACAAAGATAGGTGTTAAATAATGATAAAAGGGTCAATCCAGCAAGAAGATGTAACATTTATATCTATGCACTCAACATCGGAGTACCAAAATGTATAAAGCAAATATTGGTGATGGACAGATAAGCCTGGCATGCTGCAGTCTGTGGTTCCAAAGAGTCAGACATGACTGAGCGACTGAACTAAACTGGGACTGAACAGACGTAAATAGAAAAATGGACAGCAATACAAGAATAGTATATAGACTTTAATACCCCAGAGACATAAATGGATAGATCATCCAAATAGAAAATCAAAAACAAAACATCAGCCTTAAATAAAACATCAGATTGGGTAGGCTTAATTGATTTTCTATAGAGCATTCCATTCAAAAGCCACACATTCTTTTCAAGTGCACATGGAACATTATCCAGAATAGTAATATTACGTATCAGGCAGTAAAATAAGTGTTAATAAATTTATGAATATTGTAATCATACCAAGAATCTTTCCAACCACAATTGTATGAAATGAGATCAATTATAAGAAGAAAACTGGGAAAACCACAAATGTGTGATGATTAAACAACATGCTACGAACATGAATTGGTCAACAAAGAAATCAAAGGAAAGATCAAAATGTACCCCAAGGCAAATAAAAATGAAAATACAACATAATAAAATCCATGGGATACATCAAAAGCAGTTTTAAGAGGGAAGTATATAGTGATACAAGCCTACATCAAGACATCAAGAAAAAAGAAAAATCTCAAATAGACAATATTATTTTACACCTAAAGTGACTAGAAAAAAAGAGAACAATATCCTAATTTAGTAAAAGGAAGGAAATAAAAGATTATAGCAGAATTAAATGAAATGGAGACTAAAAAGATGACAGAAAAGAAGAATGAAACCAGGATATTTTTCTTTGAAAAGAGAAACAAAATTGATAAACCTTCAGCCACATTCATTAAAAAAAAAAAAAAGAGCACCTGAGAGAGAGCCCAAATGAATAAAATCAGATTTGAAACAGAAATTACAATTGATACCAAAGAAATACAAAGGGTTATAAGAAATTTGTTGCTCAGTCATGTCTGACTCTGCCACCCCATGGACTGTAGCGCACCAGGCTTCCCTGTCCTTCACCATCTCCTGGAGTTTACCCAAACTCATGTCCATTGAGTATGTGATGCCATCCAGCCATTTCATCCTGTCATTCCTTTCTCTTCCTGCCCTCAATCTTTCCCAGCATCAGGGTCTTTTCCAATGAATCAACTCTTCACATCAGGTGGCCAAAGTACTGGAGCTTCAATGTCAGCATCAGTCCTTCCAATGAATATTTAGGGTTTGTTTCCTTTAAGATTGACTGGTTTGATCTCCTTTCTGTCCAAGGGACTCTCAAGAGTCTTCTCTAGCAACACAGTTTGAAAGCATCAATTCTTTGGTGCTCAGCCTTCTTTATGGTCCAGCTCTCACATCTGTACATGACTATTGGATCCATCCGTAGCATAGTAAAAACCCACAAGACCAAACAAATGAAGAGGAAATAGGCAGCTTACCTGAAAAAGAATCAATGTAATGATAGTAAAGATGATTCAAAATCTTGGAAATGAAATGGAGGCACAGATAAATAGAATGGAGACACAGACCAAGAAGATATAGGAAATGATTAATAAGAATCTAGAATAAATAGATAATCAGCAATGAATAACACAATAACTGAGATTAAAAATACACTATAGGTAACCAACATCAATATAACCAAAGCAGAAGAGTGGATAAGTGAGCTGGAAGAGAGAATGGTGGAAATGAAACAGCAGAATAGAGAAAAAAACAAAAAAAGAAAGAAAAATCAGGAAAGTCTTACAGACCTCAGTAACAACATTAAGCACACCAACATCTGACTTATAGAGGTCCCAGAAAATGAGAAATACAATGGGTGTGAGAAAATATTTGAGAGATTATACTCAAAAACTTTCCTAACATAGGAAAGGAAATATTCACCTAAGTTCAGGAAGCCCAGAGAGTCCTATATGGGATAAACCCAAAGAGAAACACATTGAGACACATATTAATCAAACTAACACAAATTAAACACAAAGAAAAATATTAAAAGCAGCAAGATAAAAGCAACAGATAACTTATAAAGGGATCCCCACAAAGCTAACAGCTGATCTTTCAACAGAAACTCTGCTGGCCAGAAGGGAGTGGCAGGATATACTTAAAGTGATGAAAGGAAAAACCTACAATCAAGATTACTGTATCCAGGAAGAATCTCATTTAGATTTGATGAAGAAATTAAAAGCTTTATAGACAAGTAAAAGTTAAGATAATTCAGCATCACCAAACCAGCTTTACAACAAATGTTAAAGAAACTTCTCTAGACAGGAAACATGAGAGAAAGAAAATGCCTACAAAAACAAACCCAAAACAATAAAGTAAATGGTAATAGACTCATACATAGCAGTGTATGAATGATTACATTACCTTAAATGTAAATGGATTAAAAGTTCCAGCCAAAATACACAGATTGGGTGAATGAATATGAAAACAAGATCTCTACACATGCTGTCTATAAGAGACCCTCTTCAGACCTAGGGACACACATAGACTGAAAATAAGGGGTTGGAAATCAAAAGAAAGCAGAAGTAGTAATACTCATATGAGACAAAATAGACTTTAAAATAAAATATCTTACAAGAGACAAGAAAGGACACTGCATAAGGGTCAAGGGATCTATCCAATAAAAAGATACAATTATAAATATATATGCACCAAACAAATGTAGGAACATGCCAAAACATAAGGCAAATGCTAGCAACTATTAAAGGGGAAACACAATAACACAATAATAGTGGGGGATTTTAACATCTCCAGTCACACCAATGGACAGATCATCCAGACAAAAATTAATAAGGAAACACAAATATTAAATGGAACATTGGACCAGGTAGACCTAATTGATGTCTACAGTACATTTCATCTGGAAACAGTAGGTTTCACTTTTTTCAAGTGCACAATGAACATTCTCAAGAATAGATCACATGTTGGGTCATAAATCAAGCCTTTAAATAAAAAGAAAAATAATTTCAAGTATCTTTTCTGAACACAATGCTATATGACTAGATATCCACTACAGGAAAATAAAATTGTAAAACATACAAACACATGGAGGCTAAACAATATGCTTTGAGTAATCAACGGATCACTGAAGAAATGAAAGAGGAAATAAAAAAAATTTAGAAACAAATAGCAATGAAAACACAACTCAAAACCTATGGGATGCAGTAAAAGCAGTGCTAAGAGGAAAGTTTATAGTAATACAAGCCTATGTCAAGAAACAAGGGAAACAACAAATAAACAACCTAAACTTCCACCTAAAGCAACTAGAAAAAGAAAGGGAAAAAAATCCTAAAGTTAATACCAGGAAAGGAGTCAGAAAGATCAGAGCAGAACTAAATGGAAAAAAATGAAGGAGAAAAGAACAAAGATCAATAAAGCTGATTCATCAATAAAACTGATCAGAAAAGCTGATTCTTTGAGAAGATAAACAAAATTGACAAACCATTAGGCAGATTCATCAAGAAGAGGAGAGAAGACTCAAATCAATGAAGTTAGAAATGAAAAAGGAGAAATTTCAACAGACAACACAGAAACATGGAGAATATTAAAAGACTATTATGAGTAACCATATGCCAACAAAATGAGCAATTTGGAAGAAATGGACAAATTCTTAGAAAAGTTAATCTTTGAAAACTTAATCAGGAAGGAATACAAAATATGAATAGACCAATCACAAGCACAGAAATCAAAACTGTACCCAAATATCTTTCAACAAACAAAAGCCTGGGGCCAGATGGCTTCACAGGCAAATGCTACCAAAAGTTTAGAGAGGAGCTCACACCTATCCTACTCAAACTCTTTCAGAAAATTGCAGAGGAAGGGAAACTCCCAAACTCATTCTACAAGGCCACAGTCAATGTGATACCAAAATCAAAGATACCACAAAAGAGAGAGAAAATTACAGGCTAATACCACTGATGAACATAGATGCAAAAGTCCTGAATAAAAGTCTAGCAAACAGAATCCAATAGCACATTACAAGGATCACACACCATGATCAAGTGGGATTTATCCAAGAAATGCAAGGATTCTTCAATATATGCAAGTCAGTGTGATATACCATATTAACAAATTGAAAAATAAAAATCATATGATCATCTTAATAGATGCAGAGAAATATTTTGATGAAATTCAGCACCCATTTATGATAAAAACTCTCTGGAATGTAGTCATAGAAAGAACATAACTCAACATAATAAAGGCCATATATGACAAACCCAGAGAAAACATTATTCTCAACAGTGAAAAACCAAAAGCATTTCCTCTAAGATCAGGAACAAGACAAGCATGCCTCCTCCCATCACTATTATTTAACATAATTTGGAAGTCCTAGCCATAACAATCAAAGAAGAAAAAGCAATAAAAGAAATCCAACTGGAAAAGAAGTAAAACTCTCACTGTTTGCAGATGACATATAATATACTATACATAGAAAACCCTAAAGATGCAACCAGAAAATTATTAGAGCTAATCAATGAATATAGTAAAGTTTCAGGATATAAAATTAATACACATAAATCCCTTGCATTCTTATATACAATCAATGAAGAATCAGAGAAATTAAGGAAAGAATCCCATTCACCATTGCAACAAAAAGAATAAAATACCTAGAAATAAACCTACCTAGAGAGAAAAAAGACTTGTATGAAGAAAACTATAAGATATTATAAAGCTATAAGATTTCTTTCTAAATCAAAAATGACAAAAACAAATGGAGAGAATCAATTTGGGTTGGAAGAATAAATATTGTGAAAATAACTATACTACCCAAAGTAAACTACAGTTTCAATTATAATCCCTATCAAACTACCAAGGGTATTTTTCACAGAATAGAACAAAAATTTTTCACAATTTAAATGAAAACACAAAAGTCTCTGAATAGCCAAAGCAATCTTGACAAAGAAAATCAGAGCTGGAGTAATCACCCTTCCTAAAGCTGTAGTCATCATGACAGTATGGCACTGGCACAAAAACAGAACAAGACAGAACAAGACAGAAAGCCCAGAGATAAACCCACACATCTATGGGCACTTTAACTTTGACAAGGGAGGTGAGAATAAACAATGGAGAAAAGACAACCTCTTCAGTAAGTGGTGCTAGGAAACTAGACAACTAAAACTGGAGCGATTCCTACCACCACACACAAAAGTAAACTCAAAATGGTTTAAAGACTTAAATGTAAAGCCAGAAACTATGAAGCTCTTAGAGAAAAACCTAGGCAATACATTCTTGGGCGTAAACCACAGCAAGATCCTCTTTGACCTACCTCCTAGAATAATAGAAATAAAAACAAAAATAAACAAATGAGACCTAATTAAACTTAAAAGCTTTTGTACAGAAAAGAAATAAACAAGATTAAAAGACAACGCTCAGAATGGGATGAAATATTTGCAAATGAAATATCTGACAAATGATTTTTCTCCAAAGTGTAGAAGCAGCTCATATAGCTCAATATTAGAAAAACAAACAGCCCAATCAAAAACATGGGTAGAAGACCTAAACAGACACTTCTCCAAAGAAGACATTCAGATAGCTAATAAACACATGAAAAAATGCTCAACATTGCTCATTATTAGAGAAATGCAAATAAAAACTACAAATGAGGTATCACCTCTTACCAGTAAGAATGGCCATCATCAAAAAATCTACAAGCAATAAATGTTGGAGAGGATGTGGAGAAATGAAACTCTCTTGCACTGTTGGTAGGAATGTAAATTGATACAGCCACTATGGAGAATAGTATGAAGATTCCTTAAAAAACTAGGAACATGCCTACCATATGACCCAGCATGTACCATGAGAAAAACATAATTTAAAAGAACACATGTATTTCAGTATTCATACAGCACTATTTATAAAAGCTAGGACATGAAAGCAATCTCGATGCCCATCAACAGATGAATGGATAAAGAAGATGTGGTATGTATACATACAGTGGAATATTACTCAGTCATAATAAAGAATGAATTTCAGTCATTTCTAGTGAGGTGGATGAACCTAGAGCCTGTTATACAGAGTGAAATAAGTCAGGAAGAAAAAAGCAAATATAGTACATTAATGCATATATATGGGATCTAGAAAAATGGTATTGATGAATCTTTTTGCAGAGAAGGAATGGAGATGCAGATATAGAGAATAAACTTGTGGACACATACAGGAAGGAAGGAGTGGGATGAATGGAGAAAGTCTCATTGACATATACACACTACCATGTGTGAAATAGATAGTGGGTGAGGGTGAGAAGTTGCCCCATAACAGAGGGAGCCCAACCTGGCACTGTGTGACGACCTAGAGGTGTGGGATGGTGGGAGGGAGGGAAGCTCATGGAGGAGGTGATTTGTATACAATTATGATGATTTGTGTTGCTGTACTGCAGAGAACACACAATATTGTAAAACAATTGTCCTCCAATTAAAAAAAAAAGAAGACCCAGTTGGGAAACATCAAAGCAGAAAGGGTTGGGAGAGGAGGTGGGGATGGGGAGAAAAAAAATCGGACTGATTACATTCTTTGTAGCCGAAGATGGAGATGCTCTATACACTCAGCAAAAACAAGACCTGGAGCTAACTGTACCTCAGATCGTGAGCTCCTTATTGCAAAATTCAGACTTAAGTTGAAGAAAATAGGGGAAACCACTAGGCCATTCAGGTATGACCTAAATCAAATTCCATATGATTATACAGCGGAGGTGATGAATAGATTCAAGGGAATAGATCTGGTAGAGTGCCTGAAGAACTATGGATGGAAGTTCGTAACATTGTACAGGAGGCGGTGGCTAAAACCATCCTTCAGAAATGAAACGTAGAAGCAAAGTGGTTGTCTGAGGAGGCCTTACAAATAGCTGAGAAAAGAAGAGAAGGAAAGGAGAAAGGGAAAGCTATGCCTAACTGAATGCAGAGTTCCCACGAATAGCAAGGAGAGAGAAGAAAGTCTTCTTAACTGAATAAAGCAAAGAAATAGAGGAAAACAACAGAATGGGAAAGACTAGAGACCTTCTCAAGAAAATCAAAGATACCAAGAGAACATTTCATGCAAAGATGTGCACAAAAAGGAAAGAAAAGGCAAGGTTTCTAACAGAAACAGATGAGATTAAGAAAAGGTGGAAGAATAAACAGAACAACTGTGCAAAAAATCTTCACGACCCAGATAACCATGATGGTGTGGTTACACACCTACAGCCAGACATCCCGGAGTGCAAAGTCAAGTGCGTCTTAGGAAGCATCACTATGAACAAAGTTAGTGGAGGTGATGGAATTCAAGCTGAGCTATTTCAAATCCTCAAAGATGGTGCTGTTAAAGTGCTACACTCAATATACCAGCCAATTTAGAAAACATAGCAGTGGCCACAGGACTGGAAAAGGTCAGTTTCCATTAAAATCCCAAAGAAAGACAATGCCAAAGAATGTTTAAATTACTGCACAATTACACTCATTTCACATGCTAGCGAGATTATGCTCAAAATCCTTCAACCTAAGCTTCAGCAGTAGGTGAATCGAGAACTTCCTGATGTACAAACGGGATTTAGAAATGGCAGAGGATCCAGAGATCAAGTTTCCAACATCTGCTGGATCATAGAAAAATCAAGTGAATTCCCCAAAAAAAAAAAAAATCTACTTTTGCTTCATTGACTGTGGTAAAGACTTTGACTGTGCAGATCACAATGGACTGTGGAAAATTCTTGAAATAGAAATGGGAATAACAGGCTACCTTACCTGCCTCCTGACCAAATTGTGTGGTGGCTCAGGTGGTGAAGTGTTTGCCTGCAATGTGAGAGGCCTGGGTTCGATCCCTAGGTTGGGAAGATACCCTGGAGAAGGAAAGGGAAACCCACTCTAGTACTCTTGCCTAGAAAATTACATGGATGGAGGAGCCTGGTGGGCTACAGTCCATGGGGTCGCAAAGAGTCAGACACGACTGAGCGACTTCACTTTCTTTCTTACCTGCCTCCTGAGAAACCTGTATGCAGGTCAATAAGCAACAGTTAGAACTGGACATGGAACAATGGACTGGTTCAAAAATTGGGAAAGAAGTGTATATTGTCACTCTGCTTATTTAATTTCCATGCAGAGGACACCATGTGTAATGCTGGGCTGGTTGACTCACAAGCTGGAATCAAGATTGCCAGGAGAAATACTAATAACCTCAGACATGCAGATGATACCACTTTAATGGTAGGAAGTGAAGAGGAACTAAAGAATCTCTTGATAGAGGTGAAAGAGGAGAGTGAAAAACCTGGCTCAAAAGTCAACATTTAGAAAACAAAGGTCATGGCATCTGGTCCAATCACTTCATGGCAAATTGATGGGGAAAAAGTGGAAACAGTTACAAATTTCATTTTCTTGGGCTCCAAAATCACTGTGGATGGTGACAGTGGCTAAGGAATTAAAAGATGGTTGCTCCTTGAAAGAAAAGCTATGATAAACCTAGACAGGATAATAAAAAGCAGAGATATCACTTTGCTGACAAAGATCCATATAGTCACAGCTATGGTTTTCCAGTAGTCATGTACAGTTGTGAGAGTTGGACCTTAAGAAAGGCTGAGCGCCAATGAATTGATGCTTTCATACTGTGGTGCTAGAGAAGACTCTTGAGAGTCCCTTGAACAGCAAGGAATTCAAACCTGTCAACTCTAAAGAAATCAACACTGAATATTCATTGGAATGACTGATGCTGAAGCTGAAGCTCCAATACTTTGGCCACCTGATGCAAAGAGCTGATTTGTTGGAAAAGACCTTGATGCTGGGAAAGATTGAAGGCAGGAGAAGGGGGCAACAGAGGATGAGATGGTTGGATGGCATCACCGACTCCATGGACATGAGTATGAGCAAACTCTGGAAGATAGTGAAGGGCAGGGAGGCTTGGTGTGCTCCAGTTCATGGGGTTGCAAAGTGTGAGACATGTCTTGGAGCCTGAACAGCAACAACCATCTTACAAAACATACAAAAATTAACTCAAAGTGAATGTAAGACTAGAAACCACAAAATCACTAGAATTCCACATAGGCAGAAACCTCTAGAATGTAATGACATAAGCATAAGATTTACTTAGTTCTTGAGTCTGGGGGTGACTTTTTAAGACTGAGCTTGCCTGGGCAATTCTGGTCTTAGCTGGGATCTGACATGTCTGGAACACAACTGCCTGGGCAACACAAGTCACTGGATCATGCCTTCTTCATCTTCCAGCAGACCAACTTGGGCATGTTCTTATGACAGAGACAAAGATGTAAGAGCGCAAGTGGAATCATGGTCTCCTTTTATAGTCTCATTTTGCATATCATTTGATAATATCTTTTTATCCATACAAGTCACATGTCCAACCAAAATCAAGGGACAGAAACATAATCCATCCATTGGTGGGAGAAAAAGTGTAAATTCACATGAAAAAGAGTATGTGAATGACTGAAGGTGTCATTAATGCAATCTATATATCACACAAAATTCATGTGATAATTAAAATTAATAATGATGGTTCATACATGCTCTGTCATGTGTGACTCTTTGCAACCCCATAGACTTCAGTCTGCCAGGCTCCTCTGTCCTGGTAGATTTTCCAGGTAAGAAAACTGGAGTGGGTTGCCGTTTCCTACTCTAGGGGTTCTTCCCGACCAAGGGACTGAATCTGCATCTCCTGCATTGGCAGGCGGATTCTTTACCACTGCTCCACCTGGGAAGCCTCAAAAATGATGATTAACCTTTACTATATAGTTGAACAGTTCTCTTTGGCAAAGTATGACATCAGTGAGCGCTCTCTCCTAATGTTGAATGAGTCATCTGGCTCAATGTGATTCTCATAATTGCTCATATTCTAGGGACAACATCTACTTCTTAGGCATACTGGAGCCACCTGTGAAAAGAATAGGTCAGTGCTTCCCTAAGGAAGGCCTAGCAATAGCTCTGCTTGAAGCTGAACACAGTTTGCATTTTCAACTCATAAACTGATTTTCAGTCTAACCAGGCAACTATTGCACTGTTTTTTACTGAGCCCATCAAAATTAAAAATCTATTTAACATTTTTTCTAAGCTTCTATTAAATACACAATATGCACTGCACAGATAATGTAACACAGAATGAAATGGAAAATAAGGTCTTCATCCATCCCTAATCTAATTGTAGCAACTTGCTGATAACCAAGGAAAGAACCAGAAGGTAATCATTTCCTCTTTTGAATGAAGAAGAGTTTTGCAGCCTGAGCAACTGTCTGAATTTCAAGCTCCATTTGCTGAAACTAACACAAAACAGTATATTTTACTCTTTTGGAATCACCATGCAAAATTGTTTAGAGACTACTGCAGAAATTTATATTCATTTTCACCTTCTAATAATCATTATGTTCTATCATACTTTATAACAAAACAAATACCCTGAATTTTATAAAATTAAGGGAGAATAAAATTGAATTATAAAGGGTTTTCCCTGATGTTACTGGCAATTAGCATTTAAATAAAGATTTAAATCATCCATAGCACAAAATCGAGGGAAACTATTACATTTAATTAAATGTATTACTCACAATGATTAAAATAGAAACTTGAAAATGATTGCTCACTAATTTCATTCTTACAGATCTAAAGGAAATTTTAATATTTTAATTATTTTTCTGTGTGTATGTGACATGTACCATATAACTAGAATCACAAACCAAAGAGGGTTTATCCTATTTTCTGAATTTATGTGTATAGCTTTCCAGGAATATATTACTAAACATAAATAATATGAGGAGTGCTAATGTAGTCAATGAAATTGCAATGTTGTTACTGGAAATGTGTACATTTAAAAATTAACCTTGAATTCGTGAACTGACTCTGTATACCAACTATGCATGTAGGATAATTAGAATAGTTTTTTCCCCCCCTTCTCAGTTTGGGCATACAGATTATGCTATAAATAGCCCTCATAAGAAAACCAGTATGACAGAGTTAAAGAGTATTAGGCTCAGCATCAGATGTTCTGACTGGGTCTCCAACTCTTATATTCTACATGACTTCGGGCAAATCTCACCAGAGCCTTATGTCTATCTGCTAAGCTTCATTTGAGATAAACAATGGCACACTTCAAGAACACAATCTACAAACAGCTGAAAGGAGAAGTACACAGAAGAAAATAAAAGATGAGGTTCCTACTTACTTTTTTTGGAGTCAATTGGCTTTTTCTATAATCAGGCATGAGAAAGATCAATAATTTCTCTGATGTCAATAATGTGGATAAGCAACAAATATTATGAACTTTAACTATGAAAATGCTTTGTAAAACCATGGCTACAAAATATAATGATATTACTCATCATTAGGATTTCTAAAATGTGGATAAGAGTCTTTCCAAACAACTCATAAACTCATACATACACCCTGAATTTTTATAATTGATCAATGTTATTAGTATTTCTAAACTTTTGGAGGGTTGTGGATACAGAATTTGCCAAAGTTTTGTGCTTCATACATAGAAACAAAATATCTATACATAAAAATTGGGGAATTTTGTGCACAATTCCAATAGGATTTATTAGATTACCTGAAACCATGTAGACCTCTGATTTTACAGTTAGATATTGGCTCATTCCTAAATTTCAAGCAATTTGTTGGTTTAGGAGTAATTTAGATTTTAATGTTTTCTTACTTTTTTCTTTTTGAGAGAAAACCGATATAGTTTTTTTTTTTTTTTTTAACTTCTCAGCAACTTTTAGGATACTTTTATTTTTATTTTTTTTTAACTTATTTTTTTTATTGAAGGATAATTGCTTTACAGAATTTGGTTGTTTTCTGTCAAATTTCAACATCAATCAACTATAGGTATAAATATACCCCTCCCTTTTGAACTTCACTCCCCTCTCCCTCCCCATCCCTTCCCTCTAGGTTGATACAGAGCCCCTGTTTGAGTTTCCTGAGCCACACAGAAAATTCCCTGTTGGCTATCTATTTTACATATGGTAATGTAAGTTTCCATGTTACTCTCTCCATCCATCTCACCCTCTCCTTCTCTCTCTCTATGTCCATAAGTCTATTCTCTATGTCTGTTTCTCCATTGCTGCCCTGTAAGGAAATTCTTTAGTACCATTTTTCTAGATTCTGTATATATGCATTAGAATACAATATTTATCTTTCTCTTTCTGACTTACTTCACTCTGTATAAGAGGTTTTAGGTTCATTAGAACTGACTCAAATGTGTTCCTTTATATGGCTGAGTAATATTCCATTGTGTATATATACCACATCTTCTTTATCGATTCATCTGTCGATGAACATCTAGGTTCCTTCCATGGTCTAGCTATTGTATATAGTGCTGCAATGAACAATGGGATACATGTGTCTTTTTCAATTTTGGTTTCCTCAGGGTATATGCCTAAGAGGGGGATTGCTGCGTCATATGGTGGCTTTATTCCTAGTTTTATAAGGAATCTCCATACTGTCTTCCATAGTGGTTGAGTCAATTTACATTCCCACCAACAGTGCAAGAGTGTTCCCTTTTCTCCACACCCTCTCCAGCATTTATTGTGTGTAGACTTTTTGATGATGGCCATTCTGACCAGTGTGAGGTGATATGTCATGGCAGTTTTGATTTGCATTTCTCTAATAATGAGCAATGCTGAGCATCTTTTCATGTTTTTGTTAGCCACCTGTATGTCTTCTTTGGAGCGATGACTGTTTAGGTTTTTTTCCCACTTTTTGATTGGGTTTGTTTTTCTGGCATTGAGTTGTATGAGCTTCTTGTATATTTTGGAAATAAATCCTTTGTCAGTTGTTTCATTGACTATTATTTTCTCCCATTCTGAGGGTTGTCTTTTCACCTTCCTTGTAGTTTCCTTTGCTGTGCAAAAGCTTTTAAATTTAATCAGGTCCCACTTGTTTACTTTTGTTTTTATTTCCATTCCTCTAGGATGTGGATCATAGATGATCTTGCTTTGATTTATGTCATCGAGTATTCTGCCTATGTTTTCCTCAAAGAGTCTTATAGTTTCTGGTCTTACATTTAGGTCTATAATCCATTTTGAGTTTATCTTTGTGTATGGCATTAAGAAGAGTTCTAATTTCACTCTTTAACATGTAGCTGTCCAGTTTTCCCAGAAACATTTATTGAAAAGGCTGTCTTTGCCCCATTGTATATTCTTGCCTCCTTTGTCAAAAATAAGGTACCCATGGTTGCATGGATCTGTTTCTGGGCTTTCTGTCTTGTTCAATTGTTCTATGTTTCTGTTTTTGTGCCAGCACCATACTGTCTTGATGACTGTAGCTTTGTAGTATAGTCTGAAGGCAGGAAGCTTGATTCCTCCAGCTCCATTCTTCTTTCTCAGGACTGCTTTGGCTAATTTGGGGTCTTTTGTGTTTCCATATGAATTGTGAAATTTTTTGTTCTAGTTCTGTGAAAAATGTCATTGGTTATTTGATAGGGATCACATTGAATCTGTAGATTGTGTTTAGTGGTATAGTCATTTTCACAATATTGATTCTTCTTACCCAGAACATGAAATATCTCTCCATCTGTTTATGTCATCTTTGATTTCTTTCACTAGTGTCTTATAATTTTCTGTGTACAGTTCTTTTGTCTCCTTAGGCAAGTTTATTCCTAGATATTTAATTCTTTTTGTTGCAGTGGTGAGTGGGATTGATTCCTTAACTTGTCCTTCTGATTTTTCATTGTTAGTATATAGAAATACAAGTGATTTCTGTGTACTGATTTTGTATCCTGCAACTTTGCTAAATTCACTGACTAGCTCTAGTAATTATCTGATACTATCTTTAGGGTTTTCTGTGTACAGCATCATGTCATCTGCAAAAAATGAGAGCTTTATTTCTTCTTTTCCAATCTGTATTCCTTTTATTACTTTTACTTCTCTGATTGCTATAGCTAGGACTTCCAGAACTGTGTTGAATAATAGTGGTGAAAGTGGACACCCTTGTCTTGTTCCTGTTTTTAAGGGGAATCCTTTCAGTTTCTCACTATTGAAAGTAATGTTTCTTGTAGGCTTATCATATATGGCCTTTACTATGTTGTGGTATATTCCTTCTATGACCATTTTTTTTTTAAAGAGTTTTAATGATAAATGGGTGCTGAATTTTGTCAAAGGCTTTTTCTGCATCTATTTAGATTATCATATTTTCTTTTATCTTTCAGTTTGTTAATATGGTTTATCACATTGACTAATTTGCATATATTGAAGACTCCTTGCATACCTGGAATAAACCCAACTTGATCATGGTATATGAGCTTTTTGATGTGCTGCTGAATTATGTTTGCTAAAATTTTGTTGAGGATTTTTGCATCTATGTTCATCAGTGATACTGGCCTGTGGTTTTCTTTTTTTGTGCTGTCTTTGTCTGGTTTTGATATCAAGGTGATTGTAACCTTGTAGAATGAGTTTGGAAGTGTTCCTTCCCCTGCAATTTTTTGGAAGAGTTTTAGAAGGATTGACATTAGCTCTTCTCTAAATGTTTGATAGAATTCTGTGAAGTTATCTGGTCCTGGACTTTTGTTATTTGGGAGATTTTTGATTACAGTTTCAGTGCTTGTTATTGGGTTGTTCATAACTTCTATTTCTTCCTGGTTCAATCTTGGAAGATTGAACTTTTCTAAGAATCTGTCCATTTTTTCTAGGTTATCCATTTTATTGCCATATAGTTGTTCACAATAGTCTCTTACAATCCTTTGTATTTCTGCATTGTCAGTTGCTACCTCTCCTTTTTCATTTCTAACATGTCAATTTGATTCTTCTCTCTTTTTTTCTTGATGAGTCTGACTATAGGTTTGTCAATTTTGTTTATCTTCTCAAAGAAACAGCTTTTAGTTTTATTAATCTTTATTATTGATTTTCATTTTATTTTTTAATGATTTCTTTCCTTCTGCTAATTTTTTGTTGTTGTTGTTGTTGTTCTTTTCCCAGTTGTTTCAGGTGTAAAGTAAGGTGGTTTATTCAATGTTTTTCTTGTTTCTTGAGGTAGGATTGTATTGCTAGTAACTTCCCTGTTAAAATTGCTTTTCCTGAATGCCAAAGGTTTTGAGTTGTCACATTTTTATTGTCATTTGTTTCTAGAAACTTTTTTGATTTCCCTTTTGATTTCTTCAGTAACCTATTGGTTATTTAGAAATGCCTTGTTTATTCTCCATGTGTTTGTGCTTCTTACAGTTTTTTTTTTTCTTGCAATTGATATCTAGTCTCATAGAGTTGTGGTTGGAGAAGATTCTTGATATGATTTCAATTTTCTTAGATTTACAGAGGTTTGATTTGTGACCCAAGATGTGGTCTATCCTGGAGGATGTTCCATGTGCACTTTAGAAGAAGGTGTATCCTTCTGCATTTGGATGGAATGTCCTGAAGATATCAATGAGATCCATCTCATCTAATGTATCATTTAAGACTTGTGTTTCATTATTAATTTTCTGTTTTGATGACCTGTTATTGGTGTGAGTGGGTGTTAAAGTCTCCTACTACTATTGTGTTACTGTCAATTTCTCATTTTATGTCTGTTAGTGTTTGTCTTTTATATTGAGGGGCTCCTATATGGGGTGCATAGATATTTACAATGTTATGTCTTCCTCTTGGATTGATCCCTTGATCATCATGTAGTGTCCTTCCTTGTCTCTTGTCATCTTCTTTATTTTAAGGCTATTTTGTCTGGTAAGAGGATTGCTACTTCAGCTTTCTTTTGTTTCCCATTTGCATCAAATATTTTTTTCCATCCTCTAACTTTCAGTCTATGTCTTTTAGGTTTGAAGTGGGTTTCTTGTAGGCAGCATATATATGGGTCTTCTTTTTGCATCCATTCAGCCAGTTTATGTCTTTTGGTTGGGGAATTTAATCCATTTACATTTAAAGTAATTATTGATATATATGTTCCCATTGTCATTTTCTTAATTGTTTGGCATTTAATTTTGTAGATCTTTTTCCTTCTCTTATATTTCTTGACTGTATAAGTCTGTTTAATGCTTTCTGTAAAGCTGGTTTGGTGGCACTGAATTCTCTTAATTTTTGCTTGTCTGAAAAGCTTTTTATTTCTCTATCAATTTTGAATGAAATCCTTGCTGGATACAGTCATCTTGGTTGTAGATTTTTTCCATTCAGTATTTAAGTATTTCCTGCCATTCTCTTCTGGCCTGCAGAGTTTCTGCTGAATGATTAGCTGTTACATGTATGGGGCTTCCCTATTATGTTACTTGTTGCTCTCCCCTTGCTGCTTTTAATATTCTTTCTTTGTGTTTAATCTTTGTTAGTTTGATTAGTATGTGTCTTGTAGTGTTTCACCTTGGATTTATCCTCTGTGGGACTTTTTGCACCTCTTGGACTTGACTGACTATGTCCTTGTCCATTTTGGGGAAATTTTCTACTATAATCTCTTCAAACATTTTCTCATACCCTTTCTTTTTCTCTTCTTCTTCTGGGACCCCTATAACTCTAATGTTGGTGCATTTGATATGGTCCCAGAGGTCTCTGAGACAGCCCTCAGCTCTTTTCATTCTTTTTACTTTATTCTGCTCTTCAGAAGTTATTTCCACCATTTAATCTTTCAGCTCACTGATTCATTCTTCTCCTTCAGATATTCTGCTATTGATTCTTTCCAGAGTATTTTTAACTTCAGTAATTGTGTTGTTTGTCTCTGTATGTTAATTATTTAATTCTTCTAGGTCTTTGTTAATTGAGTCTTGCATTTTCTCCATTTTGTGTTCAAGGTTTTTGATCATCTTTACTATCATTTTTATGAATTCTTTTTCAGGTAGTTGCCTATTTCCTCTTTATTTATTTGGACTTTAGGTGTTTCTAAATTGTTCCTTCATTTGTGTAGTAGTTCTCTGCCTTTTCATTATTTATTTATTTTTTTCACTTATTGTGTTTGAGGTCTCCTTTTCCCAGGCTTCAAGGTTGAATTATTTCTTCCTTTCTGTTTCTGCCCTCCTAAGCTTGGTCCAGTCGTTTGTGTAAACTTCACATAGGGTGAGATTTGTGCTGAGTTTTTAGTTTTTGTTGTTGTTGTTGTTTTCCCTCTGATGGGCAAGGCTGAGTGAGGCAGTAATCCTGTCTGCTCATAATTGGGTTTGTATTTTTACTTTGTTGTTTAGATGAGGCATCCTGCACAGGGCCCTACTGGTGGTGGGGTGATGCTGGGTCTTGGATTCAAGTGATTTCCTTTGTGTGAGTTCTCACTATTTGCTACTCCCTAGGGTGAGTTCTCTGGTAGTCTAGGTTCTTGGAATCAGCGCTCCCACTCCAAAGCTTCAGGGTTTGATCTCAGAATCCAGGTGGTCTAAGTGCCAGGGGTTGGTGGTGGACAACCTGGGTGACAGAGTGAGTGGGGAGGCCCCACAGTTGGATTCTACCAGCTCGCCCTGGATGCGCATGTGAGCCGAGGCATTGTTCTGCCTCCAGGTCATCTTGAGAGGATGATATGGTTGAATTGGACTCTAAGAGACACATAGTGAATCTCAGGGTGTTGTACTTGTGGATCTTCAGATCAATCTTTCCTGTTTATTGGTTTTCCTGGTGGCTCAGATGGTGGAGAATCTGCCTGCAATGCAGGAGACTCAGATTTGATCCCTGGTTCAGAAAGATCCTCTGGAGAAGGGAATGGCAACCCACTCCAGTATTCTTGCCTGGGAAATCCCATGCACAGAGGAGCCTGGTGGTCTACATTTCATGGGGTTGCAAAGAGTTGGACAATGACTGAGTGACTAAGCACACAGTCACACACATGCAATCCCACTTTATCATACCAGTTAAGCAAAAGCAAATGTCTTCTTGACCATGGTCCTGGATTCCAGAGTCTACCAAGCAGAAACATATGTTAAAGACTACTGTTTCCTTATTAATGCTATGATGAGGTTGAAAAGCAACCAAAATAACAATATTGAAGGTTCATATTTGAATAAGATGGATAAATAAAATATGTCCTTTTAAATTAAGAAAAACTTTCCCAGTCTAGTGGGAACAAGATAAAAATGGATTCAATGTCAAATAAAAGTAAAGTTGCACAATGCATGGTTGCCCAAACAGGACTGGAGGGCTAAATAGGGAACAAAGCTAGTTCCTTTGACTCTTCCCGGGATAGACACTGTTATATACTTGATAGCATTTTTTTTCCCTTACTGGCAGAGTCCATTTAGCATTAGGATGGCTAAAAATGCTGGATGCTTGTTGTCCTAACTTCTTTGCAGCTGAAGTGCAGGCAAGTGATTCAAAGCTGGCCTGCGGGACAGGAAAACAGTTTCCTGAAGACCTATTGGACATGTTTAGCTCTCCTTGAATAAAGAATGCTCATGGTAAAGAAACTGCTATATGAAGGTGTTACTGAGCTACTATAGCCACCTTGTGACCATGAGTTTAAGACCAGAGAAGCTGACATAGAGTCCTGACAACTGCTGAGTCACGTAACCAACCTTGACCTGCATGTCCGTAGATTCATCATCATTACTATGGAAAAAATTAACCCACATTGTTTATATGCCCTCTTCTGTCAGATGTACTGTGACCTGAGCCCAACAGTACTCTAATGGGCTTCCTATCTCAGGTTTCTCGCTTATGCACAGTGAAAAGCAAGAGGCTTTTTTAATTTTTTAGTGTTAGCAGCTCAGTCATGTCTGACTCTTTGTGACCCCATGGACTGTAGCCCACCAGGTTTCTCTGTCTGTGGAATTCTCCAGGCAAGAATACTAGAGTGGGTAGCCATTCCCTTCTCTGGGGGATCTTCCTGACTCAGGGATCAAACCCCAATCTCCTCCACTGCAGGAAGATTCTTTACCATCTGAGCCACCACGGATCTCTTTATTTTATAGAAGACCATGAAAAACAATGATATTTTTAAAGTCACAATGCCATGGTGGGGGGTTTATTTAAGTAGTGCAAGAGATAGCCTAGGATCCTACAGTGTTGAATATGAAAACTCTTTTTAAGATCAGTTAAGAGAAGAGGCCAGAGAGACCTACACACAGAGAATACCACAACACCACAGATAATAAAAGCTAAATGTATCAGGTCAAATTAGGTGAAATATACTATGATCTGAATGAATTCTGGAGTCTTGATTTTTATGTGTCCCCCTAGTGCACATTTGTGTGACTCTGCTGGGTTTCTTTAAAAGCTTTCTATAGAAAAGGATGACAATTCTGACAGTAATTTGGCTTAAAAACTCTCCAAAAATAAAAAATAAAACCAAAGAAACTACACATGCTATAACCTAGTGCTTAGGAGGAAGTAAGGACAGGCTGTATTTTGTTTTCCATTTCATACATCATTTAGAACTTACTGCAGTGATTCCACAAAGTCAAAAGACTTTAAAAAGTTAATGAGAAATATATAAGAAAAAACATGTTATGTGTTATTTTGCAATACCCTGTAACGTTCAGATTTTGTTACACAAGGAAGCAAAGCTATTTTCACAACTTCCATTTTTATTGCACTAGATTTGCTGGAAGCACCCTAAACCTTCTAAGTTAATAAATAAAAAATACTGTGACCTTTACTTGGTTGGCAAATAACATTGTTTCGGCACTGGGATTTTCGAAACTCATTCTTCGTAGTTTTGACCTCAAAGACTTTGTATTCATTGTTGCAAATTACAATGCTAATTAAATTAAACCCTGGCATTGGTTTTGGTCTTCTGATGCCGCAGACCACTTGATCACAAAGGACTGGGTAATTAGTTTTACCCTTTAATCATGACTTCTTTTGTGTTGGATTCTTATTAAGTGAGTTTAATTGTATATTCCATTTTAACTAAAGTGAATATATTTATCCCTTTAACTTATTTTTTAAAATTCCTGAAAGGTAGAGATTTTGTTATATTATTCAGTTTCCTTCAGAGCACAATCACTTAATGTATGTCCTATGGTAAACACCTTCCTTTGGATGTCAAAATGCAGAAAAATGTTATCTTCTAAATAAGGTAGGAAAATCTTGGCTGAAAAAAGGAAAACAAGTTTTTAGTGTGTAACATTGCAAACATATAAAATGCTAACACATCCCTTGTCCCCAAGCTGGGAATATGTATGTAAGAATTCTCAAACATATCTAAACATCAACTTTTATTTTTATGAGGGGTAGTGGCTTACGGGACTAAAATATCTCTTAAGAGATACAGGCATTGAGAAATTTATTTTATGTCACACAGTCTAGTATTAACATTGTGAACATAGTATAGTTCATATGGGCTTCCCTGGTGGCTCCAATTGTGAAGAATCTGCATGCAATGCAGGAGAGCTGGATTTGATCCTTGGGTCAGAGCTCTGGGTTGGAAGATGCCCTGGAGAGAGAAATGGCAACCCACCCCAGTATTCTTGCCTGGAGAATTGCATGGACAGAGGAACCTGGAGGGCTACATACTGTCCATGGGATTGCAGAGTTGGACCTGACTGAGCAATTTAGAGATTATCTTTTTTTCTTTTCATTTATTTTTATTAGTTGGAGGCTAATTACTTTACAATATTGTAGTGGGTTTTGTCATACATTGACATGAATCAGCCATGGAGTTACATGTATTGCCCATCCTGATCCCCCCTCCCACCTCCCTCTCTACCTGATCCCTCTGGGTCTTCCCAGTGCACCAGCCCCTAGCACTTGTTTCATGCGTCCAACTAGAGATTATTATTATTATTAATTTTTAACAAAGATCTTTCATTAGTGATGATACTTACTTATTTTTCCAATCTTGGACAAATAAATTTAGCATTATAGTTATGTAAGTTTTCTGTATATAAATAAGTACAGGTTTCGCCTGCTATTTGACAGTAGAACACTACTAGGAGTCTTTTGTAAGTCAGAATGGCATAAAGTGGAGAAGCAATTGCCTTAGGACGCATCTTGCTAATAAATACATAAACTAAATGGAGATGAAGCACAGTTGCTTGCACATAGTTCAAAGCTGTGATGGCTTGAAGTTGAGATGCTAAGTGTGATTCCTGAAGAAGGAGCTTGGTGGGGCCACTCTTGCCACTTCTGGTGTGGCTGCCTGTATAATGGCTTACTGCAAAACAAACACTGAACGATATTTACTTTTGGTTTCTTTCTTTCTTTCTTTCTTTTTGTAAAAGTGAAAATCCTCTTTGAATTCCTTTTGGTCAGTGAAAACAGGTACTAATGTGGGTCTTTTGTAAAAGCAAAGTGCTCTAAAGAGAACTTTGGAAAAGAAGGGCATGCCTGTATTTTGATATAAGTATTTAAAGAAATATTTTAATTTGTGACTTTATGAAAGAAAGAAACAAAATATTTTGGAGATAGCTGACTTCACATTTAATCATGCATTATTTAAAGCTTCTGGAAAAGGAAATGGCAACCCATTCCAGCATTCTTGCCTGAAAAATAAGTCCAAAGGATTGAAAGAGTTGGACAAGACTGAGTGAAGGAAAAAGCAATTTAAAGTTTATGTAAGGAGTTTATATGGCAAGTAGCCTGTAAATGTTGGTCTATCTACTTCCAATACAGCACAGGTTTATATCATCCAAACTTCTTTCCAGCAAGAAAGTCAGTTCTGAATATTTATTGGAAGGACTGATGCTGAAGCTGAAGCTCCAATATTTTGGCCACCTGATGTGAAGAATTGACTCATTGAAAAAGACCCTGATGCTGGGAAAGATTGAAGGCAGGAGGAGAAGGGGATGACAGAGGATGAGATGGTTGGATGGCATCGCCATCTTGATGGACATGAGTTTGAGCAAGTTCCGGGAGTTGGTGAATGACAGAGAGGACTGGCGTGCTGCAGTCCATGGGGTTGCAAAGAGTTGGACACAACTGAATGACTGAACTGAACTGAACTGAACTGAAACTTCTTCCCAGCAAGGTGATTGAGAGGTTGAATAACTGAATACACTTTTTAGCAACCTTGCAGTGTTTCAGAGGCAAAAAATTGCAGTCAAGGGCCTGCCAAAGAGAGTGGGCACTAAAATGCCGATCTTTAAGTTAGGACCTCTGAAGGGCTATACCATGGAGTGATGGTAATTTAGAACAGACCAATCCCCATTAAGACTGAGCTTTGAATCTGTTCATTCTCTGAACGACTTAGTGTCTGCCTCTCACCTACCTGCTTGCTCATCCAGTGCTTCAGACCACCTCTACAATGTCAGATAGTTGAACAAAAAATAGCAAGACATATGCAGAAAGAGGAGGAAGGCCTGAAATAGCATGATAGAATCATGCCCACAGAAGAGCCAGTTTTCAGACATGGCTTTGGGGAAACTGTGAGTGATATATTCAAGAGAACTAGAATTTGTGAAAAGAGCCAATTTGAAATTCTAGAAAAATTTCAGGAGAAAATGTTTAAGCCATTGATTAACTCTATAATATTTATCAGCCACCTAATACAAGTGAAAAGGAGCCAAGAGAATAAAAGAGAACTAAAGTACCCTGATAGCACTCACATTCTGCTCTATCAGAAGACAAAATAAGTTATAAATATAAGTGAACAAATTCTATATTCAAACGTTAAAAGAATAATAGAGAAACCAGATATGACATTTCAGGTAGGTAGGCAATGGTTGGAGTGAGTTGGTACAATTTAAATACAGTTGATAAGCAGGCTTCATTTAGAAGGTGATGAAGTCTCGAGGGGGATAAATCAGGCTGATGTCTCTGAAGAAAACATTATGGGCAGAGAGAAGAGCCAGCTGTAAGATCCTAAAACCAGAAATTAGTTGGCAAATTGAAGGAGAAGCAGGGATGTTAGTGTCGATAGAGTGGGCAACCTGGAGACCAGTGGGAGCAGGGGACAGGGAGGAGGGGTAAATTATGCTGAACTTTATTGACTTTTACTCTGAGTGACAAGGGGAGACATCAGGAAGCACTGAGCAGACAGGGCTATAATCTAATGTCCATCTTAAAAGGTTTCCTCAACAACAATGGAAACTGTAAAGGCAAATAGTGGAAGCAGGGAGAGCAGTTAAGAATTATTGCAGAAAACTGGAGAGAGACTCATATGGTTCAGACAGAATTGAAATCAGAATATATAGGGAGAAGTGTTTGAACTCTGTACATATTTTGAATGTGGAACCAATTGTTGTTCAACTGCTCAGTTGTGTCTGACTCTTTGCAACCACATGGACTGCAGCAGGCAAGGCTTCCCTGTCCTTCACTATCTCCCTGAGTTTGCTCAAACTCACGTCCTTTGAGTCAGGGATACCAGCCAACCATCTCATCCTCTGTCGTCCCCTTCTCCTCCTGTCTTCAATCTTTCCCAGTGTCAGAGTCTTTTCTGATAAGTCGGCTCTTCACTTTAGGTAGTCAAAATATTGGTGCTTCAGCTTCAGTATCAGTCCTTCCAATGAATATTCAGAGTTGATTTCCTTTAGGATTGACTGGTTCGATCTCCTTGCAGTCTGTAAAAATTGAATGTTGCATATGAGACAGTAATTATTAATAGAACCCTCTTTTACTTTCAAAAATGCTCTGTTTGGACAATGATCTCCTTAGTTAAATCAGGATGAAACTCTCTAGGTTATATTACATTCTTATTTTAGGACACAGCTTGATTCTAAGTTGTAATAACTTATATAGGATCTAATCATCAATATTCATAAAGTTATTTGTCTTTCTTAATGCTTTAGAAAAGTTTAACCATCATAAAAATGAATAATTCAATAAAGGTTTTTGAAAATTCAATCTTGAATCTGTCTTGGTCTGATGGTCTTTGAAGAAGAAGCTTTCCTAGTTGGAGGGGGAGTGATCATCTTTCTTGATTCTTTGTTTCATTTTAGTGATTTGGAAAGGCTGTAGGCTATCGTAGGGCTTCCCTGGTAGCTCAGTTTGTAAAGAATCCACCTGCAATGCAGAAGTTCCAGTTGGAATTTACCTTTTTAACTTTTCAGTAATATCTCACACATATTTATCAATATATCAACTCAGAGATTATTGAAATTGTACCTCTTAAACTATCTCTCTTAACAGTTTGCAGTTAGCCATGGGCTTTGTTGGAGATACTATTATTTTTTAAAAATTTTGTCCCAGCCCATTATAAAGGGATTTTCTTTCCAATCCTGTTGTGCAGGCTCAGTTGTTCAGTCATGTTGAACTCTTTGCAATCCCATCGACTATAGCCTGCCAGGTTTCTCTGTCCATGGGACTTTCCAGGCAATAATACCTGGGGTATTATTATTATTATAATACCTGGGAAATGGGGTGCCATTTCCTCCTCCAGGGAATTTTCTTGACCCAGGGATCGATCCCTCATCCCTTGCATCTCTGCATTGGCAGGCAGATTCTTTACCACCGTGCCACTGGGGAAGCCCAATCATTTTACAGTTTTAAATAAAATACATAACAGTTTTATAACTATAATTACATATTTATTTAATATGATATCTCTGTTCAGTGGATTAAGGGATTGCATTTTGTGGTATAGTTATTCAATCAACAAATGTTTATTGAGGTCTTGCCATATGGTAAGCTGTATGTTGTGCAGTGGGGCTATGCCATGGGCTGACTGTGTGTCCCCTTCAAATTCATAAGTTGAAGTCCAAATCCCCCAACTGATAGTATTAAGCATTGGAACTTTGGGGAAGCATTTAGGGAATGGAAGTGGGGCCCTCATGAATGGGGCTAGTATCCCCAGAGAATTCTCTGATTTTCTTTCTGCCACATGACAATTGCAAGAATTTTGCAACCCAGAAGAGGGCCCTCACCAGAACTTCACCATGCTGACACCCTGACTTCAGAATTCCAGCCTCCAGAATGGTGAGATACAAATTTCTATTGCTATTCAAATTTCATAGATCACAAGCCTATGATACTTTGTTGTAGCTGTCCGAAGACAGGATACAATGAACATGAAGGTATATGGTCTTAGTCCTCACCATGAGAGATAATAACAAACAAGTACAGGCATAAATCAGCAAAGTAAACATAGTCCATGTGAATAAAAAGATACTTGGTCAAAAATTAAGGAAATGAGAGTATTTTAGATAAAATGATTAGAGAAGATTTTTCAGAAAGGTGCTGCTGAAGCTATAGGATAAGTAAAAGCCCACCACTTAAAAGCCCGCCACTTCCTGGAAATAATATTCTAGGAAGGGAGTCACATGTGTGGTGTTCCTAAGAGTGCAAAGAATTTGTCAGGTTTAAGGAGCTGAAAAATTACCAGTTTGACTGAGGAGAGAGGGACCTCAAATGGAGTTGAGGCTGGACATGCTTCCCTCACCTTAAATTTCAGGTTTTTCTTGAATTCCAGAAAATGTTCATGTTCATGTTCTTGCCCATTCTCTCCATTATCTCCTTCAAGAAATCTAATCAGTCTTTTATTAGAATTTCACACTGAGTAGCATAAATAGCATAAATGACAAGTATTATAAATTCAGAGTGCACGATGAGGCACGGTGAACTGCTTTCTTATGGTTTTCAAGGACAATTGATAGTGATTCCTAAGCCCCCTTTCAACAGTCAGAACTGATAGGGACTGTTTTCTGCATAAAATAGGAGCATAACATGATACCCTCTTTTCCAGTGGTATTTGTTGAAACTGTAAAATTGGATATTTAGCAATTTATGTCAAGAAGTGCTAAGAATATAATATTTTCACCCTACTTGCATGGGAGCACACTTGACATAGTTTTGTGGACATTAACAGAATATATGAGATTTCTTAGAGACAAAGGACATTGTTATGCACAGCGTAGAAGGCAGCATAAGCTTCGTGTTTGTGTCATTCCCCTTGGTCCTCCAAGTCACATGGGGGAGATGCAGTATGCAGAAAATTTTGTCTTATTGCTAAAGAAACTGAACTTCAGTAACTTGAATCTTTTATGATGGATAATAGGCAAACCTGCTTGATGTTTTTTCTAGAAGGAGAAATTATTTTATTAAACACTAAGCAAACATGCCCCCTGTTCCAGAGAAATACATCATCTCAAATTTATAAGGCTATTTTTCTATACACACACCCTTGGAAAGATATTTTAGAATGAAAGGGCAGTTAGTGTCCACGTTCATTAGACTTGCAGAAATTCAGAGACATAAAGAGAATTACCTCTCAACAATTAATTCCTACCAGAGACTTTGCTATCCTACAAGGGAATGTGTAAACTACCTTATTTCTGTTTTGCATTTAAACTCTGGAGCGGCTGTACTCTTCTGAAAAGTCTGTGTATGCTTTTCTCTTGGTAGCTATACTAGCATTCTCTATGGACTGTTATTTCATGCCTGCTTGTGATAAATACATTGTAAGGGAAGGAACAGCAGCAGAAAAATGGAGAGAGAAGACTCTGAAAGATGTTTCCATTAACCATGGCAGGGAAGAGGTTGAATTGAAAACGCGAGGGGCCTACACGGAGGAAAGCAGGAGGAGACTTCCAGTCAGCTCCTCTGTGGACTCGTCCCTGGGAGATGCAGGACACGACCTGCCAAAAGCCTCTCCTGATCCACAGTTTCCAGATGGTTCAGGCAGAAATTCATCTCTGACAACTCAAAATCAAGCCGCACAGCAGCATTTTATTCCGAGACTCATTAATGAGGTTAAACAAGCACAAATCAATAGGAGGCAATGAAAATATTCTCTGCAGGAAAAGATGTATTTGTAAAGGACAGTAAAAATATACTTGCAAATTAGAAAGCAATTTGAGAAAGTACATAATTCAATTCTCAACAAAGTAACAGAAACGTGGTATAAGAGGTGCAATGGAAGGAGAATTTCCTATAGTCATGTGACTATGTGGACTAGTGATTTCTTTAATATGGTGTGAGTTTGTTACTTTTTGAAAAAAATGATTGGTTAATTAAATTTTTGCCGTGCTGGGTCTTTGTTGCTGTGCGCGGGTTTTCTCTAGTTGTAGCAGGCAGGAGTCTACTTTTCAGGTGACATATGTGAAATGATAGTGGTGGCTTCTCTTGTTTTGGAGCTCAGGATCGAGGGCATGCAGGTAAGTTAGTTGTGGCACATGGGCTTAGCTGCCCCATGGCATGTGGAATCTTCCTGCATCAGGGATCAAACCCATTTGCCCTGTATTGACAGGCAGATTCTTTTTTTTTATCAGACATTTTCATTATTTTTTTTTCATTGATTTTTATTAGTTGGAGGCTAATTACTTTACAATATTGTAGTGGTTTTTGCCATACATTGACATGAATCAGCCATGGGTTTACATGTGTTCCCCATCCTGAACACCCCTCCCACATCCCTCCCCATCCCATACCTCTGGGTCTTCCCAGTGCACCAGCCCCAAGCACTTGTCTCATGCACCCAACCTGGACTGGCAATCTGTTTCACACTTGATAATATACATGTTTCAATGCTATTCTCTCAGATCATCCTACCCTCACCTTCTCCCATAGAGTCCAAAAATCTGTTCTACACATCTGTGTCTCTTTTTCTGTCTTGAATATAGGGTTATCGTTACCATCTCTTTGAATTCCATATATATGCATTAGTATACTGTATTGGTCTTTCTCTTTCTGGCTTACTTCACTCTGTATAACGGGCTCCAGTTTTATCCATCTCATTTGAACTGATTCAAATGTATTCTTTTTAATGGCTGAGTAATATTCCATGGTGTATATGTACCACAGCTTCCTTATCCATTTGTCTGCTGATGGGCATCTAGGTTGCTTGCATGTCCTGCCTATTATAAACAGTGCTGCAATGAACATTGGGGTGCACATGTCTCTTTCAGATCTGGTTTCCTCAGTGTGTATGCCCAGGAGTATGATTGCTGGGTCATATGGCAGTTCTATTTCCAGTTTTTTAAGAAATCTCCACACTGTTCTCCATAGTGGCTGTACTAATTTGCATTCCCACCAACAGTGTAAGAGGGTTCCGTTTTCTCCACACCCTCTCCAGCATTTATTGCTTATAGACTTTTGGATAGCAGCCATTCTGACTGGCGTGTAATGGTACCTCATTGAGGTTTTGATTTGCATTTCTCTGATAATGAGTGATGTTGAGCATCTTTTTGTGTGTTTGTTAGCCATCTGTATGTCTTCTTTGGAGAAATGTCTGTTTAATTCTTTGGCCCATTTTTTTGATTGGGTCATTTATTTTCAGGCTCTACTACAAAGCCACAGTCATCAAGACAGTGTGGTACTGGCACAAAAACAGAAATATAGATCAATGGAACAGAATAGAAAGCCCAGAGATAAATCCACTTACCTATGGACACCTTATCTTCAACAAAGGAGGCAAGAATATACAATGGAAAAAAGACAACCTCTTTAACAAGTGGTGCTGGGAAAACAGGTCAACCACTTGTAAAAGAATGAAACTAGAACACTTTCTAACACTGTACTCAAAAATAAACTCAAAATGGATTAAAGATCTAAATGCAAGACCAGAAACTATAAAACTCCTAGAGGAGAACATAGGAAAAACACTCTCTGACATAAATCACAGCAAGATCCTCTATGACCCACCTCCCAGAATATTGTAAATAAAAGCAAAAATAAACAAATGGGACCTAATTAAACTTAAAAGCTTTTGCACAACAAAGGAAACTATAAGCAAGGTGAAAAGACAGTCTTCAGAATGAGAGAAAATAATAGCAAACAAAGCAACAGACAAAGGATTAATCTCAAAAATATACAAGCAACTCCTGCAGCTCAATTCCAGAAAAATAAATAACCCAATCAAAAAATGGGCAGGCAGATTCTTAACCACTGGATCCCTGAGGAAGTCTTGGTGTTTGTTTCTTTTGTTTGTGTGTTTTGCTTTTAGATTGAGGGAGGCTTTTTAAATTAAGCACTTGAAAATTGAGGACTGATGATTTAACATGGGGTATTGAAGCCAGAAACACCAGAACACAAGTTCCCCCATCATCTGCACTTACTGCCTATGTAATTTTGGATAAGTCACTTGATTTGGTTTTTCTTTACTCACTCAACTATAAAATAAGAATTACAGTAACCACCATGCTAGTGCATAGAATTTTGTAAAGATCAGTGGGATATTATGTGACTGAAGGTTTTCTCTATTGTAAGAAAAAAATGCCACCAGTCATTATTACCACTTCCATCATAGTAATTAATTCCAAGATCAATCATCTTAATGAGTACGAAAATTAAAAACTCAAAACTATAGTGATGAATCACCTCACATTGGTCAGAGTGTAACCAAAGAAGGCAAACAAAATGACATTTTAAATGCATCATAAGAACTTTTCATTACATTGAAACTTTCCTAAGATAGAGGAAAAATTTTCTATATTTATTTTACTTAAGTTTTCAGGACTCATGATTTCAAGATGATTAAGAAAAGAAAGACTTTTTTTTTATTATTTCTACAACATTCTTGCAAAAATTATCCACATCCAACAGAGAATGGTAAACAAAAACAGTCTAATATTCAGGGAAAAGGAGGTAGGAGTTGAGAAGCTAGAGTTTGTCAAGCTGAGTAAATTGGAGCTTGTCTCTCCCTGACATTTCAAGGAAAAGTTAATGGCAGTAGTAGAGAGGAACTAAGCTCTGTTGGAGTAAAAAAATATGCTGACCACATCTCTCATTCTTAAAGTCAAGAAGACCTTCCTGACTGCGCATGAACAGAAAAATTTCTCAGATTTAAAATGGGAAGGGACACCATCCCATAATATGTGCCATCAATCTCCCAGATAACTTCCTGTGGGAATCCACCTTGGCTAAAAGATGTGCATGCATATCAGGGAGGGCCCTGGGTCCAATCAGAGAGGGGAAAAGAAGCAAGATGAATGAACAGATGAAAACAAAGACCCAGAAACACTGTCCTTTGTAAGTGATTTAACTCCCTCTTTAGCACACTTCTCATTAGTGAGGATACCCTCATGCTTCTCTGGGTGTGCATGTCTGCCTTTCTTCTGTCTAAAGTAAACTGCTTCTCTGCAGTGCTCTCCCACACATGTTGTGCTTCTAATAATAAACTCTATCTGTTTTATAGCCTTAGTCTTTAAAAAAAAAAGTTTTTGAAGAAGAAAAAGTGGCTCTCTTCTAGCCACTGGACACTGGTGGACTAGTGATTAAGATTCCAGGTTTTCACTAAGGTGGCCCAGGTTTGATTCCTGATCAGGGAACTGAGATCTTTTTTCAAGCCACTGCTCATTGCTCTCACCCTGAGATCAAAACTGGGAGATGTTGGTAAATCTAAAAGACAATGTATGAAAATGGAAAGTATTTAGAGGACAGGTAAATGATTTAGGAGGGAAAAAAGATTAAAATATAATGCTTATGGTGATGAGAAATTCACATTGTAGCACCCTAGGACAAAAGTAGCATTTGGAAGAAAGGAAAGTGAAGTCTTTCAGTGGTGTCAGACTCTTTGCAACCCCATGGACTGTAGCCTGCCAGGCTTCTCCATCCATGGGATTTTCCAGGCAAGAGTACTGGAGTGGGTTGCCATTCCCTTCTCCAGGGGATCTTCCCGATCCAGGGATCCAACCCAGGTCTCCTGTATTGCAGGAAGACTCTTTGCCTTTTGAGCCACCAGGGAAGCCCCCAGCAATTGGAGGTACCAGGTAATGGAAGACCTCTGTATGGATAGACCCTGGAGCCAAAAATGGGAAGACTGCTGATAAAGTTCCCTTGTGGGATCCATACTGCTGAGTGAGTTTTCTTTTCCTCCCAGGGGTTTTCCAGAGGGAGGTCAGACCCAGAGGAAGGTGAGTTGGTGCCACTATACCTAAACAAAAGAATGAGGTGAAAATCTGTATTCTGAAAGCTAAGATGCCCAGCATCAATTTTAATTTAAGGAGATAGGGTGCTTTTCCTCCAATAGTTTGATAGGTTAATACAGTGAGAAGAAAATCTTAATGTGGGTTTTCCTTTAGAAAGTTGCTTCCATGTTCTAGTAAAAATACTCAGGATTCTTTGTGTCCAGTTGACACAGTAGTTGTTATGGTAACTACTCTGCATTGGATGACAGGCAGTGAGCACACAAATCTAGCTTTGGGCAGATCCACCTATTTGGTTTTATTCTTCCTCAAATGAATGGTCAAGTTTCTTAAGTAAATAAACACTTTTTTTTTCATTAAAAATGCAAAATACACAGATGAAATCTACTTTCAGTCTAAAGATCTTCAGCAGACAGAGTCTAAAAACTTTCAAGCAGGGAATATTTGGTGAAACTTGGTTTAAGTAAAAATACAACGTTCATAACCTATCAAACTCAATTTTTATCAATATTCACCAGTGTCCAAGGACTTTTTAATGGCACTGTTTGTCTCATCTACTCTGCAAATATTTAGTGAATTCCTACCCTATATAAGGCATAACATTTGCAGGCTCAGAGAAAATTGAGGCCAGGAGAAAGATACTCCTTTTTGCAATATTTAGACTATAGCTCCAGATGTCAGATAAATCTACTTAATATTGCCTTATTTAGATCAGTTCAACAATAAAATTTTCACACTGATACTACATTGGTGAATAGAGCTTTTTATTAATTTATTTGAAATGCTTTATCTGTTTAATGTTTAACAACATTTCAAACAATCATACCAGCCACATGGTATTTTTTTCAGTTCATTATTACTTTAGCAAAGAACACAATCTTTGTTCTTCTGTGTAAACTTCTGAGTTTCCATAAACCTCAAAGTAAGAAAAATGGTTTACGGCCAGATGTAAGAGCTCTTCTTCTGAATGGAATCTACAGATCCTGCCCTGGAGATGCCCTCACGGTGTGATGAGCCCTTAAGGGTTTTCTTCAGCTTCATCTCTGACCTTTTCAGATTGTGATAAATTCTGATGGTTTATATTTTTTTATCAGGAGACACTTCCATCCTGAGGAAAATAAGAAAGAAGGAAGATAATTGATTCAAAGAGCAAATCTTTCGTCAAAATCTGGAAATGTGTTGCAGCAAGGATAATTCAGAAAAACTGACATACTGCCGGAAAGTAGTTATATCATAGTTTCCAAACGCAAAACAAATGTCAAAAGATGCTGAGCCAAGTGTTAAATTGTCAGAAGAATGGTTTTGCTCTGTATATTTTAAACATGGGGTAAAAATGAGTTGACAATCACTGGTTGATAACATTATCTTAAACTATTAATTATTAGCTGCAAAAGAGATAAGAGTCTCAGCAGTTGATGGCTAGGAAATTTATCATAATTTTGTAGGGGCACTGAAGGACATTGGCTGTAGATGAATCAGTATTTTCAGATCCCAGTTTACTCTAAAAATGCCTAACACATGACACTTAATAAATCATGCCAGCTTCTTTCTCTTTCCTATCACCTCCCAACACATAGGAAGAAGCTTTGTTAACTTTCAGTAGAAACTGTGCTTGCCTGAATCCAAAGAGTACTTGAATCATTTTCTAAGTCAGTGGTTCTCCTAACGTGTGGTCCTTGGACCAGTAGCAGTAATATTACCTAGGAACTTGTTAGAAGTTCCCAGAACCTCCTGGGAGTTCAGGCTGCACACCAGAGTTTTAAAATCAGAACGCACGGAGATGGGGTCCAGAAGTCATCCCCAGGTGATTCAGGGTTTGCTAGAGTTGAAAATTCCCATCTCGGTAACTTGAGAATGAGCAAAACCTGTGGGAGAGCACGTTTAATATTTCCATTTGAGACTCTGTCTCCGTCAGTGATCTTTGCGCCTCCCAGAAAATTCACTTCCATAGCCTAGAACTGTTCTAGAAGTATTAGTGAAAGTTGCTCAGTCATGTTCAACTCTTTGCTACCTCGTGGAATATACAGTCCATGGAATTCTCCAGGCCAGAATATTCGAGTGGGTAGCCTTTCCCTTCTCCAGGGGATCTTTCCAACCAATGAACTACATTGATTAGGCATTTGAGAGATACCTTTGAGTAAATTTTTTCGTAGAATTTATAGACTCAGACATTAACAATAGGAAAGAGCTTAGTTAACTTAACGCATTTCACTTATATAGGTGTCCCTTTGTGTAGTGGCTTCAAATATCTTTATTACTTGCTTTACAGAGCCTTTCATCTGAGCAAGGGAAATTTTAGCATTTTCTATCCGTTCTTAGTGTTGAATGTAAATTGGAATTTGATTTAAAAACACTGTAAAAGTTTCTAAAATCATCATGTAAGTTGGCAAATCAGATGTAAAACTTACACTTAAATATCTTTTATGAAGGTACAACAGTAAAGTTCAACAGTATATCTCAAAATATTCCCAACACAGCCAGTTGTTCCTCCATCATTGATGAAAAAATTTCTGTTTTTTTGTTTGGACATTGGTTGATACATTTGGCTGGAAGCCATGCTGCATGAAAAATACAACATATTTAATGCAATTTAACATAGCAAGATGCTTGGATTCTGAGAGCATAAGAAAAATGATGTTAACAAAGAAAATAGGATATTAGCCTTTCAATCATGCTTGTTTCAGGGAATATATTTATTGATTCATCTAATGGGAAGAGTTTTTAACATGATTTAAGTTATTATTTTTCCTTTCTTTTCCTTTTTAAACTGTAGATTAATTTAAATAAATAAACAGCCCATATGTTATAGGATTTTGGCCATCTTACTTGACTATATGTTATATTTAAGTAAAATATCCTTATTAAGAATAGATTAAAAAACTAAAAAAGAAAAACTGAGGTCCAAGAAAACTAGTATTAATCATAGTTTGAAACACATAAGTAGTTCCATGATTTGGGACAACACAGAAGCCTCAAATTTTTCATTTATATTCTTCTGCAAATGGATCCTGAGAACTGGTTTGGAGGTTAGCGTAGTGTGTGTGTGTGTGTGTGTGTGTGTGTGTGTGTGAGAGAGAGAGAGGATTCTTTGTGTAGAAATGTCTTAGTCTTGCATAGTGTGTGAGCTCTATTGTAGGAAGTATGTAATTTCTAGCAGTGATTATAGTCAGAGTCAAATCATCTACATATAACCTATTTTGTGTTCTAAAGATAGGGAACCAGGAAGTTTCAACTAAATGATGTCTGTTGTATAATCTTATATGTTTTTAAAAATGAAAACAAAAAGAAACTAATCATTTAGATAGTGTGAATTCATGACATAGATCTTCCTGGTATTTGTACACCTTTTAACAATTTGCTAAATATTTTCAACTGATACTTGGTACTCTGAGTTCAGTCACTCAGTCATGTCCAACTCTTTGTGACTCCATGGACTGCAGCATGCCAGGCCTCTCTGTCCTTCACCAAATCCTGAAGCTTATTCAAAATCATGTCCACCGAGTCGGTGAGGCCATCCAACCATCTCATTCCCTGTCATCCCCTTCTCCTCCTGCCTTCAATCTTTCCCAGCATTAGGATTTTTTCCAATGAGTCAGTTCTTCACATCAAGTATTGGAGTTTCAGCTTCAGCATCAGTCCTTCCAATGAATATTCTGGACTGATTTCCTCTAGGATCAACTGGTTTGATCTCCTTGCAGTCCAAGGGACTCTCAAGAGTCTTCTCCAACACCACAGTTCAAAAGCATCGATTCTTTGGCACTCAGTTTTCTTTATAGTCCAACTCTCACATCCATACATGACCACTGGAAAAACCATATTGTTGCCTAGATGGACCTTTGTCAGCAAAGTAATGTCTCTGCTTTTTAATATGCTGTCTAGGTTGGTCATAGCTTTTCTTCCAAGGAGCAAGCACCTTTTAATTTCATGGCTGCAATCACCATCTGCAGTGATTTTGGAGCCCAAGAAAATAAAAGAGTTCTTGGTACTCTAGAGATCTTGAATTAAATAAATCAGATTTCAATTTAATATGCATCTGTTGAGCACCTATAAAATGACAGATAATGTCTAAGTTCTGGGATTAAAATGCTACAGGAGACAGAAATAGATTCCTAATGTCTTGGAGTTCAAGCAGATACTAAATTAACAATAACTAAATGAGTTAAGTTTTAATTTAGATAAGAATCTGCATAAAGCAAATTAATAAAAATTCCACTTTCTGGACACTCAAGATTGAGAGGGGTATTCATAATACGTGCTATCAAACATCCCAGTTTATGCTATTATAACACTTACCATATAGTCTTCTGCTTTATTTGTATGTATCATTCTCACGCTAGATTAAATGTCTTTGAAGACAGACTCAAATGTACTATTCATTCTTAGATTTATAAACCTTTTGTTTCCAGCTTTTATTGTTGCTATTGGTTAGATACTGAAAATATAATACTAATAAATATTTATGTAAATAGGAGGAAATAAAGAAAAGAGAAGAGCAATCTCTCATCCCTATAAATCTACCCATGCAATTAGCACTTGCATTCAGCAAAAGTGCTTTTTGAGGGGACTTCCCTGGTAGTCCAGTGGCTAATACTCCAATCCAGAGGGCCTAGGTTCAATTCCTGCACAGTGAACTAGATCCCATATGCCACAACTAAGAGTTTGCGTGCTGCAACTAAAAATCCTGCATGATGTAACCAAGATCAAAGATTCCAACTGCAGCATCTAGGACTGAGTACAGTCAAATAAATGAATGAATAATAAATTTTATTTTAAGTTTTGAAGTGGGTCAAAAGGTAAAAAACAAAACAAAACATAAAAAAACTAACTAAAACAACCCCCAAAATCAAAAGCAGAAGCAAACCAAAAAATGCTTCATTTGATTTCTTGGTAATACAATATTCCCATGCTTCTGTTTCTTGGGGTTCTACTCCCAAGGACTCTAATTTGTTGTTATTTTAGTTGCTAAGTCATGTCTGACTCTCTTGTGACCCTGAGGACTTTAGCCCACCGAGCTCCTCTGTCCATGGGATTTCCCAGGTAAGAATCCCCATTTCCCTCTCCGTGGGATCTTCCCAACCCAGAGATCAAACCCATGTCTTCTGCACTGGCAGGCAGAGTCTTTACCACTGAACCACCAGGGAAGCAGGGCATTAACTAGGTTAATGTTAATGGAAATAGTGAAAATACTAGAAATGGAGGTCAATGACCACATCTTTCAGGTAGTCATGTGTGGATGTGAGACTTGGACCATAAAGAAGGCAGAGAGCTGAAGAATTGCTGCTTTCAAACTGTGGTGCTGGGGAAGGCTCTTGCCAATCTCTTGAGCAGCAAAGAGATCAAACCATTCAATCCTAAAGGAAATCAACCCTGAATTCTCTTTGGAAAGACTGATGCTGAAGCTGAAATTCCAAAACTTTGGCCACCTGATGCGAAGAGCTGACTCATTGGAAAAGACCCTGATCCTGGGAAAGATTGCAAACAGTAGGAGATGAGGGCAACAGAGGATGAGATGGTAGGATGGCATCACCAGTTCAATGGACATGAACCTGGGCAAACTCTGGCTGATGTTGAGGGACAGGGCAACCTGGCATGCTGCAGTCCATGGGGTCGAAAAGAGTCAGACACGACTAGGCAACGGAACAACAATGACCATATCTTTGTACCCAAAGGCAAGTGAAGACAGAATTAGAGTGTGAGAATACACAAAAAGGACTCTGAATTCATTTCAGTTTTTCTATAACTTTTTAACTCTGAATTCAGAGGACAGGAAGGTGAAATGGGAATGAGAAAGAAGAGGGATAGGAGAAAAAAATGAATTAAAAAAAAAAGATTTTTAAGGAAAAAAAAAAACCCCAAAATTATGAACCAGTTAAGAGAAAAATACTTCCCTGATGGCTTTGATGGTAAAGAGTCCATTTGCAATGCAGAAGACCCAGGTTTAATCCCTGAGTTAGGAAGTGGCAACCCATTCCAGTATTCTTGCCTGGAGAATCCCATGAACAGAGGAGCCTGGCGGGCTACAGTCCATGGGGTTGCAAAGAGTTGGACATGACTGAGCGAGTTTCACTTAAAAAAAAAAAAGAAAGCATGAAGAAATGGTCTACAGAGTTCAAGGAGATGGTCAACAAAACTCAAGCTAGCAAATTAAAATAATTAATCAATTAGAAAAGCTCCAGAAATATGAAGATAGAAAAAAGCAGATGTTTCAAAAACTAGAAATTAGAGTATCCAATAAAGAAAAGTTTTTTTTTAATTAGGTTAAATCTTGAGATTGTCATAAACAAAACACATACAAATGAAGATAGAAAACATGGATCAAAATGGCTAAACCAACTTAGTAGAAATACTAAATAAGTCAGTTATCATTCAGTTGGTAATACAAGCCTCTCCCAAAAGGACAATAAAATTTTATAAATATTTAGGTATTTAGTTTTTTATCATAACTGCTTTAGAGGACAAAGAAAGAAGGAATATTATACAACTTATTTTATGAAACTTGCATAATTTGAACAAAAGCAGTGCAAAGAAAGTATAATCCAATTATATTTATGAAATGTATAGTTGTAAAATTTCTAAATGCAAAATGACTGAATTAAAATTATGCACAAACTGAAAATATCCTGACGAGTAAGATTTATTCAGGGAATAAGGTCATTGAATCTTTGAAAATATATTTTCATATTAACATCACATTATTAGTTAAAAGTAAACAAGGAACTTTACTTGCCTAAATACATGTAGAAAAATTATTTAATAAAAATTCTTAACAACCTGGGAATAAAAGTTCTTTTGGTTTTTGACTTTATAAAAGTTTCTGTGCAGGAAAAAGGATAATAAGTATAAACTAAATGGTAAAACTTTGAAGGACTTCAAGTAATAAGACTAGTATATCTGCCATTACTTCTAATATTAATATTATATTAAAGGTTTTAGATAATAAAAAAGACAAGAAAGATATAAAAGGAAACTAAAATAATGGAAAGCTGTACAACTCTCCTTATTTTCAAACAATGAAGTTTTATACATAAAAATTCTAGAGATTTTGTAGGAAAATTATTAAAAATAGAATTTGTAGGAAAATTATTTAAAATAACATCAAGATATGCAGATGCTAGATCTACATATAGAAACTAATAAGAGCATTATTCCAGTGAAGTGTAACAGGTTAAAACATTCTCATTCACAGCAATAATAAAAACTTAAAAGAAAAATTCTAGGAATAGACTTCTCAAATGATTTATATGTGAGTAAAATTATAAAATATTGTAAAAGAGACAAGAAAGAGCTAAACAAATTGAGACATACTATGTTCATGTATGGGAATCCTGAATATTACAGTGACATTAATTATCCCAGATAATAATCCATAATTTACTGTTATTCTGATAAAATCCCAATATGATACTGTGGAACTTGACTTGTGAAAATTTTGAAAAAGGAAAAGGTATAGGAAATTGTTATTACTGATATCAGATTATTATAAATCTATACAACAAAAATATTATAAATGATATGGAACAAGATAATTAGAAAAATAGAACAGAATAGAAAGCCCAGAAAAAGACCCAGACCTATGTGGAACTTGATATATGGCAGCAATAGTATTTTAAACAGTGGAAAAATTCAGGTTACTTAAAAATGGTCCTAGGGCAGATTTTTATTCATCTGGAAAAAATATTTCAAAATGAGATTCATACTATGTATCACATAGAGATGTAAATATAAAAAGCCAAACATTACTCTGGAAAAATGCAGCAAAATTCTATATTAGGACAGATTAAGAAAACATTTCTTGACAAACAGAATAAATCAATTAGGAAAGCACTGCCAGTTTTGAAAAATTAAAACAAAATTTCTTTGTAAAACTATCACAATGTGAAAATATGTCAACAAGTAGGAAAAATGCTTGTATAATCATAAAGCATAAATATAGAGAATATAAAAATAATTCCTGAAATTTATTAAGAAAGGCTCTTCGTTCATGTCAGTTTTTCTATATCTAGAAATTCAGTTCAGTCGCTCAGTCATGTCTGACTTTTTGTGACCCTATGAACCGCAGCAGGCCAGGCCTCCCTGTCCATCACCAACTCCTGGAGTTTACTCAGACTCATGTCCATTGAGTCGGTGATGCCATCAACCATCTCATCCTCTGTCATCCCCTTCTCCTCCTGCCCTCAATCTTTCCCAGCATCAGGGTCTTTTCCAATGAGTCAGTTCTTTGCATCACGTGGTCAAAGTATTGGAGTTTCAGCTTCAGCATCAGTCCTTCCAATGAATATTCAGGACTGATTTCCTTTAGGATGGCCTGGTTGGATCTCCTTGCAGTCCAAGGGACTCTCAAGAGTCTTCTCCAACACCACAGTTCAAAAACATCAATTCTCTGGGTCTCAGCTTTCTTCACAGTCCAACTCTCACATCCATACATGACCACTGGAAAAACCATAGCCTTGACTAGACGGACCTTTGTTGACAAAGTAATGTCTCTGCTTTTCAATATGCTGTCTAGGTTGGTCATAACTTTCCTTCCAAGGAGTAAGTGTCCTTTAATTTCATGGCTGCAATCACCATCTGCAGTGATTTTGGAGCCCAGAAAAATAAAATCAGCCACTGTTTCCACTGTTTTCCTACCTATTTGCCATGAAATGATGGGACTGGATGCCATGATCTTAGTTTTCTGAATGTTGAGCTTTAAGCCAACTTTTTCACTCTCCTCTTTCACCTTCATCAAGAGGCTCTTTAGTTCTTCTTCACAACTTTTAAACTCTGAATTCAGTGGACAGGAAGATGAAATGGGCAAAACTGGGGAAAAGATATGAAGAAAATCTGATTTCCTATCCTCCTCCCTTCCCCCCAAAAAAATCTCAAGGAAAGATCTTCACATCTGATTCTCATAAAATTGACAGAATTAAATGCTTAACTCATAAATTCTTGGTAAGAATATGATATAACAAGAGCTCTTTATCCATTGCTAGTTGGAATAAACATTGTTATACTTTGGAGAACAATTTAGGAATTTTTAAAATGTGCATGCATTCAACAACCTCCTATGGATCACCACACAGAAGTAGAAATGGGTTAATGAGACCCATATGTATCATCAAAGACAGCTCTCACAAACATTAAATGAAAAGAAAGCTATATTTTGTTTAGGAACAACATAATCATGTGGTGAAAACATAAGGAAATATAACTATCTAATGGGGAGAAGATATAGTCACCTTGTGAAAACCTCTCATCATCAGACCCCCTACTTCCAATCTCATTCTTCTCTACAAAATTCCAAACACAAATTTAACTTATCTTCCTGAAACTGTTCTCTCCTTCTTAAAAACCTTCCACAGTTTCCTTCTGACTTAAAGTAACATGCAAATCACAGGATTGTAGAGTCACTGCGGGCAGAGATGATCAAATTCTGTGTTCCCTGCCTCCATAAGAGTCCCACACATGCAGTAAATGCACCATGATTAACAAGCTCTGAAATAATGGAGTTTTGCTCAAATTATTCAGGTTATGAGTTTTTACAACAGTAAATCGCAATTGATTTTTTAAAAAATAATACCAAATGTTTTGGAGGAAAATTAAGTTTATACCTTAAATTTAGCAAAATTAGATACAGAAAATTAAGGAAGGCTAAATGTATGATTAAATTCCATATCTTATATGAATATATGGTTTAAAACAATGTGTCCTACCAATAATGTACTAAAAGACAAGTCAGAATTGCTACAGCGAAGTAAATAGAATGAAATAATACTTGAATAGCTATAGCAGAAGGTATACATTAATTATAGCATCAACATAAAATATTGTCTCCTGGAAGGAAACACTTGATGAGCTTGAAATAAAAGTGTTTTTTTTTTTTTTCTTTCAACAGTATGAAGTAACTTGTACCCCATTAATGGGTTACCAAACTGTGAGTGATTTTTTTGTGAAGCAAAACAGACTTGTGGAAAAGTAACCTTGGTCTTCCAGATGCGTGGGGATTCCATGACCAAAGCCAGAAGCATCTTGTTTGGGTCTGCAATTGCAAATGATTTGCAATTCAGAATCATTTTCCGTGGCAGGGATATATTCATTTGACTAAGAGAGGCATGCATAACCCAGAGGAGATGTTTCCTGGTTGCTAGGATGTCATGGTAGTGTACATGGTAAGAATCATAGATGTGCAAGACACAGAATTTTTAAGTTTTTTTAAATTAACTCAACTTCATTTTTTACTTTAAGTCCCTATTCTGCTAGACCTTCAGAAAGTTCTCTCTGGGGATGTCAGTTCTTTTTGGGGTTTTTTCCTTCACCTTATAATAGTGCCAGAAGTTTAGCATTTTAACAATTTGCCCCAGGAGGATAGGGGGAGAAATATGCAAAATAGCTATTAATATACCAGTTAGAGCTGAGATATATTGTCATCTTTATCCATCATCTTTCAGCTGCCAGGAGCTTGGACATGAAGCATTTACCATGTTGCCTATAGTCTGGTCAAGTTAGATACATAAAGCAGATTTGCCTCTTTTGAGTCTGAAGATACCATGCCAGCAGAACTTCCAGGAAAGGAAGAAGGTCCTCTAGGCTCCCAGATCCACAGTCTTCTCTTTCTGTCTTGTCTAAATGGTGTAGATTCTCATTCTATTTAACCACTTTCCCTATTGCCTGAATAGTCTTCTTGTTACCTCCTGAGCATTCCCACATTCTTCTACAAGCTCAGGTGTGGGGAAATTAGAATCTTAATGACTTGCAAGCTATTTCTGCTTTCTTCTCTGCACATCTCTCCCCTGAGATAATGAACCCACAGCATTCTGTCTTCCTGAATGAAAGGAAATGTGGCAAAGAACAGAGAAAAACACAAAGGATAATAGGTTAAAATAATATCCTTTTCAAATAGAGCACGAGACCGACATGAATTTACTTACCAGTTTCAGTGATACGAACAACAGCAATAGTTCTCAAAAATTATTGCATATTAAAATCACCCAGGGAACTCTGGGGGAAAAAAAATGCTATTGCCAGACATAGACTAATTAAGTCAGTATATCTCAGAAATGAAGCCCAGAAAATAAGAATACTTTAAAGTGCTATGGGTGATTCTAACATGCACGCAGACTTGAGAACCATGGCCTTTGAACTCTGGTCCAGAATAGCAGCTTTTCATCACCCAGGAGCTTTTCAGTAATGCAGAATCTGGGAGCTGCTGCAGCCACCATCCGCAATGATTTCAGAGCACAAGAAGAGGAAATCTGTCACTGCTTCCACCTTCTCCCCTTCTATTTGCTGGATCATAGGGTAGCTCTAGTTTTAGTTTTTCAGAAAACCCCATACTGTTCTCCATAGTGGTTGTAGGAGGGTTCCCTTTTCACTACACTCTCTCCAGCATTTATTGTATGTAGGCTATTGTCAGCCATTATGTTATGTTAGCTAACGTATGTCAATATGTTAGCCGTTCTGACTAGTGTGAGGTGATATCTCTTTGTAGTTTTGATTTGCATTTCTCTAATAATTAATGAAGTTGAGCGTCTTTTCATGTGCCTCTTTCCTATACGTAGGTCATCTTTGGAAAAATATCTATTTAGGTATTCTGCCCATTTTCTGATTTTTTTTTTTTTTTGGTACTGAGTGACATGAGGTGTTTGTAAGTTTTGGAGATTAATCCCTTGTTGGTTGCATCAAAACTGTGCAAAAATGTATCAGTTTAAATAGTTTCCACTTGTTTATTTTTGTATTTATTTTCTTGCTCTGGGAGATGGATTGAAAAATATTTTGCTCTGATTTCTGACAAAGAGTGTTCTGCCTAGGTTTTCTCTAAGAAGTTTATAGTATCCAGTCTTACATTTAGGTTTTCAATCCATTTTGAGTTTATTTTTGTGTATGGTGTTAAAGAATGTTCTAATTTTATCTTATTTTTTACATGTTGCTGTCCAGTTTTCTCAGCAACATTTATTGAAGAAACTATCTATTCTCCATTATATATTCTCTTCTCTTTGGCATAAATTAATTGGCCATAGGTGCATGGGTTTATCCTTGATCTTTCTATCCTATTTCATTAATCTACATTTCTATTTTTGTGCCAGTACCATAGAGACATTACTTTGCCAACAAAGGTCTGTCTACTCAAGGCTATGATTTTTCCAGTAGTCATGTATGGATGTGGAAGTTGGACTGTAAAGAAAGCTGAGCACCAAAGAATTGATGCTTTTGAACTGTGGTGTTGGAGAAGACTCTTGAGAGTCCCTTGGACTGCAAGGAGATCCAACCAGTCCATCCTAAAAGAGGTCAGTCCTGGGTGTTCATTGGAAGGACTGATGCTGAAGCTGAAACTCCAATACTTTGGCCACCTGATGCGAAGAGCTGACTCATTGGAAAAGACCCTGATGCTGGGAAAGATTGAAGGCAGGAGGACAAGGGGGCGACCGAGGATGAGATGATTAGATAACATCACTGACTCAATGGACATGTGTTTGAGCAAACTCCAAGAGATAGTGGAGGACAGAGAAGCCAGGTGTGCTGCAGTCTTTGGAATCGCAAAGAGCTGGAAATAACTTTGTAACTGAATAAAAACAAAGACGAGTATAGTCCAAAATCAGGATGCCTCCAGCCCCATTTTTATTTCTTAATATTTTTTGACTATTCAAAATCTTTTGGGTCTCCATAAAAGTTTTCAACTTTTTAAAAAATTCTAATTCCATGAAAAATGCCATTGTAATTTGATAGGGAATATATTGAATCTGTAGATTGTCTTGGGCAGTTTAATCATTTTGACAATACTTATCCTTCAAATCCAGTATCATGGTATATTTTTCCATCTGTTTGTGTGTCATCTTTGATCTTTCATCAGTGTCTTATAATTTTCAGTGTACATGTATTTTGCCTCCTTAGGTAGGTTTATTTCTAAGTATTCTATCCTTTTTGATGTAATGGTAGATGGGATTGTTGTTTAATTTCTCTTTCTTATGCTTAGCTATTAGTTAGTTAAGTTGCTCAGTCGTGTCCGATTCTTTGTGACCCATGGACTGTAGCCCACCAGGCTCCTCCATCCATGGGATACTCCAGGCAAGAATACTGGAGTGGGTTGCCATTTCCTTCTCCAGGAGATCTTCCTGACCTAGGGATCAAACCTGGGTCTCCCACACTGCAGGCAGACGCTTTAACCTCTGAGCCATCAGGGAAGTACAGAAATATAACAGATTTCTGTGTTTTAATTTTGTATCCTGCAACCTTACCAAATTTATTGATGAGCTCTATTAGTTTACTGATAGCATCTTTAAGATTTTCTATGTATAATATCATGTCATCTGCAAACAGTGACAGTTTTACTTTTTCTCCAATTTGTATTCCTCTTGTTTCTTTTTCTTTTCTGATTTCTGTGGCTAGAACTTCCTGTACCATGTTGAATAAAATTGGCAATAGTGCATATCCTTTTTCTTGTTCCTAATCTTAGAGGAAATGCTTTCAGCTTTTCATCATTGAGTATGATGCTAGCTTTAAATTTGTCATATATGGTCTTTATTATGCTGAAATATATTTCCCATATGTCCACTTTCTGGAGAGTTTTATTATAAATGGGTATTGAATTTTATCAGAAGTTTTGTTTTGTTTTGTTTTTTGCATGTACTGAAATGATCATATGGTTTTTATTCTTCAACTTGCTGATGTGGTGTATTACACTGATTGATTTGGTGATATTGAAAAGTCCTTGCACCTGTGGGATAAATCCCATTCGATCATAGCATATGATCCTTTTAATGTGTTATTGAATTCTGTGTGCTAGTATTTTGTTGAGGAGATTTTTCTATGTTCATTGGTGATATTGGCTTGTAATTTTTCTTTGTAGTATTTTTTCTAACAGAGAAGGCAATGGCACCCCACTCCAGTACTCTTGCTTGGAAAATCCCATGGATCGAGGAGCCTGGTAGGCTGAGGTCCATGGGGTCACTAAGAGTCAGATATGACTTCACTTTCACTTTCACTTTTCACTTTCATGCATTGGAGAAGGAAATGGCAGCCCACTCCAGTGTTCTTGCCTGGAGAACCCCAGGGACGGGGGAGCCTGGTGGGCTGCTATCTATGGGGTCGCACAGAGTTGGACATGACTGAAGTGACTTAGCAGCAGGAGCATCTTTTCTAAATTAGATATCAGGGTGATCATGACCTAATAGAATAAACTTGGGAGTGTTCCTTCCTCTAAATTGTTTTGGAAGAGATTCAGAAGGATAGGTGCTAACTCATCTTTAAATGTTTGATAGGATTCACCTGTACAGACATTTGGCCCTGAACTTTTGTTTGTTGGGAGTTTTTAAATCACAGTTTAAATTTTATTACTTATGATTATATGTTCATACTTTCTATTTCTTCCTGGTTCAGTCTAGGGAGATTAGACCTTTCTAAGAATTTGCCCCTCTCTTCTAGGTTGCCCGTTATTTTGGTATATTGTTGCTTGTTGTAGTTTTATAAGTCCATTGTAACTTCTCTTTTTAAGTTTCTAATTTTATTGATTTGGGCTCTCCCCACCCCCTTTTTCTCCCTTGCTCTTTCACCAGAAATACTGTAGAACAGAAGGGAGAGGTAGGATATATTTAAAGTAATGAAAGGAAAAAAACCTAAACCAAAATTACTTTACCCAGCAAGGATCTCATTCAAAATTGATGGAGAAATAAAAATCTTACAGACAAGCAAAAGTTAAGAGAATTCAGCAACACCAAACCAACTTTACAACAAATGCTAATGGGATTTCTCTAGTCAGGAAACACAAGAGGAAAAGATCTACAAAAAATGAGCACAAAACAATTAAGAAAATGCCACTAGGCACATGTATATCAATGATTACTTTAGATGTAAATTGATCAAATGGTCCAACCAAAACACACGATTTGGTTGAAAGGATACAAAAACAAGACCCATGTGTGCACTGTCTACAAGAGATCCACTTTGCACCTTGGAATGCATACATACTAAAATGAGAGAATGGAAAAAGATATTCCGTACAAATGAAAGTCAAAAGAAAGAGTAGCAGTTTTCATATGAGACAAAATAGACTTCAAAATAATGACTATTTTAAGAGATAAGCAAAGACACTACATAATGACCAAGAGATCAATCCAAGAAGAAGACAGAAAAATTAAAATATTTATGCATCCAACATAGGAGTACCTCAATAGATAAGGCAAATGTTAACATACATAAAAGAGGAAATCGATAGTAACACAGTAATAGTGGGGGAGTTCAACACCCCAGTTACACCAGTGGACAGGTCATCCACACATAAAATTAATAAGAAAATGCAAGCCTTATTTGATGCATTAGACCAGATGGATATCTATAGGACAGTCCATCCAAAAGCACCAGAATACACTTTTTTTTTAAGTGAACACAGAACATTCTCGAGGATGGATCACATCTTGGGTCACAAATCAAGCCTCCATAAATTAAGAAAATTGAAATTGTGTCAAATTTCTTTTCTGACAACAATGCAATAAGATTAGACATTAATTACAGGAAAAAGAAACTGAGAAAATATCTACAAACACGTGGAAGTGAAAAATGTACTTCTAAATAACCTAGTGATCACTGAAAAAATCAAAGAGGAAATTAAAAAAAAAAAAAAACCTAGAAAAAATGACAACAAAAGCACAATATAGGTGATGAAGCAAAAGTGAGTCTGGTTAAAGTTATATCAATTTGTTTATCTTCTCAAACAATGAGCTTTTAGTTTCATCAATTTTTGCCATTGTTTGCTTCATCTATTTCACTTATTTCTGCTCTGATATTTGTGATTTCTTTCTTTCTACTAACTTTGTGTTTTGGTTGTTCTATTACTAGTTGCTTCTGCATAAGGTTAAGTTGTTTATTTTTAGGTTGTTTATGTGTATTTAGGTTGTTGATTTTTCTTGTATCCTGAGGCAAGGTTGTATTGCTATAAACTCCTCTCTTAGAAAAGCTTTTGCTGTATTCCATAGGTTTTAGATTGCTGTGCTTTCATTATCACTTGTCTTTAGGAATTTTTTTGATATCCTTTTTGATTTCTTCTGTGATTCATTAGTTGCTCAGTAGCAAATTGAGAGAAGGAAATGGCAGCGCACTCCAGTATTCTTGCCTAGAGAATCCTGTGGATAGAGGAGCCTGGTGGGCTGCATCCGTAGGGTCACACAGAGTCAGACACGACTGAAGCGACTTAGCAGAAGCAGCATCAGTAGCATATTGATCCTTCACGTGTTTGTGATTTTTTTTTACAGTTTTTTTCTTGCAGTTACTTTCTAATTTTGGAGTGTTATCCTTGGACAGGGAAGGGTAGTGTGCTGACCACGGGGTCACAAAGAATCAGACACAACTTGGCAACTGAACAACAAATGCTTGGGAAAAAAGCGCTTGATATGATCTCAGCTTTCCTAAATGTACGGAGGCTTGCGTTGTGGCTTGTTTCCTTACTGATGTCTTACCTGGATGCTCTGTCCATTGATGAAAGTGGAGCATTACATTTCCCTGCCATTTTTGTGTTACTGTGAATTTCTCCTTTTCATGTTTGTCTGATGTGTAGAGATGCTCCAGTGTTGGGTGCACATATACTAACCAGCTCTGTGTCTCCTTGGATTGATTTGATCATTACATGATGTCCCTCCTTGTCTCTTGCAGTATGATATATTTTAGAGTCTATTGTGTCTGATATGAGTATTACTACCTCAGCTTTCTTTTGCTTTCCATTTCCATGGAACCTTTTTCCATCCCCTCACTTTCAGGCTGTATGCGCCCTACATCTGAAATTGGTCTCTTGTAAATAGCTTATATATGGGTCTTGTTCTTGTATCCATTCAGTTAGTCTATTTTTTTTTGGTTTGAGCATGTTATCCCTTTATCATTAAGGTAATTATCAGTATGCACGCTCTTAAAGCCATTTTGTTAATTGATTTTGATTTGTTTTTGTAGGTCCTTTTTCTTCTCTTCTTTTGTTCCCTTCTCTTGTGATTTGACGACTGTCTTTAGTGTTGTGCATGAATTCTTTTTCCTTTTTTGTGTGTGTATCTATTGTAGACTCTAGGTCTACAATCCCTTGAGATTTTTCTATAGAAGTCTATATGTAAGCAATATTGTTTAAATTACCGGTCTTTTAACTTCAAATTCATTCCCAATATTCTGCATTTGTGCTCTCCTAACAATTGCTGGTTTTGATGTCTTATTTGTGTGTGGATGATTTCCTGACTTTATTGCATGTTTACCTTTACTAAAGAGCTTTTCCATTAATAATGCTCTTGTTGCTAGTTGTGGTCTTTTCTTTTCCATCTAGAAAAGATACTTTAGCATCTTTTTTTTTTTTTTGCAAAGCTGGTCTAGTGCTGCTGAATTATCTTCTGCATATCTGTTAAGCTTTTATTTCCACCACTGAATCTGAATGAAAACCTTCCTGGTTAGAGTATTCTTGGTTGTAGTTTCTTCTCTTTCATCACTTTAAACATATAGTGCCACTCCCTTCTGGCCTACAGAGTTTCTGCTGTGAAATCAGATGATAACCTTATGGGAGTTCCCTTGTATGTTATTTGCTGCTTTTAATGCTTTTTCTTTGTCTCTAATTTTTGTCAATTTGATTACCATGTGTCTAAGCATATTCCTCCTGGACTTTATCCTGCCTGGGATTCTCTGTATTTCCTGAGCTTGGATGACTGTTTCCTTTCTCATGTTACCGGAGTTTTCAGCTATTATCTCTTCAAACACTTTGTCTGTCTCTCTTCTTCTGAGACTGATATAATGTGGATGTTCATGTGTTTAATATTGTCCCAGAGGTCTTTTAGATTACCCTCATTTCTTTTCACTTTTTTTCCTTTATCCTATTTCATGGTAGTGATTTCTCTCATTCTGTCTTCTAGATCACTCATCCATTCTTCTGCCTCAGTTACTCTGTTTTTGATTCCCTCTAGTACATTTTTTCATTTCAGTTACTGCATTATTCATCTGTATTCTTCAGTTCTTCTAGTTCTTTGTTAAATGTTTCTTGTATCTATTTGATGTGTGTCTCCATTCCTTTTCTGAGATCTTGGATCATCTTTACTATCCTTACTCTGAATTCTTTTTCAGATAGATTCCCTATCTCTACTTCACTTAGTTTTTCTTCTGGGGCTTTATCTTATCCCTTCGTCTGAACATAGTCCTCTACCATCTCATTTTTTCCAACTTTCTGTGGTTATGGTTCCCATTCTGCGGGCTATAGGACTGTAGTTCTGGTTTCTGCTGTCTGCCCCCTAGTGGATTAGGTTGTCTGAGAAGCTTGGTCAGACTTCCTCCTGGTTCAGACTGGTTCCTGCTCACTTGTGACTGGAGCTGAGTCTTGTTCCTCTGTTGGGCAGGAACAAACCATGGTGCATTCTTAGAGCTTTCTGGGCTTAGGAAGATATTATGCAGCCTGTCTGCTGATGAGTGGGACTGTAATCCTGCTCTGTTGGTTATTTGGCCTGAGTTGTCCAAGCTGTGGAGCCTGCAGTCCATTGGGTGGGACCAGGTATTGGTAAGAAATCTGGGGCCTCCTTGAGGACTGCCACCCGAGCACTCCCCAGAACTTCCAGCCCCGTTGTCTTGTCCCTGTAGTGAGCCACAGCTAACACGTCCCCCCACCTCCAAACACAGCACACCAAAGACCCTCCAATACTAGCAGCTAGGTCTAGCCCAGTATCTAATGTGGGCACCACTTTTTCCCCCTGGGTCCTGGTGTTCTTGAGACTTAGTATGTACCTGCCAAGATGGAGTTCCTATTTCCACTAGTCCTGTAGAATTACTGTGTTCAAACCTGTTCAAACCCTGTTAGCCTTCACAGCCAGATTCTCTGCGGGCTCCTCCTCCTGCTGCTGTTGCTCTAGACTGGGGAGTCTTACGTGGGGCTCGGAACTTTCATTGCTTTGGGAGAACTATTGTGGTATAATAATGTTCAGTTTGTGGGTCATCCACTGGCACACATGGGATTTGATTTTACCATGACTGTGCCCCTCCTACCAACTTACTGTGGCTTCTTCTTTATCTTTGAATGCATGGTATCATTTTTGGTAGGTTCTACACTTTCTGTTAATGGTTGTTCAGCAGTCATTTGTGTGTTTGATGTTTCTGTAAGAAGAGGTGAGCCCACATCCTTCTGCTCTGTCATATTGTGTCCATCTCAAAATTAAGAATCTTGATCGTTGAGTATTTTAACAGAGATCAGAATCAGAGGTAGGGCTAAAACTTTTCTTGTGATTGATTTAGAGCCATGCATTGGGTTATGATCAAAATTATAAAGAACATGATTAACATAATCTTGTGTGGTTAGAGATATTTAGTGGCGGAAAAGTATTCCAGAGTTAGGTAAACTTTAAGGATTTTCTTGGATGCCATGTTCCTTTTCACAGAGTGTTCATGTTGTGACTCTAATGTTCTTCCATTATCTAACTGAGGATTTCTAGGAATAGGCAGTGTTAGCATCTGTAGCATCTAGTGTTCAGATAGGATGATTCCAATATCTCAGCTGTCATTTAGCAATTATGCATTCTGTCCCTCAGTAATGCCTTCTCATATTTCCTAGTGCTTTATAGTATAAGTTACTCTGTATACATGATCTCATTCAAGCTTCAGTATGTTACTTAACAAATACTGGGATTGAGGCTATAAGAATCTAGTGATTCAAGTTGCTTAAGACCTAGTGATTGGTAAGACTCAACTTCTGAATACAATTACAGACTTTTATCCCCCTCAACATACAAAAGTATCTTTGAATTCAGCTAATTTCATTTGATTTTCATATATTGCTTCATTTTTATGAAATTAAAAAAAAATCTTAAAGTAAGACATCCTTAGGCTATTCAGCTCATATAAAATACAGGTATTTAGTAGAGCCCTACCTAATGAAGAGAGTAGAAGCAAATAATCTTTCACTACATGAGAGTTCTAAACAAGGCAGTTTTATTTTGTTTTGCTTTTAAACTGGTGGGAGGTTTAAGAGGGAAAAGGTTTTCCAGGAAAGGGAAAGGAAGCAGGTAAAATAGGCAAAATAATTTATATCTTAGAAGTGTCTTAAAATTGAGATGGTGACCTGGATACAAACATGGAAAGAAGACCTGAGGATATTTCAAACTAAGTATCAAACAGTGACAATTAATACTATAGAATAGCACCACTACAGTGTAATTGACAATAGGACACAACAAAGTTTTCCCCAAAGTAGTATACATTTCCATAAAAGCTACCTTTTCCAGACAAAAAATTCAGCTCTATACATACTTGAGAGCAAAGAAAAGAAAGAAAAATACATTTTCATGTTGGGAGTCATTTGGATACCACTTGCTAAACTGCTTCATACGAATTATTAACCTTAGGGCACAGCTTTGAACTTTTTCCACACAGAATATTGCATGGTCACTCACTTTAATTATATATTCTTTTTCTTTTTAAATTCACTGCCTTTGACAGCTTTATATATTACTTGATTATTAAGCTAGCAGATATTATGTTAGAAAGATGTAGCTAGAAAGATATTATGTTCTATATCATTTGTTAATTTCTACTGTGCAGCTAGGGTAAGTTTAAATCCTTCAAACCTGAGGAATCTTCTTGGTTCTGTGTTACACTGGCACTTTCATAAGAATATAAAACCTCCAGGTTTTCAGAAAGCAGATATGTCAGAAGATAATATGCTGTCCAAAGTGCCTTAAATCACCCATCAGCTTGGCTTTTTAAAATGTACTGTACATTCACACCCCAGGATGCTTTACGATCTCAGACAGCAACTTTAATATTTAAAACATTACTTTTACTCTAGGAAGTCTAATCTAGTGCAATGCGTTACTTCTTTTTGCAGTGTTTCAAATTGTGTGTGAGTAGGAGACTGAATTTTGAGTTTGATTTATTATCTTGTGAGGCAAATACTTTTAATTGTTTTTCTATAAAATAAAGGTTTACTGGTTTCAATTTCACAAATAATTCATGAGGACTCATGAATATGCATATCCTATCTTATGTAGCATAACATTATTAATCAGCTTTTTCCTTAGATGAGCATAATAGATTAAATAAAATAGGATTTACAATGAATAATGGATTATAAACAAAAAGATTTACAGAAAATAACTTTCATCTTTATTGATTGTTTTAGAAAACACATTCCAGTCATCAAAAGATAAGGTCAATTCTCTAATTTTAAGCATGCTACATTATTATCCACATTTTTCCCAATAGTGCCTGTTGATTTGTATACCTGATAGAACTAAAGATATAAAATGATCAAATATATGAGCCTCAAAGAAAATGAACACATTTATTAAGTATAATATTGTTTACATGTTTGTTTCATCCAAAATATACTACTACCCTCCAAGGCATCTGTAGCCACTATAAAACTAAAATATGTTTAGTACTTAAAAAATGTATATTTGTAACTCAAAATTTACTTTTCAACATTAAGAATTAAATCATACTAACAGCTATAATTATAGCATAAAACGCATGCTTAGGGTTAAAATTTGAATAATTTTTAGTGGAAAATTCTATTTTGATGTTCCCTTGTGCCCTCACTGACTGTCCAGAGGTAAGCAGTAGTAGAAAATTATTTTAGTTATCTTGTTTACCATTAGTCCTAGATAGATCAACTTGAATGCATATAATAACATACAAATGGATATGTTCAATAGCACTGTTATTATACTTAAATAATTAGGAGAGTATAAAAATATTTCAATCTAATTTTCTGAGCTGATGATTACATAAAGTTTATTTTATCTATGGTGGCAACCTTAATTTATGACTTTCTTTGAAGAAAACTGCATTAGTATCTTCTGTTCTGTGGTTGGACAATTTAGCTGTGTTATTTATAAGAAAATCCGTTATCAGTTTACTTCTTAAGAAGTTAGTCTGTTTTACTAACCGGCCAAAATGGAATTAAGAAGCTCAAAGGAGCCATCTCATGTATGTTTGTTTCTGAAATGAGAGAAATTTACCAAATGACATCAGTCATTTGGCCCTTCTCCTATTTTTTACTAGGCAAGGAAGTTACCCCAGCATGTAATCCCTCTGCATACAATGTTTAATAAGAAGTTCCAAGCAGCATTGTTGCCTGAGGATTTAACAGGGCTAGACTCTTAAGATTCTTCAAAGCATAAGATTAACAGGAGCATTTGAATTTTGTTTACATAACTTTGTAAAATAAGGACTCAGGAGATAAACGCACACACGGAGCTTTCTTCTACTTTTTCACTTCTTCCCCCCTTCCTTTCAATTTTTCTTTTGTAAATTTCTCAAAACATCATCAAAGGATTAAACATTAAAAATCTATGGCTTAATAAACATCTTTAGGATTTTTTTTTAAAAGCAAGAATGTTTTTTCCCTTGAACTTCTCTGGAATCTTTCTATGTTTTAGGATATAAGTACTGATTAAGCCCATAGGTATAATTTTCAGAAAACCTTGAATACTAATGGCCTAAATCTGCAATGAGTCTACATTCAATCTGTATTTAGAGTCCTGAGTATTTATGTAAGAGTAAAAACAACCTTTGACAAACGTATTTAAGTTAAAAAAAAAAGGCATACAGAAATTTAGAATAACAAGTGTTAAGGAGTAAGTTTGGGGAAATATAGCAAAGTCATCATTACACTGAGGATTGCACAAATTCCCCAAAATTCCTATATTCAAAGAGAATTACTCTATTATTAAATAAATATTATAATTTTAGAACTGAAATGCAACTCAAAGGTTATCTGACCCTTAATTCTCATCCTTGGAATATAAATTTTGCAGGGTTTGCTATTCAATTTGATAAATATTGGCTTAAGGAAAAGTTAAAAAATATTTTTGTTTTGTTTGTTTTGTTTCATTTAAGTGTGGTGATCCTTTAGCACCTGTAATTTTCTCACAAGCATTGTGGATTAGCAGAGTAAATACTTCATTAGCTGAAGATGGACAAACCTTTTATGAAACATCTCATAGGTCTTGTTAAATTTTATTCCCACAGAAAAAAACACTATTTTGCTTGTTAATCAAGTCTAAAGTCTCCTTGTGCTTTTTCTTTCTTTCTTTCTTTCTTTTTTTGAGATTTTGTCACATTCAAATTTCCCCTCAACTTTCTAGATAAGTGGAAATAATAGATAACATCTAATGTCTTCTTAGTTGACCATATTGTAGACAGGCTTCTTCCAGATCATAGGCCTCTGACCCTTCTCTTCTTAGAGCATTCACATTAGAAAACTTGTAATTTCTTTCTCTGACTCTTTAAGATGTAAATCTTCTCTTGCCAGTTTTGCAACCCAGAAATGTCTTTATCATAGACCTGGGAGGTTGCAAAGAGTTGGCCACTACTGAGGGACTAACACTTTCACTCTCGGGGGCCAGCTCTTTGAAATTTAATTATTAAGAAAGATAGCACTCCTACCTTCCAACCTCTGGAGATGCTAGGAACCTTCCTTTGACAAGAGTCAAATAACAAACACAGATGCCCTAACCACAGGGGCCAGCCTCCGCCATACTGTCCTCCCTGAATCTTCCCACTGGCTCACCTCAGTGGTTAAAATTTTGTGTGTCAATGGATGTAAATTAAATTTCTCTCCCCTATTGCAATAGTCTTGACACTCACTACAATAGTATCAAATAAGTCTTCCTTGCCTGTCTAACTTGTCCAACACAATCTTCTTTGACAATTCTCCAAGATGAAACAAAACCACGCACGACCAGGACAAGGCATTGATGCCTGAATACCAATTGCACGATTTTCTTATTAAAAAGTGTTAATATGAATGGTATATCAGTTTGCTAAGAAAGACACATTAAAGATGACAGTGGTATTTTTGTACATTTGGTTTGAGAACTTTTGCTCTATTTATTAATTTCCTGTGAAGAGGGAGAAGTAGAAAGGAGAAGAGGTGTATACTAGCATACTACCTGAATGTTTTATTCACATAATTACATCCATTAAAACTGTTTTAAAACTCAACTTTAGAAAGGTTCTCTCCCATCTTTTGTAATAGAGAAAGGTTTGTTTCCTTTTGTTTCTTAGTATATGGTATTTTGAGAAACAGAAACAATTTTAAAGTAATTCTCCAATTAAAATCAGAAACTTATCCTGAAGGCTCGCAGCCATCCGTTTGATTTCAATAAGTGGCTTTCTCTAGTTTAACAAGAAACTTCAGGTTTTCTGCAGCTGTTTTCTTTTTTATGACCTAATTTGTGTTGGACTGTATGCTCAAATTCAGTCCCCCTATATCAGAGATCTATTATAATCCCTGTTTGGAGTATTCTGGAAATTTTCATACAAAGATAATGAACTTCTTCCTGACTCTATTGTTTTATAACTTCTGAAAACAATCAGACTGATTACTAGATGACTATAGATGGGAATATCAGACGACCTTACCTGTCTCATGAGAAACCTGAATGCAGGTTAAGAAGCAACAGTTAGAACCAGACTTGGAACAACAAACTGGTTCAAAATTGGGAAAGGAGTACATCAAGGCTATATATTGTCATCCTGCTTATTTAACTTGTATGCAGAGTACATCATGAGAAATGCCGGGCTAGAGTCAAGATTTCCAGGAGAAATATCAACTTCAGATAGGCAGATGATACTTCCCTAATGGCAAGAAGTGAAAAGGAAATAAAGGGCCTCTTGATGAAGGTGAAAGAGGAGAGCATGATATCTGACCCATCACTTCATGACAAATAGATGGGAAACAATAGAAACAGTGACAGACTTTATTTTCTTGGGCTCCAAAATCACTGTAGATGGTGACTGCAGTCATGAAATTAAAAGACACATGCTCTTTGAAAGAAAGTTGTGACAAACCTAAATAGAGTATTAAAAGCAGAAGCGTCACTTTGCTGACAAAAGTCCATATAGTCAAAGCAATGGCTCTTCCAGTAGTCATGTACAGATGTGAGAGTTGAACCATAAAGAAGGCTGAATGCTGAAGAATTGATGATTTTGAAATGTGGTGCTGGAGAGACTCTTGAGAGTCCCTTGGACAACATGGAGATCAAACCAGTCAATCCGAAAGGAAATCAGTCCTGAAAATTCATTGGAAGGACTGATACTGAAGCTCCAATACTTTGGCCACCTGATGCGAAGAGCCAACTCATTGGAAAAGACCCTGATGCTGGGAAAGATTGAAGGCAGGAGGGGAAAGGAATGACAGAGGATGAGATGGTTGGATGGCATCTTTGACTCAATGGACATGGGTTTGAACAAGCTCTGGAGTTGGTGATGGACAGGGAGGCCTGGCATGCTGCGGTTCATGGGGTCATGAAGAGCTGGACTGAGTGACTGAACAACAATGACAAGGTGATTATAAGTCATAGAGTACCTTGGAGATACTTTAATGCAGTTCATTGTTTGACTTGTATTATTATGCCCTAACAGTACTGCCGATATTCTGCCCTTGATTTTTAAAACTATTTGAGACATTTTTAAATTGGCCTTTCATAGAAGAAAAATGAGGAATTGGATTTTTCTCTTTTAAGCACACTAGGCACCCACTGGGCTTCCCTGGTGGCTCAGAGGGTAAAGCGTCTGCCTGCAGTGCAGGAGACCCAGGTTCCATCCCTGGGTCGGGAAGATCCCCTGGGAAGGAAATGGCCACCCACTCCAGTACTCTTGCCTGGAAAATCCCATGGATGGAGGAGCCTGGTAGGCTGCAGTCCATGGGGTTGCAAAGAGTCAGACATGACTGAGCGACTTCACTATGTCACTAATGCACCCAGTAGCTAAGTATGCATTATGTGAAATTTTATTATCCTGTTATTATACATATCAATCTATGGTTTACTTGATACTTTACATTGAAGAATTCATAATCTGTGAGAATGGACACAAGTTTTTTGGGTTTTTTTGTTTTTTTCACTGATTGAGGAAATTAGGTCTTCATAGAGTTGAAATTCCTAGGATCATTCAGTCAGTGCCATCATCTAACTGCAATCCTCCTACACTGCATTCTTTCCATGTTCCATCATTTCCATATGAAACTCTATGACAATTTAATAGCACAGTTCCATAAGTTATTGAAAATTGCTAAGCATAGTCTTCAAATTATAAGACTGGGAAAAATTACAGAATGGCTTGCCTCACCTTGATCACTTATTCTGGTGTAATTATTTATTTATCTAGCCATTTAATAAACCTTTGCTACCACTTTACATTTTGAATGTAAGTGGAATAGTAATGTAATGAATGGGAGAAAAAATAAAATGGAGACAGAAAATGTGTGTGTTAGTGAGGGAAGCATAATAAGTTTACATCTTCTAATGACTTTATGCTTCAGAATAAATAGATTCAAAACCAAGGCCTTGGGGAAAAAAAAGGGAGGAGGGGCAGGGCCTTCTGTTCCCAGGTAATAGATAATGGAAACGCTTCACATTATAATAGAAGAGAAAGCTGCACAGGAGATAGCAGAGAACTGCAATTCCTGACAGAAAGGAAACAGATCATTAAATGTGTAAGATCTGCCCAACATTTCTAAAACAGGCACACCTTGAGGATTCTACAGGTTCAGTTCCAGACAATCTCAATACAGCAAACATCACAATAAAGTAAGTTGCACAATTTTTTTTTATTTCTCAATGCATAGAAAGGTTATGTTCAAACAGCACATGTAGAAACAATATGTCTACCAAGTGTGCAATAGTATTATCTCTCTCTCTCTCATATCTCTATACAAAGATATGATATATCATAATATGATATGATATATCATATCTTTGTATCTTCAGGCTCTACTTTTAATTCTAGTTCTCTTGTTATCTCCACCATATCTGCAGTTATCCTGTTGCTGAAGTCTTAAACCCCTAAAACTCATCTGTGAGGATTGGAATCAACTTCCCCCAAATATCTGTTGATATTTTGACTTCTTCCCATAAGTCACAAATATTTTTAATAGAATCTAGAATAGTGAATCCTGTCCAGAAGGCTTTCACAGATCTTTAATCTACTTTGCCCAGATCTTGCATCAGAACTAGTATTTGTGACAGCTATGGCCTTCAGAAATATCTTTCTTAGATCATTAGAACTGAAAGTCAAAATGTCCTTGATCCATAAGCTGCAGAATGGATGTTCTGTTAACAAGCATGAAAGCAACATTAATCCCATTGTACATCTCCATCAGAGCTCTTGGTGACAAAGTGCCTTGTCAATGAGCAGTGATATTTGAGAGGGTTTTTTTTTTTGTTTTGAGAGTTAGGTCTCAACAATTGGCTTAAAATGTTTAGTAAACCACATTGTAAACAAATGTGCTCTTATCAAGACTTTGTTGCTCCATTTAGAGAGCACAGGCAGAGGAAATTTAGTATAATTCTTTAGGGTCCTAGGATTTTCAGAATAGTAAATCAGCAATGGCTTCAACTTAGAGTCACCACCTGCATTAGATCCTAAGAATATGCTTCTCCTTTGTAACTGTGAAGCCAGGTTTTGACTTCTCCTCTCCAACTATGATTTCCTAGATGACATCTTCTTCCAATAGAAGGCTGTTTCATCTACACAGAAGTCTTTTTTTTAGTGTAGCCATCCTCACTAATGATCTTAGCTAGGTCTTCTGGATAACTTGCCACAGCTCCTGCAGCAGCACTGACTGCTTCACCTAACACTTTTATGATATCGAGAGGGTTCTCTTTCCTTAAAGCTCATGAATCAAACCTTGACCAACTCCAAACTTTCCTTCTGTAGCTTCCTCACCTCTCTCAGTCTTCACAGAATTGAAGAGAGAGGGCCTTTCTCTGGATTAGGCTTTGGCTTAAGAGGATATTATCTCTGGTTTTGTCTCATGTCCAGACCACCCTAAGTTTCTCCATTATCAGCAATAAGCCTGTTTTGCTTTCTTATTGCTTATATATTTACTAGAGTAGCACTTTTAATTTCCTTTAAAAGCTTTCCCTTTGCATTCATAACTTGGTTAACTGGTGCAAGAGGCTTAGTTTTCAGCCTATCTGGGATTTTGACATGCTTCCGTCACTAATCATGATTTCTAGCTTTTGATCTAAAGTGAGAGATATGTGACTCTTGCTTGAACACTCAGTGGTCCTTGTGGTGTTATTAATTGCCTGATTTCAATATTGCATCTTGTGAAATAAGACAGTCTGAGGAAAGGGAAGGAAACAGGGAAATGGTTGGTTGGTGGAGCAGTCAGAACACACATAACATTTATTGGTTAAGCTTGCTTTCACGTGAGTTATGTTGCCCCCACATAATTAAAATAGTAACATCAGAGATCACTGATCACAGATATGATGACAAATAAAATGATAAAAGGAAAATGTCTGCACTACTGTGAGACTTACCAAGATGTGACACAGTGACATAAAGTGAGCAGATGTTTTTAGAAAAGTGGCACTGATGTACTGGTTTGCTGGGTTGTCACCAATCTTCAACTTGTGAAAGATACAATAGCTGCAAAGTGCAGTAAATGAAAAGCAACAGAATGAGGTGTGTCTGTAGAAGCACTTTCTATTTTGAGGCACCAAAAAGGGGGATGCCCGTGCAGCATTACAGTTTTACTGAGTTGAGGATGCAAATATCAAGGTTTGGGGGAATCTCCAGGGGCTGGAAATCAGAGGGAAGACTAACACAGCAAGCAGCTGAGCATGGAAACAGCAGCAGTCTTTGGCTGAGAACAAAGCTGAACATGAATGGAGTAAGATTCTGAACATTTATATGAGGTCAGAAAAAATACTGGGAATGAATAACTTCTAGTAGATTATAAACTGAAAATTCCCAGAGACTATACAAAACTGGGAGATAGGTAAGTACTCACCAGTCAGAAGGACTTTATTGAACACTTAAGGAAAATAGTAGATTAGTTATTGCAGAGGAAAATACCAATAGAAATCCAAACTGAAGAAGATAGCATAAAATATTTAAAATAAATTAACACAGCTTCAGTGACCTGGGATTTTAGCAACTTGTATAATTAGAGTTACATGCATGCATGCTAAGTCACTTCAGTTGTGTCCTACTCTTTGCTACCCTATAGACCTTGGCCCCCCTGGTCCACCCTATAGGCCAGGCTCCTCTGTCCATGGGATTCTCCAGGCAAGAATACTGGAGTGGGTTGCCATGCCCTCCTCCATGGAATTTCCTGACCCAGGGTTTGAACTAGGGTCTCTTATGTCTCTTTCATTGGAGGTGAGTTCTTTACTCCTGGCGCCACCTCAGGAGCCCAATTAGAACTACATAAGGAAGAAAAGTATGCCACGAAATATATTTGAGTATTTAAAAATTAAAAATTTTCCTAATTTGACAAAAAGTATAAACCCACATATCAAATAAACTTAACCAAACCCAAGAGGGAAATAAAATGAAAGCCATACCAATGGATTATCTAATTAACTTGCTAACAACCAATGACAGAAATAAAATCTTATAAGAGATTGGAAGGATTCACATTACAATGACCAGCAATATTACTGATTATCTTAAAAAAGACAACAAATTGACATCTTTAAGTGCCAAATAGGGAAAAAAATCAGAATTCTATATTAAATTAAAACAAAATGCATTGTCAGACAAGCATAACTTGAGATGATTCTTTTGCAGATCTGCACATATTAATTACATTTCCTTTTTAAAATTTTGTTGGCATATAGTTAATTTTAAATTTTCTGTTTCAGGTGTGCAGCAAAGTGATTCAGTTATACATACAAATATACTCATTTTTTGTTAGATTCTTTTCTCATATAGATTATCACAGAATACTGAATAGAGTTTCCTGGGCTCTCCAGCAGGTGCTTGTTGGTTATCTATCTAATATATGGTAGTGTGTGTATGTTCATCCCAAGCTCCTGACTTATCCTCCTTGCCAACACTCCCCCTTTCATTACCATAAGTTTGTTTTCAATATGTGTGTCTGTTTCTCTTTCATAAACAAGCTCATTTGTATAATTTTTAAAAACTGGATCCCACATATGAGTAACATCACATATTTGACTTTCTCTTGTCTGACATACTTCACATCATATGATAATCTCTAGGGATACTCGTGTTTGTTGCAAATGGCATTATTTCATTCTTCATTTGATTATGGATGAGTAATATTCCATTTTATATATGCACCACATCTTCTTTATCCATTCAATTATCAATGAAGATAATTACTTCATATTCATCTTAGACTTCTTCCATATCTTGGCTTCAAAGGATGCTTAAAAAGATGAAAAAATGCTTTCTGCTTGGCAGAAAAGCTATGACCAACCTAGACAGCATATTAAAAGCAGAGGCATTACTTTGCCAACAAAGGTCCATCTAGTCAAAGCTATGGTTTTTCCAGTAGTCATGTATGTCTGTGAGAGTTGGACTATAAAGAAAGCTGAGCACTGAAGAATTGATGCTTTTGAACTATGGGACTGGAGAAGACTCTTGAGAGTCCCTTGGACTGCAAGGAGATCCAACCAGTCCATCCTAAAAGGAATCAATCCTGAATATTCATTGTAAGGACTGATGCTGAAGCTGAAACTCCAATATTTTGGCCACCTCATTTTTTATGGTTTCCTTTGCTGTGCAGAAAATTTTAAGATTAATTAGATCCTATTTGTTTATTTTTATTTTCATGACTCTAGGAGGTGGGTCAAAGATGATATTTCTGCAATTAATGTCGAAGAGTGTTATGCCAATGTTTTCCTAAGAGTTTTATAGTTTCTGCCCTATGTTTAGGTCTTAGGTCCATTTTAAGTTTGTTTTTGTGTATGGTATTAAGGAATGTTCTAATTTCATTTGTTTTACTTGTAGCTATTCAGTTTTCCCAGCACCACTCATTGAAGAGACTATCTTTTCTCCATTGTATATTTTTGCCTCCTTTGCCATAACTTAATTGACCATAGTTATTTCTGGGCTTTCTTACCTTGTTCCACTGATATGTATTTCTAGCCTTGCACCAACACAATACTGCTTTGAAAATTAAAACAGTGATTTTAAAGCTTCCAATTAAGAAAAGTCCAGGAGCAGATGGCTTCACAGGCGAATTCTACCAAAAATTTAGAGAAAAGTTAACACCTATCCTTCTGAATCTCTTCCAAAAGAACTGTAGAGGAAGGAATACTCACTCCCAGGTTCTCCCTATGAGGCCATAATCACCTTGATATCAAAACCAAAGATACCACAAAGAAAAATTACAGACCAACATCACTGATGAACGTAGAAAAATCCTAGACAAAATACTAGTAAACAGAATTCAACAGCACATTAAAAAGATCATACACTATGATCAGGTGCATTTTTCCCAAGGATGCAAGGACTTTTCAGTATCCCCAAATCAATCAATGCTATAGACCACATCAACAAATTGAAGAATAAAAACGATATGGTTCTCTCAGTGCATGCAGAAAAAGCTTTTGATAAAATTCAACACCCATTTATGATTAAAAAAAATAAAACTCTCTCCAGAAAGTAATAATGAAGATATATGACAAACCCACAGCAAACATTATTGTCAACAGTGAAAACGTGAAAGCTTTTCCTCTAAGATCAGGAACAAAACAAGGGTGCCCACTCTCACCATTATTATTCAGCATAGTTTTGGAAGACCTAGCCATGGCAGTCAGAGAGGAAAAAGAAATAAGAGGAATCCAAATAGGAAAAGATGACATAATGCTGTCACTGTTTGCAGATACCATGATATTATACATAGAAATCCTAAATGTGTTATCAGAAAACTACTAGATCTCATCAATGATTTTGCTAAGTTTGCAGAATACAAAGTTAATACACAAAAATCCTTTTCATCTCTTTACACTAATGAAAAAATCAGAAATAGAAATTAAGGAATCAATTTCACTTACCACCACATCAAAAAGAATAAAATACCTGGGGTTATACCTATGTAAGGAAACAAAAGACCATAAGATGCTCAAGAAAGAAATTAAAGATGACACAAACAGATGGAAAGATGATCTTGGATTGGAAGAATCAATAATGTCAAAAGGCAATGTACAGATGCAATGCAATCCCTATCAAATTACCAATGACATTTTTTTCACAGAAATAGAACAAAAGATCTTACAACTTTCAAGGAAATACAAAAGACCATGAAAAGACAAGACGATCCTGAGAAAGAGAAACAGAGCTGGAGGAATTAGGCTCCATGACTTCAGACTATACCATAAAGCTACAGTCATCAAAACAGTATGTCTCAAGGATAGAAATATTAATTACATTTCTTATTTGCTACGTTTTATGATGCTTTGACATCCTGGGCTTTATTGATCCAAGGAGAGATCACTTCTCTCGTGGTTAGCTAATTCCTAGAGATAGAAAATAACTCACCTGTAGCACACCTTTGCGGTGCAAACTCACCAATAACTTGTTCTTCTCAGGCACCAGCAGTCCAGAATGCTATGCCCTGTCCTTAACTACCCAGGTCCATGTACTGAACAACCAGTGACCATCCCTGTAGTCCAGACCACACCAGCATTATTCAAACTATCCCATCCTAAACCTGCTCAGGCTTGTACTCTGCTTCTTCCATTCCTTCCTTCAAAAAATATAAATCAGGCTTTTGCCCACACCTAATTTCACTCATTCTGCCTTCTAATTAACTCGTGCTACACGCCCCTGCACGGCATGCTGCCCCTTCCTCAAAGGAACTGAATAACAAACAGTGGAATCGTTTCCTGCTCTGTTTTCCTCACCACAACCTAAATAAACATAAAATCATGGGCACATTTTAAAGTGTTACAAGAAATTCTAAGGCAATCTCATTAACCTGAGGAAAATGTTACCAGAAAAGAAGAAAATAATCAGAAGTATATGTGAGAATTCAATGCAACACTTTAACCTAATGGAAAAAGTAGGAAATTAGTAAATATTAGAAGATTCAAATAACACAATCACTTATACAACACTACATACAATAACATCAGAATTCATTCTTTTCAAATACACAGGAAGCATTCACAAAGAATGATCACATTTACAGATTTAAAACAAGTCAAAATACATTTAATTAGATTGAAAACTAAGAATTATTCTCTCTTCTCAAATTGAATTAGAAATCAATAGCCAGATGGAACCTTAAAAAATCCAAATGTTTGTAATTTAAGATCAAAGAAGAACTCATAAAAATATTAGAAAATTGTTTGAACTGAATTAAAATGATAATCCAGCATATCAAAATTATAGAATACTGATTAAGTAGTGCCAAAAGGGAAATTTATAGTTTTATTGCTTATATTAGAATAGGAAGAGGCAAAAAAAAAAAAAAAAAAAGATATGGGTATACTTCTGCTTCTGGGAATATATAATAAACCTCCTTTTTCCTATACTTCCCATGAGGAATAACTAAAAGCTCTGTACATTATATATAAAATAAAAATAAATATAATCTTGATAGGTGAGGAGAAAGCAGATCAGCTGGGAATTAAGTGCTCAAATAACAACATCATGTTCTCTGGGTTGCTTTTTTTGCCTCACATGTCTCAGAGTTGGTGCTGAAGAAGAAAGCAAATCAAAATTTCAAAAAGCACAGAAGAAAAAAATCTCCAGGAGGCGCCTGCTCTTTATAGCCAAAGGACCAGATAGTAACGACCTAACCAAACAGAAATCTTTAGAAAATAACCACTGCACTCAAGCCAAATATCATAGGAAAAAAAAAAATCTGTGGTCAAATACCCATCCATGCCATCAAAGGCAGAATGAGTGGGCAGTCTAGATAGATTTCTACCCATGAAAGACTGTGTGGAGGTACCTAGCCCATCACTCCTGCAGGCGTTGTGTCAGAAGAGGCCAAGGAGGAAGCTGGAATTTTCATTCCTCGTGCCCTGATTATGTATCAGTGAAGACCAGGAGAGGAGCCTGAACATGCACCTTAGCAGCAGCGAAATGTCCCTCTCCCTTCCTTCTGGAGTGACACTGGAGGAGGCCGTGGAGAGCCAGGCTTTACCACTGTCTGGTTGGAATAAGGTCTCATCCACACGAGTGTCAGAGGAGACAGCATGAAAAGCTAAGGCTCATCCCCACTCAGCAGGAGCAAGGAGGGGCCGACCCTCAGGTGTCACTAGAGTCCAAATAGTAAACCTCAACTTCTACCTCTCTTGAAATCAGCCAGAGAAAAGTCTTACCCAGAGAAAGTAATCCAAATGACAGTGGGCTTTTCATCGTTAACCAGGAAGGCCAGAACGAAGTGACACAATACTTTTCAAGTGATATAAGAAAAGTACTGTCAATTTAGAGTTATAGAAAACAAAAATATCCTTCAGGAATGAAAGAGAAACTAAAACATCTTTAAATGAAAGTAACCTAAGAGAATTTATCAGCAGACCTACTTTAGAAGAATGCATAAAGGGGGTTCTCTAAACAGAAAAGAAATGATAAAAGAAGGAACATCAAAGCATCAGGAGGGAATAAAGAACACTAAAGGCTCTGTGTTTATCGAAAGAATAACAATGGACTACCACAAACAACTCTAACATCTACAAATACAAATTTGACAATTCTAGATGTAGACCAATTCCTCAAAAATTAAAAATGATCACAATTTATCCAATATGAAATAGAATATTTAAATACCCCTATGACTATCATGGAAATTGAATGCCTTATTTAAAAACACACAAAAGAAAATAATGAACCCAAATACTTTCACTGAATTTTATGAAATCTTAAAGAAGAATTAATGTTGATTCCACCCAAGCTTTTCCAGAAAATAGAAGAGCGAACACTTTGTAATTCATTTTGTGAGGCTAGGGTTACCATGATTCCAAAGTTACAGGAAAACAATATTAAGAAACACAATTAGAACAAATATCCCTCATGAGCACAGATGCATACCCATAGCAAAATATTACTAAATATAATTCAGTAACATATAAAGGGAATTATACTTTGTAATCAAATGAACTTTATTCTAGGCATGGAAATTTGGCTCAATACTAAAAAAATAATCAATATAATTTACCAATTATAAAAGAGACTATAGAAGAAAAACCATATGATTATAATCAATTGATGCAGAGATAGCACTTAAGAAAGTTGAAAATATTCATGATTAAGTTTCTTGAAAAATTAGAAATGGAAACACCCTCAATTTGATAAAGAACTAAAAATGCTTACAGTTAACGTATTTAATCATGAATACTCAATGCCATTTTTTCCCAAGATTATGGAGAAGGCAAGGTTGTTCACTCTCACCACTTTTATTCAGCACAGTGCTGAAGTTCTAGCTAATGAAATAAAGGAAGAAATGGAAAGAAATTCAAGTTGATAGGTAAAGAAGAAATAAAACTGTCCTTATTTGCAAATAATGATTGTCTATAGAGAATATTCTAACGAATCAACTACAACTGGGGGAAAAAAAAAACAAGAATTAATAAATGAATTTAGAAGATGGCAGGATATAAGATAGACATACAAAAATCAACTATATTTCTATAAACATAGCAATAAACAGTGTACCACAGATTTTAAAATATAGTATTGCTTACAACTACAAAACAAGAAATATTTATGTGTTTATCTAACAAAAACATGTTCAAGGTCTTATGCTGAAAACTCTATGATGCTCATAAAATAAATCAAAAAAGCTCTGAATAATAGGGGAGATATACCAGAGTCAAGGATTGGAAGATTCAACGTAGTAAAAGTGTCAATTCTCCTCAAATTTATAAACAGTTTTAATGAAATATCTATCAAAATGCTAGAAAGTTTTTTTCTGTAGACATCAACAAAATATGTGTAAAATCTATACACTAAGAGCCACAAAACATTGGTGACAAGAAACAAAAAAACCTTAAAAAAGTGGAGAGACATGCCATAGTCATTGTTTGGAAGGCTTAATCTTTTGTACATACTAATTCTCCCCAACTCGATGTATAGATTCAATATAACACCACAAGCAATTCTATCCTTGGCATGATCAGAGCATTAATGGTAATAGTGGATATCAATATCTTATTTGTACTCCTTTAAGAAATGTTTGTATTTCATCAAAAAATATGATGTTTGTTGTAGATTTTAGTAAAAACAGTTATCATGTTAAAGACTTCTCCCTTTATTCCAAGTTTGTTAAGAGTTCTTATAATAAATGAAATATTTGATTTTATTAAATGATTTATATTTCCTTGTGTAATCACAGTGATGCTATTTCTCCATTAATCAGTCAATGTGAATTTTATTAATGGATTTTGCCTTAAACCATTTCTGCATTCCTGAGCTTTACAAGTTGAGTTCTCATGGGACTAGACTCTAAGATATAGTGCTTAGGATGTTTATTAGGGAGTAGCCATAGGACTGCTTCCCTTGCGGCTCAGACAGTAAAGAATATGCCTGCAATGAGGAAAACCTGGGTTCAATCCCTGGGCTGGGAAGATCCCCTACAGATCTTCTATAGCTACCCACTGCAGTATTCTGGCCTGGAGAATTCCATAGACATAAGAACCTGGCAGGCTACAGTCCATGGATTCATGAAGAATTAGACACGACTGAGTGACTTTCACTTTCAGCCATGGGACCAACACCTAGGGATTGAATGAAGAGATAATGGGATTGGTGAAGGTATAAATCAAGACTTCATGTAAATCTCATATCTTTGGCTGTCCATGTGATATAGGCCATTCCTATAAGTGCATGACTTTTGACAAGATGTCTCTGAAGCTGAGTCAATTCCTGAAGGGGATGCCAGATGAAAGATGTCTGCTGACAACACTGCAAAGAGCTGGAGAGCAAGACGTTTTTCTTGAAATGTAATTTGGGCTGCATGTTTCTAGATTCCCCATGCTGAGATATATCTGGGCATGACAAGGTTTTTTTTTTTTTTCTTTTCAGCATATGGCTGGATTAATTTACTAATATTTTATTTGGGATTTTTGCTTATATAGTCAAGAGTGAAATTTTTCATTAATTTTAATTTCTTATACTATGCTTGTCTGCTTTTAGTAATTGGGTTTATACTATCCTCATAAACATATATGTTTTCTGAGATAATTTGCATCAGAATGATTTGTTCCTTGACTGTTTACACTCCAGTTTTCTCCTTTTTTAAAGGAGCCTAAATCCTAACAATGACTAGCTCCAGCTAAATAAACCTTCATTTCAGTTTCCCCTACTTCTAAAAGTGGCAATATCACTCAAATATCGAGTGGAAGTGCTATGTGGAATTCTGTGGAGGTTTGCTTATGAAAGTGAGACTTTCTGTGTCTTCTCCTTTTGCCTGAACTATAGATTTACTTGCAGACAGAAGCGGAGAAGGCAATGGAGCCCCACTCCAGTACTCTTGCCTGGAAAATCCCATGGATGGAGGAGCCTGGTAGGCTGCAGTCCACGGGGTCGGTAAGAGTGGGACACAACTGAGCAAGTTCACTTTCATTTTTCGCTTTTATGCATTGGAGAAGGCAATGGCAACCCACTCCAGTGTTCTTGCCTGGAGAATCCCAGGGACGGGGAAGCCTGGTGGGCTGCCATCTATGGGGTCACACAGAGTCGGACACGACTGAAGTGACTTAGCAGCAACAAAGAGAAGCATGGTGTGACAAAGCAGAAAGAGACTAGATCTTTTATACAAGAGACCAGGTCAATGTGATCGTAAGACCACAGTGGCTGGGTTTTCTAACTCATGTCAGTATTGGCTTACGTTTATTTTCATAATTAAACTGACTGCTCTACCTGTTTGTCTTCCAGACATTGTTTTGAAGTCAATTTCTTCAACCTTGAAATTGATCCTTTTAAATTATTTTAATGAGGGTTTGTTAAGTATAGTTTCAGTATTTGCTGAAAAACATGAAAAAAGCTTTCTCCTTGTTTTTCTGGAAAGTTTTATTAGCTAGGCATGTCCTTCTAGGAGCTATGTTTCTCTAAGCTCTTCGGAGATGTTATTTCTTTCTCTTTGTTTTTTGAATGCCTTTGTTGCCTTTATGCCTTTATCTACCCTTTTGTAGAGAAAATGTGCTTTTCTTCAGTTGCCTTTAGAACTCCACTTGGTTTTTGGTATTCTGTGGTTTTATATGATGTGCCTAGGTGTAGATTTATTTTTATGTATCTCGTTTGCCATTTATTGCATTTTCTGAACCTGAGAATTCATGTTTGTTTGTTTTATTTCTTTTAATTTATGAAAATTCTTAGCCAAGGTTTCTTCAAATCCTGCCTCTCCCTTCTGTCTCATCTCTGTTCTAGAACTCAAAATAGATGTGTGTGAGACTTCCTCACTCACTCTTCCAAGTCTTTTAATCTCTCATATTTGAAAGATGATACCTCTTGTGTCTCCAGATCACTTTGGCATAATATCTTCATATCTTTCTTCTAGTATACTGCTTCTGTCTTCAACTTGGTTATTCAACTCATCCTGTGTGTGCACATGTGTGTGTGCATGTATATGCATGCTTTCATGTTGTGTGTGTTTTAATTTCAACAATACTAGTTTTCTTTTGAGGAAGTTCCATTGTGGTTCTCTTTCAGATCTGCTTTGTCATTTTCTATACTTTTTCACTTATTATTTTAACTTATTTTATTTCTATAAATTTTGTGTGCTATGTGCTTAGTCACTCATCGTGTCCATCTCTTGCGATCCCGTGTACTGGCAGCCTGGCAGCCTGGCAGGCTGCTCTGTCCATGGAATTCTCCAGGCAAGAATACTGGAGTGGGTTGCCATTCCCTTCTCCAGGGGAATCTTCCTGACCCACTAATCGAACCCAGGTCTCCTGCATTGCAGGCAGACTCTTTACTGACTGAGCTATGAGGGAAGCCCTAAATTTTGAAATATGCTTAATAGTCTGTATTTTATAATCCTACTATCTGTAATTGTTGGGGTCCTATTCTTCTGTTTAGCTTCTGCAAACTTTCTGTGACTTGTTTCCAGTATATACAGTGATTTGTTTATTGAAATATCATATTTGTTTGGTCTTCATGCTAGAAATATTAGTGGACTTGGATACAGTGGGTACTAAAGCTGAGAGAACTTCACTAATAGCTCTGAACTGCTATGAATATGAAAGCACCCTGATAATTTATCATGTTAGAGTTTCTTGAACCATGTAGGCAGCATACATGCAAACTCACAATCCATATGACAGCAGGATTATAATTGTGAGTTAAAAAAAAACAAAAAACTCTGCCCCTTAATCCAACATTCTGTTGTAACCTCCTTTTGTCTGTAGATAGATTTTTTCCCTAGTCTACCCTTTCATTTAGGATATATAAGATTTAAATTTTTCCTTTGTGGGAACAGCTGCAAGTTTACGGGTCATAGTGCAAGTTCTCATCTTAATTAGAGCCTTATTTCCTATTCTAATGTGAATCATGAGAAACAGAGACTTTCAAGGGACTTCCCTGGTGGTCCAGTGGTTAAGGATCCACCCTGCAATGCAGGGCACAAGGGTTCGATCCCTGATAAGGGAGCTAAGATCTTGCATGCTGCAAAGCAGCTAAGCCCACACACTGCAGCTATTGAGCCTGCAGACACCAGAACCCACATGCCGCTGGAGAGTCCGTGCACCGCGACAGAAGATCCTGCGTGATGTGACAAAGCTCCCATGTGCCGCAACTTAGAGCTGACACAGCCAAGTATAAACATATATATTTTAAACTTGATTCTTTCAAGAATCAGCAGATAGCCCTAAGGCAGTCTGTGGCTCTGCTGGTGCTACTTATATACCACATGCACTTTCCTTAATTTTCTGAAAGTGTAGCTTTGCATTCGAGTGGAGATTTCCAGAATTTCTGTGTATTTGTACCAGTTCAGTTTTCTAGAACATAAAATTTTTCTAACATATAAAACAGTCTAAATTTCCAGAAATCATCCCGTCTGATGTATATTACAGTCTCTGTGTTTCATATTGCCTTGCGTAATCTACCATTATACTTATCATATTTCATTCTTTTTATTTGTTGTGATTTAATTTGTGTTGTTTTCTCACCTGTTACCCCATGAACTAATTCAGAAGATGAAATTTGGAATTTGTTTACATATCCCTCAGTTTATTAATGTTTTCCATGAAGAAGATAGGAAAGCTATGCAAACTCTCTTTTCCCACCAGCCCTAGCTAAAGGACGGCCGGGCACCCCCAGTGAAGGGATGACAGAGGATATGGTAGGAGTGAGTACAGGTCCACGCTGAACCAGTTGCCTCTGTTTTTCTCTCCGGCTCCTGCGATAGTGTGCACACCGGCTCTGGAAACAGTGCTGTGTTCAATGAGATTAAAGTACACAGTAGAATGGGAAAGGGTAACAGAAGGTGTGTATTTCCTGGTAAAGTTTATTTCTGCCTGACTTGTTCAGCTCTTCCCTGCTCCTGTTCCCTCAATCAATTCTGTTCATTTACTCTCTGTAAGCCTGGTGGCAAGAACTGTGAGAAGATATGAAAACCAACCATCTGCATCCAACCGAATAATGAAACAATATCTGCTCCGGCAGGATAACTAGAGTTTGTGAGTTTTTTAAAAAAGTCAGGCCTGGAAATTGTCAGTGACTATATTAGAACACATAAGTTAATTATCCCCAGGAAGTGTCGTGTACTCTTGGGTGTCTAACAAAACTTTTGTATTCTTATTTCTTTTAATTATTTAAAATTCAAGCTTTTGAACACTAAATTGATTTATCAGCCTTACTCAGTTTTAGGAATTAATTTTATGTGACTGCCATTGACTAGCAAGAGACATAATTTGATTGAGATGAAAAGGAGAGAATTTTGGAGTACTTGGTGTGTGCCTATATTCTCTTGAGCATTTTCCATTCTTTACCTTAATACCTCCCCAACTTTGTCAGTTGATATGTATTATTATGCTATTACAAGTTGGGGAAAGTGACAATCTGATATATTCAGAAACTTTCTAGGATCCCACATCTTATACTGAGATGTTTCATTCCTGAGTTGATACTTGTATTACTCTATTATGCAGATTTCCATCTGGTGGTTTATGAAATCTCCCGCATGAACTGAGACAATTCTTAATGAATTTCCTGATCAGTTATGTACAACCTTGTGGAAAATTGCAGCCCTTAAAATCTGTCATTATTTTTTTTCCTTTTTGCTTCCCCCCCCATTGTCCATTCTTTCCTCTTCCGTCAGGTCTCCTCACTCCCACCCTTAGAAAACTCATAATAACAGCTTAATAATTATCTTTACAAATTTTTGTTCATAGTCCTAAGATAACATGCAAATATTAATCATTCATACCCAGACAAAGAGGTTATTATTTTCCTTCAATATGAGACTATATGCAAAAGTTCTGAACTTAGCTTTTTAATCACTTAACACTACCCTATGAAAATTCCTTCGAGTCAAAGTTACAATCTTCATTTGTCTTTTTATCTGCAATGTATTTCATGGTATGGATGTACCATAGTTTTACAATCATTCCCACTCTGACCCGGACGCTAATAAAGTATGTGCATATTTACATTTGAATACTTGTGTCTTTATTTTTGTAGACATAATCTTTGAAGTGGGATTGACAGCTCAAATGGCATGTTTATTTTTAATTTTAATAGATGTTGCCTGATTGCTCTCTGGAAAAACTGTGAACAGTTTCATTTTTTTTTTGTCCCATGAGAGCATACTATACCAGCATCCTCTCCAACAATGTGTTATTGCCCTTTTTTTAAGATGTGGCTATCTCATGACAGTAAAGTGATATCTCAATTTCATTTCATTTCTCCAACTATCAGTGAGTTCAATATATATATATGTACCTTGACCTCAAGATTTGCTTTTGAGGCATTTGTTTTCTCACATCTCTTGCTCAGGCTTCCCTGGTGGCTCAGTGGTAAAGAACCTGCCTGAAATGCAGGAGATGCTGGTTCAATCTCTGGGTTGGGAAGACTCCCTGGAGAAGGGCATGGCAATTCACTCCAGTATTGTTGCCTGGAGAATCGCATGGATAGAGAAGCCTGGCAGGCTACAGCCCATGGGGTCGTGAAGAATCAGACACAACTGGTGTCACTGAGCATACATGCACACACGTCTCTTGCTCATATTTATTGTGTTATTTGCTTTTCTTCAGTCAATACTTAAGAGTTTTTGTATTTTATTAAAGAAAAATTATGAATGTCAGAAGTTTGATATGTCAAAATGTGTACATAGAGATAATTCAGCCTATTCAACCTAAATCTTTGTAGAAGAGCTTTATGCAGAACAAGAAGAAATAACATTAACTTCACTGCTTTATAGGTCTGAATGTATCACAATGCATTAAATGTTATGGCTTTGTTCTCAGATTCTAAAAACAGCTTACATTCATTCTCTTCTGTGGTTAGCGTTTAGGTCTTGTTTTTTAAGTATATATTATGGGAAATTATTTTACTTTTGCAAAATTCTTTCTTAAATATTGCAAATCCTTTTCTGTTACATATTTTTATGGTTTTCTTTAAACAATTAGATAGATAATTGCTTATCCTTTGCCTAATTTTTAGCATCTTTGGCCTTACAAATGTTCAAAATATTGTATAGGCAGGATGGCTATCATTTATTGACAGATTCTGCTTTCCTATCTTGGTTAAGAAGGTACCCTTCTTGCCACCATGGTATTGGACATATTTCACAAATTTTTCTTTAACATTTAAATTTTTATTTTACATGAAATTTTATTTTGCATATGCCATGATATTAAAGCACAGTTTTATTTTTTTCAAGTAGCCAGTCTGACACAATCATATAAATAATTTATTTTTCCATTATATTGAAATAGCAGTATTAGTATATAAGAAATTCTCATGTGTAGTACTGCCCATTTCTTTTTTCTGCATCCTATTTCACTCATCCATGCATCCATTTTTATGCCAGTGACATACTAATGCAATTTATAGGAAATTTATTTTATTCTTTGACAATCAGTAGTTTCTTTTTAAAATACATTACTTTGCTGACAAAGGTCTATATAGTCAAAGCAATGGTTTTTCCAGTAGTCATGTATGGATGTGAGAGCTGGGCCATAAAGAAGGCTGAGTGCTAAAGAATTGATACCTTTAAATTGTGGTGCTAGAGAAGATTCTTTTTTTTAAAAAAAATTTTTGTTCACCATGATTAGAAACAATCATTAGTACGGAGAAATGACATGAAGGTCTAACCTGCTTTTTTTTTTTTAAATTTTATTTAGTTTTTCATTTACTTTTATTAGTTGGAGGCTAATTACTTTACAATATTGTAGTGGTTTTTGTCATACATTGACATGAATCAGCCATGGATTTACAAGTATTCCCCATCCCGATCCCCCCTCCCACCTCCCTCTCCACCCAATTCCTCTGGGTCTTCTTGAGAGTTCTTTGGACTGCAAGGAGAGATCAAACAGTCAATCCTAAAGCTGTTGCTAAAGTTGAAGCTTCAATATTTTGGCCACCTGATGCAAAGAGTTGACTCATTGGAAAAGACCCTGATGCTGGGAAAGACTGAAGAGCAAAAAGCGAAGAGGACGGCAGAGGATAAAATGGTTGGATGGCATCACTGATGCAATGAACATGAACTTGGGCAAGCTCTGGGAAATGGTTAGGGACAAGGAGGCCTGGCATATTGCAGCCCATTGAGTTGCAAAGAGTGACTTAGCGACTGAACAAGAACAAATTGATGTTAACGCTGTATTAGTTTCAGATGTACAACATAATGATTCAACATTTATATATATTGTGAAAGGATCACCACAATAAGTTTAGTTGCTTACTGGTTACATCCATCACTACTCACAGTTACAGCTTTTTTCTTGTGATAAGAAATGTTAAGACCTACTCTGTTAGCAGCTTTCAAAGTTTTGCTATATCCTGACATCCATTAAGGCAAGTCCGTCTGCATTATTTTCATTGTCTTTCTTTTTTCTTACTCTCGGATATTTTTTCCTTCCATATGAACGTTAGATATATTCACAAAATTCAACTTAAACATCTCTTAGCATTCCAACTGGAACTGCATTAAACTGCTATTAATTTAGGGAGAATAGGCTTATGACAGCAAATTCTCTCTTAAATATCTTGGTAAGTGTTTCCATTTGTTCAGATATAATTTTATATTCCACAATAAAATTTCACTGTTTTTCTCATTTATTTCATGTTTCTTTCTTGTTTCATTTGTAAGTATTTTAAAGTTTCAGTGTATAGTGGATGAAGCTTGTTTCCCATTTTCAGTTTTAGGTTTATATTTACTTTAGTTCTGATACACACATTTCTATAGTGAATTTATGGATGTAATACACTTTTTCCTTTGTGAAACATACGAAAGTATAAAAACAGAAACCAAAGTGTACTTTTGCCTTTAAAAATTAGATAAGATATTTTTAAGAGTATATTTTTATTTTCCACTAAAGGGCAGACACTAAAATTTTAGTTTACTTATGTAAGTGTGACAACTTTCATGATCTACCCTACAAACTTTTTTGTATATTCACATAGACATGCAGAAATGCACATAAACACACCTCTGTTTTACTGTAGCTTTTAATCAATAGTTCAAAGTGGTAGTCTAGTTTCAAATTTTCAATAATATAGAGAACACTATATATAAAATCCTCTAACATGCAATGTCAAGTACTTCTCTAGGATAGTTTCAAGAAATAGAATTCCTAGGTTAAAAGGAATGCAGGAGTGTTAATGGCTAAGTCATTGCGTGATTCCTGCATGTAAGGGAGAGGTTGCTAGTGCCCTTTTCATGCCCTTCTCCTTTCCATCCTAGTTTCAAGCATGACGATATTCCCCAGACTCCTTGTGTGTACGTGGAGTCATGGCCAACAGACCATGAGCAAGCAGTTTGTGTCATTCTGATCAATGAATATCTTTTTGACTCTCCATGTCAAAGACCCTGCAGGAAAAGTGGGGACATAGTGAAGCCAGTTCCCAGATGGCTCAGTGGTGAAGAACCTACCCGCCAATGCAGGGGACACAGGAGATGCAGGTTCAATCCCCAGGTTGGGACGATCCCTTGGTGAAGGAAATGGCAACCCACTTAGTATCCTTGCCTGAAAAATCCCATGGACAGAAGAGCCTGGTGGGCTACAGTGCATGGGGTCACAGAGAGTTGGACACGCCTGGAGTGATTGAGCTCAAGTGAAGCCAGGAGATGCTGGACTCACCTTTCGGCAGGAGAGCCAAACTTCTGAGAAATCCTGGACCACAGGAGATTTTGCAGTGAGTGTAGACATAACTTGCCGAAGTTTACACAATGTGTAAGCTGACATGCCATGATTCAAACCCTGCAGTCTTATTCTGAACCTATCCTGTCAATTCCTACGTTATTCAGTCTCATATTATGTTTTTTGATAAATGTTTAGAATATCCTTTAGAAAACTTACCCTAAACTGTAGCCCTACCACTATTTCTTGAAAGTGTTCAGTTTTCCACGCGAACTCTGAAAATAGGTATTATTACTAACTTTAAGAGTTTAAGAGGTCAGATGTCCAGGGCATTTCCTGAATGATGATCTTGAGCTAAGATTAAGATTTGATATGGAAGGAATTCAAAGATAATTACCAAGTTCATATAAATCTCAGACAGTACATGAATTTTTCAGTTCTAGAGTGTCCATTTGATGATCATAGATCCCAGTTTTTTGGTGAAGTTCCTCACCATGACCTCCATGCTTCTAAATGTATCAATCACAATTATTTTACTATCTGTGTCTAAAAACTCTGACTTATGTATTACCCATAAATCTCCTTCTATTTTCTCTAGTCCTTTATCCTAATATGCTTGAATTTATTTTATTGAATGGACATTTTGTGTACACAATATTTTAAGAGCTCAGAATTAGCTGTTAGTTTCTTTGCCAATAAAAGCAAAATTAAAGCAAAAGCAAATTAGTTTCCAAACTAAAATTCCGGGATATTTATCATAGTCTCTCTTTTTTGGTATATGATAGCTCTAATTTTTTTGATCTCTTTAGCACCATGAGACTGCTAAACTTTCACTTAGGTCTTCCCTCTCTTCACTGCCAATTTCCCTTGAATTTTTCTCTGTCCTCATTACTTACCTATGAATCATGAATATCTTGACAAGAAAATCAGCTCAGATTGCCTAGCTCACATTTCTACTCTTTTTTTTTCTCCACAGAATGTTGGCTTTTAAATTTTTGCTGTTACTAGCCTTGAAATCCAGTCTTTATATAGATCCAATGGAATTGCCAAAAGTTCTGCACATAGTCCCAACTTCAAAGTCTCTTTTTGGTTGATTTTCTAGCCTCTCTCAAATCAGGAACTGATGAATGCTTTAAGTGAAACGGCCGTGGAATGTCAGGTTACCACAATGAGTTTCCCATTCATCCATGATTTCCTGGCTATCTTGCTAGCTCCTTGAAATCATCAAAAGATTTTCTTGTTTTATTTTTTAAAACCCAGATAGTTTAATTATTCTTTGTGGAAGATTTCATCTGCTACAAGCTATTTTACCATTATCAGAAATGAAACTCCTGTTTATTCATTAACCTTTAAAACAAAATTTCCAATTAATCTTGTGAACCAGGTTTCTGTGTTCAGAAAGAATGGTTTGGAGTATTGCTAACTTCCTTTTCTATAAATCAAAGGTTAGATTTGGAGATCTGGCTCAACATTTTTACAGGGCAGTTTCAGGTAGAAGGAAGAAGAAGAAATTCAGGCCCCTTTCTGGCCAATCGGTGTGGGAAAAGAAAGAAAGAGCTAGAGAGAGGGAAGTAGAATAAGTCACAGAAATTTCTCTCAATTTCTCCTGTCTTATCTGGAGAAGCACTGATAGCAAGGAACTCTTGTTCACTTTCCATTTAAGATTCAGAGTAAAGGGCACCTTGCAAATGACATTGTCACTGCAAAGTTAACTAGGAAGTACTTTCAGAGAGAGAGTAATTCTGAGGTTCTTGTTTTCCAGGCAGCCTCTTGCTTTTCTGTATCCTAAATGGGACTCCAAATTTTCCAAAGAACTTGCCAGAAAGGTGTTGCATTCATGGCAAAGAATACTATGTAGCAAAAGCTGAAGAACATATTTCTCTAGGCAGAAAAATTGAAAGTCAAAGTAGGAACTCATATAGATCCATAGTACCCAAAGTGCCAGGGTAAAAAGAGGTTAGTCAGGGATCCACTGCAAAAATGGTTTGATGCATCAGAATTGATAAAGAATAATCTCTACCATAGATTTTATCTCACAAAAGACTTGGGACAAGCAGAAACCATGTAGATGAAGTACAGTGCCTCAGAGATAAGAGGATATCAAACTCAAACACAGACCCAAGGGGGAAAATCTCTCCTTCCAATAATGCAAAAAGGGCCAACCAGGAGTCAGGCAAGTGGGCCTTAGGAAGCATTACAATGAACAAAGCTAGTGGGGGTGATGGAATTCCAGTTGAACTGTTTCAAATCCTAAAAGATGATGCTGTGAAAGTGCTGCACTCAATATGCCAGCAAATTTGGAAAACTCAGCAGTGGCCACAGGACTGGAAAAGTCAGTTTTCATTCCAATCCCAAAGAAGGGCAATGCCAAATAATGTTCAAACACCTGCACAGTTGTGCTCATTTACATGGCAGCAACCTAATGGTCAAAATCCTTCAAGTCAGGTTTCAACAATACGTGAATCGACAGGGAACAATAGTTAATATCTTGTAATAACCTCTAATGGAAAATAATTGAAAAATATGTGTATACATGTAACCGAATCACACAAACAAAAAAGAATTCAACTTTTGGAAATTTAGTGATATTTATCATTTTGCCAGTTTTTATAAATGTCCTATGGACATCTAACAACATGAGGTACAAAATTTTAAATATATTTGTGTAGGATATGATTAATATAAATTAATTCAATGTAAATCTACTTCCTTTAAATTATTAATGACATCATTCAAGATGTTCCTATTCTTATTTTTTCTGCACTTGACAAAATATTCTCAGAGAAATGTTAATATGTGTCACCATGATTATATATTTTCTCTTTTCCCTTATATTTCTTCTGATATTTGCTTTGTGTATCTTTGTTTCTTTGTTGTTAAGATGTATAATGGCTTATGATGTCCATTTTCTTTGTGAATTGTACCTTTTATCATTAAAAATATTCATCATTGTTTCATTAAAAAAAAAGAAGAAACAATAAAACAAACCAAAAGCTTCTAGATGTACAAGCTGGATTTAGAAAAGTCAGAGGAACCAGGTCAAATTGCCAACATCCAGTGGATTATAGAAAAAGGAAGGGAATTCCATAGAAACATCTACTTCTGCTTCATTGACTACATTGAAGCCTTTGACTGTGTGGATCACAACAAAGTGGAAAATTCTTAGAGATGGGAATACCAGACCCCCTGACCTGCCTCCTGAGAAACCTGATACAGGTCAATAAGCAACAGTTAGAACCTGGTTCAAAACTGGGAAAGGAGTACATTGAGGCTTTATATTATCACCCTGCTTATTTAACTTATTTGCAGGGCACATCATGTGAAATGCATGGCTGGATGAAGCACAAGCTTCAAGATTGCTGGGAGAAATATCAACAACCTCAGATATGCAGATGACACCACCCTTATGGCAGAAAGCAAAGAGGAACTAAAGAGCCTCTTGATGAAGGTGAAAGAGGACAGTGAAAAAGCTGAACTCAGCTTAAACTCAACGTTTAATAAATGAAGATCATGGCATCCAGTTCCATCACTTCATGGCAAACAGATGAGGAAATAATGGAAACAGTGACAGGCTTTATTTTCCTCTGTTCCAAAATCACTGCAGATGGTGACTACAGGCATGAAATTAAAAAAAAAACACTTAGGAAAAACTCTGAGAAACCTAGATGGCATATTAAAAAGCAGAGCCATCACTTTGCTGACAAAGGTCCACATAGCCCAAGCTTTGGCTTTTCCAATAGTCATGTGTGGATGTGAGAGTTGGACTATAAAGAAAGCTGAATACCAAAGAATATATGCTTTTGAACCATGGTGCTGGAAAAGACTCTTGAGTGTCTCTTGGACAGCAAGGAATTCAAAGAAGTCAATCCTAAAGAAAATCAGTCCTGAATATTCATTGGAAGGTCTGATGCTGAAGTTGAAGCTCCAACACCTTGGCCACCTAATGGGAAAAGCCGACTCATTGGAAGAGACCCTGATTCTAAGAAAGATTGAGGACAGGAGGAGGAGGGGACGACAGTGGAGAAAATGGTTGGATGGCATTGTGAACTCAATGAACAAGAGCAAACTCTGGGAGGTAGTGAAGGACAGGGAAGCCTGGTGTGCTGCAATCATGGGATCTCAAAGAGTTGGACCTGAATTAGCAACTGAACAACAATAAGATTCTACCTCATATAATAAATAGATGACTCTTTGGAGAAAGAAGCAAAGGAAGAGGGAATTCCTAGGAGACTAAGCATTGTTATCCAAAGAATAGCTTGAGTTTTACCTGAAGCAATTGTTTCAGTTACCAGTACAGGCTATGTTCTAAATTATGCTGGACATTTAATTGAAAGTCATACCTACTGACTAGTAGATGGGAAAACAAGAGGAAGGTGAGAAGAGCTACAATTCCCTGTACATTGGAATGATACATCCAGAGAATGATTGCATAAATGAATGAATGAAACCAAATATTCCCATTAAATCAAACAAAGCAGAGCTAAGACTAAGGCAGAGAGAAATAGAAGGCAGAAAAATATTTTTAAGGTTTGTGTGGCCTTTCTTCAGATTATTTTCAGGATCAAACTAGTCTTTGAAATTGTCTCTTATCACATAGTTAAAACTTAGGCTTCTCTACTCGCCCTTTGGTTTCTTAACCTAGGTGAACTGGAAGTCTATACTACTGGGGCACAATGCATATTGCATATTGAAAACAATGCAGTTCCTTATTTTGAGGCAGCTTTCTGTGATTAACCTCATTAGGATATGGCAGAAAATGTTCCCTGAGGTTGTTATTAATAAGTAGATTCTTATGAGATCTTTCTGGTGTATATTTAGAAATCACTATCTATTGCTTAGGCTATGTCCCTGTTAGATATTTTGAAATGTTACATTGCTCCCTGTGTTTAAATAAAATCCTTTCTCTAGAGGAGGCAAACACTGAAATAATGAAAATAGAAATCTTCTCCTACTCCCAACCAAATGCTTGTAACAATGCTTCTAATTATTGTCAGGAGATCAGAAGTTTCTGCGTTATGAATCTGCCTTGTACTTCCTGTGTGGGCTGACCAGCCATCAAAAAATGCTGCAGTAACTGATTCCACTTGGCTCAGAAAGCCACAGCAGCAAGAATCAGCATGAGACAAGGCAGAAACAAAGTAGGTCAGAGCCTCCTTTGAAGACCTGTACAATTCTGCAGCATGCCTAACCATGTCTCTCATAGGTGTCTGCAGCTCTGTAGGCAGAAATCTCCTGCTGGGACTTAGCATATTGCTTAATAAGTGCAATTTGAAGTTGTTTTCCTTAGAATAGTTTTGAAGGTTTTATTTTCTTCACCCAACAAATACTATATATTTTAAAAATCAGGTAATTAGATCTCTGCATTAATCGTTTAGGGCTTGGGGAGCTTGATGTTTTTCTTTCGACTATAAAAAATCAACTACAAAGACAGAGGATATGAAAAGGAGAATGCAATTGCAAAGCCCCTCACCAGCATCAGTCCATTAGGACTGTATAGTCATACAGCCTGGGAAAAATGTCATTTAAGTGAAAGAATCAGACTAGCTAAAGATGCTGATAGAAAATCAGTGCTGTAAGTTGTATCATCATGACCATTTATAGTGAGAGAGCATAGCAATTTTAGGAAAATACAAACATATGTAATTGTAACAATATAACAGTTCCAGGAGTTGCAAGATCTTTTTCAAAGTGACACTGACACAGGAGAGCAAATGTCCATGTGGCAGAAATTCTAACAAAGTAATCCAAGTACATATGCCAGTCACCTTTTGTTCCGTAGCTTAGATGTCAGCATCTTCTCATTTTTGTGAGATTTGATTCCGAGAAATCTGTGCTTACCCTATAGTGACTGAGATGCTGAAATAAGCACTTGGTTAAATTTCACTAAGGCACTCACATTGAAAGTAATATTGAACAATGAGAAATCCTTCTCTTTTTCCTCCTTTCTTTTGATTTCCTTCCTTTCTTTGTTTCTCCTAAATTTTGAATAGATGAAGCATTCAATGCTCAAAAATTCAAGACATGGTGATATCATGGAAGATGGCAGAATAGGAAGTTCCTACAACTGGTCTACCCACTAAAGCAATTATTAAGTTGGCAAAAACTATCACAATCAATTATTTCAGAAATCTGGCGTTGAGTCAAATGCTTGCAGCAGACAGGGTGGTGCCTGGTGAAGGAAATGGCTGGTTAAATTTGGGTGAATTTTGGTATTTTATTGACATTTTATACAGTGACTATTGCAAGTAGCGACCTCATGGACTGTGGCACACCAGGCTTCCCTGTCCTTCTGGGGGATGGTGAAGATGCCAGGGAAACCTGGCATGCTGCAGTCCATGGGGGTCACAAAAAGTTGGACATGACTGAGCAATTCAACAACAACAACAGATAGTTGTGAGACTGGTGGTACACATCTCTGGTGTTGCTTGCTGCTGCCAGGGTGAGTGATAGTGAACTTGGCCTTCAAAAATTAAGGTTCTGATCAGGCTGACAGATTGCTGAAGGGCTGGAGCAGGGCAGGACATGACGATTCTTTGAACTCTTGTAGACAGAAGCAGCTTCTCAGCACTGTTAGTTGAGGATATTTAGATATAGAAAATCTTTTTTTTTTTTTTAATTAGCATTTAAGAAATTTTCTGTTAGGTCACTGGCTGACTGTGGAGATAACAGAACAGAGATCTCAGTGTTCACTCATGGCAAGGAATATAGCCTTTGCAAAAATAGTTTGAAAGAATCAATAAACAAAGGAATGGTTCAGGTCTCCATTAAGCAACAATAATTGCAGGAGAGGGAGAATAATTTCATGTCCAGATACCACATTGTAAATTTTAAATGTCTAGTTATCAACAAAAATTTACAAAGTATACAAAGAAACATGAAAGCATGACCCACTCATAGGCGAAAAAGAAACAAATTGATAAAAATCATCATTGAAGAAGCACAGGCATTGAATTTAATAGACAAAGACTTAAAGTTACTGTTTGAAATATGCTCAAAGAGCTAAAGAAAACCATGACATAAGAACTGGAGAAAATCAGGAGAATGAGGTATGGATAATTAGGGAATATCAATAAAGAGATAGAAACCAAATAGAAATTCTGGAGCTGAAAAGTACAATATCTGAAATAACAGTTTATTGAGGGGTGTAATCCCCTTCAGGGATCACAGTCTGGTTGTGCTGAAGGGACTTGCATAGCTCAATGAAGCTATGAGCCAAACTGTGCAGGGCCACCCAAGGCAGAAGGGTCAGAATGAAGAATTCTCAAAAAATGTGGTCCATTTTAGGAGAAAATGGCAAACCACTCCAGTATTTTTGCTGGGAGAACCTCACGGACAGTGTTAAAGGCAAAATGGTATGACACTGGAAGAGGAATCCCTAGGTGGGAAGGTGTCCAGTGTGCTACCGGGGAAGAGCGGAGGATCCCTGGAGGAGGCCATGGCAACCCGCTCCAGGATTCTTGCTGGAAAATCCCATGGACACAGGAGCCTGGAAGGCTACAGTCTGCTACAGTCCACAAGGTCGTACTGAGTCAAACAAACTGAAGCAACTTAGCACACATGCACACAACAGCAGATGGCAATAACTAACAGCTCCAGAAAGAGCAGGATAGCTGGGCCAACTCAGCTGTGGATGTGCCAGGTGGTGAAAGAAAAGCCTGATGTTGTAAGGAACAATATTGCATAGGAAATTGGAATGGTGGTCCATGAATCAAGGCAAATTGGACATGGTTAAGCAAGAGAAGGCAAGACTGAACATCAAGATCTTAGGAATCAATGAACTAAAATGGATGGGAATGGATGAATTTAATTCAAATGACCATTAGAATGATCTCGGTTCATTTCCAAGGCAAATCATTCAGTATTTCAATAATCCAAGTCTGTGCCCCAACCATTGATGCTGAAGAAGTGGAAGTTGATCAGTTCTATGAAGACCTACAAGACCTTCTAGAAAAAAAACATCAAAAAAGATATCCTTTTCATCATAGGGGATTGAAAAGCAAAAGTAGGAGATCAAGAGATATCAAGAATAATAGGCAAGTTTGGCCTCAGAGTACAAAAGGAAGCAGGGTAAAAGCTAGCAGAGTTTTGTCAGGAGAACATGATGGTCATAGTAAACACCTCTTTCCAACAACCCAAGAGAGCAAATTTATACATGGACATTGACCATACATGGTCAATACCCAAATCAGACTGATTATGTTCTTTGCAGTCAAAGATGAAGAAGCTCTATACAGTCAATAAAAACAAGACCTAGAGCTGACTGTGGCTCAGATCATGAGCCCCTTATTGTAAAATTCAGACTTCAATTAAAGACAGCAGGAAAAATCACTAGGCCATTCTGGTATGACATAAATCAAATTCCTTATGATTTTATAGTGGAGGTAATGAATAGTCAAGAGATTAGATCAGTAGACAGAGCACCTGAAGAACTATGGAGGAGACAGTGACCAAAACCAATCCAAAGAAAAAATACAAGAAGGTAAAGTGGTTTTCTGAGGTGCCTTGCTTAGAGGTGAGGAAAGAAGAGAAATGAAAGGCAAGGGAGAAGGGAAAGAAATACCAGACTGAATGCAGAGTTCCAAAAATAGCAAGGAAAGATAAGAAGGCCTTCTTAAGTGAAAAATGCAAAGAAATAGAGGAAAACACTAGAATAGGAAAGAATAGAGACCTATTCAAGAAAATTGGAGACATCAAGGGAACATTTCATGCAACACATGAACACAACCTCTTATTATCAACAAGCATAACAACAACAACAAAGAAAACTAAGGGAGTTTGTTGCTTATAGACTTGGCCTATAAGAGGTGCTAAAGGGAGGATGAAATAAGGGTTTCTGGGAAAGATAATTACATAGTGAATGTAAATCCCTGTTACATATTTTGGTATGAAACTCCTCTTTGCTTCCTAAAGAAATTAAAGAATAAATGTATAAAACAATAATTATAAATCTTTGTTAATGGGCACACACTGTATAAAGATATAATCTGTGATAGTAACAGCATAAAAGAGGATGAGGTTACATAGTTACAGAACTAATTGTATGCTATTGAAGCCAACTTTTTATCAGTTTAAACTGGATTGCTATAAATTTAGAACTTTAAATGTAATCTCCTTAGTAACCATAAGAAAGTGATTAAAAATATACAGGAAATGAAGAGGCAATCAAAATGGTAAGTAGAAAAAAATCAAACACAGAAGAATGCAGTATTAGAGGAACTGAGGAACCAAAATTATCTATCGAATACATCTAACTTTATATCTTTATCTATAGATCTATCATTATATATATATGTGTGTGTGTATATATATGTAATTGTTGTTGTTGGGTAATTGTTGTTGTAGCTAAGTTGCAATTGTTGTTCTGTAGCTAAGCTGTATCTGACTCTTTGTGAGCCTATGGACTGAAGCACACCAGGCTTCCCTGTCCTTCACTATCTCTGGAAATTTGCTCAAACTAATGTCCATTAAATAACACAATGAAAAAAGACATCTTTCATCATCAGTCATCACTTTCAATGTGAAGCAATTAAGTTTACCAATTAAGGCAAAGATTAGTAGAATGAATTTAAAAATAAAAAAACATGATCCAATTACATGCTGCTTACAAGAGTCTCCCTTTAGATCTAAAGACATAAATTGACTGAAAATGGAAGAATGGAAAACCATCGTCTATGCAAATTGTGAACAGAAGAAGGCCTCATCTGACTCACACATCAGCCCTCCTGATTTCCTCCTTTACCACATTTCTTGAATTCCTTCGTTGGTTATTTCTTCCTATCTCTGCCCTGTTGTTTATACCAGGGGAGCATTTTGTCCATCTTGCTAAGACACTACTCCCAGGCCTGACCACCTCTCTGATGATCAGAGACTTCTGTGCTCTATGGTTTTTGAGGAATTGTATTCCATCATTTTTCATGGAACCCCATAAGGGTTCAAGAGCAAGAGCAGAAGATAAAATTGTCAGTCATGTTTATAAGAAAAACTGGTGGCTTGAGATGACATTTTGGGTTTATTCTCTACATATATTAATATGTAAATATATATATATATGTATATATTCTTGAATTTATTGAAAATTTTATGATAGTTGTAAATAAACATGGTAAGAAATCTAATTGGTTTCAGGATCCAGTAAATAAAATAAGTGATATAAGTATTAGAGTTTAGGTCTGTCCTTTGTAGTTCCAAAAGGCCATTACTTGTTATGATGTAAGTTGAATCAGTTGCTGCTGAATAGAAATTAGATGATTATTAGTTAACTGCTTAGGTGAGGGGAAGGCGATACCTGAGGATTTATCTCCACCTATATCCATATCGATATCTAAACTTGAAACACTGGCATTATACAGAGAAATGGCATGAGTGTTGGCCATGAGCCTGAGCATCCCACTTTTCAGGGCATATTTAGTAAGGAACTCCTTAGACATCTCACTGAAGATCTTCTCCTTAAAAAATAGGCTTATATGAACCTCCAAATTATTTATTATCCACTTAGTAGTACTCAAGAATTAGCTAAGTGTTAAGATAGAGATCCTTGGTTGTCAGAGGCTTTGCACTAGTGTGGCTAGAGTGAAACATGTTAATCATTACCTCCGACACCTACAGCTGGTGTCTGTGATAGCAGTGGTCTGGAGTCACACTTGGATGAATTATGTCTTAACATGTTGGAGTACATTAGCCTCTGATTAGTTTGGAAGATATAAATATGAAGTAATTGACCCTCACTAGGGCAGGGCTTCCCTGGTGGCCCAGAGGGTTAAGAATCTGCCTGCAATGTAGGAGATTTGGGTTTGATCCCTGGGTTGGTAAGACTCCCTGGAGAAGGGCATGGCAGTATTATTGCCTGGAGAATCCCATGGACAGAAGAGCCTGGCAGTCTACAGTCCCTGGGGTCACAAACAGTCAGACACGACTGAGCCACTTTCACTTCACTTCACTTCAGGGCAGTGCAAACTATGGCCACAGAAAAAAATAAAACTCTGGGTTTCTGGTGTCTCTGAAATTTCAGATGTTGTAAAGCCATAAGGGGAAGCTCTGAAAGACTTTTGACCTTAAAGTCAGAAGAGCAGAGTTGTGACAAAAGAATGTTACAAAAGATGTCAGTTCTGAAATCACATTGAGTGTATTTAGCCAATAATAAATATTAATTTCCTTCCTTTATACTCAGGAATCATTAATTGTTCTTTATGTATGGACAAATTCACTTCAAATTATCAAGAGAATAATTTTCAGACCTCTTATCTGATCAGTTCAGATCAGAAATATCTCTGTATTTGTTTGAAACACTCATTTGTCTCTCTGAAAAATGCTCTTTCTCCCTGAAATGAGGTGTTTGTTATGAAAATGAAAGCTGGTTGGACTGAGGGATGAATGGAAACAACAGCAATGGTAAAGAGTTGTTTTTTGTTTTTTGTTCTTTTTTACCACATAAACTTGATTGACAACTTACTTTTCAAGCTGTATTTGAGATATCACACCAGTATGTCCCATGAAGTGGATGGGCATCATGAATCTGGTAAATTCTCTTTACATTTTTGTCAGTCTGATGGTCTCTGGCCTTTTTGGTGTTATCCAGAGATCCGAGAGTTATAGCAACTCCTAAGTATGGTATCTCAGTAGTGATAAATCTTATTAGGTAAATAATGACAAAAGATGATAAAACAAGGAAAAGAACTAATGATAACTCATATTTCAAGTGCTCTCTTCTGCTGAATCTACATCTGATTTCCTAGTCAACATTTCAGTTTTCATAAAAAATAATTTTTATTTTATAAATTATTTATCTCATGCAAACACTGACATGGCTATTCAAAGCTCCTTTGAGCATTATTTTAAAAGATACATACCTAGATATTACCAAAAACTGAGGAAGGGGATGAAAATATAAAATGATATTATGTCAATACCATCAAGAAGCTGACACTTATCTAAAAAGCAAAACTATATAAATAAAAAATCTTGAATAGCCAAAGCAATCTTGAGAAAGTAAAGTGGAGCTGGAAGAATCAAGCAACCTGATTTCAGACTATACTACAAAGTTACAGTGGTCAAGACAGTATGGAAGTGGCACCAAAACAGAAATATAGATAATGGAAAGATAGAAAGTCCAGAGCACACACCTATGGGCATCTTAGCTTTGACAACAGAGACAGGGATATACGATGGAGAAAAGACAGCTTTTTCAATAACTGGTGCTGGTAAATTTAGACAGCTACATGTAAAAGAATGAAATTAGAACACATCATAACACTGTATACAAAAATAAACTCAAAATGGATTATTTTTGCTATTCAGTTGCTCAGTTGTATCCTAATCTTTGCAACCTAATGGACTGCAGCACACCAAGCTTCCCAGTCCTTCACCATCTCTTGAAGCTTGCTCAAGCTCATGTCCATAGAGTCAGTGATGCCATCCAACCACCTCATCCTCTGTCATCCCCTTCTCCTTCCTCATTTATCTTTCCCAGCATCAAGGTCTTTTCAAATGAGCTGACTCTTCACATCAGGCAACCAAAGTATTGGAACTACAGTTTTAGAAGAAGTCCTTCCAGTGAAATTTCAGGATTGATTTTCCTTTATGATTGACTGCTTTAATCTCCTTGCTGTCCAAGCGACTCTCAAGAGTTTTCTCAACTCCATAGTTCAAAAGCATCAATACATCAGCATTCAGCCTTCCTTAGGTTCAACTCTCACATCCATACCTGACTACTGGAAAAACCATAGCTTTGACTATATTGACCTTTGTCGGCAAAGTAATGTCTCTGCTTTTTAATATGCTGTCTAGGCTGGTCATAATGTTCTTTCAAAGGAGTAAGTATCTTTTAAATTCCTGGCTGCAGTCACCATCTGCATTGATTTCGGAGCCCAAGAAAATAGTCTGTCACTGCATCCATTGTTTCCCCATCTAATTGCCATGAAGTGATAGGACCAGATACTATGATCTTAATTTTTTGAATGCTGAGTTTAAGTCATCTTTTTCACTCACTAACCTTCATCAAGAGGCTCTTTAGTTCCTCTTCACTTTTTTGCCATAAGGGTGGTGTTATCTGGTTATCTGAGGTTACTGATATTTCTTTTGGCAATCTTGATTGCAGCTTGCACTTCATCCAGCCTGGCATGTTGTATTATGTATTCTGCATATAAGTTAAATAAGAAGGGTGAAAATATATAGCCATGACATACTCTTTTCATAAAGTAATGCTCAAAACTGTCCAAGCCCGGCATCAACAATATGTGAACAGTGAACTTCCAGATGTTCCAGCTAGTTTTAGAAAAGGCAGAGGAACTAGAGATCAAATTGCCAACATCTGCTGGATCATCCAGAAAGCAAGAGAGTTCCAGAGAGACATAAATTTCTGCTTTTCTGACTATGCCAAAGTCTTTGTGTAGATCACAGTAAACTATGGAAAATTCTGAAAGAGATGGGAATACCAGACCACCTGACCTGCCTCTTGAGAAACCTGTATGCAAGTCAGGAAGCAACAGTAGAACTGGACATGGTACAACAGACTGGTTCCAAATAGGAAAAGGAGTACGTCAAGGCTGTATATTGTCACCCTGCTTATTTAACTTATAAGCAGAGTACATCATGAGAAATGATGAACTGGATGAAGCACAAGCTGGAATCAAGATTGCTGGGAGAAATATCAGTAACCTCAGATATGCAGATGACACCATCCTCAAGGCAGAGAGTGAAGAAGAACTAAAGAGCCTCTTGATGAAAGTGAAAGAAGAGAATGAAAAAGTTGGCTTAAAGCTCAACATTCAGAAAACTAAGATCATGGCATCTGGTCCCATCACTTCATGGCAAATAGATGGGGAAACAGTGGAAGCAGTGTCGGATTTTATTTTTTGGGGGGATCCAAAATCACTGCAGATGGTGACTGCTGCCATGAAATAAAAAGATACTTACTCCTTGGAAGGAAAGTTATGACCAACCTAGACAGCATATTAAATAGCAGAGACATTCCTTTGCCAACAAAGGTCCGTCTAGTCAAGGCTATGATTGTTCCAGTGATCATGTATGGATGTGAGAGTTGGACTATAAAGAAAGCTGAGCACCAAAGAATTGATGATTTGAACTGTGGTATTGGAGAACACTGTTGAGAGTCCCTTGGATAGCAAGGAGATCCAACCAGTCCAGCATAAAGGAAATCAGTCCTAAAGGAAATCAGTCCTGGGTGTTCACTGGAAAGATTGATGCCGAAGTTGAAACTCCAATACTTTGACCTCCTGATGCGAACAGCTGACTCATTTGAAAAGACCCTGATGCTGGGAAAGATTGCTGGCAGGAGACGGGGACAGCCGAGGATGAGATGGTTGGATGGCATCACCGACTCAATGGACATGAGTTTGAGTAAACTCCGGGAGTTGGTGACGGACAGGGAGTCCTGGTGTGCTGCAGTCCATGGGGTCGCGAAGAGTTAGACGTGACTGAGTGACTGACTCTTTTCCCAATTTTGAACCAGTTTATTTTTCCATGTCCGGTTATAACTGTTGTTTCTTGACCTGTGTACAGGTTTCTCAGGATGCAGGTAAGGTGGTCTGGTATTCCCATGTCTTTCAGAAGTTTCCATAGGTTCTTGTTATACACACAGTCAAAGGCTTTAGCATAGTAAAAAAAATAGATGTTTTTTTCTGGAATTCTCTGGCTTTTTCTATGATCTAACAGATTTTGGCAATTTGATCTCTGGTTCCTCAAGCCTTTTCTAAATCCATCTTGTACATCTGGAAGGTTTTGGTTCATGTACTGTTGAAGCCTAGCTTGGAGGATTTTGAGCATGACCTTGCTAACACGTGAAATGAGTGCAATTGTGCATAGTTAGAACAAACTTTGGTATTGCCCTTCTTTGGAATTGGAATGAAAACTGACTCTTTACAGTTCTGTGGCCGCTGCTGAGTTTTCCAAATTTGCTGGCATGTTAAGTGCAGCACTTTCACATCATCTTTTTAGAATTTGAAATAGCTCAGCTGAAATTCCATCACTTCTACTAGCTGTGTTTGTAGTGATGCTTCCTAAGTTTTGTCAGGAAACATTTAACAAAATGCTTCCTGTGTGCTGTTTTGGATCTGTCAAGAACCGTCTGGCCCTTATTGATTCCTGAATATTCAGGAATTAAGAGGAGAGGCATGCCTTTCCGGGGCTGAGGAATCCAGGCATTTCTCATTACAGTGATAAGTACCCTCTTCCCTTTTATGAGCCAAATGGTAAAAGGTGATTGTTTGCAACTCTCTCTCTCTTTGATAGGGATCGTCTTATGTTTTGTAAGTCTGGAATTTTAATCTTTGTCTTTGCTGAGAATAACCACCTTGTAAGATAGTATATATGCCCACGCCATGTTGATTAAAACACCTTTGCTCCATCCTAGCCCGGGCTTCTAAGACTCTCTCGAGAAGGCGCACTGTGCCTTCACCCACTCGAGAGGGCGCCTGGTGCCTACGTGCAGCAGCGCGAGCCCTAAGAACAGGACTCTATTGGCTTTCCGTGTAACCAGGGGATATCAGCCTCTTTCTCTCTCTCACTCTCCGGCCTACCAGGTTCCAGTCCATTAAGGGACCAACAAGCGCTATCAGCCTCTCTCTCTTACGTTCTTTTTCTTTTTTTTTTTAAGTGAGTGAATTTTATTTATTTTATTTTTTATTTATTTATTTTTTTCCCATTTATTTTTATTAGTTGGTGGCTAATTACCTTACAACATTGCAGTGGTTTTGTCATACATTGAAATGAATTAGCCATGGATTTACATGTATTCCCCATCCTGGTCCCCCCTCCCACCTCCCTCTCCACCCGATCCCTCTGGGTCTTCCCAGTGCACCAGGCCCGAGCACTTGTCTCATGCATCCAACCTGGGCTGGTGATCTGTTTCACCCTAGATAATATACATGTTTCGATGCTGTTCTCTTGAAACATCCCACCCTCGCCTTCTCCCACAGAGTCCACAAGTCTGTTCTATACATCTGAGTCTCTTTTTCTGTTTTGCATATAGGGTTATTGTTACCATCTTTCTAAATTCCATATATATGTGTTAGTATCCTGTAATGGTCTTTATCTTTCTGGCTTACTTCGCTCTGTATAATGGGCTCCAGTTTCATCCATCTCATTAGAACTGATTCAAATGAATTCTTTTTAATGGCTGAGTAATATTCCATGGTGTATATGTACCACAGCTTCCTCATCCATTCGTCTGCTGATGGGCATCTAGGTTGCTTCCATGTCCTGGCTATTATAAACAGTGCTGCGATGAACATTGGGGTGCACGTGTCTCTTTCAGATCTGGTTTCCTCGGTGTGTTTGCCCAGAAGTGGGATTGCTGGGTCATATGGCAGTTCTATTTCCAGCTTTTTAAGAAATCTCCACACTGTTTTCCATAGTGGCTGTACTAGTTTGCATTCCCACCAACAGTGTAAGAGGGTTCCCTTTTCTCCACACCCTCTCCAGCATTTATTGCTTGTAGACTTTTGGATAGCAGCCATCCTGACTGGCATGTAATGGTACCTCATTGTGGTTTTGATTTGCATTTCTCTGATAATGAGTGATGTTGAGCATCTTTTCATGTGTTTTTTAGCCATCTGTATGTCTTCCTTGGAGAAATGTCTGTTTAGTTCTTTGGCCCATTTTTTGATTGGGTCATTTATTTTTCTGGAGTTGAGCTGGAGGAGTTGCTTGTATATTTTTGAGATTAATCCTTTGTCTGTTGCTTCGTTTGCTATTATGTTCTCCCAATCTGAGGGCTGTCTTTTCACCTTGCTTATAGTTTCCTTTGTTGTGCAAAAGCTTTTAAGTTTCATTAGGTCCCATTTGTTTATTTTTGCTTTTGTTTCTAAAATTCTGGGATGTGGGTCATAGAGGATCCTGCTGTGATTTATGTCGGAGAGTGTTTTGCCTATGTTCTCCTCTAGGAGTTTTATAGTTTCTGGTCTTACATTTAGATCTTTAATCCATTTTGAGTTTATTTTTGTGTATGGTGTTAGAAAGTGTTCTACTTTCATTCTTTTACAGGTGGTTGACCAGTTTTCCCAGCACCACTTGTTAAAGAGGTTGTCTTTTTTCCATTGTATATCCTTGCCTCCTTTGTCGAAGATAAGGTGACCATAGGTTTGTGGATTTATCTCTGGGGTTTCTATTCTGTTCCATTGATCTATATCTCTGTCTTTGTGCCAGTACCATACTGTCTTGATGACTGTGGCTTTGTAGTATAGTCTGAAGTCAGGTAGGTTGATTCCTCCAGTTCCATTCTTCTTTCTCAAGGTTACTTTGGCTGTTCGAGGTTTTTTGTATTTCCATACAAATTGTGAAATTATTTGTTCTAGTTCTGTGAAAAATACCGTTGGTAGTTTGATAGGGATTGCATTGAATCTATAGATTGCTTTGGGTAGTATAGCCATTTTGACAATATTGACTCTTCCAATCCATGAACACAGTATATTTCTCCATCTGTTTGTGTCCTCTTTGATTTCTTTCATCAGTGTTTTATAGTTTTCTATGTATAGGTCTTTTGTTTCTTTAGGTAGATATACTCCTAAGTATTTTATTCTTTTTGTTGCAATGGTGAATGGTATTGTTTCCTTAATTTCTCTTTCTGTTTTCTCATTGTTAGTGTATAGGAATGCAAGAGATTTCTGTGTGTTAACTTTATATCCTGCAACTTTACTGTATTCGTTGATTAGCTCTAGTAATTTTCTGGTAGAGTCTTTAGGGTTTTCTATGTAGATGATCATGTCATCTGCAAACAGAGAGATTTTCACTTCTTCTTTTCCTATCTGAGTTCCTTTTACTTCTTTTTCTGCCCTGATGGCTGTGGCCAACACTTCCAAAACTATGTTGAATAGTAGTGGTGAGAGTGGGCACCCTTGTCTTGTTCCTGATTTCAGGGGAAATGCTTTCAATTTTTCACCATTGAGGGTGATGCTTCCTGTGGGTTTGTCATATATAGCTTTTATTATGTTGAGGTATGTTCCTTCTATTCCTGCTTTCTGGAGAGTTTTAATCATAAATGGATGTTGAATTTTGTCAAAGGCTTTTTCTGCATCTATTGAGATATTCATATGGTTTTTATCTTTCAATTTGTTAATGTGGTGTATTACATTGATTGACTTGCGGATATTAAAGAATCCTTGCATTCCTGGGATAAAGCCCACTTGGTCATGGTGTATGATTTTTTTAATATGTTGTTGGATTCTGTTTGCTAGAATTTTGTTAAGGATTTTTGCATCTATGTTCATCAGTGATATTGGCCTGTAGTTTTCTTTTTTTGTGGCATCTTTGTTTGGTTTTGGAATTAGGATGATGGTGGCCTCATAGAATGAGTTTGGAAGTTTACCTTCTTCTGCAATTTTATGGAAGAGTTTGAGTAAGATAGGTGTTAGCTCTTCTCTAAATTTTTGGTAGAATTCAGCTGTGAAGCCATCTGGTCCTGGGCTTTTGTTTGCTGGAAGATTTCTGATTACAGTTTCGATTTCCTTGCTTGTGATGGGTTTGTTAAGATCTTCTATTTCTTCCTGGTTCAGTTTTGGAAAGTTATACTTCTCTAAGAACTTGTCCATTTCTTCCAAGTTGTCCATTTTATTGGCATAGAGCTGCTGGTAGTAGTCTCTTATGATCCTTTGTATTTCAGTGTTGTCTGTTGTGATCTCTCCATTTTCGTTTCTAATTTTGTTAATTTGGTTCTTCTCCCTTTGTTTCTTAATGAGTCTTGCTAATGGTTTGTCAATTTTGTTTATTTTTTCAAAAAACCAGCTTTTAGCTTTGTTGATTTTTGCTATGGTCTCTTTAGTTTCTTTTGCATTTACTTCTGCCCTAATTTTTAAGATTTCTTTCCTTCTACTAACCCTGGGGTTCTTCATTTCTTCCTTCTCTAGTTGCTTTAGGTGTAGAGTTAGGTTATTTATTTGACTTTTTTCTTGTTTCTTGAGATAGGCCTGTAATGCTATGAATCTTCTCCTTAGCACTGCTTTTACAGTGTCCCATAGGTTTTGGGTTGTTGTGTTTTCATTTTCATTCATTTCTATGCATATTTTGATTTCTTTTTTGATTTCTTCTATGATTTGTTGGTTATTCAGAAGCGTGTTGTTTAGCCTCCATATGTTTGAATTTTTAATATTTTTTTTCCTGTAATTGAGATCTAATCTTACTGCACTGTGGTCAGAAAAAGATGACTGGAATGATTTCAGTTTTTTTGAATTTACCAAGACTAGATTTATGGCCCAGGATGTGATCTATTCTGGAGAAGGTTCCATGTGCACTTGAGAAAAAGGTGAAGTTGATTGTTTTGGGGTGAAACGTCCTATCGATGTCAATTAGGTCTAGCTGGTCCATTGTGTCCTTTAAAGTTTGTGTTTCCTTGTTCATTTTCTGTTTAGTGGATCTATCCATAGTTGTGAGTGGGGTATTAAAGTCTCCTACTATTATTGTGTTACTATCTCTCTTACTTTCTTATCATCGATTCCGGACCACCAGGTTCCGGTCCATTAAAGGATCAACAGAGTTTGTACTCCAGGATATCTGGCTCTAGGTGAGTAATCATACCATTGTGCTTATCTGGATCATTACGATCTTTTCTGTATAACTTTTCTGTGTATTCTTGCCACCTCTTCTTAATAAATATCATCTGCTTCTGTTAAATCCATACCATTTCTGTCTTTTACTTTGCCCATCTTTGCAGATGTCCCTTGGTGTCTCTAATTTTCTGGAAGAGATCTCTGGTCTTTCCCATTCTATTGTTTTCCTTTCTTTGCATTGTTCATTTAGGAAGGCTTTCTTATCTCTCCCTGCTATTCAAGAACTCTGAATTCAGATGGGTGTATCTTTCATTTTCTCCTTTGCCTTTTGCTTCTTTTCTTTTTCTCAGCTATTTTAAGGCCTTCTCAGACAACCGTCTTGCCTTTTTCATTTCTTTTTCTTGGGGATAGGTTTGATCACTGTTTCCTTTGTGATATGAACTTCCGCCCATAGTTTCTCAGACACTCTATCAGATCTATTCCCTTGAATCTATTTGCTACTTCTACTGTATAATTGTAAGGGATTTGATTTATGTTATAGCTAAATGGGGTAGTGGTTTTTCCTACTTTCTTCAATTTAAGTCTGAATTTTGCAATAAGTTGTTCATGATCTGAGCCACGGTCAGCTCCCAGTCTTATTTTTGCTGACTGTATAGAGCTTCTCAATTTTCAACTGCAATGATATATAAGACCAGATACTATAAAACTCTTAGAGGAAGGCATAGGCAGAACACACTTTGACATAATTCACAGCAAGATCCTCTTTGACCCACCTCTTAGAATAATGAAAATAAAATTAAACAAATGGTACTTAGTTAAACTTAAAAAATTTTGCACAGCAAATCAAAACATAAACAAAATGAAAAGGCGATCCTCAGAATGGAAGAAAATATTTGCAAATGAAGCAACTGAAAAAGGATTAATCTACAAAATATACAAGAAGCTAGTGTGCCTCAATATCAGAAAAACAAAGAATCTGATCAAAAAATTGGCCAATGATCTAAGCAGACATTCCTCCAGAAAAGACATACAAATGACCAGCAGACATATGAAAAGATACTAAACATCCCTCATTGCTAGAGAAATGCAAATCAAAACTATAATGAGGTATCACCTCATACTGGTCAGAATGGTCATTATCATAAAAATATCTACAAATAATAAGTGCCGGAGAGAAGAGAACCCTCTTGCACTATTGATCAGAATGTAAGTCAATACAACTACTATTGGAAAACAATATGGAGGCTCCTTAAAATCTAAATATAGAGCTACCATATGACCTAGCAATCCCAATATTGGGCATATACCCTGAGAACACCATACCTCTGCAGGATGCATGTATCTCAGTGTTCATTGTAGCACTATTTACAATAGCTAGGATATGGAAGCAATCTAGATGTCCATCATCAGATGAATGGATAAAGAAGTGGTACATATATATAATGGAGTATTACTCAGCCATAAAAAGGAATGAAATTGGGTCATTTGTAGTGATGTGAATGAAACTAAGGCTTGTCATACAGAGTGAAGTAAGAGAGAGAAAACACATATCATATATTAATGCATATATATATAGAATTTAGAAAAACGGTACTATTTGCAGGACAGGAATAGAGATGCAGACATAGAGAATGGACTTACTGACATGGGGGGAAAGGAGAGGATGTGATGAACTGAGATAGCACTGACATATATACGTTACCTTATGTAAAATAAGTAGCTAGTGGGAAGCTACTCATGCTCTGTGATGACCTAAAGGGCTGGGATAGGGAGGGGTGAGAGAGAGGTTCAAGATATGTATATATGTGATTCATGTTGTCTTACAGCAGAAATCAACACAATATTGTAAGGTAATTACCCTCCAACAAATAAATAAATAAAATATAACAGACATCATAAAAACTTTGGTGTGAACAAAGTAGCATAAGAACATAGAAAAGAGAAGAACCTTGGGGATATCAATGAAGGTCTTAGTATAAAGGTAACATTCAACTTGAACTTACATAGTGAGAAATATTTCATCAGACAGCAGTAGGAGAATAAATTGTTAGAACAGATTAAACTCTTATGAACAATCTTGCTTTCCACCATAATTTAGAATGTGCTGCAATGTTAAATGTGAAAAAGTGGCCATTTGGAGTAATTTTTCAGTTTGTAAGGACAATTTTGTATATCCAAGACCTTCAATATGAGTTGAAAATTTATTTACAGAAGATTCTTAAGTTTCTTAAGCAGGATACCCCCATGATAGATTCTGTGAACCACATTTTAAGTTTCAAGTTGCCTTTCCTTGTTCAGTACTTTGTCCACAAGTGCCAAAAATTCAACAAATACTTTGGGGCTTCTGAAACCTGCATATAGTCAGTATATGTTAGGGCAGCAATTCTGAATTGGAAGGTGAAGTCAAAAGGACGCAGGAGAACATTAGGGTCAGGTGTGGCTTAAAGAAGAATGTTCAGTGTTTTAGTATGATTTTATTGAAAACCACAATCACAGAAAACTAACCAAAATGATCACATGGATCACAGCCCATGTCACTCAATGAAACTAAGAGCCATGCCATGCAGGGCCACCCAAGAGGGATGGGTCAGGGTGGAAAGTTCTGACAAAATGTGGTCCACTGGAGAAGGGAATGGCAAACCACTTCAGTCAAAAGGACGTAGCAGAATATTAGTCAGGCCTGGCTTGAAAGAGAATATTCAATATTTTAACATAATTTTATATTTGAAAAATGAAAAGAAATCTCTTGCCTTTATAATGCAAATTACAAAGAGCAAATCTCTCTCTAAGGAATCATAGCTGGTAGGCATACTTAGAAGACAGAGCAAGAAAGAATTCCGAGTGAGCAGTGTAGGAGACATGTTAGTTACCTGAAATGCTTTCCAAGGTGTTAGTATAATTTATACTGTCATTTCTATGGCAGGTCTTGCATATATAAATACATTTTTTCAGAAACCATACATTTATTAAAAAAAAAAATCAAGTTCACGTGTTGGTTGTGAGTTAGACAGAGTAAGCATAGTCCATTCTGTCTTTACCAATATATAGAGATATAAAACCAGGACGAAAGGCATGGAGAAGCTGTTTGATGACTTTGAGAAGTAAACAGTAGCAGATGGATTGGAAAAGAATACCAGAATTCAAAGTACTGCCAAAATGTAGGTAACTTTACCCTTTTTTTTTTTTTTTTTCTCCAGGTCTTCCACTACTTGTTCACAGGCAGAGTTGCAGTTACAAGACAAATTAGGCTAAATTCTGGCTGGAGAACTGAAAAGGATTCCCTGGGTAAGTGGGAATTAGGTGAAGATCACACACAAAGAGGAAGAAACTTGGGAAGATGTTTCCACAAAACTCTTTATAAACTCTTGGATGTAGCTGAAGTTGTCATGCCTGGGTCTAGTTCTAACAAGCCTACCCAAGATACTGAGAACCTAAACAAAAGATAGAGCACCACTGAGGTCCCAGACTGAACATTTATGGGACAGCTTATTATTTTTGTACTCATGGGGGTATGTTCTTTTGAAGAGATTTTGGCTTTCCTTGTTGGAGCATTGCTATAAAACATATCTAAGCCTTTGTCAGATAATTTCAATATCTTTAAAATCTTTGGTGTCTATTAATTATTGCCTTTTTTCCTGTGAGTTGAGATTTCTGTGGTTCTTCATTTGCCAAGCAGTTTTCAAACATATTCTGGACATTTTGATTGTGTTATGAGATTCTGGGTCTTGTATAAATCATGACAAGATATTGATATTTGTTTTAGCAAGCAACTGTTATGGTTTAAGTTCAGTTTGCAAATTCTGACCCATCTTCTGCTGTGGTTCTAGTATCAGTTCAATTTTCAAAAGAAAAAAAAAATAAGAAAACAAGTTTCGGTAAAGAAACAGAAGAAACAATAGGAAATTTCAGAAGCAACAAAAGTAATATCCTTCTCCCTCTAAAAAAGAAATTCACTGGATATACTCTAGAGCAGAATGGAAATGAGAGAGGATACAGTCCTCTTAAAGCTACATTGATAGAAACTATTCTACCTGAATAATAGAGGGATTGTTGTTCAGTTGCTCAGTCATGTCTGACTCTTTGCAACCCCATACTGCAGCATACCAGGCTTCCCTGTCCATCATCAGCTCCCAGATTTTTTCTCAAAGTCAATCCCATTGAGTCAGTGATGCCATCCAACCATCTCATCCTCTGTCACCCCCATCTCTTTGTGCCTTCAATCTTTTCCATCACCCGGGTCTTTTCCATTGAGTCAGCTCTTTGCATCAGGTGGCCAAAGTATTGCAGTTGGACAGACCCTCAAATACTTGTGTGACAGTTTTAAAAATTCTAAGACTTAGCTCAGAGTTTCAGAAGAAGAGGTGAAAGAGTGTGGTGCTGAAAAAATATCTGAAGAAATATGGCTCAAAACTTCCCAAATTTGGCAAAAGACCTATAAATTCAAGATGCTTGGTGAACCCCAACCCAGGTGGAGGACAAAAGAAATAAACTTATGCTCAGGCAATCCAACTGTTAAAAACTAAAAGCAAGCAAGCAAAATGAATAAAATATATAGAAAGTATTACTCATAGGGAAGCAATGATGCAAATTTCAGCTTCCAAACTGAAAACCATGAGATAAGAAGGAAGTCATACACATTAAAGTGCTGTAACAGAGGAAGCACAGAACTAACACCATGCTGGAGCTGCCTCCCTCATTCTTTAGATTATGTACTCTAGTACTCTGACCCTGCATATAAAGAGTTAAAGATTACAGACATGTTGCTTGTGCCCAAATAACTCATTAAGTTCCCTCAAATAAATTCCCTCAAGACCTTTTCCATCCCATGTTATGGCCACTACTTGTTACAGATAAGTTTGTTTTCAACCCAGAAACTTGTTAATAAGCAGAGCTAAGAATGGCGAAGTAAAAGATAACTGCTAACAATCTGAAGTTTTTGTGGACTTGGGATCTAGCCTACACGAGCAAGCAGAACAAAGAGATGTTCTGCTTCCCTTGAAGGCTAGGTGTTACCAAGAAGTCTGCACTCAGCTTTATCATTTAATCTTGAAATTTGCCACTTCCCTTTTCCTTTAATATAAGAGAAGACTGAACTATATTCTGAGTTAAGATGGTTATTTTAGGACATTAATCTGCTGTCTTCTCAGTTTCCTGGCTTTTGGAATAAAGTTGTTATTTTTTGCCCGAACACCTTGTCTCTTCACTTATTGGCCTGTTGTGTGATGAGCAGTATGAGCTTGGACTCAGTAACAATGATGAAACAAGAAAAAAAAAAAAAAAAACCAAAAAACTTAGAAGTCTATGTTCAGTGAAACTATCCTTCATACATGCAAGTGAAATAGTGACTTTCTTTGATGAAGGAAAACTCAGAGAAACGATTCCCAGCATCAGTGCCTTTGGGGATCAACATAGTTCCTGTTCCAAGGCTTCAGAACTGCATAATTGGGTATGAACAGAGAAATCAGTCTTGAAATGTTAAGCACATTTGTGTAATGCCTCTGGATCATGGACTCCAAGTGCATGGGGACACCTTTGAAGTGCCATCTGCACAAGGAAAGGCACAAGGAAAGGAAACACTCCAGTATTCTGGCCTGGAGAATTCCATGGACTGTATAGTCCATGGTGTCACAAAGAGTCGGACATGAATGAGTGACTTTCACTTTTTTCAAAAGCAGATTTAGGAGGGAAGTTTCTATCTCTTACCAAGGGATTATTTGCTGCCATCGATAGTGCCAGTGTCCAAGGCTTGCTTGTGACAGCTGACCGGACTGGCTGTAGCTTCTGGCTGGTGGTAGCTGGAATGTCATTGGGCAGGGTGAAAAGCTCCTTGTGATGCCAAGCAGGTTTCATATAAGATGGGGCAGAAGAGACTGGGGCCAGATGCTGAGATGGCGTAACTGCTATGGCTGATTTTGTGACTTCTGTTGCTCAGCATAAAACAATAGCCTTGTTTAACTGAAGATAGATGTGCAGAAAAAGTGCAGCTGTAAGCATGCACCCCAGCCTCAAAGCCTCAGCTTCATCCAATTAAGCTTGCTTGGGCTCCAGTGTGGACTAAATTTGCAGCTGGAGGGAAGTCTGGACTGGGGGTGGGGGGGGGGCAGCCCTCAGACCTGCCAGGACCAGTGAAAGGGCCATCACTTTCAGCCCACTTGCCTTGAGGTAATCACCACTTTGGTGACAGAGTTGTGCTGTGATGCTTATTTCCCCTGTTTTATCATTTTCCAAAATTTCCGGAGAAAAGTGAGCTACCACTATTTAAAGAGGTAAGTTAAAAAGTAAAAAAAGTGAAAGTGTTATTTGCACAGTTGTGTCCAACTCTTTGTGACCCCGTGGACTGTAGCTCACCAGGGTCCTCTGTGGAATTCTCCAGGCAAGAATACTGGAGTGGGTAGCCATTCCCTTCTCCAGGGGATTTTCCCTTGCTAGGGATCGAACCCAGTTCTCCTGCATTACAGGCAGGTTCTTTATCATCTGAGCTACCAGGGAAGCCCTTAAAGAGGTGAAGGGAGAATCAATTCTCCATTGATTTTTAAAGGAAGCTACAGAAGAAAGACTAAGTTGTGTCCTAAATACATAATGCACATAACCACCAACATTGAGGGCTCAATTTCTTGTCACTGAGGTGACTCAGAGCTTTGTCCTAGCCTAGGACTTCTGTGATTCTGGCTGCTCTTAATCTCTGAGAAGCTTTTCTTGATACTCTGTACAATTGCTGACCAAGCTTCAGGCAGGAGGGCTGAATGCCATCAGTCACATTGTTCCTTCTCTTCCACTTCTTTTCAACCATAAGGCCACTAGCTTGGCCTACATGGTGGATAAAACTAAAAATTAGAACAGCTTGTGAGACCAGGCCAGCATGGGATTAGCTGCTTTTGGGGGGCTGGTAGGAGGGGTGGCTCTGGGCGCTGCCCCTCCTAGGAGAGAGGGGCCAACTCTCACCCTCTATCAGACCTGCCTGCATCACCACCTCTATGCACTGCCTTCCAAAAACAGCCCAGGAACCCATTAAGGTATTAACCATGTCATAAGCAGGTGAATTAGGTGAAGAGATGTTTGCTGCACATAAGATATTTGCCTTGCTCTATGAAGATTTGAATACACTCACAAAGTATTTTGTCTTGTATTGAGGTTCTTCAGTTGTCAACAGGAGACACCTTGGCTGCTGGATTTAAAAATTGAAACACATTTTCCCTTTGGTTTCCCTAAAACCAGGAAGTGCTAAGTTGAAGACTAAGTGCCCCAATTATGAAAAAAGTAGAACTTTCAGCAAATCTTGGTACAGTTTTCTGATATATTGAAGTTTTGAGTACATTATATCTGAAACACAAGCCTTATTACTTTCCATAATTTACCTTGAATGTAGAGAGTCAGAATCCAGCAAATTGTCTCTTAAAATGCCTCATCATTTTGTCTTAATGAAGCTTACAAAGACAAGGCTCTTAAAAACTGTGTCAAAGAAAATACCCAAATGCAATCTCTGCAGGATGAACTCAGACAATACTTTTCTGATGTTGTTCCTAAAAATGCTATTTAGAAGGTTATGAGGAATCCTTTTCTTACTAACATTGAGTCATTGCCAGATTTTAAGAGGGGTTTTAGAATTCAGATTTGATGTAACTGTCAACAAAATATATGGAACATCATTTCAGAGATTTGGGGGGCGAACTATCTCTGTTTGTAACAAGATAAGAGGATTTGAGTGCCATCTATTTTCATCAGCATACATTTGCAAAGTTCTTTTCCCCTCTGTACTTCTGCCTCTGAAAGCAAAGTAGTACAGTGGGCTCAGGAATGGTCTTTAGTGTCATTGCCAAATACTTCCGCTTCTTTGCTTTGCAGTGCCTGTTAGGATTACATTTCCTGACTCCCTCCAGCTTGTGTGAGGCTGTGTGAATAGGTCTGGCTAGTGGGTTATGAGTGGGAAGGAGACACACCACTTTCAGCTGAACCTTTAATGCCAAAGTGAGACACTCCAGAACACTCTTTCCCATGGCCTCAGTCACTGGCCACATAAGTTTCCTAGAAGTGTCATAAAAAATTACCACAGAATTGGGTGGCCTAAAACAACAGGAATTTATTATCTCACAGTTTAGGAGGCCAGAAGAAGAAAGTCAGGAGTTAGCAGGTTTCATTCCTGCTGGAGATTCTAAGGAAGAAACCATTCTATCTATGCCTGTGGGTGAGATCCTGGTGACTGCTGGCAACCCTTGGCATTTTCCTGTGGATACATCACTTCAAGCTCTTCCTCCATCTTCACATTACTTTTCTGTGACTCTGTGCCCTTTCCTCTTCTAATAAGGGAATTGGGAATTGAATTTAGGGCCCAGCCTAAATCCAGGATCATCTTATCTCAATATTCTTAACTAGTTACATCTGCAAAGGCCCTGTTTCCAAATATGATCACATTCTGAGGTTCCAGGTGGGCGTGGAATTTTTGGAGAACACAGTTCAATCCACTATACCAGCCATGGGTCAGACACGTGTTGCTCCATCAGCCCGGGACCTGGAGTGAAGATTGGGAGGGACAGAGCCTCAGCCAACTTATGGGTTGAGAGGCCAAGTGAGAAAAGCATCTGTGCCACAGGAAGTGCTGAGATTTTAGAGATGTTTGTTATCAAGCATCCCTGGACGACACAAGAATGATGTTCAAAATGACCCTTTTAAGTGTTCAACCGTCCATGCTTCCTGGTGTGAAAAAGTCTATTCTAAGCAAATAGATTCAGTAGTCACATTAACATCAAATGATTTAGACATGAAAACATATTTTTGGAATTTTTATATATTCACATATTTTTTTCTCATAAAATTCCTCTTGCTTCAATATTTTTTTCAGAACATTTAATTTGTCATTCAACTACTTCAGGTAAATGAATTTGTTATTCAATGGTCAATCTATATTTTAAATAAAATTTCAATCAAAATTTAAATAATTTTTTACACATAAGAACAAGACTCACAAATTCATTAGGCAAAAAATTAGAATAGCCACAACAGTATTAGTACCTTACATTGGCCTGTATGTTTCTGTGTTCATTTTTAGGATTTTGGTTTTGCTTTTCTCATTGAATAAATTAGGTAAGTTTTTTTAGTGCTCAGAAATAGTTTCAAGATCACAGAAAATGCATGCTCTTTTTAAAGTTTGATGGAAATATTCTGTGCCTCATCTGCATATGGTTATATCATAGGTGATATTATTCTGCAATTTCTTAACTCCTATTGCACCATTTATCTACTTGAATTTCTTTACTTTTTAAGTCAGCTTTGATAATATAGCACTTTCCTTGGAAATAGAGCTTTTTCAGTAAGATTTTTAACATGATCATGAATTTTTATATAATATATACATGCTTTAAAATATTATAGAATTTAGATTAATGTAATGGAGATATTTTCCTTTTATGCTTATATCCCCTTTCTTTGAATGATGTAAATTCTTGTTTTTAATTTATCTTAGTTTTAAATTTTATAATGGCTTCTTTTTTAACCTACTCCACTGTTCTGCTTTTTCCTTCATATAGAGATATGTGTGTGTGAATGCATGTTTGCACACCCAAATATATGTGGAGGAGAGAGCAAGAAAGACAGCTCATCTCTCTGCCTTCGGTTGCATTAAGACCTTCTGGGGGTCCTTTTACACACATTCAGTTTTCTATTTGCATCTGGTGACTTGGAGCTTGGAAAATTTTCCTTTCAATTCTGTTTTATTTCTACTAAAATTTTATAGTTTTCTGCCATTTCTGCTTCCTGATGCTGATAAGTTTAAAAATTAGAAGGGGTTGTGGGTGAAGGGGATCAGAGAGTTAAACACATAGCCTGAACTCACTACTCTAAATCAGAATGCTCCCTCTTTGATTTTGGATAATTTGTTTATGTTTCTCATGATTCACGCCAAGTGCCTCGTTCGTACTAAACCCTTAAGAAATAAATAAGTATTGATTGATTCTCAGTATGTTGAAAAAAATCACTTTCTACAAGAGAGTGAATCTATTAGAGTTCAGCAATAGGACCTGAAAATTATAGTTGTTATTTTTTCCCATTTAACAAACATTTATGAGGTGCACCTTGTTTCAGACAATATACAGAGCACAGAATAATACAATGGCATAATTCCTGTCATTGAGATTCTTATAAGTTTTTAAGTCTCCACTTTGTATTCAGTGCCTGATGCCATCCTTCTTAACATAATAAATACTATTGTACATCCTTATATTTTATAGTGATAAATCCCTTGATAGTTTCCAAGGCACTTTCTCAGATTATGGTATCTCATTTGGTCCACACAGCAAACTTCACAGGTAATTTTGGTTTTCCTGAGTATAAAAAGGAAGCTCAGAGTGTTTTTAAAAAATGTCAAAGTCTGTACAGACAGCAAGATGTGAAGATAAGGAAACTAAATTCAAGGTAGGATGTGAGACAAGGAATCTAAATTCAAGATAGTTATATATTATCATCTCTCTCTTTAATCAAGGTTAAAAACACCAAAGATATCATTAACCTGGGAAATTGTGTCTTCAGAGCCTTGAAAACAGTGTATTATACTGTTATACTGACACCTTAAACTCACATGAAGATTCCTGAACGAACACCAGCATCAGTTATATGTGAGGGGTGTGTTACAGTTTATCAATTGCTAAATCCTCCATTGGCATAAATGCTATGGAGAACGAGAATGAAACTCTGGCAGAATAGTAAGAGATGTCACTCTGATAGAAAAATCAAGGATGCCCAAAGGTTGCTATCAGAGTAAATCAGAAGGGAAATTAGAACAGTGAAAGGGACAAAACTTAGGGAAAAAGGCATAAAACTGGAAGAAAAGTAAAGATTCAGTAACCCATTCAGCTCTTTTTGCATTCCTGAATGATTGGCACTTAGTAGCTATCCAGATGGACAGGGAGGGTGTTTACCTGTAGTCGGGCTTTTGGGATCCATCTATAGACAGTGGGCTACATGCCATTTTGCAGAAAAATTAAATGAAAGCTAAACCATTCTAACTGCCAGCATAATCAAGCAATATTTGCCCCTAGGCAAAAAAATGAAGTGTAGTCCTTGAAGATTTTTCATTCAGCTACTGTGGTTTTTTAAAAAAAATGCAAAATGAGTTTCTGAGAAGATGCTAAATTTATTTGTGACTCTAAAAATTCATTGCCCTTTTACAGAAAGATGATGGAAAGAACATTGCAAGATACCTGAGAAGTTGGAACACATGGGCATTATGCAACATGGGAGCTTCTTTTGAATTCATAGGTCAAATTTATAATTCATCTGAAGGAATTTGAAACTAAATTGAAAAAAAGAAAGAATTATAAATGTGGAATAAGAAATAATATGGAGGACTACAGAATATTCGAATGGTCACCTGTTCTGCCATGTACAGTAGCAATTACATGTAACTGCTGTCCAGTTGTACTCACTTCACATGCTAGCAAGGTGATGCTCAAAATCCTTCAAGCTAGGCTTCAGCAGTATGTGAACCAAGAAATTCCAGATATACAAGCTGGGTTTTGAAGAGGCAGAAGAATCAGAGGTCAAATTGCCAACATTCGTTGGATCATGGAGAAAGCAAGAGAGTTCCAGAAAATATCCACTTCAGCTTCATGTTAGGTTCTACATGGTTCTACAAAGGTTCTACACTAGAACCTTTGACTGTGGATCACAGCAAACTGGAAAATTCTTAGATGGGAGTAACAGACCACTTTACCTTTCTCCTGAGAAACCTGTATGCTGGTCAAGAAGCAAAAGTTAGAGCCAGACATGGAACAACTGACTGGTTCAAAGTGGGAAAGGAATATGACAAGCTGTATATTTATTGCCACCCTGCTTAGTTAATTTCTATGCTGAGTATATCGTGCAAAATGCTGGCCTGGGTGAGTCACTATCTTTGAATTAAGATTACTGGGAGAAATATCAACAACCTCAAATATGCAGATGATATCACCCTAAGGGCAGAAAATGAAGAGGAGCTAAAGAGTCTCTTGCTAAGGGTGAAAGAGAAGAGTGAAAAGGCTGGCTTAAAACTCAACATTTAAAAAACTAAGATCATGGCACCCAGTCCCATTGCTTCATAGCAAATAGATGGGGAAAAAGTAGAAGAAATGCCAGATTTTAATTTCTTGGGCTCCAAAATCAGGGTGGATGGTGACTGAAACCATGAAGTTAAAAGACACTTGCTTCTTGGAAGGAAAGCTATGAAGAACCTAGACAACATATTAAAAAGCAGAGACATCACTTTGTGGACAAAGGCTTATGTAGTCAAAGCTATGGTTTTTCCAGTAGTCATCCCTAGATGTGAGAGTTGGACCATATAGAAGACTGATCACCAAAGAATTGATGCCTTTCAACTGTGGTGCTGGAGAAGACTTGTGAGTTCCTTGGACAGCAAGAAGATCAAACCAACCAATCCTAAAGGAAATCAACCCTGAATGCTCATTGAAAGGACTAATGCTGAAGCTAAAGCTCCAATACTTTGACCACCTGATATGAAGAGCCAGCTCGTTAGAAAAGACTCTGATGCTGGGAAAGATTGAAGGCAAAAGAACAGGGTGCAAATGATGAGATGATTATATAGCATTACCAAGTCAATGTACATGAATTTGAGCAAGCTCCAGGAGGTAGTGGACAGAGGGCCCTGGCGTGCTACAGCCCATGGGGCCATAAGGAGTCGAACATGACTTTGTGACTGAACAACAGCAGCTTTCTGCCATGTGAGAAACAGAATCATGTAGTCTGACTGTGCACAGCACAGATTTTTACAGATAACCCACATAGGAAAAATCAAAGTGGAGAAGACATCTCTGGTTCCTCATCAACAAGTGATTTTTTAATCTCCACTCTAAAACTTTGTCATCAATGAATAATAAAGAGATTAAAAATAAGTCAATATCTTTTCTGAATCTACTCAATGATTAAGACATGTCTAGATTGCAAACATGAACCTGTTTTTTCAAAGTGCCGATAAATGAGAGCTAACACTATTAATCAAACATTACGTGCCAGGTACTAGTCTAAACAACTTATACCAATTGTTTCAGTTAATCATTCCTCCCAAATCCACTAATCAACATTTCAGTTCCAGCTGGATTCTGTACCTCTACTTCTTGCTATGCACACAAAGTGTAAACAAATGGCTGAAAAAAAAAAAAATACTCTCCAGAGTCTCTTTTTTTTTTTTTCCTCAGATGCTGTCACACAAGCTATTTTATTTAGTCTTCACAATAAGCCTCTGTGGAATGTACTATTATCCCCACTTCTGCAGATGAGGAAACAGGCTCAGAGAGCTTAAGTAAATTGCCTATGTCTTCACAACACAGAACTGATGAAGACAGCATTTGAACCTGAGCAGTCTGTCTCCAGAACAGGTACTCTTGTATCTGTACTAAATTGCTTATATGCTGCCAAGAGAGACTGTTGCCAGTATTCATTCTCAAAATTATCCACTATGAGATGAAACTCAGATGAGCAGAATACTTGGCATAATAATTCCATAGAGCCACCCCAAAATCTTTAAAACAGTACCCTCTGTTCTCATACCTACTCTGCTTAACTGTCTCAGAGGTTCCAAATGTCTTCTGCATAGCAGAAGTGACATTTCATAAGACAGTGTGCGTTTAGCTGAGCTTTCAAAGAAACTTCAGGGTTTATGGAAAAGAACAAATGGCATCACATCTTTAAACAGAAAATATTAACATATTTCACCAGCATCAAAATAACTGCTACTCTATTGTATGATCACAATACTTCCAAAAATCATTATTATTCGTTGGCCATCTCAAAAGTGGCAGAAATAACTGGCAACAAAATTAGAGTATAAACAAAAATTATCATTCTTAATAAATCATCTGGGCAAATGCTTTCTAGAGGACAAAGGGCAAAAAACACTGTGATAATTCCTTCTCATTCCACCTCATTAAGTTGTCTTAGCACAACCCTCTGGGCTTCCTCAGTGACTCAGCAGTAATGAATCCACCTCCAGTGCAGGAGACTCAGGAGACCCTGGTTTGATCCCTGTGTCTGGAAGATCCCCTGGAGGAGGGCATGGAAACCCACTCCAGCATTCTTGCCAGAAAAATCGTGTGGCCAGAGAAGCCTGGTGGGCTGTGGTCCATGGCATCACAAAGAGTGAGACATGACTGAAGTGACGGGGCAGCAGCAGCAGTACAACCCTCCATGAAGATCAAAGAATTAACTCCACTGTTCAAAACCTTGGAAATAAGACCACCTAAAACATGTGTGCACGGCTGAGTAGTGGTATACGGAAGCAACTTGCTTTATCCAAGCCTACATTATGGGGAGATAACGTAAAATCCAAGTTAGCACATCTTGAATTACTTCATATGTACTGATCTGGGGATTATAGAAGGCCCAAGGATAAATCCATACACTTATGAGCACCTTATCTATGATAAAGGAGGCAAGAATAAACAATGGAGAAAAGACAGTCTCTTCAATAAGTGGTTTTGGGAAAACTGGACAGCTATGTGCAAAAGAATGAAATGAGAACACTTTCTAACACCAAACAGAAAAATAAACTCAAAATGGATTCAAAATCTAAATGTAAGAGTGGAAATATAAAACTCTTAGAGGAAAGCATTGACAGAACACTCTCTGACATAAATCATAGCAAGATCTTCTATGACCCATCTCCTAAAGTAATGGAAATAAAAACAAAAATAAGTGAATGGGACCTAATTAAACTTCAAAGCTTTTGCATAGTGAAGGAAACTATAAGCAAGGTGAAAAGACAACCCTCAGAAAGGGGAAAAATGAATGATAGCAAATGAAACAACTGACAAAGGATTAATCTCCAAAATATGCAAGCAACTCATTCAGCTCAATACCAGGAAAAAAAAAAAAAAAAAAAGAGAGAGAGAGAAAACAACAACAACAACAACAACAAGAGAAACAAAACAAAACAATCAAAACCTGAGCAGAAGAACTAAACAGGCATTTATCCAAAGAACATATACAGGTGACTAATAAACACATTAAAAGATGCTCAACATTGCTCATTATTGTTGATATTCAGTTGCTCAGTCATGTCAAACTCTTTGTGACCCCATGGACTGCAACATGCCAGGCTTCCCTGTCCTTCACCATCTCTCAGAGCTTGCTCAAATTCATGTCCACTGAGTCAGTGATGCCATCCAACCATCTCATACTCTGTCATTCCCTTCTCCTCCCGCCTTCAACATTTCCCAGCATCAGGGTCTTTTCTAAGGAGCTGGTTCACATCAGTTGGCCAAGTATTGGAGCTTTAGTTTCAGCATCTGTCCTTCCAATGAATAGTCAGGACTGATTTCCTTCATGACTGACTGACTGGATCTTCTTGCAGTCTAAGGGACTCTCAGGAGTCTTCTCCAACTTCTCCAATTGGTGCCCAAAAGCATCAATTCTTCAGTGCTCAGCTTTCTTTATAGGCCAACTTTCACATCTATACATGACTACTGGAGAAATCATAGCTTTGACTATATGAGCCTTTGTTGGCAAAGTAATGCCTCAGTTTTTAATATGCTGTCTAGGTTGGTCACAGCTTTTTTTGCAAGAGCTAGCATCTTTTAATTTCACGGCTGCAGTCACCATCTACAGTGATTTTGGAGCCCCAGAAAATAAAGTCTGTCACTGTTTCCATTGTTTCCCCATCTATTTGCAATGAAGTGATGGGACTGGATGCCATGATGTTAATCTTTTAAATGTTGAGTTTTAAGCCAGCTTTTTTACTCCTTGTTTCACCTTCATCAAAGGGCTCTTTAGTTCCTATTCAATTTCTGCCATACGGTGGTGTCATCTGCATATCTGAGGTTATTGTTATTTCTCCCATCAATCTTGATTCCAGCTTGTGCTTCATCCAGCCCAGCATTTTGCATGATGTGATCTGCATAAAAGTTAAATAAGCAGAGTGACAATATACAGTCTTGACATACTTCTTTCCCAATTTTGAATGAGCCCACTGTTCCATGTCTTATTCTAACTGTTGCTTGTTGAACTGCATACAGGTTTTGCAGGAGGTAGGTAAAGTGGTCTGATATTCCTGTCTCTTGAAGAATTTTCCAGTTTGTTGTGATCCACATAGTTAAAAGCTTTAACATAGTGAAGAAGAAGTAGATGATTTTCTAGAATTTCCTTGCTTTTTCTAAGATCCAGCAATTGTTGGCAATTTGATGTCTGGTTCCTCTGCCTTTTCTAAATCCAACTTGAACATCTGGGAGTTTTCAGTTCAAGTACTGTTGAAGCCTAGCTTGGAGGAATTTGAGCATTACTTTGCTAGCATGTAAAATGAGTGCAATTGTGTGATAGTTTGAGCAGTCTTTGGCATTGCCCTTCTTTGAGACTGAAATGAAAACTGACCTTTTCCACTCTTGTGTCACTATAGAGCTTTCCAAATTTGCTGGCATATTGAGTGCAGCACTTTCACAGCATCATCTTTAAGGATTTGAAAAAGCTCAGCTGGCATCCCATCACCTCTACTAGCTTTGTTAATAGTGATGCTTCCTAAGGCCCACTTGGCTTCACATTTCAGGATGTCTGGCTCTAGATGAGTGATCACACCATCATTATGATCTTAATGGCTATCATTAAGATCTTTTTTGTATAGTTCTGTGTATCCTTGCCATCTCTTCTTAATATCTTCTGCTTCTGTTAGGTCCATACCATTTCTGTCCTTTATTGTGCCCATCTTTGCATGAAATGGTCCCTTGGTATCTGTAATTTTCTTTAGGAGATCTCTAGTCTTTACCATTCTACTGTTTTCCTCCATTTCTTTGCATTGTTCAGTTAGGAAGGCTTTCTTATCTCTCCTTGCTATTATTTGGAACTCTGCATTCAGATGGGTATATCTTTATTTTTCTCCTTTGCCTTCCACTTCTCTTCATTTCTCAGCTATTTGCTCATTATTAGAGAAATGCAAATTAACACAACATTGAGGTATCACCTTACATTGGTCAGAATGGTCATCATCAAAAAGTCTACAAACAATACACACTGGAAAGTGTGTGGAGAAAAAGGAACCCTCTTATACTCTTGATGGGAATGCAAATTGATACAAGCATTATGGAGAACAGTATGGAGAGTTCTTTAAAAATGGAAATAAAACTACCATATGATCCAAGAATCACACTAGTGGGCATTTACCCTGAGGAAATCATAATTAAAAAAGACACATGCACTCCAGTGTTAATTGCAGCACTATTTACAATAGCTAGAACATGCAAGCAACTTAGATATTCATTGAAAGATGCATAGATAAAGAAGTTGTGGTTCATATACACAATAGAATATTACTCATCCATAAAAAGGAACACATTTGACTCATCTATAATGAGGTGGATAAAGCTAGAGCCTCTTGTATGAGAAAGACAACTATCAAATATTAATGCATATATATATATACATATATATGGAATCTAGAAAGATGGTACTGATGAACCTGTCTGCAGGGCAGCAATGGAGATGTAGACCTGGAGAAGAGACTTGTGGACACAGTGAGGGAAGGAGAGGGTGGGACAAACTGAGAAAATGTCATTGAAACATATTCATTCCCATATGTAAAATCAGAGAGCCAGGGAAAATTTGGTATATGATGCAAGGAGCTCAAATTTGGTGCTCTTGGACAACCTAGAGGGGTGGGATGTGTTGCTATACGGCAGGAACCAATGCAGTATTGTAAAGCAATTATCTTCCAGTTAAAATAATTAAATTTAAATTTTTAAGAATGGAAAAAATAAACAGAACTGAATATTTCTTTTCTTTTTTCTGATCATAATATACACAGTAAATGTGCACATCTGAAGTGCACAGATTGATGATGTTTTTTACTTGGATCCATTCATGAAACCATTTCTCAGGTCAAGGTGTGCAGCATCTTCAGCACAGGAGGTTTCCTCACACCAGTCCCCCCCATTACCAATCAACCTCTACTAGCAGCAATCACTGTTCTGACAGCCATCACCCAAGGTTAATTTTGCTTCTTATTAAACTTCACATGACTGAATCACACAAGCACTTTCACTTGCATATCTGGCTTCTTTCACTCAACATCAAGTTCTTGAGACCTATGTTTTTCACACATCAGTAGTTCTTTTCTTATGTTGTGTGCTAATACATCATTGCACAAAGAAGCCAAGATGTATTTGTCCATTTTCCTATTGATAGATATTTGAGTTGTTTTCAGTTTTGCCTGTGATTAACAAAGCTGGTATGTATAACCTTGCGCATGCCTTTTGTTGGACATATGCACCCATCTCTTTTCTGTTGCGTGCATACCTAGCAGCAGAGCCGATATATCTTGAGAATGCTGTGTTTAGGTTTAGCAGTAGATATCGCTGAATGATTTTCTTCAGTAGCTTCACCAGTTCACCCTCTCATCAACAATGTATGAGAATGCCAATTGTCCCACGTCTCTGCAAAACTTGTTATTGTCATTCTTTAAAACGTAACCATTCTTCTGGCTTTGTAGAGGCATCAAATTATTTAAAATGCATTTCATGTGACTGATGATGCCGCACAACTTTTCATGTGCTTAAGGATTATTTCACTGTATCAAGACAAAATTTGTCAGACTAGATTTTAAATAGATTCATTTATATTCTGTTTACAAGAAACAGACTTGAAATAAAAATGTAGATAGTTAAAGATAAAAGGACAGAAAAGATATACCAGGAAATAAAAAGCAAAAGAACACTGGTGTGGCTACAAGACTATCAGACAAACTAAATGAACGTTCCATAATATGTATAAACAAATAAATAAATACATGTTTTATTCAAGGAAATATATAACAACCTTAAATTTGTCTATACATAATTGCATAGCTTTAAATACATTAAAAAAAAATTGACAAGACCAAAGGAAGATACAGGCAAATCCATGTTGTTTGAAGTTCTAATATTCCCCTCTCAGTAGCTTATAGAGCAAGCAGCTCAATCAGTATAAAGAAGCTTTGAACAATATCATGAAACAACCCGAACTTACTGTCACTTGTAGAACAACAGAATCAAAACTGAAGAAACAAATAATTTAAAGTACTAATGGTACATCTACCAAAATGTTATTATACATTGACGGTTTTAAAAATGTTTCATAAAATTAAGGAACTTAATTTGAGCAACCTCTGGGAGATAGGGAAGCCACATATGCTGCTGTCTGTGGGGTTGCAAAGAGTCAGACATGACTTAGTGTATGAACAGCAAAAACAGCTAAAAAAAAAATTCTGAAACTCTAATAGTTGAAAGGTGGCTGCATATTTTTCCAAATTCTTTTCTTTACAATACAAATAAAGGGTGTATGAATATATTTGCATATTAGTTCATATACAACACATATATACTCAGAATGTATCTAGAGGACTTCCTTGGTGGCCCAGGGGCTAAAACTCTATGCTCCCAATGCAGGGGACCCAGGTTTTATCCCTTTTTGGGGAACTATGTCCCACATGCAGCAACTAAGAGTTCTCTTGCCACAGCTAAAGATCCACACTTGCCTCAACTAAGACCTAACACAGGCAAGCAAATATTTTTTTTAAATATACTTTGTTATGATATATATATGCACACACATATTTTTCTGTAGTATTGTGAATATTCTTTTATATTACTAAATACAGATATTTGTAAATTGCCTTTCCATAGCCCTTGTCTGTGTTTCAATAACATAATGTTCTTTGTACCAAAAATTTTGTCACAATGTGTTGTGTGTATTTTATATTTCTTCATAGTGCCTTTTCTATACAGAGTTTCTAATTTCTATGTAATGAAATTTGTTCTTTTCTTTAAGAGTTTCTGATTTTTTCTGCTTTCCTTAAAGGACTCCATTCACCAAGATTATACAAGTGGCTTTTTTATTTGCTTCTCACATTTTATCTGTCTCAGACAAGATGAATAAGGTGAGGATGTAGTGAAGAACAACTTGTAGATCTCAATAGGGCAATACAACAAATTGTTTTGCTCATGTTACATGGCAGGGTAGGTCAAGTAGGGATCTCTGTCTATCATAAGATAATGAAGCTTTCAGTTTCCAAATACGATCTTCCTCTTTTCTATTTTGATATGGCTTGTGCATGTATGCACACTCAGTTGCTTCAGTCGTGTCCAACTCTTTGAGTCCCTATGGACTGTAACCCACCAGGCTCCTCTGTCCATGGGATTCTTCAGGCAAGAATACTGAAGTGCGCTTCCATGCTCTCCTCCAGGGGATCATTCTGACCCAGGGATCAAACTTGCGGCTCCTGCAACTCCTGCATTACAGGTGGATTCTTTTCCGCTCAGCCACTGGACACACACAAAAGATTAGAATTTAAAACTTTGGCCCTGTAGGGAATTTAAAATGCAAAGCAGCACAGTATTTCATATACTTCTGGTAGGAGTATAAATTGGTTCAAGTACTTTGGCATGCTCTAGGAGACTGGAATATATGAACACATTACTTCTAGGTATACAGCAAAGGGGAATGTTCTACACATGTGCATCAAGCATTATTATAAAAATATTCATAGCAGAACTGTTCATAAAACAAATTCAAAAGATGGAGGCAATCCATATGTTTTTCAACAGCATGTGGCAAAAAAATAGCGACAAATGTATAAAGTGGATTACTATCTAGCAGGGAAAAGGAATGGCTCACAACTACACACAGACATCAACAAGTTTGAATCATAAATACATTGTTGAGTCAAAAATGCAAGTCACAGAAGAATCATATATACTATCCATTTATATTGAGCTCAAGAAGAGACAAAAGAAAATAATGTATTGTTATAGTTGTGATCATAGATAGTAAACTATTTTCTAAAGGATAAGGAAATAAATGATGATCATCAAATTAATTTGGTGGTTTCTTTCAGTGGGGGAGAAAATGAATATTATCAGGAGAGAAATTCTAAGGTATTGGAAATATTTTGTCCTTAACTGAGGTGCTGAATACGTGAGTATTCACTTGTAATTATTCTTAAATTGTTTATGTGTATTTTATACATTCTTTTTATATAAAACAAATTTATTTTCATTGCCTTCCCAGCACTTTGTCCTTATTACTCCATTTTTCTTTAACATCTCTCATTGCAGATGCTCTGGGAGCCAAACTCAGAGTTGCAGGTTTAAAGTCCTTTAATTAAATACTTGCTGAATCCGCTCTTCTGGCTCTTACTATTTTCTGCTGCTTTTTATCTATTGTTATTCCATGATTTTATGGGTGAAAATGTACTTTTTCATTGCCTATATTCCAAGCATGCATAGATCTCAATTATTTTTTTTATAACATCTTTTAATTTTCCAGAAATTTTTAAATTTTTTTGGCCTGTGAACAGGAGTCTCCTCAGGGTCCTTAATCCCCATTGTTTCTTTTGGAGTTTGAGGAAGAAGGAGGTAATGATTATTCTCAGATATCTCAATGCAGAAGCCTCCTATTATCTTTGAGGACAATTTTAAAACACTTTGAAATATCTTTATTTTCATTCTAAGATAATCTAAAACGCAATGATTCTTAATTTTAACTTTACCTTTTTCAACTATCTCAAATAATCCGCTGAGGATTCTTATTACTACTTGATGATATTTTAATGTGCTATGAAAATTTTAACTCTGATTACACATTGTAATTACCTAGGAAAGTTTAAAAAAATATTAGAGTCCAACCCAGGCCAATTAAGTCACAATTTCTGTAGGTAGAATCCCAGATATTTATTTTTTTTAAATGAAACAAAAGTATGCAGTTTATTTAATGTTCACTGGGGTTAGAAACCACTAATCTAGTGGATGAGATGAATGAAAAGATGACTTTTCATTCATACTAAAAGATAATTATAAGATAAAATGCCATTTGATCAGCATTTAGGGTCTTAACAATGTAACCAGTGGAATTGGATATTAATACTTATGCCAAAGACAGGCATGCCAACACTTTTGTAATGAATCTGTGATTCATGTTCTCATCCTATAATTCCAGAGGAGAAAAAGTCTCTTTTATTTCCATTCATTTGGACACCTAAAATTTCTCTGTTCTTATGAGGCACTGTGTATTTGAAGGGAATCACTGGTATGAACATTAACAACTGGATGAGATATTTTTCTCATATTTTTACCCCAAGATTCATTTTCTGGAAATTAAGTCTTACTCTTATTTGAACAAAGTTTTTATAGTTATCTTGGATCTGGCTTACACACTTAAATTTTTCCATTCTAGAATTTCCAAATTGTGTTTATTCTCCTAATCCAAGTGGAATGGGTCTTCTCTTCAAATTCTAACTTGGGGATAAAGAAAGCCTGCAAAGATTACTAACGATCATTCCAGCTTTGCACTGACTCCTATTTTTTTTTTTCTCCCATCCCCTTTTGCTTCCAGCTTCTAATACAAACCCTAGTGGGCTTCTGGAGCAGCAGCTGTGATTTTCCTATAGTCAGCCTTTAGACTCAGTTCATAACTCACCTCCTCCAGTCCTCACTTGATGCTTTGGGCTTGGATTCCTAGACCCATGTTGAGTGACATTCCTGCCCTTTGACCTCTCATTTACCTTGGTTTTTCTGGTTTGATTCTCCACAGAGAGGAGTAATTATCTCTCAGTCTCATTCCTCAAAACTTCTCTATACATTTTAGTATCTCTAAACCCAACTTTGGCCCTCCAAGATTCAGTCTGGGATAATGGCTAGCATTAGCAATCCCTAACAAGACCTTCAAGATCTCCACTCACTTCAAGAAGAGTGGTCTTCTTGCTGCACTGAAGTCCCAGGAATTTCCTGTTACTCTCCATTCTTATCCTATCATTTTTGCCTTCTCATACATGCTCAAGCTGGTTTTAGAAAAGGCAGAGGAACCAGAGATCAAATTGTCAATATCCACTGGATCATCAAAAAAGCAAGAGAGTTACAGAAAAACATCTATTTCTGCTTTATTGACTATAAAGTCAATAAAGCCTTCGACTATAAAGTCACATATAAAGTCACTTTATAAAGCCTATAAAGTCACAAGGTCTTCAACTGTGTGGATCACAATAAACTGTGGAAAATTCTGAAGGAGATGGGAATACCAGGCCACCTGACCTGCCTCTTGAGAAACCTGTATGCAGGTCAGGAAGCAACAGTTAGAACTGGACATGGAACAACAGACTGGCTTCAAATAAGAAAAGGAGTACATCAAGGTTGTATATTGTCACCTTGCTTATTTAACTTATATGCAGAGTACACCATGAGAAATGCTGGGCTGGAAGAAGAACAAGCTGGAATTAAGATTGCCAGGAGAAATATCAATAACCTCAGATATGCAGATGACACCACCCTTATGGCAGAAAGTGAAGAGGAACTAAAAAGCCTCCTGATGAAAGTGAAAGAGGAGAGTGAAAAAGTTGGCTTAAAGCTCAACATTCAGAAAACTAAGATCATGGCATCTGGTCCCATCACTTCATGGCAAATAGTTGAGGAAACAGTGGCTGACTTTATTTTTTCTGGGCTCCAAAATCACTGTAGATGGTGATTGCACCCATGAAATTAAAAGATGCTTACTACTTGAAAGGGAAGTTATGACCAACCTAGATAGCATATTAAAAAGCAGAGACATTACTTTGTCAACAAAGGTCCGTCTAGTCAAGGCTATGGTTTTTCCAATAGTCATGTATAGATGTGAAAGTCGGACTATAAAGAAAGCAGAGCATGGAAGAATTGATGCTTTTGAACTGGTGTTGGAGAAGACTCTTGAGAGTCCTTTGGACTGCAAGGATATCCCACCAGTCAATCCTAAAGGAGCTCAGTCCTGGGTGTTCGTTGGAGGGACTGATGTTGAAGCTGAATCTCCAATACTTTGGCCACGTGATGCAGAAAGCTGACTCATTGGAAAAAAACCCTGATGCTGGGAAGGATTGAGGGCAGGAGGAGAAGGGAACAACAGAGGATGAGATGGTTGGATGGCATCACTGACACAATGGACATGGGCTTGGATGGACTCTGGAAGTTGGTGATGGACAGGGAGACCTGGCATGCTGTGGTTCATGGGGTCACAAAGTGTAGGACATGACTGAGCTACTGAACTGAACGGAACTGAACAGGAAAAAACACTTAGAAATACAAACATATGGAGGCTAAGCAACACATTTCTGTATAACAAACAAGTCATGGAAGAAATAAAAAAAGAAATCAAAATATGCATAGAAACAAATGAAAATGAAAACATGGTAACCCAAAACCTATGGGATTCAGTAAAAGCAGTGCTAAGGGGAAGGTTCATAGCAATACCAGCTTGCCTTAAGAAAAAAGAGAAAAATCAAATAAATAACCTAATTTTACACCTAAAGAAACCAGAAAAAGAAGAAATGAAGAACCCCAGGGTTAGTAGAAGGAAAGAAATCATAAAATTTAGAGCAGAAATAAATGAACAAGAAACAAAGGAGACTATAGCAAAAAATCAACAAAACTAAAAATCAGTTCTTTGAGAAGATAAATAAAACAGACAAACCATTAGCCAGACTCATCAAGAAAAAAAGGGAGAAGAATCAAATCAACAAAATTAGAAATAAAAATTGAGAAATCACAACAGACAACACAGAAATACAAAGGATCATAAGAGACTACTATTAGCAACTATATGCCAATAACATGGACAACTTGGAAGAAATGTATGAATTCTTATAAAAGTATAACCTTCCAAAGCTGAACCAGGAAGTAATAGAAAATCTTAACAGACTCATCACAAGCACAGAAATCAAAACTATAATAAAAAATTTCCCAACAAATAAAAGCCCAAGACCAGATGGCTTCATAGGTGAATTCTACCAAAAATTTAGAGCAGAGCTAACACCTATCCTACTGAACCTCTTCCAGAAAATTATAGAGGAATGTAAACTCCCAAACTTGTTCTATGAAACCACCATCACCCCAATAGCAAAACTAGACAAAGATGCTGCAAAAAAAGAAAACTATAGGCCAATTCACTGATGAACATAGATGCAAAAATCCACAACAAAATTCTAGCAAACAGAATGCAACAATATATGTAAAAGATCATACATCCAGACCAACTGGACTTTATCCTAGGGATACGAGGATTCTTCAATATTCACTAATCAGTCAATGTGATATACCACATTAACAGACTGAAAAATAAAAACCATGTGATTATCTCAATAGATGCAGAGAAAGTCTTTGACAAAATTCAAAACCCATTTATGATAAAAACTCTCTAGAAAGCAGGCATAGAAGGAACATACCTCAACATAATAAAAGCCATATAAGATAAACCCATGGCAAACATTATCTTCAATGGTGAAAAATTGAAAGAACTTCCCCTAAAGTCAGGAACAAGACAAGGGTGCCCACTCTCACCACTACTACTGAACATAGTTTTGGAAGTTTTAGCCACAGCAATCAGAGAAGAAAAAGAAATAAATGTAATCCAGATTGGAAAAGAAGTAAAACTCCCACTGTTTCCAGATGACATGATCACTACATATAAAACCCTAAAGACACCACCAAAAAATTGCTAGGGCTAATCAATGAATATAGGAAAGTTGCAGGATATAAAATTAATACACAGACATCCCTTGCATTTCTATACATTAACAATGAGAAAATAGAAATAGAAATTAAGGAAACAATCTCATTCACCATTGTGATGGAAAGAATAAAATACTTAGAAATAAATATACCTAAGGAATAAAAGACCTATAAATAGAAAACTATAAAACACTAATGAAAGAAATCAAAGAGGACATAAATAGATGGAGAAATATACCACGCTCATATATCAGAAGAATCAACATAGTGAAAATAAGTATACTATCCAAAGCAATCTACAGATTCAATGCAATACCTATCAAGCTACAAATGGTATTCTTCATAGAACTAGAACATATAATTTCACAATTTGTATGGAAATACATAAAACCTCGAATAGCCAAAGCAATCTTGAGAAGGAAGAACGGAACCGGAGGAATCAACCTGCCTGACTTCAGACCACACTACCAAGCTACAGTCATCAAGACAGTATTGTAATGGCACAAAGACAGAAATATAGATCAGTGGAACAAAATATAGAATGCCCAGAGATAAACCCACACACCTAGGGGACACGTTATCTTTGACAAAAGAGGCAAAATTATACAATGGAGAAAAGACAATCTCTTTAAAAAGTAGTGCTGGGAAAACTGGTCAACCACCTGTAAAAGAATGAAACTAGAACAGTTTTTAACACTATACACAAAAATAAGCTCAAAATGAATTAAAGATCTAAATATAAGACCAGAAACTCTAAAATTCCTAGAAGAAAGCACAGGCAAAACACTCTCTGACATAAGTCATAGAAAGATCCTCTATGACCTACCACCCAGAATAATGGAAATAAGAGCAAAAATAAACAAATGGGACCTAATTAAACCTAACAACTTTTGCATAATAAAGGAAACTATAAGCAAGGTGAAAGGACATCCTTTGGAATGGGAGAAAATAATGGTAAATGAAGCGAGAATTAATCTCAAGAATATACAAGCAGCTCATGCAGCTCAATACCAGAAAAATAAATGACCCAATCAAAAAATGGGCCAAAGAACTAAACAGACATTTCTGTAAAGAAAACATACAGATGACTAAAAGATGCTCAACATTACTCGTTATCAGAAAAATGCAAATCAAAACCACAATGAGGTATAATCTCACTCCAGTTAGAATGGCTGCTATCAAAATGTCTACAAACAATAAATGCTGGAGAGGGTGTGGAGAAAAGAGAACCCTCTTACACTGTTGGTGGGAATACCAACTAGCACAGTCACTATGGGGAACGGTGTGGAGATTCCTTAAACAACTGGAAATAGAATTGCCATATGACCCAGCAATCCCACTGCTGTACATACACACCGAGGAAACCAGAACTGAAAGAGACACGTGCACCCCAATGTTCATCGCAGCACTGTTTATAATAGCCAGGACATGGAAGCAACCTAGATGCCCATCAACAAACAAATGGATAAGAAAGCTCTGGCACATATACACAATGGAATATTACTCAGCTATTAAAAAGAACACAGTTGACTCAGTTCTAATAAGGTGGATGAAACTGGAGCCTATTATACAGAGTGAAGTAAGTCAGAAAGAAAAACACCAATACAGTACACTAATGCAAATATATGGAATTTAGAAAGATGGCAATGATAACCGTATATGCAAGACAAAAAAAGAGACACAGATGTATAGAACAGACTTTTGGATTCTGTGGAAGAAAGCGAGTGTGGAATGATTTGACAGAAGGGCATTGAAACATGTATATTATCATATGTGAAATCGATCACCAGTCCAAGTTCAGTGCATGAAACAGGGCACTCAAAGCTGGTGCTCTGGGACAACCCTGAGGGATGGGATGGGGAGGGAGGTGGAAGGAGGATCAGCACAGGGGAACACATGTACCCCCATGGCTGATTCAAGTCAATGTGTGGCAAAACCCACCACAATATTGTAAAGTAACTAGTCTTCAATTAACATAAATTAATTTTTAAAAAAGTACTCAAATAAGTATATGCATTGCAATTGAGCAAAAGCTGTTTTTTTCTTCCAGAAAAAGAGGAAAAAAAATCTTTCTTTTTCAGTAAAGAATCTGTTTTTCTTAGTGATTTATTGAAAATTGTAGTACTTTCTGAAGAGTCCCCATGACCAAAGAGAGCATATTTTGGCCTGAAGGCATTCAGACTCTAGCCTTTTTTTTTTTTTTTTAAGATATACAGTTTATTTATTTATTTGCATTCCAGCTAGAATTTTTCTTTTAATTTTTTCTTTTTCTTTTTTTTTTAATGTTGTAGTAGTTTTTGCCATACATTGATATGAATCAGCCATGGATCAGCATGTGTTCCCCATCCTGATCCCCCCTGCTGCCTCCCTCTCCATCTCATCCCTCTGGGTCTTCCCAGTGCACCAGCCCCGAGCATTTGTCTCATGCATCCAACCTGGGCTGGTGATCTGTTTCACTCTTGATAGTATACTTGTTTCAATGCTGTTCTCTCTGAACATCCCACCCCCGCCTTCTCCCACAGAGTCTAAAATTCTGTTCTGTACATCTGTGTCTCTTTTTCTGTTTTGCATATAGGGTTATCATTACCATCTTTTAAAATTCCATATATATACACTAGTGTACTGTATTGGTCTTTATCTTTCTGGCTTACTTCACTCTGTCATTTTTTAATGAATTATTATATGAGAGTGTATTCAGTGTAGGTAGAAAAGAAACCAAAATGAAGATGTGAAGAAAACGAGCTAAATGATTTTCTCAGATGAATGCTGTACTCCTGTGTAAATGGTCCCTGATATTCAGTCAGTCCTCTACATAAGAACCTTCAAGTTGCAAACTTTCAAAGATGCAAATGTACATTTGTGTCCAGTCACAGAAGTTAGTTCATGTGTCTGTAAGATTAAAAATGTTTTCTTTAAAAGAAAATAATGAAAGGGAGACCTTCACTCTCTTTTGGTGCATACAGAGGATACAGCCACTTACATTAGTTACAAAGGAAAAAATAGGACATGGGACAGAAAAGTGAGGTGTGGACAAGGCCAAAATTAATTAATAGCTTTCAGAAGTTGATGACCTAAGAGTGAAAATGTCTGAGGAAATACACTCTGTGGGATCTATCTTAACAAGGGAAAATGAGTTTAAGTAAGTCTAGAGAAATCTGTTCTAGGGTTTTATGTCTGGTGCTCATGTGTATATAGATACACATAGACACACCACACAATGCACTTTAAGCTTGGGGCTTGCAACTCTTGGTATAGAATTGCAAAAAGGTCTTAATCCCTTACACAGACTAATTCTGTGTTCTCATGAAGTTGCATTCTATCGATGACTAACAGTGGAAATCTCAGTACCTAGGAAGGACAATATTGTGGGTCTGAGACTGTGATCCTGAAAATTTCTAAATGCTGTCATTTGTTGCACTTCTCAAAGTCTCTATTATCCTGGTCACTTCAATATGTAAAGGAAGCAACAACACTATAACAGATACTTTTAAACGGGCAAACGGAATTCAGACAAGAGAAGCTAAATCTGCCTGGGGATGTCAAGAAAGAATGTAGAGGAATTGTAACAGTTGACTTTGGTCTTAAAATATTGAGGAGACATTTTCTGGGCAAGGAAGGGGAGAAAGGCTATTTAGGAAGAGAAAAATGACAGTATTAGATCTTTGTCTTAGAAACACAATGTGAGGAATGATTTAGAAGAGGAAGTGGCAGGATATGTGAAGATAAATGAGACAGCTACCAGCCCAGTCCAAGAACAAAGAGATGGGAGGCTTGAAGGAAAGTGTTAGCAATGGAAATAGAAGTAAACAGATTTGAATGACATTTCTGAGATAGATTTGACAGGTTTTAGCTTAAGAGGTGTTTTGAAAAGAGAAAAGAAGCAAAGGTAGATCTGAGATGAATGTGGGAATAAAAACTGAGAAGAAAAGCATATTTGGATGTGTCAGAGGAAAGCAGTTCTGTTTATAATGCCAAGGTACTGGTGGAATCCCCAAGAAAGAGATTCAGTGTGCTATATACTGGGATTATAGAAGACAGTTCAAAATTAAAGATATGGGAGTCACTGATGTAGAGGTAGTTGATGCCACACCAGAAGCTGTTGCATAAAGATTACTTATTGACTGAAAGGATAAAATGAGTAAGTTGCAACTAAGAAGGAAAATTGAGGAGCATAAATAACAAAAAAGCAATGACAGTACAATTGAGGTCCTTTGAACCAAGATTTGTCACATGGTTTTTCATCTCTGCAGGTTATTTTATAGAGCAGAATTTGAAGATTGCATGAAAATGCACTGGTTTCTTTCAAATTTTGCAGGAGATTGGATGAAGCCCTCTGCATTCCTAATATAGAATGTATCTGTGCTTTTCAATTAGCAACATCCTATCACCATACTTGGAGCTTAATAGCCCTGCATTGATATTATTCATCTGCCTGATGATGCCGTCTTGTTTTTAAGAGGTAGCTTTAATATATACATGATTAACAATTAACAACAGACCTAAAAGTCACACCAGTGTTTATCACATTTTATAGAAAAAAAGAAGTCTTCAAAAAATGTGGAAAGATGTAGTGGGGTCTATTAATATGAAATGAATTAAAGTGTGTTATTGAAGTTTATGACAGTCATCACATCCTCATTTAATGGAAAATCACCAGTTCCTATCAGAGAAGATCACACATGCTATTCAATTAATACAAAATTAAAAGAAAACTGTAGGAAATGAAGCTATGCATTAATAGAAATTTATTCACCAGCACATCTTTATGAATGCCTACAGTACTCTTTTTTTAAAGTTTTCCTTACTCAATGTTTAAATATTTCTAGAAAAGTAACATGGTGTAATAAAAATAGCAAATGAATAAACAAGATATAGTTTTTGACAAAGAAGAAATGGAAACAAATGCAAAATTAAGCGTTATGATGTTGGTAACTTATTTCTAACCAGAGTGTCACAAATGCTTCACAGGTGTGCTACCACATTTTGAGCCACATTAAAATTAATTCTTCTCAGTGATCTACACATGGTGACATTTTGAGCTTTCAAATGAAATGTTGAGCTGAGTGGGTTTGCAATGCTTACATAGACAGTTGAGACAAGATGTATAAGAGAGTATCCAGCCAAAACTGGAAACAATTGTGAATTATCTCACTGTGGTCAGACTGTGATTTAGGTTTTTATTCCACCTGTTTCTCATGTTTAAAATTCCTCTTTTTGTGGTGTGATGGATGAATACTGAACATGGAAGAGATTTGGGCTTCTAGACTGGCATTTACTCATTATACAATAAAAAAGATTTGGGGAATAATTTAACTATTCTCTTCCTATTGTTGTTCAGTCCCTCAGTCATACTGACTTTTTGGGACCCCAAGAACTACAGCACACTCCCTGTCCTTCACTGCCTCCCAAAATTTTCTCAAATTCATGTCCATTGAGTCGGTGATGCAATCCAAACATCTCGTCCTCTGTCATCCCCTTCTCCTCCCACCTTCAATCTTTCCCAGCAACAGGATCTTTTCCAATGAGTCAGTTCTTAGCATTAGGTAGCCAAAATATTGTTGCTTCAACTTCAGCATCAGTCCTTCCAATGAATACTCAAGGTTGATTTCCATTAGGACTGACTAGTTTGATCTCCTTACAGTCCAAAGGATTCTCAAGAGTCTTCTCTAGCACCACAGTTCAAAAGATTCAATTATTCAGTGCCCAGCCTTCTTTATGGCACAGCTATCACATACAAAACTACTGGAAAAACAACAGCTTTGACAATACAGATTTTTGTTCACAAAGTGATGTCTCTGCTTTTTAATATGCTGTCTAGGATTGTTGTAGCTTTTCTTCCAAGGAGCAAGTGTTTCTTTGTTTTTGTTTTTGTTTTTTTAAAATTTCATGGCTTCAGTCACCATCTGCAGTGATATTGGAGTCCAAGAAAATGAAGTCTGTCCCTGTTTACATTTTTTTCCCCTATATATTTACCATGAACTGATAGGACCAGATGACATAATATTAGTTTTTTGGATGACAGATTTTAAGCCAGCTTTTTTACTCTCCTCTTTCATCTTTATTAGAGGCTTTTTAGTTTCTCTTAGCTTTTTGCAATTAGGGTTCTGTCATCTTCATATCTGAGGTTATTGATATTTCTCTCAGCAATCTTGATTCCAGGTTGGCCTCTACAACCAAGCCTTTCACATGATGTACTCTGCATGTAAGTTATATAGGCAGGATGACAATATATAGCCTTGACACAATCCTTTCCCAATTATGAACGAGTCCGTTGTTCCATGTCCGGCCCTAACTGTTGCTTCTTGATCAGCACACAGGTTTCTCAGGAGACAGGTAAGGTGGTCTGGTAATGCCATTTCTTTAAGAATCTTCCACAGTTTGTTGTGATCCACATAGTCAAAGTCTTTAACATAGTCAGTGAAGCAGAAGTAGATTCTTTTCTGGAATTTACTTACTTTCCCCATGATCCAGTAGATATTGGCAATTTGCTCTCTGGCTTCCCTGCGTTTTCTAAATCCAGTTTGTACATCAGGAATTTCTCGGTTCATGTACTGTTGAAGTCTAACTTGGATGATTTTGAATATTATCTTGCTAATATGTGAAATGAGTGCAGTTGTGTGGTAGCTTGAATTTCTTTGGCATAGCCTTTCTTTGGGATTGGAGTGAAAACTGACCTTTCCAGTCCTGTGGCCACTGCTCAGTTTTCCAAATTTGCTGACGTATTGAGTGCAGCACTTTCACAGCGTCATCTTTTAGAATTTGAAATAGCTCAACTGGAATTCCATTACCACTAGCTTTGTTAGTAACGTTTCCCATTTGAGGCCCACTTGACTTCACAGTCCAAGATATATGGCTCTAGGTGAGTGATCACACTGTCATGGTTATCTGGGTCATGTAGAACTTTATTGTACAGTTCTATGTATTCTCTCCACTGAGATTATGTATGTAATCTCTTCTGCTTCTGTTAGATCCTTGCCATTTCTGTCCTTTACTGTGTCCGTCTTTGCATGAAAATATTCCCTTGGCATCTCTAATTTTCTTGAAGAGATCTCTAGTCTTTCCCATTCTATCATTTTCCTCTATTTCTTTGCCCTGTTCATTTAAAAAGGCTTCCTTGCTTCTCCTTGCTATTCTTTGGAACTCTGCATTCAGATAGCTATATCTCTCCTTTTCTCCTTTCCTTTCACTTCTCTTTATTTCTCAGCAATTTTTAAGGCTACCTCAGACAACCATTTTGCCGTTTTGCATTTCTTTTTCTTGGGGATGGTTTTTATCATCACTTGTATAATGCTATGAACCTCAGACCATGGTTCTTCAAGCACTTTATCAGATCTAATTCCTTGAATCTATTCATCACCTTCACTGTATAATCATAAGGGATTTGATTTAGGTCATACCTGAATAAACTAGTGGTTTTCCCCATTTTCTTCAATTTAAGTCTAAATTTTGCAAGAAGATATTCATTATCTGAGCCACAGTCAGCTTCTGGTCTTGTTTTTGCTCACTGTATGGAGCATCTCCATCTTTGGCTGCAAAGAATATGGTCCTCTGATTTCAGTATTGACCATCTGGTTATGTACTGCTGTAGAGTCATCTCTTGTGCTGTTCGAAGAAGGTTTTGGCAATGACAAGTGCATTCTCTTGGCAAAACTCTGTTAGTTTTTGCTCTGCTTCATTTTTCACTCCAAAGCCAAACTTGACTATTACTCCATGTATCTCTTGGCTTCCTACTTTTACATTCGAGTTTCCTATGATTCAAAGGACATCTTTATTTGGTGTTAGTTCTAGAACATCTTGTAAGTCTTCATAGAACCATTCAACTTCATCTTCTTCAGCATTAGTGGTTGGGGCATAGACTTAGTGGATTACTGTGATGTTGAATGGTTTGCCTTAGAAATGGTACATTATGTATATCTATTTTCCATATACAATATGGAGAGTGATATAGATTAAATAAAGTTGTCCTGGTAAAAGTTTGCAATTGGAAAGTGCTCTGAAATGGAAAAGTGTTCCAGTAACATATAATTTTCATTATAGATCCACATTTCAGAAACATCTCATACTTCTTCTTGGTGATCCACATGATAATAATAGAAACAATGTTTAACATAATCATGGTAGCTACTCTGGCAATACTATAAGTGATCTCTCTATATTAATTACTTCAATCCTTACAATGACCCTATAGTTTGAGTAGTATTACTTCCTAAATTTTACAGACTGATCTTGGTAAATCAGGATTTGAACACCAAAAACCTATTGCTGAAAACTGTCCACTTGACTCTGCTACTACTGTAAATCTATATGAGAGTAGCTGGAATAGTGTTTATTGATGCTATGTGAACTCTATACTTGGTATACACAGTTGTTGTTATTGTTCAGTCTCTAAGTTGTGTCTGACTCTGTGACTCCGTGGACTGCAGTATGCTGCCAGTCCATGGGGTTGCAGAATTGGTATACACATTCAATTCAGTTCAGTCGCTCAGTCATGTCCAACTCTTTGCGATGCTATGGACTGCAGCACACCAGGCCTCCCTGTCCATCACCAACTCCTGGAGTTTACTCAAACTTATGTCCATTGAGTCCATGATTCCATTCAACTATCTCATCCTCTGTTGTCCCCTTCTCCTGCCCTCAATTTTTCCAAGCATCAGGGTCTTTTCAAATAAGTCAGCTCTTTGAATCAGGTGGCCAAAGTATTGGAGTTTCAGCTTCAACATTAATCCTTCCAATGAACGCCCAGAACTGATCTTCTTTAGCATGGACTTGTTGGATCTCCTTGAAGTCCAAGGGACTCTCAAGAGTTTTCTCCAACATCACAGTTCAAGAGCATAAATTCTTCAGCACTCAGATTTCTTTATAATTCAACTCTCACATCCATACATGAACACTGGAAACACCATAGCCTTGAGGAGATGGAGCTTTGTTGACAAAGTTATGTCTCTGCTTTTTAATATGCTGTCTAGATTGGTCATAACTTTCCTATCAAGGAGCAAGTGTCTTTTAATTTCATGGCTGCACTCACCATCTGCAGAGATTTTGGCAGCCAGAAAAATAAAGTCAGCCACTGTTTCCATCGCGTCCCCATCTATTTGCCATGAAATGATGGGACCAGATGCCATGAACTTAGTTTTCTGAATGTTGAGATTTAATCCAAGTTTTTCACTCTCCACTTTCATTTTCATCAAGAGGCTCTTTAGTTCTTCACTTTCTGCCATAAGGGTGGTGTCATCTACATATATGAGGTTACTGATATTTCTCCTGGCAATCTTGATTCTAGCTTGTGCTTCCTCCAGCCCAGCGTTTCTCATGATGTACTCTGCATATAAGTTAAATAAGCCTGGTGACAATATACAGTCCTTGATGGACTCCTTTTCCTATTTTGAACCAGTCTGTTGTTCCATGTATAGTTCGAACTGTTGCTTCTTGACCAGCATACGGATTTCTCAAGAGGCAGGTAAGGTGGTTTGGTATTCCCATCTCTTTCAGAATTTTCCACAGCTTATTATGATTCCACATATTCAAAAGCTTTGGCATAGTCCATAAAGAAGAAATAGATGTTTTTCTGGAACTCTCTTGCTTCTTCAATGATCCAGCAAATGTTGGCAATTTGATCTCTGGTTCCTCTGCCTTTCTAAAACCAGCTTGAACATCTGGAAGTTTATGGTTCATGAATTGCTGAAGCCTGGCTTGGAGAATTTTGAGCATTACTTTGCTAGCATGTGAGATGAATGCAATTGTGCAGTAGTTTGAGCATTCTTTGGCATTGCCTTTCTTTAGGATTGGAAAGAAAACTGATCTTTTCCAGTCCTGTGGTCACTGCTGAGTTTTCCAAATTTGCTGGCATATTGACTGCAGTACTTTCAGAGCATCATCTTTCAGGATTTGAGAGAGCTCAACTGGAATTCCATCACCTCCACTAGCTTTGTTCATAGTGATGCTTCTTAAGGCTGACTTGACTTCACATTCCAGGATGTCTGGCTCTAGGTGAGTGATCACACCATCATGATTATATGGGTCATGAAGGTCTTTTTTGTACAGTTCTTCTGTGTATTTTTGCCATCTCTTCTTAATATCTTCTGCTTCTGTTAGGTCCCTACCATTTCTGTTCTTTATTCAGCCCATCTTTGCATGAAATGTTCCCTTGGTATCTCTCTTTTTTTTTTTTTTTTTTAAGAGATCTCTAGTCTTTCCCATTCTATTGTTTTCCTCTATTTCTTTGCACTGATCACTGAAGAACACTTTCTTATCTCTCCTTGCTATTCCTTGGAACTCTACATTACATTTCTCCTTTGTTTTCACATCTCTTCTTTTCACAGTTATTTGTAAGGCCTCTTCAGACAGCCATTTTGCTTTTTTGCATTTCATTTTCTTGGGCATTGTCTTGATCCCTATCTGCTGCACAATGTCACAAACCTCCATCCATAGTTTATCAGTCACTCTGTCTATCAGATCTAGTCCCTTAAATTTATTTCTCACTTCCACTGTATAGTTGTTAGGGATTTGATTTAGGTCATACCTGCATGGTCTAGTGGTTTTCCCCATTTTTTTCAATTTAAGTCTGAATTTGGCAATAAGGAGTTCATGATCTGAGCCACAGTCAGCTCCCAGTATTTTTTTTTGCTGACTGTATAGAGCTTCTCCATCTTTGGCTGCAAAGAATATAAGCAATCTGATTTCAGTGTTGGCCATCTGGTGATGTCCATGTGTAGAGTCTTCTCTTGTATTGTTGGAAAAGGGTGTTTGCTATGACCAAACACCCTTTTATGTTTGGTAAAACTCTGTTAGCCTTTGCCCTGCTTCATTCTGTACTCCAAGACCAAATATGCCTGTTACTCGAGGTTTCTTTCGACTTCCTACTTTTGCATTCCAGTATGCTATAATGAAAAGGACACCTTTTCAGGGTGTTAGTTCTAAAAGGTCTTGTAGATCCTCATAGAACCATTCAACTTCAGCTTCTTCAGCATTAGTGGACTTGGATTACCATGATATTGAATGGTTTGCCTTGGAAATGAACAGAGATCATTCTGTCGTTTTTGAGATTGCATCCAAATACTGCATTTTGGACTCTTTTGTTGATTATGATGCCTACTCCATTTCTTCTAAGGGATTCCTGCCCACAGTAGTAGATATAATGGTCGTGTGAGTTAAATTCACTCATTCCAGTCCATTTTAGTCCTCTGATTCCTAGAATGTCCACTTTCACTCTTGCCATCTCCTGTTTGACCACTTCCAATTTGTCTTGATTCATGGACCTAACATTCCAGGTTCCTATGGAATATTGCTCTTTATAGCATTGGGCCTTGCTTCTATCAGCAGTCACATCCACAACTGTGTGTTGTTTTTGCTTTGTCTCCATCCCTTCATTCTTTCTGAGTTATTCCTCCACTGATCTCCAGTAGCATATTGTGCATCTACTTACCTGGGGAGTTCCTCTTTCTGTGTCCTATCTTTTTGCCTTTTCATACTGTTCATGGGGTTCTCAAGGCAGGAATACTGAGTGGTTTGCCATTCCCTTCTCTAGTGGACCACATTTTGTCAGACCTCTCCACCATTACTCATCCATCTTAGGTGGCCCTACATGGTATGGCTTAGTTTCATTGAGCTAGACAAGGCTGTGGTCCATGTGATCAGATTGGCTAGTTTTCTGTGATTGTGGTTTCAGTCTGTCTGCCTTCTGATACCCTCTCTCAGTGCCTACAATCTTACTGGGGTTTCTCTTACCTTGGACGTAGGGTATCTCTTCATGGCTGCTCCAGCAAAGCGCAGCCGCTGCTCCTGACCTTGGACATGGGGTATTTCCTCACGGCCCCTAGTCCTGACCTTGGACGCTGGAGTGGTGAGCCATGGCTGCATGGTACCCGAGCGCCGAGCAGCCAAGAGGAGTTACCCCACATCCAAGGTATACACATTACTCTCACATTAATAAGAGCAATAAGCTTTAGCGTTTACTGGTTTAGAAAACAATGTATTTCAAAGGCCTACATTGCTTTTGTGTGTAATTTCAGGTGAAGCAAAGTTAATTTTAACCTGGTCTGGAATGCATAAAACATTGATGTGAACTGGGGGAAAAAGAAAGATTGTTCAGTCTTATTTAAAGTTAACTTTCTTCATTCTGTTGGAAAAATTTTAAAAAGAAGATGGCAAAAGCAAATACAACTGCAGGGAAATGTTTCATTAAAACATAATTGATGTTAGTAGCATACTGACATAAAATGGAGGAAACAACTAATACACATGGAATAAACTCAAACTGCCAGACTCCTGCACATATTGTACAATTCAGACCTCAGCAAGAAAGTGAAGTATTTCACATATCAAAAAAATGGGAATTAGAGATTACATTTGGAAAGGTCACACTTTGTTTATTACTGAAAGAAGGTAGAAATATCTTAAAAGACAAAGAAGAGCTCTTTAGTCTACATTCACCTATTTAGTCTTCATTCAACAAATATTTCCCAAACTCTGATAATTTTAAACTAGGTCTTGTGACTTTAGTTGTAAATGATGATACAGAGTCTCACTTTTTAGCAGCTTGTGGACAAATGGAAGAGACAGAGAAATAAGAAGGCCATGCTTTCCTGCCATAGGGATAAACCAGTGTGCTGACAAATGTGTAGGAGAGAGGATTTATCCTGCCTTGGGCAATGAGCAAGTTTCTCAAAGGTATAATGCCTGATCTGGAGAGAAATGCACTGGCCAGCATGAGATCAAAGGTGTCTGCCATTTCCTTTCTTTCTTTTTTTTTTTTTTTTTGATGAAAATTTATTTTGAGTTTGCTGAAACCTTATGACTATTGGCAGAAAGGAGATGGAGGTGAAGGGTTGTGAGTAAATCACTGCATACCTTTGGGAAACTCGGATTTATAATCTGCTTCCAAGGTTCGATGCTGAAAGCTCCTTTGGAACAGTGTGGTTTTATTGTCTATTCTCTCTCACTCTGGACAAACATTTCCTTATTTTCCTCACCCCTACTGCGCAGTCTTTTCTTGTTCACCGTGAGCTGATTGGGTTCCTGCTGTGTTTTCTATTGTGGATGATGGACTTCCAATTAGCTAGTCCCCTGCTGGCAATAATAATGCAGCTTGTTCTTTAAATCCACTAAACTCTGCTCAAGATATTAAGCTGCTCATTTTAAAAATTAAAACTCTGGCACTTTTATGTGGTATCTTTCTCCATGAAATATATTTAGACAATATATTCTCCAACTTTTCCCTAAAGACCTTTTGACCTATTTTGAAAGCAGGTCAATGTATGTAAGCCAAATCCACTTATTCAGTTCCAGTGCTTTCTTTAGTAACATGTAGAAAGGGAGGAGAATGCCATGTAGTGAGTTGCTTGTTTATACCACTTCACCATGTATTTCTCTGGTGGCTCAGAGAGTAAAGAATCTGCCTGCAGTGCAGGAGATCCAAGTTTGATCCTCAAGTCAGGAAGATCCCCTGGAGAAGGGAATGGCTAAGCCATTATTCTTTCCTGGAGAACACCATGGATAGAGGAGCCTAGCAGGCTACAGTCCATGGGTCCCAAAAAGCCTGACCCAACGGGGAAACTAACACTTTTTTTTTCTTCACCAGGCCACTTTACTTATATTTTTCATTGACTCTATGAGGTAGAGAATTTGATCAGATCATAAGCCATTTGTTCAAGTCCACTCTTCTAAGAGTATAGAAACTGGGACTGAAACCCACATCTGTCCAAAATAATTGCTCTTTCCTTTGATCAATAAATTCAGGATCCAGTCAGACCTCTATTTCTGTGAATAGAATTTTACTAGGACACAGTCATGCCCATTTATTTATGGTTGTTTTGAGGCTACAGTGGCAGAGTTGAATAACTGTGACAGAAACTGTATCGCTTGTCAAGCCAAAAGTATTTATTATTTGGCTCTTTAAATAAAATACATGTCAATCTCCAAATATACAAAACTAACTTATTAACTTATAATAATTACTGATAAGTTTTTACTTGCAAAGTGTTCTTGATTTTACTCTTAGTATCACTACCAAGCTATTACAGCTAGGAATTTCATGACTCATTCAAGATATTAGGACAGTGTGTTTTTAAAACCACACAGAGAAGAACTGTTTGCCATGGGTTGGCTGGGTCACTTAACAAAAGGTCTCAGGTCTAGAGACACCCCTCTGCATAAGCCCACTCTGTGGGTCCTGGAGCACACCATCTCTTCACAGCTTCTATTCTAGGATTATAGCGAACTGAATTGCACCATTCCTGGATGGCCCCCAAAATTTCCCTACATGTTTAAAATTTTCCTTTTTATTAAATTCCCCTGATTTAAATGCCCTATCTGCTTCCTGCTGGAACTCAGCTCAGAAACAGTTGATAGTAGTAAACCAAGACAGAACTGAACAAAAGCAGCTATACAGTTTACATGTATTCTTGTTTTTTTTTTTTATACTTTCCTCTTAAAAATGGAATAACTTGAAAAAAATCACAGTCAGAATAAATGAATATAGAAACATGGAAGAGTGTTTAAGGGGACTTGGAACCTAAGAAAGTAAGAATTTTTCAGCTTCTGTTTCATGCCACTATGATTTACTGGTAAGAATGTTCACATAAATCCAGTTCAGTTCAGTCGATCAGTTGTGTCCAACTCTTTGTGACCCCACGGACTGCAGCAAATCAGGCCTCCTTGTTCATCACCAATTCCTGGAGTTTACTTAAACTCATGTCCATTGAGTTGGTAATGCCATCCAATCATCTCATCCTCTGTTGTGTCCTCCTGTCACTTTCAGTCTTTCTGAGCATCAGGGTCTTTTCTAATGAGTCAGTTCTTCACATCAGGTGGCCAAAATATTGGGGTTTCAGCTTTAGCATCAGTCTTTCCTTCAAGACTGGTTTCCTTTAGGATGGACTAGTTGGATCTCCTTGCAGTCCAAGAGACTCTCAAGAGTCTCCTCCCACACACAGTACAAAAGCATCAATTATCCAGCACTTAGCTTTTTTATAGTCCAACTCTCACATCCATACATGACCACTGGAAAAAACATAGCTTTTACTAGACGGATTTTTGTTGACAAAGTAATGTCTCTGCTATTAAAAATGCTGTCTAGGTTGGTCACAACTTTCCTTCCAAGCAGTAAGCGTCTTTTAATTTCATGACTGCAGTCACCATCTGCAGTGATTGTGGAGCCCCCAAAAATAAAGTCTGTCACTGTTTCCTCAACTATTTGCAATGAAGTGGTGGAATAAGATGCCATGATCTTAGTTTTCTGAATGCTGAGCTTTAAGCCAACTTTTTCACTCTCCTCTTTCACTTTCATCAAGAGGTTCTTTAGTTCCTCTTCACTTTCTGCCATAAGGGTGGTGTCATCTGCATATCTGAGGTTATTGATGTCTCTCCTGGCAATCTTGATTACAGCTTGTGCTTCCTTCAGCCCAGTGTTTCTCATGATGTACTCTGCATATAAGTTAAATAAGCAGGGTGACAGTATACAGCCTTGATGTACTCCTTTTCCTATTTGGAACCAGTCTGTTGTTCCATGTCCAGTTCTAACTGTTGCTTCCTGACCTGCATACAGATTTGTCAAGAGGCAGGACAGGTGGTCTAGTACTCCCATCTCTTTAAGTATTTTCCACACTTTTTTTGTGATGCACACAGGCAACGGCTTTGGCATAATCAATAAAGCAGAAGATGTTTTGCTGGGGCTTCTCTGCCCTTGGACATGGGGTATCTCCTCACAGTCACTCCAGTGCCATGCAGCCACCACCCCATGAAAGTATATGTTTGTCACATTCTCTAGGACAATCATTTTTATGACTGGAAAGATAATCCAAAGTACAAGATGCAATGGATGATAAGATTGACTAAGTAATTCATTAAAAAATATTTTTATGCATTTACTTTGGGTAAGAATAAGAATTTAGACTAACAATAAATCTAGTGGCTGAATTACTGTTTTACTTAAAATGTTTCTAATATTTTACCTATAGCATAAACCCTCCTTAAAGGGATCCTTAAAAGGAAAATACTTCTGGCTCTGTTGTTATGAAGAAATCAACAATTGTCCTTCTTCTCTGCTCTCTTTTCAAATGGTCATATTCATGAAGCCATCTTAAGAAAGTTTATACTTCTTTACTAAGGTGAAACCCAGAACTTCTGAGGTATAGTTCAAAAAAGAAAAAAGTTCTCAATCAAAGTGAGAGAATCACAAAAAAATGTGAAATGCAGAGCAATGCAGGGCAATAGAGTGAGTGCCTTCCCTACTCCAGGGATATTCCTTCCAGAGAGAAACTGTGAACATCCTTGATTTATCTCACTGAAGAGTCATCTTGCAGAGAGCAACAGCCTTTTTTTTATGGGGAGAATAAATTTAATAAAACCTAATAAATAGAAGGAACCTCAAGATACTGACACCTACCAATATAAAATCTAAAAATTAAATCTATTCCTGACATCTTGTTAAAGTTACTCAATGGATGCACATCAGCAATAGATTTTAGGTACTATAGTGAAATAATGACCAAACATGGACCTTTGACCAGGCTAACTGACTTCACAGCTTGGTGCTACTAATTTCTTACAATGTGAATTTAGGTGAATTACTAACTGTAGTAGGTTTGGGAGGACTTCCATCCAGCTCTACCTTTGAGGAAGGATTAGATGCTCAGTTGTAGAGGGTGTGGTTTAAAGGTAAACTTCAGCTCCCAGCTCTTTCAAGCATCAGCCACAAGTTGTGGGGTCCATTTTGCCTTTCCTGGTTCAGTTTGGACCTGGTCACTGGGCAGGGAAGGGCTTTAAAGGGCTGGCCATTCTTGCCCAACACAGGACACTCTGATGGGCATTGTTAGCTTAAGAATCCTCTGCCAAGGTGGTAAAAGCTTTGTCAACCGTGTATCATAAGTCAAATTATTTTTATGTTCAGTACTGCTTCCTTCCTATTCTCCAAGTGTTTATCTCTAACAAGTTATTGACACTCCAAACTCTCTCTCAAGCTCTGCTTCTGGAGAACCAGATCTGGGACAGTATAAGAAGTGGTCTGAGAAAATGAGATGATAATGGAGTTTTGGGAGCTTGATTGCTAGCACCTGGCTAACAATGAGACTTTCTCCTGCCTCTACAGATCAATAGATGATCGATGTAAACAGAGGTCTCTGGCTCAAGGCAGTGGTCTATTAAAATATTCAGCAGTGGTGAATTAGGAGGGAATATAGAGGATGGAGTGCAAATAAATAGAGGAAAATAGTAGAATGGGAATGACTAGAGACTTCTTCAAGGAAATTGTAGATTTGAAGGGAAAATTCCATACAAAGATGGGCAAGATTAAGGACAGAAATGGCAAAGACCTAACAAAAGCAGAAGAGATGAAAAAGAGGTGGCAAGAATACACAGAACTAAACAAAAAGGTCTTAAGGACCCAGATAACCAATATGATACAGTCACTCACCTAGAACCAGACATCCTGGAGTGTGAAGTCAAGTGGGCCTTAGGAAGCATTACAATGAACAAAGTTAGTGGAGGTGATGGAATTCCAGCTGAGCTATTTCAAATCCTAAAAGATGAGACTGTGAAAATGCTGCACTCAATATGTCAGCAAATTTGGAAAACTCAGCAGTGGCCCCAGGACCGGTAAATTTTTCATTCCAATTTTCATTCCAATCCCAGAGAAAGACAATGCCAAAGAATGTTCAAACTATGATCCAGTTGTGCTCATTTCACATGTTAGCAAGGTAATTCTCAAAATCCTTCAAGCTAGGCTTCAGTAGTACCTCAGCTAACAACTTCCAGATGTATAAGCTGGGTTTAGAAAAGGCAGAGGAACCAGAGATCAAATTGTCAGCATCTGGTGGATCATAAAAAAAGTGAGTTAATTTCATAAAAACATCTACTTCTGTTTCATTGACTATGATAAAGCCTTTGACTGTGTGGATCACAATAGACTGTGGAAAATTCTTAAAGAGATGGGAATATCAGACCTTCTCTGTCTCCTGAGAAACCTGTATGTAGATCAAGAGGCAAGTGTTAGAACCAGACATGGAACAAGGGACTGGTTCAAAATTGGGAAAGGAGTATGTCGAGGCTGTGTATTGTCACCCTGCTTATTTAACTTCTATGTAGAGTATATCATGGAAATGCCAGACCGGATGAATTGCCATCTAGAATCAAGATTTCCAGAAATATCAACAGCCTCAGATATGCAGATGATCCCTCCCTAATGGCAGAAAGTGAAGAGGAACTAAAGAGCTTCTTGATGAGTGTGAAAGAGGAGAGTGAAAAAGCTGGTTTAAAGCTCAGCATACAGAAACCACTAAGATCATAGTATCTGGCCCCATCAGTTCATGGCAAAAAGATGGGGAAAAAATGGAAACAGTGACAGATTTTATTTCTTGGGCTCCAAAATCACTGTGGATGGTGACTGTAGCCATGAAATTAAACAACAACAATAACAACAAACTTGCTTCTTGGAAGAAAAGCTATCACAAAGCTAGATAGCATATTAAAACACAGAGATATCACTTAGCCATCAAAGGTCCATCTAGTCAAAGCTATTGTTTTTCCAGTAATCATGTACAGATGTGAGAGTTGAACCATAAAGAAGGCTGAGCACCAAATAATTGATGCTTTCAAACTGTGGTGCTGGAGAAGACTCTTGAGAAAGCCTTGTACAACGATTAAACCAGTCAATCTTAAAGGGTATCAACCCTGAATATTCATTTGAAGGACTGCTGCTGAAGCTGAAGATCCAATACTTTGGCCACCTGAAGGGTAAAACCGACTCATTAGAAAAGCCCCTGATGCTGAAAAATATTGAGAACAGAAGGGTGTAACGGAGGATGAAAAGGTTGGATGGAATCACTGACTCAATGGACATGTGTTTGGGCAAACTCCAGGAGATAGCGAAGGACAGGGAAGCCTCATTTGCTTCAGTTCATGGGATTTCAGAGTTGGACAAAATTTATAGACTGATTGACAATAACAATAAAGGATGGAAATGTACTAGCAGATATATTATATAATTGATATATATGGAGAAAATTTTTGGTATAAAGATAATAGGATTAGCAAGGTGTTATTGCAAAGCATCATTAATGCACTTGTGCAGTAGTTCTCAAACTCTAGTATGCATCAGAATCACTAAGAGAGCTTGTTAAAACACACTGCTTTTTCCTGGAACTAGAGTTTGTGATTTGGTTGGTCTTGGTTGGAGTTCAAGAAATTGTATTTCTAACAAGTTCCCAAGTGATGTTAATTCTGCTGGTCCACAAACACTCTTTAAGAATCTCTGCCCACAGCAAGATAATAAAGAGTTAAGGACAAGTTATAGGCAATTGAAAGACACAAATGAAAGCCAGAGGACCTCTTTTCTTCCAAACAAAGTAGTTCTCACTTCCTCCAGCCGGAGGGCAGAGAAAGTTAAGGACTAAGTTTAGGACTTAATAGTCAGAGTAACTGACCTTTAAAGATGGTTAAACACTCAACAAAAGCAGGTCATACCAAGGTCAGGCATACCAAGGTCAGGTCCATTGTTAGGAAAACCTGAAAGCCTTACACTGAGAGTGTCTGATGGGTGCCCTTGAAGACTTTACCTCTATGAACTCCTCTGAACCTTCAGAGCCTGCAGTTGTGCCCATGTCTTCCCTTTAATAGTTAGCACTCCCCACCCCATCATCTCTTCTGTGATAGTACGGCTACAGAATCCTCTTCCACAGGCAACACGTGGCTCCCTCAGCATCCATTCTGTGCCTATAGAATATTCTTCCAGGTTATCAGAATCTAGCATGAGTCAATATCATTGAGCTGTTTTGAAATTCTACAAATTGTGAATAGCTGATAATATGCAAACTCTGTCTAGTAGAGATTTAATTGACTTTATCTATTTCCCCATCAAAATAAAACCCCATAATTTTGGTACCTACCTGATAAATGCTGTCACTTTGCTCAAATTGTCCATTATTCCAGCTTTCTTCAGTATCTGGTTACAATTTCTCTGAATTTGTTTTTCCAATTATTCACCTTCCTGCCTAACTTGGCATCAGCAAAGCTATAACCCAATAACCCAGAACCCTTTTTGGACTTTGGGTTGCCTTGCAACTGGTCTCATTCCCCCAAATCTAAAGAAGCCTGTGAGCTGAAACTCCATGACTTGATGTAAACTTTGAAGAAGTCTCCTTCCCAGCTAACCATGCATGGACCAAAATTTTCCTTGGACAATCCATCTTCATCATTAATGAAGTCAGACAAACTGTTCAGGTCATACCTGCCCTCATAGGAGAAGTAACCAAGACTATGGACTATATCACCTAGGGCATCAACATTCTAGCTTGAGGGCATCAAGAAACTCAATCAGTGATATTGCATGATCAGTATTTCTCCACAAATCTCCTGGAATCCACTAGATGATTATTCTCAGGGTTGAACTCCTGGCATTTTATTTGAATACAATATTTTATATGAATATTTTCTTTATTATTTTAAGAATATCTTTTTTAAGATGCTGGATCCCCAGGACTGTAAAACAACTGATCTTTGTCATTACTTGGTTTTGAAGAGATATCATCACCAAGAGTCCTTGAGAGACTATTTCTTAGATCCTGCCTCACCTCATTCATGAGGGTTATTTTTGTATCTCAGTTGTTCAGCTACTACTGATATTCATTTATCTCAAACAAAAGAAAGAACTGACAATGATGAGCTTTACTTGTGCCCCATGGTCACAGAAAACAGCAGCAGTTAAGAAACTCCCCCAACTTTTTCTTTTCCAAAATCCTCCCAGCTTTTTGTATTTTGAGAAATGGCTAACCTCAAAATAAACACTTTGCTTCCATATTCTGAGATAAGACACACCTCCACCCTTCCTTAGTGATGATCTTGTTTTATAAAACCAAGTTTTCTACCTCTTTTTTTTAAATTTGATATACTTTCTTTTTCATTTATTTTTATTAGTTGGAGGCTAATTACTTTCCAATATTGTAGTGGTTTTTGCCATACACTGACATGAATCAGCCATGGATTTACATGTGTTCCCCATCCTGATCCCCCCTCCCTCCTCCTTCCCCACCCCATCCCTCTGGGTCTTCCCAGTGCACCAGCCCTGAGCCCTTGTCTCATGCATCCAACCTGGGCTGGTGATCTGTTTCACCCTTGATAGTATACTTGTTTCAATGCTATTCTCTCAGAACATCCCACCCTCACCTTCTCCCACAGAGTCCAAAAGTCTGTTCTGTACATCTGTGTCTCTTTTTCTGTCCTACATATAGGGTTATCACTACCATCTTCCTAAATTCCATAGATATGCCTTAGTATACTGTATTGGTCTTTATCTTTCTGGCTTACTTCACTCTGTATAATGGGCTCCAGTTTCATCCATCTCATTAGAACTGATTCAAATGAATTCTTAATGGCTGAGTAATATTCCATTGTGTATATATGTACCATAGCTTCCTTATCCATTCATCTGCTGATGGGCATCTAGGTTGCTTCCATGTCCTGGCTATTATAAACAGTGCTGCGATGAACATTGGGGTGCACGTGTCTCTTTCAGATCTGGTTTCCTTGGTGTGTATGCCCAGAAGTGGGATTGCTGGATCATATGGCAGTTCTATTTCCAGTTTTTTGAGGAATCTCCACACTATTCTCCATAGTGGTTCTACTAGTTTGCATTCCCACCAACAGTGTAAGAGGGCTCCCTTTTATCCACACCCTATCCAGCATTTATTGCTTGTAGACTTTTGGATAGCAGCCATCCTGACTGACATGTAATGGTACCTCATTGTGGTTTTGATTTGCATTTCCCTGATAATGAGTGATGTTGAGCATCTTTTCGTGTGTTTGTTAGCCATCTGTATGTCTTCTTTGGAGAAATGTCTGTTTAGTTCTTTGGCCCATTTTTTGATTGGATCATTTATTTTTCTGGAATTGAGCTTCAGGAGTTGCTTGTATATTTTTGAGATTAATCCTTTGTCTGTTGCTTTGTTTGCTATTATTTTCTCCCATTCTGAAGGCTGTCTTTTCACATTGTTTATAGTTTCCTTTGTTGTGCAAAAGATTTTAAGTTTCATTAGGTCCCATTTGTTTATTTTTGCTTTTATTTCCAATATTCTGGGAGGTGGGTCATAGAGGATCCTGCTGTGATTTATGTTGGAGAATGTTTTGCCCATATTCTCCTCTAGGAGTTTTATAGTTTCTGGTCTTACATTTAGATCTTTAATCCATTTTGAGTTTATTTTTGTGTATGGTGTTAGAAAGTGTTCTAGTTTCATTCTTTTACAGGTGGTTGACCAGTTTTCCCAGCACCACTTGTTAAAGAGGTTGTCTTTTTTCCATTGTATATTCTTGCCTCCTTTGTCGAGATAAGGTGACCATAGGTTCGTGGATTTATCTCTGGGCTTCCCTTGAGGAAGCCAAGCTGTGACACTCATTTCTGTGTTTCAATTCCCTCACCTATGAATAGGGATAGTAGTAGTGCCTGTCCATATTCACTGATTTTTTTTCCTGGTGTATGTGAAAATTTCTGCAATGGACTAATCTGTTCCACCAGTATTCACATGTTCAAGTCCTAACTCTCAATGTGACAGTTTGGAGTTTGGTTGTTTAAGGCATGATTAAGGTTAAACTAGACCGTAAGGGTGGGGGCCCTAATCTCATAGGATTAGTGACTTTATAAGAAGCTCAAAAGAAATAGATAAGTCTTTTTCTTTCTTCAGGCACACATGATGAGGTCATGTGAACACATGGTAAGATGGTGGCCACCTACAAATCAAGAAAAGAGGCTTCAGAATGAAACCAACTTGCTAGCACTTTGATCTTAGACTTTACAGCATCCAAAACTGTGAGATATAAATTTCTATTGTTTAAGCCACCCAGTCCGTGTAATCTTGTTTTAGCAATCTGATCAGACTACTGCTATCTGTTAATTTAATACATATAAAGTATTTAAAATTATGTCTAGCACATTGTATGTACTAAGTAAATGTTCACTACTAATGTCATTGAAAAATATACAATGGCTAGAGAAGGAAATAGCAACATGCTCCAATATATTGCCTGGGAAATCCCATGGATAAAGGAGCCTGGAAGGATACAGTCCATGTGGTCAAAAAGAGTTGGACATGACTTAGCAACTAAACAACAATAACAGCAACAACAAATGTTGGATTGGCCAGAAGGTTCATCCATTTTTTTTTTTTTTTCCTGTAAGGTGGCTCTAGTAGCCCTTAGTTGTCTTTAACTTCATTTGAAACAATTTGGTTAGATTGTATGTGACACTGTTGTCATGTCAGCATGCATTTTAAAAAACTTATCAAAATTGGTGAATTTTAATTTTAATGTAGTCTTTTTAATATTGAAGATGGAAGAAAAAGAAACATTTTGTGGATATCATGCTTTATCTCAGGAAAGGCAATGTAAACAAAATGCAAAAAAGATCTGTCCAGTGTATTAAGATGATATCACTCTAATGGCAAAAAGTGAAGAGGAACTAAAGAGCATCTTGATGCGTGTGAACAAGGAGAGTGATAAATGTTGCTTAAAATTCAGCATTTAAGAAACTAACACCATGGCATCCAGTCCTATCACTTCATGGCAGATAGATGGGGAAACAGTGAAAGAAGTGATAGACTTTATCACTTGGATATCCAAGTAATAGATTTGGACTCCAAAATCACTTTGGATGGTGACTGTAGCTATGAAATTAAAAGATGGTTGTTACTTGGAAGGAAAGCTATGACAAACCTAAACAGTGTATTCAAAAGTAAAAACATCATGTTGTCAACAAAGGTCTGTATAGTCAAAGCTATGGTTTTTCCAGTAGCCATGTGTGGATGTGAGAGTTGGACCGTAAAGATGTCTGAACACCAAAAAGTTGATACATTCAAATTGTGGTGCTGGAGAAGACTCTTGAGAGTCCCTTGGACAGCAAAGATATCAAACCAGTCAGTCCTAACGGAAATCAACCCTGAATACTCATTGCAATTACTGATGCTGAAGCAGAAGCTCCAGATAAAGTCCACTGGGACAAACCCAAGGAATGGATTGGAGATACAAAGTGCAGGGATAAGTGAGACTTTAATGATGGTCTTGCAAGATCGAGTGTCTAGAGGGCAGCCATATCCAGAGTTGCTACAATGAGGTTTTTATCCTCTCAACACACAAGTCCCTCCCCTAGTTTCTCATTGGCTGAATACTATGGGGTTAATAATCTTCCCGAGAAGGTCACTTGGATTTACTACTCTTCCTTTGGATTTTCCCACACATGTATCCTAATGGCTATTATATCAGCAGGCTGTCACTCTAGGCTAGTTGTCCTTAAAAATGGAGCACTTTAGTTTTTATTTCTTATAGATGACATCACTGACTCAATGGACATGGATCTGAACAAACTGCAGGAGACAGTGAAGGACAGGAAAGCCTGTAGTGCTGCAGTCCATGGGGTTGCAAAGGTCAGACATGACTACTTAGTGATCAAACAACAACAGCTACACAGAGAAGGTGCTGCAACCGATCAAATGTATCAAAAGTGGTTTGCAAAGTTTTACACTGGAGATTTCTCACTGGATGATGCTCCACATTTGGGTAGACCAATTGAAATTTATAGTGATCAAACTGAGACATTGAGAACAATCAAATGTTATACCACGTGGGAGGTAGCAGACATACTCATAATATCAAGTTGAAACTTAAAAACTATTTGTACTAGTTTGGTTATGTTAATCGTTTTGATGTTTGGACTCCACATAAGTTAAGTGAAAAAGCCTTCTTGATTATATTTTTCTTGATTATATTTGCACATGCAGTTCTCTACTTAAAAACAATGAAAACATTTTGTTTTTAAAAATAAATTGAGATAAAAAGTGGGTATTGTACCACTTTAATAACGTGAAAAGGAAAAGATTGTGGGGCAAGTGAAATGAACCACCACCACCAATTCAAAGATGATGTTGTGTATATAATGGGATTGGAAAGGAGTCCTTTATTATGAGCTCCTTCTGGAAAATGAAATGATTAATTCCAACAAGCTCTGCTCCCAATTAGACCAACTTTAAGCAGTATTTGACAAAAAGCATCTGAAAGCAGTCAATATTATGTGTGTAAACTTCCATCAAGATAATGCAAGACTGCACGTTTCTTTGAAGACATGGCAAAAACTGTTGCAACTTGACTTGGAAATTCTGATTCATCCACCATATTCAAAAGGCATTGCTCCTTTGGATTTCCATTTATTTCAGTTTTTACAAAATTCTCTTAATGGAAAAAATTTTCACTCCCAGTAAGACAGTACCTGAAACAGTTCTTTGCTCAAAAAGATAAACTGTTTTAGAAACATAGAATTATGAAGTTGTCTGAAAAATGGCAGAAGGCAGTGGAATAAAAGGATTAATATATTGTTCAGAAAAGCTCTTGGTGAAAATGAAAAAAAAAATGTGTCTTTTATTTAAAAACAGAAAAAAACACTTTTTGGCCAACCCAATACTTAATAATACTTAAAGGAAACACTTTTGTGTGGTCCTTAGTCTTACAGGCACATGGAATAGTTTTAAAAAGGATTTTCAGTTTGTTACACACAGGTCAGGATCTTGGTTCATGTCTTCATGATGCTAGAAATGATTCTCTGCCTACATTTTTTGAGTTCACTAAATCCTATTTTCTTTTAGATTGAATTTATAAAATCTTTGCACCCTGCTCCTTCCTAGACAAAAGCACATACACTCAGACATGCTGGGCAAAAAAACTGAACTACTTCTTTTTTGCGTTTCTACATTATCCTAGGTACTTTTCCAACATTGCACTTACCATCTTGTAAGTGATATCGAATTTTCTTATTTATGTGTATTTCTTCCTCTCTAATATTAAGTTTCTAGAAGCAGGAAGCATTTTGCATTTTGGTTGTATATATACTGAAGATGCCAATAAGTAAATTTTGAATTATTGCACTTAAGTGTAGGGTGGTCTACATACTTTTAAATAGCTGAATACTTGAAGGATCTTATGATTTTTTTTATTATTATTATTTTGAAACTGCTGGTGGTGAGATCAAGAACATCCATAGGTACATACATACACATGTGGACACACATATACTTTATATTATTTATTTTCAAAAATATCTCTTACATTTTTGTTAAAAATCCAGGCATGGAAATGCTATGACTATGTTCTTTTTAGTAATATACAGTCTCTCAAAACTAAACTAAAATTAAAAATTTTTAATACTTTATACAGAGAATTCTAAATGTTGAAAGAAAAATGTGTAGATAGTTTACTTTTACTAATTATATATATTAAAAATGTACCAGTAGGCTAAGAGAGAAGAGAACAAAGATTTCTTCCTTTACCTTATGAAGTGGACCAACAGAGGCCAAATATTACCCCCAAAATTTTAAAGCTAAGATGTTGATACTATCCTAAGAGGGGTCACACTGAAACCATATTCCACAATTTTCTCTCTTAACCTTCCTTTAAAATAAATATAATTCTTACAGCAAACAACATCGATTTCCTTTTTTAATGTTTCATGATTGAATTTTAATCTGTGATATATAATGCCCAAAGGGGCGGGTTATAGCAATAAATCAGGTAGGAGTTTAAAGTCTAGTGGAGAAGATAGGCAGGCAAACGTTAATTAGAGTTCAGGGAGACAAGTGCTAAGAGATAATAGGTAATAGTACTTAATAGATCCTAATTCACTTTCTCTTCATATATGAATATTCCAAACCTTCAATTAGTTCACAAACTTCCCAAGGTCATGAGACAAATTTCCTTTTAAATTGCTGACAGTTCAAAAGCCTCTGCACAGAGTGGGTGCTCAATAAAGGCCACCAACCAATACTAGCCCATGTTTTCCCAGAGGCTTGCTACATACCTGGGGCATCAAATGTGGCATCCCACTGGCTTACACTGATAGCCACTTGAGAGGGCCCTAGGATAGCCAGTCTAGAGCTTCTCAGCAGTACCATCATTGCTAATAAGATTTACAGAGGTAATCTGCTTGATGCAGTAGAGAAACCCTGCCATTAAAACAGAAAGGGCAGCACCTTCAGAACAGAACAAAGTCAACTGTTTTACCTTCCAAGACATTAACATGATAATGTCATTGTTCCTCTGAGGTGCCCAGATTGCTAATAAATATGCAGGTGCCATTCAGAGAGACATAAATGGGCAGACTATTAGGGTGAAATGTTTATATTCTATTGCTTGAGAATGAAATAGGCTTTCTCCCTTCACCCTTTTTTTCCAGAACTATGATCTTATAACTATATCTAATGGTAAGATCTCTAGAAGTTCAGCAAGGCAGTAAAATCAAGGTCAAAGTGTTAGTGAGTAGTTTCCAAGAGGCCAGAAATTAGGATACCTGAAAAGGAATAATGAGGTCCTGCTGGGAATGAAAGCTATGGTCAGAACCGATAAACTTCCATGCTTTGCCAAAGAATTTTGATTTTCCTGTGTGTTATGTCTTTTCTGAAGGATTTTAAGCAGGGGAGAGTCCTGGATGGAAATGTGCTGAATGGTTAAACTAGAGTGAACATGTTAGAATCACTCTAGATCCTCACTGCTGTTATTATAGTTTCCTAATATGAATTTTCTCTGAAAAATCACTTATCCTACAAACTCTGACTGCAGTCCTATCATACAAATCTCCTCAGAGTTTTTCCCTTGCTTTATGGGAGGTGTGTGGGTGACCTGCAGTAGAAGCTGACTCTGGCTATCATCAGCAGCAGCAAGGTATCAAAATAAAGCTGAAGGATTAGGTCCCAGAGAGAAGAAGAGTCAGAGCAGGGATAAAGATCTGAGACTCAGGACTTATCTAAAACCCTGTGTTTGAATTACTCAGCTCCAATCATAATCAGTCCCTATAAGGTTCTCTCCAAAATGTACATTTCTAGGCCAAGGCACCTTAGTTTGAGTTGTATGACTACCACCGGGGTTAGCAGGAATGTTCTTATGACTAAAAATCTAACAAGGCCATGGCATAGGGGATGGATATTGAGCAAACAAAACTTGTTTCAAAAACAATGAAAACTATAGAACAAAACAAATGCCAGGTCCACTATAAGAATATCTCAGCACAGCAAAGTTCACACTTTTCAGCAGGATGATCAAAGTTCTCCATGAGAAGTCCCTATCCTACCTATCAAATCTTAATTTTTAGTCTTAAAATAATATGTAGCATATTTATCCCTACATAAAACAATTCAAACCCATCTGTTTACTTACTACTTAAGTTTGCCATGTTTTCACATAGCCTTGGAGTTAACTGTAATAATACTCTCAGTCTTTATTGCCAAACTTTCCATTCTCTAAAACCAAAATCTTACTCATCTTCATCAGCTTAATTTAAATATTATTTTCACAAACCATCAGCTGTACTCAGATGATACTTTACTTGTATCTCTACCATGTTACTCATTTTCTTTTGCCTTATGATAATTTATTAATAATCCATTATTATAAGCAGCTAAGAATGTAAGGGGTTTCTCTAGTGGGTCAATGGGTAAAGAATCCACCTGCAACACAGGAGATACAGGTTCAATCCCTGGATCAGGAAGATCCCCTGGAGAAGGAAATGGCAACCCATTCTAGTATTCTTGTGGGAAATCCCATGGACAGAAGAACTTGGCGGGGAACATTTCTTAGGGTCACAGAAGACTTGGGCTTGACTTAGCGACTAAACAATAACTGTAAACAAGTTTACTATTCAAAAGAATCATTATATATATACTATTTCATTTGAGCCTGAAAGTGTTTTGATAGTCCTCCATCTTTTATAGTTTCAGAAATGTTAGCTAGAAAGACAGTCTAACTCATTCATCTATTAACAGTAACTGGCAAGGTTGAATCTAAATCCAAGCTCTTGCAGTTTATGCTTCCTCAGGTTATTTGAATTTATGCTGCCTCAACTAGATTTCATGTTCTGAAGGCAGAGGCTTTTGTCTGTCTGCCCTCATGACTGCTAAGGGTTGGCAATATCAGGTGATCTTGTTGGTGTGTGTTGAATAAAAGAATGGAAAACTAATATATTAATATTCATTATCAAATTTTAATAATTCTGGATTTAGAAAAAAGAGAGATCAATGAAGGCTAAATAGTGAAATGAGCCTTCCTCTTATAGGTAAGACTGCAGTCAAACTTCTAAAATAAGTCTTTGGAAAGACTGGGAAATGGTAATAAGAACCCAGGGTACTGGAAGTCTGGGGGCTGAGCTGTCGTCATTATCTGGAATGGTACATTTTCTTTGGTGTTTAGCTTAGTGAGACAAAATCCTTACAAATGGGATGCTAAGCTGTTTAGGGGATGAGGGGAATACGAGGCAAGGATGCCCTAAACAGTGATTTATCATCCACTCCCCTATCCTCTTTATCAGGCTGATTCATCAGGCAGCTGTCAGGTCTAGCTCTGATCTGTGATAGACTCTGCACTTCAGGCTTCTGCAGGCAAATTAAATTTGGCATTCAATTTAAAATCTGGGATATATTTTGGTCAACTCCAACTGTAAAGGTGATACAGCAAAAGGCATTCTGTTTAACATGGAGGTTCCTACAGCTTCCTGGGTCTTATCCACAATAAAAGAACATTCAATTTATGTTTCACAGAATCATACCCTTTTAGAACAGAGGTGTTGCAAATGCTTGAGGGCACAGTATCTTGCAATTCTTGTATCATTCATAGTGACTTACATCTTACCTTACTGTGGGGGATCCTCTGTATAATAGCCAGAGTCCCTGATTTTGACCTGACACAGAGATTTGTTTCATCCATAACTCTGCTACCGACTTCCTAGGTGAAATTGACAGACTACTTAACCTAGTTAATGCTCAGGTTCCCTCTGTCTAAAATGAGACTAACATCTACCTCATAAGTTATTGTCAAGATTTGCAAAGCTAGCATATAAGTTCTGCACACAGTAAGTCCTTAAAACAAGATAGGTCCACTTCATTTGTGCATGGGCACTCAATAAAGACTTAGTGAACTGGATCAAAGTGAGTCACCCAATGGCACAGAAGTGTAATCCTGTACCCATCTGTGACTTGAGTCCTCCCGGAAGTGGACACTGAGATGGAGTGGAAGAATTTTATTGAGCAGAGAAAGCCTTATGATCATAAAGCAGATCTGACACCTGTGAAAAGAAAGAAGAGAAGCGAGATTGGGCATAGAGAGGCTCAGCTTCAAACAGATCTGACAGTGTCAACCAACCAACAGAATGGTTTGAGATCAAGCCTGGTGCATAAGAGGACTCCAGCCTTGAGGAATGGCTCTCATTTATTGGCTGAATGTTGCCTGGCAACAGTGCAGGCTTGGCTTGGAAGCTGAAGCCACTCCAGAAGGTGTTAATAGCTGGATGCTGTAGTTAACTGTTTCCTTGCAGCTGAATTACAAGTACTTTCTTGAAGGGAGATCTGAGTGGCATAACCCAGTGCTGCCATAAGTAGCATAGGATTCAATTAAATCTAAGAGCAGCCATGACCTTTAAAGGTTCATATAATTCAAAGTTAAGAAAGACTTGGTAACTAAAAAGATGAATTTTTAAAAAATGGAATGAAAACTTTGATGAATAAGTTCAAAATGTATCCAGAAGAACATGGGACTGAAAAAGCAAAAATGCCAATATTTCAAGACTCAAACAGATCAGAAAAGTCAGTAAAAATATTTTGGATGAATATTGACATATAGGGAGAAATAAATTGAGAAAAAGAACATTGTAGACAAAGAGAAAAAAGTTAATTATTTCATTCTAATAGTGATATAAAGGAGATAGCATGGCTTAGTGAGTCAGATAAATGTCAAGTTCATTCCCAGTTCTGGAAACATGTAATTGCTACATGTTCTACTTTGGGCAAGTTATTCAGTGTCTCTGAGCAAGTCTAGTTATTCAGCCCATTTAGTCAGTCATATATGTCAAATATTTAATGAATGTTTACTATATTTGATATTATAGTATATAGAGTCTGCTCTGTTAAATAAAGCAGACATGATTCCTCATATTAAACACATAATCACACAAAGAAAATTCCAAGTGTAAAATTTGATAATTATAAAGAAAGAAAACAAATTAACACAGGATATTATGAAAGAATTCAAATTGAGATAGGGCCCTGAATTAAGGAAAAATTTCATTTGTGGGAATGGCAATTAAATTGAACTTGGAGGATGAAAATGCTTAAGTCAGATTAAAAAATGAAGAAAGACTACTGTTCCAGAAAGAGACAACAGTATGTTTGAAGATCTTAAAGCAGTAAGGAGGAAGCCATGTTTCAGGAACTGAAATCAGACAAGTATAACCAGAAGCAGAGACGCATGAGATGGGGCGTGAGGCATGAGGGAGAGAAAATGGTAGTGCTCCTGTCTGAGAAGTTGTATTGTCTCTGAAGGTTTCCATCTGCAGAGAGAGCATTTAGTGACCAGAAATAGGATTAGTAACAACAGGAAACTGAGCTTACTGAGAAGTGGAGTCAGAGTGCTGATATGTGTTTTGTGGTCATTGGAATTGGCAATTATGTTAATAGTGATATCAAGCTTCCCAGTTCTGTGATTTTATTCCTCAACACTAAGCTGCTAATTTGAAGCAACAAGAAGTCCAACAGTTAAATAATGAACAATTAAGTAAGAGCTAAAGCCAACATGCTGTTCTTTTTCTATGTGGATCAACACTTTAAAGAATGTTTTCCTGATTCTGAGTTAAAGAAATAGTGGGACCAAACAAACAAAAAATCCCAAAACAAAACAAACTTACCTCCATGTTTCAAGAAGTAAGTGCTCTTGGAAGATAGAACTGTGAAGCAACCAAAATAGCTTATTTATCAAGACTAGCAGCTTGCTTATCAACAATTACTTCAAGATCTTCCCACACTGTGTCAGACAATCCAAAGCTACCATGTCAAAGATTCTCCCATTCCCAATTATTTCCCCATACCTTAACATTTGCCTTAAAATCATCTAGTGCAAGCATACAATCCTACAAACATTCATTCCTGACTTCTCTCTTCTGAATTATTACTGATACCCTATGAAAATGGTATTCTTCTTACTTCAGTAATCTAAATAAGCTTAGTTTTGTTCAACCAACAAGTATTTCTTCTGGCCTTCTCTGTCAGCAGCCAACACAGGATTAGGAGTTTTTCAAAGAGAGGTGATAGAAGGTGATACTTGCAAAAGGGTGAGCATGTGTTGAACCACTGACTTTAAAATGGAAGAGGAAGAAAAATAAGACAGTAATGAACTAAAGGCAAGGTTTCTAAGCTGGTGCTACGGACATGAGACTGGTTAATTCTTTGTCACGGGAGCTGTTCTATGTAGGACACTTAGGAGCTGCCTGGCCTCTCCCTCCACTAGTTACATCACCAGTGGTGACAACCGAAATGTGTCCAGACATTGCCATGTCTCTTGGGGAAAAAAATCGCTTCCAGTTGAGGATCGCTGAACTATTAATATTAATAGAAAGAAAATGGAAGAGTCAATTTATTGATGACCTACATGTTGCCAAAGAACAATCTTTGTGGGAATACTTGGGTAAATAAGTGGTGAATTTAGGTGAGTGTGATGCAGGAGGAAAATGTTTGAATTATTTCAAGTTACTGCCAAGAAAGTATGATTGCAGGCTCTATTAACTCTCAAGGTGTGACCAAGGGGATTGGGCGAGTAATATGAAGCAGAGTAGGAGAACACGACATATGAAGAGTACAGATTCAATGAGAAGGTTGAATATGCTCTTGTATAAAAAGGAGTTATTCCGAGGTTGCCACAGGGGAATAATCAAAAACTCTAGTTTTCATCCCTATTGATTTTTGATAAGAGTGGTTAAAATGTGGAAAAGAAGCTGAAATTTTACATGAAAACATGAGTAAAATACAAGGGAAGTGATATAGGTAAAATGAGTCTCCAATTAATAACAGAAACTTATTTTAATAGCACTGACACGTTCCTCTTTCTAAGATAAAATGTTTGATAGGAACAGTTGACATCATTGCTAGGGCAGACTGAAAGAAAATAGCTCCTGTATTTACTACTTTGAGCTAATTAGAGTGAGACCATGCATACAATTTAAGCATTTATTTTACTATACACAATGGGATTCAGGAATAGACCTAATGTGTCTCACTTATTCAGCAAAGTTTATTAGTTGTCATAAATGACATTAAATTAATAAATAATCAGGTAAAGCAAAGAGAAAAGTAGTGTAGCTGAAAAGCAGTGTAGGTAGCATACAAATTTGTATGAAAATGTGACTAGAATGCAACAAGCAGCAGGGGCAGATTCTGCCTTATTGAGGCTACAACCGTATTCCTAAAGTATGCATTAACATTAAACTAGAGCAAAGAATCAAAGATGCTACCAAGTCCAGGTTTGGATAATATCACCACTGAGCTCCAATCTGCATATTTTTTTATATTTTCAATGGAAGCTATTGAAGAATCCAGTGCTCATGGCATATGCAAAAAAGCCTCCATCTTCTTATCTTGGACTCATCTCTGATTTTAGTCTTTCTTTGCTTCAATCCCAGACTTGGTGTTCTAGACCATATTTTGCTGACTAGGTCACCAGGGCATTTTGGCTTTTTGAAACACTTTTGAATAAATCCCTACTATTATTTTAAAGCCACATTTCAATTACAAAGGCAGATTTGAATAGAGGCAATCTGGGATTAGGCCACAGTGATTGAAAGCAAAGCTTTTAACCCTCTACACTTACCCTAGAGGCTAGTTTCTTTATTGGAAAGGATCTAGCCAGGCAGCTAGTCTCTTTCAGAAGACTGGCTGGTCGTTGTCTTTTTGCAGCTAAAGTGGAATCTTAGTGAGGAATGTGCATTGTGCCCCAAATAGGTATTTTTCTTTAATCATGGGGGATAATTTTTTTTTCTGAACTTGACCCTCGATAATGCTGGTAGAATTATACCATTTGGGTTGTGACATCACAGAGGTAGATAACTATTTCTCCCAAAATATTTGCATATGTTTCAGAGAAAAAAATATTAAAGGGACTTTAATGGCATATTTCCTTCTAAAGAGTCTAGAAGAAAAAAAAAGATCTTGGAAAAAGACTTTCTTCTCTGTTCTTGTGCTGTCTAGCACAATTTCCTGAAACTTTCCCTCTTTTTCTGAAATGAGCTTTCTCTTTTCCCTCAAGAAACTACAAACTTTAAATGCTTTTTTTTAAAAAAAATTGCATGAAAAGGAAGCTAAGTCCTTGAAAACAGATCCAATTTACCAGACCTCAGTAAAATATATTTAGAACCTCAATGTCAGGCTTAGAAGTTTAGAGAAAGTAGATTCTTCACAAGTTCCAACCTGAAATGAATTTCTTGATTAAAACCATAGCTTTCCCAGGATTTAAAGTAAAGGTAACAGAAGAAAATAGACTCATTCCCTATTCTTGAATCCCAACTTAAAATATTCTGACTCAGAAATTTCTGCATCGATTGATTTATTGCTTTGGGTTATGTAAGGAGCATCATGTTTCATTCCTATAATAATGCAAATCTCAGACCACATGTTCAAGTATGTATGAAATGTGACTTCTGTTATTTCCTATTTCAAGCCACCATTTAACCATATATTAGAGATGCAAGAGATGTGGGTTCAATCCCTGGGTTGGGAAAATTCTCTGGAGGAGGAAATGGCAACTCATGCCAGTATTCTTGCCTTGGAAATTCCATGGACAGAGGAACCTGGCAGGCACAGTCCATGAGGTAGCAAAGAGTTGGACATGACTGAGCATGCTTGCCACCGCCCCCCACGCCCCCGACTTAGAAACTTAATCTCAATCAATTTTGGCTTATCTTAATCATTTCAGGACTCTGGTTCTTCTCTTTGAATTTGTTTCAGTGTCTTATGGGACTTAAGGAGCTCCAAAGTGTGAATATTGCCACTGATCTTCTGTCACCATCTTCTGCACTGGCATCTATGAAGATACTTTTGTTCCCACGTGGCCTTCATAGCACATGCTGGCCACTTGAAGCCTACTTAATATACTACTGCCAGATCTCTACAGGTCAGGCTTTCTCAGCTGGTCTTATATTTTGTTACATTTTCAAGTGTAAACAAAGAATTGGAACTCTATGATTACTTAGGTCAATCTCTCTAGAAATCCTCTGCAGATATTATTAGTCTATACCTCTTGTAACATATCAATGTAAGTCTAAAGAGGTTTTCCATATTTTCAGTTCTCCCAGGGAGGAGAGTTTAGTTTGACTCTGTTTTTCAATCCCCAAACTTACTCATATTTTCTGCTATTTATGCCCCTTGTCTTCTTTCAATAAACAGCTTTTGGAGGAAGTCTATGGCCATGATTGTATTGCCAGAGTTCTTCAAGTTTTTGCTGAAAACACTTCAACTCCCATCTTTAGCAGAAGTTAACATAAATCTTTAAGAGTCCAGAAACATGAAAGGAAACTATAAACAAACAAGCAAAACCCCTGATGGATGCATCTGGGGCCAAGATGACAACAAATCTGACCTCCAGCAGAACTTGAGTGTAATTATACACTGATTTTACTACATATTAGCATATTAGATTGATCTCAGGGAGGCAGCAGAAAACAGTGGCATGAAGCCAGATCTTAATTCTCTGCCCAGAAATTGAGCCTGAGTAGCCTGGAGGAAAACTGGAAATCTTAGCCACCAAACCAGCAAAGGCTAGAGGCTAGAATCTAATTTTTCCTGGATCTTTGCCCCCAGGGAAAAATGCATTTATCATAGAGACGGAAACTGTAAATGCAGGTACAAAGTTTATTATTATTGACATAGCACAATAACAAGTAGGAGAGCACACAGAGAAACTGTTTAGTTGAGATAGAAGCAAGGCAGAGATGCATACCCAGAGAGAAAGGGTATGGGCATCCTGCCTAGTGAGGAGGCATGTAATAAAGAGACAGCTAAGTCATTATATAAGGCAGTTCTTTTGGGTCTTTGCCTTCCTTCAGGTGAGTTATCTGATTTCAATCCTCCTTTCTGACCTACCCTGGGACACTGCCCTGGGGTGCACACACACCCCTCTACCAAGAGGGGTCTCAGAATGAAGGCTTCTTGAGGAACAACCTCATTATGGCCTGGAATTATCCTCTGACTTTTGACTCCAAGGAGCTTTTCTGCACATGTGTAGTATCACCCTTATCTTTTACTCAGAAGGGTTTTTGCTTTTGTCCTTGGCATTATTCCCTTGAGGTGTTCATAAGAGACAGTGACTAGTAATTTACCCTGTTTCTGTTGTCACTTCCATTTCCAAGAGCAAATGAGGGGCTGGTTGTAAATTCCCTAACTGGAGCCCACCTATCTCTTGCCTCAGAAAATGCAAAAAGGAGGCTGAACCAACCTGGACCCCAACCAACCTGGAACCCATCCATCTCCTACCTCAAAATGACACACCTACCAGTGGCCATGATCAGACATTAAGAGCAAAAAAGGATGAAAAGGGAGTGATGCCTCACTCCCTTGGAAAGCCCTGCCATTTCCCAGTACATATGCCTCCCCATCCTTAATCTCACTCCCTCTCCCTTTGTCTTTAAAGTTAAATCCCTCTCACCACATGGACCAGAAGTTAATCTGTGATTCATTCTTGCTTCTCCATTCTTTGACCACTGACTAAAGTTTGTGCTGTGTCAGCCTCAGCTTTTTTTTTTTTTTTTTAATTTTTATAATTTTGCTGCTTAATTCCAAACAGAAAAAGAGTGCCTTATCAATGAGGCAGAGAGCTTGAGCCTGGCTAGGGCCTGAGCAGGGTCCATATGAGCTAATTCAGTAACATTATAACCAACTGTAGACTCAAGAAATATAATGGAAGAGATGTCCTCCCTACTCCCCACCGAGTTGAGTTTTCAGGTGAGATCATCGTCCTATCCAATAATTTTGTTAGGAGACCATTGACTGAAATGGTTTGTCTTAGCCAGTGATAATGATACCCACTTGCATAAATTATCTCAAAGCAGGAGGCCCTGAAAAGGAACACAGTGCTGCTACTATAAACCAACCAGGGAAATTTGGGAGGGGCCAAAAGGAAGGAGGAGACACCAACCCATAATATTGTCCTGCCAACATCCCAGAATCCTTCACGCTGGAATCCATCTTGGCTGAGAGGTGTACAGCCACCAGGAGGGACCCTGATTCAGACCAATTATAGGCCAGATGATTGGCCAGAGACAATCTGGAAACTAATGCCATTGCCATAAAACCTGAGACTATGAACCCTGTGGCAGAGCAATTCTCCTGGATTCCCTTACCTTGTTTTTTACCTTTGTGGAGTGGTTAATTTTTGTGGGCTGGGTAATTTCTTAAGTTAATGAGTAGGAGGACCATTTTAACTATTTGGGGGTATGCGGGCAGAGGTTTCCAGGAATCAGGCTCCTGCCCACTTTTTTCATGTTTTAAGGTCATCCTTGGAACTGTCCCAGCACTGTTAGATGTGTCATTTAGCATATTAATGTATACAGTGAGCAAACAATGAGTCTCAAGGTCTACTGGAAGTTAAATCTTCCACCATCTTGGACCTACTTGTTTCTAACCAGTTTTTGTCATGTCCTATGGCTATGTCACTGCAGGTGGTGACTGCAGCCATGAAATTAAAGGATACTTACTCCTTGGAAGAAAAGCTATGACAAACCTAGAGAGCATATTAAAAAGCAGAGACATTGCTTTGTCAACATTACTTTTCCAGCAGTCATAGGTGGATGTGAGAGTTGGACCATGAAGAAGGCTGAACACTGAAGAACTGCTGCTTTTGAACTGTGGTGTTGGAGAAGACTATTGACAGTCCCTTGGACAGAAAGGAGATCAAACCAGTCAACCCCAAGGAAATCAACCCTGAATATTCATTGGAAGGACTGATGCTGAAACTGAAACTCCAATATTTTGGCCACCTGATGCAGAGGGCTGACTCATCAGAAAAGACCCTGATGCTGGGAAAGACTGAAGGCAGAAGGAGAAGGGGACGACAGAGGACAAGATGGTTGGATGGCATCACAGATTCAATGGACATTAGTTTGAGCAAACTCTGAGAGATGGTGAAGGATAGGGATGCCTGACATGCTATAGTCCTTGGGGTCGGAAGAGCTGGACATGACTGAGCAACTGAACAACAATGACTGTGTCATACTTTTAAAGATTGTGCCCTGTCCCCTTTTCTCCCCTATCAAAAGTACTTAGAACAATGCATGCACTATGGTCTGTGTCATGATTTCCATTAAATATAATGTAGAGGTAGACAACAATGTATCTCAGGAATATAGGAGAAAGATCATTTAGTCCACAAATTTGCAATTTAAATGCGTAAATATTTATTAATCTCAAAATTTTTATGTGTCTTTTATGGTGCATCTAAATGACACACCCACCAGCACCATAGCAGTTCTGGGGCTGGCCATGATATTTCAAAAAGTGGGTGGTGGCTCAATTCCTGGAAATCCCTGCCCCTTCCCTGAAAGAATTGGAATAATCCTCCCACTTTTTAGACTATGAATTTACCCAGGCCATACAAGCTAACTGCATATATTTTGGGGCCTCTCACCTTCTAAGCTAGTTCACACTCTGTGGAGTTTGTTCCTTTCTAAATAAATCCACTTCTTACCTATCACTTTGTCTTTCAGTGAATTCTTTCTGTGATGAAACATTAAGAACTTCATTAAGTCCTGAGAACATATTTGTGATCTTAATTAAAAGACCATGGGTTCAAGTTCCAATCCGAGTTACACAGTTTCACATTAATACGTTAATTTTCTTAATACTTTCAACACAAATCCAAGAAGTGGTGTATTTTTTCCTTTTGCTGCTCTAAGTACTACAGCTGGGTGACAAAACAATCAAACTGTTTTCTCTCTTAGTTTTGGAGGCTAGTAGTCTGAAATCAAGTTTTGGCATGGCCACATTCTAAGACTCTAAGTAGAATCTTCTTTCCCTCTTCCTAGTATCTAGTGATGGCTAGCAACCCTTGCATTTCCTTAACTTTTCCTTCAGCCCAGTCTCTGTCTATCTCTTCATGTTTTCCTCCTGCGTGTCTTCACATCATTGTTCTTCTGCATGTGCCTATCTCTGTGTCTAAATTTCTCTTTTATATGAGGACCAGTAATACTGTATTAGGACCCATATTGATGACCTCAACTTAACTTGATTATCTCTTAGAGACCGTATTTCCAAATAAGTTCACATTTTGAGGTACTGGGGATTAGGACTTCTATGTACCTTTTTCAAAGAGCACACTTCAATCCATAAAAAGTATTAATATTATTATTTTCATTTTTGCCAACATTGCATATGAAACTGAACAAGACAGTATGAGTCCTTCCCAAGTACAAAAGAATTTCTGTGTCCCCAGTTTTTTATTTGAAGAATACAGTCTTCAGCCTCTTAGACCTTCCTGAATACAAAAGAGCAGAGTCAAACTATTGCTAAGCTAGAGAGTAAGGGAATACAGAAACAAATTACAGAGAAAAAAATTAAGAAACCATAGTATGGTGATGAAATCAGAATCCTGATTCCAACTTAAAGAATATGCATAGCAATATCTTTGAGTTCTTCTGAAGGAACTAAGGATCCTACTGAGATGGAGAAGGAGGGGGTTAGGTTTAGTTCAGGTTGACCATAAAAATCCTGGTGCACTGCCACCTTACCAGCAACCAATCAGAAGAAAGTCACACACCCTGCATCCCTCAGTACTAATTTTGCCTGTGAAAACTTCTCCCTGAAAGCCATCAGGGAGTTTGGGGGTTTTGAGAGTCACCCGTTCTCCTTGCTTAACCCTGCAATAAACCTTTCTCTGCTCCAAACCATCTTTTCAGTTTCTTTGGCCTCATGGTGCCTCAGGCACATGAACTTCTGTTCAGTAACACACAGATAGTGAGAGTCAGAGGGGAGACAGAACCCAGGCAATCTGACTCTAAAATTTATGCTGACAGACCCTTCCTTCCTATAATATTTATTTGCATATATTGTTACTTTTTAAAAGGAAGAGCTAGTTAAAACCTAATACATGCTTGAGACATATTTGTGGAATTTAGCTTCAGGGGTCTTTGAGATGGATTTTAAATCAAGTGGTTCTTCATCAGATGGTGAAAATAAAGGGTCTGTATTCAGGTTTTTGTGTTGGAAGAGAATCTCATAGCTGAAAGTTTACACATGTTGTAATAAAAATACCATCAATTTATTATGAAGAGTATTTTACATTTCCTAAAAGACTTTTGGTTAATAATAAGCTCGCTTTGAGACTAACTGACCAATAAATATAAATAAGAAACAAGTTTAAAGAAGTCAAAACAAAGCAACAAGGACACTTTGAAACCTACCAGGCTTAGGTTAGTTTTGCTCTGAGCCTCAGCATGACAGAGGATTCCACTGTATCAGAGCACCATGCATGTGATGACTACTGAGAGTTAAAATAAAGTCTTATAAGTTTGCCCAAACGATGGCTGCAGTGTCTGAAAGGTAAGTCAATTCATGTTTCCCTGAAACAGCATTATTGTTTCTCAATCGTAGGTGCATTAGCAAGTTCCCTTTAGAGTGCAGGTTATTAAACAATTAAATAAATGTTGCCCATCTGTGCACCAGCAATTTAAATGACTTACTGTACAGTTAATCAGTAAATGCTTAATCAGCATGTCAATGGTTACCCACTTAGCTTAGGGGCACAGGCATTTTATTTGTGCTGGGAATTGCAGAAATGAAGTTGGGTGAAATAATTTCACCATGGGAACAAAGGCAGCCAGAGATTAAGGCATTTTGTCTTGTTTAATGTGGAGAATATGTAAGCTTTTATTTGCTGTTTTTTGGTTTCTGTAAGAACATCTACCTTGCCCAGAACATAGATGTGAAATGTGCATGACAAACATCTGGTCATTTCCCCCCAGGGTGCTGTCAGTATCTCTCAGCATCCCATTTGATTCTGTCTGTAAAAACACTTTGCATTTGCATTATACCTTTACCTAATGAGATCAAGGAAGTAAAAATAATAATTACTATGTAAATCTAGGAAGGAATAGAAGTTTTTATGCACATCTGTTAAGACTAAAAGGAATGCTTTATTAACGTTGGATAATTATTTGAAATTCCATTTTTGTTGTACTAATAACTTAAGGGGCTTACTGACAGTAAGAGCAGCCTTTCCTTCTCAAACGTGTCAAAATATTGGTGCTTAGGTACGCTGCTGGTGTGCTAGCAAAGAGCACAGTCTTCCTGCTTCACTCCAAGGATGCTTGGAAAGATAAGCTGGGAGCTCTTTCCAAGAGCTTTTGTTTTGTTAGTCAAAACAACCATTGCCCTTCATCAAAGACTTTGTTATCAAAAGACTGATGTCAAGAAACTAGTTATTAAAAGAAAGAGAGGCAATATAGAGTTTAAGAGAATAGAAGGGAAGTACAGTGAGTGGCAGAGCATGAGTCTGCTTTGATAAAAGTAATATTTGTGTACTGAAGTTAATTTTAAGTGCATGTGCAGGAAGCACAAAATAACATTGATTTGGAGCAGAATTAAGAGCTATTTCCCTCTCACATAAAAGTTTGGAACTATGCAGTCTATAGGTCCTCTGCCTACTCTGTTCTGCTTTGTTCTCAAAGGCTCTGACTCCTTTCTGATCTGCTTTCTCTAGTCTGTGGCTTTCATTCTTACATTCCAAGGTAGCATTTAGGTTTAGGGGACAGGGAAAAGGAATACACCTAGTAAAAACAGGCAAAAAGAACATAGTAGATGCCTCCTATGATGATTTCTCAATGTTGTCACACATTTCTGACTGTATCTCCTTGACTAAAATCTAGCAACAGGACTATATTTCAGTGCAAGGGAAATTGAAAAATGTTGTCTCTTTTGGATGGCCCTTTACTTGGTCCATGGAAATACTTTTAAAATGTGGTAAAATTTTTTCTGTATTCCATGATTCTTATTTTACTCCATAAGGATGATTCCTTTTGACCATTTCTTGTGGTTTCTTCTAGAAATTGTTTGCATAACCAAACTATTTTTAAATTCCTTTATTTCTTGATTTATCAATTATAAACTCTCCCCTGAGTAGGAATTATTGTAAACTCTACTTGCCTGTGTTAATTTAATTTCAAAAGTAGAGACAAAGAAGGAAAATAATCTGAGTCTGTACCTAAATGTTAAGATGAGGAGGGCTATTCCCTGAAGACCAATACCCTTAATAAGATCTCTGGGTTCAGAAGATCCCCAAGTCCATGTTCAACTTCAATAATTTACTAGGAAGAACCCCAAGTTCAACAAAGCTCTTATGCTCACAGTTTGTTGTAGTGAAAGAATGTAGATTGAAATCAGCAATGGGAAAAAGCATTTAAGGCAGAGTCCATGAGAGATCAGGTGGGGAGCTTATACTTGCCCAGTGGAGTCATGTGGACTGCACATACTTCTCCCAGTAACCATGTGACAATATGCATGGAATGAAACCAGGAAGCTAACGTGAGTCTTGGGTATTTTTTTTTTTTTGGTAAATTAATTTATTTATTTTAATTGGACGTTAATCACTTTACAATACTGTAGTGGTTTTTGCCATAAATTCACAAGAATCAGTCATGGGGGTACATGTGTCCCCCATCCTGAACCCCTGCCCCCCTCAACTCTGTGGGAGAAGGTGAGGGTGGGATGATTTGAGAGAATAGCAATGGAACATGTATGTTACCATATGTGAAATAGATCACCAGTCCAGGTGGGAGTCTTGGGTATTTTTATTGGGAGCTGGCCACATAGACAAAACTGACCTTCCGTGTGGCCTGCTTTAACCTCAAGCTGCCCAAGAGTTCAAGTTGGTACTTACAGTGAACGGTGTCAGATCCATGGTCTCCAAAGGAGAGAATTTTACTTCGGAACCAAAGACCTGACTTCAGTCATTCAGAGCTTTCTCTGTCAAAAGTTTTAAGACAGTGAAAAAGGCAAAGAGAAAACCTCTGACAGAGACAACAGAAGAGAGCGGAGAGGGCCCCCTGGCCAGTCTTAGCAAGAGATTTATACACTTTTCAAAAGAGTGTCTCGAGGTTGTAAAGGTCTTACCAGACCCACTCCCACAACATACACCTTCAGATAACAGGATTAGTCAGAAGGTTCCCATTAAGAAAAAACAAGAAACATTGTTTTAGCATAATCATTAGTACAGAGCTTAAGGAAAAACATACCCTTGAGCAAGATGTGCTGTTTTGTTGTGTAATCATTAGCTCTGGGCTTAAAGAAAGTTAGTCTTAGACTTTTTCCATAACAACTCAGAACTTAAGAAAAAATGTCTTACGTGACTAAGACAAAAGAATGTATAAAAAAATGTTTGTGCCTTCCTCCCCCTTGAGGGACCTGGACTCCTTATCAACATATATAAGAATTAGCTCTCTCAATAATCCATGGCCCAAGCCCCCACCATAAACCATATTATTAATATAAACTATATTTGTTGTTGCTCAGTTATTAAGATATGTCTGACTCTTTGTGACCCCATGGACCATAGCAAGCCAGGCTCTTTTGTCCTCCACTATCACCTGGAGATTGATAAAATTCATGTCCATTGAGTTGGTGACGCTACTTAACCATCTCATCCCCTGCCACACCCTTCTCCTTTTGCCTTCAATCTTTCTCAGCATCAGCCTTTTCCAATGAGTCAGTTCTTTGAATCAATGAGTCAGTCAAATTATTAGACTTTCAGCTTCAGCATCAGCCCTCCGGTGAATATTCAGGGTTTATTTCCTTTAGGATTGACTGGTTTGATCACCTTGTTGTCCAAGGGACTCTTAAGAGTAGCCCAGCACCACACTTTGAAAGCATCAATTCCTTGGCACTCAGCCCTCTTTATGGCCCAACTCTCTCACCTGTATTTAAGTACTGGAAAGATCATAACTTTGACTATATGGACCTTTGATGTCAAAGTTATGTGTTTGCTTTTTAGTACACTGTCTAGGTTTTTCATAGTTTTCCTTCCAAAGAGCAAGTGTCTTTTAATTTCGTGGCTACAGTCACTGTCTGCAGGATTTGGGAGCCAAAGAAAATAGAATCTGTCACTGCTTCCACTTCTTCCCCTTCTATTTGCCTTGAAGTGATGGGACCAGATGCCATAATCTTAGTTTTCTTAATGTTGAATTTCAAGTCAACTTTTTCACTCTCCTCTTTCACCCTCATTAAGAAGCTCTTTAGTTCATCTTCACTTTCTGCCATTAGAGTGGTATCATCTGCATATCTGAGGTTGTTTATATTTCTCCTGGCAGTCTTGATTCCAGCTTGTGATTCATCTAGCCCAGCATTTAGCATAATGTACTCTGCATAGAAGTTAAATAAACATGGTGACAACATACAATTTTGTATGGACATACTTTGTTGTATTCTTTTACCAATTTTGAACCAGTCATTTTTCCCATGTCCAGTTCTGTTGCTTCTTAGCTGTCATACAGGTTTCTCAGAAGAGAGATAAGGGGGTCTGGTATTCCCATCACTATAAGAATTTTCCACATTTTGTTGTGATCCACACAGTCAAAGGCTTTAACACAGTCAGTGAAGCAGGAGTAGGTGTATTTCTAGAATTCTCTTGCTTTCTCTACAACCCAAAGAATGTTGGCGATTTGATCACTGGTTCCTCTGCCTTTACTAAACTATACGGGGTGGCCCATAGTCCCCAAGGTAAACAAATACACTGTTTTCAGACAAGACGTTTAAGGGCTTAGATGTTACCTCTCTGTTTTTGTTGTTGTTGTTGTTGTTGTTTGGTAGCTAAATCAGGTCCAATTCTTTGCAACTGCATGGAATGTACCACACCAGGCTCCTCTCTCTTCCACTGTCTCCTGAAGTTTGGTCACACTTATGTCCATTGAGTGGTTAGATGCTATCTAATCATCTCCTGGCCACAATTTTCTCCTCCTGCCTTCAATCTTTCTCAGCATCATGGTCTTTTCCAGTGAGTCATTTCTTTGCATCAGGCAGCCAAAGTATTGGAGCTTCAGCTTCCACAGAAGTCTTTCCAATGAATATTCAGGGTTGATTTCCTCTTGGATGGACTGGTTTGATCTCCTTGCAGTCCAAGGGATTCTCAAAAGTCTACCCCAGCATCTCAATATGAAAACAACAATTCTTTGGCGCTCAGCTTTCTTTGTGGTCTTCTCACTAGCGAGAGGTAAAGGGACAAACATTTCTTTGGCCAAGGTTAATCCTTTACTGTACAGAGTGTTAATGTGCTAGACAGATTACTCCACTTCTTTAAGGAGGAGTTCTTTTGATTTCCCTGGTGGCTAAGACAGTAAAGCATCTGCCTACAATGCAGGAGAACCGGTTTGATATCTGGGTTGGGAAGATCCCCTGGAGAAGGAAATTGCTACCCCCTACAGTATTCTTGCCTGAAGAATCCCATGGACAGAGGAGGCTGGTAGGCTACAGTCCATGGAATTGAAAAGAGTTGGACATGACAGAGTGCCTTCACTTTCACTTCACTTCTTTTGTTCATCCTGCTCAAAAACATACACACATTCTTTCAGGAAGGAGGAGTATGCCCATTTAGGCTCCCCTCCCCTTGTTCTTCTGACTTTTCTTTTCTTTCTGTTACATGACTTGAGACCCTCTGCAGGGTCCATCTGTGGCACCAATTTTGTATATTATGCACTGATTCTATCCCTGTTCAGCTTATCTATCAATATGATGTCATGCACTTTCCATATTTATGAAGTACATCAAATTATCTGCTACTCTAATGATTTATTTTTATCTTATCTGAACTTTTATGTATTCCCTTTTGTACTTTACCATTATTTAAACAGGGTTTAGGGAGAATTGGGATAAATACACTCAAAGATCAGTTCACTTTGCCCATCTGAGAGTTCAAATATGAACAGAGACAAGTTTTTTTGTTTGTTTTTTTAAGAAGCTATTTCCAAACACTTTACTTCTTGAAACCAAATTTATGCCTTTTTTTTTTTTTTTTTTTTGGTGGGGGGAAGTGGAGGAAGTGGGGAGGCTGCCAAGTAAATGAAAACATGGATAATCCAGCTGGACTCCAGGGAGCCTTCCTGAAACAAACCTTACCCCCCCCCCCACTCCCCTTGCGCACACACTCGTCCTCTGCTTTCCTCTTGTTTGTAGAAAAGCTTTAGTCCCCCAGTCCTCTCCTGAGTCACAAAAGCCTAGGTCAATACTTGATGATTAAAAGATTGTGAACATTTAATTACAAAAATAGCAGTTGGGCCAAGAGATCTAGTAACAGTTTGAATAATAGATTAGCCATATAGTAGTGATCACATGAACCACAGCCTTGTCTAATTTAATGAACCTGAGCCATTCCGTGTGGGGCCACCCAAGATGGATGGTTAATTGTGGAGAGTTCTGAAAGAATGTGGTCCACTGGAGAAGGGAATGGCAAACCACTTCAGTATTCTTGCCTTGAGAACCCCATGAACAGTATGAAAAGGCAAAAAGATAGGTCACTGAAAGATGAACTCCCCAGGTCAGTAGGTGCACAATATGCTACTGGAGATCAGTGGAGAAATAACTCTAGAAAGAATGAAGGGATGGAACCAAAGGAAAAACAACACCCAGTTGTAGATGTGACTGGTGACATAAGCAAGGTCTGATGCTGTAAAGAGCAATATTGCATGGGAACCTGGAATGTTAGGTCCATGAATCAAGGCAAATTGGAAGTGGTCAAGCAGGGGATGGCAAGAGTGAATGTCGACATCCTAGAAATCAGTGAACTAAGAGGGACTAGAATGGGTGAATTTAACTCAGATGACCATTATATCTACTACTGTGGGCAGGAATCCCTTAGAAGAAATGGAGTAGCCATCATAGTAAACAAAAGAGTCTGAAATGTAGTACTTGGATGCAATCTCTAAAACTACAGATTGATCTGTTTGTTTCCAAGGCAAATGATAATATCACGGTTATCCAAGTCTATGCCCCAACCAGTAATGCTAAAGAAGCTGAAGTTGAATGGTTCTATGAAGACCTACAAGACCTTTTAGAACTAACACCCCCCAAAAAATGTCTTTTTCATTATAGGGGACTGGAATGCAAAAGTAGGAAGTCAAGAAACACTTAGAATAACAGGCAAATTAGGCCTTGGAGTACAGAACAAAGCAGGACAAAGGCTAATAGAGTTTTGCCAAGAGAACACACTGGTCATAGCAAACATCCTCTTCCAACAACACAAGAGAAGACTCTACACATGGTCATCACCAGAAGGCCAACACTGAAATAAGATTGATTACATTCTTTGCAGCCAAAGATGGAGACGCTCTATATAGTCAGCAAAAACAAGACCAGGAGCTGACTGTGGCTCAGATCATGAACTCCTTATTGACAAATTCAGACTTAACTTGAAGAAAGTGGAGAAAACCACTAGACCTTTCAGGTATGACTAAATCAAATTCTTTATGACTATACAGTGGAAGTGAGAAATAGATTTAAGGGACTAGATCTGATAGACAGAGAGCCTGATGAACTATGGATGGAGGTTCATGACACTGTACAGGAGAAAGGAATCAAGACCTCCACAAAAAAAGAAATGCAAAAAAGCAAAATGGTTCTCTGAGGAGGTCTTACAAATAGCTGTGAAAAGAAGGGAAGTGAAAAGCAAAGCAGAAAAGGAAAGATATTCTCATTTGAATGCAGCATTCCAAAGAATAGCCAGGAGAGATAAGAAAGCCTTCCTCAGTGATCAATGCCAATAAATAGAGGAAAGCAATAGAATGGGAAAGACTAGAGATCTCTTCAAGAAAATTAGAGTTAACAAGGGAAAATTTCATGCAAAGATGGGCTCAACAAAGGACAGGAATTGTATGGACCTAACAGAAGCAGAAGACATTAAGAAGAAGTGGCAAGAATACACAGAAGAGCTGTACAAAAAAGACCTTTATGACCCAGATAATCACGATGTTGTGATCACTCACCTAGAGCCAGACATCCTGGAATGTGAAGTCAAGTGGGCCTTAGGGAGCTTCACTATGAACAAAGCTAATGGAAGTGATGGAATTCCAGTTGAGCTATTTCAAATCCTAAAAGATGATGCTGTGAAAGTGCTGCACTCAGTATGCCAGCAAATTTGGAAAATGCAGCAGTGGCCACAGGACTGGAAAACATCAGTTTTCATTCCAATCCCAAAGAAAGGCAATGCCAAAGAATGCTCAAACTTTCACACAATTGCACTCATCTCACACGCTAGTAAAGTGATGTTTAAAATTCTCCAAGCCATGCTTCAGCAATATGTGAACCGTGAACTTCCAGATGTTCAAGCTGGTTTTAGAACAAGCAGAGGAACCAGAGATCAAATTGGCAACATCCTCTGGGTCATTGAAAAAGCACAAGAGTTCCAGAGAAACATCTATTTCTGCTTTATTGACTATGCCAAAGCTTTTGACTATGTGTATCATAATAAGCTGTGGGAAATTCTGAAAGAGATGGGAATACCAGACCACCTGACCTACCTCTTGAGAAACCTGTATGCAGTTCAGGAAGCAACAGTTAGAACTGGACATGGAACAGCAGACTGGTTCCAAATAGGAAAAGGAGTATGTCAAGGCTGTATATTGTCACCCTGCTTATTTAACTTATATGCAGAGTACATCATGAGAAATGCTGGGCTGAAAGAAGCACAAGCTGGAATCAAGATTGCTGGGAGAAATATCAATAACCTCAGATATGCAGGTGACACCACCCTTATGGCAGAAAGTGAAGAAGAACTAAAGAGCCTCTTGATGAAAGTCAAAATGGAGAATGAAAAAGTTGGCCTAAAGCTCAACATTCAGAAAACGAAGGTCATGGCATCCAATCCCATCAGTTCATGGCAAATAGTTGGGGAAACAGTGGAAACGGTGTCAGACTTTATTTTTCTGGGATCCAAAATCACTTCAGATGGTGATTGCAGCCACAAAATTAAAAGACGCTTACTCCTTGGAAGGAAAGTTATGACCAACCTAGATAGCATGTTAAAAAGCAGAGACATTACTTTGTCAACAAAGGTCCATCTAGTCAAGCTTGTAGTTTTTCCAGTGGTCATGTATAGATGTGAGAGTTGGACTATAAAGAAAGCTGAGCACTAAAGAATTGATGCTTTTGAACTGTGGTGTTGGAGAAGACTCTTGCGAGTCCCTTGGACTGCAAGGAGATCCAACCAGTCCATCCTAAAGGACATCAGTCCTGGGTGTTCATTGGAAGGACTGATGTTGAAGCTGAAACTGCAGTACTTTGGCCACCTGATGCAAAGAGCTGACTCATTAGAAAAGACACTGATGCTGGGAAAGATTGAGGGCAGGAGGAGAAGGGGATGACAGAGGATGAGATGGTTGGATGGCAGATGGTTTGGGTGGACTCCAGGAGTTGATGATGGACAGGGAGGCCTGGTGTGCTGAGGTTCATGGGGTCGCAAGGAGTCAGACATGACAGAGTGGTTGAACTGAACTGAAATCACAGAAACTTTGGTTCCTCCTGGAAGGGCATAAATAACAGCATCTGATGCACATTCTTGAATTGTTTTGCAGATACTAAACTCCTTACCAAATGGAAGAAGTTAACTACATAATAACCTTGAACATGTAGTCCCTGAGACTGGTTGGAACCAGAGGCAGATGATTGAGATTCCTGGAGCACCACCCTGTTACCCACCACCAACCAGCTAGAAGAGACTGACCCACGCTAGCACTGCTACAAATTTGCCTTTAAAAACTCTTCCTGAAATCCTTCAGAGTTTGTGTGTTTTGGGCACCAAATCATTTTCCTTGCTTGGGACTTATGATAAATGTTCCTCTACTCCAAAATCTCGTGTTTCAGTTTGTTTAGCCTCACTGTGCATTGGGCATATGAACTTGGGTTCAATAACACCTATGTGAAGTCATATTGTGGAGCCCTGTTAAGAGCTTCCATGTTCTGGTACATCATCATGATGGATATTAGGTTCTTTTGCAGATTAAAAATGTCTACAAATTATTTGACACTCCTATCATTGAGAAAAAAGTCTGTCTTCTTTCCTTGAATCTTGGTGTATTTTGACCAATAAAATATAGTGGAATTTTTTCCATGCTAATTTCCTAGTCCAGGCCTTAAAATACTGGCAGTTTCTCCATGCTGTGTCTTGGAAATGCTTGGTCTTGAAGAAGCAAGCCATTACATTAGATTACAACTGTAAGAATATGATGCTGTGAGGAAGCCCAAGCCAGCCAAGGCTACATGGAAAAAAAGAAAGAAATGCCTACACAATTCCAGTTGTTTCAGCTATCAGAGTTAAGATATAAGGCACATGAGTGAGGAAGCCACTTGGATATTCCATCCCCAGAAAATACATTATGGAGAGGAACCAAATAAACTAATTGACAGTCAAAATTGAAGCTCCAGAAACAGGACCCTAATCCAACCCTCTCAGCAACCTTCAGACATTTAAGTCATGACAGCTGAAGTCCTTGTTATCTTGGAGAAGAAATGAACTATCTTCTCTATGTTTTCAAATTCCTGACACACACAATTGTGAGTATAGCAAAAGCTCTGTCTTTTTAGTTGAAACAGATTCAGAGAGGTTTGTTATGCACCAATAGAAAGCTAAAACAGGTTCTATGAGCCAAGGATTTTCTTTTTTGACTTTTCTATTAGTAATGTAAAGCTAACTATGTTCATTTCCAGCTCCCCCCTCCCCCCAACTCCCCTCTCTAGAGAAGAATACTAGAGATCAGAGGTAAAGAAGGCATTTTCCATATATAGGATTTTATTCCTTTACATTTTCTGAAGCTTATTATATTTGTAGTCCAATAGATAATGTTATAAGATTTATTTTTAGTTTATCAATCAATGAATTAGGATATTGCATCATTTATAACATGTTAAATGATGCATAAATGTAATGCAATACAAGTAAGATGTGATAAACTGTAGAAATGTATATATCAATTTGATTCAATATATTCACAGTTTTTTTTGCCCTCTGTCAGTGTGATTGCCTTTGAATAATCCATGTCTCTAATTATCCTTTCCTCTGCTTTGCATATAAATAGCTAATTAGATAGTGTCCCTGTCAGCTGTGAAGTATATAATATCTGAAGACATACTCCTTTAGAAACTTAATTTGGGATAACAGATTGTGTGAACCAATTGAAACACCACAAATTCAAGTTTGGTAAATCATTTGATGATTTAATTTGAAGTCAGAAATGTCACACATGAATCAAAATATTGGTCAAAGAAATGTACTTATTTTGAAAAATTCTACCTTGGCCTTAAGATTTTCCTTCTTCTTGCTTTACGTCAATCCAAAATGTCGTAGCAAAAAGAAATATTAAATTTCTTTTCCTTAAAAGAATGGAATTTAAGAAAACTACCAAGTGGGTGAAAAAAGCAAGGACTAAGTCCTATTCCTCAGGTGTAAGGGCCACTAATCCTGTTTATTAGTAGTGTCATAAGCACTTAGAACATGTGGAGGTTTTACTGAATTCAGTTTTTTATAGGCACAAGTCTATCCAAGAAATAGTACTTTTAAGAAATAACTGCCAAACATGAATGCTGTACTCGGTGTTAGTGGCAGAAGAGAATGTCAAACTATTAGTAAACTCTGTCAGGAATTCTGTGACGGGACATCTCCAAGATCTCTAAAAATAAGAATTGCATTGTCTTTCCTTGTGGAAAGGACCAGAGTGAGATTCTTCAATAAAAATGCTTAGTTTGGAAGCCAATTAGATCTTGTTCATCTCCAGGGGTACTAGTTGTCTTATTGGCTGAAAACGTCAGAAACTTAATTTGGTTTACTTAAGCAGATAGGGGATTTATAAGAAGGGTTTGTGGAAAGTGCTCATATTGGAAGTTTCATGGATGCAACTTCAGTAGGAACCAAAAGAGATCAAACACAGCCAAGTTCCAAATCTGCTCCGGAAAAATGGCTCCAGGGACTGTCACCGTGGGTCATGCATGGCCCCCATAAAAATTGACTGCCCTGGACACTCATTACCATACTCTTGATTTTGTGGGTGAATTCCACTTGACCTTAAGCCTTTACATCACTACTCCACTATTCAAAGCCCCTGGTGAGAGCACCTGAAAGGCCGTACATGTCCAGACCAAACTCTAGATACCAGACAGGAAGAGAATCTGCTTCTCTTCGGAGTTCTTAGTGAGGAGGCAGGAAATTCTCTAGTTAATTAGAAGGCCTCAGCTCTATAAACAGAGCTCAAGTCTGGGTCAAGAGTGAGTTCCTGAATTGAGACCTCAGACCCCATCACCTCCACCCTCATTAACTGTCTTGATCTATTTTCTAATTATCTTGTCCACTACTCTAAGTCACGTCCAAATCTTAACATCAACCCAAATTTCAACCGATCCACAATTTCAATTTTGTATACAATCTCACTCTTCTATTTTTTGTTTTATTTTTTAATTTACTTTTTATTTTATATTGGAGTATAGTTGATTTACAATGATCAGAATCATCACTGATTATTAAAAAAAAAAGACAATGAATTGACAATCTTTAAGTGCAAGAAGAAAAAAAAAGATAACCCAGAATTCTACACCAAATTAAAGCAAACTACATTGTTAGACAGACGTAAGTTGAGATAATTCTTTTACAGAAGATCTACATATATTAATCACATTTATTTTAAAAAATTTTCTTAGTGTATAGTTGATTAAAAACTTTGTGTTAGTTTCAGGTATACAACAAAGTGATTCCATTATACATATACATATATCTATTATTTTTCAGGTTCTTTTCCTATATAGGTTGTTATAGAATATTGAATAGAGTTCCTGTGCTCTAGGTCTTTGTTGATTATTGTGTACAGAGTAGTGTGTATATTCTTCTATTACTCCAATTTCAACAATTCTTTACTCAAATGAGACTGCAATATATTTTTCCTGCCACTTTTTCCTCTAATCTCCAATTGTTTCCTAATATCCTTTCTTCTCTTTTTATCCAACTCCAATTCTGTGGTCAATCATTTTATTCACTTATTTAAATCTTTACCCCACTGCCCTGTCTCGAAATTTTAAAATTAACTCGACAAAATCACAACTCTGGTAAATTCAACTCTCTGCCAACTCTGTACCTGCATCAATGCTAATAAATATGGCTACATGAAAGTGAAAGTGAAAGTCGACCAGTCGTGTCGACTCTTTTTGACCCCATGGACTATACAGTCCATGTATTCTCCAGGCCAGAATACTGGAGTGGGTAGCCTTTCCCTTCTCCAGGGGATCTTCCCAACCCAGGGATCGAACCCAGGTTTCCTGTATTGCAGGCAGATTCTTCCCCAGCTGAGTCACAAGGGAAGCTGTGTCATGTTGGAAGATCTCATTTTAAATGAGAGCACGCACAATGCCAAGTGTGCTCTTAACGTTGCTACATAATCATAAGATATCTCCTTAGTCCATTTACTTCCCAGTCCTTTAGAAGCTTATTCATAGCTTGAGTTTCCTCCTCAAACCACCTATACCTATTTCGCCAGCCATATTGTCTAGCATTTGCTTATTCTTAGACTGATGTTGCTATTTTTAATAGTTGATATAGCAATCAGTTCAGTTCAGTTCAGTTGCTCAGTAGTGTCCAACTCTTTGTGACCCCATGAATCGCAGCACACCAGGCCTCCCTGTCCATCACAAACTCCTGGAGTTTACTCAAACTCATGCCCATCGAGTCAGTGATGCCATCCAGCCATCTCATCCTGTCGTCCCCTTCTCCTCCTGCCCCCAATCCCTCCCAGCAATAGGTTGTGCTAATTAAGAAAACATATTTTCTACTTGATTATTTCTGGCAATATCTATGCTATAGTTTATTTTGCTTTTTTTTTTTCTTTAACTCAACTGGTTTACTATGTAGGGAAAGTAAAAATAGGGAAAGAGCAAATTAGCCAAGATGGCATGGTCCTGCTCTCTCACCCCATGGCCTCTTGCTCTTGCCCCTGATTTTGTAAATAAGGATTATGCACCAGCTGAGATCACTTATAGCACTGCACATGCACATCACGAGGTTCTTGCTTGGTCACTGGCTCCTTTGAACCATGAGCTTCACCATTAGAGCCCTGGCTTCTGCTGCTGCATTGGGGCCACACTGGAGCAGCATCATGGTCATGTTATATGAGATCATCTTGGGCTACCTTATGGTTATGTTGTGGCTGCTGCTCTGACTGCTCTGTCAGCCAGGAGGGAGGCTGTGTGATGGCTTCTGTGCCAGCCAGGAGAGAATAAACGTGTCTGCAATTCCTATGGCTCCTCGCATCTTCTTCCAGCCTCTTACCTGGCACCTTTCCCACCCTGGGTTCGGCAAGCAGTGCAGACACTGAACAGCAAGACAATTGGTGCTATGAACAGGAGCGACAATACACTATATCATCTATATTTTGAATAACTATTTTGCTATTTGGAAATTTACAGAAAAACCATAATATGACATGCAAATGTGAGTTAAATCTTTTTCTTTTCAATATTATATTTCTAGTTCATTTTTAGTGGTTTGGTTGCAGTGTTTCAAAAGTTCTTGCTATTTGTTGTAAGTTAAGTTCTGCTTAGTCAAGGAATTTTCCATCTATTTCTAGATTGATAACTGTTTTTTAACAGAAAAAAGGCATACCTCAGAGCACACATTTAAAAAGCTAACTGGAAGTGCAATATACATGACTGGAATTTTTCTGCTTATGGACTCAGCTTTAGACTGTCGAGACTGAAAGCTATTTGTTGTCTACAGAATCACCAAATGCCTTTATGCTGAGCTGTACTTTCCATAAGGCTATTCAAATGAGGTGGGGAAAAATCAATAATTAATTTGCATCTGTGATGTAAGTATACAGTTGCTGGCATTTTGTATGTGATAAAGAAGTTGAAATCTAACTGTATATTATATATACTTGTACTTAATCTCCAAATTTCAAGTTTTCTTTGAGTCCTGAATTTTTTTAAAGTCAATTGCCCCTAAGAACAAAACTCTGATTTTGTACCTAAAAAAAGAGCCAGGGTAATAGCTGACTGGTGTGGGAGGGTTAGACTGTGTCGTATACTGACTTCTAGATGAGCTTCTATGTTTTCAGCCTGTCACCACTTTTCAGCCTTCTTCTATATAGAAGAATTTCTGAATTCTAAATTGTGGGATTTTTTTCCAAAGTTACTGCTGAAAATCTTTTCTTTGCATATCCTCTTCAGTATGCACTCTAGTCTGTGAATTCTTCTGCCATTGTAAATTGGCTTCTATTCCTTTATTTACTTTTAGCCTTTAAAAATTTTGTCAAAATCTCTGATCTGTAGATGCCTCTATTTCTATTCTCTTTTCCTTGTGTACTGATAATGACTTTTATTTTTATTTATTACAGTTTTACTGAGTTGTCTGGAGAAAAGGGAGACAGAATGTTTGGTCAGTCTGCCATTTTAAGCTGAAGTAACTTTCATTTTATAAGTTTCATAACTGAATTGTCTATATGGTTTAGAGTTAATTATATATTATGCATTTTACTATTAATATATTCTTTTGTTCTCTTCTCTCTTGGATTCACTATTTTTCTGGGGAATATACTTTAATAATTAATCAAGGAGAAGGAATTAATTTCAAGCTTCCTGATTTCTTGAACTTCTGAAAATGTGTTTCTTTTGCTTTTTCATTTGAATATAATTTAGATGAATTCAAAATTCTTCATAACGTAGGCAACTTTGAATGTTTTCTAGAGTAGAGGAAATTTGTATTTTTCTCTTTCTGTTAGCTTATAAAATTTTCCATTTGTTCTTGAATGCTAAGTCATTTCAGTCATGTCTGACCCTTAAGCTCTATGGACTGCAGGCTCCCAGGTTCCTCTGTCCATGGGATTCTCCAAGCAAGAACACTGGAGTGGGTTGCCATGTCCTCCTCCAGGAGATCTTCCAGACCCAGGGATCGAACTGGCATCTAATTATGTTTCCCGCATTAGATTGCTGGGGTTTTTTTTTTGTTTTTGTTTGTGTTCTTGTTGTTGCTTTTACCACTAGTGCCACTTGGAAAGCCCCCACTAGTTCTTAAAAAGTAACAAATGTCACCACGATGTGATTGTTTTTTTCAATAACAATAAGCTTTCACTGATTCTATATAAGACCTCAAAACCTTCCTTAGATTAAGGATTTTAAGAAATCATTATTTCTTTGACTATTTTCTATCCATTCATTTCTTACATCTATTCTCTACTTCTCTTAACTTAAATATATATACAATTTCCTATATTTTTTTGACCTGTATTTTGAGAAAATTCCTGCCTTGACCTTTAGTGTATTGATTTTTTTTTTCAGCAGGAGCAATTCTATTATTTGGCCTTCATATAAGTTCTTAACTGCATCCCCCACCTCCACCCCCATGCCCCAACAGCCACTATGACCTGCCAATTGCTTCATAAAAGAATTCTCCAAAACTTACTGGCTTAAAAAAGTTTCTTACAGCTTCTCTGTGTCTGGAGTCCAACTAAGGCTTAATTATATTCTTCTGCTTCAAGGTTTTTCACAAGATGGCAGCCACGGGTTGGCTCAGACTGTAATAAAGAGTCTGCCCTCAATGCGGAAGACCCAGTTTTGATCCCTGGGTCGGGAAGAATTCCTGGAGAAGGAAATGGCAACCCGCTCCAGTATTCTTGCCTGGAGAATCCCATGGATGGAGGAGCCTGGCGGGCTACAGTCCATGTGGTTTGAAAGAGTTCGACACGACTGAGCGACTTCACTTTCTGCTTTAAGATTTTTTCACAAGATGGCAGTCAAGGTTTTGTCCAGGAATGACATTTCATCTGAATGTTTGAATGAGGGAATATCTACTTTCAAATTCACTCATGTGATTGTTGGCAAGATGCAAATCTTCGCATTATCGGACAAAAGGATTCAGTTTCTTGCTAATCACTGACTGGTGAGTCCCTCAGTTCACTGCTATACGGGCTTCTCCTTATGTCAGTTGACTTTCATCCGAGTGAGCAAGCATGGAGACAAAAGGAGAGGAAGGTAGAAGCCATAGTCTCCTTGAAAATTTATCTTTGAAGCACTAAAATCCATTAATTTTGCCATATTCTCTGTGTTAGAAGAAAATCACTAGCTCCAGCCTGAAGGCAAAGAATTAAGGCAATACTGGAAGTTAGGGGTTATTTGGAGCCATCCTGAAGCCCTGTCAAGCACCTGTTACCCATTACATTGATTTTAAGGTTAATAGCTAAAAATTATCATTGCTTTTAAAATAGTGATCAGTTAATTTTTAATAAATGTTAAATCCTTCTGAATCTTTTAGAGGATATAATTATAATCAGTTTGAGCATCTCTTCTGATTCTTACAACTACTATTTTTGTCAGTGGTCAGTTATGATTGTCTGGTTGGCTTATGATCATTGTATACTTAGCTTTGCACATTTACAATTAAAAGACTACTTTGATCAGTACACAAGGTCCTCAACATGTGAAAAAGCTGCATGCTGCTGGTGGTGGATACAGATTCCAGTTTTAAGACCCTGGCTTGCATGCTCATGCAGAGAGAAATTGAGTGAAGGCAGAGCCTGGTGGGTCCACATAACATTTGTCTCCTGAGCACAGTAGAAAAGTTATTTGTGAAACTCTTCTTTTTCTCTCTAGAACCAAGGCTCATGCTGGGTTTTTCTGCTTCTAAATAGAGAAACCTATTTGAGAGTTAACCCGAGGGCAGCCACTCTGAGAGGAGCTTCATGAAGTTATTTCTCTGGTCTTTAATTAATTACATGAGCCCCATGGCTCACTGAATTTTTCAGTCCTTCTGGCTTTGATTTGAGGTTCAGCCATTGCTTTTCCAGGAAAAACTTCTTTATGAGGTTCTGTGTCTCTTTCATGTAGATATTCTCAGAGTTTCTTTATCTGTTGGGTTTTCTAGTGAATCTCAATATATCTCCTTTTCAATCCAGAGTTTCTTTAAATCTTGGTCTTTAAATAAAACACTTTCTGGTATTCTGGATGGTGGAAATAGTCCTCTAAGTTTGACTAGGCTTTAAATGGACTTGGCTTCCCTGGTGGCTCAGATGGTAAACAATCTGCCTGCAATGCAGGAAACCTGGGTTTAATCCCTGGGTGAGGGAAATCCTCTGGAGAAGGGAATGGCTACTCGCTCCAATATTCTTTACTTGAGAATTTCATGGACAGAGGAGCCTGGTGGGTCACAAAAAGTTGGACATGACTGACTGACAGACAGTTTTTGTTCACTTACGGACTCTAGGGCCTGAATCTATCTTTTCTTAGAGCTTTTACTTGCCATGCTCCCTAAACTGCAGACACACATATTTGTGTGTATGACAAGTGTCACTGAAGATTTCTGGAAATAGAAGGTGTTTATGTTAAAGCAAAACAAATTTTAAAATGTGTTTTTAAATACTTAATTACATAAAAATCTGACCAACTAGAATTTTTCATAAAATACTTTAATCTGTAGACCTTAATTCTGTCATTTTGCCACACCCTACGTTGTCTCTCACATTTGGAATCAAACCTCACACCTGCCAGAGATGCTTAAAGGGCACAAACAAAATCTCGTGTCCACCAGGACCAAAGGAAAGGAGCAGTGAACTTCTCAAGAGACTGAGCCAGACTAGCCTGTGACTGTTTGAGGGCCTCCTGCAGAGGCATGTTTCAGCAGTGGCCTACAGTGGGGACAGGGGTCCTGGCAGCAGCGATCCTGAGAGGCGTGGTGTGTGGCCTAAGTCCTCTTGGAGGAGGTCACCCCTATGTTAGCCCCACTATAGAGCTGCTGAGCCGATGACCCACACACTGGAGAACAATTACACCAAAGAAGTTCTCACACTACTGTGAAATTTCTAGGCCCCCACAACAGATTTCCTAATCTGGGGGGATTCAGCAAAGGGACTGAGAATCCCCAGGGAACTTGACTTTGAAGGTCAATGGGATTTGATTAGAGAACTTCCACAGGGCTGGGAAAACAGAGACTCTTGGAGGGCACAAACAAAACCTTGTGAGCACCAGGAGCCAGGAGAAGGGAACAGTGACCCCCACAAGAGATTGAGTCAGACTTGGCTGTGAATGTTTTGGAGTCTCTTGCAGAGGCATGGGTCAACAGTGGCTTGCCTCAGGGACAGAGACAATCCTAGGAGGCAGACTGGTATAAGTTCTTTTGTAGGTGATTGCCATTACCACCATTATCTCTACCATAGACTGGCCTGAGGCCCAATTACAGAGAGATGACACAGCCCCACCCATCAGCAGAAAATTGGATCATTGAAAAAGCAAGAGAGTTCCAGAAAAACATCTACTTCTTAATTGACTATGCCAAAGCTTTTGACTCTGTGGATCACAAAAAACAGTGGAAAATTCTTAAAGAGATGGGCATACCAGATCATTTTTCCTGCCTCCTGAGGAATCTGTGTGCAGATCAAGAAGCAACAGTTAGAAGTGGACATGGATCAACACATGAAACAATGAACTGGTTCCAAATTGGGAAAGGAGTCCATCAAGTTTGTATATTGTCACCCTACTTATTTAACTTATATGCAGAGTACATCATGAGAAATGTTGGGCTGGATGAAGCACAAGCTAAAATCAAGATTGCCAGGAGAAATATCAATAAGCTCAATATCAATATCAATGCAGATGACACCACCCTTATGGCAGAAAGCAAAGAAGAACTAAAGAGTCTCTTGATGAAAGTGAAAGCGGAGAGTGAAAAAGTTGGTTTAAAACTCAACATTCAGAAAATTAAGATCACTGCATCCAGTCACATCACTTCATGGCAAATAGATGAGGAAACAATGGAAATAGTGACAGGCTTTATTTTTGGGGGGTTCCAAAATCACTTCAGATGGGACTGCAACCACGATATTAAAAAGACCATTGCTCCTTGGAAGAAAAGCTATGACCAACCTCAACAGCATATTAAAAAGCAGAGACATTACTATGCCAACAAAGGTCCATCTAGTCAAAGCTATGGTTTTTCCAATAGTCATGTATGGATGTGATAGTTGGGCTATAAAGAAAGCTGAGCACTGAAGAACTGATGCTTTTGGACTGTGGTGTTGGAGAAGACTCTTGAGAATTTCTTGTACTGCAAGGAGATCCAACCAGTCCATCCTAAAGGTAATCAGTCCTGAATATTCATTGGAAGGACTGATGCTGAAGCTGAAACTCCAATACTCTGGCCACCTGATGCAAAGAACTGACTCGTTTGTAAAGACTGATGCTGGGAAAGATTGAAGACAGGAAGAAAGGAGACGACAGAGGATGAGATGGCTGGATGGCATCAGCGACTTGATGGACATGAGCTTGAGCAAGCTTCATAAGTTGGTGATGGACAGGGAAGCCTGGCATGCTACAGTCCATGGTGTCACAAAGAGTTGGACACAACTGAGCAACTGAACTGAACTGAATTAAGCATGGCCTTGCCCACCAGAGCAAGACCCTGCTTCCCCCACAGCTAGTCCCTCCCATCAAAAGTTTGCACAAGTCTTTTATCTTCATCCATCAGAGGAAAAACAGAATGAAAACTGCAGTCACAGAAAACTAACCAAAATGGTCATATGTTTGTGTAATTTAATCAAGTTTTAAACCAAGCCATGTAGAGCCACCCAAGATGAATGAGTCATAGTGGAGACCTCTGAAAAAAAGTGGTCCACTGGAGAAAGTAATGGTAAACCACTTCAGCATTCTTGCCTTGAGAACCCATCCATGAACATTATGAGAAAGCAAAAAGATATGACATTGAAAGATGAACATCCCCCATTAGTAGGTGTCCAATATACTAACAGAAAATGCAAAGAAATAGCACCAGAAGGAATAAAGAGACTGAGACAAAGTGGAAATGATGCCCAGTTTTGGAAGTGTCTGGTGGTGAAAGCAGAGTCTAATGTTGTAAAGAACAATATTGCATAGGACCTGGAATGTTAGGTCCACGAATCAAAGTAAACTGGAAGTGGTCAAACAGGAGATGGCAAGCGTGAGCATCGAAGGTTTAGAAATCAGTGAACTAAAATGGATGGGAATGAAGAATTTACCTCAGATGAACATTTTATCTACTACTGTGGGCAAAAGTCCATTAGAAGAAATGGAGTCACCCTCATAGCCATCAAGAGAGTCCAAAATGCAATACTTGAGTGTTATCTCAAAAATGACAGAATAATATCTGTTCATTTCCAAGGCAAACCATTCAATAACAGAGTAATTCAAGTCTATGAACAAACCACTGTTGCCAAAAAAGCTGAAGCTGAATGGTTCTATGAAGATCTATGATACTCTGAAAGTGCTGGACTCAATATGCAAGCAAATTTGGTAAACTCAATAGTGGCCACAGGACTGGCAAAGTTAAGTTTTCATTCCAGGCACAAAGAATTGCAGTGCCAAAGATGTTCAAACTACCTCACAATTGCACTCATTTAATATTCTAGCAAGGTAATGCTCAAAATCCTTCAAGCTAGGCCTCAATAGTGCATGAATAGAGAGCTTCCAGATGTACAAGCTGGATTTAGAAAAGGAAGAGGGAAAAGAGATCAAATTGTTAACATCCACTGGATCATAGAAAAAGCAAGGGAATTCCAGAAAAAAATTTGTTTCTACTCCATTGATTAAAGCCTTTGACTGTGTGCATCACAAGAAACTGGAAAATTCTTCAAGAGATGGGTATACCAGACCACTTTACCTGCCTCCTGTGAAACCTGTATGCAGGTCAAGAAGCAACAGTTAGAACCAGACATGGAACAATGGACTGGTTCATAATTGGGGAAGAAGTAAATCAAGGCTGTATATTGTCACCCTGCTTATTTAACTTATGTGCAGAGTACATCAGGAGAAATACCAAGCTGGATGAAACACAAGTTGGAATCAAGATTGCAGGGAGAAATATCAATAACCTCAGATATGCAGATGACACCACTCTAATGGCATAAAGTGAAGAGGAACTAAAGAGACTCTTGAAAAAAGTGAAAAAGGAGCATGAAAAAGTTAGCTTAAAACTCCACATTCAGAAAACTAAGATCATGGGATCTGGGCCCATTGCTTCATGGCAAATAGTTGGGGAAACAATGGAAACAGTGACAGAATATTTCTTGTGCTCCAAAATCATTGTGGATGGTGACCTTAGCCATGAAATCAAAAGATACTTTCTCTTTGAAATAAAAGCTATGATAAACTTAGACAGCATATTAAAAAACAGAGACATCACTTTACCAACAAAGGCCTATACAGTCAAAGATACCGTTTTTCTATTAGTTATGTACTGATGTGAGTTGTTGGACCTTAAATAATGCTGAGTGCTGAAAAACTGATGTTTTTGAATTGTGGTGCTGGAAAAGACTCTTGAGAGTCCCTGGACAACAAGGAGATCAAACCAGTCAATCTTAAAGGAAATCAACCCTGAATATTCACTGAAGGAACTGATGCTGAAGCTGAAGCTCCAATACTTTGGCCACCTGCTGAGAAGTGCTGACTCATTAGTAAAGATCCTGATGCTGGGAATGATTGAAGGCAAGAGAAGGGGATGACAGAGGATGAGATGGTTGGATGGCATCACAGATTCAATGGACAATAGTTTGAGCAAACACAGGGAGATAGTGAAGGACAGGGAAGCCTGGCGTGCTACAGTCCATGGGATCACAAAGAGTCAGACACGACTCCGCAACTGAACAACAGTTATATCTCTCAGTATATTTCTTATCCTTCTTATAACTGTTGTTTTTCCAAGTGCATTGTTTCTCATCTGGATTCTCCTCAATCCCATTTCCAGAGAAATTTAGCTTTCAATTCATAACGCAGTTCTACAACCAATTTTGCATAACCAAGACCCTATGTTCTCTGAACAGAGGACTGTCAGCTCAAAGGCTCATCCTTGACTGAGTACAGAGAAGTAATCAGGGCTTTGGGATTCTGATTTCCCATTCTACTTTTGAAAATAAGCAACTCTATGTAGTTTGTATTATGCATTTAATTTCATTATAGTACAGTTGAAATTGATTTTGAAAAAATCATTTTTAAATGCCTGAGAGTATAACTAAAAGCCAGAGAATATTTCAGCCTTAGTTTTTCTGCCAGTTATTCTGTTATTGAAAATGCTATGTTGTGATAGAATCAATATAACAAAACAGTATACTAAATCTCCTTTTTATTCCTTATGGATTTCCTTTGCTTTTATTTTTATCCGGATAAGTTCAGGATGCCTAGCTAAGTTATTTCCATATACTTTTCAAACAGAACAATAGATACATTTAGAAATTAATTTGTTTCCTTATGTCTTAAAGTAAATGGAGAAGAAACAGTCCAAGCTGGTGGTGTATGAAAACTTCGACTTCATCTCCACTCACAGACACAGTGTATTTACAGCTACTTATAGAATAGTTTTTCCTCCGAAAAGGCTGTGAGAGCTACATAAGCAGCAGCACCTCCACAACACAAGAGGCCCATGGAGGAAGGCAGGAGAGTCAGAGGCATGGGCCCACCTTGGACCTTGCCCCAGATGCAGTGACCCACAATCAGGAGGGATCCCCCCAAATCCAAAACTCTAACTTGAGAAGTGAAGGGATTTTTTCCCACTATCAGACACCCTGACCCTTGGAAGCTGACACTGAAAAGATGATCCCCCCAAAACATCCTGTTTGGAAAATTAATGGGGATTCAGTTCAGTTCAGTTCAGTTCAGTTCAGTTGCTCAATCGTGTCCAACTCTTTGAGACCCCATGAATTGCAGCACTCCAGGCCTCCCTGTCCATCACCAACTCCTGGAGTCCACTCAAACTCATGTCCATCAAGTCGGTGATGCCATCCAGCCATCTCATCCTCTGTCATCCCCTTCTCCTCCTTCCCTCAATCCCTCCCAGCATCAGGGTCTTTTCCAATGAGTCAACTCTTTGCATAAGGTGGCCAAAGTATTGGAGTTTCAGCTTCAGCATCAGTCCTTCCAATGAACACCCAGGACTGATCTCCTTTAGGATGGACTGGTTGGATGTCCTTGCGGTCCAAGGGACTCTCAAGAGTCTCATCCAACACCATAGCTCAAAAGCATCAATTCTCCAGTGCTCAGCTTTCTTTACAGTCCAACTCTCACATCAATACATGACCACTGGAAAAACCATAGCCTTGACTAGATGGACCTTTGTTGGCAAAGTAATGTCTCTGTTTTGTAATATGCTTTTGAGGTTGGTCATAACTTTCCTTGCAAGGAGTAAGCATCTTTTAATTTCATGGCTGCAGTCACATCTGCAGTGATTTTGGAGCCCCCCAAAATAAAGTCTGACACTGTTTCCATTGTTTCCCCATCTATTTGCCATGAAGTGATGGGGCCAGATGCCATGATCTTAGTTTTCTGAATGTTGAGCTTTAAGCCAACTTTTCACTCTCCTCTTTCACTTTCATCAAGAGGCTTTTTAGTTCCTCTTCACTTTCTGAATTAAGACCAGGAAAGTCATAAAACTACAAGGAATGGTGGTCCTACTCTTAAAAGCCTCTTGCACAAACCCTCTGGCAGAGCTTCAGCAAAAAGCAACAGATTAAAAGTGCAGAGACTAATTTTAAAGCAACCTTAGTTGAGGTAGGAACCTGCAGGGACCTGCTGGTGATGGAATCTACTGGCACCATTTTTGGTGCCCTCTCCAAATTCCTTCTGGTGCTGGAGTCAAGCAACAACTGGGCTCAGTGAGCACCTGAGCCACCCTCCCTGTCAGCAGGCAAGCTGCAACCATGCTGGGAAGACAAGTCCCCTAACTCCACCTCTCCTGTGCGAAAGCCAGACCACAGCTGGGCTAGGCAAGAGCCCTGAGTCCTGCCCTCACCACTAGGCAGCCAAGCCACCATCAGCCCAGATCAGTGCTGAAGCTCCTCCCACAAGTGACTGAATCACATCAGGGACAGACAAGTGACTCAAACCTGCCCTTTCTACACAGCGGCCGAGCCACAACAGGGTGAGCAAACGTCATGATTCCTGTCCTCCCCAGGCAGCAGCCGTGGCCGTGTCACAGCTAGTGAGTTCACGGAGCCCACACAAAAGATGCCCATAGAATGCCTGGCTCTGGTGACCAGGGGAGATCGCACTTCTGGGCCACACAAAACAGCTCCTACATGAGACCAATCTTTCAAGAATGAGGGAAGTACCTGGTTACCCTAACACATATAGACAAACACAAGCAAATTGAGGAAACAAGGAAAGGTCTTAATGAAACAGACATAAATGACCTACTCGATAAAAGGTTCAAAAAAAATTTATAAGTAAAAAATAGTTCACTGATGTTGGTAAAAGAATGAATGAACACAAAACTTCAACAAGAAGACAGAAAATATAAGTAGCAAACAGCAATTATATCTGAACTGAAACATGTTAGAAAGGTTCAATAGCAGAGTGGATGAGACAGAAGAATGAATCAGTGAGCTGGAAAACAATGCAATGGAACTCCCCAAAGAGAGCAACAAAATGAAAAAAAGAATTAAAAGAGGTAAAAATAACTTTATGGAATTGTAGGACGGCATCATCATGTCATTCACATTATAGGGGTTCTGAAGGAGAAGAGAGAAAGGGTCAGAAAAATTATTTGGGGAAAAAAAAGTGGCTGAAAACTTTCATAATCTGAGGAAGGAAACAGACATCCAACTTTAGGAAGCCTAGAGAGTTTCAAATAACATGAACTAGAAGCAAGGTATTTGTGATCTGAAAGCTGTAAGGCATTGATGAAAGAGATTAAAGGCAACACAAACAAATGAGTGATATACTGTTGATTTCTGCCATACAACAATGTGAATCAGCCATACGTATACACATATCGCCTACAACTTTGTCAAGTGATTATCCTCCAATTAAAAACTTTAAAAAATGATATATCGTGCTCAGGAATTGAAATAATATTGTTAAAATGCTCATACTATACAAAAAAAGTGAAAGTGAAAGTTAGTCACACAGTTGTGTCCAACTCTTTGCAATTCCATGGACTGTAGCCTGTTCAGTTCCTCTGTCCATGGATTCTCCACACAAAAGTACTGGAGTGGGTTACCATTTCCTTCTCCTTGGGATCTTCTTGACTTGGGGATCAAACCCAGGTCTCCTGCATTGCAGGCAGATTCTTTACCAGTTGATTCACTAGGAAAGCCCATCCATGCTACACAAAGCAATTTACAAATTCAATTCAATTCTCATCAAAATAACATGAAAATTTCCACAGAACTAGAACAAATAATTGTAAAATTTGTATGGAGCCACAGAAAGACCTCTAATAGCCAAAACTATCTTGAGAAAGAAGAACAAGGCTGGGCATATCATGCTTCCTGATTTCAAACTGTTGCAAAGTTACAGTAATCAAAAAGTATTGTGGTGGCACAAAAACAGACATATGTAAATCAATGAAAGAGAATAGAGAGCCCAGAAATAAGCTCACACACACACACAGTCAATTAACCTATGAAAAAGGAGGCAAGGGTATACAATGGGAAAGAAATAGTCTCTTCAATAAATGGTGTGGGGGGGTGACTGGACAGCTACATTCAAAAGAACAAAACTGGAAAACTTTCTTATACCATATGAAAAGTAAAAACTGGTTAAAAACTTAACTGTAAGACTTAAACCCATAGCATTCCTAGAAGACAATACTGGTTGTGACATCTTTGGCATAAGTTTTATCAGTATATTTTTGGATGTGTCTCCTCAGGCAAGAGAAACAAGATTAAAAATAAACAAGTGGGGCTATATTAAACTAAAAAACTGCACAGCAAAGGAAACTATCCACAAAACAAAGGCCAGCCTAGTGAATGGGTAAGTGATCTTTGTAAGTGATGTATCTGATAAGGAAATGTTATTCAAAATATACAAAACATTACAACTCAAAATAAAAAAAAAAATAAAAATGAGTAGAAGACCTACCTAAATAAACACTTTTTTTCAAAGAAGATGTACAAATGGTTAACAGATACATGAAAAGATGTTCAATATTGCTCATCATCAGGGAAATACAAGACAAAACCATGATATACCATCATACACCTATCTGGATGATTATTATTAAAAAGACAAGAAATAACAAATGTTGGCAAGAGTGTGGAGAAAAGGGAATGCTCATGCACTGTTGATGAGAATGTACATTGGTGTAGTCACTATGGAAAACAGTCTGGTGGATACTCAGAAAATTAAAACTGAACTACCATACAATCTGGCAATTCATCCCTGTATTTATCTGAAGAAAGCAAAAATACTTATTTGAAAACATATATGTACTCCATACACTCACTGTAGCATTATTTACAGCAGCAAAGATACAGAAACAACCTCAGTGTCCATTGAGAGATGAATAAAGAAGATGCTATTTGTGATACACACACACACACACACACACACAATGAAATATTACTCAGCCATAGAAAATAATGAAGCCTTGGTGTTTGTAACAACAATGGACCTAGAGGGTATTATGCTAAGTGAAATAATTTAAACAAATAATTTCTGATTTCACTTATATGTAGAATCTTAAAAACAAGTAAGGTAAATAAAAATGAACTCATAGATACATAGATACAGAGAAGAAACTGTGTTTGACAAAGGGGAGGGATTGTGGAGGATAGACAAAATAGGTGATGGTGATTAAGAGGTACAAACTTCCAGTTATAAATGAATAAGTCCTGCAGATGTAATGTACAGCACAAGAAATATTGTCAATTATATTCCAGTATATGGTGACAGATGATAACTAGGTTTATTGTGGTGATCACTTTGCAATGCAAAAAATATCAAATCACTAAGTTTGTACATCTGAAACTAAAACATTATATTATGAGTTGTAATACTACAGCTCAATAAAAATAGTAAATAGAGAAGAAATCAGCATCTGAATATATTTTTACAAAAACTGTATCATTTGAAAAGTAAAAAATCAGAAAATAAATTAATTAAACATTTATTTCAAGAACTCAGAAAAAAATGCAACAAACAACAAAACAATCTAAGGAAGAAGAAGGAATACAGATGAAAACTGAAAGCTATAAAATTAATAATAAAAAAAACTCAGAAACTCAAAGAAATTGAAATAAGTAGAGGAAACCTGATACTAATGAAAGAGAAAAATGTAAAAAGGATGAATTAGTAACTAAACTCATAAACTGGTTCTTTTAGAACAAATACAATTGATAAATAATCATTATTTTAATCAAAAAAGGGAGAAAACAGAAACACAATGAGAATTAGGAAAGATAATTTAATTATAGATTATAAGATGATCTTTTGCTCAAATATACACAAGTAAATTGAAAACCTGCATGAAGTAGGTGGATTTGTAGAAAAGTATAAATTATTTCAGACATCAGGAATGAGGAAGACCTTTCACAGCAAGAAATAAACCTCAAAACCTGAAAGGAAAATATTGCCGAGCTTGTCTACTTTAAAGTTTTTGACAGTAGAAAATAGAATATAGAAATTCAAAAGACTAATGACCAACTGGAAAAGACACACTTGAAAGGATATAAAAAATACTTCACTAGGAGAAAAGTACTTGCAATCAAAGGAAAAAACTACTTTCTTTAATATATGAAAAATTCATATAATCAATGAGAAGAACATCAGCTCAATAGAAAAATGGACAAAGAGACACAAACAGATAGTACACAAAAGATAAATGGAAAGTAAAAATGAAATCCATCTCACTGCATATTAAGTATAATTCATTTTTCATCCATCAGATTGATAAATAAAGTAATTACTTAATAAATAATAATTTGGAGAGCTTGGGAAACACTTGAGTGAAATGTATACGAGACTGTAAAGTCCCAACCATCATTTCATTTGCAATATTTGTTAAAATTGAAAAAACATATCTTTTGACCAAAATGATTCTAGTAACTAGAAGATCTTAAGAGATATCAATGTATTTGAGGACAATACAATATGTATACAAAATAATTCATGACAGCATAATAACAGAGGACTGATAGCTTAAATGCCTATCTTCAATTAAATTGATTAAATATAGAATCCTATCTTTGCAGAGTAGAATATTGTATGATAATGTCAAATAGTGTGCTAACATGAAATCACATTTAAGATACATTATTAAATGCAAATAGTGTCTAATTTTCCCATACTTGAGGAAAATATGTCTACAAATATATGTGCTTGTATAAACAGAATATTTCTAGAAGGATACAGAAGATTTTGGCAACACCAGTCACCTACAGAGAGGCAGTCTGAGGGGTTTTAATGGAGACTGTAAGATCAAATTTTTACTATAGTCCCTTCAGTTTTGGTTGACTGTTTTTTATGTGTGTGTGACTATAAGAGTACAAAATACAGAGAATGTATTTTATATCATAGTCTTGCACAGTGTTTGACACTGTGGAGTACATATTTCCTTAAAAAAAAAAAGTAGCTAAAGACTTGTTTTTCAGCCCTCATTTCTTTATTTATCAACTCAATAGAAATCCAATTAAAGTCTTAATCTAACTCAGATAGTCAAATATCTTGAATGTTTCAAAAGAAAAATCCTTACTTGTCATTTAGTTTTATCACATAGGGTTTATTGTATCTTACTAATTTCTTTTTCTTGGGCAATGTACTAGCGCTGGTATGTCATATTCAGGTTCAACTTATGTGGTGATGTTTATTAATTCAAATGAAATTTTAGGTCTATTAGAATACAAAATCTAAATTTTATGAAAATATTTTAGTTCACATGATATTTTCTAATGAGGGATATTTGTGGTATGAATACTGGACTTCACCAACTTCAGTAGAAATGGGGTTATATTCCTCTCCTAGTTATGTTAATAGTTTCGTATATATGAATTCTAAGTACACTGTAAGTTGGCCTTAAGCAAAATTGTGAAGTATAGAGTTTGTCCTCATCACATTGCTCATTTGAGTTTCACAGTCACATTCATACTTAGTGAATCTTACCTAACTGCCCTAGATATTTTTCCAAATTCTATCCTTCCAACAAGTCAAACTACTAGAAAAATAGCTCACTGTAATAGTGAAGTCTAATATTTACTGAGCACTATAATATATGCCAAGGGTTGTACTCAGCATATTGCTCACTTTGTTTTATTTAATCACAGCAAATATTTCACCCTGAGGAGAGTGTAAATTGGTACGTTCATTTTGGCAGCATATATTTCAGTATACATTAAAAATAAAAATGTCTTTAGCTTATTGTGCATCAAACTTTTTGCTTTGCTTTTGCATAAGGAAAACACTTTTACACTTGTCATATTAAGTGTTGTCATGAACTTGTCATGAACTTGTTATATTACATGTTGTCATACACTTGTCATGAACTTGTCATATTAAGACAAGTTTAAGGAGAGTCGTTAGTATTATTTATTGAATATTGAAATATTATGGAATAATTCAAAAGAATAATATTACTTTACATGTACTATCTTTTTGTCTTTTTGTACAGTTTGTGAAGTTCTCCCAGCAAGTATACTGGGTTTGCCATTCTCTCCTGCAGTGGATCACATTATGTCAGAACTCTCCACTCTGACCTGTCTGTCTTGGGTGGCCCTACATGGCATGGCTCATAGCTTCACTGAGTTACATAAGCCCCTCTGCCACGACAGGGCAGCGATCCGTGAAGGGGAAGAGTGAAACAGCCGGTTTAAAACTAAACATTGAAACAAAACAAAACTAAGATCATGGCATCCAGCCCCATTGCTTCATGGCAAGTAGAAAGGGAAAATGTGAAAGTAGTGACAGATTTCCTCTTCTTGGGATCTAAAATCACTGTGGACGGTAACTGCAGCCTTGAAACCAGAAGATGATTGCTTCTTGGCAGGAAAGCTATGACAAACTTAGACAGTGTGCTGAAAAGCAGAGACATTGCTCTGCCAATAAAGGTCCCCATATAGTCAAGGCTATGGTCTTCCCATCTTTACATAGCAAGATGGCGGTGAAATATGTGCACTCATCTTCTCCTGCGAGAACTCCAAAATTGCAACTTGCCTATGAATTATCATTGACAGGAGAATGTTGGATCCCACCAAAAAATGATACCCCACATCCAAGGGCAAAGGAGAAGTCCCAACAAGCCAGTAAGAGGGGTGAATTCATACAGAATCAAACTCATAGCCGCCAGAGATGTTCTGAGGGTTCAAACAAAACCTTGTGTGCACCAGGACCCAAAGGCCCCACAGAGACTGAGCCAAATTTGCCTTCGACTGTTTGGGTGTCTCCTGCAGAGGCAGGGGTCAGCAGTGACCTGCTGCGGGGACAGGGGCTCTGGCCACAGCAGACCCAGGGTCACCCAGTGTGTGACATAAGCCCTCCTGGAGGAGGTCACCATTAGCCCCACCGTAGAGCTGCAGAGGGCAGACAATCCACAAAGTAGAGAATGATTATACCAAAGAAATTCTTACACTGTTAAGAAAATTCTAGGACCTACAATAGGTTTCCCAACCTGGGGATCTGGCAAAGGGACTGAGAACACCCAGGGAATTTGAATTTCGAGGCCAGTGGGAGACTGAGCCAGACTTGCCTGTGAGTGCCCAGGAGTCTCTGGTGGAGGAGTGGATCCACAGTTGGCCTCAGGGAACACAGCCCCACCCATCAACAGAAAATTGGGTTAAAGATTTACACAGCTTGGCCCCACCCATTAGAACAAGACTCAGTTTCCCCCACCCTCTTCCACCTAGTCAGTCCCTTCCACCAGGAAGATTCCATAAGCCTCTTATCCTATTCATCAGAGGGAAGACAGAATGAAAACCACAGTCACAGAAAACTAGCCAAACTGATCACATGGACCACAGCCTTGTCTAACTCAATGAAACTATGAACCATGCCATATAGGGTCACCAATTTGGACAGGTCATGGTGGAGACTTTTGACAAAATGAGGTCCACTGGAGAAGGGAATGGCAAACCACTTCAGTATTCTTGCCTTGAAACCCAATGAAGAGTATGAAAAGGCAAAAAAAAAAAGACACTGAAAGATGAACTCTCCAGTCAATATGTGCCCCATATTCTACTGGAGAAGAGTGGAAAAATAACTCCAGAAAGAATGAAGAGGCTGAGCCACAGTGAAAAACAATGCCCAGTTGTGGATGTGACTGGTGATGGAAGTAAAGTCCAGTGCTGTAAAGAGCAATATTGCATAGGAACCTGGACTGTTAGGTCCATGAATCAAGGCAAATTGGAAGTGGTCAAACAGGAGATAACAAGAATGAACATCGACATCTTAGGAATGAGTGAACTACAATAAGCATGAATGGGCGAATTTAATTCTGATGATCATTATATCTATAACTGGGGGTAAGAATCCCTTAGAAGAAATGGAGTAGCCCTGATAGTCAACAAGGAGTCTGAATGCAGTTCAGTTCATTTCAGTTCAGTCGCTCAGTTGTGTTGGACTCTTTGTGATGCCATGGACTGCAGCACACCAGGCTTCCCTGTCCATCACCAGCTCCCAGTTTGCTCAAATTCATGTTCATCGAGCTGGTGTGCATAATGTGCATGGAACAGGAGTTAAATAAACAGGGTGACAATATACAGCTTTAACGTACTCCTTTCCCAATTGGAATCAGTCTGTTACTCCATGTCTGGTTCTAACTGTTGCTTCTTGATCTGCATACAGATTTCTCAGGAGGCAGGTAAGGTGGTCTGGTAGTCCCACCTCTTTTAAGAATTTTCCATAGTTTCTTGTAATCCACACAGTCAAAGGCTTTGACACAGTCAATAAAGCAGAAGTAGATGGTTTTTCTGGAACTCTCTGGCTTTTTCTATGATCCAACAGATGTTGGCATTGATCTCTGGTTCCTCTGCCTTTTCTAAGTCCAGGTTGAACATCAGGAAATTCTCGGTTCATGCACTGTTGAAATCTCTCTTGGAGAATTTTGAGCATTTCTTTGCAAGTGTGTGAGATGAGTGCAATTGTGTGGTAATTTGAACATTTTTTGGCATTGACTTTCCTTGGCATTGGAATGAAAACTGACCTTTTCCAGTCCTGTGGCCACTCCTGAGTTTTCCAAATTTGCTGGCATGTTGAGTGCAGCACTTTTACAGACTCATCTTTTAGAATCTGAAATAGTTCAACTGGAATTCTATCACCTCCATTAGCTTTGTTAGTAGTGATGCTTTCTAGGGCCCACATGACGTCAGACTCCAGGATGTCTGGCTCTAGGTGAGTAATCACACTATGGTGATTATCTGGGTCATGAAGATCTTTTTTGTACAGTTCTTCTGTGTATTCCTACCACCTCTTCTTAATATCTCCTGCTTCTGTTAGGTCCCTACCATTTCTCTCCTTTATCGAACCCATCTTTGCATAAAATGTTCCCTAGGTATCTCTAATTTTCTTGAAAGATCTCTAGTCCTTCCCATTCTATTGTTTTCCGCTATTTCTTTGCATTGATCACTTAGGAAGGTTTTCTTATCTCTCCTTGCTATTCTTTGGAGCTCTACATTCAGATGGGTATATCTTTCCTTTTCTCCTTTACCTTTAGCGTGTTTTCTTTTCTCAGCTGTTTGTAAGGCCTTCTCAGACAACTATTTTGGCTTCTTGCATTTCTTTTTCTTGGGGATCGTCTTGCTTCCTGCCTCCTGCACAATGTCACAAACCTCCATCCATAGATCTTCAGGCACTTTGTCTATCAGATATAATCCCTTGAATCTGTTTATCACTTCCACTGTATAATTGTAAGGGATTTGATTCAGATCATACCTGAATGGCCTAGCTGTTTGCCTTACTTTCTTCAATTTAAGTCTGAATGTTGCAATAAGGAGTTCATGATCTGAGCCACGGTCAGCTCCCCATCTTCTTTTTGCTGACTGTATAGAGCTTTTCCATCTTCAACAGCATATAATATAATCAATCTGATTTCAGTATTGACCATCCAATGATGTCCATGTGTAGAGTCTTCTCTTATGTTGTTGGAAGAGGGTATTTGCTCTGATCAGTGCATTCTCTTGAAAGAACTCTGTTAGCCTTTGCCCTGCTTCAGTTTGTACTCCAAGGCCAAACTTGCCTGTTACTCCAGGTATCTCTTGACTTCCTACTTTTGCATTCCAGTCCCCTATATTGAAAAAGACATCTCTTTTTGTGTGTTAGTTCTAAGAGGTCTTGTAGGTCATCATAAAAACGTTCAACCTCAGCTTCTTCAGCATTAGTGACTTGGGCATAGACTTGGGTTAGTGTGATTTTAAATGGTTTACCTTGGAGACAAACAGAGATTATTCTGTCATTTTTGAGACTGTACCCAAGTACTGCACTTATATGCAGAGCATATCATGCGAATGGCTGGACTGGATAAAGTACAAGCTGGAATCAAGATTGCTGTGAGAAATATAAATAACCTCAGATATGCAGAACACACCACGCTTATGGCAGAAAGTGAAAAAGAACTAAAGAGCCTCTTGAAGAAAGTGAAAGAGGAGCATGAAAAAGTTGAATTAAAATTCAACAGTCAGAAAACTAAGATCATAGTATCCGGTCCCATCACTTCATGGCAAATAGATGGGAAACAATGGAAACAGTGAGAAACTTTTTTTTTTTTGTTCCCTAAATCACTACAGATGGTGACTACTGCCATGAAATTAAAAGACACTTGCTCCTTGGAAGAAAAGCTATGAACAATCTAGATAGCATATTAAAAAGCAGAGACATTTCTTTGCCAACAATGGTCCATCTAGTCAAAGCTATGGTTTTTCCAATAGTCATGTATAGATTTGAGTGTTGGACTATAAAGAAAGCTGAGAGCCAGAGAATTGACGCTTTTGAACTGTGATGTTGGAGAAGACTCTTGAGAGTCCCTTGGATTGCAAGGAGATCAAACCAGTCAATCCTAAAGGAAATCAGTCCTAAATATTCACTGGAAGGACTGGTGCTGAAGCTGAAACTCCAATACTTTGGCCACCTGATGCAAAGAACTGACTCATTTGAAAAGACCCTGATGCTGGGAAAGACTGAAGGCAGGAGGAGAAGGGGATACCAGTGGATGAGATGGTTGGATGGCATCACTGATTTGATGGACATGAGTTTTAGCAAGCTCCAGGATTTGGTGATGGACAGGGAGTCCTGACATGCTGCAGTCCATAGGTTTTCAATGAGTTATACATGACTGAGTGACTGAACTGTACTGATTGTCTTCCCAGTAGTCATGTACGGTTGTTAGAACTGGACCATAAAAAAGGCAGACCACAAAAGAATTGATGCCTTCGAACTGTGGTGCTGGGGAAGATTCCTGAGAGTCCCTTGGACAATAAGGAGATTAGATCAGTCAGTCTTAAGGGAAATCAACCCTGTTCTCATTGGAAAGACTAATGCTGAAGCTCCAGTATTTTGGTCACCAGATGTGAGCAACAAACTCATTGAAAAAGTCCCTGATGCTGGGAAGGATTGAGGGCAGAAGGAGACAAGGGTATTAGAGGATGAGGTGGCTGGATGACCTCACTGATGTAATGAAAATGAACCAGGGCAAGCTTCAGGAGATGCTGAGGGACTGGGAGGCCTGACAGGGCTGCGGCCCGTGGAGTCACAAAGAGTCGGGCATGACTGCGTAGCTGAGCAACAACAACATATACTAACCTGGATGTAAGTCCAGATAATACGCTGAATGAAAAAGCAAGTTAAAGAACGTTATGTAGAGTATGATACTATCTGTATATTAAAAAAGAAATGTGCGAGACAAAACTTTCTACAAAACAGGTTATAACTGCAGAGTAAAACTTCAGTTCAGTCGCTCAGTTGTGTCCGACTCTTTGAGACCCCATGGACAGCAGCATGCCAGGCCTCCCTGTCCATCACCAACTCCGAAAGCTTGCTCAAACTCATGCCCATGAGTGGGCGATGCCATCCAACCATCTCATCCTCTGTCATCCCCTTCTCCTCTTGCCTGCAATCTTCCCAGCATTGGGGTCTTTTCCAGTGAGTCAGTTCTGCACATAAGATGGCCAAAGTATTGAAATTTCAGCTTTAGCGTCAGTCCTTCCAATTAATAGTCAGGAGTGATTTCCTTTAGGATTGACTGGTTTGATTTCCTTGCAGTCCAAGGGGCGCTCAAGTGTCTTCTCCAACATCACAGTTCAAAAGCATCAATTGTTCAGTGGTCAGCTTTCTTTATGGTCCTGCTCTCACATCCATATATGACTACTGGGAAAACCATAGCTTTGACTATGTGAACTTTGTTGGCAAAATAATGTCTCTACTTTTTAATATGTTGTCTAGGTTGGCCATAACTTTCTTTCCAAGGAGAAATTGTCTTTTAGTTTCATGGCTGTAGTCACCATCTGCAGTGATTTTTGGAGTCCAAGAAAATAAAGTCTGTCACTGTTTCCATTGTTTCCCCATATATTTGCTATGAAGTGATGAGACTGGATGCCGTGATCTTAGTTTTCTGAATGCTGACCTTTAAGCCAGCTTTTTTACTTTCCTCTTTCACTTTCATCAAGAGGCTCTTCTGTTCCTCTTCAGTTTCTGCCCTAAGGGTATTGTTATCTGCATATTTGAGGTTATTCACATTTCTCCTGGCAATCTTGATTCCATCTTGTGCTTCATCCAGCCTGGCATTTCCCATGATGTACTCTGCATATAAGTTAAATAAGCAGGGTGACAATATACAGCCTTGATGCACTCCTTTCCCAATTTTGAACCAGTTTGTTGTTCCATGTCTGGTTCTAACTCTTGCTTCCTGACCTGCATACACATTCCTTAGGAGGCAGGTAAGGTGGTCTGGTATTTCCATCACTTGACGAATTTTCCACAGTTTATTGTGATCTGCACAGCCAAAGGCTTTGGCATAATCAGTAAAACAGAAATAAATGTCTTTCTGGAATCCTCTTGCTTTTTCTATGATCCAGTGGATGTTGGCAATTTGATAAAGTTCTGGAATTAAAAAAAAATTTAATGTAAAATTCAATAAAAATGATTACTGTTCAAATCAAACTAGAATGGGGAGTAGTGGTCAAGAAAATTTCTATCTGCAATGTTTAAAATTTTGCAAAAGTAGCCTCTTTACAAATTTTATTGAAGTATTTCAGAGAAAAAAATTTTTGAGAGTTTTTTCACATAAAAAGAAAGTCTATTTTTATTTTTGAAAACTGTTGTTAAGGACACAATTTCATCCTTTTGTCTTGGCTGCTTGGGACCGCCAGAGTAAGTTTACTGTACATTTAGACTTCATTTGTGGAAAGAAGTGGCATATTTTAGACAGCAGAGAGGAACTCCCACATTCTTTTCTTCTTTAAGGTTATTTAATCCAAATAGCAAACTTGCCAATGAAGTGTGATTGTTACTAATTTTATAGATTAATTAGCTAAGAATTAGAAAGGTTATGTTTTCCCAAGATCCCATTGCTTGTTAATGTGAATATATAAAATATGAATAATATCACTCTGGAATAAAGCTTCTAGGAAAAGGTACAGGCTTGTGCTGTCAACAGAAAATTTTCTCTAGATTTCAGTGAAAGCAAGCTAATTTGTGCCAAGGCAGGAGATGTAAGAGACATGGGTTCAACCCCTGCATTGGGAAGATCCCCTGGAGGAGGACATAGCAACCCGCTCCAGTATTTTTGCCTGGGGAGCCCCATGGACAGAGGAGCCTGGTGGGCTACAGCCTATAGGGTTGCAAAGAGTTGGACATGACTGAAGAGACTTGGCATGACACACTCTCATTTATTGTTAGTCTCTCTCAAAAGTTCTTGCTGTCCCACGTCCATCATCCTAAGTGATTATTACTTTTGTCCTTTGATTAAAAGCACCTATACTTGGAAAATATATCTTCTTAAAGACACATTTTTATGTTATGAACAGATCTAAGGAGATCTCCAGTGACACTTGCCGCTTAATATCCACACTTGGATTCCTTTCCATTGACTTATAACTTTCTTCTAACCAATAGAATATGGTGAGGATGAAAGGACCTCACTGCTATAATCAAATTACCTTACATGAGGCTCCATCCTGCTGGCTGATATGCTATAAAGACTCTCTTTTCTTGCAACCAGATTAGAGAATTCTATATGACAAGAAGCAGTGGGTGGTCTAGGAGCTTGGGGCAGCCTCTGAGCAATGACCAACAAAAAACTGAAAACTCTTAATTCTATCAGTTCAGTTCAGTTCAGTAGCTCAGTCATGTCTGACTCTTTGTGACCCCATGGACTGCAGCACGCCAGGCTTCCCTGTCCATCACCAGCTCCTGGAGCTTACTCAAACTCATGTCCATCAAGTTGGTGATGCCATCCAACCATCTCATCCTCTGTTGTCCCCTTCTCCTCCAGCCTTCGATTTTTCCCAGTATCAGGGTCTTTTCCAAAGAGTCAGTTCTTCACATCAGGTAGCTCCAATAGTGGAATTTCTATAGGTAGGAGAAAATAAATTCTGCTAACAACCTCACTGAGCTTAGTAGCGAATTCTTCCCCAGACAAGAATGCAGTCTGGCCAAAACACTGCAGCCTTCTGAGAATCTAAATGAGGACCTCGTGAGTTTTGCCCAGAAACTGTGAGATAATAGTGTGTATAGTTTCAAGTTGCCAAGTCTATGGCAATTTTGTTACACAGCAGTAATAAGTAATGCAACAAATCAGGAATAAATTACTGTAAAGGAGTTTCAAATCTCCTGCATATTTGGCTCAGTGATTTTAAAGGATGGGAGAAAAGGGTGGCAAGAAGTTTGGGCAAGTCTGTCCCTAAGAGAGAGGGTGATTGTGTGGAAAGCAGAAATTGACTAAACATTTCTGATGATGATTTGTTTCAGCTACACAATTTTGTGCAAGACCATGTACAGAAGATTAATTGATTAGATATTCTAATTCTATTTTTTAACATGAATAAAAGCCTCCACAAAATATTTTTTTCTAGGCAAGCATTAAGTCTCTTGCCTACTCAACTTTACTGAGTCAAGATGGACAGCTAAAGGTTATAGAAGCATTTTCTTTTGAACCTCTTGCTAAGATACTACAAATCTGAGGTGATTCACAATTACCAAATGATACCATGGCCTATTGGTCAAAACAGTTAATTTTTGGTATCACACTGATCCTGACCTTTTTATTCCACCCCTTATAAGGTGCTGTCTCTATTCTGGGATAATTATCTGTCACTGGATTTTCAAAGCTGCTTCATTGACTCTCTCTCAGTGATGACAGGGGAATTACAGTTCTCCTAAGTATTCCTCTCTTTGATTTCACAGTGTCTGCTACTGGTGAAATTTTCCATATCCTATTAAATATCAAGGAATCAGCTGTCTCATCTTAATAAGTATTTTAAGGTTTAGACTCTCAGGTTTTATCATTCTAGTTCTCTGCATAATTCCTTCAATTTTTATGAGACATAAAAATTACTCTTGCATCTGGTGCAAGAAATGTTTATGTATCACTTGAACTTAGTAAATACATGAAGTGAAAAATGAATAATTCTTTCTTATAAGTCTGCATCTATTACCTTAAAGTAATGTGAGGAAGAAAGAACAGGGAATTTGGAGTAAAGCAGACCAGGAGTTGAATATTGGTCCTGCCACATACTTCTGTCTATGATCTTGCATGCATGCTAAGTTGCTTCTGTCATGTCTGATTCTTTGCAGCCCTATGGACTATGGCCCACCAGGCTCTTCAGTCCATGAGATTCTCCAGGAAAGAATACTGGAGTGGGTTGCTGTGCCCTCCTCAGAAATTCAGACCCTAAGTTCAGCCAGAACGCTCGAGTGGGTTGCCATTCCCTTGTCCAGGGAATCTTCCCAACTGAGGTATCACACCCAGGTCTCCTGCCTTGCAGGCAGATTCTTTACCATATGAACCACCAGGGAAGTCCATGATCTCCTTAGACCTTGGTTTTCTCATGAATGATGGTAATATCTATCTCATATATTGTGAATGAGACTTGATTAATGCATGAATATTAATAAATGTAGGTGACTAGTTGTAGTTCAAATGAGGTCTATGAATAAAATAGAATGAGATTTTACTCATTCTAGGGAGTGGAGAGAAAAAAAGGAAGGAAGGAAAAGAATAAAACCTTGGAAGGCAAATGTGGCAAGCACTCCTTTCTCTTTGGATGAAGGCTGTAATTCCACATAGAATGTGGCATGCTGTGTTGTGACTGGGTGGTGGGGGGTGCGTGGAATTGAAGCAGATAGTAGAGCAAATGTGGGAGGGCTGATTCATAACTTTCTGTTTGCTATCCTCCCTTGGCTGCAGGTCTGTTCTCTGCCCTCCTGCCCTTCCTGGGCATTGATGTCTGCTGATGTCTATGGGGCATGACCCGGCTCCTCCGTGAACGCTTCATACATGCCAGTCCCTTTCTTCTCTCTCTGGTCTAATTTTTCCACTGTCAAGTAGTAGTACATTTTTTCCAAAAAGTCAATAATCTCCTGTGAAAGGAGTCTTAAGAGCTTAAATATTGAGAACTCAAAATATGTCCATGACTCACTTATTCACTAACTTCCACATCTGTGGTGTCACAAACACATTTCAGGTTGAGTGAACATTTATTTTGTGCATTAATAAATAGCTTGTCACTTGAGCTTTAATGGGTTCTGCTGTGTTTAATGACGGGAGGATCCAATCAGCCTCTGTCTAGAAAAAAGTTAGCAGGATGCAACTTACCATATCTGGAGCCATATGGCAGCAAAAAACATTGATAAAAGCTTGTCATGCTGTGCAGTGCTTTGATACCATATCAAGCTACATTCTAGTTATTTTGTTTTTAAAAATCTTTCAGGTATATCAGTTAGATTATAATCATGCCTCTTCAGATCTTCAGATAATGAGAGATGATGCTTTAATATAAACATATAGAGAGTCAAATAAAGGCTGTATTGAACGGTTACAGAGCTTCCCTTGTGGCTCAGCTGGCAAAGAATTCACCTGCAATGCGGGAGAAGATCCCCAGGAGAAGGGAATGGCTACCCACTCCAGTATTCTTGCCTGGAGAACTCTATGGACCGTATAGTCCATGGGTTCACAAAGAGCCAGACAAGACTGAGTGACTTTCACTTTCACTTTTCTGAAAGTGAAGCTACTGTTACAATGTAGCTTGGTGTCTGAGACATCATATTAATAGCATTGAGTGAGACTTGGGCAAAAAGAAAGACAAAGAGGATGTCACAGTGTTTAACACTGAGCAGTTGAAATAGCATTTTGTGTTTGATATGGGCCAGGGAGTTTCAAATATTTGAGATTTAATTCTGCTGGAAAGCTTAAAAAATAATATTATTTTATGCTTGTCCAAGAAGGGGAAGAAATTCAGGGAGACTAACAGACTTGGCCACCAACAGACAGTGAACGTGCAGCAGAAATTACATTTGAATTCACGTCCTCTGACTTGGTGCCCATTGCAAGGCAGGAGACCTGGGTTTGATCCCTGGGTTGGGAAGATTCCCTGAGGAGGGCATGCAACCCCCTCCAGTATTCTTGCCTGGAGAATCCCATGGACAGAGGAGCCTGTCTGACTACAGTCCATGGGGTCACAAGGAGTCGGACGTGACTGAATGACCAAACACAGCACACAGCTGCTAATACAGTGCTCATCTGTCTGCATCCAGAGATTTCGATAACCTCCCATCTACATCCATGGGACTCAAAGAGGTTTGGGCTTCATCCATTATCCTTCTTGCTCTGATACTGACGTCTTTGGAAGGCAGCAATGGCCTTCACTCATGGAGTCCTCATAACTCTTGTAATCAGGGAGAAAGCAGATAAATATATAATGAGAATGAAGAGATTGATTTAAAAACTGCCCGACAGAGGGGACAGGAAAGAGATTTGCCTTCAAAAAAATTACACAGGTTTATCCCCAAAGATGATAGAAAGAATCAGAAGATCAGGACTCAAGTTCTGGCTGAGTTACTGTCATCACTCCTTGTGGGACACAGTGAGGCTCCCCAGAACATATACATACAGAAAACACGATGTTACTGAAAATTCAACTGCAAAACAAAGACAGAATCTGTGAAAGTAAAGATTAACAAAGTTAATTTAAAGACAGAAAATGGCTTGTGTGGTTGAGATTTGGTGACAACCTACTTGTCTGTTGGGGATTAATCAGCCTTAAAATGTTGAAAAAGGAGAGACAGAGGGTCTGTTAGATCCCTCTGCACCTGTTCAGATGCCTGCAGTTCTGCTAACCCTTTGAACCACACGGCCCCCACCAGGGACTGATCAAGCCCTTGTCCATACTGGGCCCTCCTGTGAACCTCAGCAGCACAGTTGTGCTGACCTCCCTCAAGCCAGGTTTTGCTCTCTTGCCTGTTCTGCTCTGGATGAAGCATGCATTGTAGGGTGTGGGATCTGGCAACGCAAAAGCCCTCTAATATGGCCAAGTGGTAAAACTCAATAATGCAGGAGATCCTTTGTGGGGAGACATTTGATTGAAGGGAAATAGGGCAGTGGGGAGAAACCAGGCCGACATATCCTCTCTTATTTCTCCTTCCCATGGAGTCTCCAAGACATGGTTACTCCAAACACATGCACCAGAATACACTCTGCCGTGCCAGCAGATGGGTTCCCAAACCCCTTAGATCTGCTTCCCTCAGCAGTCTGACTTCTGGAGGCCTGTTCCTGTGGTCATGCTGACGTTCACCCCAGGCCAGACGCTACCCTTCTTTGAGCAGGCTCTACCCACCTGACTTCCTCTGTATCCCTGACTGAAAGCCTCAGTTTGTTTTTACCTTGGAGAGGTATTTTCTGATGAAAAGGTGGGCAAAGTCTGGCTTTTGGAAGTCAATGAACTTCTACAGTCTTAATGGATTACAACCCCATCTTTTACAATAAAGTCTGAATCTCAGACTTGGAAGGGCTCTCTCTGCCAAGAGGTCTTTTTCCGGGTATTTTTCTTCAGACGTAGTGTATTCTTTGAGTTATCATTCTATATTACTCCTTTGCCATGGTTTCTGATTATCTATATTAAACTTTTTATGTTCAATTCATTGTGCAATTTCTATCTCTGCATTGGGCTTTGACTGGTTCACCAGGTAAATGGTGACCCCAAAACATGACCCACCATCACCATGAAACAAAAGGGGAATAAAAACCTATTTGAATCTCTCTCTACAGGCTAAGTCTTAACATGCTCCTGTGTAAAATGGAAATAATGTTGTTGCTGTTCAGTTGCTCAATGCTGTTGCAAAACCTTGGGACCCCTTGGACTGCACCATGTAGCATTTCCCTGTCCTTCACCATCTCCCAGAGCTTTCTCAAACTCATGTCCATTAAGCCAGTGATGCCATCCAACCATCTTGTCCTCTATTGTTCCCTTCTCCTGCCTTCAATCCTTCACAGCACCAGGGTCTTTTCCAATGAGCCGACTCTTTGCATCATGTGGCCAAAGTATTATAGTTTCATGATCTGCATCAGGCCTTCCAACGAATTTTCAAGACTGATTGCCTTTAGGATGGACTGGTTTGATTTCCATGCAGTCTAAGGGACTCTCAAAAGTCTTCTTAAGTACCACGGTTTGAAAGCCTCAATTCTTCGATGCTCAGTCTTCTTTAAGGTCCAACTCTTATATCTATTCATGACTACTGGAAAAAACAAAGCTTTGACTACACAGACCTTTGTCAGCAAAGTGATGTCAATGCTTTTTAATATCTAGTGTCATAGCTTTTCTTCCAAGGAGCAAGTGTCTTTTAATTTCATGGCTGCAGTCACCATCCACAATGATTTTGGAGCCCAAGAAAATGAAGTTTGTGATACAAAATACAAGTTTTTGATTGTATACATTGTTTCCCCATTTATTTGCCATGAAGTGATGGGACCAGATGCCACCGATCTTCATTTATTGAAAGTTGAAAGCCAGCTTTTTCACTCTTCTCTTGACCTTTATCAAGAGGCTCTTTAGGTCCTCTTCAATTTCTGCAATAAGGATGATATCATCTGGCTATCTGAGATTATTGATATTTCTCCCAGCAATCTTGATTCCAGCTTGGGCTTTACCCAGCCTGGCATTTCACATCACATGCTCTGCAAGCTCCAGGAATTGGTGATGGGCAGGGAAGCCTGGCATGCTGCAGTCCCTGGGGTCACAAAGAGTCAGACACAACCGAGAAACTGAACTACTCTGCATATAAGTTAAATATGCAGGGTGACAATATACAGCTTTTACATCCTCCTTTCCCAATTTTGAACCAGTCCATTGTTGCATGTCTAATGCTAACTGTTGCTTCTTGACTTGCATACAGGTTCTTCAGGAGACAGGTAAGGTGGTGTTGTATTCCTATCATTATAAGAATTTTCCAGTTTGTTGTGATCCACATAGTCAAAGGCTTTAGTGCAGTCAGTGAAGCAGAAGTAGATGTTTTTCTGGAATTCTCTTGCTTTTTCTATGATCCAACAGATGTTGGCAACTTGATTTCTGGTTCCTCTGCCTTTTCTAAATCCAGCTTGTACATCAGGAAGTTTTCAGTTTATATACTGTTGATGCTTAGCTTGAAGGATTTTGAGCATGACCTTGCAAACATGTGAAATGAGTGCAATTGTGTAGTACCTTGAACATTCTTTGGCATTGCCCTTCTTTGGGATTGGAATGAAAACTGACCTTTTCCAGTTCTGTGGCCACTGCTGAGTTTTCCAAATTTGCTGGCATATTGGGTGCAGCACTTTCACAGCATCATCTTTTAGGATTTGAAATAGCTCAGCACAAATTCTATTACCTCCACTAGCTTTGTTTGTAGTGATGCTTCCTAAGACACACTTGACTTCACACTCCAAGATGTCTGACTCTAGGTGAGTGATCCCACCATAGTGATTATCTGGGTCATTAAGACATTTTTTGTCTAGTTCTTCTGTGTATTCTTGCCACCTCTTCTTAATATCTTCTGCTTCTGTTAGGTCCATAACATTTTTGTCCTTTATTGTGCCCATCTTTGCATAAAATGTTCCCTTGGTATCTCTAATTTTCTTGAAGAGATCTCTAGACTTTCCCATTCTATTATTTTCCTCTATTTATTTGCATTGTTCACTTAGGAAGGTTTTCTCATCTCTCCTTGATATTCTTTGGAACTCTGCATTCAAATGAGTATATCTTTCCTTTTTTCCTTTGCCTTCCACTTCCCTTCTTTTCTCAGCTATTTGTAAAGCTTCCTCAGACAACCATTTTGCCTTTTTGCACTTCTTCTACTTGGGGATGGTTTTGATCACTGCCTCCTGTACAATGTTATGAACCTCTGTTCGTAGCTCTTCAGACATTCTATTTATCTGATCTATTTGTCACTATTTGAATCTATTTGTCACTTTCACTGTATAATTATAAGGGGTTTGATTTAGGTCATACCTGAATGACCTAGCAGTTTTCCCTACATTCTTCAATTTAAGTCTGAACTTTGCAATGCATTCATGATCTGGGTCACAGCTCCCAGTCTTGTTTTGGCTGACTGTATAGAGCTTCTCCATCTTTGGCTACAAAGAACATAAACAATCTGATTTTGGTATTGATCATCTGGTGATATCCATGTGTAGAGTTGTCTCTTGTGTTGTTGGAAGAGGGTTTGCTCTGACCAGTATGTTCTCTTGGCAAAACTCTGTTAGCCTTTGCCCTGCTTCATTCTGTACTCCAAGACCAAACTTGCCAGTAATTCCAAGTATCCCTTGGCTACCTACTTTCGCATTCTCCTATGATACAGTCCCCTATGATGAAAAGACATCTCTTTTTGCTGTTAGTTCTGGAAAGTCTTGTAGGTTTTCATAGAATCATTCAACTTCAGCTTCTTCAGCATTAGTGGTTGTGGCATAGACTTGGCTTACTGTGATATTGAATGGTTTGCCTTGAAAACTTTATCATTGTGCCATTTTTTGAGATTGCATCCAAGTACTGCTTTAGACTCTTGTTGACTATGGGATTTCTCTTCTTTTCCATTTTTTTCTAAGGGATTTTTGTCCATAGTAGTAGATATAATGGCCATCTGAATTAAATTCTTCCATTTATATCCATTTTAGTTCACTGATTCCTCAGGTGTTGAAGTTCACTCTTGCCACCTCCCGTTTGACTACTTCCAATTTACCTTGATTCATGGACCCTATATTCCAGGTTTTATGCAATGTTGTTCTTTATAGCATCAGACTTTACTTTCACCACCAGACACATCCACAAGTGGGTGTTGTTTCCACTTTGACTCAGCCTCTCCATTCCTTCTGGAGCTATTTCTCTGCCCTCTCCATTAGCATATTGGGCATCTACTGACTTGGGGAGCTCATCTTTCAGGGTCATATCTTTTTGCTTTATCATACAGTTCATAAAATGGGAATAATTTTATGTACCTAATTCAAAACTATAAGAATTAAGGAGATGATGTATATATAATCTTTACATAATGTAAGGTACTCTATTATATTTGGGGGGAGATTTGATCTTTTAATGGAGATGAGATTCTTAACTCTTTATCCAGTTAACTACTGCTTATCATTCATGATTCTCCTTGTATATTTCACCATTCAATAAACCGTTCTTAAGTCATTAGAATTGGGTTAGGTGCCCTAAGGGCTTATCCTTACCATACCACTAAGTACTCTTGTTGTTATCTTACTCAGCTTCTAAATTGTGATTGCTTCTTTGATAAATTTTGGAGGAGTTCAAAGATCTGTTCACTGTAGCGTTTATAGCTTTTAACGCCCAACAGAGAAAAGGCACATTAGAATATCTGTTGAATGAATAAAATATTCCTGACTGGACAAGTCAATGTGTCACTGGGACAAAACAAACAAACAAACAAACAAAAAAATGGTTTAAAAGAATTAATATAATTTTTCCAAGAGACAAAAATATCAAAAATGTTATTTTAAGCACTGAGGATATTGTAAATGGTGGCATCGAGGTACATGATCTTTTGGCAAATTGTGGAGTAACCTATTGTGTGAGGAGCTCATTGTACCTAGGAGGAGGTAGGAATGTTGGAGGCAATTGATGTAAGAGTAATAAACTGAGGTCATGCTAAATGCTGAGCTACTCAACCTGGACTTAATTATCAGGCCCTGGAGAATCATTAAAGACTGAGGCCTAGGCATGGCATGAAAAAAAAGGAGAATATTATCCACTTGGTAACTCTTGGAGTGTGAAGCAATTTTCTTTGAAATAGGAAAAGAAAAGGGCTTTAAATGGAAACTGATTGATATGCTGTTTTGGTATATAATCCAAGAGACTGCCATCTTCTGCTATGCCTAAATCAAGAAGCCATGAGAAACAGTGACATCCTTTGAGACCTCAGGGACATCTAAAAGAGAATAAAGCCATGAATTGAATGAACTGCACCTCTGTGATAGAATCCTGGGATGAAATAGTCATAACCTCATCAGACTCGCCCTGGAGATGCTAGCCAGTTGGGTTTCAAGCAACATTCAAACAGAATACAACATGAGTGGTGTCTTAGGAACTGCAGAGTGTAGTTTCCCTGGGCCTCAAAGAAACAGGATTTTAGGATTTTGTTAGTTTTCTTCAGAATGTTTCACTATAACATAAATATTGATCAGACCTATTCCTTTTTTGTTGTTGCTTTCCAGATACCAAGAAAATGTAGGGTATTTTGGCAAGTGCAAAGCTCTGAAACAAACTGATGACAAGCTTACATGCAAGAGAAAATCTTTCAGAAATTTTAATAGAGTCAAATTATCTCTCTTTAAGGCATTAATTTTCCATTTTTAAAATGAACTATTTTGAGATGCCCTATTTATAAGATCAGAGAAGTAAGTGTCTGAAAATTCCTATAGATTTCAATCTATTGAAATTTAGTTTTGAGAGAGCCCATTTCATGGTCTGTTTAACTGTATCACAGGAACAATCTAACAAGATGGAAAGTGAAAAGAATTGCTATTTTCACATCTTGCTTTGTGCCCTAAAATGTGACATTTAAAGCTAAAGGACCTTCAAGAATTTGCAGCTAATGTTAAAATTCTGGCATTGAGAGGAGGACATCTGTGCTTAATCAGAATTTTGGGTGCTTTTGTATATGTGGTGCATAGAGAAAAAGCAGATCTTTGAGCTTGTAAAAACACTGATGCCATTATAGCAATAAATAGACAACAGGGTATGAATTACTAGATCATTAATGCAGGTTTCTTGATTAAAGTCAATTTGATTCTATCATCATGATTTATCACATGCCCAAGGCATGCATTAAAGAATTTGAATCACACATGCCTAGACTTGTTTTATTGTTTAATTATTTATAAGTATTATTGCTTGGTGTAAGAGAGCAATCCTAATAAAATTTAATAGAAATTTACTATTTTCATGATATAAAGTTGTCCTTCTTAAATTTAATCTGGGCAGCTACCTACTTTCTGCTGCTCACCAAATTATAATCTCACAAACAAACTACACTGTAAGAAAAGATAAGAAAAATGATGATATAACTTTTCATATGTTCACACTCATTCAGAATCTCAAAACAGTTTACAGACATTGATTTAAAATGTTTCAATTCATTCCCCTGGATTCCATAGCTGCTGATTTTTTCATCTGTCAAATAGGAGGTATGGAACTTGTTTATACAACATTTTTTATCCCAATTTTGCCCTTGGTTACTTGCAGTCTATAATCCTGTGGAGTTAAAAGAGGTTAAGAAGAAGACCACATTTAATAAGAGAGTAAAAAAAGTCTGGATACAATTACTCAGCTAGGATAGTGTGATTTCTTGAAAACAATGGAGAAAAAAAAGTCCTAAAAAAATAAAGTCCATTTTAAGTCTTAAGGTAATCCTTCTCAAAATATACTTTTAAAAAGTCTATGTAACTTTACTCTTGGTGTTTTTTTTCTTCTTCTTTTTCTTCACTCCAATCCCTTACTAACTTAATCTTTTAGATCCTTAGGAAGAAATTCCTCCATATGAAGTTTTTTCTTGCTTCTTCCCATGAAGATTGTTTTTTTTTTCCCCCTACATCTACTATTCCTGTATAATAAGCATAACACTTACCCTAATTTGTTACATCTATATAATATTGATAAATATCCAGCCAGGAAAATATAAATAGAGAGTGACTTGAGTAAGGCATTGGAATTGGACGAGCATAAAGGATAAAAGGATTTCTCCAGAGATGTGAACTCTGCCACAGTTCCTGTTGTAGCCTATAGGCCTGCCCTGGCTGCTGGATTGAAGAAATCCTCACTGCTCTTTCTACAGGACAATTGAGTTACCACTGATGATGTTGTTACAGGAAGCATCACTGAGCCGGAGTTGCCCCTGCTGATGTTTACATCACCAGTGACACTCACTATATGATGCTGGAACCCTTGGTTACTTGGAGTCTCTTGCTGCTGCTACCACAGGAGCAAGAAGCAGAGAACATATATTCTTCCTTTTTCCAAACTGCTAAAATCTCACAAGTGCCTCTTATTGATGCATCTCAACAAGAGCACAATTCGCCAAAGAGACTTGAAATTGTAATTTTCATGCTTTTAGCTCAGAAATAGAACAGTGAATATACAGCAAGTCCAAATCTAAGAGCCAACAGACAAATCATGGACATTTATTTGCATTTGGACACAAGATGATTCTTACTTCTCTGTTGCTAATAGAATATAAGATGGCAAATCAAGAAAAGAACTATCACAATAATTTAGCAAGAAAATTTTGTGACTTGAAAGTAGTGAAGATATTGAGAAATGGATATGTCTGAAGATAAAATAGAAATTTTTGATAGGTTGAAAATAAGCATGAGAGAAAAGGATGATGAAAAGATATATTGGCCATTATCAGAGATGGAGAAGCAGGCAGAACTGGTTTGTTGGGGGTGGGGGACTGTTAATCATGAACTCAGTTTTGAACTTTGAGGTGGTCATACGAATCTGGAGTTCAGGAGAGAAACAATATAACCAAATCAAGCCATAAAGCTGGTTGAGATCACTAAGGAAGTGAGGGTAGATAGAAAAGAGTAGAGGACTAATCTCTGAGGCATCTCAGCATTTTGAGGTTAAAGAGATTAGTACGCATCCATGGGATGCGTGGAATAAAGTGAAGAGGGTGCTATCCTGAACGGCAAGAGTTTCAAGGAGAAGTGATAAGCTGTCACATGCTGCTGTCAGGCTAAATCAAATAGCATTTGTAGATTTATTGTTGATCAAAGAGCTCTGACTCTAGCACCATGTGCTTAACCATGATACCAACTTTAGCATCATCACCAGCTTCCAAACTCTTGAGTATGGCGATAGCTGCATGAGCTTCTCCCTAGCATGCATCAGAGAAAGAATCTTTAGCTGAAAAAAGTTTAGAGAATATATATTTTCTTTCTAATTTTTATTACCTGCTGTACCCAGGACCCAAGACAGAAAACAACAGTGAGTTTTACTTAAGGCAACGCAGTGACTAGGAAATAGAGATCTGAGAACCAGGGCAACACATTGCTTTTACAAGATACAAAGAGAAACTTCCTACTTAATTAAATCATGAGAAGATTTAACAGAATTAAACCTGTCTTAGGAGCATCTTGAATGATTACATGTACACACTAGCTTTTCTGTTGAAGCATGTTTATTCAGTCTGTGGTTGATGTTGCAGAAACTTAGGATTGGTATCCTGTAGTGACATAATGTCAAACAAGTTTGACAGCCAGCTTCTATTTCCAAGGGAAATTCTTTGCTTATCTCCTAGAGCAGGATTGTGAAAAGCGTGATTTAAAACCTGAATTGAGCATAGTGACTTCTACTCTCTGATGTGGGTGTCTAGTATGAGAATTGTACTTCATCATGGCAACTTTCCACATAGAGTGACTTAGGTGGAAGAAAGGAAGGATTGATGAATTTTTAAAGGCCTTTGACAGTTCCTCTGTCCTACCACAAAGGAAATCAGAATATATGGCCTTTATTATATCAGAGTACTTAAAGAATCTTTGCATACACAAAGGTAGGTAGAATAATGGATGGCAAACAAACTTTTCTGCAGATTTGTAATGAAAATTAAGTTATGAGAGTGGTCATTGAGAATATGGCCAATTAAATGGCCATTGAGAAATTACTTAGCGTGGGATGTTAAAGAACTCTAATTTTAATATTTTAAGTTATATGTTTTACTGTGATATAAGCCCTTCCAATCACACAAAGCCTTCAGTAAACTTTGCTACTGTAAGTGTGCTACTTGATTATTTTTGGAATTAAATTAAATTAAAGAAAAAAGACTGAGTGTTCCTTTGGATTGGTACAGAACAGACAAAAGAGAATGGCTGCTGGAGGTGATAGATAAGCAAAATCAGTCATCAGGAAATCAGGCCATGGAAACTAAGCCTTTGGATATTTACAAAAACGTTGCTGGCCAGAACAATATTGATTAATGTATATGCAAAGAACAGGGTGATACAAGTTGACATTTGTATATAGACAATAATCCTAAAGTATTGTATGTGTGGTTTACATGTATCAACTGTGGTTGGGTGTTTGGAGTTAGGAATAAGATAAAGCTATCATTCCCCAGCACAATATATATCATCATAACTGTGAGATGTCTGACCTGGGAGTTAGGAAAACAGGTTTTGAGTCTCAAGTAATTAATTAAGTGAGTTATTCTTGTAAATCTTTCAGTATTGGGGGCGTATGTTTCCTCAATTGAATAATGATGAAATTAGAGTTTATTAAGTGATGTATAAGAATTTATATAAATCCTATTTTAATGCAAATGCTTCCCCTGAGGAAATATATAACTGAGTTAAAATCAGTAATTTCCATTTTAGTTATAAAAGTAATTTTCAAATTCTGAAGAAGTGTTAGTTGCTCAGTTGTATCCAACTCTGTGACCTCATGGACTGTAGCCCACCAGGCTCCTCTGTCCAAGGGATTCTCCAGGCAAGAATACTGGAGTGGGTTGTCATTCCCTTCTCCAGGGGATCTTCCTGACCCAGGGATTGAACCCTGGCTTCCTGCATTGCAGGCAGATTCTTTACCATCTGAGCCACCAGGAAAGCTTTAAATTCTGAGGCATTACATAAATGTAAAGGATATTATGACTTTACTGGTTAATCACCTGCTTCCATCTCACAAAAGCTCATTTCATTAGACTGCTCATATAACAGTAGTGTTGAGTAGGAAAATAGAACAAAATAGATGATTATTTTAGTCCAGTCACCATGGACTGGATCCAGTGCCATGACTTCATGGCAAATACATGGGGAACCAGTGACATCATTTATTTTCTTGGGCTCCAAAATCAGTGCAGATGGTGAGCATAGCCATGAAATTAAAAGACGCTTGCTCCTTGGAAGAAAAGTTATGACCAGCCTAGATAGCAAATTAAAAAGCAGAGACACTACTTTCCCAACAAAGGTCCATATAGGCTCAATCATATAAGGTCCATATAGCCTCAAAAATCATAAAACCTATGATACTTCCAGTAGTCATGTATGGAACTGAATTGGACTATAAAGAAAACTGAGCACTAAAGAATTGATACTTTTGAACTGCGGTGTTGGAGAAGACTCTTGAGAGAACTTTGGACTGCAAGGAGGTCAAACCAGTCCATTCTAAAGGAGATCAACCCTGAATATGCTTTTGGAGGACTGATGCTGGAGCTCCACTACTTTGGCCACCTGATGCGAAGAGCCAACTCAATAGAAAATACCCTGATGCTTGGAAAGACTGAAGGCAGGAGGAGAAGGGGACGACAGAAGATGAGATGTTTAGATGGCATCGCTGGCACAATGGACGTGAGTTTGAGCAAGCTCCAGGAGAAGGTAAAGGACAGGGAAGCCTGGTATGCTGCAGTCCATGGGATTGCCAAGAGTCGGATACCCCTGAGCAAGTGAACAACAACAATGTGAATTTTGGAGACACACACCTTCAGTTTACAGTGTTACCTACACCACGGCTGGATACAAGTCTAATTCTGAGAGCCGATACAGCTGAAGTGTGATTATTTTGAGATTCTTTTAATTAGTGTCAAGAGTCTTGGCCATGGAGTCAAAAGACCCATGCTGAGTACTAAGTTATTAACATCCTTTGAGACCTTAAGCGAAATTTTTCTTAAATTTTCTAAGGCTGGGTTATCAGGTCCACAGAAGTTAGAAAATACATGTACTGCTGACTCACAAGTTTATAGTAATTTTAAAAGTTAGAAAGTGAACTTGAAAGCACTTTGTAAACTAGAGTGCACTACAAAAATATAAGAAATTGTCATAATATTTCTGTGTTAATCACGATTTATTTCCCTCTAACTATGACCTGCTCCATTGATTGGTGATATAGAAATACTCTTAAATATGAAGATGGCTTAGAACAAGATGGGTATATCTATATGCAAATAAGATTTATAACATTACTTAATTTCATAATGCTAATAAGTACAGCCCTTGACAGTTGTGATTTTTGTTGTGGCTTCTTTATATGGCTCGACTGACTCTTTTACACAGATTTATGTCTGTGTGAGCAAGCTTCCTGCAACACAATCATAGTTTCCATAAATCTCCAGCATATTCACTGCAACAGTAGCCACATCACCAGCTTCCTTAAGAGACTTCAGAGGGCTTCCTTAGATGCTGTGTTTCCTGAGGTTGGTGAAGATTTGAATGAATTTTCCTGTGTTTGCAGGGAAGGCAGAGGTTTGCGGAAAAAACTGAAGGCGCTAAATTAAAGTCAATCCCAGTGTAAATGCTGATAAAAGCCAAATAGAAAGAGCTCATTGTCCCAAGGACCGTCCAACTCCCAGACCCTCTAACTCTGTGTGTCCCCAGACTACAGGACCATGACTTCATGAGTGCCATAGTTGGGAAGGACTGGCTGGGGCTGGCAACTCCAGAGATGGGCACACCTGCAGACTGCCGATGACGAGGCTGCCACGCTGCAGCAGCCCAGCCATGAGCAGGTGCGGGTCACTGCTCACAACTTCCTAGGAGCCTGTGCAGCTTGGCTCTTCCTAGGGACCCAGAACCCGGGGTTAATCCCTCTGGGAGAGTGCACAGCCCACCTCAGACTGTAGCAACAACCGACAGGCCTCTATTACTGCAAGCACTCCTCCCACATCCCAACTGCGGCTGCCATACCCCTGCCTCCCCCACCAGATTTAGCAAGTGAGCCTTAATAAGCCTTGGCCTTTGCTCCCTCTTGTGTGGGTGGCAAACAGAAGCCAGAGGGTGACCTAGCGGTAGAGGCAGGGCCAAAAGCAAAGAGGAGCACTAGGGGCTGTGTGACCAAAGAAGAAGGAAGGCGTCCACCCCTGCAGAAGGTGCAGTGGGTTAAGTGTCCACAGTTAGCCGGAGACTGTGCACTTAGGGGGTAATTATGAACTTTGGAAGCAAGAAGAAGCTGGTGTAAGGCCAGATCTGGGTAAGAGTTAACTCCACAGGGCCCAAAGCAGGCTCAAAGACCTTCCTAGAAATATTGGGGGACTTTCTGAGTAGACAGATTGACTGGAGCATACTATGTGATGAGGACAACTGAAGTCACAGGGTAATATTCTTACTATCACCCTCTCTCTATATATATGTATATGTACATATATATATATATGGACTTTCCTTTTAGCTCAGTCAGTAAAGAATCTGCCTGCAGTGCAGGAGACCTGGGTTTGATCCCTGGGTCAGGAAGATCCCCTGGAGAAGGAAATGGCAACCCACTCCAGTATTCTTGCCTGGAAAATCTCATGGACAGAGGAGCCTGGTGGGCTGCAGTCCATGGGGTTGCAGAGCCAGGCATGACCGAGCAACTAAGACTTACTTACACACACACACACATATATATATACACACATATACACACACACACATATAGATATAAGTATATATATATGCTTATATATATATATATAGACACACACACATAATGTATATGTTTGCTTTATTTTTTCATTTTGTTTTATTCTATTATTCCTTTTTAAATAATTCTTTTTATTTTTACTTACTTTTTCCTTTTTATTGTTTTATTTTTAAATAAAGTCTTTTTATTTTACTTTTCCTATTTCTACATCTTTTCATTAGATTGCATTTTCCACATTTTTAGTTTTGTATTTTTCCTACTTTAGGCTTTAGCATTGGTTTTCATTTATGGGTTTGTTTATTGGTCTGATTGCTCTCTTGCTTTTTTGTTTCCTCTTTTTATTCTTTTTTTTTTTTTTTCCTTTGGTGAATTTCTTTGTGTCTTCCTGTCTGATTAATATTACCTTTACCATTTGCCTTGGGATTTTGTCTGTTTGTTCTTTTTTGTTTGTAGGTTAGCTTTATTTTTCCCTCGTTACTTGATTTTTCCCTTCTGTGCTGTGTGGTTTGTGAAGTCTTGGTACTCAAGCAATGGGTCAGGCCAGGAACTTCCAAGGTTGGAGACATGAGTACAGGACATTGGGCCACCAAGAGAACTCCCAACCCCATGGAATACTAATTAGCAAGAGCTCTCCCAAAGGCCTCCATCTCAACACTTAGATCTGGACTCACCCAAAGGCCAGCAAGCTATAGTGCCAGATGATCCAAGCCAAACTAAACGGGAATACAACCCTACCCATTAGCAGACAGGCTGCCCAAAGTCGTAGTAAGCTCACAGAAACCCTATAACACAGCACTGAGTATGGCACTTCGCTTTAAAGAGACAAGATTCAGGTCCAGGCACCAGAACAGTCCCCTCCCCAAGAAACCTTCACAAGGTGCTGGCCCAACCTCACACACTGGGGGTAAACTGCACAGTAAGAAGGATTGCAACTATACAACTGTGAGAAGGAGACCCTAAGCACTGTGAATTAAGCAAAAGAAAAGACAGGGAAGGATGCAGCAGATGAAAGAGCATGGTAAAACCCATGATAACTAGGCCAAACAAGTGAAGAGGAAATAGGCAGTCTACCTGAAAAATAATTCAGAGTAATGATAGGAAAGATGATCCAACACCTTGGAAATAAAATGGGGGTATGATTAAATAAAATGGAGTCATGGCTTGAGAAGATACAAGAAATATTTGAAAATGACCTAAAAGAAATAAAGAACAGACAAGCAATAATGAACAACATAAGTGAAATAAAAAATACTCTTCAGTTCAGTTCAGTTCAGTCTCTCAGTCCTGTCTGTCTCTTTGCGACCCCATGAATCGCAGCACGCCAGGCCTCCCTGTCCATCACAAACTCCCAGAGTTTACACAAACTCATGCCCATCGAGTCGGTGATGCCATCCAGCCATCTCATACTCTGTCGTCCCCTTCTCCTCCTGACCCCAATCCCTTCCAGCATCAGGGTCTTTTCCAACGAGTCAGCTCTTCACATGAGGTGGCCAAAGTATTGGAGTTTCAGCTTCAGCATCAGTCCTTCCAATGAACACTCTGGGCTGATTTCCTTTAGGATGGACTGTTTGGATCTCCTTGTAGTCCAAGGGACTCTCAAGAGTCTTCTCCAACACCACAGTCCAAAAGCATCAATTCTTTGGTGCTCAGCTTTCTTCATAGTCCCACTCTCACATCCATACATGACCACTGGAAAAACCATAGCCTTGACTAGATGGACCTTTGTGGGCAAAGTAACGTCTCTGCTTTTTAAAATGCCATCTAGGTTGGTCATAACTTTCCTTGCAAGGAGTAAGCGTCTTTTAATTTCATGGCTGCAATCACCATCTGCAGTGATTTTGGAGCCCCTCAAAATGAAGTCTGACACTGTTTCCACTGTTTCCCCGTCTATTTCCCATGAAGTGATGGGATCAGATGCCATGATCTTAGTTTTCTGAATGTTGAGCTTTAAGCCAACTTTTTCATTCTCTTCTTTCACTTTCATCAAGAGGCTCTTTAGTTCTTCACTTTCTGCCTTGAGGATGGTGTCATCTGCATATCTGAGGTTACTGATATTTCTCCCAGTAATCTTGATTCCAGCTTGTGCTTCATCCAGTCCATCATTTCTCATGATGTACTCTGCATATAAGTTAAATAAGCAGGGTGACAATATACAGCCTTGACATACTCCTTTTCCTATTTGGAACCAGTCTGTTGTTCCATGTCCAGTTCTAACTGTTGCTTCCTGACCTGCACACAGGTTGCTCAAGAGGCAGGTCAGATGGTCTGGTATGCCCATCTCTTGAAGAATTTTCCACAGCTTATTGTGATCCACACAGTCAAATACTTTGACATAGTCAATAAGGCAGAAATATACATTTTTCTGGGACTCCTTTGCTTTTTCAATGATCCAGAGAATGTTGGCAATTTGATCTCTGGTTCCTCTGCCTTTTCTAAAACCAGCTTGAACATCTGGAAGTTCATCGTTCACGTGTTGCTGAAGCCTGGCTTGGAGAATTTTGAGCATTACTTTACTAGTGTGTGAGATGAGTACAACTGTGTGGTAGTTTGAGCATTCTTTGGCATTGCCTTTCCTTGTGATTGGAATGAAAACTCACCTTTTCCAGTCCTGTGGCCACTGCTGAGTTTTCCATATTTGCTGGCATATTGAGTGCAGCACTTTCACAGCATCATCATTTAGGATTTGAAATAGCTCAACTGTAATTCCATCACCTCCACTAGCTTTGTTCATAGTAATACTTTCTAAGGTCCACTTGACTTCACATTCCAGGATGTATGGCTCTAGAGGGAACCAATTAGCGGAATAAGTGAAGCAGAAAAATGGGTAAGTGAGATGAAAGATAGAATGGTGAAAATAACTGAGGCAGAGCAGAATAAAGAAAAAAGAATGAAAAGAAATGAGGATAGTCACAGAAACCTCTGGGATAGCATTAAGTGCACCAACATCTGAATTATAGGGGTTCCAGAAGAAGAGAAATACAAAGGACATGAGCAAATATTTGAGGAGATTATACTAAAAAAAAAAATTCTTAGCATGAGAAAGAAAATAGTTACCCAAGTCCAGGAATTGCTGAGAGTCCCATACAGGATAAACCCAAAGAGAAACACACCAAGACACAAATTAACCAAACCGGCAAAAAATAAACACAGAGAACAAATGTAAAAAGCAGCAAGGGAAAAGCAACAAATGACATGCAAAATGATCCACATAAGGCTAACAGCTGATCTTTCAACAGAAATTCTGCAGGCCAGAAGGGTGTTGCAGAATATACTTTAAAGTGATGGAAGGGGGAAAACAAACAAACAAACAAAAAAAAACTACAACCTAGATTACTCTTTCCAGCAAGGATCTCATTCAGATTTGACAGAGAAATCAAAAGTTTTATAAATAAGCAAAAGTTAAGAGAAATAACCCCCACCAAACCAGCTCTATAACAAATGCTAAAGGGAATTTTCTGGACAGGAAACACAAGAAAAAGGAAAGACATACAATAACAAACCCAAATCAATAAAGTATATGATAATAGGATCATACATATCAATAATTACCTTAAATGTAAATGGACTAAATGCTCTGATCAAAAGACACAAACTAGCTGAATGGATACAAAAACCAAGACCCCTATATATGCTGTCTACAAGAGAACCACTTCAGACCTAGGGACACGTACAGAATGAAAGTGAGGTGCTGAAAAGATCCTAGGAAAATGGAAATCAAAAGAAAGCAGAAGTAGCAATACTCATATCAGATAAAATAGACTAAAATTAAGATCATTAAAAGATACAAGGAAGGACACTACATAATGGTCAAGGGATCAGTCAAAGAAGAGGATATAACAATTAAATACACACACACACACACACACACACACACAAACACACCCAACATAAGAGCACCTCAATATGTACAACAAATGCAAACAACTATAAAAGGGGGGATCAATAGAAACACAATAGTAGTGGAGGATTTTAACACTCCACTCACAACAATGGACAGATCAGTCAAACAGAAAATTAATAAGGAAACAAAAACCTTAAATGATACATTGGATGAGACAGTCCTAATTGATATCTCTAGGATATTTCATCTGAAAACAGCAGAATACACTCTTTTCTCAAGTGCACACAGAACATTCTCCAAGATAGATTACATCTTGGTCACAAATAAGGCCTTGGTAAATTTAAGAAAATTGAAACTGTATTAAGAGTTGTTTCTGAACACAATGCTTATAAGATTAGATACAAATTACAGGGGGAAAAAATTCTGTAGAAAACACAAACTTATGGAGACTGAACAATATGCTTCTAAATAACCAAGAAATCACTGAAGAAATCAAAGTGGAAATGAAAAAATACCTTGAAACAAACACAAATGAAAACACAACTTAAAATCTATGAGATGCAGTAAAAGCAGTGCTAAGAGGAAAGTTTGTAGGAATACAAGCCTGTTTCAAATTACAAGAAAAAACATTAAATAAAAAACCTAAGCATATGCCTAAAGCAACTAGAAAAAGAACAAGAAAACCCCAAAGCTGGAAGAAGAGAAATCATTAAGAACACAGCAGAAATTAAAAAAAAAAAAGAAAGAAAGGAAAATGAAAGAAAGAAGAGTAAAGAGCAACAAAAGTAAAACCTGGTTCTTTGAGAAGATAAACAAAATTGAAAAGTCATTAGCCAGAAATCAAGAAAAAAGTAGGATAAGACTCAAATCAATAAAATCAATAGAGTCAAAAGACTCTAATCAATAAAATAGAAATGAAAAAGAACAAATAACAACAGACAATGCAGAAATACAGAGGATTATAAGAGGCTATTATGAGTAAATACATGCCAATAAAATGGACAACCTGGAAGAAATGGAAAAATTCTTTGAAAAACATAGCCTTCTGAAATTGAACCAGGAAGAAGTAGAGAATGTAAACAGACCAACAAGCACTGAAAATGAAACTGTGACCCAAAATCTTCCAAAAAACAAAAGCCTAGGGACAAATGACTTCCCAGGTGAATTCTATCAGACATTTAGAAAAGAGCTAATACTTACCCTGCTCAAACTGTTCCAAAAAATTTCAGAGGAAGGAAAACCCCCAAATTCATTCTACATGGCTGCCTTCACCTTGATACCAAAACAAAGAATACCACAAAAGGAAATTTACAGGCCAGCATCACTGATGCACATAGAGGCAAAAAATCCTCAACAAAGTTCAGTCAGGCAGAATCCAACAACACATTAAAAGAATCATCCACCATGATCAAATGGGGTTTATCCCAGGGATGCAAGGATTCTTCAATATAAGCAAATCAATCAGTGTGATATACCATATTAACAAATTGAAAGACAAAAGCCAATAGATGCAGAGAAAGCTTTCATCAAAATTCAATACCCATTTATGATAAAAACTCTCCAGAAAATCAGCATAGAAGGAAACTTCCTCAACATAATAAAGGCCATATGTGACCCAAACCCACAGCAAGCATTATTCCCAAGAATGAAAAACTGAAAGGATTAGGAATAAGACAAGGGTGCCTACTCTCACCAGTTTTACTCAATATAGTTTTGGAAGTCCTAGTCACAGCAATCAGGGAAGAAAAAGAAATAAAAGGAATCCAGAGTCAAAAAGAAGTAAAGCTCACTGTTTGCAAGTGATAAGACATTATAATAGAATACCCTATAAACACCACCAGAAAACTACTAGAAATAGTTAATTAATTTAGTAAAGCCACAGGATGTAAAATTAATACACAGAAATCCCTTGCATTCCTATACACTAAAAATGAAAACTCAGAAAAGAAATTAGGGAAGTAATCCCATTCATCATTACAACAACAATGAAGAAAATGCCTAGGAATAAACCTACCTAAAGGATGAAAGACTTATATGCAGAAAAATATGACACTGATGAAAGCAATCAAAGATGGGGAAATCAGATGGAGAGATATACCATGTTCTTGGATCAGAATAATCAGTATTGTGAAAATGATCATACTGTCCCAAAAAACTATAGATTCAATACAATCCCTATCAAATTGCCACAGATGTTTTTCACAGAAGTAGAACAAATAATTTCACAATTTGTATGGAAACACAAAAGACTCTGAGTAATCAAAGCAGTATTGAGAAGGAAAATTAGAGCTGGAAGAATCAATTTCCCTGACTTCAAATTATATTGCAAAGCCACAGTCATCAAGACAGCATGGTACGGCACAAAAACAGAAATACAGACCAATGGAACAAGACAGAAAGCCCAGAGACAAGCCCACATGCCTATAGGCACCTTATCTTTGACAATGGAGGCAACAATATGCAATGGAGAAAAGATAGCCTCTTCAGTATTAATTGGTACTGGGAAAACTGGACAGCTTCATATAAAAGAATGAAATTAGAACACATCCTAACATCAAACACAAAAATAAATTCAAAATGGACTAAAGACCTAAATATAACCAGAAACTATATAGTTCTTAGAGAAAAACATAGGCAGGACTTTCTTTGACATAAATTGCAGCAAAATTCTCTTTAACTGACCTCTTAGATTAATGGAAAGAGAAAAAAGAAAAAAAAATAGACCTAATAAAACTTAAAATCTTTTGCACAGCAAAGGGAACAATAAACAATATGGAAAGACAACTCTAAGAATGGGAGAAATTAGTTGCAAACAAAGTAACTGACAAAAGGTTAATCTCCAAAATGTATAAGCAGTTCATGAAGCTCAACATCAGAAAAATAAACAACCCAATCAAAAAGTGGGCAGAAGATCTAAACCGACACTTCTCCAAAGAAAACATACAGATGGCCAATAAACATGTGCAAAGATGCTAAACATCACTCATTAATAGAGAAATGCAAATTAAAACTGCAGTGAGGTATCACCTCACACCAATCAGAATGGACATCAGAAAAAAAAAAAAAATCTACAACAATAAATCCTGGAAAGGATGTGGGGAAAAGAGAACCCTCTTGTACTGTTGATGGGTAAGTAACTGATATAGCCATCATAGAAACCAGTATAGAGATTCCTTAGAAAACTAGGAATAAATCTACCATTTGACTCACCAATTGCACTACTGGGCATATACCCTGAGAAAACCACGTTTCCAAAAGACACATGTACACCAGTGTTGATTGTAGCCACATTGACAATAGCCAGGACATGGAAGCAACCTAGATGTCCATTGACAGATGAATGGTGCATTTATACAATGGAATATCACTCAGCCATAAAAAGGAATGCATTTGAGTCAGTTGTAGGAAGATGGATGAACCTAGAGCCTCTATACAGACTGAAGTAAGTCCAAAAGAGAAAAAATAAGTATCTTATATTAATGTGTGTGTATATGTGTGTGCGTGTATATATATACAGAATCTAGAAAAATGATACTGATGAACCTAACAGAGAATGGACGTGTGGACACAGCAAGGGAAGGTGAGGGTGGGGAAAACTGAGAAAATGGCATTGACATTATATACACTGTCATGTGTAAAACGGTTAGTTAGTGGGAAGTTGTTAAATAACCCAGTGGGTCCAGTCTGGTGCCCTGTGATGATCTAGAGTGGGATGGGGGGAGGGGAGGGAAGCTCAAGAGGGAATTATGACTGATTCACATTGTTGTATGGTAAAAACCAACACGAAATTGTAAAGCAATTTTCCACCAATTAAAAACTAAATAAATTAAAATTCTGCCTGTAAAACCTTAAAACAAAACAGAGCAAAACACAAATGGTCCTTCACCATGACTCCTTGCATAGATGGGACTTGAAAAAGTCAGAGAGATGTCAGATTGCTGCTTCCTCCCTTTCCCTGTGACCTTGAATCTTGGTTGCCAAATTAAAGAATAAAAATCACTTTAGTTCTTGCTATAAAGACATTGTTTGGACCCAACAGCAAATAATGCACCAAGAAAGCCATTTCAACATGTGATAATATAAAGGGTAAATCAGGTCAATACTCAGCCTTGGGCCTATGCTTCAGTTAAGATCACAAGTGCGCCCTTTGACTTTCATGCCTAACAGGTAAACCCAGGGAGTAATTGCAACACTATATTCCTTAAAAATATCTATTCAAAGATAGTATTTATTATAAAAATATCTATTCATTATTCCTTAAAAATATCTATTCATTAGGGAATGCATTCTAAACTCTTCATCAGTGTGGTCTCAACCAATCTTTGCAGTTTAATTTTGAGCCAATCACTTTGCATGACCTGCAATGCCTGGCAGGCTACAGTCCATGGGGTTATCAAAGAGTTGGAGGTGACTTAGTGACTAAACAAAAGCAACAATTACTCATAGTTTCTAAATCTTATCTTGCCACTTCTTGCTTGTATTCCTTTTCCCAGATTCTCTTCCATCTAGCTGGAACATCTTTCCTTTTCATCCTCCTTGAAAATTCTTATTCTTCTTTTAAAGTTCAGATTAAATATTTATTTAGCTTTGCTACACACACACACACACACACACACACACACACACACCCCTCTGTTGTTTCCAACAGGTATTTGTTCTCATGTTCAGAGATCTATTTTCAAGTGATCCAAACTGGACTTAGTTCAGCATCTCTGCTTCAGGCTGTTTGCCGGCTGGGCTTGTTTCTGGACTGCCAGTTTGTTCTGAAACCCCTACTGAAGGGACAGCAGCTCTCCAGGGTATATTCTTTTGGAATGCAATGGTAAGCCCAAATCTGCGAGCAAGTTTTACGCTTCTGCTAGTCTATGTTCGCTATATTCTCTTGCCTGAAATAAACAATATGGCCAAGTTAAAAATTCAGGAGTAATGAGTATACTCCACTCATCATGAGAAATTCAAAGTGTAGATATAGTATTTTATCATAGTGAAGTTTGATTGCATACAATTATTCAATTTAGGGTAAATGTGAAGCTTTTCTTAACACTCATAGGCAGAGTCAGAAAGAAATCTCCTCTTCAGTCTCTAAAAACATTTTGTAACACTGACCACACTGAATTGTTTTTACTTAATAACATTTGTTTCTTCCAAATATATGGCAAGATATAAAGGGTCTTTGAATTATTTTTAGTACATAACACTCTATTTTGTTTGACTAATACCAGTAGATCAATAAATGTTTGCTGAAACAGATAAATGATCTGCATCCCAAGCTGTCATATGAATCCTCTCTATAGAATCTTTCTAATGGTTTCAAACAGATTTCACACTTTCTAGAAAATACAAAAGAAACCAAATGTGAAAATTTCACATGGTGCTAGTTTTTACTTTATTCAGGATGTTTCTGACCTCACAAGAAACAATGAAGTCCATCCGCAGAGTCTAGGATCATTTCAAATGGGACTAGGGGACATAATTTTTCAAACTCACACTTCAGTATTTTAACTGAGCCATACATTATTTTATTGCTTTAGTCCACTAGGTATGTGATTCTGGCAGTAAGTGTAGTAGTAGTTTGCAAGATTAATATTTGCCCATACACTTCACGTCTGAGCTCATAAAATATAATATTCACTGGTTGGTTTTAAGCCAATGAGAAATGCTAGCATGAAATGAGAATCTTCTTTCTATGGCAATTTAAAGCAAATTAACAGTGACAGTGATGCCATTTTGGTTTGCAAAACACTTTTTCATCCATTTTGTCAACAGCTTTCTGAAATTTCTAAGTTTAAACTGATTTTGAGTCTGAGGGGAAGGAAATAGATAAATACATTTTTCATCCTTATGTTTTCAACTTCAGTAGAAGTGTTAAAAAAAAAGCACTTGTATTTAAAAGCTCAACTTGTACAAAGCTACCAATGAGAAATGACAGATATTGTATTATATTTATATTAAAGCTAGAACTATTTACCATCAATAAAGCAAGGAAACCCAATTTACAACGCAAACCTGCTTCTAATCCCTTTGGAATAAGGGACTCTTGGAATACAAGAGTCCAATTCATCTTTTTCTAATGAGATTAGAAGAAACTAAAAAGCTAAGCAGCTGCTATGTTAATTAATTAGATTTAGGGAATTGCTATTAAATACAAGTTTTGTGAAAGCACATGTCATATAATTTTAAAGTACCAAGTGATCTAAATTCAGGTTTTTCTTAAAAGAATAGGGGTTTACTTTCTGAACAAGGTATTTTTATTGTGACCTATAGTCCTCTCTTCAACCCTACTCCCTCTTCCCCATGCCTACTGCAACCCAACTTTATTGCTTTCTTGCCCAGCTAAACCAAAATCACATGGAGATATTTGCTGGTCTAGAAATGTCTCCATGCCTTTGCAAATGAGGTGGGTTTTTTGTTTGCTTTTGCTTTGCTTGAAAACCCATCCCCTGCTCCTGGCCTAGTGCCTCCAGCCACAATTTCAAATTTTCTGAGTAGATGAAGACACTCTGCTTTCTGCTCACCTTGGCTTTTTTTTTTTTTTTTTTTTTTTTTTTTTTATAAACAATATGTATTTATCTATTAAACCCATGTACTTTCAGCACAGCACTTAGGGCAATTATGGGACAGTCTGCATTGCCCTGCTCAATGCCTATCACATAGAAACACTGAGTAAAATTTTTGCATAATGATTAGAAAGAGAGAATGTATTATTCCTAGGATGTATTTCAAATTCTTTTAGGGTAGCAATGGCCTTAAAAGAAAAGCCTGTGATGTCAGCAAGTCATTTTTTTCTCCTAATTTTCCCTCAGTGCTCTTCAGAATGGCTAATTTTTTCTTCCTATTTACCGACTTTAAAAAATGGGATCTGTGCAGACGCCTTTGCTTGTCTTAGTTAAGCATGGTGAGATTCTCAGTAATTAGTGCTTGTAAAACACCGCAAGGTTTTCAGATGAATTAAAGTGTGAAATCTTATTACAAGCACTATATTGCTCGACTAACAAACAGGCATGGAAAATTACACCATTTCCTAGTTTCTTCTGCTTTTAAGGAACAACACAACCCATAATTATCCACAGGTATTGACTCACTTGCCCCCTGAAGTCTTGACTGCCAGATGAGCTCGCTTGCCTGCACTTGACTGGCTGGTGGGGCTGTCGGAAAGCTTCTTCTTCCAAATGATATTTTATTTGACAGCCTCAGATGTTCATGACTGTAGAAAAAGCTTTCTGCACAAACACAAAGAAATTATTGTGCCCATGAAAGACAAAATAGTTAAAATGATACCAAATCTCTCTAATTACCCTCAGTGAGGACTTCTGGGTTCACAACAGCAATAGCTATTTTAGGCTACCTCCTCACCTCCAGAGTGATGGGGTCTAGTAATTTTTGCTCCTATAAGCGATTTGCCATATTAAAACTATACAACATCCAAACACTGTAAGACAGCAACAAAATATTAGCCCCGAACTGGGCTTTTCTGTTAGACTGAGTTGGGAGGTTGGCAGGTACAGGAATGTGGAGCAAATCAACTTGACTTGCATGTCAACCAACTCAAGTGATGAAGGTTTAGCTATATAAAGATTTAATTTGTATTCCATGCCATGCAGATAAAAAGCAAAAGAAACCTCTAAAACCCAGCAATAATAGGTAGATTAATTTAATAATTATTATCAAGCATATCAAGCTTGTAATTATTAACAGTCATAAAGACTTGTGTTTCCCTTTGCACAAATAACCACCTATGTCAATAAATTTGGTAATAGCTGTATTATCAAAGAATGAAGTTTCTTGTATTTCATCTGCTTTATTTTGACCACCAGTAGTCATAATTAATATAATAAAATCCCCATTATAACATCACTAGTGTAAATGTGAATTAGGTCTCGCATTGTTAATGCCTCTATCAGGCCCTTAATCACTTGAAGCGTCACCCTGCATTAAGTACAACATCAATTATATATGATAAAAGCATGCAATGCAAAACATACAAAAGTGATATTTTCATGTTGTTATCTAGAGCAGAAGGGCTTTAAAAAATTAATTTCTTTTTGGAGTCTAAACATTTTAGAGGCTTGAGACCTCATTAATTTATCAGCAAAAGCCTTGGGTCTGCCAAAGATCTTTTGGCCTGTTCTCATTTTCCTAGTTGTATTCCTCTGACCTTACCCATTTGTTCTCTGTCCTTTTTAGATGTTTTTCTCATTGAGTGATAAATGTTTGGAGGGAAATTTCTATAGCATTTTAATGACTTTAAAGTAGCTTAATCTTGAAGATATATTTCAAATGCCTTACTTTTTAATATTCTTTGTGAGAGTAAATGAAGTTGTATTTTCAGATATGGCAGTGATTTAATAAGTTGCAAAAATGTGACGGTAATTATTCTTCTTGAGCGAGGGCTTTGGCGATAATAAAGAAGTAACACATATGCTGCACTAAAAGAAATGAATTGCAATTATAAAACATTAGAATTTGCTTAATGCTGTTTCTACATTATGGGATTTTCAGGTGGCTCAGCGGTAAAGAACATGCCTGCCAATGCAGGAATCTCTGGAGCCGTGGATTTACAATGGATGGATCCCTGGGTTGGGAAGATCCCCTGGAGGAGGAAATGGCAACTCACTCCAGTATTTTTTGCCGTGAAAATCCCATGAACAGAGGAACCTGCTGTGCTGTGGTCTGTGGGGTTGCTAAGAGTCAGACAAGAGTGACTGAGCACACATGCAAGCCTCTACATTATCTTTTTCAGCCACCAGTTAGGTAAGTCAAAACATTAACTGTTTTGTTTAATTAGCTCTCCTTAAATTCATTGAAAAGTCATTCATTTTGTTAGAAAATTTCCAATGATTCTGGTCCATAGAAATGCAATTAATTGCATTTGGTAGAATGAAATTTTATTTTACTTCTTTTTGTAAATTGCCAGTTTACTTCTATTTGTAAATTCATTTCAGCATTCCTTATGTGCCTATTATGTGTGGTACTTTGAATTCTCCTTTGAACGTATTCTAAGAGCTGACTAGTTCCCTCATTAATAAATGAATTAAATAAAATGTTTCATATGATTATTTTATATTTGTATGAGAGTTATGGTTACATCTTTAAAAAGTAATCCTTTAATATCATATTCAGACTGGGGAGCACAATTATGAAATATCCTAACGAAATTCAAAGGAGGATTTAAATCTTAATCTTATATTCTCCCCAGTCCCATATTTGTTTGTTTTTTACCAGTGTTTCTGTAGAAAGCTTCTGTCCAGCAATGAATTTCACCCCCTATCACCCTTCTTTGTATTTCCATGTCTATGAAACTCGTGGCACACCAGATAACCCAAAGAAATGCTTAGACTATCACAGGAGGGCTACTGTCAGGACTTTAGAGGTTTGCTGTCAGGGATTTAAAGATTCTACCTGACTATAAAGCCCATCACTTGCTTTCCTCCATCTCTAGTAATCAGAGTTGTGTTTGTGCTTTGTCAGGGCTCAATGAGTTCGACAGCAGTGATAACAGAATGCCAGAAGGTAGATTCAAATGACATTCTGCCTGACACTTCAAAAAGAAGTGTTTCCTGGGTTTCATAAAATTTAAGTCTATCACTTGACCTGGTGTTATCTAAAATTCTTGTATCTCTTCTTCGGAAAGCACAAAGGCAAGTGAGAAAATAGATAAAAACTTGCCTTCTTCAAAATGGGAAGAAGTCATTTTCAGGGGATTTTCAAGGGAAGGCAAAAATGATAGAATTGGGGCCCTCAAATTCCTCTCAGAAGGTATAACTAAATTAGCTCTTTGTACATAGATGTGTTCATTCTTTGCAAACCTTTGTAAGGAAAGGACAACCATTTCATGGCTTAGATAAAATGTCTCTTACATAAACATAAAGCTTCAATGAGATGTTGTATACTGTAAGTCCCATACTGGAAACAAAGGTGCACATCTCTATCTTGAGGATAAGAGCCATGTTAATGGAGACATCATTCCAGGTATCCATTTCACAAAGATGCCTAACCCTCAGATTGGAAATCAGAACTGAAAATGCTGGGTGAGTAGGAGCAATCTCTTACCCAGTTTCTTGCTTCTTGACTGACAAGGCATATTTATGTCATTTCTAGAGGTGAGTTACTGCTCAATTTACAAAGTTGAAGACTAGATAAAAGAATAACACTCTTTCTTGGAGACCAGATAGCTAATACAAGAGAATCCCATAATTTGTAAGCCAAGGGGTTTAGAGCATTCAAAGTTATTGAGTTTGTTTAACTCTTGTTATCTCCCTTGTGTTTAGAAAAGTCTTTAAGAAATCACTAGTCTGTATTAGCTGTGCTAAGACTCAAGAAAAGAGATTTGGTTCAAATTCAATCAAGTACTCAGTTCAGTTCAGTTCAATCACTCAGTCATGTTGAACTCTTTGCCATCCCAGGGACTGCAGCACGCCTGACCTCCCTGTCCATCACCAACTCCTGGAGTTTTCTCAAACTCATGTCCATTGAGTCAGTGGTGCCATCCAACCATCTAATCCTCTGTTATCCCCTTTCCTCCTGCCTTCAGTCTTTCCCAGCATCAGGGTCTTTTACGATGAGTTCGTTCTTCACATCAGCTGGCCAAAGTATTGGGAGTTTCAGCTTCAACACCAGTCTTTCCAATGAATATTCAGGACTGATTTCCTTTAGGATGGACTGGTTGGATCTCCTTGCAGTCCAAGGGACTCTCAAGAATCTTCTCCAACATCACGTTTCAAAAGCATCAATTCTTCAGCACTCAGCTTTCTTTATAGTCCATCTATCACATCCATACATGACTAATGGAAAAACCATAGCTTTGACTAGATGGACATTTGTTGGTAAAGTAATATCTCTGCTTTTTAATATGCTGTCTAGTTTGGTCATAGGTTTTCTTCCAAGGAGGAAGTGCCTTTTAATTTCATGGCTGCAGTCACAATCTGCAGTGATTTTGAAGCCCCCCAAAATAAAGTCTGTCATTGTTTCCATTGTTTCCCCATCTATTTCCCATGAAGTGATGGGACTGGATGCCATGATCTTAGTTTTCTGGATGTTGAGCTTTAAGCCAACTTTTTCACTGTCCACTTTCACTTTTATCAAGAGGTTCTTCAGTTCTTCTTCAATTTCTGCCATAAGGGTGGTGTCATCTGTGTATCTGAGGTTATTGATATTTCTCCCAGCAATCTTGATTCCAGCTTGTGCTTCATCCAGCCCAGCATTTCGAATGATGTACTCTGCATATAAGTTAAATAAGCAGGGTTACAGTATACAGCCTTGATGTACTCTTTTCCCAATTTGTAACCAGTCTATTTTCCTTAATTAACAATAATCTTTTGACGTTCAGATTACCTGTCCCTTGTTGCAAACTTCTATATAGCCTGACTCCTTCCCTGCTGCCTCCTCAGAATAATTCTTTCAGAGTCACTTGAGATGCTGTCTACCGGGCTTGAAGTCTGAAAAAAATTCTCACCCAATAAAACATAGCTCTCAACTTCTAGATTGTGACTATTTTTTAAATTGACACATGCAGTTCATGTAGGCATAAATCAGAACAAATAAATTGGCCATGGTGCTGTTCCTGATGAGGAAAATTTAGTGTTATAATACGGGAGATTCCACGCGAGGTCTAGACTATTTGGTGAAGGAAGGCCTACAAAGACATAATTATCTTTCTTTAGAGTATCTTCTTTTAAGGAGGGTAGGAAGGAAGTAAGAAAGGAAGGAATGGAAGCCAGAGAGATAGATTGTAAGAAAGAAAGTTGCTATATAAAGTAGCAGTTACTTCAATATTTTTAGTTCTTCAGCTATAAGATTTTATGATTAACAATTTGCCCAGTAATCTGGGAAAACAAAAGACACAACTGAGAATATGCTGGAGGGGCAGAGTTCACTATGGATCCTAAAATATTTTGAAAATGAAGCATTTCATTAAGCCTTCAAAAAGCAGTTAGAAAAATACCCCAACTTTTCAGCACTACAAGCAAGGTAAAGGGAATTCAAAAGTATGAAATGTGGAAACCCATAAATTTTCAATTTTTGTATATCTTCTACCAAGGTATTTATTTCCTATACTTTTCAAATGTTGCATTTACTCCAAGTGAAAAGATTTGAACAAAACATTCCTATATCATATATAAATTTTTTTACAGTTTATGAGAAATCACAAATAAAGATAATATTTTGAGAGGTACAGTACCATGAAAATTCTTAGAAGGATGCAGGCACTTGACATCCACTGCCTTTGGTCTGAAGTGATTATACACCTATCGGTGTGCCCTACTATATTATGAATGCTTGGAGAAAACAGACTAAATTTTATTCCAGCATCTTTTGTCACTTTGGAGACAATATTAACAGTACTGTGCATGAAAATGTATTTGCAAATTTTTATTAAACTTAAAAATGCATATCATGTTTTATATCAACTTTATTGTAGTGGAAATATATCCTATATAATATACTCATTATAAGTGTACAGCTGATAAATTCAGGAAATGGACACACTTGATAACTATGTCAACAATTACAATGTAGAACATTTCCTTTACAGTGGAAAGTTTTTTCAGGTTCCTTCCCAGTCAAACATCTCACATGCATCCTGACTCCATGGAACTTGGAATTTCTGTCACTTTAGAAGTGATTTGAATTTCCAGTTTTTATAGATAAAAACATGCAGCTCATGCTCTTTTGTGCCTAACTCCTTGCATTCACGTGTACATGCAAACTCTTTTTGTGTCCTACGCTTTGTGACCCTATGGACTGTAGCTTGCCAGGCTCCTCTGTCCATGGGATTCTCCAGGCAAGAATACTGGAGTGGGTCACCATGCCCTTCTCTAGAAGATCTTCTTGACCCTGGGATCAAACCTGTATCTCCTGCATCACCTACTTTTAAGGTGGATTCTTTACTGCTATGCCACCAGTGAAGCCTGTCTAACTCCTTATGTATATCTTAAAGTTTTTAATAGTCAGTTCTGTTACTGATTTTTTTCTTAACCAGTAATTTGGTTTTTTTTTAATTTTTTTTATTTCTTAGAAGTACCCATGTGTATAAATATACCACAATTTGCTTATTCATACATCTGTAATAGAAATTTGGCTTGTTTTAGTTTTTATTTACTGCAAATAAATTTGTTACAACATTCGTGTACAAGTCTTTTATATGGAATGATAATTCATTTCTCTTGATATATGTTTAAAAATGGAGTGGCAACATGGTACTTGTACATTTAACTTTTTACTAACCTGCCAAAGTACACTGACTGAAAAGAAGTTATAGCATATTGCTTTATATATTTTGAAACTCTGTTATTGGGTATCTGCTCCTAGGATTGCCACATTTTTATTTGAATTATTGACCCTTTATCATTATGAAATGGTCTTCTCTATTCCCAGTAATAATTCACTTTAAATTCTTTCAACTTATTGATCTACTTTCCTACAGTCTTCCATTAATTTCATCAAGTGAAATTTTCATTTCATATATTTAGTTCTTTTTTATATTTTACTTCCCTTCTTATTGAGTTTATGTTCTCCTTAAATGTTTAGACACACTGAACCTATTTATTAATACAAGAGTTGATTTTAAGTCATTTCCAAATTCCATCATCTCTATAATTTTGAGTTTTGTTTCTATTGGCTTATTTCTTCTACGTGTGACATATTTTCCTATTTCTTGACACATCTAGAAATTTTTATTGGATTCTGTACTTTATGAATATTATACTGCTTGGTGCTTAAATTTTGTTGCCTTCCTCTTTAAAGTGTTATGCTTTGTTTTGACAGTTAAATTACTTGCAGATTACCTTGATCTATTCAAGGCTCATTGTAAATTGCATTAGAGGAAGTCTACACTAGTTTTTATTCTAGAGATAAGTTAACTTTACTACTATGGCATGACTAGTCTTGGGTATCACCTGAATATTACAAGTGTTAAAAGAGAATGTTTCTGGCCGCTCAGAGCTAAATTCTCTTCATGTCCTGTGTGAGCTTTGGAAATTATTCAGGTAATAATGTCCCAGTTGGTCTTGGCCCAACACAAGGAATTTCATTTTAGGCATAGGTAATTTTCAGCAAAAATTTAAAGAAACCCCAGTGGAGATTTTTAGAGCTTTTAAAAAATTAATTATCTTTAATTTAGTGTTATATTTTTCTCTGTGTGACTCCTTCCTCTCCATATTCTTGCCTAGCACATTCCCACTGCCTTGACATCTGATCTCTTGTCTCAAGAGAGCAAGACCTGTGTACCTGCTTGGACTCCAGCCTTCACACTGTAGTCTGGAATGTGCCTCTGGGCAGAAAGACAGAGCAATGCCCTTACTTTTTCACTTGGTTCCCATATACAAAGGATCATAACCATATAAACTCCCTGTTGTCTAATCTATGAAAACATTTGTCATACATTTTTCAGCTCTTTCTTTGCAGTGGGATGATAACTTTGTTCTTATTATTCCAGCATTGTGAATAAGATACATTTTTCAAATAATAATAACAAAATATGAGGATGATTTGAACTTATTGATAAAGATTATAATTTGGTGGTAGTCATATTATTTTAATTTTCCTATTCCACATATGGCTTAGATTGGTCTTGAAGCTGTCAAATGATATAAAAATAGAAATTCAGAAGGCAGTATCATATATGCTGTTTTCATTCAGCAGGATTTTAGTTTACATATGTTTCTAGTTTGAGGGTGGGGTAGTAGAGGGGATGGGAAAATAATACCTTAATTTTTGCATATTAGGTACAATTAAGGCATCAGGAAAGAGGATAAGAGCAGCTTTTGGTGTTAGAAAGAAATGGCTTAGACCTCAGCTTAGCTGTATATTAGCCATGAAATCTCATTCAATTTCTCCGAGTCTCAGTTGAATTTTATATAATTCATATTACATTATATGGTTGTTATAAGGTCTACTTGAGAATTTATATAAATAACCTCCAATAGTTCTTAGAAGTGTTGGGGAAATGCCAGTTTCCTTCTACTGACCTGATTGAAGAGATTTATTAAAGATTTATTAAACTTTGCTGGGGCAATTTCTTTCAAAGCAGAGAAAACTGAAATTTAGGAAAGAGAAGCATATTTCTATACAGCGTTTCAGAGTATATAGACTGTCAGAGTTAAAATAGCTCCTGGAAATAATCTCCAGGGATTTCATGCTTTTATTTTTCCCAGTAAATTTCGTCTTATAGACTTAATTTTATTTGGCACTTCTGTTGGTTATTCTCTGTTTAACTTCCCCCAGCCATCCTCTGCCCAGCTCTGTCCCCCAGAGAGCTGAGCCCTGCGAGGTGTTACCCTCAGGTTCCTTGCTCTCTGCTTTTGGATGTTTTTTGCACAATGAGAGGGAACAAAAGGCGCTGAGAGGAGAGGACGAGAAGAAAGAAAGCGCCGTGTATTTTCTGTGTTTCTGCTCTGGCTCCCCTGAGGCTTTGACCTTGCACATCCCTGGTGCTGGCGCACATTTATGACAACCTCTGGGGAGTTAGTTCTTCCTGCACTCTGCAAAGATAAGGTTGGTTTCTTCCCTTTGTGTCTTTAGGCCTAGATCTAAAGTTTCCTGCTGCTTGTTGCTTAGCCCCATGTGCTCATTTGCATCCTTCAGTCTTGCCCAAGCCTCTCTTGAAAGTACCTTCATGAAATTCTCTTTCTTATAATCATTTTGAGTGGGATTCCAATACCTGTCAGACCATGACTACACTCATTTCCCATGACTAGACTCAGATGCCATTGAAACAAATTGAACAGAAACATATTGTCTTATAGATCTGGAGGCCAGAAGTCTGAAATCAAGGTGTCGGAAGGACTCTGCCTTCTCTGAAGATTCTAGAGGACAGTCTTGCATCTTCACCCTTCTGATGGTTTCAGGAGTTCTTTGGCTTGCAGCTAACTTACTCCAGTCTCTGCCTCTGTCCTCATGTGGCATCTTCCTGAGTCTTCTCTCTGTGTAAGAACACTGGCCTCTGGGTTTCAAGTCTACCAGAGTAATCAAGGATGATCTCAAGATCTGTAACTACATCTACAAAAGTCATATTTAAAGTTTTCAAGACATAAATATATCCCTTTGACAGCCACCGTTCAACCTACTACACTGACTTGTACAAGCTACTAATACTTAAAGCAGAAAATAGCTAACCTTCTCTAATTAAAAGGAAGGCAACTGAGCTGTACCCTTCCTCACACCTATGTTATGTGTAAGGAAACAGAAACCCTACTATTACACACCTAGTCAATAGGACTTTTAAACAGTGGCTTTCTTCATAAACCTGGTATTTGTGTAGTTGAGAGGCTACTTGTATGGTCAAAATTATTTACTATTCTAGTAACAAAATCAGGCATTTGGGACAAGGCTAATTCTTGCTTTCCCAGTGTTTTCTGTTTAGCAGGGGAGAATATTAATGCATCTTAAACTAATGGGTGTTTTTGTTTGTTTTTTTTGTTTTTTTAGACTATAACTAAAGAAAGATGGAAGATTTTCTTGAGCTGAATTACCATCAAATAAAGTCAGTTAAGCACATTACCCTTTTCCCCCACAGTTTTGTAAATTAAATTGAAATTAAGAATATCAAAGCAACTTTTAAATGGATTTTGTCAACAGACATCAGAACTTCTAAAGTTACATGAAAGAAGTATCCTCACCTTGTTCAACTGGGTAATTCTTAACACATGGTGTTTGCTGTTTCTAGTGGGATTTCCAAAACTTAAAATCAGAGAAAGCAGCAGTTTTTTAGACTGTCAAGCTGGCTTAGATATGAAAAAGAATTGTTTTCACATGTGGTATAATGTTTCTGAAATAGGGAGGTGGAAAATCCTTATTAGTCTCCCCTTAGTTTGGCTGACAGCAGTGTCACTTGTGGTTTGTCTATCCCAGAACATTTGAATCAACTTTCTGGATCATGTTCTAGTAATCTAGGCAAAAATAAATACGCTTGTTTACCCGAAGGAATTGTCAAATAGCTTGGACTGCACTCCTAGGACTTTATATCCTCCTCATTATGTTTCAAAGTCTGCCAGGCTAGTGTCTCTTGATCTTCAGCGCCCTGATTTTTTTTTTTTTTTTTGATGTGTTTTGGTTCAATAACATGTTCTATCAAGCTGTGCAGATGCAAACTTCCTATTTAAAATATTCAGGAGAGAGGAGAGAATTAAGCCTACGATAGCATTTTCCAAGCAAACTAGAAAACACTAAGAACAAAATTTTGTTGTGTTTTCACTCCTGGTATTTTTATTTGAAGTTTATGGGGAAAAACACAAACACTTAATTGAATCTTCAGGCTGTTTGTTGTTGCTGTTTTTAAGCACGTCACTTTAATACATTCATTTCACAAGGGATTATTGAGATGTATAATATAGAGGACATTATATACCAAATCACGTTCTAGGTTCTGGGGTTACTGTAGTAATCTAAAGAGATATAGCCTTTGCTGTCATAGAAATTACTTTCTAGAAGTAATAAAAAGGAAATCAACCATAAATAATTAAGCAAGAGAGAAGATATAAATAGATAACATTATATAACAAAACTTGTCAGTAGGTTAATTGTGCTTGAGTGGTGTGAGTTAAAAAATACCAGGTGATTCCTTGAAAAGAGGGATTTGAGGTCCTCTGGGGCAATTTCTTGGGGATCCAGTAGACTGTTGGAACAAAAGACTGGATGGCATAAATCATATTTCATGAATAGTGAGATTGGTTATCTCTATTCTATGTCTTATCTTTTTCTTTCTCACTAGGTTTTAGGAATAAAAGAGGCAGAATTAAGGTTTTTTTCTCATTTCACCCATAAGTTGTGTATATATATATATATATATATATATATATATATATATATATATACTATTCTGAGCAGGTGGTCTTTAAAGTGCTCGCTGCATGCTTAGGCAGATTCTAGGCAGATTTTTTTGTAATTTAAATATAGAAATTTTCTCCTAATAGGACTAATATGTCCATGCATTCTAAGAAGGATCACCTAAAACAATTACAACAATTGAGCTGATGCAGTCAGCCCAGTCCTAGAAATGTGCATCTCCATACTGATAAATGCTCTCTATTTAATTAAGATATATTGATCAAGGCACATTTATCTTTATCAGAATGACCATGCATCGTCTTTTGGGGAATTATTGTTTATTGGTTTGAGAAGCTAATAGGCAGTTTTAAAATAATTTGTAAGCTTTCAAATTTACTTTCTGTCTCCTAAGTAGTTACATATTGCTCTTTGTTAAAATATGCTGTTTTGCCTGCTTAAAGCTTCCCTTAAAAGATATGTAGGATGAAATAAACACTAATTAGTTTGTGTGACCATTCAGCAGACTGCTTGGGAGGAATCCACCGATTTGCTGTACAAATATCAGTTCTTTCATGGAATGTCTGATGTGAAGTGATTATAGATTTATAAAAGATGTAGACTTAACAGGAGTTATTAAGTCTCTTGTGATCAGTTCACCTGATGTCACAGAGAAAACAATTTAAAGAGATGCTATTTTAAATTAATATGTTAGCATAGGTCACACTTACTGGGATTTGCAGTTTTGCTTGTGGTATAGTTCATTCTTTAAATGGAAACTGGATAACAAGAAGGAAATTATATTTCACTTTTAGAAATAATTTGAATAAAAATGCACATCAAACATATTTTTTGAACAAATTAGGATCTGGTGTGAATTTTCAAATAGCAAATGAAACAACTTTCAAGTGCAACATCTAAGCTATATAAAGTAAATATTTGGGGGCATATTATACATGCACAGCGAGCTGTAAAAAACTCAAACCCTAAATAATAACAGATTTGTGTCTATGCCAAAGCACCATCTGAGAAATGTTCCAGTTTTAAACTGGACTTTCTTATATAAGTATGCATTGTAAATGTGATAAAGACTGTGGAAAGCAACATTCAGATCCTGTTAAAACAGATAATGTGGGGGCTCTGACATAGCCTTGGAGGTCAAGGAAGATGTCTTTTGGAAGTGACACGATTGGAGAGATGAAGTATCTCAATACCTGAGCCAAATAACTCTCTATCTTAGTCTTACATAGAGGTTGTTGCTCACCGGCTCCCTACAACCCATTTAGAATCCCTTTTTCTTTGCCATGTAGCTCAGACCCAGCCTATGAGACAAGAAAAGAAATGTGGGATGATTTGCTTTCTCTATCACAAAAGAAAAATGCAATTGTAAAAGTTTTCCTCTTTCTAGTTTTCTACTTTTAATATGAGAGCAGGGCAGCTGTCTTGGTGTCCTGAAGTAACATTTAGAAGGTTATAGCCAAAGAAATCACAGAGATGTTGGCTAGAAGATTGTCAGACCACAGAAACAACAGCAGGAACCGCTGGAGTCAAAGATAGTGAGAATTAAGTTTCTCTTGTTGCTTCTTAAAAACTTACTTTGTTTGTAGAGAAGAGCATTGTAAGAGTGTTTTACCCTTCCAACACTTATGTTTCCTGGGGCAGTTGAATCTTTCAAAGACCTTGACACATGCTTATTTGCCATTTTTCCCAGGTTGATTTTTTTCTTCTCCATTGCAATTTTCCATTGTAAAGCAAGAGAAAGTTGATGAGGCCATTTAGTTTGTCAAATATAAATCTAAAAAGTAGAAATAGAAAACACTTCTGTTGAAAATGCAAATGGAACGAATTTAATTAATGTAAATCATTGTGTGCTGAATCCCTTCCATTTGGGGGGGCAAGATTCTAATATTGAGCTTGGTAATATCTCAATATGATTTACTCACAGATTTAACTTCTGAGGCTTTGTTATAAAGAAAAGTCAAATCAATCATTTTGCATTATGCTTTTTAATTTCACAGTTTCTGTTTTTCTTGTGGGAGCATTTGTCCATTTATTTCTTGATATGTAACACATAGGCATCATTGATAAATGAATAATTAAAATTAAGTATTCCACCTTCGAGAAGCTCACCATAAGTAGAAAAAAATAAACTAAAACAACCCTTTATTATGTTTATAATAATACAATTTTAAAGGATGCCAATACAATATGTATAATATTCTTTGCAGGACAATCTGCTTTGAGGGTGGGCATGGTGATATGCTGGGGTTATCTTGAAAACTATCTCAAAGGAGATCCTTGTTGAGCAAAATTTGAGAGGTGAATAAATATTTTCCAGACAGCAGAAGTTGAAAGAAGGGCATTGAGTGGGCATATACAAAGGTGTAGAGGAACTAAATTACAACACCTGTTTTGGAAACCATTGGCAGTTCAGAGCTGAGAAACCAAGATGAATTAGAGGAGAAAGTGACAGCAAATAAGGCTGAAGAAATAGACAGAACCGCAAGAGCAAATAGACAAGTCTGCATAGATCTCTCGGTACCTACAAAGGATGGTCCAATGAAGTCACCTCCATTAAGCTCTAGGCTCAGATTGAGATGCTAAAGCTGGGTAAACTGCTTTGTGGTGTACACAGGTACAAGTCCTTGATCATGTTAACCCCAATGAACTCATAGGATATGTGTTAAAGTCATTTTTATTTCATATAAGAATGAATCTTAAAAATCTGTTATTCCTATAAATTTGCATCCAAATCAGCATTCATTAACATAAAGAGTCATCCCTCAGTAACCCTGGTGGATTCTTCCAGGACCAACCCTTGCATACCAAAATTAGGCAGATGCTCAAATCCCTCACATGAAATGGTTTATCTGGCAGCTGGTTGAATCTGTGGAGTTGGAACTTGTGGATATTAAGGACCAAATGTGTAAAAACTGGGACTTTTCATTGTAATGGATGCCTCATAGTTTATTAATCCCCACTGTTGACCAGGTTCTTCAAATTTGTTATTATAAACAATGATGTGATATGAACTTTCCAATTTATGTAATTTTTCAGGGTACATTTTAAAAGTGAATTGCTGATAGAAATGCAAGATTATTATAATATTGACAAATTGAAACCAATTTATATTATATACAATCTATGTGCTTGCCAGCAGTATACCTAATAGAATTTATGGAATATTTTTTCTTTCCAAAATGAATCATTGAGATAATAGGTGTGTATGTATGTATGTGTGTATGTGTATGCATATATATATAAATAGCCATATAAAGTTAATAGAAAATTAGCAATTGAATTGTAAAAGGTGGCAGTCAAATGTATTGATGAGAAATGTTTCAAATTTTATATTTAAATTATTTTATTTGAAGAGTGAATGCTTGCTCACAGTACAATATTCAAAAGGGAAAATACATGTGTAAAATTATGCATGTTTCTCCTGCTCTTGTAGCCTCTCTCATACAGTTCCCTTCCTAAGGGGCAGCAGGGTTACTGCATCTTACAAAATGCTCCAGAAATCTTTATAAATATAAGAAAGTATAGGTATAAGTCCAACTATAGCAGCACATTATAAATATTTTTCTGTACTTCGCTTAATTCTAATTAAAATCTTGTGGACTTTTTTCATAGCAGCATGCAAGATCTTCAGTCTAAAAAAAATGCTATACTACAAGTTATTTAAGATAGTTTGAGTATTTTGCTATACAAAAAAGTGTGCAATTAATAACTCTGTATATGTATCATTCTATATCTGTGCCAATACATTGGTGAGAAACCAAGAAATAGGATTTCTGTGTCAAAAAGTGTTTGCCAAATTGCCATTGACAAGAGCTGTAGCAATTTATAACCCCTAATCAGACAGTGTAAGAAATGCCTATTTCCCATCTCTCCCATTTTCTTTTTTTAATTTTTGCCACTCTAAAAGGTGAAAGCGTTGTCATTTGACTTGCATTATTTAGTGATATTTCAAAACAATTTATACTTTCCTTTCTCTTAGCTTTCTGTTTAGATTGTTAGCCAACTTATATATTTGACCATTGGTGTTTTTTTACTGCCTTATAAAAGCAATTTTTATATTAAAGTAATTCTTTGTGATATAAATTAAAAATATTTTTTCTCAGCTTTTAATTTGCCTTTCAACACTTTTCATGTGTTTTTTTTTCCATGTCGAGTATTTGTTTTATGTAGCTGGATCAGTAGCACCAGAAACAGCTTTAATCTTTTTTTCCCATGGATAGGATATGAAAAAAAAATAAGCATGAATAACAAATGCAAGAGATTTGAATTCAGTATAAAGAAGCTTTAAAATAAAGGGTTATCATTTGAACTGATTTTACAGGCTAGCGAGGATTGTTCTCCAGAGAGATTTTAGATTATGGTTAAAAAATGAACATAGTTTTTGAACATATCCAGTCTGAAATTAGCTAGATTAGATGATGTCTTGTGATAAGATGTGGCCCTATGGATAGTTCAGTTTAGTCGCTCAGTCGTGTCCGACTCTTTGCGACCCCATGGACTGCAGCACGCCAGGCCTCCCTGTCCATCACCAACTCCCGGAGCTTACTCAAACGCATGTCCATTGAGTCAGTGATGCCATCCAGCCATCTCATCCTCTGCCGTCCCCTTCTCCTCCCGCCTTCAATCTTTCCCAGCATCAGGGTCTTTTCCAGTGAGTCAGTTCTTCGTATCAGGTGGCCAAAGTTATTGGAGTTTTAGCTTTAGCATCAGTCCTTCCAATGAATATTCAGGACTGATTTCCTTTAGGATGGACTGGTTGGATCTCCTTGCAGTCCAAGGGACTCTCAAAAGTCTTCTCAAACACCACAGTTCAAAATCAATTGTTCAGAGCTCAGCTTTCTTTATGGTCCTGCTCTCTTTTTCATATATGACTACTGGGAAAACCATAGCCTTGACTATGTGGACCTTTGTTGGCAAAATAATATCTCTGCTTTTTAATATGCTGTCTAGGTTGGTCATAGCTTTCCTTCCAAGGAGCAAGTGTCTTTTAATTTCATGGCTGCAGTTACCATCTGCAATGATTTTGGAGCCTGAGAAAAGAAAGTCTGTCACTGTTTCCACTGTTTCCCCATCTATTTGCCATGAAGTGATGGGACCAGATGCCATGATCTTAGTTTTTTGAATGCTCAGTTTTAAGCCAGGTTTTTCACTCTCTTCTTTCACTTTCATCAAGAGGTTCTTTAGCTCCTCTTCAGTTTCTGCCATAAAGGTGGCATCATCTGTTTATCTGAGGTTGATGATATTTCTTTCTGCAAATCTTGATTCTAGCTTTGCTTCATCCAGCCTGGCGTTTAGCATGATGTACTCTGCATATAAGTTGTACTCTGTATATAGAGTATAACATGCACTCTGCATACCTATGGATAGAATGGTACTCACATAAGTAATGAATAATATAGCACCCTCCCAAAGTTCCATAGAGATCATTTGGATTATTTTCCCCAATATCTCAGTTAGGAAATGGGGACCAAGAGATGAGGCAATTCGTCACCCTTCTCACCGTGAATAAGTGGCAGTATTGAGGCCAGTTTTCCAAGACTTAGTCATGCTGCCAAATCTTATCAAAAATATCTTTTACCTCTTCTTCAAACAGAATGCTCTCTCTCAAGCTGAAACTAGCAGTAAACTAAACAATAACAAACTAAACAAAACCACATCTTCTGAAGCCCAACTGGATTGGAAACTCACTCTTCTAAAGTTTCATGTGATTTGTCTTTGTACAACATTCATATCAGCAAAAGAAATACCTATATACAATGAGATTGAAAAGTGTGCTTTTGAGGTGAAGGTCTCAAGCAACACATTAGTTTCTCACAGCGTTTATCTGTCCTTTTTGGCTAATTAGCTGGCTTAGGTAAAAAAAGCACTTCCAATACAAATGTGTGAATAGAAAATAAAACAACAGCAACAAAAAATTAAAACACTTCAGGGCTTCATTTACTTCTGGAATATGAATCAAATCAATATCTCAAAAACTAATTGGGTTGAAAGTCCTGAAATGAACACACATACATGTGCCTGCACTTACATAAGCTTATGCATATCTTTAAAAACACCTATTAAAATTCTATATTTGATATTAACTAGAAAAATGTCACTAACATTAGAACAAGAGCAACTTTAAGCTGCACACATTCAGACTCTAGCATTTATTCTAAAGTCAGAAACTTCTCAGAAATAATGGGTGAGGGAAAGACTCACAATTAATTTTATAATGAAGTCTTAGGCATGCCAGGAATCTTGCAACAAATATTAAAGCAAACCTTTATTTCTTATACATAATCTGTTTAACCACTGAGAATAAACAAGAACGCACACCAAATTTTAGCTCTTGGTCAAGGCTGCCAGAGTCCTGAAAAAAGTGGAGCCAAAAATATGGAAATAGATAAATGTGATGATTCAATGAACAAAAGGAGGGATGGAAGACATTGAACAGAATGAAGACATAACAGATGTCTCTAAGACATGCTCTGGTAAAGAAACTGGAGCACATATAATTGGAAGTTGACTGGTGGGGAATGGGTAGTATGGAGGAGCTTTTAAAAAATGGAATTTTTTAAAACACAAGACAAAAGAAATTTTAGTACTGTGGCCATACATGCTGCTAAAAGCCAGAATAACAGAAGGTCAAGTGTTGGGATACACGTGCCTGTGAAAGTGAGGATGAAAAGCGACGTTATAGGTCTTTGTAGTTTACCCTTCTTTCTTCATGAACAAACACCATCAGTGTTTAAATTTTCCAAATTAAGTTCTGTTCTTGGCTGTCTACAATGCATCTTTTGCATTCTACTATTGCATTTTTATTTTCTTATAATTATTTGTTATCTAATGTAGTCTTTTGGCTTATCTGACTACACTTTTCATATCATTTCTCAATGGACATGGGTTTGGGTAGACTCTGGCAGTTGGTGATGAACAAGAAGTCCTGGTGAACTGCAGTTCATGGGGGTGCAAAGAGTCGGACATGACTGAGCGACTGAACTGAACTCTCTTCATATTCAGAAAAAGGTTTAATATTAAAATTATATTAAAGAATATTATCTTCCTCTCATTTAAAGAATGATGAGGCATTTTCCTTTTGCTATAGTAATCTTTCCACAAATCTAATGCTTGTTTACTCATCATTAAATAAGAACTGATCTTTTTAGACTCAAGGTCCAGCATTTGAAACAACATGTAGATTAGTGTTTAACTTCCTAAGTAATAATGGGAATGTAAATTAAAACTACAGCAAAGTATCATTACACACCCATCAAAATATCAAGAATCTCTAAAAATGTTAAGTATTGTTGAGGCTATAGCATAATGAGAACAATTTGATACTGTTAATGGCAGTACGAATAAAGTTGTTTCTGAAAACAGGTATTTTCTGATAATGCTGAATATATGATCAATAATCTAGCACTTACAACATTAAATAGAGACATTTATGTATCAGTTTGCTGAGTCCTGCCCCAAGGCCACAGGTGCGAGAATTTGTACCAAGGGCACAGAAGAGCCCAGAACCAAGGTCAGCCCCAAAGCTGACTGACCCCCTTGGTGGCTATTAGCAAAAACCACCCTGATCATCACTTCCAGGCTTCCTGACCACAAATTAGGCAAAGATGCCCACCGCAGTAGTCACCCTATAACAGCCCAACCGATCACCTAATGCCAGCCTTCCAGCAGGAATTTTCTTTGTCTTGAGGCTATAAACATTGGCTGCTAACCCAGGAAAGCTGTCAAGTCTCACTGGCCTGCCAGGAGATGTCGGCGCTCTGAGCTCACGGTGTCCACACTATCTCTGTTCTTTGTTCTTAATAAACTGCTTCTTCATTATGCTACTCTGTGTCTGAAAATTCTTTTCCAACCCATGCTTGCACTGCCTCAAGAGTGGCCCCGGTGGAGACTTTTAGAGGGCTCTCCCCAAGTCTGCTTTCCTCTTGTTTCTTTTTCCTCAAACTCTCCGTGACAAGGCAAGTGACTGGAAGCAATTGAGGAACACTCGCCAGGGCTCCTCTCGGGTATTTCTAAGGCCCTCCAGCCCGCTGCCACCCAAGCAGACGAGCGCGCTCCCTCCCCTTCTGCCTCCTTCATTTAAGCCGAGGACCAGTCCAATTACAATTGTGCAGGCACAGAGCGGGCACTTAAAAGCCGTGAGAATGCCTGCCTCGGGAAGACTCCCATGCCAGAGTAAGGAGGTAACCGAACAGGGCAGGCTATTAGAGCATCTGACCCCCCACCCCCGCCCCTCCCGCCAAGGCAACTTCCACTCACCATCAGGCACATGTTGGTTCAAGCAAAATACTGAGCCCACTCCTCTGGCCACCGCCTTCCAGCAGGACTGCAAGGTGAGTCCCCCGGCCTGTCTCTCTCTTTCACTTTTCACCCGTTGGTCTGAACTGATTTGCAGGAGCCTGGCCATTGCCTCGGAGTCATCCCGAAGCGTGCCGTCCACATTTCAGGTAATCATCAAAGGGCGAGTCACCCAGTGTCGTTCCTTGGCAGTCTTTTCCTGCACTCGCTGCCAGGGGCGTTTTCGCATGGTTTGTGCGAGGCTTGTACCCCCTTCAGTTTGTGCCACCCTCCGTCACATGCTCGGGGGTCACCCCTCATTTTTGGATGCAATTTGGGGGATGGCTAGTCATTTGTGCCATTAGTTGTGGTGCCTCAGTCACATGCAGAGGGTTCATTGGGACAGTCGGGATGCCTTCTGTGGCCAGGGAATTCTTAGCACCTCTAAGAATGGGCTCAGGTATGTCTCAAGAACCTCCCTCAGACTGACCTCTAGGTAAGAGGTGATTCTCAGGAACTGGAAAAAAATTGACCCCAAAATCTTAAAAAGAAGAGGCTCACATTCTTTTCTAACAAAAATTTGGAGCCAGTACAAATGCGGGAACCAAGAGACATGCCTCTTAGTGGCGCACTGAACTGCAATACAATCTTCCAACTTGATCTCTTTTGCCATTTCTTATGTTCAAAACTACATGGCACTGAGTCAGAATCTGGATCTGAGGGACTCATCCACATGTTCTTGCAACCTTATTTTCCATCTCCTTCTATCTCCCTCTCCCTCTCCATCAGATCTTTCCATCAGGACTTTCCTACAATTGAAAGCCTGGAAAAAACTCTCCTAACATTCTAAAGAATCCTTTTCTATTTTCTCCTATCTTTCAGAGTGGGAGTTGGAGGGATGGAGGGATATGCAAGTGGGAAAGAACCAAGCTTCCCGAACTCTTGCAAGTTCCTTTATTCTTTCAAAGAATTAGTCAGACTAAGACTGATCAAACTAGATCAAACTGATCTTACTAAGACTGATCAAACCAAGATTCCGCCTCCCTAGAAGAACAATCCCTGTTATAACAACATCTTGTCGGCCTTCCCCTGTCATCAGAGACAATTCGAGCACTATTTGGTCTAAATTTTCTATGACTACAAAAAAAGAGAAATCATTTTTTTTTTTTTCCTGATGCTAGGATGGCCATGGTATTCTTTAGGCTCCAGAGAAAGCTAATTAGAATAAAATCTTTTAAGAAATTGCAAAGCCTGTTCTTTTTGCAAGAACATTTGGAAAAATCTGGCTCGTTGAAATATTTTTTTGAAGCTCTGACCCTGAGAAAGCAGAAACATGCCTGGGAAAAAAGCCTGACATTAACTCTTATCATGTCCTTAAGATACACAGCCCATTCTTCCTGAGAATTCACTCTTGAGCAAATTAGTAGAACTTCAAGCCAAGGAAACAAACAAACAAGCAAAAAGGACCAAGAAATATTTTAAATCTCAAGCAGAAAACTCTGAGATCTCTATCTGTCTGGATTTATATTTGTCTCAATGTGTGTCTTTGTCTTTGGATAATATAGCTGAGGTTAATTTGTAAATGAGATCTATTTAATTGGCCTAAAGAAAACACTTACAAATCAAACAATTCTAAAATAAGAGAAATTAAACTAAATGAATTTCAGGTTCACATGAACTGGAAAATATTCACTATTAGATTAATACCTGATACTAATATTTGTTAATCTAACTCATATAGACATATCGTAAGGTTTGTCAACATAAAGTATAATACTTTTATTGTGCCTAGGTTTAATATAAAATAAATAAGATCTAGTTATCTCTATTGAAAATCTGTCAGCAAGGAAAGTAACTTGATGTGAAGAAATTTTTAAGGAAAATAAAATGCAGATACGATAAGTACTTTGGACAATTTTTGTTTACCAATTTACAGAGTGCCAATATAAAGGACAGTTCATAGTTGCTTAAGAAGGGTATGCACTTTTAATAAAGAAGAATGGTATGAGGAATGGAAATATATTTTATTAAAATGGAAGTAGGTCTGACTTACAGATGGCTATTTATCAATGAACAAAGTGATGAATACAGAAAGCAAAAAAAAAAAAAAAAAAATTGTGGAATGTGGACCAGAGAAAAATAAGGGTGCATTATGCAAACTTTTTTAAGATGTTGAATTGCCTTTGAAATCTTTTACTGTTACTCTGTCTAAGTGAATAAAGTTTGTTTCACAATGAATATAAGCTGTTACAAAATTGGAATTTGATTTTCTTTCTCTGTTAAAAGAACAAAGTTTTCTTGAAATGTAGCTTTTGATAATGGACTATGTAAATTTATTTGACTTCAGTGATTTATATCTGTTTCTGAAACCATTTGTTACCTTGGAAAAACAAATAAACATTATTTCACAATGATTTATGAAAATCATGGCACATAGAGACAAAGTTTAATCTGCTTCTACAAAAATTAACTCCTCAATATCAGCCTTTTGCCAACCCGATGTCCCTAAAACATGGGCACAGTTACTCCTAAATCAGGGAATTTAAAGTGGACAAACAAAGACTATAATCCCAATAGTCACAGCTACAGGATATTCAGCATGACCAGTTGGCTTTTCCTGGCTCCCTGACAAAACCCATTTTTTTTTTTTTTTGATGGGATAATGTCTTCCTTTTTGAAAAATGTTTTTTCCACTTTTGTATACTTTCTACAATCTCCAGTGATTAATGCACCCATTTCAGTGGACAAATCATACAAACCTTAACAAAAACATCTCAAACTTCTTAAGCTATCACTATCACTATCTATCATCCTTAATCATTGGACAAGGATAACAGAACAAAGATTAGTTACATGGGGTTAAGTAAGCTACTAAATAGGATTATAATTTTCATGACTTTTGGCTGACATATTACTAACTTCTAATCTTTATTTTCAGATATAAAGATGTTCTGGTTCCCAAGCTACCTGAAGCAATTTGGTAATTTAAATGTGTGGGTAAAATTAAAACATTTTATATACCTATGACTGATTCATGTTGAGGTTTGACAGAAAACAGCAAAATTCTGTAAATCAATTATCTTTCAATAAAGAGTAAATGAAAAATTAATTAATTAATTTTTAAAAAGTAAAACTTTTTTTTTCTCTTCCTTGGCCCTCCAGAAACTGGAGATACTTGAGTTTTTAGTGGACTTAGCAGGTGAATAAAATCCTTTGTTTGTGTTAGTTGCCCAGTCGTGTCGGACTCTTTGCGACCCCACTGTAGACCGCCAGGCTCGTTTGTCCACGGGATTCTCCAAGCAAGGACACGGAGTGGATTGCCGTTCCTTTCTCCAGAGGATCTTTCCGACCCAGGAATCGAACCCTTTTCTCCTGCATTGCAGGCAGATTCTTTACCATCTGAGCTACAGGGAAGTCCTAAATATAAAGCTGTATAAGGTAAGTAAAAAGACTGTTTCCAACATGAATAGGAATATTACTATATTTAGGGGACCCATAGAAGAGAAAAATCTACCTAGGCAAAATCTGATGACAAACCTATGGAATAGCTTTCTTTCTTTTTTTCTTTTTTTAATTTCTGAGAGGTCTTTGGAAATTTTAAGACTTCAGAGAAATTCCACCAGAGTCAATATGAAAGATGGAGAAGGAAATGGCAACCCACTCCAGTATTTTTGCCTGGAGAATCCCATAGTCAGAGGAGCCTGGCAGGCTACAATCTATGGGGTCGCAAGAGTTGGACAAGACTGAGTGACTAAGCATGCACAATATGAAAGAATCCTATATAGTCAATGGATCAAACTTATTTTAAAAACAGATTAGTCTTCACTATGTTTAATAAAAATGGGAATAATTTTAGAAAAAAGTTTTTCATTGAATATTAAAGACTAATTTTGTCAATTAAGGTCTCAGTTTACTAAGACTGACTTCCTTTGCTGTTATATTGTTACAAGATTTAATTGAGTTAATTAAAGGACACTCTAAATTTGTTTCTCTGAAGCCTAACTTCATAATCAGTCTTTGAATAAAGATTCAAATGCTCCACGATCAACAACAAGTAGATTAACACCAAACTAGGATCCTTTAACAGATTAAGTCAGATGATGTGTTACAAATTAGACTACACATAATAAAAGTTCTTGATATATTTTTGCTTGTGACTTTGCTATTGTTGCTAACGATATTATTCTCTTTATAGCTTGTTTAACAAAATTGTTGTATCTTAAATTACCAAGTATGTGACTGAGCCTCTAATGAAATGAATGATTATAATGGTGTAACTCTAGATTTGGAAAGAAGCAGCAAGAGGGAATATTTTCCTGGACTATGAGGCACTACAAGTAAGGTAGGTATGGTCCATAACTTTTGCTACTCGCAAGACTTACTCCAGTAATAGCACATTGAGTGGCCAACCGGAAAAATCTTCACCAGACCACTGAATGAATGCTCCTAGCATCATGGCACAAAATGGTCACAAATATCCCCCAAACCATGGTCAAATTTATTGCCATGAAGGACCCTTGCCAACTGGAACCTGACCTTGGCATCTGCCTCTACAAAGATTAAATCAGGAGCGGCTGCAGCTACTGACCATCAACACCCCTGAAAGGAGTTCAGGTTGGGAATCAGAAAGGAGTCACTACATGTTCTGGGAAAACTGGTAGGACAGGCCTTCAAATAGCTAGATATTTTCAAGTAAAGATTTTCATAAGCCCTAATTCTTGCATTGCCTCATACCTAGAGAAACATCAACATCGTGGACTAGTGTCTGGACCTGGTTCTTCTGGCTAGTCCCTTTTCTAGACCTCTTGGAAGCATTTATATTTTTATTAATTTCCAGACCATTTATGTTTCTCTGGTAGCTCAGCTGGTAAAGAGCCTGCCTGCAATGCAGGAGATCCCGGTTCAACTCCTGGCTCAGGAGGATCCCCTGAAGAAGGGATAGGCTACTCACTCCGGTATTCTTGGGCGTCTCTGGTGTCTTAGATGGTAAAGAATCCACCTGTAATTCAGGAGACCTGGGCTCGATCCCTGGGTTGTGAATATACCCTGGAGGAGAGCATGGCAACCAGCTCCAGTATTATTTCCTGGAGAATCCCATGGACAGAGGAGCCTGGTGAGCTACGTTCCATGGGGCGGCAAAGAGTCGGACACAACTGAGCAAGAAAGCACAGCACAGACCAGGTATCTTGAACTTTCTTGTTAAGTTTGTCTCTTCTAGAATACAACAAATAAATCTCCAGATGGTGCTACAGCAAGGATACCACCCGGTTGGTACACAAACTATGCTGGAACAAGCTGCCTTGTCCTTCCGTGGACTCTCACCTCCTTCCATAATTGACACCCTTGTCCAGCAAGAAGAAACCAGAGTGGTCTTCGCCCCTTCCCCCAATGACCTGGATCCTCATGTCTCAAGATGGAGATAGGCAGGTAGTTAGACATAAGCATGGTCTTGAAGGGCCAAATATTTGTCCCATAGATAAAACAGAGGGATGTTGAATCCTGCTCCAAGGCCACAGGTATGAGACCTTGTACCAAGGCCACAGAAGCGGAGCCCAGAACCAAGGTCACCCCTGAAGCTGACTGAGCCCATTTGTAACTATTGCCAAAAGCTACCCTGATCATCACTACCAGGGTTCCTGACCACAAATTAGGCAAATATGCCCACCCTGGTAGTCTCCCTATAGTGCCCTAGCCAAGCCCCTAATGCCAACCTTCCAGCAGGAATTTTCTTCGTCTTGAGGCTGTAAAAATTCACTACTAATCCATGAAAGCTGTTGACTCTCTCTGGCCTGTCAGGAGGTGTCAGCCCACTGCACCTGCAGTGCCCACATTATCTTGGTTGTTTGTTCTTAATAAACTCACTCTTTACTGCAATATCGTGTGTCTGGAAATTCTTTCCTGGCCTTGCTCACATTGCCTTAACACAGGGTTATGTATCAGGTTATGAGTGGAAGAATATTTATGGCCATATTCCTAATACTCCCAGATCTGAAAAAACTCAAATGTCCTTTAACAGGAGAATGGACAAATAATCAAAGTGTAGCCCAGCAATAGAATATTTTACATCCATGACGTGAATAAACCATACTCATGACAAACCATATCAACAAATCATACAAATAATATTGAATAAAAAAAGCAAAGGAAAAAAGCGTAGCATCCACTATAACCATTAATATTAAAAACAAGAAAGTGAACAATTTTTAAGTGATTGATTCATTGGTAATAAATCTCTGTAAAAGTAAAAATAAAATTGACCCATTATAATGTTGTGACAATTGTTATTTCTGTGGGGATGAGCAGTGGGAAACTTGAAGAACTTTGGAGAACTAGCAATGTTCTATTTCTTTATAAGTAATGGAAAACATCAGTGTTTGCATTTTTCATTACACTGATTTTTTTTAAGTTAATAAACTAAAAGTTTTTATTGAGATATAATTGGCATGTAACATTAGTTTCAGGTATACAAAATAATGATTAAATACATATATTGTGGAATGATCACAACAATAAGTCTAGGTAACATAAGTAATTATACATATCTACAATGTTATTCTTGTGATGATAACTTTTAGATCTACTCTTATATCAAGTTTCAAATATGCAGTACATTATTATTTACTATAGTCACCAGGCTGTACATTACATCTCCATGACATTCATATGTAGATTTTCCTTTAGCCTTATTGACCCTTTTCTTGAACAAATGGTTGTAAGCCTTGTATGATGCTCTTGTTGCTTGTAGTAGTTGCAGTAAAAGTTCCTCTTCAATTAGCTTTTTTAAAAAAATTATTTATTTATTTTACTTTACAACATTGTATTGGTTTTGCCATACACTGGCTTGAATCTGCCATGGGTGTACATGTGTTCCCCATCCTGAACCCTCCTCCCAACTCCCTCTCCATCCCATCCCTCTGGGTCATCCCAGTGCACCAGCCCCAAGCATCCTGTATCATGCATCGAACTTGGACTGGTGATCTATTTCATATATGATAATTTACATGTTTCAATGCCATTTTCCCATATCATCCCGCCCTTGCCCTCTCCCACAGAGTCCAAAAGACTGTTTAATACATCTGTGTCTCTCTTGCTGTCTAGCATACGGGGTTATCATTACCATCTTTCTAAATTCCATATATATGCATTAGTATACTGTAATGGTCTTTATCTTCCTGGCTTACTTCACTCTGTATAATGGGCTCCAGTTTCATCCATCTCATTAGAACTGATTCAAATGTATTCTTTTTAATGGCTGAGTAATATTCCATGGTGTATATGTACCACAGCTTCCTTATCCATTCGTTTGCTGATGGGCATCTAGGTTGCTTCCATGTCCTGGCTATTATAAACAGTGCTGCGATGAACATTGGGGTGCACGTGTCTCCTTCAGATCTGGTTTCCTCAGTGTGTATGCCCAGCAGTGGGATTGCTGGGTCATATGGCAGTTCTATTTCCAGTTTTTCAAGGAATCTCCACACTGTTCTCCATAGTGACTGTACTAGTTTGCATTCCCACCAACAGTGTAAAAGGGTTCCCTTTTCTCCACACCCTCTCCAGCATTTATTGCTTTAGACTTTCGGATAGCAGCCATTCTGACTGGCACATTACCCTGATATTATGCCTTATATATCTTTTAATATATGTTATAGTTAAAAGTAAAAGAGAGATTTAACTAAATAATATTAGAATGGCCAAAATCTGAAACATTGACAAAAACTAAATTCTTGGAGGGAAACAAAATCTCATACTTAACTAGTAGGAATGCAAACTGACAAATCCACTTAGGAAGATAATTTGGTGATTTCCTTAAAACCTAAGCATTCTCTCACCATATGATCAAGCAATCATTATCCCTAAGATTTAACATTATGCCCACAAAAAAGCCTGCACATGGGTATTTATATGCCAGATCTTGGAAGCAACCAAGGTGTCCTTCAATAGGTGAATGGATAAATAAACGGTGGTATATCCACACAATGGAATACTATTCAGTGGTTAAAAAAAAGAGGTGATGAGCCATCAATCCACAAAGAGACATGGAAGAAACTTAAATACCCATTACTAAGAGAAAGAAGCCAATCTGAAAAAGATACATACTATATTATTCAAACTATATGACATTCTGGAAAAGGCAAAACTATGGAGATAATGAAAAGGTGAGTGGTTTCCTAATGTGAAGGAAAGTAAATGTGAATGGACAGAGCACAGAGAATTTTTAGGGCAGTGAAAATACTCAAGCTCAGATAACTTCAATAACTATGTAATTAGCGGTTGAGCTTGGATTTTAACCTTCAGCTGTTGGTTTCTTTTCATCTGTTATATCCCTTGCATCTTTTGTACATATAGCTACTATGTATAGCTGGGTACATAGTATCTAGTCTGCAACTCGATTTCTCCAACTGGGGATGTCCACCCTAAAAAAAAGCTGAAGATAAAATGTAACATTACTTCAGACACATTTACAAAATGGCACTCCTTGTAGGTATAGCCAGGGAGTGTGTGAGAAAGTCGCTCAGTGGTGTCTGACTCTTTGCGGCCTCATGGACTATACAGTCCATGGAATTCTCCAGGCCAGAATACTGGAGTGGGTAGCCTTTCCCTTCTCTAGGGGATCTTCCCAACCCAGGGATTGAACCCAGGCCTCCTGCATTGCAGGTGGATCCTTTACCAGCTGAGTCATGAGGAAAGCCAGGCTCAACCGAAATGTAACCACCTCAGAAAGATCTCCCCTGGTGTCTGTTGAAAGTAAACTCTATGATAACTGACACTGTCAGTCTGTTATTATATTTTCTGTAGCCAGCACAGTGCCTGGCACAGAGAAGGTCTTCAATTAACTTGTTGGATAACAATAAAAGAAGGTGAGTACAGTTTATTCAAAGAGTATTCCATAATTTTCCAGTCATTCCCATTTTGTAAGCATTCAACAGCAAATAATCATTTACCAGTGATCTTCCTGGAATGACTTGAACTTTTGTGCACCTTCCCTGTCAGAAACCCCCAATCAGCCTTTTCATTTCACAGTCTCGAATTGGGGAAATTTTCTTCCTCTGGCTCTTCCTCAAACTGATGCAAGAATAAAGCTAAATAAGTCATCACATGCATTTTCGATAATAGCAGCAAGTCTCTTTGGTCCTAGCTGACCTACACTATGCTTTGACATGGTGGTGGGAAGGGTAGAGGTAGAAGAGAGACAGATAGAGCAGTCTAGCTATTAACACTCTTTTCTACAAGGTTAACTGTGTTCTCATTTGCAGGCTGAAGAAAACAGACAAAATTTTGTCTCTTATTTAGCCAGATTCACAAAGAAATTGACTTACTGGATTTTGGGAGAGCATAATAGTTCCCATGGCAACAGAACTCTGTCTGTGATGGTGATTTCACTATTGCATCAAAGATTCACATATGGTTTTTATTTATTTTTTGGAAGGTGACAGATCCCTATTCCAATATTCCATATTGGCATCAAATAAAAGGAAAAACTCAAAAGTTAGTGATGAGGAAACAGACATTTTAAACTCAATGTTCTCTCTTGTTAGCACCAGTGAGAAAGTTGCTCTCTTTTAAGGTTTAATTTTGAAGCTTTCCTCTTCTCACATTCTGATGTGGTAAATGGCTGCATGCTATTTCTATCAGACTGACATGATCAGTCAGCCTTCAGATCCCAAACATGTTTGCAAACCATCTGTTACATTTACTAACAGAGTGAAACAAGAGATCTGGCACTTGACTGTGTTTCAGATATTAACTTTGAAGTCTCATGAATTTGTTTAAATTTGCTGGTATGCTATACTCAAGCTATCTGCATTCCAGAACTTGCACAGAACCTCTAACTAAAGCCCTGTGATTAGTTTCCTAAATGCTATCATTATAAAGCAGAAGCCAATCTGAAATCACCCCATAGCCTATAACACAGAATTGTGTATTGCTCTTGTAAAGGAACTGGATTTGTAAATATTTTATTTTCTTCTTGAACATAAACATGCAGTTATTCAAATTGATTGCCTGTGCTTGTACACTTGAACTGTGCTATTTGCCAGAGATCCATAAATTGATGTTAGATGAATAGAATTAGGAGATTGGAGAGTAACTAGTATTTAGCAGTAATTTGAGGGTAGATGACACTTTGTGTTTAGCTAATGGGTTCTCTAGAGTATGGAAGAAAATATTGCTCTGGTCGGAAAGAAATGAGCAATTGGGTAAAGCTTTTCATAATTTTATGAGTTTCTTTGCCAGCGAATCCAACTGGGTAAAGCATAGGACAAGTATATGGTGAGCATGGCGATGCCTTGAGCTATTACACCAAACCTGTACATTTGTATAGTGTGCTATTATTTAAAATGCACTCCATTTACAATATTATACATATTCATTTCAAAGACTCTCTTTCAGGGGATAGAATGGTCACTTTCTACTTTCTAAAGGTGAGGAACTAGACCCAGAGGTAAATGATAGGTTTAACTCGAAATCCCAAAGTTAATGGGGAAAAGCTGGAAGTAGGGTGACCAACTGTTCTCATTTTCCTGGGCATACAGGGCTTCTGATATATGGGGCTTCAGTTTTAACATTGAGACCGAGGAGTCCTGGACAAACCAGGATAAATTGGTCATTTCAGTGTCAGGAATTTGAATCAATGAATTCTGAGCACAGTTCTCTTTCCTTTCTTTCTACTTCTGAGATTCACTGGTACTTTTCTATGGTTCGATCTTTCAAACTGTGAAACTGGTTTCTTACCATGAGTTTCACTGGTTTACTTGCTTCACACTGTGCCTGACAAAACAGGATTCATTCTCAGTTTTTCGAATTGCATTCTCCCTTCACATAAAATCTCAGGAGATGTGGCAGTGAAACCTTGCACCTTAGAACCTATAGCAAAATTCTTGAATTAACCAGAGAAAAGAAGTAATTTGTAATACACAGCTTTCATTCAGAAGCAAATCACAGTATCTACATGTTGTTCCATCTCAATGAAATATTTGTGTTGTCACAAGGCCATTACATATCAATAGTTTACACTGTGAACAGCAGATTAATTCCACTAGGAGCCCTGATGTCTGGATTCTCATTTTTCACTGTCATATATACTTTCTATGTCAAAAGCTCTGCATCTAAACCCTCACTTTTCATCAGAATGCTGTCCTAGTACAAGGAGATATAATCATGAACCTTGAAAAATACTAAGATCTGGCTTTACATATAAATAGGACAAAGAAAAATATATGTTAAAGACATAAGACTTAGGACTCCACTAGTGCTGCTAGAAGGCATTTTCTGATGAGACACTAGGAAGGGATGAACCCCACCAAACATACTTAATTTTAAGCCTTTGCATTCTCTGATTCTGTCAGTTATATCAGCGATTTTTGACATGTTTCATTCAGAAGATATTGTTTTTAAAAGGTAAACACAGGCTTTTAAAAAATTTAACAGAAGGTCCAACTAATAAACTGTGAATATACAGAAGCATTGAGGCAAGGATGACTAGACTGTCTGCTCAATAAAGAAATAAAGACATTTATTGCATTCTATTTTTAAGAAAGAATTACCGGTGTAAATCTAACAAAACATATCTAAAATTCTACACCAAAAATGACAAAACGCTGATGAGAAAATTGCTTCAAAGACCTGAAAAAATGGAGAGACAAATGGAATGTAATGGAAGAATTGACAGTGTAAAGATATCAATTCTCTCCAACTTGATATACAGATGCAGTGCAGTTACTGTCAAAATCCTAGCAAGAAATTTTATAGGTATAGAGAAAATTATTATAAAATATATAGAGAAATGAAAAGGAACAAGGATAGCAAAACTAATTTTGAAAAAGAATAAAGAGGAAGGAATCCTTCTACCAGACTTTATGACTTACCATGCAGCTACTCTAATCAAGACATATTGTTGGATTAATGGATTAGAGAACCCAGAAACAGAGCTATACAAATTCTATAAAACTTCTAGAAAAATATATAAGAGGAAATTTTTGAATGTGTATGGTATATATGTGTAGGTGAAAAGTTTTTAAGCTCAACACCAAAAACACAATTCACAAAAGAAAAAATGATAAACTGACCTTTGTAAAAATAAAAGAAAACAAACCTTTTGCTCTGAGAATGACTGGTTAAAAGGATGAAGGACTAGTGATGAACTAGGAGAAAATATCTGCAAATCATATATCCAACAATGGACCAGTATCTAGAATATATAAGAAACTCACAAAGCTCAACAGGAAAAAAAATCAACTAATTCAATCACAAAATAACCAAAAGATCTGAGGAAATCTTTCAAAATAGAAGATGTACAGATGTCAAATAAACATATGAAAAGATACTCAACATCATTAGTTATTAGGGAAATGCAAATGAAAGCCATGATGAGGTATCACTATACCCTATTAGAATGGCTAAAATAATAATAACTGTACTAAAAGTTATCAAAAATACAAAGCAATTGGATGGCTCATTGGAATGTAAAATAGTACCTTCTCTACTGACACCTTCTCTAATAGTCATGACTGGAGATGATCTAGATGTCCCTTAAAAGGTGAATGATTAAACAAGCCATACCAAGGAATACTATTCAGCAACAAAAAGGAACAAATTATCATTACATGCAACAACTTATATGAATCTTCAGAGGATTATGCTGCATGAAAAAAGTCAATCTTCTAAGTTATATAACAGGATTTCATTTATATACCACTCTTGAAATGACAAAATTATAGAAAGAACATATTAGCATTTCCCAGCAGTCAAATAGGTAGTAGGGGCAGGAAGGAGTGGGTTTGGCTATACAAGGGAAACATGAGTGAGACTGGTGATGGAAATATTCTGTAGCTTGACTATTTTAATGTTAATCTCTTGGGTATAATACTGCATTAGAGTTTTGTGAGATGTTACCATTGGGTGAAATTGGGTAAAGGATACATAGAATTTCTGTGTATTTTCTTACAACTACATGTGAATTTATCACCTCAAAAGGATTTTTTCATAAAGAAGAAATCAAGCTAATATTCTAGCATATCATAACTGAGGTGATTGAAGCTTCAGGTGATTTTAGCATACAGAATATCCCAGGTAGATTTTGGTCTCCTGTCTGAGGTTTTGCTTGTCTTCAGCTGACAGTGAGAAGAGAGTCACAGTTGATGGGATGTTGTGATATTTATTTTGCATGTTAACCTGAATAGGTGACAGACACCCATCAACATTTTGCTGTGACATACTTTTTTAGATGTGCCTAACATTTAAATCAGTAGACTTTGCATAAAGCAGATCACTGTTTATAATGTGGGTGGGCCTAGTTTAATCAGTTGAAAATCTTACAAGAAACAATTGAAGACCCCCCAGAAGAAGAGCTTTTACTTCCAAATCACTTGCAAACTCAAGATCACAGCATCAACTCTCCCCTGGGTCTTAATATGCTGTCCTGTTCTGTAGATTTTGGATTCACCAATCCCCATAATCACATGAAGCAACTTCTTAAATCTCCCCTGTCTCTGTTTCTCTCTCATGCTGGTTGATTCCATTGGAATTGGTTCTCCATTGGTTCTCTTCCTCCAGAGAACCCTAATTAATACAGATGCAGCCTAATGTAAATTTTTACAAAAAATCTTGGACCCCCACCCCCACCCCCCAAATACCTATCTGGTGACAGCGTCTGCTGTTTCTCTGAGGCTTCCCTCCCTGAGTGCACATTCCCACTTGCAGATGGCTTTATTTGGGCCAGGGAACTATCCTCTCTGAGGAATCTGATCGTCCAAAGTCAACACTTCTACTCTATAATGGAGATATAGAGGAGGCTAGTTATGCTTAAGACTTATTAATCTTTTAGTTAGGTTTTTCTGAACAGCTTTCTGAGTTCAATGAAGTTTCTTTAGGAAAGAGTTAATCCCCTAAATAATCAAAAAAGCTGCAGGAGCAATTATTTTGGCAGTGTCTAAAATAATGAGGTAGAATGGGGGACCGAAACAGACAGAAGAAAACTGCCAGTCATGTATTTCTTTTAAGATATGCACATGCACACCTTTGTGAGCTTGTGTGCACACAAACCTACACAGGCACACACGTGGAGATCGGGAGGAGATGCTACACTACTATAGCATCAGGTCCAGCACTGAGGGAGAACTATTGTTCAAATGAAGGACACTCCTACCTGAAGGAAAGAAAAACACTCACATCTGTATATATTGAAACAAATCAACACCCAACAGCTCCAAGAAGTATATATCACTTAAATGCTGAGGATTTCTCCTCTCTAGTAGGTGGCGATAAAGGTTATGTTTTTATCTTTATAAACAAAATGTTGCTAAGAAACATCTTGTTTCCAGAACATCTTGCCAGTTAGTTCTGAAAGAAAAAAATATCAGGCAGCTTTGCAAGAGTGGGTAGGAGAACAAAGACAAAAGAGATTTTATCCATGAAGAAATGTGAGTTTATAAATACACATTAGAGAACTTATGCATTCATATGAATATTGTACTTTGAGCTGGCTGCTTTTTGTATGAGGAGGAGGAGGAATAGAGAAAGAAATTATTGTACAGAATATGCTTTGGCTCCTCTTTGGGAATCACAGCCTTAAGCAGTTTTCAAACCATGTAAGAATGGTGGTCACAAAATTTATTTTGTGCCATACCACAAAAAGCACAGACTTTGGAAATTGTTTAAGCTCCATTGGTCTTTTTATCCTCATCTGTACAATGTCTCTAATAGCTAATCTAAGATGTTATTGTGGTAACCAGGGATGCCAACAGTAGCTACCATTCTGAGTGTTCACTTCAAGCTCGAGTCTTAGTACCTTACTGAACAAACCTGTGATGCAGGTGTTATTGATTGTCTACATTTAGTAACATAGGAAAGTGAGGCTTTGTGAGGGTAATTTACCCAAAATCACAAGTTAGTAATTGACAGAGTCAAGAGTTAGTTCCTGTTTTCTCTGATTTTCATCCTAAGTCCACATTCTTAGCCACTATGGTATAATATTTATCCATAATTAAATGGACTGAAAGGAGTCTGTTGAGGGCATGGCAACCCACCCTAGTATTCTTGCCTGGAGAATCCTATTGACAGAGGAGCTTGGCGGGGGACAGTTCATAATGTCACAAAGAGTCGGATGTGACTAAAGCAACTTAGAACACACATATGCATGCTATTACATACAGTAGATATTTGAAAATTAGTACATATCATCCATCTCAGCTCTATTTGAGAAGTTCAAGGATGGTTGACCTGATTTATAAATATGACTGAAAGCCACTAGGGAAATTTCTGTGTTATTGACTTTAAAAACAAAGTATTCAAGCAATTAAGACAATCCATACAACACAGGCAGGTGAGTCTACTTGGCTTTCCAGCTGCCGGCTGTTGTAAACAAAGATGAAAAGTTCCTTCTTCTTTTCATGTCCTCTCATAGGAGTTTGACAAGTATATTAAGTCTCACTCTGAAGGGCTCAGCCTACCAACTGGAATGTGCAATTGGTTCCCTTTATTCATTAGTCCCTGGCATAGAGATGATTCCTGTGTATTTCTGAAGATTAAGAAAGAAGATCCTAAAGTTAAGTGTTTCAGAAAGTGAAGGTATTTCATACATGATAAGAGAGGTGGTGAGTGGTGGGAAATGTTTATATCTTAGAATATGATTGATTTTAGTATAATTCAAAAACATTGCAAGAGGGAATTCGGGATAGTTGATGTGTTCTACATATGAAATAGGAAGTACTTTCCGGGGAATTGATGTCTCATCACTAAAGCAAGATGTCAGACTAGAGTACCCTACTCACTGCACATGAAGGGCTGACAGTCAACAGATAGCTTAAACATGCCTACAACAGCCTTTTATGCCCTGTGATAGTCAATATCTATGCCTTGAGTGTCTGCTTAGTCACTCAGTCATGTCTGAATCTTTGCACCTACATGGACTGTAGCCTGCCAGGCTTCTCTGTCCATAGGGATTCTCCACCCATGAATACTGGAGCGGATTGTCATGTCCTCCTCCAGGGGATTTTCCCAACCCAGGGATCGAACCCAGATCTTTCGCACTGCAGCCAGATTCTTTGTCCTCTGAACCACGAGGGAAGCCCAGTTGTTAAGTGTTTTGAATATGAGTGAATACTGATGGTTTTCCTATAGCCAAAGACAGAATAAAGCCCAGATGAGAGTAGACCACTGACTATGAATAGGCTCTTGAGATGTAAAATATGAGGATTTCCTGGAAGATAATAATTCCCCCTGACCTGTTATTTTATTTCTATTCTGCCAAAGGAGATTCCTTTCCTACCTAGATCAGGAAAACAACTGCAGAAGTCCCCTTGTTCTCACTTGCAGCGCAGAAGGAAAACTGTTGCTGCTTGTGGTCAAAAGAAAAGAAGACACGGCTCAGGAAGCGAGTCAGGGGCAAGCAGCACAGCTGACAACTAGCAGATTGGAAGCCCTGCTGGAGGGGATGGGAGGCAACACACGCTTGTGACACACGGGGGAAACAAGAATCATACAGTCGTGAGGCTTGCGATCAGTGGTTCCTGTAATTTTTCTCCAAGCAATATCAGAAAGTGGCAGTGAGGAGTTTTAGTCTTAGGTCATTTGCAGACCTTGAAATGTATACATTGCAGATTAACTAATATATACAGCTTTTCTATTTCAATAAAACTTATTTTTAAAGCAATATGGTTTAAACTGGAGATGCTGTGATCAGCAAACTAGGCTGTCCTTGAGGGTTATTTTCTGGATATTCAAAGCCATTAAAACATACAATCTCACAAAGTAGCTTAGGCAATGGCCATGCATTCTGCCAAAATCCTGCACTATAAATCCAGTCCAAATCACTTAAGAACCCTGTGCTACATCACTAGGATAAACTAATAGCAATGCATCACCCTTTGTTTGGCATTATCTTGTAAATTACTCAGCTCCTCTCATCTCTTTGCCCTCTTTTCTAGTTCTTCTCTTTTCATTTTGGCTGATGTCCTTTGTGTTTCATGCCGCTCATTGTATCTTTTTATCACCGTAAGAGAAATCAAAGTTTAGATATGGAATGACATGAATCACTGGATAGACAGGACCTACTATATATCCCAAACTGTGCTAAATGTGGTGGAATCATGAAAAAATGTTAACAGTGGTATCTAGCACAGGCAGTCTGGACTAATGGAAAAGTGGCGACTTTGGGATTGACTGGACTGTCAGCTAGACCTCATGCTGCTACATTTGTAACTTTGTAAAGAAGACTGCAATGTTGGGAAGATGACATGAGACCATACATGCAGGTGAGGTTCAGGGAACAAGGCCTGGCACATAGTTAGTGGTCAACAAATGAAACCTGTTGAAGATGATAAAATCTTACTTATTGAAAAGTCATGAAACATTTATTCTTGTTCAGTTCTTCAAAGACTATTACTGAACATTTAATTTCCTCATTTGTAAAAATGTGGTTCAATTAGCCAGTTTGAACTGGGATTTATGATTCTAGGAACTATGACTATGAACTTCTTCCCTCAGGAAAATACAGAACTAATGTCAGAAGGAACTTGGAAAAACAGAGAATTCTGAGATGATTAACAGAATGCAACAAACAAGAGTTAGTTGTGGAAGTATTTTGAAACCCAATAACATAAAGCATTAGCAAAACTATGATTGTGATTAAAAGGCTTAAGCAAGAGACAATGAAGAATAACAGAGTTGCATGCAAGATCAATATTTTTCTACTTTCCAGACTTTGCTTTCTACATGTTAACATTGATTTGGATGTCATGATGTTTAGGGGTCCAAACAAACCCCTTAACATTATGCAACCACAGCAAAAACAAACACACAAAACCTATAGAGAAAAGATGATTTCCTCGAGACTCTAGTTGCTTACTTGAAACTTACAAGCCAAAAAGGTATTACAGAATATGCATTCATTCATTCATTCACTCAATAACTATGTATTGATTAATTACTATGAGTCAGGCACTGTTCCAGGTGTAGAGAATATTACAATGAATCAGAAGGCATTGCTTCTGATACATAAATCTTGGTCCAGTTTGCATAACAGAGGACATCACAAACAACTAAAAGCAATGCATGAAGTACAGTGAAAAGAGAAATCAAGCATGGCATGAGGGATACAGGAAAACCATATCACTGAGATCAGTAGTTCTCAGCCAGGGTCTTTAACAATAGATGTGGACATATTTGGTTGTCATAGTTGAATAATGGGTAAGTGTGTGGGGGGGTGTTACTGGAGTCTATGAGTAGAGGCCAGACACATTGCTAAACAACTTCCAATATACAGACTTCCCCCCACATCAGATGATTCAGTATAGTTCAGTTCAGCCGCTCAATCGTGTCCGACTCTTTGCTACCCCATGGACTGCAGCACACCAGGCCTCCCTGTCCATCACCAACTCTCGAAGCTTGCTCAAACTCATGTCCATCAAGTTGGTGATGCCATCCAACCATCTCATCCTCTGTCATCCCCTTCTCTTCCTACCTTCAATCTTTCCCAGCATCAGGGTCTTTTCAAATGAGTCAGTTCTTCGCATCAGGTGGCCAAAGTATTGGAGTTTCAGCTTCAGCATCAGTCCTTCGCATGAATATTCAGGACTGATTTCCTTTAGGATGGACAGGTTGAATCTTGCAATCTAACAGACTCTCAACAGTCTTCTCCAATACCACAGTTCAAAAGCATCAATTCTTCAGCACTCAGCTTTCTTTATAGTCCAACTGTCATATCCATACATGATTGCTGGTAAAACCATAGCTTTGACTAGATGGCCCTTTGTTGGCAAAGTAGTGTCTCAGCTTTTTAATATGCTATCTAGGTTGGTCACAGCTTTTCTTCCAAGGAGCAAGCGTTTTTTAATTTCATGGCTGCAGTCACCATCTGCAATGAGTTTGGAGCCCATGTAAAGAAAGTCTGTCACTGTTTCTGTTGTTCCTCATCTATTTGCCATCAAGTGATGGGAACGGATGCCATGATCTTTGTTTTTTGAATGATGAGTTTTAAGTCAGCTTTTTCACTCTCCTTTTTCACTTTCACCAAGAGGCACTTCAATTCCTCTTCACTTTCTGTCATTAGGATTATTCACCCTAAATTGTCAATAGTGCCAAAACGGAGAAACCCTGATCTAGATGTAAAGGGTTAGGAAGACTTCCTAGAGTAAGTGAGGTTTGGTCTAGGAGTTGAAGGATGAGGAGGTGTTAGCAGTCCACTGAACTGAGCAAGAAGGAGACTATTAGTGACCTTGGGAGGGAACAGTTGGAAATGATTTGAGGAATGAGTGGAAACTGAGAAGTTGGAAAGACAGAAACAACTATTTTAGAAAGCTTAGCTTGGAAAGAAACAGTGTGGAAACTGAAGCAGGGTGCAACACTGATGGGCAATTATATTTTGCTTGGTTTGATTTAAAGATGGACATGCTTTAAGCATATATAATGCTTAAGGAGAAGAACAAGTGGAGGAGGTGATTTAAAATTCAGAGGATAAAGGGAAAATTGAGTGAGGACTCCATACAGTGTATAAGTCTATGTATATGAAATGTCCCCAGACAGGAAAATCTAACAGATTATTGATTGCCTAGGGTTGGAGGGTGGGGATGAATTGGTCTGGGTAATGGGGAATGGTTGCTAGTGCGTAAGGTTACTTTTGAAAGGGGTGAAACTTTTCCAAAATGGATTGTTATAAAAGTTGCACAACTGTGTAAATATACTAAAAACTATCAAATGGCATACTTTAAGTTGGTGTATGTTTTAATAGCATTATTTAAAAAATAGAGTGAGAAAGTAGGGAGTGGGTGTATACAATTCATCAGAGAAGGGGGTGATGATTTTTAGGTAGGAGAAGCAACAGCTTTTAAGTGACATTAAAGGGAGGGCGTACGTGACAGATCCAGGTGGGACTAAGCCTTAAGGTGGCGGGAAGGAGCCCAACGGCTCTGTGTGTGTGTGTGTGTGTGTGTGTGTGTGTGTGTGTGTGTAACAATATGTGGAATAGATGGTCAGCAGGGAGTCAGGGAGGGCTGGTGAGACGGGGGATTTGAGAAAAGCTCAGGCTTAGCTGCTGCCACGAGAGACAGAGAACAAAGAGGGAGAAGTCAAAGGTCTTGCTGGGGGAGCACCAGGAGACTGAATCTGGGGATCTTGACTTGGCAGCCTCATGCTGCGGGTTGTGTTATTTCCACTAGTACACTTGCATATGTAGGACAGGAATGACTCGGATTCTGTCTCATCAGGACAGTGGGAAGGGTCTGCCTAGGATAACGAGAAGAGTGCAGGTTCGAAGTGTAGACCACAAATCTTAGCTGGGAAGAGAGAGTGATGGGACCAGTGCTGAACTTCTTTTGTACACTAGGCCAATTTTCTGCATATTGTGTACCTCTGTGGCACCTAGAATCATAATAGTTCAGGCTTACACAGTGCATGACAATTTGTAGAGCATGTTTGGGTGCTTTATTTTGTCCTTCCCTAATGGCAATATTAGTTATGTTTTATGTCTGTCATTATTTGTGCATGAGCTGAAACTGTGGGTTAAGTCCATTTCATCTACCCTTACTAATCAAGGCTGTTTTTCAAACTTGCATGTCCTACCAATCGCACAAAGCCTAAACAGTAAGATGTTTGCCCAAGTTGTTTTCCAGGAACTTGGAGTCAGCTGAGCTCAGTTCAAGCTGAGTTGGTTAAGACTGGATAGGACCACTGATCCTTCAACTGGGCATGCAAGAGTGTCCACTCACTGACCTTTTCACATGAGAGACTTGGAAATTCCACCATCAGAACTTCAGAGGCCTGTAGCCTCTATGCAGGCCTGTAGCCTGTGCAGAACCAGGATTACCACACCTTTCCCAATCACCTTTCCAGATGCTCTCTACGCTTTAGAGTGCCTGGCTTCTTTGTTCATTATCCCATTAGTACCTGGACCCCCTTGCATCAGGCGGGGGGCGGGGGGGAGAAGGATTTGAGATTTGTTCTCCCATCTCTTTACTTGGCTGCCTTGTTAAAAACCTGTCAGCCTTTTGGTTTGCTGTGCATGGGGCAAAACAAATCTGGCTCAGTAACAAACCATTATGAAATATAGGAACGGACTCTATTATTTTGCCTCCATGTATCCAGTCTTCTAACACCTACACACAGAGAGTCATATCCACAGGAGATGTTTCATAAATGAAATACAACAGTTTTGCTAAGTGGATTTGACTTACTCAAAATTTGGTATCAAAATCATCTACATTCAAGTACCAGTTATAACTCTTCAAGTTGTGCAGATTAGGGAAAATTATTTAATCACTCCCTGTCTTGATTTATTATTTACGAGGTTATATCACTTGTCCTAACTGCTGTTTGCTCATGTTCTTCCCAACAGGATCACTGATTAGAAGCACAGGCTACTCTTCTATCGACCTGTTAGCTACCTTACCGTATGATCTAGCCCCTCTGCTTCAAACACAGTATTTGATCAACCCCTTTTTTCTTTGTTTTTTCTAAAAGCAACAATAATTATTCCAATCACCTGTTACTTAAACAAAAGGAGATACATATTTTTTAACTAAAATGAATCTGTATAGCATTAAGATACACTTGAAGTTCCAGCTGAGTGCTTCTTAAATCAGCAGGCTTCCCCTAAAGGCTGTTTTTTCTGCAGTAAGTAATCTACAGGTGTCGGCAGCCCAGGATCAGCCCACCAGCATGAAGCCAAGAAAGGAAGTCAGCAGACGGTGCTCTGCTGGTGAGGTGATATGTCAGGCTGCACATGCTTGTCCCTACTTCTCTGAACAATTTTAAAGCTCAGGTAGAACCAGAATGTGCTCCAGGGTCCTGGTGGGTGAGTCCAGGCTTGTAATATTATTGCCCTTTCGATCAAGGGAGAGAGAGATAAGGGTGGTGAGCTCATTCTGGGTAACAGCTTTGGAAAGCAAAGCCAGGAAGAAGTTAGCTGCAGCCTGGGGAAGAATCCCAGTTGGCATTCTCAAGCAGACTTGGTCTCTAACAGCCAGCCAGGAGGACACGTCCAACCCACAGTGCAGAGCGAGGAGAAATATGTCACCATTTGCTGTCTTTACTAAATCTGCATTCCAAAGTCTTCACACTGAAAACTAGGCTAGCAAAACCATGATTCTAAAAACCCACTTTTATGGCTATAGGATAGATATGTCTTCCTAAGCATTTCAAATAATGAATGATAACCTTTTGTGTCTGTGTGTAGGTAGATGTGTGCACTAGAAAGTTGAGAGTCTTCATAGAATAAAGTATGTGAAAACACTCTATAAAAAGACAAAATACTATAAACTTGTAATGGATTATTATGTCTTTAATTGAACTGAATCTTCCAAACATCTACTTCACTTTCTCTGTACCATCCTCCCCATTGCACTGCTTAGCTAATTGTCATAATCTTCTCTAATGTGTTAACTAATAATAGCTAGAGGTGTTATCTTTCCCTGGAGTGTCTGAATATAATTCTCATACTTATTTAATTATAATTATTATCCTTTTGAAATAATGAAAGTAATATATACTCATTATAAAAATTGGAAACTACATAAAATAATGAAGAAAATAAAAATTATCTGTCATTCCTCCACATTGAAATAATCACTTTTATGTCATTTATTCAATCCTGTTGCTATAGACACTAGAATATAAAACATTTATATTTTACACTTTGTGATCATTCTGCATATCAATTTTAAATATTGCTTTTTCATTTTAAATTGTATGAAGAGTTTCTATCTTATGATTAAATGTCTTCAAAAATTACTCTAAAGCCTTCATAAGATTTCCACATATAAACATAAATCATTTTAAAGCTGACTCTCATATCAATGCATATTTTTATTATTCCCAATTTTATTATTATTTTTAAAAAATAATAAAAAACATTAAAAAAAAACATTTTGCTACAAATTTTTTAATTTGTTTTCTTAAATTTCTACTTATCTTTTCAGATAATGCCTCTAAATGGCATTACAAGTTAATGGGGTATAAAATATGTGTGTATTTAGTAGACCACTCTTTAAGGTACAAATATTAATCTGGAATGTAAATTTTAGACGCTTTGTTAAGAGCAGTGATAAGAAGTATATGTGGCAGTGAGGGTTCCCTATACTGATCTAGTACAGGAAGCACAATATGCAGCTTTGCATTTCCAAGTTCATCTGATTTAACTGGGAGTTTTATATGTGTTCAGCGACTTATATGTTTGACATCAATCCCACCACAACTGGAAGTAAATGAACTTGCATCATTTACTGTTTGTAGCTCACACTATATTCTATCAGCATTAATGGCTCCTAAACGAAACAGTATGTGTTCTCTATGATAATTGCCTTGGGCTAGGTTTGGAAGCTACATACAAAGAGTATTATTTTCAAAGTATCTTTTTGAGTATTATATCTCAATTTTGATATTAAGCTTATGATTTTCAATTGTTCAGGAATAGAGAACTGAGGACTTCCCAGGTGGCCTTAGTGGTAAGAACCTTTCTGCCAGTGTTGGAGACATAACAGGTACGGGTTCGATCCCTGGGTTGGGAGGAGGGCATGGAAACCCACTCCAGTATTTTTGGCTGGGGAATCCCATGGACAGAGTAACCTGGCAGGCTGCAGTCCATAGGGTTGCAAAGAGGCAGACACAACTGAAGTGATTTAGCATGCAAGCACAGAGAACTGAATCCTTTCTTCTCCCCTTGTATTCCTAACTGCTCATCTCTACCAGACACACATTGTTTTATACAACATAAATTGAAGTAAATAAAATCTGGGGAAATGAGAATACAGGTATTCTGAACCTGTCATATATTTTAAGATGACTCTACCCAGGTAATTTTTAGGGTCTGACTCGAAATCCTGCTGGCCCTTGACCAAACACTCTATAGCTAATGTTTTGGCTAACATTTTTTTCTTTTCCCAGACTGGTTCTGCTACTGAACTTATCAGGTAAATTATGCTTTATCTCTCTATGGGTAGGTAAAATATGATTAAATTCCTTGGTGGAGTAAGGGTACACATACCTCAGAAGTGACAGTATTGTGTTCTCTCCATGTGGTATGTTGCAGCTAATTTTGGTATTGTCTCTGGACTGTCTCAAACAGAACCCTAATTTATGTTTCACAGTTTGATTAGCTAATTATATATATACTTTTGACAATTCTATTTTACTTTAGTCAGTTATAATACCTCTTCCCTAATTGGATTGTTCTATAACAATGTTGAGTGTAGGAAAATGTGAGAGACAAGGGCCTAAGAAGGCAGCATCTCACTTTGCATCTATAGATGCAGAGCATCTTCTATTGTGTTTACCCAGGCATTTGAATTTTGATGTTTACTGGTCTCTCCAAATCATATTCTGTGTTCCAATGTATGCAATCCTGCTCTGGTTTTGATAATTCAATAACTGTTAGCCCTTGTCCTTCTCAGTCCTTTGAATATGGTGGGATTACAAAGACCAGTTATGCTGATGCTGGGAAGTCTTGCCAATATTAGGGTTTTACCCAGGTTAGTAACAAAGACTTTAGAGAACCACCCTGCTTATTTAGCTTATATGCAGAGTACATCATGCAAAATGTGGGCTGGAAGAATCACAATCTGGAATCAAGACTGACAGGAGAAACATCAACAACCTCAGATATGCTGATGACGCTACCTTAATGGCAAAAAAAAGTGAAAAGAAACTAAAGAGCATCTTGATGAAGGTGAAAGAGGAGAGTGAAAAAGCTGGCTTAAAAGTCAACCTTTAAAAAACTAAGATCATGGCTTCTGGTCACATCACTTCATGGCAAATAGATGGAGAAACAATGGAAACAATGAGAGACTTTATTTTCTTGGGCTCCAAAATCACTGCAGATAGTGACTGCAACCATGAAATTCAAAGTTGTTTGTTCCCTGGAAAAAAATCTGACTAACCTAGACAGCATATTAAAAAGCAGAGACATCACTTTGCCAACAGAGTTCCATTTAGTCAAAGCTATGGTTTTTCCAGTAGTCATGTATGGATATGAGTGCTGGACCAGAAAGAAGGCTGAGTGCTGAAGAATTGATGCTTTCAAATTGTGGTGCTAAAAGAAGACTCTTGAGAGTCCCTTCGACAGCTAAGAGATCAAATCAATCAATCCTAAAGGAAATCAACCCTAAATATTCATTGGAAGGACTGTTGCTGAAGCTCTAATACTTTGACCACCTGATGCGAAGAGCTGACTCATTGGAAAAGACCCTGATGCGGGAAAAGATTGAAGGCAAGATGAGAAGGGGGTGACATTGAATGAGATGGTTGGATAGTATTACCAACTCAATAAACATGAGTTTAGGCAAACTCTGGGAGATAGTGAAGGACATGGAAACCTGGTCTGCTGCAGTTCATAGGCTTACAAAGAGTAGAACATGACTTAGCATCTGAACAACAACAAAGTCTTGTCCATGACATTAATCAAAGTTGGACTTAGGCCATAATCAGACAGAGAATCAAAGTGCAAATCTGAGCAAGACTGTGTGAGAGGATAAGTACCCTTGGGTGAAATTGAAGTCCAAACCTGCAGAGGTTGACAAAAAGTAAATGTGCTGAATTAGGAAGATCCCAGGGGCAGATTTAAACCACGGTTCTTGTACTCTTCCTTGCTGAAATGGAACTTTGAAGTCCCATGCTCTGTCAAACTCCTCAGTTGGTCTTGAAGGCACACTATTTTGAAACCAATATCTGTTAGTCTTAAGCTTAGTATTGATATTTCCACTTTGAGTAAATAGCAGGATCAAAGTAACAGATGTTACTGTGGTAACTTCCATATTCCAAACTGATCTGGTTAAAGCTTGGCCACCAATGCTTTAGGGCTTCTCTCATGGCTCAGATGGTCAAGAATCTGCCTGCAATGCAGGAGACCCAGGTTTGATCCCTGGATCAGGAAGATGCCCTGGAGAAGAGAATGGCAAGCCACACCACTGTTCTTGTCCAGATATTTCCATGGACAGAGCTGGTGGGCTACAGTTCATGAGGTTGCAAAGAGTCAGACATGACTGAGCAGCTAACACTCCAATGCTTTAGCTCTCTAAGAATGAGAAAAAAATCTGAAGGGTATGGAAATATCTGAAGACAACCCAAATGAGAAGAGAGGCTATTTGAAGTTTGCTACAGGAAGCAAGCCAACTACCATCACCTGTGTTTAGAAAACTCAAAGACAGGCGAGGGAGTAGGAAAAGTTTATGGTGAAAAAAGTTTAAAAAATCTTCAGATATGCTTTTTTTTTTTATTAGTTGGAGGCTAATTACTTTACATCATTACAGTAGTTTTTGTTATACATTGAAATGAATTAGCCATGGATTTACATGTATTCCCCATCCCAGTCCCCCCTCCCACCACCCTCTCCACCCGATCCCTCTGGGTCTTCCCAGTGCACTAGGCCCGAGCACTTGTCTCATGCATCCAACCTGGGAAAAAAACTTCAGATATGCTTTTATTGGAGGTTGTTGGCATTGGGAAAGTCAGAAGCAGGCTAAATAAATGCTAAAAGGGTATCCTATGTGATTGGTTTTTAAAGCATATACAGCTTTCTTGGTTGGTCCTGAGCTGGAAGCATGAGCAAAACTTGGCAGTCATTTGCCAAGTCTTGGCTGTTTGGGGCTAATTGCTGCACAGGTTGCACTTTGGATTCCTGAGCCAATTGCTGTAGAGGTTGTGGTCCAGAGTTTTATTATCATATGTGGTTTGGCCATTGCCCATTTATAGATTAAATTTCTCCAAGTATATATATTCTAAATTCTTATCAGGAAATTTTGGTATATTTCTATATTTTGTTGCTGTTCACCTGCTAAGTTGTGTCCACTGCTTTGCAACTCCACAGACTGTAGCCTACCAGGCTCCTCTGTCCATGGGATTCTCCAGGCAAGAATAGTGGAGTAGGTTGCCATTTCCTTCTCCAGTAGATCTTCCTGACCCAGGAATCGAAACTTCATCTCCTGCATTTGCATGCAGACCCTTTACAGTTGAGCCACCTGGGAAGCCATTTATATTTTAACATGAATTAATTTCAGTTATACTAGTTCAGTGCTAAGGACAATATCTGTTTTGAGATATTGATTCAATTAGAGTTTATAATCTAGTAAGGCAATAAATTAACATTATTGGTGAATTCCACAAGAAAAAATACTCTAATAATCCAAGTATGAACTATTATACCTAGTTTTCCTGAGTGGATAGATTTTGAAAGGGTTTTATGGGGTAGTTAGAATTTGAACTGATCCTTGCTGAATTTGAGAACAGCTCTTTATTGGGGAGAGAAGAGAATTCGACAGATGGCCTTAGGGTTGAGAACACTTAAGTAGAGAAGCAAGAGCCCAGAGATAAATTAATTGACTTCACTACTTCATGCTGATCTGAACAATTCTTTGTTTTGAAACCTGTTATTGATTCTTAATTCCTGTACTGAAAGTTCTTTTTCTGGATTCCATTCCCCCTTCGTGTTGTTCAGTTCTAATCTCAGACATCACTTGTCACTTTTCTATGAAAGTATGCTAGATAGAGAAGGTGATGGCACCCCACTCCGGTACTCTTGCCTGGAAAATCCCATGGATGGAGGAGCCTGATAGGCTCTAGTCCGTGGGGTCGCTAAGAGTCGGACACAACTGAGTGACTTCACTTTCACGCATTGGAGAAGGAAATGGCAACCCTCCAGTGTTCTTGCCTGGAGAATCGCAGGGATGGGGGAGCCTGGTGGGCTGCCGTCTATGGAGTCACACAGAGTTGGACACGACTGAAGCAACGCAGCAGCAGCAGCATGCTAGATAGTAAGGTTTCAATATTCCTAATATTGTTTAGGTATATTCTTACTGAATTTCCTAAAAAGGAACCTTAAGAATAAATCTTTAAAGCATTCCACTAGTGCAGAGTGAAAGTGAAAAGTCACTCAGTTATTGCCACCTCTGCGAACCCATGGTCTATACAGTCTATGGAATTCTCCAGGCCAGAACACTGGAGTGGGTAGCCATTCTCTTCTCTAGGGAATCTTCCCAACCCAGGGATCAAACCCACATCTTTCACATTGCAGGCAAATTCTTTACCAGCTGAGCCACCAGGGAAGGCCCCACTAGTGCAAGGGTCAACATAAATCTGTAAAGGTCAAGATGGCAAATATTTTTTGATTTGTAAGTTACACAGTTCCTGCTAAGCTACTGAACTTTGCCATTGTTTCACAAAAGCTCCAACAAGTGGGTGTGGACAGATTTGGAACCATGTGTGCCTAATTAAGCCTGAGGCCTGGGCTGCAGTTTCTGATCCCTTTATTAAGTTCAGTCACTCAGTCATGTCTGACTCTTTGTGACCCCATGGAGTGCAGCATGCCAGGCCTCCCTGTCCAACACCAACTTCTAGAGTTTGCTGAAACTCATGTCCAACGAGTTGGTGATGCCATCCAACCATCTCATCCTCTGTCGTCCCCTTCTCCTCCTGCTGTCAATCCCTCCCAACATCAGGGTCTTTTCCAATGAGTTAGTTCTTCACATCAGGTGGCCAAAGTATTGGAGTTTCAGCTTCAACATCAGTCCTTCCAATGAACACCCAGGACTGATCTCCTTTAGGATGGACTGGTTGGATCTCCTTGCAGTCCAAGGGACTCTCAAGAGTCTTCTCCAACACCACAGTTCAAAAGCATCAATTCTTTGGTGCTCAGCTTTTTGTATTGTCCAACACTCTCATCCATACATGTCTACTGGAAAAACCATAGCTTTGACTAGATGGACCTTTGTTGGCAGAGTAATGTCTCTGCTTTTTTTTTTTAAATTAATTTTTTTGGAGGTTTATTACTCCAATTAGTAGTGATTTTTGCCATACATTGATGTGAATCAGCCATGGGTGTACATATGTCCCCCATCCTGAACCCCCTTGCCACCTCCTTCCCCATCCTATCCCTCTGGGTTGTCCCAGGGCACTAGATTTGAGTGCTTTGCTTCATGCATCGAACTTGGACTGGTGATCTATTTCACATATAGTAATATACATATTTCAATGCTATTCTCTCAAATTCTCCCACAGATTCCTAAAGTCTGTTCTTTATCTTTGTGTCTCTTTTGCTGTCTCGCATATAGAGTTGTCATTACCATTTTTCTAAATTCCATACATATGCGTTAATATACTGTATTGGTGTTTTGCTCTGACTTACTTCACTCTGTATAATAAGCTCCAGTTTCATCCACCTCATTAGAACTGATTCAAATGCATCATTTTTAATAACTGAGTAATATTCCATTGTGTACATGAACCATAGATTTCTTATCCATTCGTCTGCAAATGGACATGCTTTGTAATATGCTATCTAGGTTGGTCATAGCTTTTCTTCCAAGGTGCAAGGTGATCTTTTAATTTCATGGCTGCAGTCATCATCTGCACTGATTTTGGAGCCAAGAAAATAAAGTCCATCACTGTTTCCATTGTTTCCCCATTGATTTGCCATGAAGGGATGGGACTGGATACCACAATTTTCATTTTTTGAATGTTCAGTTTTAAGCCAGCTGTTTCACTCTCTTCTTTCACTTTCATCAAGAGTCTCTTCCTCTTCACTTTCTGCCATAAGGGTAGTGTCATCTGCCTATGTGAGATTACTGGTATTTCTCCTGGCAATCTTGATTCCAGCTTATGCTTCATGCAGCCGGGCATTTCACATGATGTACTCTGCACATAAGTTAAATAAGCAGGGTGACAATATACAGCCTTGATGTACTCCTTTCCCAATTTGAAACCAGTCCGTTGTTCCATGTCTGGTTCTAACTGTTGTTTCTTGATGTGTACACAGGTTTTTCAGCATGCAGGTAAAGTGGTCTGGTATTCCATCTCTTTAAAATTTTTCCACAGTTTGCTGTGATCCACACAGCCAAAGGATTTAGTATAGTCATTGAAGCAGAAGTAGTTGTTTTACTGGAATTCTCTTGCTTTTTATATGATTCAACAGATGTTGACAATTTGATCCCAGCTTCCTCTACCTTTTCTAAATCCAGCTTGAACATCTGGAAGTTTTGGGTTCACATACTGTTGAAATCTTGCTTGGAGAATTTTGAGCATTACTTTGCTAGCATGTGAGATGAGTGCAATTCTGTGGTAGTTAGAACATTCTTTGGCATTGCCTTTATTTGGGATTGGAATGAAAACATATTTTCCAGTCTTGTGGTCACTGCTGAGTTTTCCAAGTTGCCTGGCATATTGAGTGTGGCACTTTAACAACATCATCTTTTAAAGGACTTGAAAGAGATCAGCTAGAATTCCATCACCTCCACTAGCTTTGTTCGTAGTGATGCTTCCTAAGACCCACTTGACTTCGCACTCCAGGATGTCTGGCTCTAGGTGAGTGATCACACCATTGTGCTTATCCGGGTAATGAAGATCTTTTTTTATCTTTTTTTGTATAGTTCTTCAGTGTATTTTTGCCACCTCTTCTTATATCTTATGCTTCTGTTAGGTCCATACTGTTTCTGTCCTTTACTGTGCCCATCTTTACATGAAATATTCCCTTGGTATCTCTAATTTTCTTGAAGAGATCTCTAGTCTTTTCCATTCTATTGTTTTCCTCTATTTCTTTGCATTGGTCACTGACAAAGGCTTTCTTATCTCTCCTTGCTATTCTTTGGAACTCTACATTCAGATGGATCTATCTCTCCTTTTCTCCTTTGCCTTGTGCTTCTCTTTTTTTTCACCTATTTTTAAAGTTTCATCTGAAAACCATTTTGCTTTTTGCATTTATTTTTCTTGGGTATGGTTTTGATCATGGCCTCCTGTACAAGGTTATGAACCTCTCTGTCCATAGTTCTTCAGACACTGTCTTTCAGATCTACTCCCTTGAATCTATTTGTTATTTCCCTTGTATAATTGTAAGGGACTTGATTTAGGTCATACCTGAGTCGTCCCATGGTTTTCCCTACTTTCTTCAATTTAAGTCTGAATTTTGCAATAAGGAGTTCATGATCTGATCCACAGTCAGCTCCCAGTCTTGTTTTTGCTGACTGTATAGAGCTTCTCCATCTTTGGCTGCAAACAATATAATCAATCTGATGTCGATGTTAAACATCTGGTGATGTCCATGTGTAGAGTTCTCTCTTATGTTGTTGAAAGAGAATGTAAAATCCCTTTATTTGTAGATGAAAAATTTTCAAGAGATTAACTTTGTTAAAGCAGAAGTAGAAATCGGAAGAATGCCATAGGTTTGGAGGCATTCCAGAAAGATTACAAATTTCTGTACCAGTTGCCCTCATGGAATCTTATCTGAACATCCTTTTACCTAAAATGCATAGTTTCTTATTAAGAAATTAAGAAATGAAGAATATTGTTGTATGAAAAATACGCTTTATTTAATTGCACTTAACAAATGCTTATTGGGCCCCTACTATTTTTGTGGGTACCAAGAACAGGCATGCATGCTCGGTTACTCAGTTGTTTCTGACTCTTTGTGAAACATGGACTATAGGCTCCTCTGTCCATGGAGTTTTCCAGGTAAGAATGCTGAAGTCAGTTGCCATTCCCTTCTCCAAAGAATAGACATAACCCTGCCTTTAAGAATCTTACAGATTAAGAGTGGATTAAGACAAGTACCAGGATTGAAGTACAAATACAACTTATTGGCATTTATGGTAATGATGAGGCAAACACACCACACCATTCTTTTCCTCCTTAAGATGGAATTTGAAAATAAGATGGAATTAACAAATGGAAACATTCCCACATTTTAGACAAGAAAGTCTGAAGCCTTATCAAGGCCTTAAATACTTTTACCAGACCCCCTGCACAACATCCTTCTTAAATTAACAAGATTATGACTAAGAATAAAAAGGTCTTACCAGACTCCCTCCCACAACATAATTCTTAAGATAACAAGATTAGTCAGAAAGTTCTTCTTATGAAATAGGAAGGAGAAACATGTCCTTGGGCAAGATACATTGTTGTTATATAATCATTAGTACAGAGCTTAAGTAAAAACATATCTTTGAGCAAGATGAGTTGTTTTGTTGTGTTATCATTAGCTGTGGGCTTAAAGAGAGTTAATCTTAAAGATTGTTGTAATACCAACTCAGAGTTCAAGAAAAAATGTCTTACGCGTCTAAGACAAAGCAATGTAGAAAAGAAAAAAACAAAAAACCAAAACGTTTGTTCCTTTCTCCTCTTTGAGGGCCCTGGACTCCTTATCAATCTATCTTAAGAAATAGCACTCTCTCTCACACACACACACAGATAGGCAAATGCACCATACCATTCTTTTCCTTCTTGAGATAGAATTTGAAGATAAGATAGAAAATTAATAAGTGAAAAGATGTGAACATTTAAGCAAGATAGGACATTTTGGGGGAAATAGTATGTGATCTGCTTCATTTCCTCTCAGGTCTCTTAAATGCATAATGGCCCAAACCTTCCTCTTAAGTTTTCCCTGTACTTCCTTTTTACTTTTTAACCAATATACTTAATTTTACTTACTCATATTCTCACCACGCTGTTCCCAGAATGAAACTGAACAAAAGATATTTTACCATCTTATCAGTTGTTCAAATTATTTGTATTCTCTTCTGTTCATCAATTTATTTTCTCCAAAGTCCAAAAATATATGTGTCATCTCTATTTTTCTCTATCTGTACTGCATTGGCTCATTGGTCCCAAGCACATTTAGCTCATGCATAGAGTCCTGAAAAAGTCACCTAATGTTTCTTTATACTTCCATTCTTGCTCAGTCCTGATCTCTTACTTCCATAGCAATCAGAATGTATTTTTAATATAAAATGGAGTATTTTAAAGTCCTATTTTAAACCCTTTAGGGGATTCCAATTATGTCCAGGCACAGAGCAACCTTTTAGTTTTTAAAATCTACCACAGTCTTCCCTGACTGAGGGTCTTCTTTTTCTTTGGACCACTTTTATTATTACTCTTTGTTTGTTTGTTTTTTGCATATTTCAAGCCACAATCTATTTTTTAACTCATCAGGGACTCCATTCCTGAGTACTGTGTCACTAAACCTTGTTTCTTCATGGATTTAATAACAGTGTGTATTGTTCAACTGTTTATCAGTTGAGTCTCTGAGTCTCTGAAGGCAGAGAATTACTGTTTCACTCACAGTAGATATCCAGAACTGACTGCAGTGACCAGATTGTAGTTGATATTTAAATGGTAAGTCCACAACTGTTTCTTGAAAATGTCTGAGACTACAGTGCAATTTAAGGTTGTGAGATATTGAGAGGTGATAGATGTAAGTTTGGTGCATGCATGCTAAATCACTCAGTTGTGTCCGGCTCTTTGTGACCCCATGTACTGTAGCCCACCAGGCTCCTCTGTCCATGTGATTCTCCAGGCAAGAATACTGGAGTGGGTTTCCATTTCCTCCTCCAGGGGATCTTCCTAACCCAGTGCTTTAACATGGGTCTCTTATATCTCCTGCATTGGCAAGCGGGATCTTTACCACAAGCACAAACTCACTTCCATAGAGATGACTGATAGTGGGACTATGAAAGTGAATAAAGTCATTAATGGAGATGAGAAATTAGGGTGCTCTGGATGACTTTGAGCAAGTTATTTAGCCACTTTGTTTTTCCTTTTCTTTGCCTCTAACAGCTTATTCCTTGGAAGGAAAGTTATGATCCACCTAAACAACATATTAAAAAGCAGAGATGTTACTTTGTCAACGAAGGTCCGTCTGGTCAAGGTTATGGTTTTTCCAGTGGTCATGTATGGATGTGAGAGTTAAACTATAAAGAAAGCTGAGCACTGAAGAATTAATGCTTTTAAATTGTGGTGTTGGAGAAGACTCTTGTGAGTCCCTTGGACTGCAAGGATGTCCAACCAGTCCATCCTAAAGGAAATCAGTCTTGGGTATTCATTGGAAGGACTGGTGTTGAAGCTGGACTCCAATACCTTGGCCACCTGATGCTAAGAGCTGACTCATTTGAAAAGACCATAGTGCTTGGAAAGATTGAGGGCAAGAGGAGAAGGGGACGACAGATGAGATGGTTGGATGGCATCACTGACTTAATGGACAAGGGTTTGGGTAAACTCCGGGAGTTGGTGATGGACAGGGAGGCCTGGTGTGCTGCAGTTCATGGGGTCACAAAGAGTCGGACACGACTGAGTGACTGAACTGAACTGAACTGAACATAGCTATAATGTTATATCTCCTGCAGGCTTGAATTAAAGTTACTTTTATGGCACTTGACATGGTTGGGCTTCACTGTACATCGTGTCCCATTCCCTTCTCATTATAAACCACTACACTCCATGAAATGTAAAAAAATAAATAATAAAAATAAATATATGATTGCATTTATGTCATTTAAAGCAAATAAAATCTTCTCCAATATATTCAACTAGCACTAATTTATCATCTGTTGTGAATATCAGATTTTGTGCCAACTTCTGAGAATATTTAAAACACAAAAAATGGAGTTTACAGAAGCTTTACAGATTTTGGGGATAAATAAAACATACACTTAGAATATGTGCTTAGATAAGCACAAGGATGATGAAGCAATACGAACATACAGAAAAAGTATTTTACTCTTTTTTTAAGAACTTGGATAAACTGGTGGATTCAATGTGGTCTTGTCAGAACTTGAATCTTTCCTGCATTCACTAGGGTGTGCCACATCAAGCAGTGAGAGTTTTACAATTAACTTTACTTCTCTGAACTTTACTTACTCGCCTATACAGTGAAGATAAGAAGAATCACAACATATTAAAAAGATCATACATCATGACCAAGTGGGTTTTATTCCAAGGATGCAAGGATTCTTTAATATCTGCAAATCAATCAATATAATACACTACATTAACAAATTTAAAGATAAAACCCATATGATTATATCAATAGATGCAGAGAAAGCCTTTGACAAAATTCAATATCCATTTATGTTAAAAAAAAAAAAAAACAACCCTCCAGAAAGCAGGAATAGAAGGAACATACCTCAACATAATGAAAGCTATATATGACAAACCCATAACAAACATTATACTCAAAGGTGAAAACTTGAAAGCATTTCCCCTCAAGTCAGGAACAAGACAAGAGTGCCCACTCTCACCACTACTATTCGAGATAGTTTTGGAAGTTTTAGCCACAGAAATCAGAGAAGAAAAAGAAATAAAAGGAATCCAGATTGGAAAAGAAGAAGTAAAACTCTCAGTCTTTGCAGATGACATGATCCTCTACATAGAAAACCTAAAGACTCCACCAGAAAATTACCAGAGCTAATCAATGGATATAGTAAAGTTGCAAAATATAAAATTAACATACAGAAATCCCTTGCATTCCTATACACTAACAATGAGAAAACAGAAAGAGAAATTAAGGAAACAATACCATTCACCAGTGCAATTAAAAGAATAATATACTTAGGAATAAATCTACCTAAAGAAACAAAAAACGTATATGTAGGAAACTACAAAACACTGATGAAAGAAATCAAAGAGGACACAAATAGGTGGAGAAATATACTGTGTTCATGGATCGGAAGAGTCAATATAGTGAAAGCAATCTATAGATTCAATGCAATCCCTATCAAGCTATCAAGGGTATTTTTCACAGAACTAGAACAAATAATTTCACAATTTGTATGGAAATACAAAAAATCTCAAATAGCCAAAACAATCTTGAGAAAGAAGAATGAGAGCTGGAGGAATCAACCTGCCTGATTCAGACTATACTACAAAGTTGCAGTCATCAAGACAGTGTGGTACTGGCACAAAGACAGCAATATAGATCAAAGGAACAAAATAGAAAGCTCAGAGAAATATCCACACACCTATGGACACCTTATCTTTGACAAAGGAGGCAAGAATATACAATGCAAAAAAGACAATCTCTTTAACAAGTGGTGCTGGAAAAACTGGTCAACCACTTGTTAAAGAATGAAACCAGAACACTTTCTAACACCATACCCAAAATAAACTCAAAATGGCTTAAAGATCTAAACATAACACCAGAAACTATAAAACTCTTAGAGGAAAACATAGGCAAAACATTCTCTGACATAAATCACAGCAGGACCCTCTATGACCCACCTCCCAGAGGAATGGCAATAAAAGCAAAAATAAAGAAATGGGACCTAATGAAACTTAAAAGCTTTTGCACAACAAAGGAAACTATAAACAAGGTGAAAAGACAGCCTTCAGAATGGGAGAAAATAATAGCAAATGAAGAAACAGACAAAGGATTAATCTCAAAAATACACAAGCAACTCCTGCAGCTCAATTCCAGAAAAGTAAATGACCCAATCAAAAAATGGGCCAAAGAACTAGACAGACATTTCTCCAAAGAAGACATACAGATGGGTCACAAACACATGAAAAGATGCTCAACATCACTCATTATCAGAGAAATGCAAATCAAAACCTCAATGAGGTACCATTACACACCAGTCAGAATGGCTGCTATCCAAAAGTCTACAAGCAATAAATGCTGGAGAGGGTGTGGAGAAAAGGGAACCCTCTTACACTGTTGGTGGGAATGCAAACTAGTATACCCACTATGGAGAACAGTGTGGAGAGTCCTTAAAAACCTGGAAATAGAACTGCCATATGACCCAGCAATCCCACTCTTGGGCATACACACCAAGGAAACCAGATCTGAAAGAGACACGTGTACCCCAATGTTCATCGCAGCACTGTTTATAATAGCCAGGATATGGAAGCAACCTAGATGCCCATCAGCAGACAAATGGATAAGGAAGCTATGGTACATATACACCATGGAATATTACTCAGCCATTAAAAAGAATTCATTTGAGTCAGTTCTAATGAGATGGATAAAACTGGATCCCATTATACAGAGTAAAGTAAGCCAGAAAGATAAACACCAATACAGTATACTAACGCATATATATGGAATTTAGAAAGATGGTAACGGTAATCCTATATGCAAGACAGAAAAAGAGACACAGATGTATAGAACAGACTTTTGGACTCTATGGGAGAAGGCAAGGGTGGGATGATCTGAGAGAACAGCATCAAAACATGCATATTATCAAGGGTGAAACAGATTGCCAGTCCAGATTGGATGCATGAGGCAAGTGCTCGGGGCTGGTGCACTGGGGTTACCCAGAGGGATGGGATGGGGTGGGAGGTGGGAGGGGGATTCAAGATGGGGAACACATGTAAATCCATGGCTGATTCATGTCAATGTAAGGCAAAAACCACTACAATATTGTAAAGTAATTAGCCTCCAACTAATAAAAAAGACATTTCTCCAAAGAAGACATACAGATGGCTCACAAACACATAAAAAGATGCTCAACATCACTCATTATCAGAGAAATGCAAATCAAAACCTCAATGAGGTACCATTACACACCAGTCAGAATGGCTGCTATCCAAAAGTCTACAAGCAATAAATGCTGGAGAGGGTGTGGAGAAAAGGGAACCCTCTTACACTGTTGGTGGGAATGCAAACTAGTACAGCCACTATGGAAAACAGTGTGGAGATTCCTTAAAAACCTGGAAATAGAACTGCCATATGACCCAGCAATCCCACTGCTGGTCATACACACTGAGGAAACCAGAATTGAAAGAGACATGGATACCCCAATTTTCATCGCAGCACTGCTTACAATAGCCAGAGCATGGAAGCAACCTAGATGTCCATCAGCAGACAAGTGGATAAGAAAGCTGTGGTACATATACACAAAGGAATATTACTCAGCCATTAAAACGAATTTATTTGAATCAGTTCTAATGAGGTGGATGAAACTGGAGCCTATTATACAGAGTGAAGTAAGTCAGAAAGAAAAACACCAATACAGTATACTAACGCATATATATGGAATTTTGGAAGATGACCCTATATGAGAGACAGTAAAAGAGACAGATGTATAGAACAGTCTTCTGGACTCTGGGAGAAGGTGAGGGTGGGATGATTTGAGAGAATAGCATTGAAACATGTATATTATCATATGTGAAACAGATCGCCAGTTCAGGTTCGATGCATGAGAAAAAGTGCTCAGAGCTGGTGCACTTGGAGGACTCTGAGGGATGGGATGGGGAGGGTGGTAGGAAGGGAGTTCAGAAGGGGGACACATGTACACCCATGGCTGATTCATGTCAATGTATGGCAAAAACCACCACAATATTGTAAATTAATTAACCTCCAATGAAAATAAATAAATTAAAAAAGATTTAAAAAAAAAAAATGAGAAGAATCACATCTTTCATGTTTGTTAGGTATCAAACAAGTTAAGGCAAATGAGTTGAGGACTTCCTAGGTGGCACCAGTGACAAAGAACCCAACTGCCAATGCAGGAGATAAAAGAGACCCAGGTTCAATCACTGGGTCAGGAAGATTCCCTGGAGGAAGAAATGGCAACCCCGTCCAGTTTTCTTGCTTAGAGAATCCCATGGACAAAGGAGCCTTATGGGCTACAGTCCACAGTGTCACACGGTCAGACATGACTGATGTGACTTAGCATGCCTGCAAAGAAAGGACATTAGTCAAGGATTTGCCCTTGTAGGTCAAGGAAAGTTCTTTAAAGTAAAACAACTGTATTTGACATAGAAATTCTCAAACACTGTCAGCCCAACAAAAGAATTATATAATTATCCTTGCATGCCCATATTACTTAAGGCTCCAACGATCATGAAAATGTTTATATAAAACCATAGGCTTGATTAACTGGAGTCCTCAATTAAATGGAATTTTTAGGCATGCTACTCTTTAGAGAATGATGGTAGTGACAAAACACAAACTGATAATAGGGAATCAGCAAGGAAAATATCTCCAGGCTCTCTTTGTTGGAAATAGTTCATACTCAAAGCAATTTTTCATATCTTGTCTTTGCTTAGCTTGTATGCTATATACAGAGAGCATATTTAGAATGATGACCCTTAGGCAACATAAAAGCATCATCAAAGAACCTGTCTTTCATGTTCACTATACACACAGTACAGCAAAGGCAGGAAAACGGGTAGCTATATTTACTACAGACTTTTTAAGAACACAGCCAGGGGAAAATGCTATACTTAATCATCTTTCAACTAAAATCTTTGATTTATTAGTGCTCAGAATTGTAGGTAATAAGTTTTAATAGAGATTGATTTCAGACAACTTACAAAATGAAAAAAAGAAAAAATCTGCATTGCTTAATTCCAAATTAGTTCTAGTATTTTTCGTTTAATGCCAGCAGGCTTTAAAAAATACATCTTCATGTTAATGAAAATATTATCATTTAAATAAGGTGCCATTTAAGTGTGATATCTGGGTAAAATAATTATTAGACTGAACATCCTTGACAAATTAAAGAGACACAATCTTGAAGCAATAGACAACCTAATTTTAATAATTTGACTAATGTCTTTGGCTATTCTCTGTTAACTTTTATTTTCACATTTCAATCACTTTATGTTCAATGAGCATTTCCTTTCCCATTTCAGACTTCTGCCTTATTTTGTAACAATGCTGTCTTTGTCATTTTCAAATTAGTTGGTAAGTTTTTGTGAAAGATGTATATTTAGGGTAATGAAATCTGAATTTGACAAGTTCATAATTTAATTAATATTAAGTGAATTTCTATTTTTTTTTAACCATGGCAGCAAAATCCAGCCCATTATTCCAGTAGGTGGCTCCCTAGTACTACCTGCTGATTTATGACTGTGTTTAAATGACTGTCAGCACAAGCAACGAAAATCCAAATGGAGGACTTTAAATGTGCTTGAGTTCCCCTGTCTCTCAGATTCTAATGCAGCCCCCTTGCCAGTTTGCCATGTGGTTTCACTGTTGATACCATCTCTTCATTTAAGAAGCAAATGACACAAAGATGTCTACTAGCAATTCAACAAAATTGCAATTAAATAACTACCTTTGTGATTGTTTGGAGGATTTAATTAACATTCCATGTTGCATAAATAAGGATGGTGAATGGCCTGGGGATTTATTTCCTCCTGATTTCTTATTCAAGGATCAAGAAATATTTTCAATAATTTGCATTGTTATGAATCATTAAGAGGAAAGCAGAAATGAGGGAAACAGGATTGAAGATTGCATGTTTTTCTTCCTATTATTTCTGATGAGTAATTTTCTCTTGCCTGAAATCCACTAATAAAGAAGTTTTCAAATAATAGAATATACGTGTACCTTAGTAATTTCCTCACTGTTTCAAGGAAGACAACATGCTAGGGTGAAAATAATCAGAGAGACAAAGATAAGAATTTCAGGTCCTACAATTATTAGCTGTAAAACCTGAGAAACTTGCTAGACTTGCAAAGTGGAGATTGCAAATATCAGTCTGGAGGATTGTTGAAAACATCAGAGATAATATCTAAAATGTTTGGGATAGGTTAGACATTCAACAAATTATGGTTATTATTCTCATAAGTATTAATGAGTCCAAGCTCAATCTGCTCACTAAATGACAGGTCAATGAATCTGAGAGACAAGGTGTTGAGGCAAGGAAAATGACTTTATATGGAAAGCCAACTGGATGTGAAGATGGCAGACTGATATCTCAGAGTACCATCTTGTTGGGGTCTGCAAGCCAAGTTCTTTTACAGAGTCAGAGAGAGGGCAAGGAGGAACTAAAGGCAAAAGACAGAAAGGGAGAAACAGGCCTTGGGGAAATAAATGAAAATGTCTTCAGGCTTGCAGAACTTCTCAGGAAAGGGACAGCCTTTGGAAGTGGTGTGAGTTAGTCTCTCCTTTCTTACTGTCATTCACAAGTAGGCCGGATCAGATTATCTCTCTGTGAGTTGAACAAAGGCACTTTAGTTTACAGTCAGGCAGAGGGGTAATGTCTTCAGAGGCAGGCTATTATAAGTGGTTATAATAACAAAAGCAACAAAAAGCAAGTAAAAGAAACAGTTTCCAACATGGAGTCAGAATTCACTTCTCTGCAACATAAGCCATCTTTTAAAGTCTTCACTATAATCCAATTTTCCTGGAATTTATTATTTCAACTAGTGTTGACATGTGCAAAGCCAGACATTATTTGTTTTCATTTGCTGCTGAGAAAAAGTGAATTTAAGAAGATTCACTTCAAAAAAAAAAAAGAAGATTCACTTCTCACCACACAACTAGGTTGTCTATGGTGCATTATTGGGTTATTTTTGAACAGAAGCTAGCAACTCTGGAAATGAACATTGGGTCAGTTTCTTTGTTTTCAATCTAAGAGCTTGCTAGGTTTTTCATCTAGTAATCATAGGAGTATTTAAGAAAATAAAGTTTCAGCTTTGAGGACAAAGAATTGATATAAATATTGCTCATAATGATAAGTTTCTAGAACTCCCATTTTTTTACTTGTCAGCCATCACTGTTTCCCTCATTATGAGCTAATAGCCATAGCATTATAACACCCTCAGTAGACGGTCTTGTGATATAAATTTTATCTAAGGTAGCAGATCCTCCAAAAAGAAATGTATGAGAATGTAAGTCAATATTTTCTTTTTTTTTTTTTTTTTCATTTATATGTCTGAAGAAAGTTTTCTCAATCATCTTTTTGGTAACTGATGGATTTTTATTTTTACCTCCTCCTCTTCAACATTTTCACTTTTGAAAATATTTTAATAATATTTTTTAAGCTTGCAATTGGAAAATTAAAGCAAATGAGACAGGGGATCAGAGAACATTTCTTTTAACTTTAAAAACTATTATGGAAAATGTAAAGCATAAAAAAATTGAGAGAAGAATAAAATGAAGCCACATATACTCTTCATATAGCTTCAATATCTTTCAGTATTTTGTATGTTTTCTTTCTTTATTATGAGTTAATTGGGTTTTACATATATTTCTTTTGTGATAGACTATTTGAATATGCAAGTCAACATGTGATCAATGATCATATTAAAAATAGACATTAAGTTTCCTGTTTACGGCTATTATTAAAAAAAAAAAAGGCCCACCATATCAGTAAATAAAGAATGTTGTAGTCAACTAGCCATCACATTATAGGGAATATATGGGTAGTGGTAGAATGCCCTGCCGTCTAGCAGTCAACCACTGCATCCATCCTTGATGGTGCACCCTGAGGGGACTCAGAATGAGAACGCACAATATACTGTTTCCAGATGGCTGAGGGACATATCAGAAGAATGATTTCAGTGAGTGTGGACTCTTGCATCTTCCCATATATAGAAAAGCACCAAATTCCTTAGCTTGAGATATCTGGCTTTCTTTAATTAGCAGTAATCTTTTGATGTTTTGACTACTTGGTCCTTGTTGCAAAACCTCATATATCCTGGCTCCTCCTTAACCTCTTTGGAGCAGTCTCTCAGAGCTATCTGAGATGCTGTGTCCAGGACTTAAGTCTCGGTTTTGTCTGCCAAATAAAACACAATTCTCAACTTTTAGGTTGTGCTTGTTTTTTGTTCTTTGTTTTTTTTAGTTGACACTATGCATACTAAATACTTTGGGTTCATTGAGAACATTTTCCATGGTTTTTTTTTATTTCCAGTCTTAGGCATTTCATTCAGAAAAGAATCAGACACTCTATTTTTCATGACAATGATCAAGCGGTGTCCCATTCATCCAATTAATCCTAATGTCTGCTTTCTCCTTAAATGTCACAGACTTCTTCAGTACAAGGCCTCTTTAGATAGGAGGACTGTACTGTTAATTTAGAAAAATGCTGCCTGTTTTCAGAAGGTAGCATATTTTCTCAGGAAACATCCCAGAGTCATTAGTCTATACTAGATAAAAGCTGCTTCTTATTCATTGAGCTAATGCTGAATGTACTGTATGTGAATAATTTATACTTTTGCTGCTCTTAACAGCAACAAGTTCTTTTTATAACTGAGTGCTCTGTATGGAAACACTTATTTTTTTCTGCTACCTGGTACATTGTAGGGGGAGGAGGGGAAGGAGTTGTTATCCCTTTGTGTTACTAGTGTGATAAACATCTTTACTTACGTTGAGACAGAGCAGTATAATGAGTTAAATTTGGATGTAGATTTAGAAGACCTAGATTTGTATCTAAGCTCTGATACGTATTTACTACTTTAGTTAAAGTCTTTCCTCTTCCATCTCTAATTTTGATTCTCTGTAAATGTGAATATATCCATTACCTTATGTAATTCACAGATTGTCTACAAAGGAATATATATACATATAGGACTTCTCAGTGGTAAAGAACCCACCCACCAATGCAAGAGATGCAGAGCCCTGCGTTTGAAAGATCCCCTGGAGTAGGAAATGGTACCCCACTCCAGCATTCATGCTTGGAGAATTCCATGGGAAGAAGAGCCTGGTGCGCTACACACAGTCCATGGGGTCTTCAAAGAATCAGACACGGCTGAGCACATACATACATACATATGTGACAACCATTAGGTTCAAACTGATGTGGCAACTTGTGAGAAAGGAACTTGGATGGACTTTGTGAATGGTGAATGAGGAAGTAGCAAAAAGGTTGTACCTGTTTTTCATGAATAAACATGGCTTAACTCTGGATCTAAAGGCTGGAAGCAGAATAGAATTACCTGCAGAGAGCAAAGCTAAGAGACATCAAAAAAAAAAAAAAAAAAAAGAAACTGGAATTAGGATTTTGGAAAGTTAACCCAAAATATAGGTACGAGCAGCCTGTGTATTGGTTTGGTTGTTGTGTTAATTATGTAATTCTTTCCCAACACCTTTCTTTTCCCTGAAGGTTCCGGTTTGGGGTTACATCCCACATAGTAATTTTTTTTCTTTTTTCTTTTGGAGAATTTTGAAGGTAATGCTCAATCTTTGACACAATGTGAAGTGTTAAATAATTGCTAATGATTCTTTTTACTCTTAATATTTGATTGCTAATGATTATTTTTACTCTTAATATTTGTAATTGTATATTCTGATGAATAGAATTACTAATAAATACTAATAATGATTAAATACACTATCTTGGATACAGGAATCACATTTTTATATTATAGGGGAAGAAAACAATGTTTCCCTTTACCCTTTCAGGTTCTTGGCTGAGACCCCATTATAAAAAAAAAAAAATTATTAGTAGAAAACAATGAGAAGTTTAATGAGAGATACTCAGGAAAACTGAGTAACTCTCTGAAATGGCCCAAACCATCAACTGAAAACAATCTTAAGCTAAAGACTAAAGAAAGAAGTTGGAGATGAGGAGAGTCAGTTATGGGAGATTATCAGGCAAAGCACAGTAAACAAGGTAAGGTTAGTATATAGATTAAGGTATTTGCCTTCTCCAACAATAACAGCTTCTAGAGTTTAGTCATCCTTCGCTTCCTGGTATAGCAACGAAGACATCCTCACAAATGGATGAACAAAACATCTTACAAATGTTTCTTATAAAAGGGTGACTTCTGCTCAGTTTTCAGAGCTTTTTTTTTTATGTCTGCTTTTTCTTAAAAGTAATCAGACTTAAATAATGCTTTTGCTATAAAGGCATATTTGGGGGTGGCAAATTCACCTCCCCCTAATGTACTTTTGAATCTTAATTATTTTTATACCTCCTTTTTCACTTTCCTTCTGTGATTTCAATACAAAAATGTAAGTATCTATGATTTTCAGGTGGCCTACTGGAACTGTTCTCTTCACAATCACCAATTCTTTTTCCAACCAGCACTCAAGTCTCGGAGGCTGTTCGCCCCATCCCCTCCAACTCACTCAAGTGCATATATACTTCACAAACCCAAATACCCTTTCCCCGGTCCCCAACAGCCAGGACAACACCCAACCCTACAACATTTGTCTGCAATTCTCTCCCAGAGCTCTTCCCCCACTCCCAACCTCACCCCCTCATCCACCCTCCCAACTGCCTTTCCCCTATCATGACTCCCTCGTGGCAACCCCTCCTCTTGGTTCCTGCCCGCTCTGTCCTGCCTCTGCCCAGCTCTCTCAGGCCTCCCCAGAACCCCCAGTCCTCGGGAAATGCCTCCTTACCATTTGTGCAGGCTCATGTGTAGGTTACTAGAGAATGAAGTGAGATTCCTTGGAGTGGGGCATTTGAGGTTTTTGGAAGTTTTTGGAGTTGTGTTTTTGAGAAGTGGTCAAGGGCTTTCCAGGTGCTTCTGAACACACGGGCCAGTGGAGCGGAGCAAAGAAACAAGAAGGAACCCATGGGCGGGCATGCCTTCCATGCTGGGAATTCCAGGGAGGGATGCCGGGGGCCTGAGGCCAGGGGACTTTTGCCAGGGAGTTCAGTGCCTTAACTGGAGCCTGAGTGCCCACCCAGTCACTTCCTCCAGTCCAGGGGTGGCCACACCTAAGGAGCTCCGGATGCCCCGTGCTCTCATCTTCGATCGCTGTGCAAAGGTTTCTCTGTGCTTGGATCTTTCAGGGGCTTGCTCCCTGGGCGGGAATGACCAAATTTCAGTCCAGACCCTTTTTTGTTTGTTTGCCAAGAGTCTACTCCCTGAGGACAGATTTCCCAACCTGGGGATCTGGGAAAGGGACTGAGAACCCTCAGGGAATTTGACTTTGAAGGCCAGTGGAAGTTGATTTTAGAACTTCCACAGGACTGGGTAAATAGACTCATGGAGGGTGCAAACAAAACCTTGTGCTCACCACAAGCCAGGAGAAAGGAACAGTGTCCCCACAAGATACTGAGCCAGACTTCCCTGTGAGTGTCCAGGAGTCTCTGGCAGAGACAAGAGTCAAAAGTGGCCTGCTACAGGGTCAGAGACACTGAATACAAGAGTATGTGCACAAGTTCTTTTGAAGGAGGTCTCCATGATGTTCACTATCCCTAGCATAGTTTGGCCTCAGGCCAAACAACAAGGAGGAAACACAGCCCCACCCATCAACATATGATTGCATTAAATATTTACTGATCATTGTCCACACATCAGAACAATATCCAGTTTCCCCCAAAGTCAGGTTCTCCCATTAGAAAGTTTCCATAAACCTCTAATACTTATCCATCAGAGGGCACACAGAATGAAAACCACAATCACAGAAAACTAACCAAATTGATCACATAGACCACAACCTTCACTAACTCAATGAAACTATGAACCACATTGTCAGGCCACATAAGACAGACAGGCCATACTGGAGAGTTCTGACAAAACATGGGCCACTAAAGAAATAACTGGCAAACCACTTCAGTATTCTTGCCTTGGGAACCCCATGAAAAGTATGGAAAAGCAAAAAATATATGATACTGAAAGGTGAACTCCCCAGGTCCATAGGTGCCCAATTTGCTACTGAAAAGAGTGGAGAAATGACTCTAGAAATAATGAAGAGAAAGTATGAAAGTGAAAACAACACCCAGTTATGGATGTGACTGGTGATAGAAGTAAGTCCAAAGCTGTAAAGAACAACATTGCATAGGAACCTGGAATGTTAGGTCCATGAATCAAGGTAAATTGGAAGTGGCCAAACAGGAGATGGCAAGAGTGAACATCGACATTTTAGGAATCAGTGAACTAAAATGGACTGGAATGGGTGAATTTAACTCAGATGACCATTGTATCTACTACTGTGGGCAAGAATCCCTTAGAAGACATGGAATAGCCCTCATCGTCAGCAAAAGAGTCTGAAATGGTGTGCTTGAGTGCAATCTCAAAAATGACAGAGAGATCTCTGTCTGTTTCCAAGGGAAGCCATTCAATATCACAGTAACCCAAGACTATGCCCCAACAAGTTATGCTGAAGAAGCTGATGTTGAACAATTCCATGATGACCTAAAAGACCTTCTAGAACTAACACACCAAAAATATCTTTTCATCATAGGGGACTGGAATGTAAAAGTAGGAAGTCAAGAGATACCTGGAGTAACAGGCAAGTTTGGCCTTATAACAAATGAAGCGGGGGCAAAGGCTAACAGAGTTATGCCAAGAGAATGCACTAGCAAACACCCTCTTCCATAAACACAAGACTCTACACATAGACATCACCAGATGGTCAATATCGAAATCAGATTGATCATATTCTTTGCAGCTGAAAATCTCTATACAGCCAACAAAGAAGAAGACTGGGAGCAAACTCTGTCTCAGATCATGAACTCCTCATTGCCAAATTCAGGCTTAAATTGAAGAAATTAGAGAAAACCACTAGACCATCCAGGTATGGCCTAAATCAAATCCCTCACGATTATACAAGGCAAGTGACAAATAGACTCAAATAATTAGATTTGATAGAATACCTGAAGAATGACTGACGGAAGTTCGTGACACTGTGCCATAGGCAGTGATCAAGACCATCCCCATGAAAAATAAATCCAAAAAAAGGCAAAATGTTTATCTGAGAAGGCCTTAAAATAGCTGAGAAAAGAAGAGAAGCAAAAGGCAAAGGAAAAAAGGAAAGATATATCCATCTGAATGCAGAGTTCCAAAGAATAGAAAAGAGAGATAAGAAAGCCTTCCTAAGTGATCAATGCAAAGAAATAGAGGAAAACAATAGAATGTGAAAGACTAGAGAGCTTATTAAGAAAATTAAAGGTACCAAGGAAACATTTCATGTAAAGATGGGTACAATAAAGGACAGAAATGATATGGACCTAACAGAAGCAGAAGATATTAAGAAAAAGTGGCAAGAATACACAGAAGAAGTATATCATAAAGATCTTCATGACACAGATAATCACAATGGTGTGATCATTCACCTAGAGCCAGGCATCCTGGAATGCAAAGCCAAGTGGGCCTGAGGAAGCATCATTACAGATAAAGCTAGTAGAGGTGGTGGAATTACTGCTGAACTATTTCAAATCCTAAAAGATGATGCTGTGAAAGTCCTGCACTCAATATGCCAGCAAATTTAGAAAACTCAGGAGTGACTGCAGGACTGGAAAATGTCAGTTTTCATTTCAATCCCAAAGAAAGGCAATGCCAAAGAATGTCCAGACTACCAAATAATTACACTCATCTCACATGATAGCAAAGTAATGCTCAGAATTCTCCAAGCAAGGCTTCAGCAGTACCTGAAGTGAGAACTTCCAGATGTTCAAGCTGGATTTAGAAAATGGAGAGGAACCAGAGGTCAAATTGCCAACATCCACTGTATCATTGAAAAAGAAGGGTGTTCCAGAAAAACATCTACTTCTGTTTTATTGACTATGCCAAAACCTTTGACTGTGGAATCACAACAAACTGTGGAAAATTCTTCAAGAGATGGGAATACCATTCCACCTTACCTGCCTCCTGAGAAATGTGTATGCAGGTCAAGAAGTAACAGAAAGAACCAGACATGGAACAACAGACTGGTTCCAAATTGGGAAAACCAGTATATTGTCACTGTGCTTATTTAACTTCTATGCAGTGTACATACTGGGAAAAGCCGGGCTAGATGAAGTACAAGCTAAAATCAAAATTGCCAGGAGAAATATCAATAACTGCAGATAAGGAGATGACACCACACTTGTGGCAGAAAGGGAAGAAGAACTAAAGAACCTCTTGATACAAATGAAAGAGGAGAGGGAAAAAAATGGCTTAAAACTGAACACTCAAAAAACGAAGATCATGGCATCTGGTCCCAATACTTCATGGTGAACAGATGGGGAAACAATGGAAAGAGTGAAAGACTTTCTTTTCTTGGGCTCCAATCACTGCATAGGGTGACTGCAGCCATGAAATTAAAAGATGTTTGCTCCTTGGAAGAAAAGTTACAACCAACCTAGACAACATATTAAAAATCAGAGACATTACTTTGCTGACAATGGTCCATATAGTCAAAGCTGTATTTTTTTCCAGTAATCATGTATGGATGTGAGAGTTGGATCATAAAGAAGGTTGAGTGCTGAAGAATTGATGCTTTTGAACTGTGGTGTTGGAGAAGACTCTTGAGAGTCCCTTGGACTGCAAGGAGATCAAACCAGTCAATCCTAAATGAAATCAGTCCTGAATATTCATCAGAAGGACTGATGCTGAAGCTGAAGCTCCAATACTTTGGCCACCTGATGCAAAGAACTGACTCATTGGAAAAGACCCTGGTGCTGGGAAAGATTGAAGGCTGGAGGAGAGTGGGCGATAGAAGATGAGGTGGACTCCAGGAGTTAGTGATAGACAGCCTGGTGTGCTGCAGTCCATGGGGTCACAATGAGTCAGATACAGCTGAGCAACTGAACTGTACTGAACTGGGACTGTGCCCTCTACCAGGTTATTTATGTACATTTGCTGAACTTGCAGGTGAAGAAAAGGATTCTTTAAGATTATCCCTTCATTGGGCTTTCCATATGGTGCTAATAGTAAAGCACCCACCTGCCAATGCAGGAGATGTAAGAGACACGGGTTCGACCTGGTTGGGAAGATCCCCTGGAGGAGGGTATGGCAACCCCCTCCTATATTCTTGTTTGAAGAATCCCATGGACAGAAGAGTCTGGTGAGCTATGGTCCATAGGGTCGCAAAGAGTCATACACAACTGAAGCTACTTAGTATTCTCTCAGGCATCCCTTGATTATAACCCATATCTGTGATTCCTGGTTGGATTCAGAACCTTATTTCAGGTCCAAATCTCTCTGGATCCCAATTTCATGAGTAACGAGGCAGGAAATTATGTGGCTCTCCTGAGACATAATCCTCCCTAATATCCTCCAGTTTCTCTGAAGTATTTAAACAACAGCATCTGATGCACATTTTCCCAGTTGTTGTACAGACACCAAAACCCACACCAAAAGGAAAATTTTAACTACTTGATGACCATGAGCACATGTAGACCCCAGGCCTCCTGGAGCAAAAGAATTGATGTTTACCTCTGTGACAGCTCAGTGGGTAAAGAATTCACCTGCCATGAAGGATACGTAGGTGGGCATGAGTCTGATCCCCAAGTTGGGAAAACCTCTGAGGATGTCATGGCAACCCAGTCCAGTAATCTTGCCTTGAGACTCCTATGGACAGAGGATTCTGGTGGGCTACAGTCCATAGAGTCACAAAGAATTGGTCATTACATGACTGAAGTGACTGAACACACACCCCCCTATGGTACATCCCTGTTACCTCACCATCAACCAGTCAGAAGATTATGTGTGAGCTGATCATGTACCTGCGACCCCCATTTCCTAACCTGGCCTTTAAAAATGCTTTGCTGAAACCCATCAAGAATTTTGAACATAAGTCACCCATTCTCCTTATACAATGCCTTACAATAAATGCTGCAATTTCCTTCATCACAACCTGGTGTCAGTAAATGGGCTCGACTATGCATGAGTGAATGGAATCAAGTTTGGTTCTGTAAAACATATGCCTGCTTCTGCAAAGCTTGGAGGACAAAGAAAGCATTAATGAAGCAATGTCAGACAATCAAATTGAAAATTGAGTATCTAAAACTCCAAGAATTTATTTGAATACATTTTGTGAGATTTTCCAAGTAAGTTTGCTTTATTAAAAAATAACTTGTGTAAATAAAATTGCCTTTCAGGTGAAAGTAGGTGGAACTCTCTAGTAGCTGGGACCTCTTTCCTAAACTGGCCAGAATATTTGGCATATACTTTTCCATTGATATCTCAAAGGAAGTAGTGATTAGTACCATATTACATTTAAAATGTAATATTAAGCTACTGCAAAGTGAAGTCCTTGGCACTATTTTTATCAGGGGGACACCTGGAATTGATCAATTCAGGGCAGGTTATTCCTAACAAATGGAACAAATCAGATCACTTGATCCTAAGCATCTGAGTTGCTCAGTAAGTACCAATTCTCTGATACAGTTTGCATTACATCAGACACAAGAAGGCTCACTGTCAGAGGTCACATCAGATGTGAAGAAAAGGAATAAAGCAGGAAAGAATTGGTCAGCTATACATTCCCATGTAAAAGAAGTGGTTCTTGGAAAACCTTAGCACTTGCTCTGAGTTCAGAACCCAAAGCAATCTGTTTTCCCATTTCTGGTATTATATATTCTTTTCACAACCACAAGCTTTACTTTAGAACATCCAAGAGAGTGACCAGATATGAAGAGACAGGTGGCTGGGGTGGCTTCACACCCCGTGGTGGTGCCGTGTGCAGGTGTGTGCAGTCGTGCCCTGCTTTTGCTCATGTCCAATTTTAGCCTGAAGACTCCCTTTGGGTAATCTTTTCAGGATCCCTGCAATATTTCTTTGTCTTGTCTTTCCAACTATACCTGGCAGAAGGGCCATTTGAGAGAGGAGTTGGGCTGGACCAAGTGCCCTGAGAGACCACAACACAAGAATAAGACCTAAGCCTTTGAAGTGGGAGCACTGGCTCCAAGGCCCTAGACTACCTGAGAACTCACCCTTCAGTTTGGTTCAGTTCATCCGCTCACTCACGTCCGACTCTTTGCAACCCCATGAATTGCAGCACGCCAGGCCTCCCTGTTCATCACCAACTCCCGGAGTTTACTCAAACTCATGACCATCGAGTTGGTGACACCACCCAGCCATCTCATCCTCTGTCGTCCCCTTCTCCTCCTGCCCCCAATCCCTCCCAGGATCAGGATCTTTTCCAGTGAGTCAACACTTCACATGCGGTGGCCAAAGTACTGGAGTTTCAGCTTCAGCATCAGTCCTTCCAGTGAACAACCAGGACTGATATCCTTTAGGATGGACTGGTTGGATCTCCTTGCAGTCCAAGGGACTCGCAAGAGTCTTCTCCAACACCACAGTTCAAAAGCATCAATTTTTCAGTGCTCAGCTTTCTTCACAGTTCAACTCTCACATCCATACATGACCACCAGAAAAACCATACCCTTGACTAGATGGACCTTTGTGGGCAAAGTAATGTCTCTGCTTTTTAATATGCTATCTAGGTTGGTCATAATTTTCCTTCCAAGGAGTAAGTGTCTTTTAATTTCATGGCTGCCCTCATCATCTGCAGTGATTTTGGAGCCCCCAAAAATAAAGTATGACATTGTTTTCACTGTTTCCCCATCTATTTCCCATGAAGTGGTGAGACCAGATGCCATGATCTTAGTTTCCTGAATGTTGAGCTTTAAATCAGCTTTTTCACTCTCCTTTTTCACTTTCATCAAGAGGCTTTTTAGTTCCTCTTCACTTTCTGCCATAAGGGTGGTGTCATCTGCATATCTGAGGTTATTGATATTTCTCCCAGAAATCTTGATTCCAGCTTGTGTTTCCTCCAGTCCAGCGTTTCTCATGATGTACTCTGCATAGAAGTTAAACAAGCAGGGTAACAATATACAGCCTTGAGGTATTCCTTTTCCTATTTAGAACCAGTCTGTTGTTCCATGTCCAGTTCTAACTGTTGCTTTCTGACCTGCATATAGGTTTCTCAAGAGGCAGGTCAGGTGGTCTGGTATTCCCATCTCTTTCAGAATTTCCCACAGTTTATTGTGATCCACACAGTCAAAGGCTTTGGCATAGTCAATAAAGCAGAAATAGATGTTTATCTGGAACTCTCTTGCTTTTTTGATGATCCGTCAGATGTTAGCAATTTGATCTCTGGTTCCTCTGCCTTTTCTAAAACCAGCTTGAACATCTGAAAGTTCACGGTTCACGTATTATTGAAGCCTGGCTTGGAGAATTTTGAGCATTACTTTAGTAGCGTGTTAGATGAGTGCAATTGTGCAGTAGTTTGAGCATTCTTTGGGATTGCCTTCTTTGGGATTGGAATGAAAACTGACCTTTTCCAGTCCTGTGGCCACTGCTGAGTTTTCCAAATTTGCTGGCATATTGAGTGCAGCACTTTCACAGCATCATCTTTTAGGATTTGAAATAGCTAAACTGGAATTCCATCACTTCCATTAGCTTTGTTCATAGTGATGCTTTCTAAAACCCACTTGACTTCACATTCCAGGATGTCTGGCTCTAGGTGAGTGATCACACCATCATTATCTGGGTCATGAAGATCTTTTTTGTACAGTTCTTCTGTGTATTCTTGCCACCTCTTCTTGATATCTTTTGTTTTTGTTAGGTCCATACCATTTCTGTCCTTTATCGAACCCATATTTGCCATGAAATGTTCCCTTGATATCTCTAATTTTCTTGAAGAGGTCTCTAGTCTTTCCCATTCTGTTGTCTTCCCTCCATTTCTTTGCATTGTTCACTGAAGAAGGCTTTCTTATCTCTGCTTGTTATTCTTTGGAACTCTGAATTAAAATGGAAATATCTTCCCTTTTATCCTTTGCTTTTCACTTCTCTTCTTTTCACAGCTATTTGTAAGGCCTCTTCAGACAGCCATTTTGCTTTTTTGCATTTCTTTTTCTTGAGGATTGTCTTGGTCCCTGTCTCCTGTACAATGTCACAAATCTCCAGCCATAGTTCATCAGGCACTCTGTCTATCAGATCTAGTTCCTTAAATCTATTTCTCACTTCCACTGTATAGTCATATGGGGTTTAATTTAGGTAATACCTGAATGGTCTAGTGGTTTTCCCCACTTTCTTCAATTTAAGTCTGAATTTGGCAATAAGAAGTTCATGATCTGAGCCACAGTCAGCTCCTGTGGTTTTTTTTTTTGCTGACTGTATAGAGCTTCTCCATCTTTGGCTGCAAAGAATATAATCAATCTGATTTCGGTGTTGACCATCTAGTGATGTCCATGTGTAGTCTTCTCCTGTGTTGTTGGAAAAGGGTGTTTGCTGTGACTAGTGTGTTCTCTTGGCAAAACTCTATTAGCCTTTGTCCTGCTTCATTCCGTGCTCCAAGGACAAATTTGCCTGTTATTCCAGGTGTTTCTTGACTTCCTACTTTTGCATTCCAGTCCCCTATAATGAAAAGGATGTCTTTTTTAGGTGTTAATTCTAAAAGGTCTTGAGGGTCTTCATAGAACCATTCAACTTCAGCTTCTTCAGCGTTACTTGTTGGGCATGGGCTTGGATTACAGTGATACTGAATGGTTTGCCTTGGAAAGGAACAGATATCATTCTGTCATTTTTGAGATTGCATTCAAGTACTGCATTTCAGACTCTCTTGCTGAGCTGACCATGATGCCTACTCCATGTCTTCTAAGGGATTCCTGCCCACAGTAGTAGATATAATGGTCATCTGAGTTAAATTCACCCACTCCAGTCCATTTTAGTTTGCTGATTCATAGAATGTCGATGTTCACTCTTGTTATCTCCTGTTTGACCACTTCCAATTTGCCTTGATTCATGTACCTAACATTCCAGGTTCAGGGAGAATCAAATAATGAGAACTCACACAAAGGAAACCACTTGAATACAAGACCCACCCAACCACCAGTATCACCCTGTGTAGGACACCTCATCTATATGACAAACAAAACAGAACTACAAGCCCAATCATCAGCAGACAGGATTACCACCTCATTCAGCTTGTGCCTCACAGGAAAAAACAAACAAAAACTCAGCACAAATCTCACCTTTTAGGAAGCTTACACAAGCCACTGGACCAACCTTAGGAGGGAAGAAACCAAAAGGAAGAAAGAATTCAACTGTGAAGACTGGGAAAAGGAGACCTCAAACACAATAAGCTAAAAAAAAAAATAATAATAATGAAAAGGCAGAGAAATACTACACAAATGAAGGAACAAACTAGAAGCAGATGTCCAAATAAATGAAGAGGAAATAGGCAAACTACCTGAATAAGAATTCAGAATAATGATAGAAAAGATGATCAAAAGCCTAGAAAACAGAATGGAGAAAATCAAAGAATCAATTAACAAAGACCTAAAAGAATTAAAGAATAAGCGTCACAGAGACAAACAGCACAATTACTGAAATTAAAAGTATCCTAGAAGGAATCAATAGCAGAATATCTGAAGCAGGAGGACAAATCAGTGAGCTGGAAGATGAAATGGTGGAAATAACTTCTGAAAAGTAGAGTAAAGTAAAAAGAATGAAAAGAACTGACGATAGTCCTCAGAGACCTCTTGGACAATATCAAACACCAACATGAGAATTATATGGGTCCCAGAAGAAGAAGAAGAGAAAAAGAAAGGCTATGAGAAAAATTTTGAAGAGATTATAGTTGAAAACTTCCCCAATATGGAAAGGAAATAGTCAATCAAGTTCAAGAGGCAGAAAAAGTCCCATACAGGAAAAATACAAGGAGAAACATGTCAAGACACATACTAATCAAACAAAGACTAAACACAAAGAAATAATGTTAACAAGAGCAAGGGAGAAACAAATAACATACAAGGGAAATCCCATACACTTAACAGCTGATCTTTCAGCAGAACATCTGCAGGCCAGAAGGGAATGATAGGATATATATATAAAGTACTGAAAGGGAAAAATCTACAACAACGATTACTATATCTGGCAAGAATCTTATTCAAAATTAATGGAGAAATAGAAAGTTTTCACACAAGAAAAAGTTAAGAGAATTCAGTACCACCATGTCAGCTTTACAACAAATATTAAAGAAAATTCTCCAAGCCAGGCTTCAGTAATACGTGAACTGTGAACTTTCAGATGTTCAAGCTGGTTTTAGAAAAGGCAGAGGAACCAGAGATCAAATTGCCAATATCTGCTGGATCATCAAAAAAGCAAGAAAGTTCCAGAAAAACATCTTTTTCTGATTTATTGACTATGCCAAAGCCTTTGACTGTGTGGATCACAATAAACTGTGGAAAATTCTGAAAGAGATGGGAATACCAGACCACCCGATCTGCCTCTTGAGAAACCTATATGCAGGTCAGGAAGCAACAGTTAGAACTGGACATAGAGCAACAGACTGGTTCCAAATAGGAAAAGGAGTACGTCAAGGCTGTATATTGTCACTCTGCTTATTTAACTTATATGCAGAGTACATCATGAGAAATGCTGGACTGGAGGAAGCACAAGCTGGAATCAAGATTTCTGGGAGAAATATCAATAACCTCAGATATGCAGATGACACCACCCTTATGGCAGAAAGTGAAGAGGAACTAAAAAGCCTCTTGATGAAAGTGAAAGAGGAGAGTGAAAAAGTTGGCTTAAAGCTCAACATTCAGAAAACTAAGATCGCAGAATCTGGTCCCATCACTTCATGGCAAATAGATGGGCAAACAGTGGAGACAGTGCCTGACATTACTTTTTTGGTCTCCAAACACTGCAGATGGTCATTGCAGCCATGAAATTAAAAGAGGCTTACTCCTTGGAAAGAAAGTTTGACCAACCTAGATAGCATATTACAATGCAGAGACATTAATTTGACAACAAAGGTCCGTTCAGTCAAGGCTATGGTTTTTCCAGTGGTCATGTATGGATGTGAAAGTTGGACTATAAAGAAAGCTGAGCACTGAAAAATTGATGTTTTTGAACTGTGGTGTTGGAGAAGACTCTTGAGAGTCTCTTGGACTGCAAGGAGATCCAACTAGTCCGTCCTAAAGGAGATCAGTTCCTGGGTGTTCATTGGAAGCACTGAGGTTGAAGCTGAAACTCCAATACGTTGGTTGTTTCATGCGAAGAGCTGACTCATTTGAAAAGACCCTGATGCTGGGAAAGATTGAGGGCAGTAGGAAAAGGGGACAACAGAGGATGAGATGGTTGGCTGACATCACCAACTCAATGGACATGGGTTTGGGTGGACTCCGGGAGTTAGTGATGGACAGGGAGGCCTGGCAAGCTGTTGTTCTTGGGGTCACAAAGAGTTGGACATGACTGAACGACTGAAGTGAACTGAATTGATATAGTCAAGAAGTAAAACAGAAGATAACATTCTACAAAATCAACCATGAACAATGAAGTAAATGGCAATAGGGATATATAGATAGATATAAAGATAGATAGATAGATCAATAATTACTTTAAATGTAAACAGATTAAATGTTGCAACCAAAAGAAACAGACTGGCTGAATGGATATGAAAACAAGACCCATATATATGCTGTCTACAATGAACCCACTTCAGACCTAAAGACACATATAGATTGAAAGTGAGAGGATAGAAAAATATATTCCATGCAAATGGGAAGCAAAAGAAAACTGGAGTAGCCATTCTGATATCAGACAAAATAGTCTTTACCTATAGAATATTGCAAGAGATAAAGAAGGACATTACATGATGATCAAGAGCTCAATCCAAGAAGAAGACATAGCAATTGTAAATATCTATGAACCCAGCATAGGAGAATCTCAATACATAAGAAAACACTAACAGACATAAAAGGAGAAATTGACAGTAACACAGTAATAGTAGGAGACTTTAACTCCCCAATCAAACCAATGGACAGATTAGCAAAAGAGTAAATTAATAAGGAAACACAGGTCTTAAATGATACATTAGATGAGGTGGATCTCACTGATATCTTCAGGGCATTCAATTCAAATGCAGAAGAATACACTTTCTTCTCAAGTGCACATAGAATATCCTCCAGAATGGACCATAATGGGTCACAAAACCTCAGTAAATTTAAGAAAATAGAAATCATATCAAGCTTCTTCTCCAACCACAATGCAATGACACTAGGTATCAATTACAAGAAAAAAGTGTAAAAAATACAAACATACAGAGATTAAACAATATATTTCTAAATAACCAACAGGTTACTGAAGAAATCAAAAGGGAAATACAAAAATTTCTAGAAACAAATAAGAATTAAAACATGACAACTCAAAACCTATGGGATGCAGCAAACACAGTTCTAAGAAGGAAGTTTATAGCAATACAATCCTACCTCAAGAAACAAGAAAAACATTTAATAGACTACCCAACTTTACACCTAAAACATCTGGACAAAGAAGAACAGAAAAGCCCAAAATTAGCAGAAGAAAAGAAATCATAAAGTTCAGAGGAGAAATAATTGAAAAAGAAATGAAAGAAACAATAGTAAAGATTAATAAAACTAAAAGCTGGTTCTTTGAGAAGATAAACAAAATTGTCAAATCTTTATCTGAACTCATCAAGAGAAAAAGAGAGAAGAATCAATCAAAAAAATTAGAAATGAAAAAGAAGAGGTTACAACAGACAATGCACAAATGCAAAGCATTATAAGAGACTATTATGAACAACTATATGGCAATAAAATGGACAATCTGGAAGAAATGGGCAGATTCTTAGATAAATTCAATCTCCCGAGACTGAACCAGGAAGAAATAGAAATTATGAGCAACCCAAGTACAAGCACTGACACTGAAGCTGTGATCAAAAATACACCACAAAGCAAAAGCCCAGGACCAGATGGCTTCACAGGAGAATTCTATCAAACATGTAGAGAAGAGCTAATGCCTATCCTTCTAAACTATTTCAAAAAATTGCAGAGGAAGGAACACTTCCAAACTAATTCTACAAGGCCAGCATCACCCTGATACCAAAACCAGACAAAGACAACACACAAAAAGAAATTATAGGCCAATATCACTGATGAAAATAAATGCAAAAATCTTCAACAAAATATCAGCAGAATTTAGCAACACATCAAAAAGCTAATACACTGTGATCAAATTGGGTATATTCCAGAGATGCAAGGATTCTTCAATATATGCAAATTGATCAATATGATATACCATATTAGTAAATTGAAAGATAAAAAACACTTGATAGTCTCAATAGATGCAGAAAAATCCTTTGACAAAATTCAGCACCCATTTATGATTAAAACTCTTCAAAAAATGGGCATAGAATGAATTTACCTCAATATAGTAAGGCCATATATGATCAGCTTACAGCAAACATTATTCTCAATGGTGAAAAACTGAAAGGATTCCCCCTAAAATCAGGAACAAGACAAAGGTGTCTATTTTTACCACTATAATTCATCATCTTTCTGGAAGTCCTAGCTATAGCAATCAGAGAAGAAAAAGATATAAAATGAATCAGGATTGGAAAAGAAGAAGTAAAGCTCTCACTGTTTGCAGATGACATGACACCACACATAGAAAACCCTAAAGATAATGTCAGAAAATTATGAGAGCTAATCAGTGAATTTAGCAAAGTCACAGGATGTAAAATCAATACACAGAAATCACGTGCATTTCTGTACACTAACAATGAAAATTCAGAAAGAGAAATTAAAGAATCAATCCCATTCATCACTACAACAAAAAGAATGAACTATATACACATAAACTTACCTAAGGAGACAAAACAACTGTACACAGAAAATGATAAGACACTAATGAAAGAAATCAAAGGTGACATAAACAGTTGAAGAGATATTCCATGTTCCTGGGTAGGAAGAATCAATATTGTGAAAATGACTATACTACCAAATGCAATCTACAGATTCAATGTGCTCCTTATCAAATTACCAATGGCATTTTTTACACAACTAGAGGAAAAAGAATTCACAATTCATATGGAAACACAAAAGACCCCAAATGGCCAAAGCAGTCTTGAGAAAGAAGAATGGAGCTGGAGAAATCAACCTTCCTGACTTCACATTATACTACAAAGCTACATACAAGATAGTATGGTACTGGCACAAAAACAGAAATATAGACCAATGGAACAAGATAGAAAGCCCAGAAATGAACCCATGCACCTAAGGGTACCTTATTTTTGACAAAGAAGGCAAGAATATACAGTGCAGCAAAGACAGCCTCTCCAAAGAATGGTACTGGGAAAACTGGACAGCTACATGTAATGTAAAAGAATGAAATTAGAACACTTCCTAATGCCATACAGAAAAATAAACTCAGAATGGCTTAAAGGCCTAAATGTAAGACCAAAAACTAGAAAACTCTTGGAGGAAAGCATAAGCAGAACACTTGATGGCATAAATCAAAGCAAGATCCTCTGTGTTCCACCTCCTAGAGTAATGGAAATACAAACAAAAGTAAACAAGTGGAACTTGATTAAACTTAAAAGCTTTTGCACAGCAAATGAAACTGTAAGCATGGTGAAAAGACAGCCCTCAGAATGGGAGAACGTAATAGTCAATGAAACAACTGACAAAGGATTAAATTCCAAAATATACAATCAGCTCATAAAACTCAATGCCAGAAAAATAGACAACCCAATCAAAAAGTGGTAAAAAGACCTAAGCAGACATTTCTACAGAGAAGACATACAGATGGCTAACAAAATCTAAACCACAGTGAGATATAACCTCACACCAGTCAGAATGGCCCTCATTAAAAAATCTACACACAATAAATGCTGGAGAGGGTGTGGAGTAAATGGAATGCTCTTGCAGTCTTGATGAGAATGTAAATTGATACAGCCACTCTGGAAGAGAGTATGGAGATTCCTTAAAAAACTAGGAATAAAACCACCATATAACCCAGCAATCCCACTCCTAGGCATACACCTTGAGGAAAACAACATTGAAAAGACATGTATCCCATTGTTCATTGCAGCACTATTTACAATAGCTAGAACATGGAAGCAACCTAGACGTCCACTAACTGATGAATGGATAAAGAAGTTGTGATACATATACACAATGGAATATTACTCAGCTGTAAAAAGGAACACATCTGAGTCAGTTCTAAAGAGGTGGATGAACCTAGAAACTATTATAGTGAAGTTAAGTCAGAAAGAGGGAGATTAATTTCATATTATAAGCCATATATAAAGAATCTAGAAAAATGGTACCAAATAATTTATTTACAGGGAAGCAGTGGAGAAACAGACATAGACAATAGACTTATGGTCACGGGGAGAAGGGAGGAGAGGGTGAGATTTATGGAAAGAGTAACATGGAAACTTACATTACCATATGGAAAATAGATAGCCAACAGTAATTAGCTGTATGGCTCAGGAAACTCAAACAGGGGCTCTGTATCCACCTAGAGAGGTGGGATGGGAGGGAGATGGGAGGGAGGTTCAAAAGGGAGGGGATATATGTATACCTATAACTGATGCATGTTGAGGTTTGACAGAAAACAGCAAAATTCTGTAAAGCAATTATCCTTCAATTAAAAAAAAAAGAGACAAAAACATAAACTAAAATTGAATCCAAAATATTAGGCCTCTTCTGCTGAGATGAAATTTCCACACTTTTATCACACAAATAATAGTGCGTTCCCTATTTCTGATCTTATTTACAACCTATTCTCTGGTTTTAAATGCTTTTATAGAATTTCTGTTTCAGTGGACCATTGTATTTGGAGGAAAGGTACTAGAGTCACTCGATAGTGACATATTTAACATATCTACATACCTTCTTGGCTAATATATATACATTTGCTACTACAGAACCAGAGGGAGAATTCACTTTTCTAGAAGATCTTCAACATCTGTACTCTGCGAGTCAAACTAATATATAGGGCACATAAAAAGCATTCAACTTAATATATCATGCAAAGCAATCAATTAACTTAAACAGTGTGTTAAGGGTTAAAAATCATTACTGCCATGTAACTGAGACAGGATGGAAAGGGGGAAAACACAAACACTAATGAAGAAAGCATGAAGCTGTTGGGTTGGAATAAGGACCCAAGCTTGAACAACTGAAACCAAGGTGGCTTTGAGAATAGTCTGGTCACTGATCTCTGGCTCATTATACCTTCATTATAATACTGAAAGTCATTCCCCTTCATCCCATGACAGTTCCAAGACATAAGAGGCCAGAAAGTGGCCCAATTCCAGAGAAATCCTCACCCGATTCCCTAAATAGCCTGTGAAATTACTTATCACAAATACCTACAACGCCATGCCCTGGGACTGCTCTCATTTTCTGAGCTGGCCCACATTCTGCATATGGATTGTGTATCTCTCTAAATCAACTTGTTTTCCCCTTACTCTGGTTCGCTCTTGAATTCTTTCCTGCACAAAGCCAAGAATGCTCACTTGGAGCTCTGTCCTAAGGACTTCCGCAGGTCCCAGTATGTGACAGCTCCCTGTCCTGCAACATAGCAACAAGGACTTTGGTTTGAGTGTGAAAAAGGTTAGTGGAAAAATTGGTAGCTGTGCAATGCTAGCAAAATCTCTCTGAGTTTCCTCAGGTACAATATTGACATAATAAAATGAATTTCAATAGATGCTATTAGGATTAAATGAGATAATTTATGAAAAGTGTTCTGATTATGACAAACAGTGAATATGATATTTGATTTCTTTTTTACTTTTTGGTTTATATAGGCTACCTGCTTTTGAGACTTTCACATATCATCTAGGGAAAGAACTATATAACCACAGATACTTATCATGCTGTGCTATGCTAAGTCACTTCAGTTGTGTCCAGCTCTTTGCAACACTGTGGACTGTAGCCTGCCAGGCTCCTCTGTCCATGGGATTCTCCAGGAAAGAATACTGGAGTGGGTTGCTGTGCCGTCCACCAGGGGATCTTCCTGATCCAGGGATCAAACCCATGTTTCCTGTGGCTCCCGCATTGTAGGTGGATTCTTAGCATACAATGTGATGGGAGTTGGTGATGGATAGGGAAGCCTGGCATGCTGCAGTCCATGGGGTCACGAAGAGTCAGGCACAACTGAGCGACTGAAGTGAACTGCTAAGAAGAAGATAAAGAAATGGATATGTTTCCTCTTTTCAGCTTCATTGAGGTATAATTGACAAAGTTGTAAGATAATTAAAGTGTACAACATGAAGTTTTGATTGACATATTACATTGGGAAAAGATCCCCCCCAACCCCCGCTGAGGTAAATAACACATATTCACCTCTCATATTCAGTTAATTTTTTAGGTGAGAACATTTAAATTCTGCTCTCTTAGTAAGTTTCAGTTATACAACACAGTGTTATCAATTATAGTCAGTATGTCCAACATTAGACCCTCAGTTATTTTTTATCTTATAACTGAAAGTTTGCACTTTTACCACTTCTGCTTATTTCTCCCACCACCACCCATCCCTGCCTGCCCTAGACTCTGACAACCATTTTTCTATTCTCTGTTCCTATTAGTTTGATTTTTTCTTTTTTTCTTTAGTTTGATTTTTTCTTAAAAAAGATTCTACATATAAATGATACTATACTGTGTTTGTCTTTCTTCTGTCTGGTTTATTTTACCTGCTCTCCAGGTTTATTCATGTTGTTGCAAATGGCATGATTTTCTCCTGTTTTCTGCTGCTGCTGCTGCTACTAAGTCACTTCAGTCGTGTCCGACTCTGTGCGACCCCGTAGACGGCAGCCCACCAGGCTCCTCTGTTCCTGGGATTCTCCAGGCAAGAACACTGGAGTGGGTTGCCATTTCTTTCTCCAATGCATGCAAGCATGCTAAGTTGCTTCAGTCGTGTCTGACTCTGTGCGACCCCGTGGACAGCAGCCCACCAGTCTCCTCTGTCCACGGAATTCTATAGGCAAGAATACTGGAGTGGGTTGCCAGTTCCTTCTCCATTCTCCTGTTTTAAGGCTGAATAATGTCATGTGTGTGTGTTGCATACATCAAAATAATGTATATATACATACGGAGGTCCCTCAAAAGTTAAAAGTAGAGCTAATATGCTACTTTGAATAAGCAGTAATGAATATGGGAGTACAAGAATTCTTTGGCTATATACCCAGAAGTTAAGTTTCTAGATACCATATTAGTTCTACTTTTAACTTTTGAGGGACCTCCGTATTATTTTCCAGAGTGGCTATACTAGTTTACATTCCTACCAACAGTGTACAAAGATTCCCTTTTCTTCACATCTTCACCAGCATTTGTTATCTCTTGATTTTTTAATGAGACATCCTAAAAGGTATGAAGTACAATTCATTGTTTTAATTTGCATTTCTCTCATGATTAGTGATATTGAGAATCTTTTCATGTACCTTTTGACCATTTATATGCTTTTTCTTAAAAAAAAAGTCAATTTAAGTCTTTTGTTGAATTTTATTGTGTTATTTGATTTTATGCTCTTGTCTTATATGAAAATGAAGGCTTTAGTCACTCAGTCATGTCTGACTCTTCGCAACTCTGTGGACAGTAGCCCACCAGGTCTCACTGTCCATGAAATTCTCCGGGCAAGAAAACTGTAGTGGGTTGCCATTTTCTTCTCCAGGGGATCTTCCTGGAGAAGATCCCAGGAGTCGAAACTGGGTCTCCTACACTGCAGGGAGACTCTTGCAGATTCTTTACCAACTAAGCCACCAGGTTTCTTTTCAACTTTATGTATTAACCCCTTATTGGATATGTGGTTTGCAATATTTTCCTCCAGTTCCATAAGTTACCTTTTAATTTTGTCAATGGTTTCTTTTGCTGTGCAGAAGAACCCAGGGATTGAACTTAGGTCTCCTGCATTGCAGGCGAATTCTTTCCCATCTAAGCCACCAGGGAAGCAGGAAGATGCCAGCAACTTGATTTTATTGTTGGAGTGGATCAAAGGGAGAAGAAAGTTTCTAGGGAAGACTGCAGTCAGCCCCTAAATGCTCTTAAATAAGAAACTTGACCCCCAGGCAACAGCTGTAAAGTATGCAGACAAATCTCTTTAAAGGAGACTGGGAGGTGTTATTTCTGCCTGCTCCTTCTGTGCTGAGTCCTGGGAATAGCCTTGGAGAGTGTTCCATGCCTCTGCCCCATAGAAAAATGCTTCTTAATTTGCTACCGTCCTATGGGGGTATATTAGGGGTGCCTGCCTCAGGTGGTAGCTATAAAGTTTGAGGTGCTAGATGTACAGTCAAGCTCTTCACTGCCGAGGGAAGCTGGAAGTTTGAGATTTCCTTCTGATTACATACCCTTGTGCTGGGGATGGGGTTTGTGGCTAGAGCTTGTCTTAGATTTCCTACCCATTTTGTTATGGGGATTTTCGCATTCATCTAAAGTGTAGGAGTTACTCAGCTAGTTTATGGGTTTCTTTCAGAGTCCTTGGGCGTGTGTAGCCGAACGTCTGGTGCGTCTGCGGAGGAAGGGACTTTCAGAACCACCTGTCACCCTCTTGGTCCGCTCTAGGTCTGTTCGTTCTTGAAACAACATTGAGATGGACTCATTGTGCTACTCCTGGAAGGATCAGAGGCATTCTATGAGAGAAATGTCAAACAGATATTTCAAGAAGAGGATATGGAAGTACTATTCTGAGCTGTTATTACACTTTCTACATAACTATTATTGCAGCTGTCCATACTATATGGCCTGTTTCTTAATACTTAATATTTGTTCATTTTCTTAATGATTCTGGCTTATCCAGTTTTATATTTCCAGAAGCTAGCATAGTACATTTCACATAAAATACATTCTCAAATGTTTTGCTGTAGAAATAATTATCCCCAAATCACAAAGGTTTAAAGATGCAGGTTGTATTAAAAAAACACTGATGATGCTGTTGAGCAAGTGATTGAAGCAAGAGGCCAAACTGAGACATGTCATCAATTCTATGCTAGAAATACAAAAGTCAATCTTATAGATATTGACTGGCCACTGGCAATGTTTATCTTGGTAGGACAAAAAGCTTTATTAAACAAAGTAAACAGTGTTGTTTTATTAAGTTACTACTTTATTGAATTTAAAGATGTATTGGATTATTTACAAAACTTTGTATTTTAGTTTTTAAAAGTCAGTGTTAAATACTCCAATCTTGTTTAGTTCTTGTAAATTATATCAAATCTAGAGTGGCTCTCTTGAACTAATTTTTGCACAAGACAAGATGAAGGAACACAAATCCAAGTTGACATCTAGTTAGAAGGCAAGGAGTGAAGGGGAAAAAAATGACTCTTTGAGACATTGTTCCAGGTGGACTTTTAAAAAAATTTTGGCAGTTAATTAGTTAATTTATTTGGCTGCATCAGGCCTGAGTTGTGGCACATGAGATCTCCATTGTGCCATGTGGGTTCAGAAGTGGAGGTGTACAGCCTACAGTAGTTGTAGCACATGGGCTTCCACTGTGGAACATGAGTTTGGTTGCTCCACAGCATCTGAGATCTTAGTTCACTGACCAAGGACTGGATTCAGGTCCCCTGCATTGCAAAGCAGATTCTTAATCACTGGACCACCAGGGAAGTCCTTCGGGTAAACTTTAATCATACCCTTTGATCATATCAAAGCACACTAGTGATAATTTCCCTCCTGCGCCCTAAATCCATCAGGTGTTTTCAGGGTACACATATCTAAGTAACATACTACACATCTCTGAAAAATCTATTATATTCCTTCTGGCTCAGAAAAAAAATTTAGCAACACAACTGGACATTTTTTTGTTGTTGTTCTTAGAGAGAAAAAATGTTGGTAAAAGTTTCCCTAATCTAGAAGATATTATATTTTAATACTATTTGTGATACAAATCATTATTTGCTATTTTACTTGTACACTACTTTATAATGTAATAATTGTTATTTTAGTACTACACAGACATTGCAGCTATTTAGTAACTCTGAAATTTTAAAACATTTCTGCATGCAGAATGAATTGGACAGTTTTATAAGTGTTATGGGCTGATGAAATGAAATTATATTCCATGTAGGACAAGATTCTTTTCTTTATAATGTATTTTTTCTTAATTGAAGGATAATTGCTTTACAGAATTTTGGTGTTTTCTGTCAAACCTCAATATGAATCAGCCATAGATATACATATATCCCATCCCTTTTGAAATTCCCTCCCATCTCCCTGCCCATCCCACTCCTCTAGGTGGATACAGAGCCCCTGTTTGAGATTCCTGAGCCATACAGCAAATTTCCGCGGACTATCTATTTTATATATGGTAATGTAAGCTTCCATGTTACTCTTTCCATACATCTTACCCTCTCCTCCCCTCTCCCCATGACCATAAGTCTATTCTCTACGTCTGTTTCACCACTGCTGCCCTGTAAATAAATTCTTCAGTACCATTTTACAAGATTCAGTGTATGTGCACTAGAATTGATATTTATCTTTCTCTTTCTGACTCACTTTACTCCATATAATAGGTTCTAGGTTCATCCACCTCATCAGAACTGACTGAAATGCATTCCTTTTTGTGGCTGAGTAATATTCCATAGTGTATATGTACTACTTCTTCTTTATCCATTCATCTGTCAATGAACATCTAGGTTGCTTCCATGTTCTAGCTTTTGTGAATAGTGCTGCAATGAATAATGGGATACATGCATCTTTTTCAATTTTGGTTTCCTCCAGGTATATGCCTAGGAGTGGGATTACTGGGTCATATAGTGGTTTTATTCCTAGTTTTTTAAGGAATCTCCATACTGCCTTCCATAGTGACTGTATCAATTTGCATTCCCACCAACAGTGCAAGATTGTTCCCTTTACTCTACATCCTCTCCAGTATTTATTGTGTGCAGAATATTTGATGATGGCCATTCTGACTTGTGTGAGGTGATTTCTTATCGTAGTTTTGATTTGCACTTCTCTAGTAATGAGCGTTGTTGAGCATCTTTTCATGTGTTTGTTAGCCATCTGTATGTCTTCCTTGGAGAAATGTCTGCTTAGGTCCTTTACTCACTTTTTGATTGAGTTGTTTGTTTTGCTGGTATTGAGTTGTATGAGCTGCTTGTATATTTTGGAAATTAATCCTTTGTCAGTTATTTTACTTGCTATTATTTTCTTCCATTCTGAGGGTTGTCTTTTCACCTTGCTTATAGTTTCATTTGCTGTGCAAAAACTTTTAAGTTTAATCAGGTCCCACTTGTTTACTTTTGTTTTTGTTTCCATTACTCTAGGAGGTTGGTCATAGAGGATATTGTTTTGATTTATGCCATCGAGTGTTCTGCCTATGTTTTCCTCTAAGAGTTTTATAGATTCTGGTCTTACATTTAGGTCTTTAATCCATTCTGGGTTTATCTTTATGTATGGTGTTAGGAAGTGTTCTAATTTCTTTTACATGTAGCTGTCCAGTTTTCCTAGTACCATTCTTTGAAGAGGCTGTCTTTACCCCATTGTAAATTCTTGTCTTCTTTGCCAAAAAATAAGGTCCCCATAGGTACATGGGTTCATTTCTGGGCTTTCTATCTTGTTCCATTGGTCTATATTTCTGTTTTTGTGTCACTACCATACTGTCTTGATGACTGTAGCTTTGTAGTATAATGTGAAGTCAGGAAGGTTGATTTCTCCAGCTCCATTCTTCTTTCTCAAGACTGCTTTGGCCATTTGGGGTCTTTTGTGTTTCCATATGAATTGTGAATTCTTTTTCCTCTAGTTGTGTAAAAAATGCCATTGGTAATTTGATAAGGATCACACTGAATCTGTAGATTGCATTTGGTAGTATAGTCATTTTCACAATATTGATTCTTCCTACCCAGGAACATGGAATATCTCTTCAACTGTTTATGTCACCTTTGATTTCTTTCATTAGTGTCTTATCATTTTCTGTGTACAGTTGTTTTGTCTCCTTAGGTAAGTTTATGTGTATATAGTTCATTCTTTTTGTTGTAGTGGTGAATGGGATTGATTCTTTAATTTCTCTTTCTGAATTTTCATTGTTAGTGTACAGAAATGCACGTGATTTCTGTGTATTGATTTTATATCCTGTGACTTTGCTAAATTCACTGATTAGCTCTCATAATTTTCTGACATTATCTTTAGGGTTTTCTATGTGTGGTGTCATGTCATCTGCAAACAGTGAGAGCTTTACTTCTTCTTTTCCAATCCTGATTCATTTTATATCTTTTTCTTCTCTGATTGCTGTAGCTAGGACTTCCAGAACTATGATGAATAATAGTGGTGAAAATGGACACCCTTGTCTTGCTCTTGATTTTAGGAGGAATGCTTTCCATTTGTCACCATTGAGAATAATGTTTCTGTAAGCTTATCATATATGGCCTTTACTATGTTAAGGTAGGTTCACTCTATGCCCATTTTTTGAAGAGTTTTAATCATAAATGGGTGCCAAATTTTGTCAAAGGCTTTTTCACCATCTATTACAATGATCATATGGTTTTTATCTTTCAATTTGTTAATATGGTTTATCACATTGATTGATTTGCATATTTTGAAGAATCCTTGCATTACTGGGATAAAACCAATTTGATAATGGTGTATGAGCTTTCTAATATGTTGCTGAATTCTTTTAGCTAATATTTTGTTGATGATTTTTGCACCTATGTTCATCAGTGATATTGGCCTATAATTTTTCTTTTTTTGTGTTGTCTTTGGTTTTGGTATCAGAGTGATGGTGGCCTTGTATAATAAGTTTGGAAGTGTTCTTTTCTCTGCAATTTTTTGAAATAGTTTTAGAAAGATAAGCATTAGCTCTTCTCTACATGTTTGATATAATTCTCCTGTGAAGCCATATGGTCCTGGGCTTTTGTGTCTTGGGAGATTTTTTATCACAGATTCAATTTCAGTGCTTGCACTTGGGTTCTTCCTAATTTCTATTTCGTCCTGGTTCATGCTTGGAAGAATGAACTTTTCTAAGAATTTGTCCATTTCTTCCAGGTTGTCTATTCTATTGCCATATAACTGTTCATAATAGTCTCTTATTCCTTTGCACTTCTGCATTGTCTGTTGTAACTTCTCCATTTTCATTTCTTATTTTGTTGATTGATTCTTCTTTCTTTTTTTCTTGATGAGCCTGGCCAAAGGTTTGTCAATTTTTATTTATCTTCTCAAAAACAAACAAAACAACAACAACAACAAAAACAGTTTTTAGTTTTATTAATCTTTACTATTGTTTCTTTCATTTCTCTTTCAATTATTTCTGCTCTCAACTTTATTTGATTCCTTCGACTAATTTTGGTGTTTTTTTGTTCTTCTTCTTCAGTTGTTTTAGTTGTAAATTTAGGTGGTCTATTCAATGTTTTTTTCTTGTTTCTTGAGGTAGGATTGCATTGCGATAAACTTCCCTTTTAGATATTCTTTTGCTCCATCCCATAACTTTTGAGTCCTCATGTTTTCATTGCCATTTGTTTCTAGAAATTTTTTGATTTCCCTTTTGATTTCTTCAGTAACCTGTTGGTTATTTAGAAAAGTGTTGTTTAATCTCCATGTGTTTGTGTTTCTTACAGTTTTTTTCTTGTAATTGATAGCTAGTCTCATAGTGTTGGGGTCAGAGACGATGCCTGATATGATTTCAGTTTTCTTAATTTTACTGAGGTTTGATTTGTGACCCAAGATGTGGTCTATCCTGGAGGATGTTCCATGTGCACTTGAGAAGGTGTATTCTGCATTTGGGTGGAATGTCCTGAAGATATAAATGAGATCCATCTAATCTACTGTATTATTTAAGACTTGTGTTTCCTTATTAATATTTTGTTTTGTTGATTTGTCCATTGGTGTGAGTGGGGGAGTTAAAGTCTCCTAGTATTATTGTGTCACTGTCTATTTCTCCTTTTATGTCTGTTAGTGTTTGTCTTGTGTATTGAGATAACTCCTATGTTGGGTGCATAGATATTTACAATTGTTATGTCTTCCTCTGGGATTGATCCCTTGATCATTATGTAATGTCCTTCCTCATCTCTTGTAATCTTCTTTATTTAAAGTCTATTTTGTCTGATATGAGGATTTCTACTCCAGCTTTCTTTTGCTTCCCATTTGCATGGAATATATTTTTCCATCCTCTCACTTTCAGTCTATATGTTTCTTTAGGTCTGAAGTGGGTTTCTTGTAGACAGCATATATATGGGTCTTGGTTTTGTATCCATTCAGTCACTCTGTTTCTGTTGGTTGCAGCATTTAATACATTTACATTTAAAGTAATTATTGATATATATATATATATATATATATGTGTTCCTATTGTCATTTTCTTAATTGTTTGGGGTTGATTTTGTAGATCCTTTTTCTTCTCTTGTATTTTTTCACTATATAAGTCCCTTTAACATTTGCTGTCAAGCTGGTTTGGTGGTACTGAATTCTGTTAACTTTTGCTTGTCTGGAAAGCTTTTTATTTCTCCATCAATTTTGAATGAGATTGCTACTGGGTACAGTAATCTTGGTTGTAGATTTTTCTCTTTCAGTACTTTAAATATATTCTGCTCTTCCCTTCTGGCCTGCAGAGTTTCTGCTGAAAAAGATCAGCTGTTAAGTGTATGGGATTTCCCTTGTATGTTACTTGTTGCTTTTCCCTTTCTGCTTTTAATAATCTTTCTTTGCGTTTAGTCTTTGTCAGTTTGATTAGTATGTTTTGTGCTGTGTTTCTCCTTGGGCTTATCCTGTATGGGACTCTTTGTGCCTCTTGGACTTGACTGACTATTTCTTTTTCATGTTGGGGAAATTTTCAACTATAATCTCTTCAAAAATTTTCTCATATGCTTTCCTTTTCTCTTCTTCTTCTGGAACCCCTATAATTCACATATTTGTACATTTGATATTGTCCCAGAGGTGTCTGAGACTATTCACAGTTCTTTTCATTCTTTTTACTTTATTCTGCTCTTCAGAAGTTACTTCCACCATTTCATCTTCCAGCTCGTTGATTTGTTCTTCTGGTTCAGATATTCTGCTATTGATTCCTTCTAGAGTATTTTTAATTTCAGTAATTGTGCTTTTTCTCTGTATGTTTATTCTTTAATTTTCCTAGGTGTTTCTTAGTTGATTCTTTCACTTTCTCCTTTTTGTTTTCAAGGTTTATAATCATCTTTACTATCATTTTTCCTGAAGTTCTTTTCAGGGAGTTTGCCTATTTCCTCTTCCTTTATTTGGACTTCTGTGTTTCTGTTTGTCCCTTCATTTGCGTAGTGTTTCTCTGCCTTTTCATTATTATTATTATTTTAACTTATTGCATTTGAGGTCTCCTTTTCCCAAGCTTCAAGGTTAAATTCTTTCTTCGTTTTGATTTCTGCCCTCCTAAGTTTGGTCCAGTGGTTTATGTAAGCTTCATATAGGGTGAGATTTGTGCCGAGTTTTTTGTTTGTTTGCTTTTCCTGTGATGAGCAAGGTTGAGTGAGGTGGTAATCGTGTCTGTTGATGACTGGGTTTGTATTTTTTGTTCTTGTTGTTTGTTGTATAGATGAGGCATCCTTCACAGGGTGCTCCTGTTGGTTGGGTGATGCTGGGTCTTGGATTCAAGTGGTTTCCTTTGTGTGAGTTCTCACTATTTGATACTCCCTAGGGTTAGTTCTCTGGTAGTCTAGGGTCTTGGAGTCAGCGCTCCCACTCCAAAGGCTCAGGGCTTGATCTCTGGTCAGGAGTGAAGATTCTACAAGTGTTTAAGGCCCTAAGTGAGATTAAAACAAATATTCAGAAACAAGAAACCAAAGATGAACCCAGACAAATGGCAGTTACAAAATCAGGCAAATGGTAATCAAAATAATAGAATATACACATATTATACACCCATGAGCAAAGTCAAAACAGTCCAACAAAAATAAAATATAATAGATTGTCCTGGCTAACAAGGGAAATCAAAAATTCTATTTACCCAGTTGAGAACAAAATTAACTAAATCCCAAAGTGGAAAAGAAACTAAAGCAAAGTGCTGAGTGGAGAATAAAGCAATGAAATTAAAGCTAAAAATTATGGTGAGAGGAAAGGAGAAAAAGAAAAGAAAGAAAGAATAGATATGCAAAATTAATTAGAAGTAGATGAAGAAGATTCATATACATTAAAGATTAACTGCAAGGGGAAAAGAACAGTAGGAAAAGCAAACAAAGTGATATACATAAAGAAAATAATAATATTTTAAGAAATTAAAATTAAAAAAGAAAAAAAAAATAGGAGAACTGCTCAGAACCGCAAAAGCCCAATGTAGAGGCAGAGGTTTATAACAAGAAAAAATGTGACTGAGGAAAAAAAAAAAGTTCAAAAGCTTAATTAGATATCATAGTGCCAATAAAATCTACAACTTCAACAGAGTGGGGGGAAAAGGAAAAAAAAATCTATACAAATCCACAGAACAAGTCAAAATGTAAGAATAATAAAGGTTTGTCTTGAGTCACTGCTGTCAGAGTCCTTTCCTTCCCTGGGAGTCACAGTCCACCTCACTTCCCTAGGATGCCCTTCATCACTGTGCTGATCTCTGGACCTGCTCTGGGGACAGCTCAGATTCTAATCTGGCCCTACTCCTGTGTGTTCTTACCTCCAGGGTCCACAGGTATCAGAACTACTACGTTTTCCTTTGTGGGAGCGCTCAATGACTTTTTGTATATTCCATAGGCATAGAGCTTGCCTAGTTGATCGTGTGGATTTAATCTGCAGCTTGTATAGCTGGTGGGAAGGTTTTGGGTCTTCTTCCTTAGCCACACTGCCCTTGGGTTTCAACTGTGTTTTTATTTCCACCTCTGCATGTGGGTTGTCCACTGGGGTTTGTTCCTGGGGCTGCCCTGGAGGACTTGGGATTGCCTATGTGAGGGCCAGGTGTGGAGATGATGCAGTTTCTAGGCTTTTACATGTTCTGGCAGCACCAGGCACTCAGGGGAGTTGATGGCTAGAGCAGCAGGAAATATAGTGCTCTGGAAGGGTATGGCAACCAGCCTTGACCAGTATGTTCCAGTATTCTTGCTTAAAGAACCCCCTTCTCTCTCAGAGAAGCCTGGCAGGCCACAGTCTACAGGGTCACAAAGAGTTGGACACTACTGAAGTGACCCTGTGTGCATAGACGGAAGACACTTTTTGCCGGTGACAGCTCGGCCCCAGTGAGAGTTGAGTGTGAAGGTGGCACGGCTGCTTGGCTTGCGGGGACCCTAGTGGTGCCAAGTACTCAGGGACATGGACGGCCTCTGCTGCAGGAGTTGTGGCCCTATCAGCGTCTTTTATTGAGCTTCTTGTAGCTGGTGACCAGAAAACTTCTTTGCCAGTCTTCCTCTGTAGTTCCACCCGTTCAGGCACTCGGAGGGTTCCCTTGCTTGCGGTACTTGTCTGTTGTTCAGCACATAAGGCACATAGAGGGGGCCCCCTGGCTGGGGTGTTACTCTGCAGATTGGTGAGCCAGGCACTTAAAGGGGCACCCTGGCTGGGGTCTTACGCTGTTGTTCAGTTCGTCAGGCACTTGGTGGGCCAGGCTCTCTATTGTTCAGCTGCCAGTGACGGCATGTGGGGGGAGAGAGGCTATGGTGATGGCTCCAGCCCCTACGTGTGACTCGGCGGTATCGCCCTGCTTCCATGGCTGCCCAGCTTTTCTCCACAGGCATTTCCCACCACAGTCTCCTCCCTCACATCTCCTCAATCCGTCTCTCTGCAGTCAACAGCAGCGCTCGCCCTGGGATTGCTCCACAATCCCTCAACTCCAGCTCCCAGCCACTGCACCTTCCTAGGGACCATCATTCCTGTCCAGGGTCTGCATGGCTGTGACAAGGACTGTCTGATTCTCATTCCATTTAGGCTGCCACAGATCAGCTCTTTCACTCTCAGCCTTCAGTGTTTTTCCTCTGACTCAGACAATTGTCCTGATGTGGGGATCGGACCCCTTCTTCAATTCCCCCACCCGCTGAGGGCAGGTCCAGTCCTACTAACACTCCTGTTTTTCCTCCTAGTTCCTTTGTCCTAGCGAGTTTTGTGTGCTTCTATATATTCTTTCCCACTGGTCAGGTACACCTGTCTGCTCTCAGCTAATGTTCTGCACACACTTCTGTGTCTGAAGGTGTATTCCTGATGCATCCATGGAGAGAGATGTACTGTATGTCCACCTACTCCTCTGCCATCTAAGAAGTTTCTTAAATATAAAACTCTCTCTGTCCATTTGAGCCACTATCCCCTCCCATCTAATGTGAACTGTGCATCTGTATTATGCATTATGTAGATCCCCATGGAGACACAGGAATGTCTACTTGGAAAAAAGTCAAAAGAAAGAGAGAAATGGAAAGGCAATTTCCTCTTGGCACCAACAAGGTAATTCCTTAGTAGATAACATTCATTTCTCAATCTTATGAGGAGTCAAGATGATCCAGTGCTCACCTTGTTGGACTATGTAAACTGTCAATATGTTACTTTGATGTATAGCCTGTCTACCGAAGGAAAATGCACAACCTAAAAGTTGTGTGTTCAGTTTTACTTGAGGATCTCTCTGAGGACTATATCCCAGGAGACAACCTCTCTGATGACTCTGAGGAATGGCTCCAAAGACCAATTCCTTACAGGAGATGCCAGGATATATAGGAGGATTTTTGCTGGGGAAAAAACAGCAAAACAACATGTAGTAGATCGTCAAAAGATTACTGCTAACCACACGAAAAACAGGCATCTTAAGTTAATTATTTTATCATTTTTCTATATACGGGAAGATGCAAGGATCTGGGTTCCTTGAAGTTATTCCTTAGATATGCATCCTAACAGTATTCAAATTAGAGAATGCTTTCTGCTTGTCTCTATCATGATTTCCCTGTCAGTGGGCAACTGTTGTGGTTGATGGCTTGATCCTTATAGAACTAGGACGTTGGGCAACTTTCTTTGTTTCTGGAATGGTAGGTGACATTCCTTGTCCACAAACCCTTTGTCTTAAAAACTAATATAACTGTGCTTTGACCTCTAAAGGCAGAACAGTCCTCAGAACTTTCTGAAAGATTATCTCTAAGGGTTATAATCCTTAGGCTTGCTGGAATAAAATTTTCCATTTCTTTCTTAGATTGACTATTTTTTTAAATTAATTAATTAATTTTAGTTGGAGGCTAGCTACTTTACAGTACTGTAGTGGTTTTGCCATACATTGACATGAATCAGCCACGGGTGTACATGTGTCCCCCATCCTGAACTCCCCGCCTCCCTCCCTCCCCATCCCATCCCTCTGGGTTGTCCCAGAGCACCAGCTTTGAGTCCCCTGTTTCATGTATCGAACTTGGACTGCCATCTATTTCACATATGGTGTTGTTTATTTATTTTATTTTTTGACGGGTCTTTAATTAGAAAATATCACATATAAAAATGGGTATGGGTTTTTCATATGTGGGTTTCATATTTCAAGTTCAAGGTAGGAGAGATAGAGGCTTTCCTCACAACAACAACAAACAATTGTCCAAACACCAGCTGGATATCCTACAATTCAACTCAATTCTGAAAGTATATACCTGGGGATAGCGTCATATCCACCCCCACTGCCTTACCTGTACTTTTGACCAATGGGCTATATAAATCAGAGGCTCATTGGGTTTTATTAACTTCCTAGATCATCTCACATGCCTCACAGAAACATTTTACTTACTAAATTGTGGATTTATTATAAAAGGTATAACTCAGGAACAGCCAAATGAGAGATATAGGGCAAGATACGGGGAAAGGATGCAGAACTTCCGTGCCCTCTCCAGGATTGCCACTCTCTCTGAACATCCATGTGTTGTTTACACACCCAGAAGCTCTGAACTCCATCCTTTTGGGTTTTTATGAAGGATTCCTTACATAGGTATGGTTGATTTAATCCTTGATCATTGGTGATTGATTCAACCCCTAGCCCCTCTCCCCTTTCTGGAGGTTGGAGGAGTGGGACTGAAAGTTTCAACCCTCCAGTCCCTTGTTTGGCTCCATCAGCAAGGAATCTCCATCCTAAGGTGAGGTCCAAAATTCACCTCATTGAAGTACCAAAGACACGTTTATGACTCTCACCGCTTAGGGAATTCTAAGGGTTTTAGGAGCTCTGTGCCAAAATGGGGATATATATTTTTATTATAAATCACAAAATCACATATTTATAACCAGATCACTTAGAGAGAACAGCTCAGTTTCATTCCAAAAATGTTGATGTCAATACACTCTGAAAAAGTTTATTAGTAATGCTATGGCAGAATATTTCTATGTCCTCACTTGCAGATATTAAAAGAATAACACTATTAAAAGTATGAGAACTGGGAGTCTTGGAAGACAGTGAAGAGGTAGAAGTGTCACTTGAATACAGATATTTTTTAAAGATACAAAGTCCTAAGGGCTTGGGCTGTAAATAGTTGCTATAGTAAAGTGGACAAAATGTACCTATTTGCAGGTGCAGAAATATATAGTTACATAGTAATATTCCTGGAAGACATATTTGAGACCACATTCAAATTTCTAACTAATACTGTAATTCCCCTACATACAAACCTTCAAGTTGCATCTTTTCAAAGATGTGAATTTGCATTCCATCAACATCAGACTTGAGTGAAATTTCAGCTTGCCCTTCATCTCTTATTGCTGATGACCTGTCAGCTCTACCATTGCCTACATCCTCTCCCTCCTCCAGTCCGTAACTCTTCTTGCCAGTTCACTCAATGCTAGCTGTTGTACTGTGTTACCATCGTACTTTTCAAGGTACTGTACTAAAAGATTAAAAATTTTTCTTTATTTTTTTATGTTTGTTTTTATGCATTATTTGTGTGAAGAGTATTATAAACCTATTACAGTATAGTATTATATAGTCAATTGTGCTAGTTGGGTACCTAAGCTAATTTTGTTGTACTTAAAAACAACCTGAGCTTACAAATTTGCTCTTGGAACAGAATTTGTCTGCATGTAGAGAATTTATCGTGCAGGTTTTACAATGAGAGTCTTCATAACATTTGGACATCTGGGTAGCTATGATGAAGGAACTCACCTCCATCACTGCATGGGACACCTTATTTTATTTGGGGGAAATTTGGTGATGAAGACATTAATTTTATAGTCTGGAAGAATACACATGAAACCCACGATACTGGTTATCTTTGGCAAGGGGTAAGGGCAAAAACTGAGTATGCTGTATAAAAGAAACTTTTGTTTTGCCTATATAATCTTTTAAACCTACTGGTTTTGTGTGTTAATGATCTAATTAAAATAGATCTTAAATAAAGTATTTCTTTGATTAAAATTATTTTACATTTATTTTCTATGGTTTATATCTTTAAAAAGCCCACAAAATGCATGTGTATCTATCTAAAAATGATAGCTTTTAAAATAGATGAAAACAGTTGCATCATCCTTTGGTAATCTTTCCAGGAGAAATTTTTCTTTTTCATCTATTATTCACATTCACTGAAGCAGAGCTTTGTTGAACAAGAATGAGACATTGTTTGGGGGAGATGGGCATAGAAAGACAAAGTTGTAATAAATATTCAAAAATCTGTTGCAGAAACCTGTCAAAAGACCAAGTCAAAGGCCTAGGCAATTGCCTACCTGGGGGAATTAAGAAAGGCTTCTCCAACAAGGTGATCTTTATAAAGTTGGCAAAGTGAGACAAGAGCTGTGGAAATAGTGGAGAAATATTACAGATTCAAAAGATGGTTCTAAGAGTTGTCAGAATTTTATTTTTTAAACAAGAAGAAGAGAAAGGTGTAAGTGGTGAATGATACCAAGATAAATATCTTATGTGGAGCATCTTGGATAGAAATTTTTAATTAATTTCACTTTGAGAAAAAACATTTGCACGGTATAAATCCAAATGCTTTAAAAAGGAGCACGATAAAAATCTCCCTTGGTTCTCATTTCCATAGAGATAAGGATGTTTTTACATTTACTATCAAAAACTTTATTGAGGTTAATGGATAGAGAAAAGAATAAATTACAGTTGGACAAGTTTGACATATACATGCACCTTTACAATCATCACCACAACCAAGATAAACATAGAACCAGCCTCCAAATTTTCCCTGGACCACTTGACATTCTCCCTTCCTTGAATACCCCAGCCTCCAGGAATATGTGTTCTGCTTTCTGTAACTATGGACTGGCATTCATTTTAAATAATTTTGTATAAATGAGATCATAACCATGTATTCTTTTTTATCTGGTTTCTTTCACTCAGTGTGTTAGTTTTAAGACTTATCCATATTGTTGTATGCTTTCATTCTTCATACTTTCCTATTGCTGAAAGGCATTTTGTTCTGTGAATATGTCACAATTTCTTTAAATGTTAATCTATTTATAGACATTGGATTGTTTATAAGTTTGGATGTTATAGATTCCATAAACATCCCTGCACATATTTTCACATGGACATTTGCCTTCATTTAACAGTTGGCACAGTGGTAAAGAATCCGCCTGCCAATGCAGGACATGCAGGAGACGCAGGTTCAATCCCTGGGTCAGCAAGGGCACCTGAGGAAGAAATGGAAACCCACTCCAGAATTCTTGCCTGAGAAATCCCATGGATAGAGGAGCCTGATGGGCTATGGTCCATAGGATTACAAAGAGTTGGACACAATTGGGCAACTGAGCATGCATACATGTTCCTGAGTAAACATCTAGGAGTAGAATGACTGAGTCTGATCATAGGTTTACGTATAATTTTTAAAGAAAATGTCAAACTATTTTTCAAACTGGTGGTACATCCCTGAGAGCTTTGTATGGAGTTTCAATTGTCTCACCTTTTTTTTTTTTTTATGGCCAAAGGTGATATATTCAATTTTTCAAATTTTAGCCAGTTTAATAGGTATTGAGTGATATCTCATTACAGTTTGAACTTGCATTTTCCTGATGACTATCAATATTGAATACCTCTCCATTTATTTGTGTGCCAGTTATACATCTTCCTTAGTGAAGCTTTTTGTTATGTCTTATGCCCATTTGCTATTGAGTTGTGTATACTTATTATTGAGTTTTTGTATGCGTGTGTCTGTGTGTTTTAATTTAATTTTTATTTTTGTCCACATTGAGTCTTTGGTGCAGAGGGGCTCTTCATCGCTGTGCACAGGCTTTCTCTACTTGTGGCACACAGGGGCTACTCTGTCACAGACTGGAGGGTGTGCGGACTTCAACAGTTGTGGCAAGTGGGCTTAGCAGTTGTGGTGCATGGTCTTAGTTTTCCCACAGCATGTGGGGTCTTAATTCTCAGGCCAGGGATCTAACCTGCATGCCCTGCACTTGCCGATGGATTCTCAACCACTGAACCACCACCCTCTATTATTGAGTATTGAGAGTCTTCCTTCCATTTAAAAAGAGTCTGGATACAAATAGTTGATCAAACATATAATTTTATTTTTTTTCACTTAATTTTATTACCTGGAGGCTAATTACTTTACAATATTGTAGTGATTTTGGCAATACATTGACATGAATCAGCCATGGATTTACATGGGTTCCCCATCCCAATCCCCCCTCCCCAAATATATAATTTTAAAATATTTCCTTCAAACATGGGGCTTGTGTTTCAATTATTTGTCTTTTGAAGAGCAGATATTCTCAGCTTTGATGAAGTGTCATTTAATAATTTTAATTAGATCTTGCTTTTGGTGTCTTGTATAGCATCGTCTGGGGCTTCCTTGGTGACTCAGTGGTGAAGAGTCTGCCTGCAATCCAGGATACACAGCACACATGTGTTATATCCTTGGGTCAGGAAGATCCCCTGGAGGAGGGCATGGTGACCCACTCCAGTGCTCTTGCCTGAAGAATACAACAGACAGAGGAGCCTGAGAGGCTCTGGTCCATAGGGTCACAAAAAGTTGGACACCACTGAAGTGACTGAGCATACACACATATATCATTGTCTAACTAAAGATTTTCTCCTATTTTCTTTTAGAAGTTTTATAGTTTTTATTCTTGAATTTAGTTTTCAGTTCAGTTCGGTCTCTCAGTCGTGTCCAACACATTGTGACCCCGTGAACCGCAGCACGCCGAACCTCCCTGTCCATCACCAACTCCCGGAGTCCACCCAAACTCATGTCCATTGAGTCCGTGATGCCATCCAACCATCTCATCCTCTGTCGTCCCCTTCTCCACCTGCCCTCAATCCCTCCCAGCATCAGGGTCTTTTCAAATGAGTCAGCTCTTCGCATCAGGTGGCTAAAGTATCGGAATTTCAGCTTCAACATCAGTCCTTCCAATGAACACCCAGAACTGACCTCCTTTACGATGGACTGGTTGGATCTCCTTGCTGTCCAATGGACTCTCAAGAGTCTTCTCCAACACCACAGTCCAAAAGCATCAATTCTTCGGCACTTTGGTCACTTATTTTTCCTCATCTTGCTCAACTTCTTTGCAATATCTTACTTAGTTGATAACTTCTTCATTAAACAAAAAAATATCTATTTGGTTGCACAGATGTCTTAGTTGTGTCATGCAGGGTCTTTAGTTGCAACATGTGGGGTCTAGTTACCTGACCAGGGAATGAATCTGGTTCTCTTGCAGTGGGAATGGAGAGTCTTAGCCCAGTGAAGTCCCACTTCTTCATTGTTGAAATCATCTCTCATCTTGGCTCTGTAGCACAATATTCTCCTGACTTTTCCTTTTATTCCTCCTTCTCAAACTGCTTTATCTGTTTATTTGACCTCAAAATATTAAAACATCTCAGGTTTAGCTCTATTTCTTCCATTTTTCTATTCTACAGTTTCTCATTTTGTATTCTTCATTAGCATTAAATCTCATCTATTTGCTGACATCTACAAAATCTGTAGATGCATAGTCAAAGCTATGATTTTTCCAATAGTCTTATATGGATGTGAGAGTTGAACCATAAAGAAGACTGAGCACTGAAGAATTGATACTTTCAAACTGTGATGTTGGAGAAGACTCTTGAGAGTCCCTTGGACAGCAAGGAGATAAAACCAGTCAGTCCTGAAGGAAAACAACCCTGAATATTCACTGGAAATATTTTTGCTAATGCTCCAATACTTTGGTCAACTGACGCAAGAGCCAACTCATTGGAAAAGACCTTGATGCTGGGAAACATTAAGGAGGAGAAGGGGACGACAGAGGATGAGATGGCTGGGGCATCACTGACTCAATGGACATGAGTTTGAGCAAGCTCTGGGAGTTGGTGTTGGACAGGGAAGCCTGGCGTGCTGCAGTCCATGGGGTCACAGGAATTCAGACATGACTGAGCAACTGAACTGAACTATGAAACCAGATTTTTCATAATGGACTGTGTGTGACTTCTTAGATTATTTTTGTATATACTTAATCATTGCCTTGTTGATTTTGGTTCAAGGGACTTTAGCTATTTTAGAATATCACTCTAGTAAATCTTTGCAGCTTTAGATATCTAACTGATATTAAAATTATTATGTGATTTGAAAACCATTTTTCTCATCCAATCAGTGATTAAATAGTGCCAAATATAGGCAGAAAATTATAGTGTTATGGTAGAAGTTTTATTCGGGATCATCAATAGCCATAATCAATACTTAAGTATTCCTTTTAAGAGTACTATTGTTAAAATTAATATTTGTTAGTTTATTTTCAAGAGTTTTATATGATATTTTCTTTGTTGAAATTAATATATTATCTTGGGAGTGTTTTGCTGATCAGTAACATTAAAAATTTATAGGAGAAAGAACATTTTTACATTTTTTTCTGCACTGGAAAATCATTTTATTGAGATACTACCAGTTGTACAATCTGTTCTGATATTAAGCCCCCTCTTCCTCTGTAATTCTGTCCTTCTTGAGTGGTCCCATGAGTGCTTTCTTGTCCTCCACAGCCTGGAAGCTGTGAAGGCCAAATTTGGAGGTGGGATCAATAGACGTGAAGTCATCTTCTCCAGGACCCACCATTTAGTCTGCATCAGTAAGGACTTGCAGGTGAGCACTTGCTTCTTGGTTCCTATGATGCAGTTTTGAGCATAACAAAGTCATTGGTCATGTCACCATAGCGGACAAAGTCACCCAGGGGGTTGATGTTCTTGTCAGACAGATCATAATCAGTAGAGGCATTATTATTGATCAGTTTGCCCTGCTTGATGAAGTACCCTTGGTTAATCTTGTAGATCTTGTTGATCTTGGTGGTATGATGGTAGCCTTTCTGCCCAATCAGAGCTATAGAGAGGGTTACCCAGGCAGGATAATACAACTCAAAGAAGGCAGCCTTGTGCAGTCTTTGGTGGGTCTTAGAGGGTAGCTTATTGGTGTGCCAACAGCTGGTCACCTCTTGTAGCCTTTGCCCTTGGTCACCCCAATGACATCAATCATCTGATACTGACAAATATTTGATTCTCATGGGCATAGCTCAGTTTTCAGCCACAGTGCTTCTGTTAACCTGATGTCCCTGAGGTAGGCCTTCTGGCATAGAGGAAGCTGGCACATCTGGGTGTGGGAGATGATATGGATGACCTGGCAGTACTTCTTCATGTTGCTGAGGCCTTTGTCCAGCTGCTTCTTGCCATCTATACCCTGCCTCTCTTGCACTATTTGGTGAAGGCCTTAGGTTTATGCCAGTCCCTACAGAAGGGTCTTTTGACCTTGTTGCTAATATGCTCAACGAAGATGTTCTCAATGGTCCAGAGGCCTCTAGGTGTTTCCATGTAGTCCACAATGCCCACAGTCACAATGGGCAGCATCTCCACTATGGTCTGAGCCTCCACAGCTTCCTCCTTGCTCACCTTGGACTCTGGCAGATTCATCTGCCTCACAGTGTGGGTCCTGCCAGCCTTGTAGTTGAGGGGGGCTGTGAGGTTCACAGACTTGCAAGACTCATCTTTGGGGAAGCTCTTCACCTTCCTGTGCTGCCAGCTGCTGCAGTTCCAAGGCAGGAAGCCCCGGGATTGGAGAACTTCCTGGGAGGCATCCTGCCATCCAATGGTGCCAGCTGAGCAACTTTATGTTACTTTGGATTGGCTTCCTCCCAGGGAACTCATATTGATACTCAATAATCTTCACTTTTCATCATATATGGCCATTGCCCACTACTTTAACAAGCTGTTCTCAAATTTATTAAAAATATCACACATGTTTCCAGAATCTACCATTTTGGAAATGGAGCTAATATCTGTCTTTGGTCATAACATCATTCACATTTCCTGTGTTTTTCCAAGAATAATGATAGCGGCCATGAAATAACACCTTCAAATTCATTATTCTGAGAATCAATTTGTCAAGGCTGGAATGCATGGATTCATTCAAAGCAGCAGATAATTTCTTATGAGTTTTCAACTTACTTTGAGCTAAAATCCCTTCTTTCTGATGTTTACTGTTTTCATTTCTGTTTAAAAAAAGAAAAAGCTAGGCTGTAGCAGGTCATAAATCTTCAAAGTGAAAGTACTGGCATGGATGCTACACAGATCTTATTTTGAACTTTGCTTTAAATTAAATTTCAGGTTTCATTGAAGGCAGAGAATTTTAAGAAATCGGATACATTAAAGATAAGCATATTTCACATGTGAATTATCTGCAACTTTAAACATCACAGGACAGTTATGAAAGATATTGAGAGCAGTGAAATAGGATAAGCTGTTTGTTTTGATTGGTTGGAAAATCAGAGAAGAGGCACTAAGAAGATAGTTAAGGGATTAACATTGATTCATTGATCCAGGATACATTGACTAAGTTGGCAAGAGTGATTAAAATGAATTATCTAAGTAAAATTTTTTTCAAATTAAAATTTTTCTTTGAACTTTAGAAAATATACTCATAAACAAAGATTTATACAATTCATGAGAAATTTGTATTGACAAAGAAATAAAATATATGTGAACAAATCAGTTAACAGTGAATGTAACCCTCACCTCCTGACAAACAAAAGTCCACTGACCATAGAAAACACCAGATTTTGATTGACTAACACACAAAGAGCAATTAAGAAAATGTTTTCTCTTAGAGAATTAATTTTATACTTTTTATCCTTTTGACTATTCATTTGCTAAAAATATCCAATATGCTGAAACATTTTCTTCAGTTATTTAGGCACTAACCTTCATAATAATTACTTCTTTCTTCAGTTATGAGCAATATTCATTAATTAAGAATAGAGTGTGCACTAAAATTGACATGTATAAACATGAACTCTGGAAAGGTAGATTCAACCATGGTAATGGAAGCAAGATTTCCTAATAAAAAGTCCTAAAAAATATTTTTGTTTGTTAAAATTTACTATGGATTACATTTTGAGAAGTGTTTTTCCCCTACGTCTGCTTTTCAGTTAATGCACAAGAAATTTATGCAAAGTCTAAGAATTATTATATCATTTATTTCTAAAACTTGTCATGCTTATCTCTAAGTGAATTCAGGATGGCTCAAGATTTATATAAATAAAACTGATAAACAAATTATAGACCATAAAAATGTGGAGAGAGGGAAGTAAATATGCTAAAACCTGTAGTTTAAGATTCAAATAAGTTTCTCCTCGAAGTCTTATGTAATGTCTGTCCCACTCAGAGTTAGTTCTCATACAATGAAAAAATATCAAAATTTTAAAATACTTGCATGTCTAGTGTAATACTAGGCTTATATCAACCAAATAAGATAACTGTGTTAAGTATTTCCTGCTCAAATCCCTTTTGTAAAGATTCTGTTTAGGATAATTTACATTGATTGCATATACTAATTAAATTTATGAGATAATTGCTTAAAAAAAAAAAAAAACTTTTGCCACGGATGAGTCTTAATTTTCCTATCCTTATTATTAAGCTTTTCAAAATGCTTACTCTCTACCTTCTGATCCTTGCATTGCCACTTAATGAAAAGGTTGACAAGGCTAAATCTCTTAGAAAGAGGAGAAGAAAAATGTAACTCCACGAATTCAATATTGAGAATTCAATTTGGAACTTGAGAGAATAATTTGAGAAGGTCTTTGGAAAGAAAACCTGTTAACATTTGAAAAGAATAAAATAAATAAAAACAAACATAGTCCTGAATTTTAAAATTCTATTTATAACAGAAATCCAGAGAATGACCTACAAGCTAGACTGAAAGCTTGCCCTATGACTGTCAGCATTTTAATGGCTTTGAGCTGCCACGTTGTGACAGATTCTCATTGCAGAGCGAACAATAAATACCATCAGTAGGGAAAGTTAAGAAAATCAGAAAACACAAGAAAGTTGCCTGGTTCTGCATGTAAATATTTTTTTATTATTATTTACAAATTGCTTCTATGTAAAAATTTTCAATGTTGTTCATCTTGCAAGAAGCCTCACAGAGCATGTTCTGCACTTAAACTACAGCTGTGACTAGCCTCTCTAAAGAGCCGCTGCTCTGAGCAATCACTAAAAAGTCACTTTCTCGTCTCATGCATCCAACCTGGGCTGGTGATCTGTTTCACCATGAATAATATACATACTGGTGCACTGGGAAGACCCAGAGGGATCAGGTAGAGAGGGAGGTGGGAGGGGGGATCGGGATGGGGAATACATGTAAATCCATGGTTGATTCATGTCAATGTATGACAAAAACCACTACAATATTGTAAAGTAATTAGCCTCCAACTAATAATAAAAAAAAAAGAATTAAAAAAAATAGAACTAAAAAAAAAGTCACTTTCTTCTGGGAAGAAATGTTTTCACGTTCTGCTTTCAAGTCTTTATTTTTAATTCATTTGTTGTAAACTAGATTGTGTGTCAATGGGAAGACATTATGAGATTTTTAGGTGAGCAGGTACAGGATCTAGTTCAGAGTGCCTTCAAGGTGAAGTAAAGTGAAAGTCGCTCAGTCGTGTCTGACTCTTTGCAACCCCATGGACTATACAGTCCACGGAATTCTCCAGGCCAGAATACTGGAGTGGGTAGCCTTTCCCTTCTACAGGGGATCTCCCTAACCTGGGGATTGAACCCAGGTCTTCCGTACTGCAGGCAGACTCTTTACCAGCTGAATCACAAGGGAAGCCCAAGAATAATGGAGTGGGTAGCATATCCCTTCTCCAGTGGGTCTTCCTAACCCAGAAATTAAATCAGGGTCTCCTGCATTGCAGGCAGATTCTTTACCAGCTGAGCTATCAGGGAAGATGCCTTCAAGGTTCTGAGTATTATTAAGGTACTGGGATGTGATAGGCAGAATTCTAAAAATGATCTACAAGATTCCCTGAACAGCAATATGGTAAATGGAATGAATGGATGAATAGAATTATCTTTCTTACTCTAATCTGGTGTTTTGATTTTCATCATTTGGCTTTGTATTATGATTATCTTTCTTTTCCAAGGCCATTAGGCTGACCCTTTTGGAACAAGATACTACCTCAACTTCTGCCAAAATCATCTTTTCTCTGTTACTTTCTTCTTATAGCATAAAATTCTCTGCATCAAAACACAACTCAGCATTTCCTGAATCATCACCCAATACAGATACAGACCATTGCTTCCATTTATTTGGTAATCTATCAATACAATTGGTCTAGTAAAGAAAAGAAAATATGGACAATCAAGCTGGGAAAATAGCAAGGGCAGAAGTCTATTGCCCCTAATGAAGCTCTGTAAGAAATTACAGCTCAGGATGTGAGGACTGGAAGGTTAGACCATGTGAAATTGGCAATTTGGGTAGATTTAAGGAGATACAAGGTCATAAACAGAAGAAAAGTGTTGTTAGCAAGAAGTGGATCATAAGTGGGAGAAAGTGCAGTTGACATTAAAATTAGTGGCAATCTCAGAATGTACAGAATCAGCAACATAAGTAAGTAAAGTTGTATCCAATGCAGAAGTCTGCACAGTGTTCATCTCAGCACCCTCTGCCTGCAGATTTCTGTGCCCCAGTTCCTAACTGAAATATCTAGGTAGTGCGTGCATGCATGCTCAGGCATGTCCAACTCTTTGTGACTTTGCGGACTAGTTGCCCACAGGGCTCCACTGTCCATGGGATGCTCCAGGCATGAATACTGGAATGGGTTGCCATTTTCTCCTGCAGGGGATCTTTCCAGCTCCGGGACTGAACCGGCTCCTCCTGTGTCTCCTGCATTGGCAGGCGGATTCTTTTACCACTGAGCCACCTGAAAAGCCCACATCTATGTAGAAGGAACTTTATAAAATGTAATGTTTGTATTTCCAGGTAAAATTTGAAATCTTTACTGGAGTAAATTAACTTCAATTTAACTTTGTATGGATTTTATTTTTCTTAAAGACAGTAAAAACAGCACAACCATACCTCTTCTTAGAAGAATATATTGCTCATATGTGCTAGAAGATCCTAAGCATTTTTGTCTAAAAGAACTCTCTTTTCAGTTAGGGAAGTTTTAAGTTAAGTAAGGTAAAGCTCCATATGGGAGATTTATTAATACTGATAAAACAATAACTTCTCTAAGGCAACTTTCAATTCTTCAAGCTCCATTGAAGAGTCTGTGAAGAAATATTGCTGTAATACACGAAACAGCTCTCATCTCTCCAACTTAGGACAACTTTTCTAAAGCTCTCAAATGTGGTATGGAAAAAATTACCTAGAATGCCTTTTTATTTTCACTTTCTTCTTTCTTTTTGGGTAAAAATGAAATCCACTGATTTCATAAACTGTTTATTCTATTAAACTTGAATTTTTATTTTGACTTTCTTTAGTTTTTATATCATTGCTTGGTGCTATATTAATTAATGTTTATTACAGAGTATGCCTTAAAAGCAAAGGATGTACTTGGTAATGTAAGTGAAGTTATCATAGGTTTATTTTGTGCTATCTATATAATTGCAAGCTATAGGAAAATAGAGCTTTTGATTTCATATTCAAAGTTATCTAGATTTAACTACCCTCCCTGAGCCCTTGAATTCACATTTGCTTGAAGTTTAAGTAATACAGGAGCTTTTAAGAGTCAAGATGTTAAGTTCCCAGCTCTAACCTTTGTTAATTATGTCACCTTGACCAATTAATTTAATCTTCAAGGATTTCAATTTTTCATCTGCAAATTGGGGATTATATTAATGCTATTCTTAGAGGAGTTTTTGTGAGGTTTAAATGAGATACTGCATGCTGAAAGTGTCACACATGTATAGCTTTTATTAAGGTTGATATAACTCCCCACTATAAAGTGGGGAATTCTAGTAACTGTCTTAAGTTGTTATGAGACAATATTGTAGAATATCTAAACAAGTAATGGGTAATATTAATATTTGAATGCTCCTTTTTATTTTTTTTTCTCTTGTAGATTTTTTTTTCATTTATTTTTATTAGTTGGGAGGCTAATTGCTTTACAATATTGTAGTGGTTTTTGCCATACATTGACATGAATCAGCCATGGATATACATGTGTTCCCCATCCTGATCCCCCCTCCCACCTCCCTCCTTTTTAAAATGATCCTTCTCTCCTAATCCCCAATGCATGCGAATACATACGTTTTTAAACTACAACACCACAAAATGGATCCAGCAGTGCATTTTACCTCCTTAGTAGAATTCTGCTATGGAATGGTAAAGAGTGATAAAAGGCCTTTTAAAGTGAACAGTGCAAAGAAACAGAGGAAAACAACAGAATGGGAAAGACTGGAGATCTTTTCAAGAAAATTGGAGATACCAAGGGAACATTTCACGGAAGGATAGGCGTGATAAAGGACAGAAACAGTGAGAACCTAACAGAAGCAGAAGAGATTAAGAAGAAGTGGCAAGAATACACAGAAGAACTATACAAAAAAGGGCTAATGACTCACAAAACCATGGAAGTATAGTCACTCACCTAGAGTTGGACATCTTGGAGTGTGAAGTCAAGTGGGCTTTAGGAAGCATTATTATGTACAAAGCTATTGGAGGTGAGAGCATTTCAGCTGAGCTATTTAAAATCCTAAAAGATGATGCTGTTAAAGTGCTACATACAATCTGACAGCAAATTTGTAAAACTCAACAGTGGCCATAGGACTGGAAAAGTTTGGTTTTCATTCCAATCCCAAAGAAGGGCAATGCCAGAGAATGTTCAAACTACTGTACAACTGCACTAATTTCACACGCTAGCAAGATAATACTCAAATCCTCCAAGCTAGGCTTCAGCAGTACATTAACAGAGAATTTTCAGATGCACAAGTTGGATTTAGAAAGGCAGAGGAACCAGAGATCAAATAGCCAACAACTGTTGGATCATGGAGAAAGCAAAAGAGTTCCAGAGAAAAATCTTCTTCTGCTCAATTGACTACACTAATGCCTTTGGCTGTGTGGATCACAAGAAACTGTGGAAAATTCTCAAAGAGATGGGAATATCAGACCACCTTACCTGCTTCCAGAGAAACCCGTATGCAGATCAAGAAGCAATAATGAAGAGTAGGTCAAGACTGTATATTGTCACCCTTTTATTTAACTTATTTGCAGAGTGCATCATGTGAAATTCTGGACTGGATGAATCATAAGCTGGAATCAAGATAGCCAGGAAAAATATCAACAACCTCAGATATGCAGATGATACCTCTCTAATGACAGAAAGACAAGAGGAATTTAAGAGCCTCTTGATGATAGTAAAAGAGGAGAGTTTCAAGTTGGCTTGAAACTCAACATTCAGAAAACTAAGATTATGGCATTTGGGCACAGTATTTCATGGCAAATAAAAGGGGAAAAATTGGAAGCAGTGACAGATTTTATTTTTTTAGGCTCCAAGTCAATCTGGATGGTAACTGCAGCCACAAAATTAAAAGATAGTTGCTCCTTAGAAGGAAAGCTATGACAAATCTAGAGAGTATATTAAAAAACAGAGAGAGTTCAGTTCAGTCACTCAGTCATGTCTGACTCTTTGCCATCTCATGGACCACAGCATGCGAGGTTCCCCTGTCCATCACCAAATCCCAGTGCTTGCTCAAACTCGTGTCCATCACGTTAGTGATGCCATCCAACCATCTCATCCTCTGTTGCTCCTTTTCCTCCTGCTTTCAATTTTTCCGAGCATTAAGGTCTTTTCCAATGAGTCAATTCTTCACATCAGGTGGCCAAAATATTGGAGTTTCAGTTTCAGCATCAGTCCTTCCAATGAATATTCAGGACTGATGTCCTTTAGGGTGGACTGGTTTGATCTCCTTGCAGTCCAAGGGACTCTCAAGAGTCTTCTCCAACACCACAGTTCAAAAGCATCAATTCTTCGGTGCTCAGCTTATTTCTTCCTCAAAAGCATCAATTCTTCAGTGATCAGCAAGAATCCCTTAGAAGAAATAAAGTAGCCCTCATAGTCAACAACAGTACTTGGGTGCTATCTCAAAAATGACAGAATGATCTCTGTTTATTTCCAAGGCAAACCATTCAGTATTACAGTAATCCAAATCTATGCCCCAAACAGTAATGCTGAGGAAGCTGAAGTTTAATGGTTCTATGAAGACCTACAAGAACTTCTAGAACTAACATCCTCCACAGATGTCCTTTTTATTATAGGGGGCTGGAATGTAAAAGTAGGAAGTCAAGAGATACCTGGAGTAACAGGCAAATTTGGCCTTGGAGTACAGAATGAAGTAGGGCAATTGCTTAACAGAGTTTTGCCAAGAGAAAGCACTGGTCATAGCAAACACCATCTTCCAATAACACAGGAGAAGATTCTACACATGGATATCACCAGATGGTGAATATTGAAATCAGATTTATTATATTCTTTGCAGCAAAAATGGAGAAGCTGTATATAGTCAGCAAAAACAAGACCAGGAGCGGACTGTGGCTCAGATCACGAACTCCTTTGCTAAGAAAGGTTCATACAGTCAAACCTATGTTCTTGTTGTTTTTTTTTATCCAGTAGTCTTGTATGAGTGTGAGAGTTGGACAGTAAAGAAGTTTGATGGTCCGAAGAATTGATGTTTTCACATTGTGGTGCTGGTGAAGACTCTTGAGAATTGCTTGGACTGCAAGGAGATTAAACCAGGGAATCAACCCTGAATATTCATTGAAAGGACTGATGCTGAAGCTGAAGCTCCAATACTTTGGCCGTATGATTCAAAGAGCCAACTCACTGGAAAAGACTCTAATGCTGGAAATATTGAGGGCAAAAGGAGAAGAAGGTAGCAGAGGATGAGGTGGTTAGATATCATCACCAACTCAATGGACATGAAATTGAGCAGACTCCAGGAGAGAGTGAAGGACAGGGAAGACTGATGTGCTACAGTCCATGGAGTCTCAAAGAACTGGACGTGACTTAATGACTGAACAGCAATAACACAAGAATAAGATGGAATAGCACATGGACAAAGCAGTAGCCTTCTTTGCTTTGTCCTCATCGTAAAAACATGTATCTATTACTTTTAGTGCATAATTGATGAAAACTATAGTGGGAAGTTCTACTTCTATAGTCATTTCCCATTATTTTGTTTTCTTTTAACTCACATAAAATAGTGTTACTCATGGCATAGGATTGTGTCCGATAGTTGCATAGTTGCACTCACATCCCACTTTATGATTTCCACCCTGGATCTCCTAAAGTGGTGCAGATAATTCATTCAGAAGGAATGCTGGAGGTGCTATAAGCAGTCCACCCCTGGGAACTTATTCCCCTAGTGGCAGGAATGTCCTCATGTAGTTTCATCAATGGAGGCTTTCAGGAGATATATGACCAGGCTGCTTATTGCCCTAGGAGCTAAAAAATTCACTTTTGGAGATGTGATCACAAGCACTACCTTCTGATTAGTTTAAAGGGATTGCACCATTTTTCCTGAAGCTAATGAAAGGGGAGGACACAGAGTCTCTAATTTGTGCCCCGTCTTTACAGTGCATAGCAAGGGGAACAAATAACACATATGTAGTTTAAATGCTTACTATTATGATTCAAGTACAGTACTCTATAAACATTTATCACTTCAAAAACCAATTGAAAATGAATATTATCATGTCTCACCTAAAACTTTAAAGCCAATTAAAATTGTTATATTCAAACAATGCCTGGAAATACAAAACTCAACTATTCTTTTAACAAAAGATATAAAAATAGGGTTTACAAAACCTGCTAACTGGCCTTAAAATTGTTGCTTAGAAGAGCATTACAAATGTCCTCTTAGGAGCATATCAGATCATAAGGAAGAGCCTACGGTCAAACAACTCCCACAGTCTGAAATTTATTGACTTTACCAAGTTATGCCCTACTTGTTACACACACGTGCATATATAATTAAGTAGCATGTGTGATATAATAGGCCATGAGACTGTAATCATTTATGTACCACTTTCTCTAAATGTCAGCAGAGCTCTGGCTGATAGTCTTGGATCAATTGATAATTGTAACAGAAGGAGAATGTTGTTAATTAAATAGGCACCATAGCATAATCATTAATAATTAGTTAACTTTGTGGGTTTTAAGTGTCAGACAAATCAGCCATTGGGATCCCCATTAACAATTGTGTCATCTACAGATTACTATCTCTGAACTTCAAATTTCTTCACTTTTAAACTGAGAATAATACCTTTGTGTGGGGTTATTATAAAGTTTAAACAATATTACACAGTAAACGCTTGATAGGTGTTTATTGTTATTTTTATTAATTATAATAGAATTTGGAACCATTCAAATTTTGTTCCACTAAAATTACATTAAGTAACTAAAGCATTTAAAGTGTTGTTTACAAAGGTAGGATAGTTTGGATTCTCTGATTTCAAGTAATATTGAAAATTTGAATTTCTCAGTAGAAAAGGGAAATGTATATTTGATAAAAGAGATTAGAATCTGACTTACAAGTATCAGTATGGATATGTATTGTGAATATATTTTATGTTTATGAAGGAAAACATTTCTTAACTCTGTACACTGGAAAGGTTTAGAGTCAGTTGTCAACTCAGTGGAAATGAGCAACCTAAGTATACATTCTGTGGTTTCTAAGTATTATTTTCCACTATAAAGGGACTAAGGCTCATTAGAAACCTGGCACACAGTATGTACAAGAAATGCATGGATTAATTTATAATGACCAGAATGCAAGCAGGCTATCATAGACTCTATGATTGTATTAAAAATATTCAAGAGAATAACAGAAGCTTCCATTGGCCAAGAATGGGACAAATTGAGCATTAGTAAGCATAGTAAATCTGAAGGATAAAATATATCAAATTATATAAAACCCATGGGACCATGACAATATTAAAAAGAGAAGTGATACTGTTTAATAGTGATTTCACTTATTTTAAAATTGCCAAGTAAAGTATCAAGCACTTTCCTGACTTTTTATATATACTCTTCCATTGGAAATCAAGTAGTAGATGATATTTTTCTCTTTATAGATGTATTCTAGCTAATAAAGGAAAAAGAAATGATGGTACTAGAATATCACCATTTCTCAGCTCTAAAGGATGAATGGATTGAGATATCTATTAGCAATGGCTGCCACTATCACAAAAAAGAGAAATGACCAAATATATCTATACCTTCTGATAAGGGGGCACAACACTGTCATTCAAATACCTTTGCAAAATAATTCCATGAGAAATAAAACTTGGATTTAATCAAATTCTCAATCCAATTTACAGAAAATACAGAGACTTCTGTTGAACATCACTACAGCACCATAGGGAAGTATCAAAAAGGACACAGAGAATGAGACACTTAAAATGAACAACCTGGTTTCTTCAACAAATAAATGGCAAAGTTCAAGAGATAAAGAGATCAAGAGAGAAGAGGGGAAGAGCAGGGCATCTGTAGACTAAAGAGACATAAGAGCTTTATCAACCAATCAAAATGAACAGAACTTATTTGGATTCTGACTTTAAATAACAAACAATGAAAAAGAAAGAATACCATTTATGTGATATTAAGAGATTGGTTAACATTTTTACAAGTGATAATGTTATTGTGCCTGTTTTATTAAAAATGCTAATTATCTTTTGAAATTCCTGTGATATCTTTTCAGATAAAGTGATAAAGAAACACGGTCTTCCTATAGACAATTATTCGGCATGTATTTTTCAGATACTTTTTTCACTTAAATTCATTGTTTTAAATGATAAAAATTTACTAAGCTTTTTAAAATGTGGAACTAGCCTTCAGACCATGTGGCTATACTTGGAACAGCAGGTTGACATGTCGGCTTTAAGGCTCTCCTCAACTCCCCAAGGACACAGACTGTGGCTCATTCACTCTCTATCCTGAGGGCCTGGAGTAATGCTGTTATAGTTGGTGCCAAGGAAATATTTGTTTGAACTTGTGCTGAACTCAGCTGTGTACTAATCATATTATCACAAATAATAAATATTCTTCTATATGAGTGAAATACACACTAAGCTTTTTAAATAGATAAATAAATAGCATTTTATAATAAATAATAGTAAAATAACATACAACAATTATATAAAAATACATAACAAATATAATAAATAAACAAAATATATTTATTTTATAATAAATATAATAAATAATATATATTTATAATAAATTAAATGAATAAATATTTTACTTATTTTTGTAAAATAAAGTAAAAAATAAATTAAATTGAAAGTATAATAAAGTAAAAATTTACTAAGCTTTTAAAAATGTGGAACTAGCCTTCAGACCATGCAGCTGTACTTGGAACAGGTTGACATGTCTGCTTTAAGCCTTTCCTCAGCTCCCCAAGGACAGGACTATGGCTCATTAACTCTCTATCCTGAGTGCTTAGAATAATGCTGTTATAGTTGGCACTGAAGAAATATTTGTTTGAACTTGTGCTCAACTCAGCTGGGTACTAATCATATTATGACAAATAATAAATATTCTTCCATAGGAGTGAAACACACACTAAACTTTCCCATGTATTTGGTCACAGGACAAGATGCTTTACAAAAGCAAACATATAAGTTTTCCTACAAGAAAATTTATTTCAATTGTGTTGAATTAGACTTAATTTCTTGCTGTGTATTTTTCAGGACAAGAAAAGAAAATGGGAAAAAGATGCACTTAATACTTGCTATGTGCTGTGCTTCTTGTGTGTAACTATCATTTAATCCTCACAGGAGTGGTTGGTGACGTTTTAAACATTTTACAGTGGAGGAAGCAGTGGACTGGGGAGGGGGTATCGGTGAGCTCAACAGACTTTTAAACTTATCGCAGGAGTATTAAGTAGATTCATACCAATTTGTCTGATTCCATACCTATATATGCTTCTTGCAACTAGAATAAACCTCTTGGAATAGGGAAGTAGGCGACTATTCTCCTTATGGCAGTCAAAAGGATCCATTAACTGTTTTTCATGTTGTATTAGACATCTACACATGATATAGAACCCAGAAAAACTTGGGTTATGTTTCAAAGGAAACCTCTCCACAGAGAAGTTGAAGGTGATTCTATATTCAGGTAATTTATAGTCATTGTGGACCAGGGTATTATCTTTTCTAATGCATTTTTAAAAATTACAAAGACAAAATTAGGAAAATGTATATAAGGCCCTTTATGAATATAAGAAAGTCATCATACTGATTCTTAAGGTCAATTGTGTCATAAATGAGTTGAAAATGTGATCTTACCAAGAAGCCTATATTTAAAAGCCATATTTCTGATAAATAATTAACCTATTCATAACACAGTCAGCTCTATCATTTGGACACAGTTCTCTAGCCAATCATTGCATCACTTATTAATTTAACTAACTTGTACTTTGCCTTGTCTGCAAAGAGCTTGGAGTACATTTATGAAATTCTGCAGTATTCACTCTATGGCAGATAAAATAGTTTGTGGTGTTACCTTCCTGAGGCAATGTTGATTGTTATAAAGATGTATCTATATTAAATTATTTTATAAGAGATAGTCTATGGTATATCTAAGGGTTTTATCTATGTATATATTTGTTCTTTGTCCATTTCTCTATGGCCCCATTAAGAAATACAATATGATTACAGCATGTTCCCCATTTTGGTGTCTTTACACAAAGAAATTCCCTAGTTTACTTTTAAAGCAATTAACAGCAACATTGTTAGTCGCTGAATGTCTCAACTTGAGCCAAAAAATATAGTTCATAGTGCAATAAAAGCAATATTCTTAATTTAAATCTGAGGTCCCTGAGGCAGTGTGTTATTGTTATCATTTCTGGATACAACTTTCAAAGCTATATATATATATATTTTTTTTTTTTCTCAAGCATTATTCCTTGGGCATATATTAAAAGATCTGATTTTCATAAACAAAACTCTCCTACATTATGGTTCAAATAAGATGACATGCTGTGAAAAGTTTCATAATGAATAATTTATAATCTCAAGGGTCAATTACACCTTTAGAAAAGTTTCTATAGCTCAATCTGTGGAGTGAGGCAGAATTTTAGGAAATGCCATACCAATTTGTCAAAGGAAACAAGGTCTAAAAACTGGAGAGAAACAAGCCAGTCTGAAATGTGACTTGCCTAATGTTAAATTATGTTAAGCATTAATTAGAAAGATAAACTGCTAGCCGTATGTTGCTGTTTTTGCTGTTTAGTCACTAAGTTGTGTCCCACCCTTTGTGACCCCATGAACTGCACACCAGGCTTCCCTGCCCTTCACCATCTCCCAGAGTTTGCTCAAACTCATGTCCATTGAGTCGGTGATGCCATCCAACCATCTCGTCTTTTGTTGACCCCTTCTCCTCTTGCTTTCAATCTTTCCCAGCATCAGGGTCTCTTCCAATGACTCAGCTCTTCTCATCAGGTTGCCAAAATATTGGAGCTTCAGCATCAATACTTGAGATGAATATTCAGGACTGATTTCCTTTAGGATGGACTGGTTTGATTTCCCTGCTGTCCAAGGGACTCTCAAGAGTCTTCTCCAGCACCACAGTTTGAAAGCATCAGCCTTTTGGCACTCAGCATTCTTTATGGTCCATCTCACTGGAAAAAACAAAGCTTTGATTATGAAAAGGCTTAATAGTTTGGACTTGTTTAAATTCAATTAACAAATGTGAGTTTTCTATATAAATTTGTATTTTTTTTAAAAACCAAATAACTTTCTTCACAAAGCTGATATACCCAAGTATCACACCGTGGGGGCTTCCCTGGTGGCTCAGATGGGGGAATCTGCCTGCAATGCAGGAGACTCAGGTTCAGTCCCTGGATTGGGAGGATCCCCTGGAGAAGGGAGTGGCTCCATGCTCCAGTATTCTTGCCTGGAGAATCCCATGGAGAGCAGACCCTGGTGGGCTACAGTCCATGGTGTCACAAACAGTCAGGCACAACTGAAGGGCCTAACACCTTACTTTGTTTTGTCACAAAATGATCACTCTCAAGGTCAGAACCACAATGTCTACATTTGTGGGACAGTAACATCTACAGAGATTTTTTTTTGGAAACAATTCCAACAAAGTGACTCTCTGGGAAGATTTGGCTGACATCCATGTCTATGTTTTGGTGCTCCAGAGAAATTTGGTATCAAAAGCATCCTAGAATTCCTTGTGCTACTGCTTTTAATTTATGCAGCAAAGCAGATTTTGTATTTTAAACAGCTTGAGCCAAAATTCCTCCTGAGGAGAGGACTGTCTTTGGCTATGAGCACATCTTGGCTAGGTTTTGAAATTGTGAACACAATATTAACAAAAAGCATGATCTAAAGAAAGATAGCACTAAAAGAAGTAACTAAATACTCTGCATAACAGGTTAAAAGAACAACATGGTGAGCAACATGTTGGAACATGGGGAACAGCTTGGGGGAACGACATATGAGCAGAGCAGAGTAGATGAAGGTAAGGTGGTGAGAGAGGGAGGAGGAAATAAACTGCATGACAAAGGGTTAGAGCCTGCAGGGAAACAGAGTAAGGAAGAAACCCTATGCAGGGTGTGTGCAGACATTTTTGGAGCAGGGAAGTCTTCTTTTCTGGGAAACAACTTAGTCTTTCTCTGCTGACCAAAATTTTTAGTGAAATTTGCTACATGTACACATTTTTGATTCAGAGTTATGTTAAGAGGATGCTGTCAGAGCAGTTGCCAGGATGATTCAGAGATGAGAGGAGTGATTCATATACAAAAAGAAATTCATTTATACCTGCAGAAAATATTGAGTTATCTGTCAAGCACTTTTCTAAATTTGGAAGATGTAGTAGTGACTAAAATCAATGGAAGTCTCTGCCCTTAAGAGGAGATTATATTCTAGTGCAAAGACAGAAAATAAATACAATTATCAATTAGTAAGCTATCTGCTAAGGCTATGAATAAAAATAAAATAGCACATATACTTTGAGCTGGAAAAGAGGGGGATACATGTTTAAATTATGTACGAGGAATCTCAGAGAAGGTGAAGTTTGAGCAAAGGTTTAAAGAGTATAAGAGTAAGCCACACTAATGGTGAGTGAGAACATTTCAGGCAAGGAGAACAATTGTGGTCTGTTAGGATGTATTCCTGGGACAGCAAAAAATCAGTGTGGTTGGGGTGGAGGGAGTGAGATGAGGTCAGAGCAATAATGAGGCCAGATAGTGCAACAGCGTTTCTAAGCTACTGTTAAGAGCTTGGGCTTTTACTCTGAGTGAAACAGGATGCTAGCAAAATGAAAACTACCCTTTTTAGTTGTCCCACCGTCTTTGGATATTCTGTTGTGTTATGTTTGTTAGTCTTTGCTCTTTGCTCTTTTCTTTTCTGAATCGTATTGATACAACCTCTAGCTCAGAGTTTCCTCAGCCGTGTCTGGTTTGCTAATGAACCCACCAAAAGTATCCTTCATTTCTGTTACAGTATCTTTTTTATCTCTAGCATTTCTTTTTGATTCTTGAGATTTCCATTTCTCTATTTACACTATTAATAAAAATCTGATCCTGTGTGCTGTCTACTTCATCCATTAGAGCCCTTACCAAATTAATCGTAACTGTTTTAAATTCCCAGTCTAATTCCATGTCTGGTTCTGATGCTTGCTCTGTCTCTTCAAGCTGTATTTTTTGCCTTTCATATGCCTTGTAATTTTGTTGATAGTCTGACATGATGTACTGGCCCACTATAATTGATCTTCAGTAGTGTTGTGGTGAGGAGCAGGGGTAGGAGACCTATGATTAGGTATCAGTCTTTCGGTGAGCCTGTGCCTTTGGAATGTGAAATTCACGTGTTTCTGTTTTTTCCTCTTCCCCTCTTAGGTGTAGCAGAATGGCGAGAGTGGACTGGAGCTGAATATTTTCCTTTTCCCATATGAAAGACTAGAATCAGCTGCAGTTGAGTATTTCCCTTGCCCAGTGTCAGTCCAACAGACTAATATAGTTAAAATGATATTATGGTTAACTAGTTACCCTGAGGTCAAACCTTGTTAAGAAGAGTGTTCTGACGGTTTTAAAATGGTTACTTTTCTTCTCTTCCTATTAGAAGCACAATGGAATTTTTCTATAATGTTTCTGTGGCACCTGATCAAACTCCTGTAGGCAAAGCTCACAATATTGTGGGGTTCCCCTCAAGACTGGGTCCCTCTGGAGTTTCAACTCTCAGCTTTGCCTACACTGAGCCTCCAGCAAATCATCAATTATAGTTCAGGCTTTTCTACTCAGGCACTAGCTTGCACTGTGGTTTCTACTGGCAAGCCTGTGTTTCTGTAAGCTAGGACTCTCTGTATTTTCTCCCATATAAACTATAGAATTTTTTTTCTATATCTGTGAAAAATGTTATTGACATTTTGAAAGAAATTGCATCGCCTCTTTGCTTTTGCTCATTTGTAGATTGCTCTTGTAGAATGGACATTTTAAAAATATTAATTTTTTCAATCCATAAACATGGATCATCTTTTCATTTATTTGTCTTCTTCAATTTCTTTCATCAGTTTTATTGTTTTCATGTGCAGATCTCCGAAATCATCCCCAAGAAAAAGAATTGCAAAAGGCAAAATATTTGTCTGTGGAGGCCTTACAAATAGCTGAGAAGTTAAAATGAGCAAAAGCAATAGAGAAAGGGAAACATATACTCAACTTGAATGCAGAGTTCCAGAGAATAGCAAGGAGAGATAAGAAAACCTTCCTCAGTGAACAATGCAAAGAAATAAAGGAAAACAATAGAATGGGAAAGACTAGAGATCTCTAAGAAAATTGGAGTTACCAAGGGAACAATTCATACAAAGATAGGCACAATAAAGGACAAAAAGAGTAAGGACCTAACAGAAGCAGATGAAATTAAGAAAAAGGTGTCAAGAATACACAGAAAAAATGCACAGAAAATCTCTTAATGACTGAGTTAACCATGATGATGTGGTCACTCACCTAGAGCCAGACATCTGGAGTGTAAAGTCAAGTGGGCCTTAGGAAGCATTACTATGAACAAAGCTAGTGGAGGTGATGGGATTCCAGTGGAGTTATTTCACATCTTAAAAGATGATGCCATTAAAGTGCTGCACTCATTATGACAACAAATTTGGAAAACTCAGCCGTGGCCACAGGACCAGAAAAGGTCAGGTTTCATTACAATCCCAAAGAAAAGCAATGTCAAAGAATGCTCAAATTACCCTACAATTGCACTCATTTCACATGCCAGCAAGATTATGCTCAAAATCCTTCAAACAAGGCTTCAGCAGCACATGAACCAAGAACTTTCAGATGTACAAGCTAGATTTAGAAAAGGCAGAGGAACCAGAGATCAAATTGTCAACATCTGTTGGGTCATAGAAAAAGCAAGGAAATTCCAAAATATAAATCTACTTCTTTTTCACTGACTATGCTAAAGCCTTTGATTGTGTGCATCAAAACAAACTGTGGAATATTCTTAAAGAGATGGGGTTGCTAAACCACCTAACCTCCTCCAGAGAAACCTGTATGCAGGACAAGAAGCAACAGTTAGAACTGTACATGGAACAATGGACTGGCTCAAAATTGGGAAAGGAGTATGTCAAGGCTGTATATTGTCACCCTGCTTGTTTAATTTATATAACTTTTGTGTGGAGTACATGAAAAATGCTGGGCTAGAAAGAATTTCCAGGCTAGAAAATGCCTTGGAAGAATAGCTATGTCAAATCTAGACAGCATTTTAAAAAGCAGAGACATCACTTTGCCAAGAAATGTCCTTATAGTCAAAGCTATGTTTTTTTTTGTAGTCATGTATAGATGTGAAAGTTGGACCATAAACAAGGCTGAGTGCTGAAAAATTGACACTTTTGAACTATAGTGCTGGAGAAGACTCTTGAGAGTCCCTTGGACAGCAAGATCAAATCAGTCAATCCTAAAGGAAATGAACCCTGACTATTGGAGATGGTTGGATGGCATCACCACTCAATGGACGTGAGTTTGTGCAAACTCCAGGAGTTGGTGATGGACAAGGAGGCCTAGCGTGCTGCAGTCCCTGGGATTGCAGAGTCAAACATGACTGAGTGACTGAATTAAACTGCTTCATTGGAAAGACTGATGCTGAAACTGAAGCTCCAATACTTTGGCCACCTGATGCGAAGAGCTGACTCATTAGAAAAATCCTGATGCTGGGAAAAATTGAGGGCAAGAGGAGAAGGGGTGACAGAGGATGAAAGGCTTAGATGGCAACACTGACTCAATGGACATGAGTTTGAGCAAACTCAAGTAGATAGTGAAGAACAGGGAAGGCTGGTGTGCTGTATTCCATGAGGACTCTAAGAATTGAACTCAACTTAGTGACTGAACAACAGATCTCTCGCGTTTTGGTTTATTCCTAGGTACTTTATTCTTCTGCTGCTATTGTTATGGTATTATCTACAACAATTATGATGTTTGTCTTAGATATATTTATAGAAGTGAGATCTGTGTATATATTTATAGAAGTGAGATCTGTGTATATTCTGAATTTATTGGATAAAGGTTTGAGAAAGAGAGGACTCAACATAACCATAAATCTCTCTAAGATTTGTACTTCTAGAAAGTAGGCAGTTTGAATTGTCATTAGGTGAGATGTGGAAGAAAGATGTAAAGATGGAAGTTTGAGGGAGAAACTTATGAATAGAGTCTTGGGCATGTTAACTTTAATGTAACTATTTGGTATTCAAGTGGAGATGTCAAGTACACATTGGATAAATGAGTCTGGAGTTCAGGGAAAGGAATGAGATAAAGATATAATTTTGGGAACTTGGATATGCATATGATATTCAAAGTTTTGAGAATATGTAAGATCCCAAGGGAGTGTAAATACAGGAAAAAATGCAGGGTAATTCAAGGTTAAGAGATCACAAATTTTGTAAAATCAAAAAGAATGAGAAATAGATACAACAATTTATGACTTTGAGAAAGAAAAGCCTGACAAGAATATTGGAATTCAAGAAAATGAAAATGTGAGGATTGAGCCAAATTTCATACAGATTATGACTTTATTTTATCTCTTGACCTTATGAGAATACTACATGAATTAATTGCTAGAGTTTCTTTCTACCTTAACCATTTGAATTCAACACCAGTGGGATAAATACAAGTTTGTTTGTTTGTTTTTTGCATTAGTTCAGTTCAGTTCAGCCTCTCAGTCATGTCCAACTCTTTCGACCCCATGGACTGCAGCATGCCAGGCCTCCCTGTCCATCAACAACTCCTGGAGTTTACTCAAACTCATGTCTATCGAGTCACTGATACCATCCAACCATCTCATCCTCTGTCATCCCCTTCTCCTCCCACCTTCAATCTTTCCCAGCATCAGGGTCTTTTCAAATGAGTAAGCTCTTCGCATCAGGTGACCAAAGTATGGGAGTTTCAGCTTCAGCATCAGTCCTTCCAATGAATATTCAGGACTGATTTCCTTTAGGGTGGACTGGTTGGATCTCCTTGCAGTCCAAGGGACTCTTCAAGAGTCTTCTCCAACACCACAGTTCAAAAGCATCAATTCTTTGGCGCTCAGCTTTCTTTATAGTCCAACTCTCGTATACATACATGACTACTGAAAAAACCATAGCTTTGACTAGACAGACCTTTGTTGGCAAAGTGATGTCTCTGCTTTTTAATATGCTGTTTAGGTTGGTCATAACTTTTCTTCCAAGGAGCAAGCATCTTTTAATTTCATTACTAATTTGCCTTAGTAGTCCTGCCTAAAATGCAGGGTCTTATGGATTTTTTGAAGGCAGCAGTGGTAAAATCCATAAATGCCAATTCCCTAGAATTTGTGAGCAAGTTTTTTTACCTCATCAAAATAGCCAATGATGTAATTTACTCAGGAATGTAGAGAACATACCTTGCTCTTGATATGGGTTAGAGATAGATAATTTCACTGACTTGTTGCTATATCAACTTCAGAGTCAGATGACAAGGAATTAGGGGGTCCAGGCAAGTTATTTTATACAATAAATGAGCTCTACTAGATGCTACAGTTCCAGAGAGTGCTGAGGTACCACTGATTAAATTAAAGTTTATCGTTAATATTTTAGTATTTACTCAAAAGTTTACAATTTATGATTCTTAGGGGGGAAAGAAATACATGTGCTTTCTATAGCTTGAGTGGATTTATCAATAATACCACTATTATTTAGCTCTGACAATTATAGAATTTTAAGCAAATTTTTGTTTTATTTATTTTAATTTACCTATAGGACCGTGTCACTCTTTACTGTGAAAAAGATGAAATAATATATTTTGGAATGAGACAAGTCTCTGGACAAAATATACAACATAAAAAAAAAGGGGTTTAGTGTTTAGGGATCAATATTCTTCTGTTAGGCAGAGAAATAAGTTAAAACTATCGTGGGGTGGTCATAACTTCATTGAATAAAATCAGTGCTTTTGTTCACCAGACATTCTCAACCTCAAAAAGCACTCAAATTTCCCTCTAATTGCCCAAAGGAAGTCTAGGAACATGACCAATATTATTTTCCAATACTGTGAAATTAAAAAAAACATTTTTTGCTGTTTTTTATTTCCTTAGTGTGTTACATCTATTTGGCTTGTGAAAACACTATCTTGTGTAGATTTTAGCTTGAAATAGTTTTCTACTAACATACCTTGACATATTTTCAATATACATATTTTCTTTGATCGCTTAAATTTGTTCAAGAAACGTATCAAGAAGATTGGTCAGATGGAAATCTCATTGAAATATCCATTGGATTTTATTTAATTCATTTTCCCTTTGCAGGTTACTGGAATGATTGCATAAGATATGGATCAGAGGGTTGAGGTTACGCTCTGAAGAATTAAAATATCCTTATAAAGATACTCAAATTGTGACAAATCAAGGTAGTTGACTACAAGTCAGTGCTTTTAGAGAGAAATTAATGTCACTTACAGGCCAGTTTGAAGACTGCAAGAGGCTATGTCAATCTTTTAAAACTCTATTTCCAGTTATTTGGCACCTACTATACCATCAGTAAGTAATTACAGATGAATGAACAAATAAAATACAATGACACCAAATCCAAGGAACAGTAAATGAAGACTCTATGGAATTTGGAGACAAGAATCAAAGCCATACATAAAATCAAATCAGAAAGTGTATTGGGGACAGCCATGGAGACCACAGGGGGATCCATGGTTTGATTTAGTGGTCCATATATATTGTGTCAGATGTGCTTAAAGGAAGAAGGCTGATGTAAATAAACTGCTACTTGTTTTCTACACTCTTTTTCTCCTGTCATGCAAAGTCTTTTTCAATACAGAGATAATTTGAAGTAAGTGTTTGGTATGCTTATGCTATTACCAGATATATTAGCATTATAAGTTGACAACAAAATACTAAAATATAAATGCCACTGTGAATGAAAAAAATATACTCCTTTGAAGAATTACAAATTTTGTATGTTTTTTTTTTAAGTTTTTATTATGAAATAATTTCAGCCTTACAGAAAAGTTGCAAAATTATTACAAAGAATTCTCATATACACTTCACCCAGATTACCCAAATATTTTACCATAGTTTCTTTCTATCTCAGATATACCATTCCCTTACCTGTAAATATGTAATACTCCAATATATTTAAGTTAACCATACTACAGTTATCAAAACCAGGAAATTAACAAAGACATAATACTGTTATCACAGACCTTATTTAAGTTTGACCAACTGCCTTCCTATTGTCCTTAATAACAAAAGATTGTGTGTGTGTTTTTTTTTTCCTGACATAGAATCTAATCTTGATCATACTTGGCATTTATTTGGCATATCTGGCATACTTGGCATAATATATTTGAAAACTATAGAAAAATCAGAATTACACAAGAATCTACACAATCAAGGGAACAATGAGAAGGCTGCCAATGAGTCATGGGCCAGGGCTCTATTCATCATCTGACCCATTCCTCACACATTTCTGTTCTACCTACAGCAGCATTAACTTAAGCCTGTATCCAACGATGCTCAAAAGGTCAGGTTTCCCCTCCTTCTCCAGGGCGTGGCTACTGGAGGTTAAAGTCATAGGTCCTTTGGGGGGAATCACTACTGCCTGCTCTTGCTGTAGTTTTGTAGGTTCTTTTTTCACTGGGATGCCACCAGGTTTTCAGCTGTTTCGTTCTGGGTTTAAGGACTTCTTAGTGCTGGGGATTGGATAGGGGTCTGTGGCTTTCTGCAGGGAAGCTGACCTCAGCTTTCTGCCCAATTATTCTGAATTTCTTTTCATTCTATGTATTAAAAAGTGCCCATGCTGGTCCTTATCTATCTGTTCCTAAGAATGTCCTTTTCTATTAACTGTCTCCATACATCTCTGTGAGTAAGCCTTGCAGCTACCATGCTGATCTGGACCATTATAATTACACCCACTTTGCTTCTGACATCTAAGTGTTGCCACCTGGCCTCTGTTTTCCTAGCATCTTATCATACCCACTGTTACTAGAGGGTGCAGTTTGTGATAGTTTCGCCCATTGTTGGTACTGCTTACATAGCTAAGCTATCCCAAGGCTCTAAATCACACTGGCAGCCCTCTCCTCAGCATTCCTTATCAGCTTTGTAAATGGAATGGAATGTACCCTGGGACCTACTGAGAAATGAGTTAACTAATTCTTTTTGACTTTGTTTTTTTACCTTATAAAGCAAACTTATTTTTAAAGGGATCACTTTCTGAGCCTGTTGATCTTTTTCTTCATAGTCTGCTATTGGCACTTCCGCCATCTGTACTTTTACTTGTTCTGAGCTTCCAAGCACCATTCCAACAGCATACTAGAATCCTCTCCTGAAGCTCTTGCTAGAATATTAAATCCTGTGTCACAATGTAGGCAAAACTCAGGGATATTGACAGTTTTGTTCCATATCACCACAATAAAGCAAAAATTGCAACAAAGTGAGTCACATGAATTTTTTGGTTTCCTGGTGTGTATAAAAGTTATGTTTATAATATGATGCAGTCTATTAAGTGCAATACCATTATGTCTAAAATTATTTTTTTACATATCTTTGTTAAAAAGTATTTTTTCTAAAAGATGCTAACCATCATTTGACAATGCAGGGTTGCCACAAACCTTCAATTTGTAAAAAAAAAAAAAAAAAAAATCAGTATTTGTAACGTGCAGTAAAATAAAGTGCAATAAAATGAGGCACACCTGTGGTGCTCCCATATTAACAAAAATCTTCCTTATCTAGGTATATATTTTAACTTCCATGAGCCAGGTCTCTCAGAATTCACTCTTTGATATACTATCTTGGTTCCTGCCAGTATATTAACTAGGAATGGAAGTTCATGTACTTATATTCACTCTTATCCCTTAGTAGACCCAGGTAATGCTGAGATTTGACCTTTATTTTGGGTCTAGTAGCTAGGAGGGGAGATGGAAGCACCCTGAGAAAGGCAAGCATTGTGCTATATGGCAACTGTCTAATTGAGGCTTCTGTGTCATCTTTCAGCAAAAGACAAGGGCTTCATTTTCCAACAAGGGGCAGTGGGAAGTGCGATCAAGATAACAGAATAGGAAGACCTTGAACTTGTCTCCTCCCACAAATACGTTAAAACTGCAGCCACATATAGAGCAACTTTCTCTGAAAATGACCAAAAGACTTACAGAATGGCTCTTCTACAACAAAGAATACACCATCCAGACAGAAAAAAACAATAAAGATACAGAAAATACAGAACATACAATAAGGAAGCAGTGTATAAAATGGCATATGATACCAGATGTACTTAAGAGGTATCTACAGAATGTGCCTGTGTGCGTGCTAAGTTGCTTCAATTGTGTCTGACTCTGTGAGACCCTATGGACTGTAGCCTGCCAGCCTCCTCTGTCCATGGGATTCTCCGGGCAAGAATACTGAAGTAGGTTGCCATATCCTCCTCCAAGGGATCTTCCTGACCCAGGGATTGAACCTGCATCTCTTACACCTCTTGAATTGGGTTCTTCACCAGTGGTGCCACCTGGGAAGCCCATCTATAGAACATTCCTTTCAAAAATAGCAGAATACATATTCTATTCTACTGCACAATAAACATTCTCCAGAACAGATCACATCCAAGACCACAAAACAAGTTTCAATAATTTTAAGATTGAAATCACATTGAACATCTTTTCTAACTACATGGTATGAAATATAATTCAAACACAGGAAATAAATGAAAAAATCCAAACACCTGGAGACTAAACAACGTGCTACCAAAAATCAACTGATCAACAAAGAAATCAAGAGGAAGACAAAAATGACTTGAAGTCAATGGAAATAGACATATAACTTTGCAAAATCTATGAAACATATCAAAAGCAGTTTTAAGAGGGAAGTTTACAGTGATATAGGCCTACTTCAAGAACATGAAAAAAATCTCAAATAAAATTAACTTTCACCCTATAGAAATTAGAAAACAACAAACAAATCTCAAAATAAGAAGAAAGAGGAAAATAATAAAGATCAGATTAGAAATAAAAAATAGAAACACCAATAAAATGGACAACCAAGAAAAAAAAAATGGACAAATTCTTAAAAATGTATACTCTGCAAAGACTGAAACAAAAACAAATATACAATGTGAATGGACCAATTACCAGTATCAGACAAACAAAACAAAACAAAACTCCCAACAAACAAAATTTCAGGACCAGATGGCTATACAGAGGCATTCTATCACAACTTTTAAAGAAGAGTTAATGCTTATATTTCTCCAACTACTCCAGAAATGTGACGAGGAAGGGACACTTCCAAACTCATTTTATAAGGTCAGCCTGATATTAATACCAAAGATTCTACAAAAACAAAACAACAACAACAACAACAAACAAAAACTAACAGGTCAGTATTACTGGTGTATGTAAATGCAAACCTCCTCAATAACTCCTCAACAATATTAGTAAAACAAATTCACTCACATATAAAAAGGACCATATATCACGATCAAATGGGATTTATTCCAGGTTTGCAAGAATGTCAATATTAGGAAATCAATGTGATACACCACATTATGAAAATGAAGCATAAAAGTCACCTTATCATTTCAATAGAGGCAGAAAAAGCTCTTGACAAAATTTAAATGCATTCATGATAAAAACCCTTAACAAAATTTGTATAGTGGGAACATATAACGTAGTAAATGCCATTTATGATAAACTCACAGCTAACATAATACTCAATGATGAAAAATGAATGCTTTTCCTCTAAGATAAGAAGCAAAACAAGGATGTGAACTCTCACTAATTTTATTTAACATGATATTGGGAGTCCTAGCCATAGTAAGCAGATGATTAAAATTAAAAAAAAAATTAAATGCATCCAAACTTGAAGAGAAAAAATAAAACAGTAACTATTTGCGGATGACACAATATTATTTACTGAAAACCCTAAAGACACTAACAAAAACTATTAGAACTAATAAATATTGTAAAGTTATAAAATATAAAATTAATATATAGAAATAAGCTGCATTTCTATACTCTAAAAATGAACTACCTGAAAGAAAAATCAAGAAAACAATTCAATTTGCAGTCAAACCAAAAATAATAAAATGCCTTGGAATAAATTTAACCAAGTAGGTAGAAGACACATACTCTGAAAACTATAAGACTGAAGGAAACTGAAGATGATACAAAGGGATTAAAATATATTCTATATTCAAAGAATTGATTAATTAATATTGCTAAAGTATCCACACCACTCAAATAATCTACAAATTTAATGCAATCCCTATCAAAATACAGCATTTTTTCACAAAACTAGAACTAAAATTCATATGGAAACACAAATTACCCTGAATAGCCAAAGAAATTTTGAGAAAAAAAGAATAAAACCTGACATATCACAGTCCCTGACTTAAAACTATATACAAAGTTACAGTAATAAAATATGTGGTACTGGCACATGTAATGGACACTAGGTCAATGGAACAGAATAAAGAGCTAAGAAATAAACCCTCACACATATGGTCAATTAATCTAGGACAAAAGAGGCAAGAATATAAAAGAGGGAAAAGACAGTTTCCTCAATAAGTGGTATCTTGAAAACTGGACAATTCAGTTTAGTTGCTCAGTCGTGTCTGACCTTTTGTGACCTCATGGATTGCGGCATGCCAGGTTTCCCTGTTCATCACCAACTCCCAAAGCATGCTCAAATTCATGTCCATCGAGTTGGTGATGCCATCCAACCATCTCATCCTCTGTTGTCCCCTTCTCCTCCTGCCATCAATCTTTCCCATCATCAGGGTACTTTCCAAAGAGTCAGTTCTTCTCATCAGGTGGCCAAAGTATTGGAGTTTCAGCTTCAGCACAAGCCCTTCTAATGAATATTCAGGATTGGTTTCCTTTAGAATTGACTGGTTTGATCTCCTTACAGTCCAAGGGACTCACAAGAGTCTTATCTAACACCACAGTTCAAAAGCATCATTCTTCAGTGCTCAGTTTCCTTTATGGTCCAGCTTTCACATCCATACACGACTACTGAAAACATAGATTTGACTAGATGGATGTTTATTGGCAAAGTAATGTTTCTGCTTTTGAATATGCTGTCTAGCTTTAGCATAGTTTTTTTTTTTTTTTTCCCCCAAGGAGCAAGTGTCTTTTAATTTCATGGCTGCAATCATGAAAAACTGGACAGCTATATGCAAAAAAAAAAAAAATAAATAAAAGGGGGGGGGGAAAGAAAGAAAGTAAAGAAAGAAACAAAGAAATTAGAACATATTCTCTCACCATAAAAATTAACTCAAAATGCATTAAAGTTTACATTTAAGACCTAAAGATGTGAAACTCTTAGAAGACAATATAGACAGAATCCTCTTTGGCAGTCTTAGCAATATTTTTTTTGGATCTGTCTCCTCAGGCAAGGGAAACAACAATAAAAAGAAACAAATGGAATCTAATCAAACTAAAGAGCTTTTGTCCAGCAAAGAAAACCACCAATAAATGAAAAGACCACCTGCTGAATGGGATAAGATACTTGCCAGTGATATATATCATAAGGACTTAATATTCAAAATATATAAGCAGTCACACAACTCAACATCAAAAGAAACCAAACAATCCAATTAAAATGTAGGTAGAGGGTTTGAATGGGCATTTTTCCAATGAAGATGCATGATGGCCAACAGACACATGAAATGATGCTCAACATAGTCATCAGAGAAATGAAAATGAAAGCCACAATAAGATACCATCTCACATCTATTAGAACATCTATTATCAAAAGACAAGAAATAACACTTGTTGGTAAGGGTGTGGATAAAAAGGAACCCTAGTACACTGTTGCTGGAAATGCAGATTGGTGCAACCACTATGGAAAACAGTATGGAGTGTCCTGAAATAATTAAAAATAGAACTACTGTATGATTCAGCAATTAGACACCTGGATATTTATCTGAAGTAAATGAAAACACTAATTAGAAAAGATATATGCACCATAGTGTTTACAGCAGCATATTTACATTAGCCAACATATAGATGCAATCAAAGTCCATCAAAATATGAATCTATAAAGAAGATATGGGGTGTGTGTGTGTGTATACACATATACATATAAAACACATACATATATATATAATCATTTCAATTCAGTCACTCAGGAGTGTCCGACTTTTTGCAACCCCATGTACTGCAGCACTCCAGACTTCCCTGTCCATCACCAACTCCCGGAGCTTACTCAAACTCTCATCTGCTGAGTCGGTGATGCCATTCAACCATCTCATCCTCTGTCATCCCCTTCTCCTTCCACCTTCAATCTTTCTCAGCATCAGGGTCTTTCCCAGTAAGTCAGTTCTTCGCATCAGGTGGCCAAAGGATTGGAGTTCCAGCTTCAGCATCAGTCCTTCCAATGAATATTCAGGACTGATTTCCTTTAGGGTGGACTGGTTGGATCTCCTTGCAGTCCAAGGGACTCTCAAGAGTCTTCTCCAACACCACAGTTCAAAAGCATCAATTCTTTGGTGCTCAGCTTTCTTTATACTCCAACTATTCCATCCGCACATCCGACTACTGGAAAAACCATAGCTTTAGCAATATCTTTTTTTTTTTTCTCCCAGATACTTTGTAAAATCTATTGTAAAATCTTTTACAATAGATTTATACATATATATCACTTATATGTTTTATATATGTATATGTGCTATATACATAATAATACCACAATAGTTAAACAATATATTTAATATGTATTATTATACAAATATACATTAATAATACAATTAATGATTGTATCCTCATATATAATAAAATTAATATAATATGTTAATATAGTATAATTATATTATTTTATATAATGCACATACATATATAAAACATATATACAAAATATATGTATAAAACTATTGCAATATTTCTCAACCATTAAAAATAATGAAATAGTGCCATTGGTGGCAACATGAATGTACATGGAGTGTATTACACTTGGTGAAACAAGTCACATGGAGAAATACAAGCATGCTATGTTTACATTTGTATGTAGAATCTAAAAAACAAACAAAAACTGAACCAATATAACAAAACAGAACCAGACTCACAGGTACAGAGCAAAAACTAGTGGTTACCAGAAGGAAGAAGGGTGGAGGGAGTGGTGAAATAGGTGAAAGGGATTTAGAAGTACAAGTTACCAGTTATAAATCAACGCTACAAGGATACAATGTGCAGCAGAGGGGATGTAGCCAATAAAATAACTTCATATGGCATGCAATCTTAATTAATTTGTTTATTTTTTTTGCATGCAATCTTTAAAAGTTTCGAAAATTACTGTTGTGTACCTGAAAGTATAAGTAAGTCATGCATGCGTGCTAAGTCGCTCCGGTCAAGCATGACTCTTTGCGAACCCATGGACCGTATCTCTTCAGGCTTCTCTAGCCATGGGATTCTCCAGGCAAGAATATTAGAGTGGACTGCTATTTCATTCTCCAGGGGAATCTTCCCAACCCAGGGATCTTTTACATCTTCTGCATTGGCAGGCAGGTTCTTTACCACTACCACCATAACTAAGATAACGACATATGGTACAACTGAACAAAAGGTGGTGAGGGGGCAAGGAGTGAGTGGCTCATTTCTGCAAACCCAGCAGTATCAGAGTAATCAGAGGACTTAACTTTAAGTGCATCTACCCATCCCGTGTCAATACCCTAACTCTTCCCTATCCAGGCCCTGACTTTAGCACAGGAGGCTTACCGAGGCTGAAAGTTCAGCCTTCTCTGACATTGTCACTGTTATAATGGAGTCCTGTGCCTAATCTTTTTTTGTGTTTTCCTACTGTTTGTGGGGTTCTCAAGGAAAGAATATTGAGGTGGTTTGCCATCCCTTTCTCCAGTGGACCACGTTTCCTGAGAACTTTCCACCATGACCCATCTGTCTTGGGTCATGGCCCCACATGGCATGGCTCACAGTTTCATTGAGTTAGACAAGACTGTGGTCCATGTGATCAGTTTGATTAGTTTTCTGTGATTGTGGTTTTCATTCTCTCGCCCTCTGACAGGTAAGGACAAGAGGCTTACAGGACCTTCCTGATGGGAGTGGCTGACTGGGTCTTTTTCTGATGGGCAGGCCATTCTCAGTAAATCTTTAATCCAATTTTCTGTTGATGGGTGGGGCTGTGTTCCTTCCCTGTTGCTTGACCTGAGATTGAACTATGGTGGAGGTAATGAAGATAATGATGACCTCCTTTAAAAGGTCTTGTGCTCACTGCTGCACTCAGGGCCCCTGACCTTGCAGCAGATCACTGCTGACCCATGCCTCTGCTGGAGACTCCTAGACACTCACAGGCAAGTCTGGGTAAGTCTCTTGTGGGGTCACTACTCCTTTCTTCTGGGTCCTGGTGCACACAAGATTTTGTTTGTGCCCTCCAAGAGTCTGTTTCCCCAGTCCTGTGGAAGTTCTGTGATCAAATCCCACTGGCTTCCAAAGTCAAATTCTCTGGGGGTTCTCAATCCCTTTGCCAGATTTCCAGGTTGGGAAATCTGTTGTGGGTCCTAGAACTTTTCTAACAGTGCAATAATTTCTTTGGTATAACTGTTCTGCAGTTTGTGGGTTGTCTGCTTGGTGGCTCTATGGTGGGGTTAATGGTGACCTCCTCCGAGAGGAAATCAGTCTTGATTTCCTCCTCCAAGGAAATAAGTCCTGAATATCCACTGGAAGAACTAACGTTGAAGCCAAAACTCCAATACTTTGGCCACCTGATGTGATGAACTGACTCATTCGAAAAGACCCTGATGCTGGGAAAGATTGAAGGTGGGAGGAGAAGGGGGCAAAAGAGGATGAGATGGTTGGATGGCATGACTGACTCAATGGACATATTTGAGCAAGCTCCAGGAGTTGGTAATGGACAGAGAAGCCTGATGTGCTGCAGTCCATGGGGTTGCAAAGAGTTGGACATGACTGAGTGACTGAACTGAATTGTGCCTAATCTTTGCCCCTGATTGCCCACCAACTGCAGATGGGGATGTCTATAATGAAGCCAAAGAGGCCCTTCTAAACTTCACAATGTGCTTTATGCTGCTGATTAGTATATCTGAGCTTATCATTTGCACTTTAAATGAATTAAAAATACTTAACAACACACATCCATTACCATCATCCTTATATTCTTTTCTCTATACTCCTCAAATACAAGAGACATTCCCGAGACAATACATACCCTCCACATTTTCCAGTCTCTTTTCACCAGCAATGACATCTTAAAAATTGTGAGCCACAGCACATCAATATCTCACCTATCACCAGTGACGGGGTTCCCATTACAAGAGATCCAAGCTCATCTTTAGAATCTACTCTTTAAGATTTGTTCTTCTACCAATGGTATTATGTCAAATTCCTGAGTGTCTGAGACAGGTACTTTTGGGCAATCAATTTATTGAGAGAGCGGTCTTAAGAGAAAGGTGAATGAGCAAAGCAGAAAAGAACAAGATAAAAGCTAAGCAACTGTGTGGCTATAGCTGGAAAGAAACTTCAGTCAGATTCTGATTGGAACTCTGGAGTACTAATTACCCCACAGAGCTTATTCTACATGGAAGGAAGGAGGGGTAATATTTTTTTGTTTGTTTGTTTTTATTCCACTTCAGTCAATGATTGTCTTTTGGTTCTCCCTGGGGGCACACGCACAATTTCCTTAGTAAGGTGACTCCTGTTTGGTCAATGCTACAGCAAAGCCAGTGCTGTAGACAAGGGGTAGCAGTTTGCAACCAATATAACAACTGGGGGATGGACACACTATTTCAGTAAAGAGAATTCAGAAGGTATGCCTACAGCTTTCATTACTTAGAGAGTCACATTCAATACACAGTAAGCAGGAGAAAGGCAACTGGGGACCAAATGACTTAATACTACTCCTACAATTCCATCTTCTATCAGCGCCTCCCATCAGCTCAAAGCAGGTGGTTGCAGAGGGAGACTGTGCCTGTTGATGCCTTCCATAAATGACATCAGCAGGGATGTGCAGTGGGGAAAGTGATTCTGCAGGGGAAATGAAAACTGTCTACTACTCAACGTTTCAGTCACTAATCACTCAAATATATGTTTTTATCCTAGCAATCAAATATATAAAAACTCAGCAAAATTTAAGTACCTCTATTCAGCCTTCAAACTCAACAGGATAAGTCCATGTTTGAGAATTCTTATACATTTTGATGGGAAGGTGAATTTAAAAAAAAATTCTGAATGAAAATTTGGCAATCCATTTCAAATGTTTTAAGATTACACATACCATTTAACTTGGAAATTATAAAAACATAAATTTACCATATGAAAATGTTATGGAATTTCATAAATACTTATAGGCATTCCATCTAAGAAAAATATCATAGAGTTTGACAAAAATTTAAGTCTTAGAGGAGTCATTTCCTATGATTGTTTATAGTAGGAAAATACTTCACAGTAGATATTTAAGAGAAAAAGCATGTCTTAAACAGTCAGTATAGAATTGTCAAATTTTATTAATTTTGAATTTTTGGAAATAACAAGATTTTAAAAAAGCTAATGTTTGTCTTTCTTTTACAAATGGAGAAGGTAAATTCAGTTTCAGTGTGCAAGCTTAAGTTCTAATATTAGGAGGAAAAAAGATAAATAACCCTGACAGAAAATAAATCAAAACACATTTTTTTTGAGGCAACCTGTGCTAAAAATTTGAACTCTTGATCAATTTTTTTTCTCACAACCTGAGACTTACAAAGAAGCCCCAATCCATACCAAGCTTCATATATAGGAGTATCCTTATCAAGATAAGTGCAAAAAATATTTTCTAATCTCAGAAGCCTGCAAAATGTCTTTAGCTCTTTTGGGTTTTCAAGACATCACAAGAGCAGTGACATTTGTATTTTACCCAGGACTATTTTCCCAGCTTTGCTCAGAAAGCAGTTACACTTCTGTTCTGTGTCCCCGACCTCCTTGATGTTGCTATTTGTCTAGTGGAGCCTGCTTGACAACAGTGGTATGGCCTTTAATCAGAACTGTTTTTAACCAGTGATATCCCAACCAACAATTTGTTGTGAAAACTTGAGATCCACATAGTCTCTATTTATCTAATTTAATAAATTTCAGCTATACTTAAGTCACTGTCAAAATATTATGAAAATTTGGAAGTGACAAAAGAGATTATTGGGTGTTCTTTCAAGGCAGTGCTGAGTGTGTTCTTTTGATTGACTTTCTATTGACTGGTATATTTTTTAAATCCAAGGGAGCACAGATTAATTTGCAGATTTATGTAGGGTAGAGATGTAAGTGATTTTTCCACAAGAAAAGATAGCCACAGAAGCAATGATTTAGTAAGCTATTGTTCATTAATCAGCCTTGTATCTCATTCAGCAATCTTATGCTAACATTTGTTTATAAAAACATCTTTAAATTCTTGACTAAGCCAGTCTTAACATTGTTTCATTAATGAGTTAAATGATATCTTTGATGTGTTCGTTTTACATTTTTATGAGAGATATAGTATTTCCTTTAGAAAACATACTTTTGTAAGGCTATCTTAGGTGCCATGTCTCTGGTTACTTATTGAAACAGAACAAATTAGAAATTCTGAGTGATAATAAAACAACCTATCATCATGTTGAAGATGATGACAGTGATGGTGCTGTTTGCATGTAAGAAGATAAAAGAGAGAAACCAACATGATAATTGATACAAGTTTAAAGAAAATATGCAGGTTGGAAAAAGTAGTGTGTCTGTCTCTTTATCATTTTTGATGATTATTATTTTTATACTGCACATATGAACAGATTTTTCAGTTACCATTGAACTTTGATAAATTCTACCTTATGTGTATTCTTACATATTTTCCTATTGCTATTTTCCTCAAAACTTTAAAAAGATGTGGGAAGAGTAATTACATCTGCATATGGATGAGCAAATAATGCAGTGATATAAGGTAGTTCCCACCTGCGTGGAGGAAAATGCTATAAAAGGATAATATTCCCTTTAAGTCAACACAATTCATGGTGACAACAAAAGTTTTCACAATGAAATTTCTGGATGGGAAGTTATTAAATTACTAGATACTTTTTAAAGCAATAAAGTTACAGCTCTAACCATTGAAATCAATTTTGTGAAATAAATGCATACATAGCCCTTTATCTAATGTGAGATAAGAAAATTATGCACCAAAAACTAATGAGGCTTGAATCTCCATCAGAGGTAACAGACTGAATTTAATGCAAAGGATTTTACTATGTCATCAGCCTGTCCTTTCTGTCAAGTGTTTAATACTGAAGAGTTTTCCACAGAATGATTACATCTGTGTTTCAAATTTAGATTTCTGTTTCTGGATAGTTAACTATCACAATTGCTTTTAATTTAATGATCTGCCAATGTCTGGATATTACATTTGTTCTTCTCCTGGAGGAATAGAGTGCATCTATATTCACTCTTTTTTCATTTGAACAATTGTTTCAGCAGAAGAGGATATCTGCAAACATTGCCTGAAGATGTGCTCATTTAGACTATTTCAAAATTCTTATTTGGCAAAGGTCTTTTGGTTCTTTCTTCTTGCAACTGTTTCACCTCTTCCTGTTGAACAATTCTTTAAGTAATACTTTTACATTTAAAGCATTGTAAATGGGATATGATTAACCAAGATATTTTGACATAAACATTTAGTAATTTTCTTTTGTGTATGTAGTTTAGGCTTCAGAGTCTAACAATTCAGTTTTATGACTAATCTCACAAATTATATATTATACTTTTAAGAGAATACTGCCCTATTTTGTGAGATCTTTTCCCCTTACTTACCATTTCAGACATTTGATGAAGGTAGATGTTGACTAACTGACAATTACAATCATGAAAAGAAAAATATCAGTAATGAGGGCATGATGTCTTTTAGAAAACAGAGGGTGAATAAGAGACATCTGAGAGACAAGTGTAATGATACACTTATCTGGTTATGAGAAAGGATGTCAGGGTAAAAACAAATGATTGCTTAGTTTTTCTAATTTAAACATTGCATTTCAGAACAATCATGAGAAAATGTCTGCTATTTGCAGAACATCTGGAATTGGCTACTTCTGTCCTCTGGTCATGTTAAATAATTAAACTTGAAAAGGTAGAAAAGAGGGATAAGTTATTGGAACCCTGTGTCTTAAAAAAAAAAAAAAAGTATTTAGTATTTCTGACAGTCACCATCCAAATTGAAGTCTTTGATGGAATGTCATCATTTAAGCTTTTATGGAAGTTGAAAATATTCCAAGGATTTTGGATAATTCTAATGTAATATATGTAAAAATCAAAATTTCAAAGTCATACTTAAAGATTCCACCCTATTAGAGGTTTGGATATCAAGTAAAACATCTCAAATAGTTTTTTTTTCAGAAAGTCATTCTTTTGAACCAGAATATATTTTCTTACTAATTCTCTTCTGCCTTTTCCATATCTGTACCAGAATAGATGACAGCAAAACTAGCTGATGGCAAAATAATTATTAAGAAGATGCTGAAAGAAAGCAAAAAAGATGGAGGGACTAATGATAGTAACAATAGTAAAGCACAGACTGAAGGGCAATGAAACCACGTTCCAGTTTCTGAATTTCTCTTCTTGGATGATTTCCTGTCTAGAATATTGATTGTTGTAATAACCACCATCCATAATTAACTCCAATTAGTTTTACAAAGACTCTATTCTTGTTAATAACAAAGACCTAGCTAAAACAACCTGAGTACTACTATAATGTTGGACACTAGTTTTCATGTCCCCATGGGCTTTCTCTACCCTATGCTAAATATTTCACGACACTCTAAAGATTAAAGGCAAAAGGAGAAGGAAGCAGCAGACGGTGAGATGGTTAAGTAGCATCACTGACTCAGTGGCCAAGAATTTGAGCAAACTCTAGAAGATAGTGGAGGACAGAAGAACCTGTCACGCTGCAAATCATGGGGTTACGAAGAATCGGACACAATTTACCGACTGAAAAGCAATTTGCTGTTCAGTCACTCAGTCAGATCCGATTCTTTGTGACCTCATGGACTGCAGCATGCCAGGCTTCCCTGTCCTTCACCATCTCCTGGAGTTTGCTCAAACTCATGTCCAAACTTTGGACCTTAGACTACAGAAAAGGAAATGTCATCTTTTCTTGGGCTGAGGCAATTGGAGGGCTGGACTTTGTGCTGGGCAGATGTCTGGCGGGGTGGGGCTGGACTTCCCTACGGAGAGAGCTGGGCTGAGATATTGATTGAGAGCCTCAAGAGTTGTCGCTCAGTTGCTCAGTCGTGTCCGACTGTTCGCAACCATGCGACTGCAGCATGCCAGGCTTCTCTGTCTTCCTCCACTTCCCAGAGTTTACACAATCTTAAGTCCATTGAGTGGGCGATGCCACCCAATCATCTCGTCCTCTGTCATCCCCTTCTCCTCTTGCCTTCAATCTTTCCCAACATCAAGGTCTTTCCTAACGATTCAGCTCTTCGCGACAAGTGAGCAAAATAAAATTATTTTGAATGTATGGAATATGGAATAAGGTGACCTGCTTACTAGACCGAGAAAACTCAATTGTAAAGCTAATCAATTATCAGATATCATTATTTTGGGTTCAAGGTGGAGAAATACAGACCAATTTATCCACCCATCTCAAGCAATCAAAATGTTGGACAAGATATGTAAAACATGGCTTTTCAGGCAACAAAGGACAGCGGTAAGTGACAGAGTGGAAATGAATAAGGTGAGTTATATGATAGCCCCAGATCACTTCTTGAGAGGCTTTTTAAGCAATAGCATGGGTTGGGGCGGGGGGCAGGTATGGGCAGAATACAGGATCTCCTTGAGATCAGAATGGAGAGCATTTGGAGTTCAGAGAGCCCAAGGCATTTCAAGGTCACAGAATACTGATTTGAAGAGAAGAGTGCTGCACAGAGAACTTCAGAGATCCACGCAGGGTCCCGTTAGCATCCTCACTAATCGAATAGTCCAAGATTTTGAGAAAGAAGCGGGAGCAGTTCTCAGAGCTCACATCGTGCCAGTGTTTGCATCTCATTCCTCCAGATTCTCTGACGTCACCAAAGCAGCTCAAAAGCGAGCTCTGGAGTAATCAAATTGACTCCTTGTAACTTAACCATGTCCCAGATACAGATAAAGATATTTATAAGACATATGAATGAGCACACAAAAGGTGAAAATCACAACATCTTTGTCATCTGGTCACAAATGTCTAGGCACAACAAGAAGCAGGAAAATATGACACATAATGAGAAAGTCCAATCAGTAGAAACATGCAGAAATGACAGATGACAAAAGAAGTAGATAAAGACATTTAAGTAGTTATCATAATTTTAGTTATCAAAAAATTAAAAGATTTAACTTGTTAGAGGCATATGAGACATAAGAAGACCCTACTAATAGTTCTAGAAATGAAAACTACAAAATTGAAGTAAAAAAAAAAAAATCCCTTGGAAGGTATTAATAGTATTTTTAAAATGTAGATGAAATCTTAATGAACTTGAAGAAGAATCAGTAGAGACTATGTAAAATAAAGCACATAAATAATTTTTAAAAACTAAAATATGAACTCTTCACTTAGCAAAGCATAATATACATTATTTCAAGTGCACATGGAACATTTACCAAGATAGGCCATATTCAGAATCATAAAATGCTGCTGCTGCTAAGTCGCTCCAGTCGTGTCCAACTCTGTGCGACCCCATAGACGGCAGCCCACCAGGCTCCTCCATCCCTGGGATTCTCCAGGCAGGAACACTGGAGTGGGTTGCCATTTCCTTCTCCGATGCTTGAAAGTGAAAAGTGGAAGTGAAGCCGCTCAGTCGTGTCCGACTCTTAGCGACCCCATGGACTGCAGCCCACCAGGCTCCTTGGTCCATACAATTTTCCAGGCAAGAGAACTGGAGTGGGGGTGCCATTGCCTTCTCCATCATAAAATGAGCCTTATTCAATTTAAAAGAATTTAAATCATACAAAGCAAGCTCAATGATTGGAAAATCAACCAGATAATATATTTAGAAAATGCCCAAATGTTTGTAAACTAAATAACATATCTAAATAACTCGAGTCAAAGAGAAATTGAAGGGAAAGTACAGAGTATGTTGAAATTAATGAAAATGAAAACAACACATCAAATTTTGTAAGATGATGATAAAGTAATATCTGCAAAGAAATATATAGCATTAAGGGCCTCTTCTTTTATTTATTTTTTTTAAACAAGATTTTAAATGACCTGGAATTCACCTAAAGAAGGAGCTTCTTTGTGTGGCACAGATGGTAAAGGATCTGCCTTCAGTGCAGGAGACCCAGTTTTGATCTTGGTCAGGAAGATCCCCTGGAGAAGGGCATGGCAACCCACTTGGGTTTTCATGCCTGGAGAATTCCATGTACAGAGGAGCCTGGAGAGTTACAGTCCACAGTATCACAAAAGAGTTGGACATGACTGAATGAATGACAGTTTCATCTTAAGAAACCAGAAAATACAGGAAAAATCTGACCTCAAAGTAAGTAGCAGAAAGTAAATTTGAACAGAAATCAATGCAGGCAAAAATAGGGAAGCAGTAAAAAGCAAACAAACAAAAATCAATGAAATTTTAAAAGGATTTAAGAGAGCCAATAAAGTTTATAAATACTAATCAGGCAGATAGGGGAAAAAAATTAGAGAAAGCATAAGTTACCAAGTATTAGGAATGAGAAAGGTGCTATGCCTGTAGATTCTATAAATATTAGAAGAATTCTAGGGAAATATTATAGAAAACTTTATATCAATAAATTTGAACATCTTAAATGAATGGGCAAATTCTTTGAAAGGTGAAAATAACCTGGAGGACTTTATACTGAAAGATATAAGCCAGATAAAGAGAAATATTGTATGGTACCACTAGTTTTACAAATAGCTGACAGAAGAAGAGAAGCAAAATGCAAGGGAGAAAGGGAAGGGTACACCCAACTAATCACAGAGTTCCAGATAATAGAAAGGAGAGACAAGAAGGCCTTCTTCAATGAACAATGCAAAGAAACAGAAGAAAACAACAGAAGAGGAAAGACTAGAGATATCTTCAAGAAAATTGGAAATATTAAAGGGAAATTTCATCCAAAGATGGACACAATAAAGGACAGTAATGGGAAAGGCATAATAGAAGCAGAAGAGATCAAGAAGAGATGGAAAGAATACACAGAAGAATTGTACAAAAAAAAGAAAAAAAAAAGATCTTACTGACCTTAATAACCATGATAGTGTGGTCACTCACCCAGAGCCTGATAATCTGGAGTGTGAAATCAAGTGGGCCTTAGGAAGCACTTCTGTCAAAAAAGCTAGTGAAGGCAATGGAATTCCAGGAGAGCTATTTAAAATTCTAAAAAATGATGCTTTCAAAGTGCTGCACTCCATATGTCAGCAAATTTCAAAAACCCAACAGTGGCCACAGGACTGGAAAAGATCAATCCTCATCCCAGTTCCCAAGAAGGGCAGTACAAAAGAATGTTCAAACCACTGGGCAATTGCACTCATCTCCTGTGCTAGTAAGTTTATTCTCAAAATTCTGCATTCTTGGCTTCAGCATTACATGAACCGAGAACTTCCAGTTGTTCAAGCTGGGTTCAGAAAAGGCAGAGGAACTAGAGACCAAATTGCAAACATTTTCTGGATCATACAGAAAGCAAGGGAATTCCAGAAAAACATCTACTTTGTTTCACTGACTATGCTAATGCCTTTGACTGTGTGGATCATAACAAACTGGAAAACTCTTAAGGAGATGTGAATATCAGCCTGTCTTACCTATCTCCTGAGAAACCTCAGGAGATATGCAGGTCAAGAAACAACAGCTAGAACTTGTATGGAACAACTGATTGATTGGTTCAGGATTGGTAAAGGAATATGGCAAGGCTGTTTATTGTCACCCTGCTGATTTAACTTATGCACAGAGTGCATCATGAGAAATGCCAGGCTGGGTGAGTTACAAGCTGGTATCAATATTGCTGGGAGAAATATCAACAACCTCAGATATGTGGAAGACACCATTCTAATGACATAAAGGGAAGAGGAACTAAAGAACCTGTTGATGAGGATGAAGGAGGAGAGTGGAAAAGCCAGCTTAAAACTCAATATTAAAAAAAAAACTAAGATCATGGCATCTGGTATGATGGCAAATAGAAGGGGAAAATGTGGAAGCAGTGACAGATTTCCTCTTCTTGGACTCTACAATCACTGCAGATGGTGACTGCAGCCAAGAAAATAGAAGATTGCTTCATGTAAGGAAAGATTTAACAAACCTAGACAGTGTGTTAAAAAGCAAAGACATTGACAAAGCTTCATGTAGTCAAGGCTATAATCTTTCCAGTAGTCACCTACAGTTGTGAGAGCTGGACATAAAGAATGAAGAGAACCAAAGAATTGATGCTTTTGAACTGTGGTGCTGAGAAGACTCTTGAGAGTTTCCAGGACAGGAAGGCAATCATATTAGTCAATCTTAAAGGAAATCAACCTTGAATAATCATTGGAAAAACTAATGCTGAAGCTGGAACTGCAATACTTGAGACACCTGATACAAACAACCAACTCATTGGAAAAAACCCTGATGCTGGAAAAGATTGATGGCAGAAGGAGAAAGAAGGCAACAGAGGATGAGATGGTTGAATAGCATCACTGATGCAATGCATATGAACTTGGGCAAACTCCAGGAGATGGTAAGGGACAGGGAAGCCTGGTGTGTTGCAGCCCATGGGGTCACAAAGAGACATGACTTGGAAACTGATAAACCACTTATATGTGGAACCTTTAAAAAAGCAGGGCAGTGGGAATAAAAGAAAAAAAAAGTGAAGTTGAATTCAGAAGCAGGATAATGATGGCTGCCAGAGGCTGGGGAATGGGGGAAATGAGTAGATAGTCAAAGGGTATAAGGTGAATAAATTCTGATGATGCATGTGCAGCATGACCATAAAGTTAATAATACTCTATTTCAAATTTGCTGAGAGTAAATCTTAAGCATTCTGACTAAAAACAGTAATAAATAAGTAAAAGTTTACTGTGTATAGCAACAGGTGTGTTAATTAACTTGATTGTAGGAATCATTTCACAGTGTATATGTATATCAAATCATTACATTGTATGTTTAACATATATTGCAATTTTGTCAACTGCACCTTAAGAAAAACTGGGAGAAAAACAAATAGATAGCTTAAATATACATGTTTGAAGGGGAATTTGTACTTACAAACCTTCACAGCACGAATAGTCCAGATCCAGAAGCATCCGTAGTGAATTCTTGCTTGTAATGTTTGTTTCAGGGAGATAGACATATGTCAAAATTTCTCATATTGTATGCATTAAATTTATACAGGTTTTGTGTGCTAATTGTACTTCAGAAAAGTTGCAAAAAGAATCAACCATTTCTAAAAACAGAAAATGAAAGATTATACTCAGGTTCATGTAATTATTTTTACTTTTGACACTTAAGAGAGTAGCTTTTCCTTTTTAGGTTTCTCAGTCTGGCTTTTTCCTGAGGCTATCCAGTCTCACATTTTGCAAAGTACTTAAATCTTCAATACTACCATATTTTCTGTAGTAGTCACTCAATAAAATATTTGTTGAATGAATGGTTGTTTGAATGAATACATGGTAAACTGAAGTAAAAAATATTGATTATGTATCTTTATTTCAAATATTGCCTTTTTTTCTTCAGTAATCTGTCACTAAGATTTTTAAATTTTACTCTGTAACACCTTTTCTTATTTGTCAAATATGGGCACATCTCCAGGGCTTACCCTTAACAAAATGTTCTGTTCCACTGGTTTTGGGTTACCAAATAATCTTACATAGGGTTGTGTCTCAGCTGCTATAGAGAAGCAAATGCCCAGTTGGATTTTTCTTGATAAATAATTTATGTCTCATTTTTGTGAAAACCCTAGAGAACTAAACAAATTTTAAAAGCAGTTTTTTCTTGATTTCTGAATTATTTCTCTTGTGGCTTGGCATAGGGAGCTTGACTTTTAGAAGTTTCAGTCTGTCTGAAAATGACATGAGTATTGTTTAAGAAAAATGTGAAATATATTTAAGTGACAACAGAATAGCAAGCAATAGTTGTTTTTCCAATTTCAGATATAATGTTTCCATAAAAAGACTGTGGTTGCATAAGGAGACCCAAGATGAACAGGTCATGGTGGAGAGTTCTGATGAAACGTGGTCCACTGGAGAAGGGAATGGCAAACCACTTCAGTATTCTTGCCTTGAGAATCATTAACAGTATGAAAAGGAAAAAAGATAGGACACTAAAAGATGAACTCCCCAAGTCAGTAGGTGCCCAATATGCTACTGGAGAAGAGAGGAGAAATAACTACAGAAAGAATGAAGAGATGGAGCCAAAGCAAAAACAACACCCAGTCGTGGATGTGACTGGTGATTGAAGTAAAGTCTGATGCTGTAAAGAACAATATTGCATAGGAACCTGGAATGTTAAGCCCATGAATCAAGGCAAATAGGAAGTGGTCAAATGGGAGATGGCAAGAGTGAACATTGACATTTTAGGAATCAGTGATTTAAATTGAGAGCTTCCCTGCTACCTCAGACGGTAAAGCGTCTGCCTACAATGTGGGAGACTCGGGTTCAATTCCTGGGTGGGGAAGATTTCCTGGAGAAAGGAATGGCAACCCAGTCCATTATTCTTACCTGGAAAATACCATAGATGGAGGAGCCTGGTATGTCCATGGGGCTGCAAGAGTCGGACATGACTAAGCGGAATTAAAATAGACTGGAATGGGCAAATTTAACTCAGATGACCATTATATCTACTACTGTGGTCAAGAATCCCTTAGAAGAAATGGAGTAGCCCTCGTAGTCAACAAAATGCAGTACCTGGGTGCAATCTCAAAAAATGATGGAATGATTTCTGTTTGTTTCCAAGGCAAACCTTTCAGTATCACAGTAATCCAAGTCTATGCCCCAGCCAGTAACACTGAAGAAGCTGAAGTTAAATGAGTCTCTGAAGACCTACAAGACCCTGTAGAACTAACTCCCCGAAAAAGATGTCCTTTTCATTATAGGTGACTGGAATGCAAAAGTAGCAAGTTAAGAAATACCTGGAGTAACAGGGTAGTTTGGCCTTGGAGTGCAGAATGAAGCAAGGCAAAGGCTAACAGTTTTGCCAAGAGAATGCTCTGGTCACAGCAAAGATGCTCTTCCAACAACACAAGTAGCGACTGCACATGGACATCACCAGATGGTCAATACCGAAAACATATTGGCTATATTCTTTGCAGCCAAAGATGGAGAAGCTCTATACAGTCAGCAAAAATAAGACCTGGAGCTGACTATGGCTCAGATCATGAACTCCTTATTGCCAAATTCAGACTTAACTTGAAGGAAGTAGGGAAAACCATGACACAATTCAGGTATGATCTAAAGCAAATCCCTTGCAAATATACAGTGGAAGTGACAAATAGATTCAAGGGATTAGATCTGATGGACAGAATACCTGAAGAACTATGGATGGAGGTTTGTGACCTTGTACAACAGGCAATCATCAAGACAATCCCCAGTAAAAAGAAATCCACAAAGGCAAAATGGTTGTCTGAGGAAACCTTAAAAATAGCTGAAAAAAAAAGAGAAGCTAAAGGCAAAGGAAAAAAGGAAAGATATATCCATTTGAATGCAGAGTTCCAAAGAATTGCAAGGAGAGAAAAGAAAGTCTTCCTCAGTGGTCAGTGCAAAGAAGTAGAGGAAAGCAATAGAATGGGAAAAACTAGAGATCTCTTCAAGAAAATTACAGATACCAAAGGAACATTTCATGCAAAGATGGGCTCAATAAAGGACAGAAATGGTATGGACCTAACAGAAGCAGAAGATATTAAGATGAGGTGGCAAGAATACATAGAACAGCTATACAGAAAAGATCTTCATGACTCAGATAACCATGATGGTGTGATCACTCACCTAGAGCCAGACATCCTGGAGTCCAAAGTCAGGTAGGCGTTAAGAAGCATCACTATGAACAAAGCTAGCAGAGGTGATGGAATTCCAGCTGAACTCTGTCAAGCCCTGAAAGATGATGCTGTGAAAGTGCTGCACTCAATATGTCAGCAAATTTGAAAAGCTCAGCAGTGGCCACCGGACTGGGAAAGGTCAGTTTTCATTCCAATCCCAAAGAAAGACAATGCCTAAACATGCTCAAACTACTACACAATTGCACTCATCTAACACACTAGCAAAGTAATGCTTACAATTCTCCAAGAGAGACTTCAACAGTACATGAATCATGAAATTCCAGATGTTCAAGCTGGATTTATAAAAGGCATAGGAACCAGAGATCAAATTGGCAACATCTGTTGGATCACTGATAAAGCAAGAGAGCTCCAGAAAAACATCTATGTCTACGTTAGTGACTCTGCCAACACCTTTGCCTGTGTGGATCACAACAGACTGTGGAAAATTCTTCAAGAGATAGGAATACCAGATCACCTTACCTGACTCGAGAAGTCTTTATGCAGGTCAAGAAGCAACAGTTAGAACTGGACATGGAACAGATCAGTTTCAAATCGGGAAAGGAGTACTTCAAGCCTGAATATTGTCACCCTGCTTATTTAACTTATATGCAGAGTACATCATGCAAAATGCCAGGCTGGATGAGGCACAAGATGGAATCAAAATTGCCAGGAGAAATATCAATAACCTCAGATGTGCAGATGACACCACCCTTATGGCAGAAAGTGAAGAAGAACTAAAGAGCCTCTTGATGAAAGTGAAAGAGGAGAGTAAAAAAGTTGGCTTCAAACTCAGCATTCAAGAAATGAAAATCATGGCAACCAGTCTCATCACTTCATGGGAAATAGATGGGGAAACAATTGAAACAGTGAGTCTTTATTTTGGGGGGCTCCAAAATCACTGCAGATGGTGACTGAAGCCCTGAAATTAAAAGATACTTGCTCCTTGGAAGAAAAGCTATGACCAACCTGGACAGAATATTAAAAAGGAGAGATGTTACTTTGCTGCCAAAGGTCCTTCTAGTCAAAGCTATGGTTTTTTTCCAGTAGTCATGTATGGATGTGAAATTTGCACCATAAAGGAAGCTGTGTGCCAAAGAATTGATGGTTTTGAACTGTGGTTTTGGAGAAGACTACTGAGAGTCCCTTTACTGCAAGGAGATCAAAGCAGTCAATCTTAAAGGAGATCAGTCCTGAATATTCATTGAAGACTGATGTTGAAGCTGAAACTCCAGTATTTTGTCCACCTGATGGGAAGAACTGACTCACTGGAAAAGACCCTGATGCTGGGAAAGATTGAAGGCATGAGAAGTAGGGGACGACAGAGGATGAGATGGTTGGATGGCATCACTGACTCTATGTCATCGAGTCGAGAGACTCACTTGACTTGAGTAAGCTTCTGGAGTTGGTTGTTGATAGGGAAGCCTGGTGTGCTGCAATCCATGGGGTCACGAAGAGTCGGACATGACTGAGCAACTGAACTGAACTCAAGATGACAAATTTGTTTTCTATATCTGTCATGCTGTTTTTCTGTTTTATATATACATTTTATTATCTTTGATTCCAAATATAAGTGATATCATACACTATTTTGATTATTTTTTATATGATGCTAAGTAAGGTTATGTACAGTGTAACATTCTAAAAGTCAACAAGTGTTGATACTCATGAATTGGCCTCTCTTGTGTGGGTTTCTGATAAACATCATTTCAGCTATGATTAACATAGCTAGAAATGTTATAAACAGCTGTGCAACTATTACAACTACCAATTAAATTGTAGCTCCAGATGTTCCATACTCAGAACTACAGCTTTACAAGGTGGTTGGTGCATGAAACTGATTACATCAAAGCTGTCAGTTTTGAGATATCTTGTGAGTGTTTCCAAGAGGTTACCATTAGTTCTCACATACTTACAATGTGAGATTCAATATAGCTGTCATCATAGCTCACATAACCCAGGAAAAAAGCAAAAGAAACATTTTAAAGGGATCTACCCTACACTGAGGCTTGCAAGGATTTTCAATAGAATGGGACATGGTTGGAAGCAGTCTTTCAAGTCACCAGATATGTTTCCTGCACATTGCACCTTCCTTCCTGGCCAGTTGCTATCATGATTTCAGAAAATAAGCAAATTGCTCATCAGAAAAAAGTTTGTCAGCATTCTGTTTTTATCTAAAAGGATATTCACCAGGATGTCCCTGGTGATCCAGGGGCTAAGCCTCCTAGCTCCCAATGAAGGAGTTCAGTCCCTGCTGGAGGAATGAGTTCCCACATGCCACAGCTAGAAGATCCTGTGTGCAGAAAGTAAGACCTGGCACAGCAAATAAATAAATAAAAATGAATATAAGAAAAGAACATTCACTTATGGAATCTGAGAGGATATAGACAACAATCTCACATATATCTTCCTTCAATGTCAGATGAGTGTGGGGTTGTTGACCAGAAATTTGTATGACCTAAGAAGAGAACCATATTAATTGGCAAAGTTTTGACCAATATTTTTGTAATATCAGTGGCTACACATTCTGACACCGATAGGTCCCAGAGTCCAGTCTCAAATTCAGAAAATTAATAAAGACATCCAGATAAGAAAGTGTGTGCTTGTTGGTGTTCACAGGGCACAGAGGGTTCTCTGGCTTATATACTGTAAATGATGATTCCTTGTGTAAACAGGAGTCAAGTAGGTATGGCATTTGTAAAGATCATTATTTTCCTGGATTCAGATTGCACAGTCACTAAGAATTGATATTTGCTATATAAAAACTATTTTTATGTTTGTTTTAATATTTATCTATTGGAAAAGCAAGAAGAATCCTCATCATGAATTTTGATAGTGTCAGAGTCTTGCTTGTTAACATCCACCCTGGGCTGTTCTGCTAAAGGCTTGCATCCCCTTCCCGCTCCTCCCACATTCTATGGTGTGAGAACTGGCCAGTAATTTAGGCTTCCTTCATTCTGGGCCTCATCTGTGCTCTGTGGTGGGGGTGGGTGTTGGAGATAATGGGGTGAGAGAGTAACTGAAATACAGTAGGTATTTATCCTGTGTTTGAAAAGGAGAAATGTGCTGCCCTTCTAGAGATAAGTAATATAAAGCTAGGAGTTGGGGTTTGTTAATAAAGGGACTTAGAAAAAAACAGTTTTCTTGTTTTCAGTTTTTTCTTATAACCCCAAGAAGGACATATTAAGCAGGTTTAAATATGTCTTTTGTTTCTACTTTACAGAGAAATCTGACATCCTGACATATCCTCTATGCTGTGCAAAAAATAATATCTGAACCATAAAAAAAAAAAAAAATTATGACTTCCTCCATACATCATTGTCCCTGTCCCACTGATGCCCATCTGGAATAAGCAATAACCTATTAAAGGGGCAGATTCATAGCAGATCGAGGCAGTGACCCGAAGTAAATTGAGAAATGACACACCGTGGAGCTGAGTCAATAGGGAAATAGACTTGCTGTCATGATTTCTCTATCCAGTGAAACCAGAGGAAGCTCTGCTTCTCCTTCTGCACCCTGGACCAACATCATCACTGGGACACAGACACAGCCCTGGGTGGAGGCTGTGAGGGATAGAAAAGCTGGGTGTTTCTAGAAATTAGAGCATTGTTTCTGTACAGGAGAAGGTTGCAATTTTATGCTATTTTCTATCTATATTCTTTTAGTAGTTAGTTAACTTAAAATGATCAATTTCTCCTCCTCCCCAAGATGGAATTCTTTATCTCACAGATCTATGCAGATAACTTTGGGGAAGAAAGAGGAGCTTGGAATGGATTAATACAATTTTGATGACTCCTTTTTTTGCTGCAAATGAAGTAATTTGTATTCTCCTAAGTTTTTGAGTCCCTTGGACTGCAAGGAGATCCAACCAGTCCATCCTAAAGGATATCAGTCCTGGGTGTTCATTGGAAGGACTGATGCTGAAGCTGAAACTCCAGTACTTTGGCCACCTCATGTGAAGAGTTGACTCATTGGAAAAGACCCTGATGCTGGGAGGGATTGTGGACAGGACGAGAAGGGGATGACAGAGGATGAGATGGCTGGATGGCATCACCAACTCGATGGGCATGAGTTTGAGTAAACTTTGGGAGCTGGTGGTGGACAGGGAGGCCTGGCATGCTGCAATTCATGGGGTCGCAAAGAGTCAGACACGACTGAGCGACTGAACTGAACTGAAGAGTTGACTATTCTGTCTTCCACATGCCCTATTGTCCTTATCTCTTTCCCTGGCCACAAATGCACATATTCAGTGCTTGCAGGGTAACTTAACCAAGAGTTTTCACCAGTTGCTTGAACTTAACTCATGTTCTTTCTCAGGAAAAACTTTTCTTCATCAAGATTTTCTTTTGTTGATAATTACTGTCTTACTTGTCACTTTCCCGGTGGCTCAGATAGTAAAGAATTCTGCCTGCAGTGCTGGAGACCTGGGTTTGATCCCTGGGTCAGGAAGACCCCCTGGAGAAGGGTAATGGCTCAGTTCAGGTCAGCCCCTCAGTTGTGTCTAACTCTTTGTGACCCCATGAACAGCAGCACACCAGGCCTCCCTGTCCATCACCAACTCCCGGAGTTTACTCAAACTCATGTCCATCGAGTCGCTGATGCCATCCAGCCATCTCATCCTCTGTCATCCCCTTCTCCTCCTGCCCTCAATCTTTCCCAGCATCAGGGTCTTTTCAAATAAGTCAGCTCTTCGCATCAGGTGGCCAAAGTATTTGGAGTTCACTTTCAACATCAGTCCTTCCAATGAACACCCAGGACTGATCTCCTTTAGGGTGGACTGGTTGGATCTCCTTGCAGTCCAAGGGACTCTCAAGAGTCTTCTCCCACACCACAGTTCAAAAGCATCAATTCTTTGGTGCTCAGGTTTCTTTATAGTCCAACTCTCACATCCATACATGACCACTGGAAAAACCATAGCCTTGACTAGACGGACCTTTGTTGGCAAAGTAATATCTCTGCTTTTTAATATGTTGTCTAGGTTGGTCATAGCTTTCCTTCCAAGGAGTATGTGTCTTTTAATTTCATGGCTGCAGTCACAATCTGCCATGATTTTGGAGCCCAGAAAAATAAAGTCAGCCACTGCTTCCACTGTTTCCCCATCTATTTGCCATGAAGTGATTGGACTGGATGTCATCATCTTAGTTTTCTGAATGTTGAGCTTTAATCCCACTTTTCCACTCTCCTCTTTCACTTTCATCAAGAGGCTCTTGATGATATCCAAGAGGATCCCCTGGAGAAGGGTAATGGCTACCCACTCCAATATTCTTGTCTAGAGAATTCCATGGACAGAGGAGCCTGATGGCTATAGTCTATGGCATCTCAAAGCATCAGACATGGCTGAGCAACTAACACATTCTCTTACTCACTTGGTGTTTAACTTCAGAACTATGGTAGAGTACTTTTTTTCTCCATTTCCATCAAAATCAAGTGTGAAATCAGTTTTGTATAATTCTGTAATGTTTCTGAACTCTCTGTTTATTTCAAGCCCATTGTTGGTACTAGAGTTTGGATCCTCATTATATCTCAACCAAATTTAATAAACTATTAATGCATTTCCCAGTCTTTAACCCTGCTCTCCACATTCCAGTTTAACCTATACCTGCTTCTGGACTGGGCTCTAGGCAATTCTGGTCATGCCACTCTAATTCTCCTTCTTAGAAGTCTTTAGTGACATCCATTCCATATGATAGTCACATATTTCTGCAATATGGTCACAGGTCACAATCAACATTCTGCAACATTTGGATTCTCATTTAATCCTCAAAACAATAGTGTTAGGTGGGACTTTACAAAAGCACTTAAAGCCAAGAGAGATTATTGATCTTGATCAAGGTCACTCCAGTATGTAAGTAGCATAATTGAGACTTGACTCTCTCCTCCCAGGTTCATTGCTGTTTGCATAACCATCTTGGTAACTTTATTTCCTGCTACTCCTCTAACATTTGGACCATGATGGGCTTTCAGTCTTCCTCAATCTTTAACAAGTTATCAGTTTTTTGTTGTTGCTTAAGATATCTAGTCTTTGTAAATTCATTTGTCCTCAAACCATCGTTGCTTACAAAAATTAAATCCAACCTTAAGGCCTATTTTGAAATTGTGATCTTCATAAAGCCTTTGCCATCGCTCATTACTTTGATCTTTCTTGCCATATTGTTTTGCCAAAACTTATTGAGACTTGTATTAAAGCTATTTGGCCCCTTGACTTAAACCATAATCTGCTTGTTGGCATGCAGTCTAAAGATTAGTTCATGTTTTACCAAGCCCAGGCTTGCACTGCTCACTGCATGCAGGCCAATATACAGAGAGACGAAGTGATGGGGCAAAGAATAGAGACTTTATTCAGAAAGTCAGCAGAAATAGATGGGCCTATCAGTAAAATGGGGTCAATTATTGGTGCTTATTCTATAGACTGGTGAGGATCAAGTGAAATTATATTGATAAGCCTTTTAGAATTATCTGTCTCAAAGTAAGCACTTAATAATTTACCTTATTATTGTGGTTATTACCTTCTTAAGTTTTGCATTATATGCTTCTTCAACACATAGATGCAGATACGATGTAAATAAAAATTGCATAATTAGATCCTTTATCTTGATTTCTCTACAGCAAATTATTTTATTCCAATATTCTCAAAACAATCACTGCCTGCCTTTCGGATCAGCTCCCTTTTCTGTGACACAACTATAATTGAGTTTTATGATGCTGATGGAGATATAAAAGCACATGTCATTTTTTTGCATATGATACCAAGGTAGAAAGAGTTACCAGTACGATAGAAAAATCAATCAAGGTTCAAATTTTTCATTAAATAAGAATGCTGATCAGAATCTAATAAAGTTTTTATAAGGTAATTCAAATCTTACAATTTTTATTCTGTAAAATTTTATTCAATTTCTATCCCAAATTATATAAACATTTCTTTTTTCTTGGGAATGGTTTTGATCACTGCCTCCTGTACCATATCATGAACCTCCATCCATAGTTCTTCAGGCATTCTCTCTATCAGATTTAATCCTTTGAATCTATTCATCAACTTCACTGTATAATTGTAAGAGGTTTGATTTAGGTCATACCTGAATGGTCCACTGGTTTTTTCTACCTTCTTCAGTTCAAGTCTGAATTTTGCAACAAGGAGTTCATGATCTGCATCACAGTCAGTTCCCAGTCTTGTCTTTGCTGACTCTGTAGAATTTCTCCATCTTCAATTACAAAGAACATAATCAATCTGATTTCAGTATTGGCCATCTGATGATGCCCATGTGTAGAGTCATCTCTTGTGTTGTTGGAAGAGGGTGTTTGATATTACCAGTGTGTTCTCTTGGCAAAACTCTATTAGCCTTTTCCCTGCTTCATTCTGTACTCCAAGGCCAAATTTGCCTTTTATTCCAGGTAGTTCTTGGCTTCCTACTTCTGCATTCCAGTTCCCTATAATGAAAAGGACATTTTTGGGGGTATTAGTTATAAAAGGTCTTGGAGGTCATCATAGAACCATTCAACTTCAGTTTCTTCAGCATTAGTGGTCAGTGCATAGACTTGGATTACTGTGATATTGAATGGTTTGCCTTGGAAACGAACATAGATTATTCTGTCATTTTTGAGATTGCAATAAAGTACTGCATTTCAGATTCTTTTGTTGACTATGAGGGCTACTTCATTTCCTCTAGGAGATTCTTGTCTACAGTAGCAGATACAAGAAAAGAAATGAAAAAAGGCAAAATGATTGTCTGAGGAGAATAGCAGAGAAAAGAAGAGAAGTGGAAGGTAAAGGAGAAAAGGAAAGATATACACATGTTATTACAGAGTTCCAAAGAATAACAAGGAGAGATAAGAAAGCCGTCTTCAATGGTCAATGCAAAGAAATAGAGGAAAACGATAGAATGGGAAAGACTAGAGAGCTCTTCAAGAAAATTAAAGATACCAAGGGAATATTTCTTGCAAAAACATACTCAATAAAGGACAGAAATGGTATGGACCTAACAGAAGCAGAAGATATTAAGAAGAGGTGGCAAGAATACACAGAACTATACAAAAAAAAGATTTTCAAGACCCAGATAACCATGATGCTGTGATCACTCACCTAGAGCCAGATATCCTGGAGTCCAAAGTCAGGTGGACGTTAGGGAGTATCAATATGAACAAAGCTATTGGACGTGATGGAATTCCAGCTGATCTCTGTCAAGCCCTAAAAGATGATGCTGCGCAAGTGCTGCACTCAATATGCTGGAAAATTTGGAAAACTTAGTAGTGGTCATAGGACTGGGAAATGTCAGTTTTCATTCCAATCCCAAAGAAAGGCAATGCCAAAGAATTTTCAAACGACTGCACAATTGCACTTATCTTACACACTAGCAAAGTAATGCTTACAATTCTCCAAGAGAGGCTTCAATGGTACATGAACTGTGAAATTTCAGGTGTTCAAGTTGGATTTAGAAGATGCACAGGAAACAGAGATTAAATTGTGAACATATGTTGGATCATCAAAAAAGAAAGAAAGTTCTATAAAAAATCTCTACTTCTGATTTATTGACTATGCCAAAGACTTTGATGGTATTCATCACAACAAACTGTGTAAAATTCTTCAAGAGATGGGAGTACCAGAGCATCTTACCTGCCTCCTGAGAAATGTGTATTCAGGTCAAGAAGCAACAGTTAGGACTGGACATGGAACAATGGACTGGTTTCAAATTGGGAAGGGAAGGAGTATTTCAAGACTGTATATTGTCACCCTGCTCATTTAACTTCTATGCAGAGTACATCATGCAAAATAATGAAACACAAGCTATAATGAAGATTGCTGGGAGAAATATCTATAACCTCAGATATGCAGATGACACCACTCTTATGATAGAGAGGAAAGAGGGACTAAAGAGCCCCTTGATGAGAGTGAAAGAGGAGAGTGAAAAATTTGACTTAAGACTCAGCATTCAAGAAACGAAGATCATAGCATCCAGTCCCATCACTTATGGCAAAGAGATGGGGAAACAATGGAAACGGTGCCAGACATTATTTTCTTGGGCTCTGAAATCACTGCAGATGGTTAGTGCAGCCATGAATTAAAAGACACTTGCTCCTTGGAAGAAATGCTGTGACCAACCTAGACAACATATTAAAAAGCAGAAGGCCCTTCTGGTCAAAGCTATGGTTTTTCCACTAGTCATGTATGAACGTGAAAATTCAACCATAAAGAAAGCTGAGCACTGAAGAACTGATGCTTTTGAACTATGGTTTTTGAGAAGACTATCAAAAGTCTCTTGAACTGCAAGGAGATCAAGCCAGTCTATTCTAAAGAAGTCAGTCCTGATTATTCATTGGAAGGACTGATGCTGAAGCTGAAGCTCCCATATTTTGGCCACCTGATGTGAAGAACTGACTCATTCTGGAAAAGACCTTGATGCTGGGAAAGATTGAAGGCAGGACGAGAAGGGGACAACAGAGGATGAGATGGTTGGATAGCATCACGGACTCGATGGACATGAGTTTGAGCAAGCTTCAGGAGTTTGTGATGGACAGGGAAGCCTGGCATGCTATAGTCCATAGGTTTGTAAAGAGTCAAACACAACTGAGCAACTGAACTGACCTCAGTTTTCTCATCTGTAAAATAGTAATTTCAAGACTATAGTCAGATGCTCTTTATTAGTATCTGAAGAAGTTTTGGCTCTAGAGAAAGGGTGGAAAAATCAGCAAGATGTAGAGATAAGGTCCTGGCTTTGAATTAGACATGAATCACATGCTAGTTACATCTCTACTGGCTTTGAATAAATTTTTCAACCTAAATCTCTTTCCATATGTATAATTATCTCATTTTCACTAAGGGCTAAATAAATGATATTATATGTGAAATACCAAATGTGGTGATTGGCACATAGAAATAACTAGAACTTCTAAATATAATTTTAATGTTACCATCAAGGTATAAAAAATGAGAAACAAACAAATGTTTGCATTAATGTTTTTAGAGTAGAGAAAATGGACTTGACCCTTTTGGTCATAGGACGCATGATATATTTGGTACCAAGGAAGGAAGTGTTGACTTTTCCTGCTAAATGGATGGGGAGGGAAGTGGGAGGGTGGATCAGGATGGGGAGCATATGTACACCCAAGGTGTATGGCAAAAACCACTACAATATTGTAAAGTGATTAACCTCCAATTAAAATAAATAAATTAATTAAAAAGAATGGAAGCTGTGAAGAAAAAACAAGATAATTTAACTCCATTTGGGCAACATAAATCTGGGAACAGCATATAATGGTTCAGCTTTTCAATGTTTGACGCAAAAGCCATTCATTCAGACTGGAAATGTCTGGTTATTTCACCCAGAACTCACTGTTACGATCATACCATTCCAATTAGTCATCTTTGGAGAGGAAATCTCACCAGATGATACAGTTAGACCCAATTTATACAAGTACCACACACTTGGAATGTATTAAAAATGACATTTCCACTTATTTTACAGCATAAATATTTGTCTTCTGGCATTTCTCAAATGTGAGCATTTGAAGGAGGTGTTGAAACAACTTTTCAGGATGGAAGGTTAATGATAAAGAAATGACACAGGTTACACAGTGTAAGAAAGCCACGTTTTAACAATTATTTTTTGACATCTCAAACAGCGACTTGCCCCTTACTGCAGTCATTTCCAAATACCAATCTTTCTACCTGAATGAGGCAGAAAGAAAGAAATCAAAGTCTACAGTATCTTGACTAATCTTTAAAGGTATGTAATTACTGCTACCAAACATAGAATACCCATTCAACAAAAGCGAGTTCAGTCAAAAGGTCCAGGAAGTATCTATTCAGGGCGAGGTTTTAGGGAAACCATGTTGAACTAGACACATGGCTATAGTGACTTCCTGTTTAATTGCAATTTCTCACACTAAGATGTGCTAATTAACAAGATAAAGGTAATAAAGAACTTAAAGTTACACAGGAGAGGAATATTAAAGGAGTATCCGTGGTTAGATTTGGTTTCCCATATGTGTTCCCAGTGCATGCTGATGATCTACTTCTAACACCTGCCAAATAGAATTTTAGAGGTTTCTCAAGCCCACCCTATCTGTCCACAGTCAGGTTGGAGAAATGATCCCTCAGGAAATGTTCTCAGTCAAAGAGGGAGAAAACATGGAAAATGGGTAGCCCAGTTAATTTGCTTTGTGTGTGTGTGTGCGCGTGCACACATTTCATTTTATTGTAACAAAGCAACTTGTACACTTTTAATGTTTAAAACAGAGCATCATCTTTCTTTTCCAGTGAAACAAGAAGAAAAATTTAGAAATAAACAGGATCAAAATTACAGTAGAGAATGTCAACTGCAAATAAGATCCTACAGGCTCTGCTGATTCTCCCATTGAGTGGCAGGGCTCAAGTCATCATTAGGAAAGAATTTTATTTTAAAAGTATCATCTTAAACTGCAGGGATGTCCGTTAAACACCACAATCAAACATGCCAAACGAGAAGCCATGTTGTCAAAATGCCCACTTAACCCACTCAAACCGACCATTTGCTGACCTTCTATAACCCCAGTTTTGTTTTTTGTTTTTTCTCTTTTTAAACAGGAGAAAGTAGACAGATACATGTTGGTAAATGCTAACTGTCCAGATTCACATAGAGACACAGTATCTTAAGACACAGATAACACCGTGTCTTAACTCTGAGCCCAATATATAGAGAAAGGAGGGAAAAGGCTAGAATTTCATGCATCGGGCCTAACACCCTCCGGTCTCGAGCAGAGCTAAAGGAGCAGGAGGTTTCTCTCTTTTTTTCCCCCCAAGAGCATGGTGGTGTTGATCCCATAAACTTCTGTTGAGAGAGGAAGGGATAAAAATGAATTTGGAAAAGGAAGGGGTAGAGATTCTTTTCCCACTGAATTCTGCTGAAGATATTTCCCCCCAAAATAAGTTGTGAACCATGGTATAAAGGAGAAAAGAGACCTCAAAAACATGGCAACTGAGCACAAGAGAAGGGGGGGGGGTGGAAAAACAAAAGACTGCAATTTGCTCCCAGGGACTGGAGAGAATTTTAAAAGGTTGGAATCCATCAATGTTCCATCAGTCATCTGCTTCACCTTTCCTCATCCTCATCCCCTTCTTCATCAATATCTTCCAATCCCTCTTCCTCTTCATTGTCATCATCTTCTTCTCCTTCCTCTTCCTCATTATCCATGTCAGGAACCAAGCAGTACTGTAACGGATTTGGCCAAATATCATCTTTGATGACCTCTCTTAACTCATGTGCAGCTGCATCAGAATGATCAGAAAACCAGGTGAAGAAGCTTTCTGGTTCCTCATGCTGTCTCTTCCTGCTGGCTTGATTCTGTGTTTGACTTGATTGTTTCATCAAATCCTTTCCAAGTTTCCATTTGATTTCAGTGGACTTTGAAGATAGATCACCACTTTTATTCAGATGAGATCCTTTGGAGACAAGTTTATTTTTGAAGTAAGGGTTTTCATCAAAATAAAAATCTATTCTGTAACCTGATTTAATGTCTTCAAATTCTGTCACTTCAACTCTTGTCAAATAATGCAGCACCTCTTCATCCTCCTCCCCAAGCAGTGCAGACACTTGTGGATGTTTAACATATGTTGTTACCCCCAAATTTCGGACTTTGACAGTCAATTTTGACCTCTTCTGAAAAAATGGTTGGCAGAGTTTGTTATATTTCTGTTCTACTTTTAAAATCTCTTCACTGGCTTGTTCATTAAGTCTTTGTATTTCATTTTGTACTTTATCAATATGTTTGATTGCTTCTTGCTGTTCTTTTACTTCCTTTGGCAAGTTTGAAGAAGCAGATGCCTCATCTGGCCTGGAGGCAAGAGTCAGCCTCACTGTTTGCAGTTTCTTAGCTTGGAGTGGAAGTGAAAACTGGTGTTTGGGGGCCATGCTGGGAAAAAAGCCAAGAGCCCTCCCAGGGGAAGAGAAAGTTACTGCAAGCTCAGAGAACTCTAATTTGCTTTTTATATGGGACTGTTCTCAGATGTACTCTATGTTATATCCCAAAAGTTCCCAGTGGAATTGAGTTCCCACTGCCTATAGTGGTAACATGTTCACTAAGATACTGTTTCACCTTTCTTTCCTTCTGTTTCACCCACTTTTCTACCATTTCTTTTGAGATTATCTCCAACATAAACCTCTTGAAATCATGTTCTTGTCTAGAGTCTACATTATGGAAGACTAAACTAAGCCTTCTTAGGGAAAAGAGCAAGTAGATTATTCCAAAGAGAGTGAAAAGCATGCCTAGAAGCCTAGACATAAAAGAATGCACAGCATGGTTGAGAAACTTGCAGTACATCTTGATTGTTGAATACTAAGGAAGAGTAGCTAGAGTTGAAGCCAGAGTGGTAAAGTAGGACAGTACCTGAAAATTCTAAATTGTGTGAAGTTTGGGCTTCATATTAAAAGAATCAGGAGATGTCTAGGAGGAGGAGTTGCACTGGAAATTTGGAGGAGGATGAGACTATGAGAGAATTAGTAATTGGAGTTGACAGTGATTGACAGGGCATCATGGAGAGCAGAATCCAACATAACATATGGGATTTTAAGTCAGATGTAGGATAGATTACCATATTATACAAATCTGGGGGGGGGACACCTTTAAGTTGAATTTTATACTAACTGTCCTCCCTTGCTTACTGCAAAATGAATAATGGCCTCTGGAGTTCTTCATTGGCCATGCTATGTAAGGTTGAGCTAAAGAATATACGATCAGCTTAGGGAGGCCAGAGATGAGTTAATTTTTATATGTGCTGAATGTAAGATTCCTGTGGAGATTTTAGTAGCTGAATTGATCTGCTACTCAGGAGACAGGCTTCAGCTGAAGACCAAGATTCATAAATAATCAGCAAATGTATTGAGGGCATATGGGTAGTAAGATCAGGGGGACTTAGAGGAGAATTCTGAGGAACCTGACATTTAAGATTTTTTAAAACACTGAAATTTTCAAAAGAAAATGCAAAATATAGTAAGAAGGAATATCCAACATGTAGAAGAAAACCCAGCATGTGACTGCACTGAAATAAAAAGAATGGAATGCTATAGGAGGTACAAATGATCAGCAATGTCAAATACTGCCTAAAGTCAGGAAAGATACAGACAGAAATACCTGTTCAATTGGGTAAATGGCTCAGCAAGAACATTTTGCCAAACATTTGACATGGCTGCCAGATCGCTGAGACTTGAGTGCTGAGACAGAGATAAAAAAGTAAATGTAACTTGTATTCAGTCTTCTCAGGAAGTTTGGCTTAACTAATAATACTTAGAATTATAACATCCGAGACTTATTAAGTAGCTTATCTTCCAGGCATTTACAAATGCTATTATATATATACATATACATTCAGTCTATCTTATGTGGTATTATAGAGGAGGAAATCACAGTCAGTTAAATGAGTTGCTAAAAACATTACATTAATTGTAACTAACTAATAAGTGGCAGATCTGGGATACACACAGAGATAATCTGTCTCTAGAGTCTCTCTATGAGCAAGAGGAAAGAAATAATATAGTATCACCAACTCAAGGGGCATGAATTGAGCAAACTCTGGGAGATAGCAAAGGACAGAGAAGCTTGGCATGGTACAGTCCATGGGGTCTCAAATAGCTGGACACAACTCAAGACTGAACAAAAACAGCAAAGAGGGACCTGGGATTAAAAGGGACTTCTGAGAAGAGAGGCTTGAATATATTTAGATTCTAACAAAAAAAGCCAATAGAGGGAGAGACAGAGATAGTGAGAATACATTTCACAAACTTGGGCAGAAGGGACACATTTCCTTGTTGCAGGAGAGATGGGCAGGATGAGTGCTATTATTGGTCTGTTTGGTGGTAGGAATTGAAAAACTTATCAGTTGATGACTGCCATTCAAAGAAGGAAGTTGATTAAGAATGAGATAGTGAGTGAAAGAGTCAGTTATAAGAAGAAAGTGAATATATTTGACATAGTTTCTGTGGTAAATGGGAAAGGAACAAAACATAAGAAACACTGCTGTGATGTGGTAAATTGAAGTCTCATGGGAAGCTATGAATCATAAATTTCAGTGTCACTAATCTGAGTAAGGTGCTATTTCTGTCCAACGCTTAGCAGCCTTCAACAGAGAAGATGAATAGATGAAAGCCAAGTGTCATGTTTTGTTTTGTTTTGTTTTGGTACAGTAGGATGCAAGGAGTCAAGTAAATGTGATTGCTGAGGGTTTTGGCAAGAAAGTTGTTGAAATGGAATCTGATGCACAGTAATAGAAATTAACTCAGAAGGAAATGATAGGGAGACAGTTGATATAAATATGTACACATTAGAGGTCCTACAGAAGTCAAATGACTGAAGATCTGGGAGCAACTGAGTAAAAGAATAAAGTCTATTTTGAAGACATAGTTGTCTGAATTTATCATTGAAGAGGTAAAATAAATTTCAAGTGATGACAAAATCCAGAGGGTAACTATAAAAAAGAGTCATAGACCTGAAGAAGAATAAAAAGCCTTTGAAGAGAAACATATCAAAGAACTGAGGACATTTTATGTCACTAGATGGATGTTGATATCTTTAAAGATATTGATAACACAGGAGGTAAACCAGAAGTCTATAAACTAGGAGTTAAATCTTTCAATAAGTGAACATTTAAGACCAGGAAAACATTTATTGACTATTATAAGAAGGTGTTATGTGTAACAAAATGGCTCAAACATAAAAGGAACAGGAGATTTTATACTTTACAAAGATCCTGAGATAAATAAGGTGAAAGAGTAGCTTTAGGGCTTCTCTAATCCATGACCAAGTTCCTAGTTTCAGGTAAGTTCTTCCACTATTAAAAAAAAAAAAAGAAATCTGAGAAAACGATATGAAGCAACTGGTTTCAGACACTGAGCAATAGACAGTATAAATCTGTGATTCCAGACACAAGAAAAACACATGGGATTAGGCCTACAATTGCATTGATTTTTCTGCTTGGAGGAGCTTCTGAACCTCAGTGCAGGGAAGTGGAGCTTATATTAAGTAGAATATTTTGCTAAGCTAAGAAGACAGAGATGAGAATTTGGAGTTACTAAAAGATATCTAGCTTTCAGGCAGAAAGAAGGAAGCTGCACAGAGAAGGGGATCCAGAAATCTTCATAGGAATTGTCTTGATTATTCCATGAAATGTTAAGCAATTAATGTTCAGGATGATTCTCTATCTATAGATTTTGCAAATAATAGATAAGGGGGAGCTATGAGATGAACTAAGATTCTAAGTTGAACTGAGAGTCCAACTAAGACACTGGAGTTCCAAGAAACCTGAAAAATAAAACCAAAAAATGGAGTTGATGTGCTAATAAAATAATTCTCTAACAAATCAAAACAAGGCAACAAAATCTATATTATCAACAATATAGCATATGCAATGTGCATGAAATGATAAAATATTACTAGACATGTGAAGAAGCAAGGAGATATGATTCAAAACCAGGACAAAAAATTGATGGGAACATACAGCAAGGTGACAGAGATCTTGCAATTATGACAAAGACTTCAGGTATATCATAGATATGTTCTCAAATTTTACAGAAATATATGAACATAGTACAGAGATGAGAGGATATCAGTAAAGAATTGGAAATCCTTAACCTGAAAAATAAAAATCTAAAATGAAAAGTTTAGTGGGTGAGTTTAACAAGTGGAAAACCCAGGAAGTAAAGATTGTTAAGCTTCAAGAACTTGAAGACAGAATAATATTAATAGAAACTTTCCAAACTGAAGCATAGAAAGAGAAAAGATTGAAAAATCATTAGTGAATTATGAGACAGTATCAGGTAATATAATATATACACAGTACAATTGGGATTACAGATTACAGAATAAAAGAGAGAGGTTGGAACAGAAAGCTATTTTAGGAAATAATAGAATTTATTATTAATAATAATAATAGTAGAGAATTTTCCAATTATTACAAAAAATATCAGCTCTCAAAACTGTGAGTCTGATGGGACTAATTTTCTCTCTCCCCACGAGAACCAAAAAAGAAAAAGAGAAAAATTTGAAAGCAACTGAGCAAAAAAGATTATGAAGATTCCTGGGGGAGTGGTTTCTCATCAAAATATAAGCCATGAGACAATGGGCCATGGTTTTTTTCTTCAATGTTGAAATAAAAAAAAATCTAAGACTAGAATTTTAAACACAGGATTGTTATTGTTGAAAAATAGAAGTCAAATAAAGGCATTTTCAGATGAAAGTTATGAGAATTCATCACCAGCATACTTGTACCGTGTGTGTGTATGTGTGTGTTAGTTGCTCAGTCGTGTCCAAATCTTTGTAACCCCATGAACTGTAGTCCACCAGGCTCTTCTGTCCATGGAATTCTCCAGGCAAGAATACTGGAGTGGGTTCCCATTCCCTTCTCTGGGGATCTTCCCAACCCAGGGATCAAACCTGGGTCTCCAGAATTGCAGGCAGACTCTTTACCATTTGAACCACCAGGGAAGCCCAGCTGTACTGTAAGAAATGGTAAAGCGGGCCCTTGGTGTTGGTGAAACATGATTTGCACAAAGGAATGAAGAAAGGCAGACTGGTAAATACATAATAGATTATAAAAGACTTTTTTTTTTTTTTTACTTTTTAAATTACTTAAGTAAAGGATACTTATTTAAAGTGAAAATAATAATGTGTGGTTTGATTTAAAACACATGTGTAGGTTAAATGCATTTCAAAGTAGCACAAAAGATGGTGTGGGAGTATTAAATTTAATTATCAATATATTGCTGCAATATTCAAAAACTGTAATTGAAATGCCATTAGTTTGTAGTGGACAGTAATAATTCAAAATAACATATTGTCATCTTCAGAGCAAACAGGAAAAAAATGTAAGTCAGAGAGATAAAATGGAAACTGAAATAAAGGTATACAGTCAAAGAGAAGGCAGGAAAAGATGAAGCATGGAACAAAATGTAGAAATAGCTCAAACATAAAACAGTTGGCAAAACAGTAGTCTTATAGTCAACCACAAACTATTCATTGTAATTAGATGAAGCTGCCTAATTAAAACACAAAGATTATCAGATTGTATAACAAAGCAAGATCCAACTAATTACATGCTGTTTACAAAAGATGGTCATTACATACAATACCACAGATAATTTAAAAAGATAGGAAAATATCATAAAAATGCTAATCATAAACATAGTGTTTACTGATATTGAGAATATAGACTTCAAGCATGAAGTATTGTCAGAAGTAAACATAAGCATTTCATAGTGCTGAAAATTTATGCTGTCAATTCACCAGGAAAACAAAATAATTCTAAATGTGTATATATCTAAAAATACACCTTCACTATATATGAAGTAAAAACTAACATGAGTAAAGGGAGAAACATTAATAAATATATAGTTGGAAATGTTAGCACTCCCAATAAATTATAAAACAGATGAAAAAATCCAATAAGGATATAGACTATCAAACATTTTCAGCCAACTTAATTTTTTTAACATTTATAGAATACAATAATAACCAACAGCTGCAGAATACCAGTGTACATGAAGCAAAATAAGACCATATGTTGAACTAGACAAGGCAGCTTTGGCTTGAGAGGTTTCAGTCTAAGTGGCAAGCTTTATGGAGTGCCAAGTTTCACATACAACAAACAGTGTGAATGTGCTATTATTCTGGGAATACGTTGTTTTGTTGTGCTTTTTTGCTATAATACGAGGTTTCCAGATACCATTAGATGTATTAACATGAAGCAGAATAGGATGGGATTGGATCTGGGAAGAAGAAACTCAAAATAATACCATAGCAGAGGGTATAAATGATAATAAAATATCAGAGGAGATGCTGCTTTAAGCACTGACCAAGAATATCTGGGATGCAGCATATGGTAAAATATACTCCATAGCAGGCATTAGAAGCAAGGCTGACTTGGCCTTGCACTGTGGCCTTAAAACCCTGAGCACTTTCACCTCGCCAGAGGCCTGGAAAAGCCTAGAAAGAGGTCCTCTCTTCTTTCTCCTCTCTCTCTCTGCCTTCAGATGCCTGTGCAAAGTCCAGGCAGTGAATCATGGTGCATGCTGGTGGGCCACCCCTTTTGTGGGAGGGCAGCGCGGTGGGAGAGCATGCCTGCCCCCTGGGCGGTCTACTCTCCAAACCCTGGAGGGCAACATTGCAGGGTCTTCCCTTGCAGTGACAGCTTGAGAGCAGAGTATGAACTGTGACAGTTGGTGTCCTGGAGGACAGGCATTTAAAAAGTTCCTTCCCTTTTTGATGCAGTATTAGTTGAAACAAATGCAGCCACAACTATAAACAAAGGAGGCATTATGCTTCCAGAAAAATCAAAAGGGAAAGTATTGCAAGACCTCAGCACTTTGTGAATGGAGAACTTCCAGACATTCAAGCTGGGTTTAGAAAAGGCAAACCAACCAGACCTCAAATTGGCAGCATATGTTGGATCATGGAGAAAGCAAGGGAATTCCAGAAAGACATCTACTTCTGCTTCATTAACTACACTAAAGCCTTTGATTGTGTGGATCACAACAAACTATGAAAAATTCTTAAAGAGACAGAAGTACCAGAACACCTTAACCTGTCTTCTGAGAAACCTGCATGCAGGTCAGGAATCAACAGTTAGAACCAGACATGGAACAACAGACTGGTTTAAGATTGGAAAGGGAGTATGAAAAGCTGTATATTGTCATCCTGTTTCTTTAACTTTTATGCAGAGTACATTATGCGAAATGTCAGGATGGATAAATCAAAAGCTGGAATCAACATTGCCAGGAGAAATATTAACTTCAGATACACAGGTGATTCCACTTTAATGGCAGAAAATGAAGAGGAACTAAAGAGTCTCTTGATGAGGGTCAAAGAAGAGTAAAATGCTGGCTTGAAACTCATCATTCAAAAAACTAAGATCCTGGCACTTGGTCCCATCACTTCATGGCAAATAGAAGGGGATAAAATGGAAACAGTGACAAATTTTCTTCTCTTGGGTTCCAAAATAATTGCCAATGGTGACTGCAGCCATGAAATTAAAAGATGCTTAATTGATGCTTTTGAATTGTGGTGCTGGAGACTCTTTGGACTGCAAGGTGGTCAAAACAGTCAACTCAAAAGGAAATCAACCCTGAATATTCATTAGAAGCACTGTTGCTGAAACTGAAGCTCCAATACTTTTTTTTTGGCTACCTGATGCAGAGAGCTGACTCACTGGAAAAGACTCTGACTCAAAGTGTGAAAGCAAAAAGAGAAGGGGTTGAGTCGGTTGGAGAGCATCACTAATTCAGTGGACGTGAATGTGAGCAAACTTTAGGAGATGGTGGAGGACAGAGGAGCCTGGTGCACTGCAGCCCATGTTGCAATCAGACACGACTTAGCTCCTGAACAAAAACAACAAATGATATCCAAATGACATTCAGTGTCTCTAAAATTTGGTTTCACTGTGCTCATATAAACATTTCAAAGTAAAAAATATAAGAATGAAAAAAAAAAAAGCCCAGACTCAGAAGCATCAGGTGACCACGGCCCCTCCCACGTCACTGGATGATCTCATCTTGGTGCTGAAGTTTTGCAGCATTCTCTGATTTTCATCAGCCCTATGGCAACCCCTAGATATACCTCAAAGCTCAAACTTTCTTTCTGATGCCGGAATCTTTGTTCTGATGCCTGTTTGTTTTCAAAATTATTGTACACATCAAGCTTTTGTGAATATATTGCATATAATGTTGCTTGTTTTCAACACTATGTCAATCTTAACCCAGTCCTGGGAGATTAGCCCACATTCTCACTAGAGTGAGAATGAATGGCTTCCAAATAAATAAATAAATAAATAAATTTATGTTGTTGCTGGGAGTGTTGACTTCTTGGGTCAGAATATTTTTTTACTTCCTACACATCAGGGCTGAGGAGTAGTGTATATCATTCAGTAATATAAAAAAAAAATTATAAATACCTCCCAATTCAAGATGGTATCTTGAATGTACAAGCTTAATCTGTCTTCTTATTATCATTAGGAAGAAAATGCCAAAATTGAAATGTCAGAAAAAAGATAGTTGGGAAAGAATAATTTCATAACAGTGCTGAAACACAGGGAAGGGAAGGGAAGACAGGAAATTTTGAAACAAACCTGAAAAATAGAGGGCAGTTTTGATCTGACTAAAGCAATACCAATCATAATGATAATAATATATTTTAACATTAATAGATGCTAACACTAATGTAGCAGACACTATATGTCAAGAAACGTTCTAAATCCCTGTTATACATTAATATGAAACTAGTAACAACTTCATGAAGTAAGAAAAATTTCCTCGTTTTAAAGTTGAAACAAAGGCACAGAGAGGTTATACTACTTTAGAAAGAGCAATAATAGAGATCAAGGAGCAGGTTATAGTTCAGTGATGTTTGACTTTTTCTTTTCCTTATCACTGACAGTTAGTCTGTCCGGAAGTCCTGTTTGTTGTATCCAAATAATATATCTAAGCCTGCTCTATTTCTTGCCCTGCGCAATGCCTCTCTTCTTGACTTGCATTGCTTGAATAAGCTAATGGAAGGGCACCCTACGTTATCTGCCTGCTTCATTCTTATTCTCCTAAAACTCAACCTCCATGAAGCAACAAAGATATATTTTTAAAAACAGAATTCAGGTTATAATGTACTCCCTCTCCCTTTAAAAAATCCCCTGATAGCTTCTTCTTGCAGTTAGAGTAAAATCAGCTCATTATCGTAGCTTGATGGATCTTCTGACTGTGCGCTTGTGTTTCATAAGCCTTTGACGCTTTCAAGGGCATGCCAGTGTTTGTGACTTTGTAGGGACTTGCATCTGCCGTGCCCTAGTTACGAAAAAGGGTCTCTCCTCAACTATTTGCGTAGCTGATTCCATCCTATTTTTCGGATCTCAATTCAAAGTTTACCTCCTCTTCTGACAACCCTATCTAGAGTATGCTCTCCTGATGTCTTTATCACAATCTCCGATTGGTAATATAATTAATAAAAATCTGTTAATATTTTGTTTTCTTGATTCTAATCTGTTTCCTCTACAATAATTTAATCTCTCCAGGGACAAGGACTTGATCTCATTTTCTCTCTCTACCACCATTTGCACAATATTGTGTGTTTAGTGAATATACAATAAATATTTATTAAATGGAAAAATACATTCAAAGAGGGGAGAAATACTCTCCCCAGAAATGTTCTGGAGAAATTAACATATTAAAAAGGGCCATCTCTCATACTATGGTGGGAAGCTTTGTAATTAGAAGTAATTCTGGTAAAGTGACATTCATTAGCAGGTAATATAAGGTGTTTTGCAAAGTAATTCAGTACTAGGAGGAGGGAAAAATCTCTCATAAAAAAGGCCAAGGAAATTAGTACATGGAAAAAAGATCAAAATAACTTTAATTAGAGGGGTAGAAATTTTTGCTGTAGAGCAGATGTGAATTTTCTGAAGGACATTTGTCTTCCTTTTGGCAAGACACCTGACTTTAGAAACTCTCAGAGACTGGCCACAGAGCTGTGTGAAGCTTCTCCCCCAAGGTCCCTAGTAATGAGCTCCATCCTTTGCGGCACAACCTAATGTGTGTGCTTATGTGTGTGAGAGGATAGTTGTGTGAGTCACAAACAGGAAGAGTGCATTCACTATTTTCCATTACAATGCACAGCGCCCTCCTCCATGTAGAACGCCTTGTTCTCCTAGAACTAGATGAGAGAAAGTCATTGGTATTCATGACAGTCAGTGGACCCTTTGATCTGTGAAGTCTTCAAGAATCAGCAAGAGATTAGGTGAGGAGTAAAAAAAAAAAAAAAAACCCAGAAAGTAAAGAGAAAGGAGGAGTTGAAAAAACCAAGGTAGGAATGAATGGCAGATCTGAGCATGTCCCATGAGATGCCAGGTCAGAGGGATTTCCCAGAGGGGCGCCACCTGGGGGTTTCTACCCTGGTCTTAGGTACTGAGCCTTGTGCTGCCTTGGGCATGGAGCAGGCAGACCAGTCACAGGACCTGGTTCCTTCTTGTTCCAGCTCTCACACATCCCTTGTACTTTGAAATATGCATCAAGATCTCCAGAGAGGAGCTAATTAAACTTTTACAGACATCCAGACGGCATTCAGTCTGGAGAGAGGCAGCCGAGAAAGAGCCGGAATAGTTAAGGATTCGCTCCTGAGCCTTGAAAGAACCTCAACAAAGGCAACTGACCTCAGACAATGCTCAGCTTTAAAAGCAAGGTGATCGATCCCTTCTGCCCATGTATTTTCTTCCTCCAGCTATTAGTGACACACATGAGGAAATAAGGAGAAACATACTTTCATGAATTCAAGGACCACCTGTCACATAGCCAGTGAACAGTGCCCCACCCTTTCCTGGGTATATAGAATATAAGTTCTGCTCTGAGATTAAGGCAATGAGAGTATCCTAAATAAATAAAAAATTCTCTCTGGAAGAGTCTGTCGCATTATAGTTACAGACTAAGCAAAAATAAAACAGCCACCAGGGAAGCTAAATAAAACAAGCAAATACCAAAATACATATTAGAATCTGACAAAGTTAACTCTGCTGAGTAAATACCTTAAAGTATTTTACCCCTGAATTTGCTGTTTAGTTGCTGAGTCGTGTCTGATTCGTTTGCAACCCCATGGACTGTAGCCCACCATGGGATTTCCCAGGTAAGAATACAGGAATGGGTTGCCATTTCCTTCTCCAGGGGATCTTCCTGACCCAGGAACTGAACCTGCGTCTGCTGCATTGGCAGGCAGATCCTTTACAACTGAGCCACCGGGGAAGCCCTGTCGCCTTTGTGCGTGCGTACTCTGTCGCTTCTGTCATGTCTGACTCTTTGTGACCCTATTCACTTTAGCCTATCAGATTCCTCTGTCCATGGGATTTTCTGGCAAGAGCTAGAGTGGGTTCCCATGACCTCCTCCAGGGGATCTTCCCAACCCAGGGATCAAACCTGTGTCTCCTGTAGCTCCTTCATTGCAGGCAGATTCTATACCACTGAGCCCAAGTCACCTTTAGGACTGAATTATTTCTCTCCAGTTTTTAGACCTTGTTTCCTTTGACAACTTGGTACGGCATTTCCTACAATTCTGCCTGAGCCATGGCTCAATCCACAGATCGAAATATAGAAGCGTTTCTAAAGGTGTAATTGACACTTGAGATTACAAATTATTCATTGTGAAACTTCACAGCATCTTATTTGAACCATGATGTGGAATTGTTCTGTTCAGGAAAAACAGATCTTTGGACATATATCAAAAAGTATTGCTTGAGAAAAAAAAAAAAAAAAACAACATAGCTTTTAAAGTTGTATCCAAAATAGAAAGTTCCAAAACTGATGAGGGAAAGAAACTGACAGCAAAGAATCTGCCTGCCAATACAGGAGACATGGGTTCTATCCCTGAGTTGAGATGATCTCCTGGAGAAGAAACTGGCAGTCCACTACAGTATTCTTGCCTGGGAAATCTCATGGACAGAGGATCCTGACGGGTTACAGTTTATGGGGTTGCAAAGAATCAGACCCGAATTGGCACCTAAACAACAACCCAACAAATTGACAATAAAATTGAACTCCGTGTTTCCTATTTACTCTCCACCAGTGCTGCTTAAAAGGAGAACTGCCTACCTGAATACGTCTGGGTCATTTACAAACAGTTTACAACACTCCAATTTAAGGAGGCCTGCTGTGGAAACCAGTGTTACAACTGTCAAGGCAACACAGACCTATGATAATGAACCTGACACTTCATTTATAAATACGATCAGAGAAATTCAGGACTGTGATACAACTTAGAGAAAACAACTTGAATGAACAAAAGAAGAGAAAAGAAATATTAAAGAATATTTCTTAGCATCACCTTTAAAAGTGTGTGTGTACATATATATGGACTTTAGAAAGATGGTAACGATAACCCTATATGCAAAACAGAAAAAGAGACTCAGATGTATAGAACAGACTAGTGGACTCTGGGAGAAGGCGAGGGTGGGATGTTTCAAGAGAACAGCATTGAAACATATATATTATCTAGGGTGAAACAGATCACCAGCCCCGGTTGGGGACATGAGACAAGTGCTCGGGCCTGGTGCACTGGGAAGACCCAGAGGGATCGGGTGGAGAGGGAGGTGGGAGGGGGGACTGGGATGGGGAATACATGTAAATCCATGGCTAATTCATTTCAAGGTATAACAAAAACTACTGTAATGATGTAAAGTAATTAGCCTCCAACTAATAAAAAAAAAAAAAAGTGTGTGTGTGTTAGTCACTTAGTCATGTCTGACTCTTCGTGTCCCCATAAACTATAGCCCTGCCAGCTTCCTCTGTCCATGGGATTCGCCAGGCAAGAATACTGCAGTGGGTTGCCATTCCCTTCTCCAGGGGATCTTCCCGACCCAAAGGTCAAACCCAGCTCTCCTACATTGAAGGCAGATTCTTTACCATCTGAGCCAGCAGGGAAGCCCTAAAAGTAAATATCTTAATTACAAATCATCTTTACTATTTTGAGTAGTAACCATGAGGATTAACTTAGAAATGGACAACTGATTCAAGCCAGGCCAGGGGAAAAACCCTCTTGACACTTTTCCTGGAACTATTGGGAAAAAAATGTCAATTATGCATTAACAAGTTGTAAGGTTATGCCAGAATCTGAAAAAAATAAAGATTAAAAAAACTAGCCTGTGAACGAGGAAAAAGCAGGAGAAAGTGAAGTCTAGCAATGGGGAGAGAGAGCGGGAGCATCTTGATGTCCTGGTTGGAACAGATGAGTATAATGCTTCTGAGCAACAGGGCTGCACCCCTGGGGATTTTCCCACTTTTATTACAGGTGGCAATGGCACTTGAAAACTAGTTTTAATCAGTTTTCTGCAATTAAAAAAAGAAATTAAAAAAAGACTTTAGTGTCCAAACATCCCTTACTGCAGAGGCTGTTCCCAATCATCCTTGATAATCAAACTTCCTTACTCCCATGTCTCTTCATGCCCCTTAATCTGTGATGTTTCTTGGTAGAAGGAATCTCCACTGGATGGATTCTGATTGTTATTGACTGTGTTCACTCACTAGAATGTGAGCCCCATAAGGGAGCTAATCACATCTGCTCTGTCCCCGCTGTGTCCCTCATGCCTACAGCAGTGCTTTTAGTTCATGCAAGGAGTATGAAGAATACCTATTGAATGAACTATCTATTTGGTTTACACAACTGTCTTATTCTCTAAGAATCACAGTACAGATTTTATAGGACAAAAAGCAGATTTTAGAAAAGTCTCATAATTGTGCAAGGCTACACATTAGCTCATTGTACTTTTAAAATTAAAATCTAGATTTGCAGATGCCAAGTGTAACATATTTCCATTATTCCATACCCATGCAATGTGGACAAAATAGACTTCTGAGTTGAGACAAAATTATGAATTAAAGAAATGAGTTTCTTGAGTGAAAAGATTTCTAATGTTGAAGTCTTCATGCAATTTTGCTTTAGATTCAATTACATTTTAGCTGAAGATAAAAATTATTTCTGAATGAGTGATGACCCAGCTCCACTCTTTCTATGTTGCTCCACAACCTGCATTGGTGCCCTTACATCTATAGGCCTTACCAAGCCTCCCAAATCAAAAAGAAATAGATTAATTTAAATTGCTTTTATTGGTGATGAATGAGTGCAGAATAAGGTTATATGGCTTTTAAATCAGCACTAAAAGTTGAAAATGAAGTGTGAAATGAAAAATAGGAGGAGACAGAAAATAACCTGTATTACAAGGTTAAGCCTGACTGCTTGTGCTATTATTTGAGCCAGTGGCTGCGTGCCTCATTGTTAGGCAACCCATAAGCTGGTGCTTGGCCCTCCAGATTACACTTTTAAATAAACAAAAATAGAATTTATATTTTGAAAATACAGGATTATTTTCTCACTTTTTCCTGAACTCTGGCAGAATTTTAAATTTTACCTTAACATACTTCTCCCACCTCAAATATTAATTACCATCACTTTTTAACTGTCAAAAAAGAGTATTCATATTTCATCTTACCATCTAAATTCTGTGTGCTTGTTATTTCCATGAGCAACGATATCTATTAAGCATACAATGCAGCATATGTCATTTTCAAAAGATTTGAAAGCCATTGATCTGGTCGCATTTCCTCAACTGAAACGTGAGGACAAGTGTGTGTGCGCTCAGTCTTGTGTGACTGTTTGCGACTCCATGGACTGTAACCCGCCAGGCTCCTCTGTCCATGGAATTTTCAAGACAAGAATACTGGAGTGGGTTGCCATTTCCTGCTCCAGGGCGTCTTCCTGACGCAGGGGTCTAACCCGTGTCTCTACTTCCCCCGCATGGGCAGGCGGGCTCTTTACCACTGAGCCGCCTGGGGAGCCCCAGCTGAGATGAGGACCATGAACACCAGGAACCATGGCCTGTCCCCAGTCACACATCTGGTTTGTGCATGTGGCTCTCCGCCTGTGCTCCCCAGCCTCAGGCGCAGTTGCATTCTTACCCAGTCACACTATATTCCTACTCTCTCACTTCTTGAGGTTGAAAGGAAATACTTGAGTCATGACCACTTGGTAAGGTTCAGAGAAATGAACACCCATTCATGTTCTCAAGAATATCTCTTATTGTTGAACTGAAAAGCACTCCCTTGAACTGAGAAAGAAAGTAGTAACCAGGCGCAATCTGAGAACCAAACACCTTCATCGACTCATCTTGTCTTTTAAAATAAAGTGAAAGTGATTTGAATCTGAATACCCCTTATGGTAGAAACTTGACATTACTCCAAATAACTCCAGGGACAAATGGAAGACTTCTTACCTCAAAAACTTATATTCTGATTATTTGGTTTGTGCTTCTACTACATTTTTGTTCTTTCTTAAGTCTCTCCTTTCAATGGATCACTGTTCTCTGGCTCAGCACACACCCCACCTGAACCCACTCTAGCAAGAAAGTGTCCTGGCCTCCTGCAGGGTGTGGAGCATCTCTCTCCCTCCGTCCTCCTCCTCTGTTTTTCACCAAACAGCTGTTCCAAGCCTCCCAAATCATTTGCAAAACTTAACCCAACATAAATCATCAATCCATTTCCCTGAACATTGTGCTATCAACCTTACATTAATATATTGTTTTCCTAGCAGATAGTTTTTCCATGGTCAATTTAAGAGTTGTTTTATCCCTTCTCCACATTAATAAATTTTTCAAAGTTCCATTTCTTCTGTCTGATTTTTGCGACCATCTTTCTATTTTGACCCTCCTGCACTTGAAAGAGTTCTCCTCCCACGAGATATTTATTTTGCAATTTGGATCAAGGATTTTACTTTCAAAGGATAAATCTTGATGAGTAGAGTTCCAGAGAATAGCACAGAGAGAGAAGAAAACCTTCCTCAGTGATCAACACAAAGAAATAGAGGAAAACAATACAATGGGGAAGACTAGAGGGCTCTTCAAGAATATTATAGATACTAAGGGAACATTTCATGCAAAGATGGGCACAATAAAGGACAGAAAGGGTATGGACCTAACCAAAGCAGAAGATATTAAGAAGAGGTGGCAAGAATACACAGAAGAACTATATGAAAAAGATCTTCATGACCCAGATAACCATGATGGTGTGAACACTCACCTAGAGTCAGATATCCTGGAATGCGAATCAGGTGGACCTTTGGAAGCCTTGTTACAAACAAAGAGAGTGGAGGTGATGGAATTCCAGTTGAGCTATTTCAAATCCTAAAAAATGATGCTGTGAAAGTGCTGCACTCAATATGCCAGCAAATTTGGAAAACTCAACAATGGCCACAGGACTGGAAAAGGTCAGTTTTCATTCCAATCCCAAAGAAAGGCAATGCCAAAGAATGCTCAAACTACTGCACCATTGCACTCATCTCACACACTAGTGAAGTAATGCTCAAAATTCTCCAAGCCAGGCTTCAATAATATGTGAACTATGAACTTCCAGACATTCAAGCTGGTTTTAGCAAAGGCAGAGGAACCAGAGATCAAATTGCCAACATCTGCTGGATCATTGAAAAAGCAAGAAAGTTCCAGAAAAACATTTACTTCTGCTTCATTGACTATGCCAAAGGCTTTGACTGTGTGGATCACAATAAACTGTGGGAAATTCTGAAAGAGATGGGAATACCAGACTACCTGACCTGCCTCCTGAGAAATCTGTATGCAGGTCAAGAAGCAACAGTTAGAACTGGACATGGAACAGGAAAGTGAAAGGAGTATGTCAAGGTTGCATATTTTCACACTGTTTATTTAACTTATATGCAGAGTATATCATGTGAAATGCCAGGCTGGATGAAGCACAAGCTGGAATCAAGATTGCCAGGAGAAATATCAACAACCTCAGATATGCAGATGACACCACCTTTATGGCAGAAAGCAAAGAAGAACTAAAGAGCCTCTTGATGAAAGTGAAAGAGGAGAGTGAAAAAGTTAACTTAAAACTCAACATTCAGAAAACTAAGATCATGGCACCCGGTCCCATCACTTCATGGCAAATAGATGGGAAAACAGTGGAAACAGTGACAGACTTTATTTTCTTGGGCTCCAAAATCACTGCAGATGGTAACTGCAGCCATGAATTAAAAGACACTTGCTTCTCGGAAGAAAAGCTATGACTAACCTAGATAGCATATTAAAAAGCATATATATTACCTTGCCAACAAAGTGTCATCTAGTCAAACTATAGTTTTTCTAGTAGTCATGTATGGATGTAAGAATTGGACCATAAAGAAAGCTGAGTGCCAGAGAATTGGTGCTTTTGAACTGTGATGTTGGAGAAGACTCTTGAGAGTCCCTTGGACTGCAAGGAGATCCAACCAATCTATCCTAAAGGAAATCAGTCCTGATTATCCACTGGAAGGACTGATGTTGAAGCTGAAGCTCCAATACTTTGGCCACATGATGTGAAGAACTGATTCATTGGAAAAGACTCTGATGCTGGGAAAGATTGAAGGAAGGAGGAAAAGGGGAAAACAGGATGAGATGGTTGCATGGCATTGATCAATGGACATGAATTTGAGCAAGCTCCGGGAGTTGGTGATGGACAGGGAAGCCTGGTGTGCCGCAGTCCATGGGGTCTCAAAGAGTCAGACATGACTGAGTGACTGAACTGAATTGAGAGGTAGATGGGGTGGTGGTAGAGGCTATTTACTATTTCCTTTAAAGATTTGAGCTCTACTATGATCCTGCACTCATAATAGATATATAAAACTATTATATGTATAGCTTCACAATACGTGACTCCTAAACGGCAGCTTCCCTGTCTCAGTGATCTGTCTACTTTACCAGGAAGGACTCCCATACAAGTTTGCTCATGTCCACCATCATATTAATAAAAAGCATGAAACAATTTTTTTCTCAGAATTGAATCTTCTCTGAAAAGTAAATCTGCTTTTAAAATTGTAAAGAAACCGGACAATTAAAACAATTTTTTTAACCTTGATTTTCAAGATTTATCCCATTTTGTTTAACATAATCTTTTTTAACTGTTTCCTTTGGCCATGCTAAATTCTGCCTTTAAATCTGCTAATTCCTATGACATTATGCAGTCCTTTTAAGCCAGTTATTTCCACAGTTTCCTCATCTGTAAAATTAAATGGTTGAATGAAATTACCTCTATGGGTTTTTCCAGCTTTATAAAGTTTATAATTATAATTTATCCTTTTTTTTTCTCTTTATTGGATGGGATTTACACTACTACCACTAATGATCTTAAGATTTTATACTTGAAAGTCCATTGGATATATTTCACATGCTTACCACTTTATACCTTATAAATCTACAGACATCATTATTAAAACCTGCAGTAAATGTAAAGCATAAAATAATACTGTAAAGTTGCAAATGAAAATTTGTTTCTGAAACTTTGATTAACTTACAAGAGCTTACACAATAAGCTAGTAAATTGTAAAGCTGAAACTCAAAGTCTGATCTGCTGATGTATCCATTACCCCTTCTAAAACCTCATGCTTCATTCTCCAACCTAAGTAGACAACCATAAAACGTACATTATAAAACACCGCTGCCACAGTCCAGTGAGGAGAGAGATGAGGAAGCAAGTCACACTGCATTGGGGTATTGGGGTAATTATTTCAAGTATACCTGGTAGAAACTATGAGGTAGAGAGGAGAGAAGTTATTTTTGGAATTGACAAAGACTTCAGGGAGATCAAGAAGTTTGAATAAGAAATCAAGATAGAGAAGGGCGTGCTTGGCCCAGAGATCCGCAGACACCAGGAAAATAAGGACTGCATCCTGGAAAATCATGTGCTTTACTATGTCTACATGTGGCACAGTTGTTTGGTATAAATTGGGAGGCACCTTTTGGAATTTCATGATAAATGTCCACTGATGTCATGCTAAGAATTTAAACTTCACTGGATGCATTCTGAAAACTTTCAGCATAATGGTGACAGTGATAAGTTTACACTTCAGAAAGATTATCTTCCATGGTGAAAGGTAACTCCATGGTGGAGTGAATGAAGGCTTGTACTGGGTCAAACACCTGCACACAGGTTTACTCATTAGACAATCATCATAGCAACTTAGAACCATATAACATGCCACACAAAGATCTGCATACAAATATCTACAGAAGTTTTATTTATAGTCTCAAAATACTTAGAAGCAACCAAAATGTCCCTGAATAGGTGAATGAATAGACAGACCTTATTACATCCATGTGAGCTTCCCCGGTGGCTCAGGGAACCTGCCTTCAAAGAAGGAGACTGCCTGCAATGCAAGCAATGTGGGTTTGATCCCTGGGTTGGGAAGATCCCCTGGAGAAGGAAATGGCAACCCACTCTGATATTCTTGCCTGGGAAATCTGTGAACAGAGGAGCCTGGTGGGCTAGAGTCCATGTGGTTGCAAGTTGGACATGACTTAGCGACTAAACCACACCACCAGTACATCCATGCAATGGAACATTATTCAGAAATGAAATGAGCTATTAAGCTAAAAAAATAAAAAACAATGGAAAGAATGTTAAATGTATATTGATAAGTGAAAGAAGCCAGAATGAAAAGGCTACATACTATATTATTACAACCATATGATGTTTGGGAAAAGAGAAAGCTATAGTAACAATGGGATCAGTAGTTGCTAGGCTACATGGGCTAAATATAGAGGAACAGTAATATAAGGAAGAACTGGACTTTGGTAGACAAAGAAAGGGGATTATTCATATAACAGAAGATTCTCAGTTTATTATTCATATCATCAATTATAACTATACAAAAAATAAATGAAAGTCATAGACAGATCTGCATGGAAGTGAGCTGAGACACAGTGGAAATCTATTTCTTAGTTACACTTTTCCTATCTAAGGTGATTTATCCTAATTTGATATGAAAACTGTTGCAATTTCTGTTAAGAATCCATGATATAGTATTTTCTAAATTGCAATATCCTTATTGTATTATCCTATTACAATATCCTTATCTTATCATGTTATTTTATGAGGAAATGGGCATATGTATAGAGAAAGTATTACCCTTGAAACAGTGTCCATAGTATAGTTGCTTTGGAATAATTTGAATTTCATGTTAGAATTCAGAGGTATGAGTCCTATATATAGACTTCTGACACTATTTTTTGGTGTTGTACTTAAGAATATACATTTAAGACTTTAGGAAAAATGTTTCCTGTGCACATTATATTCACTATTCACTTTAAGTGTCTTAGAAGCTGCACATATACCTGTGAACAAGATAGCAAAAACTTTCTGCTTCCTTGGTGAATATTGTAGGAATAAGATGAATAATAAATGCACAGATAGATATATAAGACAATTTTAGACAATGGAAGCACTAGTGAAAGTGTGTAGGGAGGTTGCTTTCTGCAAGGTGATTTGGGGAAAACGTCTCTTAAGAGGAGCCATATAGTTGAGCCATCAATGATTCTAAGTATTGATAGACAGCCATGCATAGGTATAGAGCTGTATAAGAAAGGGTTCTGAGCAAAGGGCACAGCAAGAATAAAGGTCCCCAGATAGGAAAACCCTTTTGTAGTACAGGTGCCAAAGGAAGTCGTGGTACCTAGAGCATGACAACTGAGAGAAGGTCAAAGAGGTAGACCAATCTGGTTACTTATGGCTGTTTAACAATGCAGCCCGAGCAGGTGGTGTAAAACAAAAAGAATTTTGTCATGCTCACAAGTTGGCAGGTCAAGGTTTTGGCCAGGGGATAGCAAAGATGTCTTTTCTCTGCTCCACCATGTCTGACGCTTCATTTTAGAGACATCTGGATGCTTCTTTACTCTCATGTCTGGAACCTGGACTGAAGAGAATTGAGCCCTGGTGGGACTGTTGACCAAAGTATAGGCATATGCCCTCTCCATGTGGCTTGGGCATCCCACAGTATGGAAGCTGATTTCTAAGGAGGGTCCCAAAAGGAAACATCCAGAGAGGAAGCATTTCGAATGATCTGAACAGAAGTGGTATGGACTTGGATGGCCCAGCCTTTGAGGTCAGGTAGCATCATTTCAGTATTCTCTTGTTTGAAGAAATCATTCGGGTTCAAGGGAAGAGGATATAGATCCTGACTCCCAAAGGAAGAAGCATCAAATAATTTGGAGGCATCTTTAAAAACTCATAATAGCCAAGAGCCAGATAATAAAGGACATTTTAGGCAACTATAAGAAGTTGGATTATAATATAATCTCTAATCTAATTGCCTTATGTAGTTAATCACTTGATCAAAGATGAAGTAATTAACCTAATTAATCAAAATTATAAATATGATCAAATCCATAAATATAACTTTGCAAACAGGCATCAGTTAAATGAGAAGAAGCTTACATCATTTCTTAATTTTTTCAAACAGCATTCCATAATAGATTGTTTAACTTGTTTTATCACAGAATTTTAAAGGATAGAAAAGACCTTCATATCATCTAGTAAAGCACCCTTATTTACAGGATGAGAAAACTGTGATGAAGTGACTGACTTGCTGAAGGTTACATAGCCAATCATTGGGTTATATAGAATGACACATTTTAGTAGGGAATGGGGAACAACACCTTGGTATTAATATTATGCTGTAGTACTGTAATAATGCAATTTCCCCCTACCATTTTCCAGTTATAAAGAATTTTTATGTAGATTATTTGATTGTGTTCTCATTATTTCATACAATGGTAAAGACTGGTATTAATGTCTCCATTATATAGATCAGGTCACAGAGCCTATATAAAAAAGGTTGGACCAGACACAAAGGCTGCCTGCTTAGTTCAGGATTTTTTACTCAAATGGAGAGGAAAGTGATATTTTTATCCAAATAAAAGAAAGTACATATAAAGTTTCTATCTACTCAGTGCCTAACAGGCTGATGTTAAAGCAATTTTCAAGGATTCAAATATTTCAAAGCATTCATATGCTTGGTATTTTATATGCTAAGTATGGAGAAAATTAGCTGCTTTTTCCCTTTCAATCAGATTTTCTGGCATATTATTAACACATTTATGCCAATATGCAACAAAATGTTAGAAACATTGATATCCACATGGGGGGGAAGTTCATACTTCTTTGCAGAGTGTTATTACTTCACCTTTAGACCTGCTTTAGATATTTGGTATCTGCTTTTGTGAATACACAGGATCTGCTGTGTCCTAGATTCTCAGCAGATGTCATAAATGAATGAAGCAAAGATTTTTCAAAGAAGAAAATGGTATAACCATTACAAATATTTGCTGAAAGTGTCTTAATGGCTATTGATTCCTTATCTGTAACATTTGGCCAACTCCCATGTTTTATCAATTTTTATTCTCTACTCTTTTAAGCCATGTAAGTTACTAAACTGATTAACTTGGGTTCCTTAGCTGAAAATCAAAATATTTGGGGAAAAGTAACTTATTTTGAGGTAAATGAAAATGTAATAGATATCTCATCTTGCATATTTTTATAATAAATGATGAAAAATCACATCTAGTATTTTATGGAAGCATACTTTAAAACCATTTAAAAGACTCAAGAAAAAACACTGATAAAGCATAAAATAAAGAGTTCTAGTCTTCAAGGGATTTGCTTCTAATTATGGAGAAAAGATAAACTTTAAAGAAGTGGTTAAATAAGATCCTAGTGAGTTTAAGATTGAGAGCAACAGTATGAGCTGCAGTGAATAGGTACTGTCTGGAGTGAGGAAATTCAGTAGCAGATAGCCCTTTTGAAAACAGCTTGTATACAAGTGATTTGGCCTTGAGCCACATTCATTTTCCTTCAGAGTAACAAAGGTCCATATACTCAAAGCTATGGTCTCTCCAGTAGTCATGTAAAAATATGAGAGTTGGACCATACAGAAAGCTGAGTGTTAAAGAGTTGATGTTTTTGAACTGTGGTGTTGTACAAGACTCTTAAGAGTCCCTTGGACAGCAAGGAGATCAAACTAATCCATCCTAAAGGAAATCAACCCTGAATATTCATCGGAAGGACTGATGCTTAAGCTGAAGCTCCAATACTTTGGCCACCTGATGAGAAGAGCAAATTCACTGCAGAAGACTCTGATGCTGGGAAAGATTCACTATCCGGGAGGTAGTGAAAGACCATGAAGCCTGATGTGCTACAGTCCCTGGGGTTGCAAAGATTTGGACATAACTTAGTTACTGAACAGCAACGACAGTAAGAAAAAACTGAACATAAAGTAGAGCTTATGCTAAATATTGAAGGATGAGCAAATCTCACTTGCAGAGAGATTTTAAAGGAATTTTATGTAAGTCTCTGTCTAAAGTTTTAATACTAGGGGGTAGTGGAAAACAAGGTTGAGTGGCATAAACTGGGGAAAAATATTTTGTGTCAATTTTAATCATTTAAACTTCATCCTAAATTAGTGGAGAATCTAAAAGTTTTATCAAGAAACAGTGTCCTGATTGCAGTTATTTCCTCTTTTAACAAAGTGCAATTGAGAATATTTTGCAGATCTAACTATCAACTGAAAAAGTCTGATTCTTTATCCTTTGAATCTGGGCTTGTCCAGGGGGCTTGTTTGACAAGGTGGGGTATCAGTAGATTTCATATAGGTAGAGGCTTAAATAGTTCTTACAAACTTGGCCTCATTCCCTCTTGATTTTGCTGCCATATGAACAAACCTAAGCTAGACTATTAGATCAGAGACCAGTCATTCTAGATGCTCCAGCAAGCCTAGTTGAAGATGCTGACATGTTAATATGGCCGCTACAGAGTGTCTAGCCCCAGACAAGTTGACTGCGGACAGCAGTTGAGATAAGCTGCCTGAGAACAGAAGAACCACCTGGTTGGCCCACAGAATTGTGAGCAAATAAATGGTTGCTCTTTCAAGTTCCTTAATCTTAACGTGGCATGTTGCATAGCAAAAGCTTACTGACACGCAAATAATCATGGAAATGGTAAATACGTTAAACTTTACCTTAACACTGTCAGTGTACATAGTTTAAAGAACTGTCAGCAGGATTTTTGACCAGATGCCCTCCATCCCTAAAGTGCCAATCTTGTTGCACTTTTTATTCTATGTTGTATTTTATTTTTCCCCTTTGGTCTTCCCCAACTATAAACTTACCAAAAAAATGACAGCACCCTTGTGGCAGAAAGTGAAGAAGAACTAAAGAGCCTCTTGATGAAAGTGAAAGAGGAGAGTGGAAAAGTTAGCTTAAAGCTCAACATTCAGAAAACTAAGATCATGCCATCCGGTCCCATCACTTCATGGCAAATAGATGGGGAAACAGTGAAAACAGTGGCAGACTTTATTTTTTTGAGCTCCAAAATTACAGCAGATGGTGACTGCAGCCATGAAATTAAAAGACGTTTACTCTTTGAAAGGAAAGTTATGACTATTAGATAGCATATTAAAAAGCAGAGACATTACTTTGCCAACAAAGGTCTGTCTAGTCAAGGCTATGGTTTTTCCAGTGGTTATGTATGGATGTGAGAGTTGGACTGTGAAGAAAGCTGAGCGCCGAAAAATTGATGCTTTTGAACTGTGGTGTTGGAAAACTCTTGAGAGTCCCTTGGACTGCAAGGAGATCCAACCAGTCCACCCTAAAGGAAATCAGTCCTGAATATTCATTGGAAGGACTGATGTTGAAGCTGAAACTCCAGTACTTTGGCCACCTGATGTGAAGAGCTGACTCATTGGAAAAGACCCTGATGCTGGGAAAGATTGAGGGCAGGAGGAGAAGGGGATGACAGAGGATGAGATGGTTGGATGGCATCACCAACTCAACGGACATGAATTTGGGTAAACTCTGGGAGTTGGTGATGGACAGGGAGGCCTGGCGTGCTGCAGCCCATGCGGTCACAGAGTCAGACACGACTGAGTGGCTGAACTGAACTATAAACTCTGATGAGCCAAGATCATTTTTACCTTGATTCCTGCTATATCACATTATTTTTCACAATACCTGCCAATAGCAAGCATTCAATAAATGTTTACTAGGTGAAACAACTTAGATAACTGTCACAATCTAAGACAGCAAAAGACATATATGGTTTTTGCAGGTATCTTAATATTAACTCAGAATCCTAACTGTATAGATGACTGCCAAAGGAGCATCAAGTAGGACCTACATCCACCGCCTTGTAATAATCTGACTCCTGCCATTGTCTTTCCAGCTACAGTCTTGACTTCTCAGCTGAGATGAATCCAGTGCTCTGTTTTGTTTAAACCATCTTTTAGGCTTGATCTGGCTCAGGTTTGACCCACATGGACACTAATAGTTGTCAATGACTCATAGACAAAAGGGATATTAATTTCTGTGCAATGTAAAAATTGCAGTAAAATGGATATTAATGTCCTCAACTATTTCCTGAATTTCTATCTTTGCTCCATAATCAAACAGTTTTCATTACTAAACTGATTTACACTAAACTGTGTAAATTACATGCTGAACTTAAGTTTTTATCAATTATAATTAACATCTTTTCAATGCAAACTAGAACATGTTTTATTCCATCCAGTAGCAGCATAATACCAAACAGAAGTTACTCAGTTTAATTTTGCTAAAATCTGATTTCTACTACTTGGCTTTTTTCAGTGAGGGATTCATTTTTGACTTTCATTTCTGTAACTTCCTTAAAGAAAAGTCAGTAATACACTTAACACTGTGTTTCTTCTTGGATAGTGTGAAGAAAATGCTATGCCAGACCCACATTTTTTCTTTTAGGTTAAAGAAAAATCTTTAGTCAGTCAATGATAATAAACATGAAATTAGCAAACGCATGTCTTCAGTTCTGTAGCCTGGAATGTCATTTGTTCTTTGTGATTTCAGTTCTCTTATTGTTACACTTTGAACTGATTTCATATGTGTTCCAAAAGTAATTGCCCTGTGTTGGTTCCTGCTAGATGAGGATGAGCTTCAACAGTTTTCCAAAAACAACTCTACATCATCATCTTTTCTGCTCAGGGGCAGACCATTCCCTGAAGACAGTGTCGATGCCGCCTTCTCATTTGTATGCACAGCTTTTATAGGGAAACAGCAATATAGGACCTTATCCAAATGCTGTACTGTTTTCTTTTTTTTTATAGCTATAGTACATTTGATTTATAGCTACTTCAGCAAACTGTCATGCTCATTATCATTGTAAGTTAAGGCACTTATATCCTTTTGATTTTTCACATGTCTTGTATTATTGCGACTTTTAAGAGACTCTAGTTATATATCATTGACAAAATCAAAACTACATTACATTTTTCAGTCTGTAATGATTCCAAACTGGATATAAAAGATGTTATGTCTTAGTGCTGCCAATTATATCAGATTACACTGATAAAATTCTTAAGAATTAATTTAAACAAGAGTTAGGCAACTGTTATTCTAAAAAATATAATGCCAAATGCACACTGTCTAAAATATAGTTCATGTACTAATACTAGGAGTAAAACTTTATCTGGAATGCCTGCCTAGAAAAACATTGATCTTAGATTTAAAGAAATATCTATATCCACAAGAGAAATGGCTTCATTAATTAGATGGCATGCTTATTTGCATTTCATTAGCTGAAAGGGTCAAAGTTAAACAACTTGAAAACCCAGAGATGAATTAATTCACATACCAAACGATCTATGAGTAAATCTTAGAAAATATTGATTGACTATTTTAAATGATCTCAGCTTGCCTACTCAATTTATAAGCAAAATCACAAATCCACTGAATAGATGGATTCATTCAGAGAGCTAAGTCTTTTATCATGTGTTCAGACAAAAGAATATCCATACTTCAACAAGTTCCAGGGATCTATTGAACACCATAATGACTATACTTAACAATACTATATTGTGTACTTGAAAGTTGCTATGATAGTAGAAATTTTTCTCACCATGACAATAAGAACAACAAATTGGTAATCATATGAAGTAAAGGATGTTTCAACTAACATTATTATGGTAGATATTTTACACCATATACATGAATCAAATTATCACATTGTATGCCTTAAACTTCAATAATGTTACATGTCAATTGTATATCAATAAACCTCGGGAAAAGATCATCTTGTACATCCAGTCTGTGTGCTTCTGAATTTACAATATGTCTAGCAGTTAAATTGGTAAATACTCCAATTTAATATTTTAATTTCATTAACTAAACAATTTATTGATATATAATTGACATACAAAACATTAGTTTAAGGTAAAATATAATGAGTAAATATAATATTTACTTATATTACAAAACAATTAACACAATAAGTCTAGAGTTAACATCTACCACCCCACATAGTTATCATTTTCTTTCCTTTGATGAAAAATTTTAAGATCCACTCTCAACATTAACTTAATTTGGCCACATTTTATCACATTCTCACTGTGTTATTACATTTTACAGTGAATGTTATGTGTAGAGTTGATGGAAGGTGCTTTTATTTTGGGACCTGACTACAGAATTATTTTGTGGGGTAGAAATATTCAAGTATACATGTTAGAGGGGTTCTTTGGTTATGATAAAGGAGCACTCTGTGATATCCACAATGGATTTGCATTTGAAATACTGGTATGATTGGTGTTTAGTTCTCAACTCCTGTCCAACACTTTTGTGGCCTCATAGACTATAGTGCCCCAGGCTCCTCTGTTCATGGGCCTTCCTAGGCAATAATGCTGAAACTGGTTGCCATTTCCTTCTCCGGAGGATCATTCTGACCCAGGGATCAAAGCTGTGTCTTCTGCATCAGCAGTATTCTTTACCACTGAGTCACCAAGGAAGGCCGCACTGGAATGGAGATCTACATAAAGACATGCACATATTAGGATGATGTGTGCCAGAGAAAAAAGTAGTGCAAGGAGAACCTGGTGATTTGGGATTCAGAAGACTCTTAGCCAGCAGAATTCAGAAGAAAATTTTGTCAATAGGAACTGTTTCCAAAGCTACAATGTCCGTTTGATCTAAACTTGAGTTAGGTCATATCATGGTTCAGTGAAATCATGCCTTCTCCAGCCTAGTGCTGTCTACCTCAGATTTTACTTAAAAGTTGTGCACACCTGAATGCCTGTGGAAATGGGGAGGGAAGGTTAAAGGAAGATGGCCTGGGACCACCTGTCAACTCAAGAGACAGGAAAAAGGAGCACCTGGAAATGTTTCTTTTAAAAATTGTTTTTCTTAAGCCTGAAAAAAATCAAACTTTCAGAAACATTGTATATATAAGGAAGATTTTATTTCTGAAACAATTTGTGCATAAGTTGCATATTACTTAATTGCGCTGGAATATTTAGTGCATATTTTCTATAAACAGAGGTATTCTCTCCCATTACCCAGTACAAAGATCAAAAGCAGGACATTAACACTGATGTACTGTCACTCAATACTCATTCAAGTTTTGTTAATTTTCACAGTGTCTTTTTTAACACAAAGATCTAGTTAAGCATCACATTTTGCATTTTGTTGCTATGTTCCTTTAATCTCCTTCAATCTGGGACAATTTTTCAGACTTGAGTTTTTTCTATTAATCTCCAAAGCTTTTTAAGAATAGAAACTATTTTATAGAATATGCTTCAGTTTGGTTTGTCTGATGTTGTTTCACAATTATATTTAGATTGTACACCTCTGGCAGGAATAGCTCTATAGTGATGTTGTGTTTTGTTTTGTTTTGATCCTATTATGTGTCACACAATTCAAGTGTGTTCTCTTATTGGTGATATTGACTTTAATTATTAATCTAAGATAGAGTCAACCCATCGTATCTCTTATAAAACTATTCATTTTCCATCTGAAATTATAAGTATTTTTGTGAAATACATTGTAAATATGTAGACATCTTGTTTCTCACCAAAATTTTAGTACGTAAAAATGTTTAAATCAGTATAGAGTCGTGGATTCCTATTCCATTCAATGGGTTATACTTGTTATTTACTTTGATGCCAAAATGTTTTAGATTTGTTAGTAGGTGGTCCTTCATCCTGGTTCCTTTGCCTTTAGGCATCTCATGCCCACAACAATATTTGAGAACCTTATTTTCTGGCACAATAAATGTTTTAGGATTATGCTCTGTTTTATATATGCAAGACATAGAATCAGTTATTTCTACAAAAGCTTTTCTTCCTTTTAGGTAGATCATAATATTTAGAAAATATCTGGTACCAGCTGTGATTATTGAAATTGGGATATCACCACATGTGGGCTCTGTTTGTGTACAAGGTCAAGGTGTCTATGTATATACATATATACTCACTTACAGCCAGAAATCCTGGAATGTGAAGGCAAGTGGGCCTTAGGAAACATTACTACAAAAAAAGATAGTGCAGGTGATGGAATTCCAGCTAAACTATTTAAAATTCTAAAAGATGATGCTGTTAAAGTGCTGTCCTCAATATGTCAGCAAATTTGAAAAATTCACCAGTGGCCACAGGATTGGAAAAAGTCAGTCGTTTTTTGTTTTTTTTTTCATTCAAATCCCCAAGAAGGGGAATGTCAAAAAATGCTTAAACTACTGTAGAATTATGCTCATTTCACATGCTAGCAAGGTAATGCTCAGAAACCTTCAAGTTAAGCTTGAATGGTACATGAACTGAGAATTTCCAGATGTACAAGCTGGATTTGGAAATGGCAGAGGAACCACAGATCAAATTGCCAACATCCATTGGATCATAGGAAAAGCAAGGAGATCACAGAAAAACATCTGTGTCATTGACTATGCTAAAGCCTTTGACTGTATGGATCACAACAAACTGTGGAAAATTCTTAAAGAGAAGGGAATACTGGACCACCTTATCAGTCTCCTGAGAAACCAGTATGCAGGTCAAGGAACAATAATTAAAACCGGACATGGAACAACTGACTGTTTCAAAATTTGGAAAGGAGTATGTCAAGGTTGTATATTGTCACCCTGCTTATTTAATTTATATACAGAGTACATTATGCAAATGCCAGGTTGGATGGCTCACAAGCTGGAATCAAGATACTGGAAGAAATATCAACAACCTCAAATATCCAGATGACACCACCCTAATGGCAGAAAGTGAAGAGGAACTAAAGAACCCCTTGATGAAGATGAAAAAGTAGCGTGAAAAAGCTGACTTAAAACTCAACATTCAAAAAACTAAGATCACGGCATCCAGTCCTATCATTTCATGGCAAATAGATGGGGAAACAATGGAAACAGTGACAGACTTTCTTTTCTTGGGCTCCAAAATCACTGTTAACAGTGACTGCAGCCATGAAATTAAAAGATGCTTGCTCCTTGGAAGAAACACTATTAACAAATCTAGACAGTGTATTAAAAATCAGAGATATTACTTTGCTGACAAAGATACATATAGTCAAAGCTAGGGTTTTTCCAGTAGTCTAATACAAATGTGAGAGTTGGACCATAAAGAAGGCTGAGTGCCGAAGAATTGATCCTTTTGAGCTGCAGTGCTGGAGAAGACTACATGGTGCTGGAGAGAATCCCTTGGACAGCAAAAAGATCAAATCAGTCATTCCTAAAGGAAATCAACCTGGACTATTCATTGGAAGGACTGATGCTGACGCTGAAGCTTCAATACTTTGGCCACCTGCTGCAAAGAACCAACTCACTGGAAAAAACCCTGACACTGGAAGATTGAGGGCATGAGGAGACGGCAGCGACAGAGGATGAGATGGTTGGATGGCATCTCCCAAGTCAGTGGACATGAAGTTAAGCAAACTCTGGAAGATGGTGAAGGACAGGGAATCCTGGTGGGCTGTAGTCCATAGGATCACAAAGACTCAGACACAACTTAGTGACTGAACAATGACATATACTTTTATATCAATTATCTATCTATATGTCCTCTATATCTATACACACACATGGATATTTCCTGTTTAAGTTCAATACCGTATGCCTGTGGTACATTCTAGTTTTCCCATTTTCTATATTTGTAACTTCCTTCAACAGTGAGAAAGTTGACTCCTATTGTCTCTAATTTATGTACTAATTTTCACACTATACCAATACACAATGAATCTCCTATTGTAATCTCAAGTCCCCACCTTGATCATTATGTGAACACCCCCTTTCCATCTCAACTTTCCATGTGCTCTTATCTAATGACTTTAAGACAACTATTCAGGTGGGAAAAGGAAAGGAAAGAAGAGAAAACCTAACAGAAAAAAAAAAAAAGAATAATGAGGTCAAAGTTAACTGAGTGGTAAATCATCATGAGAGGGGATCAGGTAAGCAGAAGCTTTTTGTCCATTTCTCTCAAGATTTGAGGTAGGAAGAAATCCAGGAACAGTAGTTAAGATGTGAATTAAAATTAGATCCAGAAGAGTTTCTATAAGGAAACATTCTCTGAAGTAATGGAACAATTAGATGTTACCCCTGAGATATCTCTACATTCAAATGTGAGTGAGACAAAGGTTATTGGACACGTTTAATTTATTTATTCATGTACTCACATGATTCATATATTCATTGAAGTATTTGAGTGGTTATAATTTGTCAGACATATCATAAGACATGAGGAATGCAAAGATAATGATAGGTTTTCTGGGCTTTCTTCCTCTTCTAATTATTTTCCCTTCAGCCTATTCCCGTCTCAATAATTTAATGTTACTATATCTCTCTGGTCAAAAAGAACAAGGTCTAGTAAACTGCACATATCTTTGTGAGCATTATATTAGTTCCTTAACTATCCCAGGTAGGTTTGAATTTTATAATATGACAGTAGGAGGAAGATGTGGAGAGACTGAAAAATCAACCACCGCTGAAAAATCAACCACTGTAACATTACTGTTACTGTTGAAAGTGTTTAACAATTAGGATGGCAGAGAACCAATAAAAAGAGGTGCAGTTATCAACAAGTAGTACCTCCATGTGGATACACTGGCCAAATATTAAATATGAATTTGCAGTAATTGAGAAAGGAAAGCAAAAATTTATAATACAGTATAGATGGGAGACTAAAGTCTGGATCTGTGAATGCCTGAGTACAGAGCACATGCTTTGATTTGGAAAAAGCCAAAGAGTTTATAACAAGAGTCCTAAGGCACAGCAGGTAGGTGAATTAAGGTGGTAGAAGGGTTTATCCAGTTGAGGAGGTAAGATCTGTGGCCCAGACAGTAAAGTTTCCACCTGTGTAGTGACAGAGTAAAAATCAGATACTGAAGTTTGGAGACCAAGAGAAGAGTTCTTGCTTTTTCAAGCTCTGTTGATTTATGCTTTATATAGAAAAGTTTCACACGTTTAATGTGTACATTTTTGTGAGTTTGGATGTGTGCATACACCCATGATTCCATCACCATAATCAAGGTAATAAATCTATCCATATCCATAACCTCCAAAATATTCTCATGGCCCCTCCTCTTTTAGTTTGTTTATTTGGTGATTAGTACACTTTACATGAGATCTACTCTCTTTAACAATTTTTTCAGGTGCACGAGACTGTCTATTAACTACAGGTACTATGCTGTATAGCAGATCTCTAGAGCTTATTTATCTTGTATGACTGTAACTTTATACTATTAAGCAACATAGATGAACTTGGGTACATTATGCTAAGTGAAATAAGTCAGTCACAAATGGACACATATTATTTTATATACCTCATTTATAAGAATTTATAAAATAGTCAAACTCATAGAACTGTTTCTTGAGTGATGGTTGTCAAGAGATGAAAAAAGGGATATTGAGCAATGCGTAATTATTGTCCAGAGAGAGAATGTTTTCTATGTGTAATTTCCAAATATGTTGTTTAATAAATTGTGTGTGTGTGTGTGTGTGTTGGTCACTAAGTCATGTCCAACTCTTTGTGGCCCCATGGACTGTAGCCCACTGGGATCCTCTGTCCCATTAGTTAAATCTCTTCCTAAAACTCCTATTGCATTTTTCTATCAGGGAAAATAGTATCCATTGCCCTGAATTCTATGACTCCCACATGTTTTGCGTGTTGTCAGTGCTGAGATGCAGGGTAACTTTCCAGAGAGTTCCCAGAATCCAGTAGCAGAAGTTTATCTACTTTATGTTTTAAAAATGTTGACTTCATCTACTCATTCAGCAAAGTGTATATTATGTACCAGACTAACGGTATATGCATAGACTTCAGGGAAGATAATGATCAGGTTGGTTTAAATCTTGGATTCTCTCTTTCTCCAACTCTAACCAGTCTTCCACACCTAGAAAGAGGCTGTTGAGATCTACAGGCAGATGGCTGAAAGAGGAGTTCCTTAGAGAGAGCCTGCATGGGGAGTGGTACTGTTTGCCAAAGTGACTCAGACAGTAAAGAATCTGCCTGCAATGCAGGAGACCTAGGTTCAATCCCTGGATCAAGAAGAATCTCTGGAGAAGGGAAGAGCTACGCACTCCAGTATTCTTGCCTGGAGAATTCCATGGACAGTGGAGCCTGGTGGGCTACAGTCCATGGGGTCCCAAAGAGTCAGACATACTGAGCAACTAACAATCTTCATTTTCATCTTACTACTTATTTAGGGCTTCCCCGATGGCTCAGAGGTAAAGAATCTGCCTGCCAATGCAGGAGACACAGGAGTTATGAGTCTGATCCCTGGGTCAGAAGATCCCCTGGAAAAGCAAATGGCAACTCACTCCAGTGTTCTTGCCTGAAATCCTACAGACAGAGGAGCCTGGAGAACTGGAGTTCACAGGGTCACAAAGGATGGGGCACGATTGAGCGACTGAGTATGCATCTTGATTTTACCACTGGAAGTTCCATGTCCCAGGAAATTGCTTAGTAGCCCCAGGCAAACCAGACAGGCGCCCGCTGTAGTAGAGAGTGCTGAGCAGAATTTCCCCACTGTAGGTCAGGTTGAAGCCTGGACGGTGGTGTAAAGAGGCTCCTGGATGAGATCCTGCATACATCACAGGAAAGAGCCTAGCCGGCAGAGATGAGTGTACTTCCATAGGCAAGGCTGGTATGGTTCACTTTATAAAGTTTAAAAACCTTTATATGGCCAAAATGTTATACACAAAATTAATGGGCAAATATTAATCTTGATAAAGCTTTATTTCCAATTAGATGCCAAAGGGTTATATGCTCAGCTGTGGTAATACAATATTTACCATGTAGCTTCCAGAGCAGTCAGGGAGAATGAAATAGTCATGTAATATTAATTCTTGATGCCAAGACTCTGAGGAATTGTATGAATGAAATATTTTGGGAGCTATGTGACTAGATAGCCAAGTCTTGAGGTTAGGCAGAGCTTCTCTGAAGAGGTAACATATGAGTTGATTTAAGGATATGTCAGAAGGATTCTGGAGAAAATTTCTGGAATGGGGTGGGGAAAAACAAGAAGAAAAGAAGTCCAATGTGATGCCAAAGCATAATATGAGGTCCACAGAATCCAACTCCTTTAGTAATAAAATATATAACAGAATATGATTTGGTGATTTTATGAATGTATAAATGTTTTAAATCATCAAAAATGTATTTAAATGCATGCAGGTTTCTTATAGGTCAATTAGTCCTGAGTGAAGTTGTATAAAACATCATTCAGACTAGATTATAGCTTATCAGGGAGAATGGCTTACATAAAGCTTTGGGTTTAAACCCAAAACACTGAGAAGCCACCAGACATCTTTAGGGGAGGGAAGATCTGACTACATTTGTGAACATACAGTACATATGCTATGGTTTCACCCATGCTGACCATCTGCCTGAAACTATTCCAAGCACTCAATTAAGTCCTTTTGTTCCACACAACCTTATGAAGCTCTATTATCCTCATTTTCATTTAGAGAAACTGAGACAAAGTGAGATTATAAAACTTATTAAAGCTCTTCTGAATTCAGAGTCCATATGTCAACCATTATGTCCCTACTTTCTCAACTCTGTATTAGCTGCAGAGGGCAGAATACAATTGCCTTGTGCAAAGCTTACAGCACTTAACAAGGTGCTTTTACATGATCTCATTTAATGCTTCTGATGACATAATAAGGTTTTGGGTTTTTTGTACTCCTTTTACAACTGTACCAATTAAGGAGCAGACATTTTTAGCAGTTTTCCTGCAGGTCACATGAATTGAATTTCGGTCTTGTGGTTTTATAAGCCTACTGCTCTCTTTCCAATCCATGCTTACTAATGTCAGAGAAAACTTGCAGGGAGTGGAGCAGATAGGCAAGGAAGATTTTATTTCAGACTAGGTAGAAAAAGGAGAGAGACTAAACTCAGTTCCACTAAAACAAAAGGCAGGAGAGGTTTTTAAGCACTGGGATAATCTAGTTTTGGAAGAGGGGATTAGGGGGAAGGTGGTCAATATAACTAGGCCACCTGGGTTTGCTTAATGCAAGTTGGGCTCCTTCTCCCCTATAGAGACCAGGAGATAAGGGCACTTTCTTAATGATTCAAAAGGATGACTCTCAGGTCCTTGGAAAAAACATTGTTGGTTTGTAAAACTGGAAAGTGACTGGGAGGAGACCTACATTTCAGGAGGGAAGGTGGCAGAAATTCTCCAAGAAGAGGGAGCTCAGAGGCTTGTAGTTAGGAAGAAGCCCGTCTAATGTTTTGTCAGACTGAAGAGAGCATTACATCCATCTTGTTCACTAGCTCTGTGACGTCCACTGTGGTTAGGGATATTCACATTCCATGATGCCAAATAACAGTCAGGAGGGCTTAAGAGGCACCACCAACATAAGTACATACTTTGGGAATCTCTTCCTTCTTTTTCTAGATCCAACTTAATTACCTTTCTTCAGGAAACCTTCCCAGTCACTTTATAAAGTGTCCTTGTAGTAGCCTCATTCCTTTCAAAACAGCACATCTACAATTGGTTGTTTTCTGACTGCCATCCTGTTAGGCAGTCAGCTCTCACAACTGGCAAGATACCATCCGTTGCTTAGAACTATGCCTGGCATTTCATAACTGAGCCATTCAGGCTGCCCTGGTGAACAGATAAGCAAGTGAGTCAAAGAAGGATAAACATGAGAAAAAGCAGAAAAGGAATGAAGGATAAGTCGAATTTCAGCTCCTCTGTCCATGGGATTTTCCAGGCAAGAATACTGGACTGGGTTGCCATTTCCTTCTCCAGGGGATCTTCCCAACCTGGGAATCAAACCTGGATTTGAATCTGCACTGTACGCAGATTCTTTACCAGCTGCTACAAGCCAACCACCACCACCAGGCTTTCAGCTAAGCCATTACAGATTTCTTTTAGTCAAATTTTAATTCTTTCTATAAATCCATGCTTTTGGTATATGTCATCACTAGTAGACTGGGGGTTCTAGTGAGGAAGGAACTACCTTTTCCATCAGATTATAGGTTCACAAAAATAAGGAGCTTTATCCCCTCTTATTAGACTCTGGGTAGCAATTTGTAAATGCACAAAATTTAATAAGTTATATCACTGAATGGTTTTTAAATGAAGAATGAATAAATACAAATGTGAATATAAATGCATCATTTATAGGGTTGCCTTTCCATCTGTTTTGAGAAACTTAGTTCTTCATAAAAATATTTTCTGGTGAGAATACTAGAATCTTGTGTGGGGGTCATTCTATAAAGAACACTTCTGGAAAGCAAAACTGTTGCAGGGCTGAAATCAGAAAACCCTGTTGAGTGTCTTACAGGTTAATTCCATGGCATGCTGCAGTCCATGAGGTTGCAAAGAGTCAGACACAACTGAGTGACTGAATTGAATTGAACATGACATGACATCCAAAATCATAAAAACTCAGGCTTCTGAATCACAACAACAAATACTATTTACTCTACAAGATATTCAAAGCAGTATACTATTGGTGAAAGGATTCATAGACTAACAAGGTTGGCTCTCATTAAAAAGTCTGATTTCCAAGTATACCACTGAATCTGGAGGACACTTAAGAATTTCTTCAAACATTTCTGCTTTGATTCAGGGAGTGGTACTTCGGTTCAAGGAGTTCAGAGCTGTGAGCACTTCACTTTTTCCGTTTTCCTCCTGCTCCTCACCAACAACACTCAGCAGTTTATAGAATCAGCTGAACAATTCAACACTTCTTCACAGGCACAGAACTTTTTCAGTATTTGAGCATGATGTGAAGTATAATAAGATAAAAACAGCTAATTAAGTAAAACTATGACAAAACCACCACACAATTGACATCTGGCACTTTAATGGTTGTCAGGTGTCAGCTAAGGCAAAAGAGTTTTATATTCTGGTTTCAAAAATAGCAGTGGTGATATCTTCTTATCAGTTCAGAAAAGATATATTTCATAAAAATGACCTCATTTATTCTTCCCATTTATCAAGAATGATCAAGTAACCATGGTTAAGAAACATAAGGGAAGCATCCATGCCTTTAGTTTGAATCCAAGATATTTAAATCAAGTTGAATAGACACAGATTTAAACTGAGATAATTGGAAGCAATGTATTTTAGAGTATTGTATTTTTGTAAGTATTAATGAGAGTGTTTAATAGGAGATGTGAGGCTTCTAATAATAGAACATCCAATTCACATTGCCTTTAAAACTATGAACACTCATGTAGCAATCAATCATTCTGGTAGTAGATAGCTGTAGAATTCATTGATTTTGGAGTATAATGGTATGGAAGGTACTGGTAAGCTTCTGTGCCAGTGTCTTGGTCTTCTCTTCATGATCTCACGATGGCAGTTATAGTACAAACTACTGTTGATTCTATGACAAGAGCAAGAATGGTTGCATTTTTGTTGTTGTTGTTTAGTTGCTAAGAAATGTGACCCCGTGGGTTGTAGCCCACCAGACTCCTCTGTCCATGGGATTTCTGAGGCAAGAATACTGGAGTGGGTCGCCATTTCCTTCTCCAGGGGATCTTCCATACCCAGGGATTGAATTTATCTCTCTTGCACTGACAGGCAGGTTTTCTTTCTTTCTTTTTTTTAACCACTAAGCCATCAGGGAAACCCCCTGCAGCACCTTACCCAGTTATATTTACCAGAAAAGAAAAATGCTTATTCCGTGGAAATCTCAAGTTATTTACCCTCATTTCATTCACCAGGGTTTTTAATGCATACCTGTGGATAGCTCATTCACTAGAGAAGGATGATGCCTGCCTTAGTCACTTATCATCACTTGCAGGGACTGTGGAGAACTACCTTTCTTGACTATATTGAAAAAAATGTGGTTGTACCATGAAGAAAGAAATGAGGAAAGATATTAACTATTGGACAGGCAAGAAAAACAGGTGCTGCTGGGAGTATCAAATGAGATGATATATGAAGACATGCATTAAAATGTTAAATCCACTTACAAATCCATAGTCACATTATTAATGACCTGAATTTGCTAACAGATAACCAGAATCAGTAGTGTTTTGCTAAGTTTATGCACACGAATAACTAAATTATATAAAACTATAACATCCAGGTCCCATAGGATATGAAAAACTTCCCCATGTGATCTTTTAAATTTATTTATTTTAAATTGAAGGATAGATAACTGTTTTACAGAATTGTGCTGTTTTCTGTCAAACCTCAGCATGAATCAGCCATAGGTATACATACATCCCCTCCCTTCCAAACCTCCCTCCCATCTCTAGGATGATACAGAGCCCCTGTGTGAGTTTCCTGAGCCACACAGCACATTCCTGTTGGCTACCTATGTTACATATGGTGATGTAAGTTTCCATGTTTCCCCATGTAATTTTGATGTGAATCCTTTCTTAAGAACTATTGATTTAAATAATAGTGACAGAGAAAGAGAAGACGGAGAATGCATGAGTTCTACCAAAATGCAGCAAATTACACACCAGATAAAACATATATCTTTCTCTGTTCCCTTTTGAAACCCCAGGTAAAATGAAGACATATAAACAGACAAAAAAAGAGAAGTATTCAGTCAATGAGAGGTATCTACATCATTTGGTACAATGGAAAGTAGATGGGTGAAAAGAGCAGGAAGGGTTGTAAAACAATTGCCTACAGCTCTTCTATGAAATGTCACAAAAAATACCAGGAGATTTGCAAAACAGAAGCATGAAAAGGCTGATGAATTAGAAGTCCCATGCAGTGTCGAAATCAGGGGCAATGAAGTATAGGTCCAAAAGGGAAAAATTAGATGTAGGTTTTTATAAAGAAAAATTAGGTGCTCAAATCTTGTCCCATTGAAGCTAGACAACTGTCTCTTTCTCAGTGTGACTGAAGAATGGATGATTGTTCTCTGGTTAAGCCTAGAGGCTCTGGGAACACCAGACAAAGATGAATATCAAATAAAGCAATATAGCATTAGCAACAAGCAGATTAACTGAAACTCTAAATAAGGAATAGTGATATGCCATTTCCCTTATTGCGCCAGTCACCAAAACGTTGCTATCCATGTTAATGCCTTCCACCACTACCCCATCTCAAACAGGAGATTGGAGGATTGTTCTCTGGGAAAACAGGCTAGCCCAGGAAAATGCAAGGAACTAATAATAATATGGGCTCAGCACTCACTCTCTCATTGGTGTAATCTTCCCATTGACCAAGTTCAAGCCAAAACACACAAAGCTCCATAGTACCTTTTCAGGGTCTCACTCTTAAGTCTCATTCTTAGTTATGAGCAAAAATCAATGACCATTTGCAATTTAAATACTTTTTTAATGAGAAAAAGATGTAAGCAAACAAATATAGAACTAAAGAAAAGGTGAAATCAAAGGAAACAGGGTCAATACATGGGACAAAGTCAAATTAGGGGGGGAAAAGGCTATGGAGAAATAAGAAAGAAACATTATAGCCACTGAACAGGATAAAAGATCATATTTAAATTAGCTATGAGAAAAAAAAAGGTTCTTAGAAATTTTGTATTAATATAGGTATAAACACAAGTAAAGAAATGCAATCAGAGAAAGGTTAAGGATAAAGTTGAGACAGTATCATAGACAGTGGTAAAAAAATAGATAGAAAATAGAAAAACATAATCAGAGGTTCCTCAAAGAGATCCCATATCTGACTGACAGAGATCACAGACTTCCTGGATCACAGACTAGTCATGGCAAAGGTGTGTACAACTCAGTGAATCTCTGAGCCCTGCTGTGCAGGGTCGCCCAAGACAAGAAGGATGGGCCTTAATGAAGAGTTTTCACAAAATGTGATCCCTTGGAGGAGGAAATGGCAAACCACTCCAATATTCTTGCTGTGCAAACTCTGTGGACAGTATGAAAAGGCAAAAAGACATGACAGTGAAAAATGAGCCTGACAGTTTGGATGGAAGGTGTCCAATATGTTATTAGGGAAGAGTGGGCGGCAATTACTAATAACTCCAAAAAGAATGAAGCACCTGGGCCAAAGTGGAAAACATGCTCACTTGTCAATATGTCTGTGCTTCCCTGGTGGTTTGGTGGTGAAAAATCTCCCTGCAGTACAGGAGACCCAGGTTTGATTCCTGGGTCGGGAAGATCCCTTGTAGAAGGAAATGGCAACCCACCCCAGTATTCATTTCTGGAAAATTCCTTGGACAGAGGAGCCTGGTCCGCCATGCAATCACAAAAGAGTTGGACATGATTTGAGGACTAGAACAAAACAGAAACAAACTGGTGGTGATAGAAAATTCCGATACTGTAAAGCACAATATTGCATAGTAACTTGAAATGTTAGGTCCATGAGTCAAGGTAAACTGAACCTGGTTAAACCATACAATTGTGCTCATTTCACAAAGGGTAGAAGGCAGGAATGAGCATCAACATCTTAGGAATCAGTGAACTAAAATGGGCGGGAATGGGCGAATTTAATTCAGATGACAGTTACACCTACCACTGCAGGCAAGAATCCCTTAGAAGTAATGGAGTTACCCTCATAGTCAACAAAAGAGTCTGAAATGAATTATTTGGGTACAGTCTCAAAAATGATAGAATGATCTTGGTTAGTTTCCAAGGCAAACCATTCAACATCACAGTAATCCAAGTCTATGCCCCAACCACTAATGTCAACGAAGCTGAAGTTAATCAATTCTATGAAGACCTACAAGATCTTGCAGAACTAACGCTACCACCACCAACAAAAAATGTCCTTTTCATCATTAGAGGTTAGAATAAAAAAAGTAGGAAGTCAAGAGATACCTGGAGTAACAGTCAGGTTTGGCTGTGGAGTACAAAATGAAGCAGAGCAAAAGCTAACAGACTTTCATCAAGAAAGCACGAGACAGCAAAAGAGACACAGATGTATAGAACAGAGTGTTGGACTCTGTGGGAGAAGACGAGGGTGGGATGATTTTACAGAACAGCATTGAAACATGTATATTATCATATGTGAAATGGATCACCAGTCCAGGTTCAATGCATGAGACAGGGTGCTCAGGGCTGGTGCACTGGGATGACCCAGAGGGATGGGATGGGGAGGGAGGTAGGAAGGGGGTTCAGGATGTGGGACACATGTACACCCATGTCTGATTCAAGTCAACGTATGGCAAAACCACTACAATATTGTAAAATAATTAGCCTCCAATTAAAATGAATAAATTTATTTAAGAAAAGTCTAACAAAAAAGAAAGCGCACTGATCAATCACAACAACCACCCTCTTCCAACAACACAAGAGATGATTCTACACATGAACATCACCAGATGGTAAATACCTAAATCAGATTGATTATATTCTTTGCAGCCAAAGATGGAGAAACTCTATACAGTCAGCAAAAACAAGACCTGGAGCTGACTGTGGCTCAGATCATGAGCTCTGTATTGCAAAATGAAGGCTAAAGTAGAAGAAATTAGGGAAAACCAGTAGATCATTCAAGTATGACCTAAAGCAAATCCCTTATGATTATACAGTGGAGGTGACAAATAGACTAAAGGGATTAGATCTGGTAGACAGAGTGCCTGAAAACAATGAACAGGGGTTCATAACATTGTATAGGAGGCAGTAATCAAAACCATGCCCAAGGAAAAGAAATGCAAGAAAACAAAATGGGTGCCTGAGGAGGCTTTACAAATAGCTAAAAAAAAAGAAAAAAAAAAAAATGAGAAAGCCATGGGGGAAAGGGAAAGATATGCATAAATGAAGGCAGAGTTCCAGAGAACAGCAAGGAGAGATAAGAAGGCCTTCTTAAATGAACAGTGCAAAGAAATAGAGGAAAACAAGAGAATAGGAAAAAAGAGAGATCACTCCAAGAATCAGAGAGATCAAGGAAATATTTCATGGGATAATGGGCATGATAAAAGGCAGAAAGGGTAAGGACCTAACAAAAGCAGAGGAGATTAAGAAGTTATGGCAAGAATACATAGAACTCTACAAAAAAAGATCATAATGGCCTGGATAACCATGATGTGTGGTCACTCACCTAGAGCCAGACATCCTGGAATGTGAAGTCAAGCAGGCCTTAGGAAGCATTACTATGAACAAAGATAGTGGAGGTGATAGAATTCCAGTTGAACCATTTAAAATCCTAAAAGATAATGCTGTTAAAGTGCTGTCCTTAATATGTCAGCAAACTTGGAAAATTCAGCAGGAACACAGGGCTAGAAAAAGTCAGTTTTCATTCCAAACCCAAAGAAGGGCAATTCCAAAGAATGTGAAAACTACTATGTGCTCATTTCACATGCTAGCAAGGTTATGCTTAAAATCTTTTAAGCTAGGCTTTAGCACTATGTGAACTGAGAACTTGCAGCTATACAAGCTGGGCTTAGAAAAGGCAGAGAAACCAGAGATTAAATTGCCAACATCCATTATAACATAGAGAAAGCAAGGAAATTCCAGAAAAACATTTACTTCTTTTTCATTGATGATGCCTTTGACTGTGTGGATCACAGCAAACTGTGGAAAATTCTTAAAGAGATGAGAATACCAGACACCTTCCCTGTCTCCTGAGAAACCTGTATGAAGGTCAACAAGCAACAATTAAACCAAACATGGAACAACAGACTGGTTCTAAATTGGGAAAGAATACGACAAGGCTGTATATTGTCACCCTGCTTATTTAACTTATAGGCAGAATACATCATGCAAATTCCAGGCTGGATGAATCATAAGCTGGAATCAAGATTGCTGGAAGAAATATCAACAACCTCAGATGTGCAGATAACACCACCCTAATGGCCAAAAGTAAAGAGAAACTAAAGAGCCTCTTGATAAAGGTGAAAGAGTAGAATGAAAAAGCAGGCTTAAAAGGCAACATTCAAACAACAAAGATCATGACATCCAGTCCTATCACTTCATGACAAATAGAAGGGGAAAATTTGGAAGCAGTGACAGATTTTATTACCTTGGTCTCCAATATCACTTGCAGATGGTGACTGCAGACATGAAATTAAAAGACTTTTGTGTCCTTGGAAGGGAAGCTGTGACAAATCTAGACACTATATTAAAAATAGACATCACTTTGCTGTTGCATAGTCAAAGTTATGATTTTTCTAGTAATCATGTATGGATGTGAGATTTGGACCATAAAGAAAGCTGAGCACTGAAGAACTGATGCTTCTGGAGAAGACTCTTGAGAGTCCCTTGGAGAGCAAGGAGATCAAACTTGTCAATCCTAAAGGATTAAGCCTGAATATTCATTGGAAGGACTGATGCTGAAGCTGAAGCTCCAATACTTTGGCCACTGATGCAAACAGCTGACTCACTAAAAAAACAAAACAAAGCAAAACAAAGCATAAAACCCTGATGTTGGGAAAGACTGAAAGCAAAAGGGGAAGGGGGTGGCAAGATGGTTAGATTGCATCAGTAGCCTTTACTCAGTGGCTCAATGGACATGAATCTGAGCAAACTCTGGGAGATAGCGAAGGATGGGTGACCTGGCATGCTCCAATCCATTCAGTCGCCAAGGGTAGGACTTGAATTAGAGACTGAACTATAACAAAGAAATTCCAAAAAGATAGGAATTTGGGGAGTAGAATGTCCAAAATATAAGAAAATTTGACTTTCCTGAAAGCCAGTCATTCCCAGAATGAAAGTTTCCACAAAATAATTAGCACATGGAATGAAGAATGATCCACATAAGTTTACATGATGGGTTGGTTGGTTGGGTTTTTTCTCTAAGTCATGTCTGACTCTTGCAATCCCATGGACTGTAACCCCCCAGGCATCTCTGTCCATGGGAGTTTCCATGGACAGGAATTCCATGGCAGGAATACTGTAGTGAGTTGCCATTTTCCTTTCCAACAGATCTTCCTGAGCCATGGATTGAACCTGAGTCTCTTATGTCTCCTGCATTGGCAGGTAGGTTCTTTACCACTGATCCACCTGGGAAGCCAAATTTGCCTGAGAGTAAACACAAAACACCAGAAATATTGGGGATACAATGAAATGAAAGCTTGTTGAAAGGACGCAATTACCATCACCACCCTAGAAAGAATAACAACAAAAAAGAAAACATGTAAAGGATCTCAAAACAGATTGTGTCAGGGTTCTCCATTACCCATTGCAAACTAGAATGGGACATTAAGTTTGGAAACTGATCAAAGATAATATCCAATTTATACTTTTATAAATAAATCATTAGCCACATGTGACGAAAAAATGAAGATGTAGACAGCTTAATCTCAAAAGTACCTCTGATGTGCCCTTTATCTGTAAGCTTTCAGAGGATTTCATCTATAAAAAGGAGGGAATGGATTAACAGAGAAACATAGGTTTCAGAAAGCAGAGAAACCAAATATGATTGATGTAGAATGATTCCACAATAATTGTGAAAATTATATTCAGAATTACAAGCTGAAACTCTAATACTTTGGCCATGTGATGCAAAGAGGTGACTTATTTGAAAAGACCCTGATGCTGGGAAAGATTGAGGGCAGGAGGAGAAGGGAATGACAGAGGATGAGATGGTTGGATGGCATCACCGACTCAATGGACATGGATTTGGGTGGACTCCAGGAGTTGGTGATGGACAGGGAGGCCTGATGTACTGCGGTTCATGGTGTCGCAAAGAGTCGGACACAAGTGAGTGAATGAATTGAACTGAACTGAGTAGGCCTGGAGACAAACTGCATCAGATTGGAACAGAGTAACAGAGAATACTCTCAAGGAAAAATAATATTTTGTAAATTATCTAATGTATTTGATTTTATTAGACTTGATAATTTTATAATTCTCTTGGAGAAGTTGAATAAAGAATTCATGATAGGTACAACTAAAGTTAATGAAATGGGGGGAAAAGATGATAAAAAATTTAAAAATCAATACTGATATTTTTATAGGGAATATGGAGGAAATGATTTAATATTGAAGGCAGCTCTTTTGCCTCTTTTCTGTTTGTCTATTTCTGTCCCCATCTAGGTAAAGAATCAACCTATCAATGCAGGAGACATAGAAGAGGCAGGTTTGATCCCTGGGGTTTGGAATACCCCCTGGAGTAAGAAATGGCAACCCACTCCAGTATTCTTACCTGGAAAATCCCATGGAGAGAGGACCTGGGTGGGCTACAGTTCATGGAGTCGCAACGAGTTGGACACAACTGAGTGACTAGGCATGCAGGCACTAACCTTAAACACCTAATTATAGGAATGAGATCACTAAGCAATGGAAACAAACTACGGATTTATGCTTTACTAAATACACACCATGCCTTGCTTAGCTTGTCGATTCTTCTAGCTAAATGGAAGAAAGAATGATCAGCTCTTTACCCCTAACAACCCCCTAAAGAATCCTGAAGGCAGATCACACAGAAAAGATAGCATGCGAAGGGAGTCAGCCACTTTGCACACAATGAAGAATAATGCAGAATGCAAACTCCTGCTGAATGGTTCACTGAAATTCTTCTGCCACATTTTTCCCTCTAAAAATTGTCATGACTGAGCAGAATCTTCAGAGTTGGTCTCTGGACAGGAGTCCACTTTCTCCCCAGATTGTGAGCTCTTCTGAATAAAGCACCTTTCCTTTATAGTGGCACCTGCCTCTCGAATTATTGGCTTTTGAGTGGCCAGCAGCCAAACCTGAGTTGATAACAATGTGAAGTGAAAGTCTTGGTCATGTCCGACTCTTTGCGACCACATGGACTATACAACCCATGGAATTCTTCAGGCCAGAACAATGGAGTTGGTAGCCTTTCTCTTCTCCCGGGGATCTTCCCAACCCAGGGGTCAAACCCAGGTCTCCTGCATTGCAGGCAGATTCTTTACCAGCTGAGCCACAAGGGAAGCCCAAGAATACAGGAATGGGTAGCCTATCCTTCTCCAATGGATCTTCCCCACCCAGGAATCGAACTGGAGTCTCCTGCATTGCAGACAGATTCTTTACCAACTGAGCTATCAGGGAAGCCCTGGCTAACAATATTGGAAGTAAAAACAAAAGCAGTGATGTCAGCACTAAAACTGGTTTGCTTCTTAAACAGTGAATCATATCTCTGATTTTGTACTTTTCTTTCTGAAAGCACATATATTGTTTCCATGTACAGTATTAACTTCATAAGTATTAAAATTGAAGATAATGAATTAGTAATATTAGGCAAAAAAATACACAGACAAATATATACATAGAGTAGTTATACTGGTTAGCTCTAAACTGCTATTTTTCTTCATAAGATTTGTGGATGATATTTGTGTGTGTGTTTTTTTAGATTTGTGGATGATATTTGTGTGTTTTTTTTAAAGTGCTATGTATATACAATTACAAAAATAAAATTGAAAATAGAAAAAAATATACAGTCAATTTCAAGGCAGAAAGCAGAAAATTAGAATACTGTGGTACAGAGACAACATCTTGAAATACTTTATCATTTTATGCTTGTATGTATTTCTTACAAAACTAAGATCATACTACATATTTGAATCTGATTTTTCAGTTCTTACATTGAACATATACTGAACATTGTCCATGGCATTATTTATAAAATATGTAATACATGGAAATTAGCTCCTTGCTGCCTTACATAACAGAGTTAGTTTCTTCTGTGTATTCATTAAACAAATTGTTTGATTTCTTACAAAATTCAAAACATTGTGCTTGGCTCTGGGGATAGAAACACAAAAAAGGAAGTTGTGGTCTGAGCTCTCAGAGTGCTTACAGTCTATTGAAGAAAACAAATCATACAAATCATTATCCAAGAACTATTGGTACCTCAAAGCAAGCTTATAATAATAATAGATTAATTATTAATAAATAAATAAATTAAAAATCAAAACTGATTTGAGAGACCCGATATCTCCTAAAGAAATTCATTTTATCTGAGACCTGACAGAGGATTCTAGAAACAGGAAATAGCACGATTCTTTGTTTTTGATCCAAATATTTAAAGCAAAATGATTGTTTTAGGGATTCTAAAAAAGGAGCAATTTATGTACAGTTGATCTGAATTATACCTGAGAAGTGCACTTGTACCACATTTTTTTCTATAGCCTAGTCTCAAGATGCTGGGTGACTAATAATAATCTGGATTAGTAAATAAGAGAACTAAGTAAATTTATAAATGATTATAGCTCCAGATAAACATAAATACATTTTAATTCACATTGCAAGGCATAGGTTAGGTAATGTGAGGGATTCCCTGGTGGCTCAGTGGTAAAGAATCCCCTGCAATGCAGGAGATGTAGGTTCAATACCAGGGTCGGGAAGACACCCTGGAGAAGGAAATGGCAACCCTCTCCAGTATTCTTGCCTGGGAAATCCCATGTACCGAGGCACCTGGCAGGCTACAATCCACGAGGTCTCAAAAGAGTTGGACCCAACGTGCCAGCTAAAGAGCAATGAAGGAGTTAAGTATCATGTGTTTCCTGACTTTAAGGAGCTTGAAATCATGCTTTCTAGCCAAAAGAGATGTAATCTAAGAGAATCACCCCAGAATTTAAATGAGATATAACAATTTGTGAATTTTTATTTTACCCTTGTTATTCTATTGATTATCATAAAAGAGGCAGCATATATTCCCATAATGAGAGCATTTTGTCACAATCATATTTCTCTCACTATATTTCTCACAGATTCAAATAAATTTACACTCATGTTTAAAGAATAATTAATAACTGAGATCTACAAATAATATTCAGATACATACTTGTCATGACCAAGTAAATTAGTTCACTTCAGCAGAAGAAAAAATAATGAAACTAATTTTGCTTATTGCAGTTTCAGTGCTAAATATTAAAAAGGAAATCTTAACTATTAATTCAATTGATTTGTCATTTGGATCTTTAAAAATGTTTTCTCATAAATAAGCAACTTTAATTAGCATTCTACTTCTGCAAGTAAACTTGGATTTTAAAAATGTGCAGTTTCTCCTAGTTCAGGGTGATAGATGGCCCAATTACTCTACAAAGACTTGCTGTACAAGCTTTAAAGAGCAAATCATTATTTGCCATCTTGAAGAGGAATGCTTGCAAGCTTCTTGAACATAAGGCCAAGACTTCTGCCTCTTTTGTATTCTGCTAAGTTGGATAGTGAAATAGTTAGATGTAAAACCCCAAAAAATGAAGTCCTGGTGGAATATTTACAGTGGGCCCATAATATAAATGTTGTTTGCTGCTTTATTCTCTTCTTTCTCCTCTTCTTTTTTTCCCCTTCCTGTTTACTCTACTTATTCTAGTTTTTCTTCTTCTAATACTTAATGTAGTTTCAGTAATTTTGGAAGATATACTGATGTAATTTTTAGCCTGAAAATATGTCCCTTTCCTCCTAAAAGACATGCTAGCCTCAGTCATCACAGGAACTGGAGACAGAGGTAAAAGGAGAAGAGAGGGAAATCCATTCTTGAGCATTAAGAGGTATTCTAGCAGGCAGTTTTGTATTCTACACTTAAAAGAAAATGAGCCAAAATAGCTTCTAGCAATATAGTATGTGTACATAAAAATATAGAACAAACTAGATGTAGCAGATATAGATGTAGATGTAGATATAGATAAAGATGTAGCCAAAGAATTGATGCTTTTGAACTGTGGTGTTGGAGAAGAGTCTTGAGAGTCCCTTGGACTGCAAGGAGATCAAACCAGTCAGCCCTAAGGGAAATCAGTCCTGAATATTCATTGGAAGTCCTAAATATTCATTCATCAGCTGAAGCTGAAACTGCAATACTCTGGCCACCGGATGTGAAGAGCTGACTCATTTGAAAAGACCCTGATGCTGGGAAGGATTGAAGGCAGGAGGAGAAGGGGACGACAGAGGATGAGATGGTTGGATGGCATCACTGACTTGATGGACATGAGTTTGAGCAAGCTCTGGCAGTTAGTGATGGACAGGGAAGCCTGGTGTACTGCAGTCCGTGGGGTTGCAAAGAGTTAGACATGACTGAGCGACTGAACTGAACTGGGCAGATATAGATCTGAAGATTACACAAACTCAGGTTTTCAATAAAATAATTTTAATTATTTTTTCTAAGATATACTTTGTACATGGTGATGCTTTTTACTTCCAGTTCAAAAAAAGCTGCCTAAAAGATGATTTAAATGATGATGAACTTACTATTTCCCACACCAAGGCACCCAGAGCTATGTGGCCCCAGAGTTCATGAATTAGAGACTGAATGATGTTCTCATGCTCTTTCCTTCTTGTTTCATCATGTTTGGAGTTGACTTTTGTCATCAGGCCTTTAAGTGATCAGAGTTCTAAAAAGAAAACCCTCTAACATCAGAAGCAGAGAAAGAGTAGTTTCTTTTCAAATGCTTTTTCAAAGCAGGGAGGTGAACTGTTTCCAGACTTTATAGACAGCTGTGTACATTATTTAAAATTTACTTATAAAAATAATCTTCTTGAAGAAGGAAGCTCAACTGGTGCTTACTTTGTACCCTTACACTCCCCTTTGCCTCTTGTTTAATTTATGATCCTTTTGATAAAGAACATCATGCCCACTATACATGGGAGGATCAGAGTACTGTTGTCTTGCCTCAACCAATTAAATCCTGCACGGTTAAATACTGACTCATCACATTCTCGATAGTAAATCAGAGTAACATTCATATATACTGCATTTACATTGATTACAATAATTACAATGGGTCAAATGACCAGAAGAGTACAAATATAATGATTATTACAGAAATAAGTTAGGTCCTTCCTATATATTGTCTTGCCATGAGATATGACATCAAGCTAGGAATAAAGAAAACATGAGTTAATCAAGTAAGGGTACATTATGATTTGTTTGATATTTGGAAAGATAAACTCAATAACTTCTAACAAATGTATGTTGAAAACAAACAAACAAACAAAAATGATAGAACCAATACCTGAAAGAGTTTAAAGTGACTTCAGGTATTCTTTCCCATTATTACTGGTTTTGTTTTCCAGCCATCAACATATCAAAATTTATCTCTAGTGTTGATGACTTTGTAAAATACTATAGTATTTTAGTACTATAGTACATTTAGTACTATAATATGTTATCATTACTATATTAAACTATATATGAAAACACTTTTTGTGAATCTTCCCCTTGTTTTAGCATACGATTCTATTTTACTTCTCTTAACCTCAATGAGATTTAAGTATTTTAATATACATTTTTGTTGTTCAGTCCTTCAGTTGTGTGACTGCATCACACCAGTCTTCCCTGTCCTTCACTATGTCTCAGAGTGTGCTCAAATCTCTGTCCATTGAATTACTGATGTCATCCAACCCTCTCATCCCCTGTTAACCTCTTCTCCACCTGCCCTCAATATTTCCCAGTACCAGGGTCTTTTCTGATAAGTTGACTCTTCTCATCAGGTGGCCAAAGGATTGGAGCTTTGGCTTCAGCATCAATCCTTCCAAAGAATATTCAAGGCTGCTTTCCTTTAGGATTGACTGGTTTTATCTCCTTTCTGTTGAAGGGACTCTCAAGAGTCTACCCCAGCACTACAATTCAAAAGCATCAGTTCTTAAAAATTCAGCCTTCTTTATGGTCCACTTCTCACATCCACACATGATTACTGGAAAAACCTAGCTTTGACTATACAGACTTTTGTCAGCAAAGGGATGTCTCTACTTTTTAAAACACTGTCTAGGTTTGCTCTTCCAAGGAGCAAGTGTCTTTTAACTTCATGGCTGCAGCCACCATCTGCAGTGATTTTGGAGTCCAAGAAAATAAAGTCTGTCACTGTTTCCATTTTCCCCCCATCTCTTTGCCATGAACTGATGGGACAAGATGCCATTATCTTAGTTTTCTGAATGTTAAATTTTAAGCCAGCCTTTTCATTCTCCTCTTTCACCTTCATCAAAGAGGCTCTTTAGTTCCTCTTTGCTTTCTGCCATAAGGGTGGTGTCATCTGCATATATGAGGTTATTGATATTTCTCCCAGCAATCTTGATTCCAGCTTGAACTTCATCCAGCCTGGTATTTCACATGATGTACTCTGCATATAAGTTAAATAAGCAAGGTGACGATATACATTAATTAGTTAATATATGTTACACTGCCCCTTTCTTATTTTTAGAGTTCTAATGACTGAGTTTCTGTCTGAGTTTCTGACTAATGTCTGTTTCCGAATGACTGCTGTATAACTGGAGAACAACCCAGGCAAAGGCAGGTTACCTGGCAGTGTTCCATTTCCTGGATGCGTGCTTAGTCATGCAGCTGTGTCCGATTCTTTGCGACCCCATGGACTGTCGCCCACCAGACTCCTCTGTCCGTGGATTCTCCAGGCAAGAATGCTGGAGTGGGCTGTGGTGCCCTTCTCCAGGAAATCTTCTCAACCCAAGGCTGCATCTCAACCCAACCTGCATCTCTTATGTCTCCTGCATCGACAGGCAGGTTCTTTACCACTAGTGCCACCTGGGGCCTTTTTTCTAATGTTTTCAGAAAAGAAGTTTTTTAGAGCTGTCCTGCCATTTACCATTTCAAAAAATTTTCCCACACTTAAGAAATACCAAGTATGTAATTGTGATAGATTTACATGTGTAAAAGTTAAATCTGAGTAATTTCTGGTGTGAATGAGTGTGAAATTGTCTGCTCACCTGAATTTATATAATACTAGGAGAAGAGCACATGTGTGCTAATATTCTTTGTGTTCCTGTGCATATTTTTGCTGGCTTAGAGTTTATATTTCTAATTCAAACAAACAAAAATTCTGTTTTTTATTTGATCTTAATACTTTCATCTAACTTGTGTTTGTAAAATGCCAATTCTGCCACGTCATCTGTATTGTGTATATATGTTTTTTCTTTTTTGAAACTGATTTTTAGAGAAGTTTTAGGTTTACACTGAAAGTGAGGGGAAGGCACAGATATTTTTCATAGGATCTCTGCCCTACATGTGCACAGCCTTCCCATTATCAACATCACTCACCGTAGTGGTCCATTTGCTACAACTGATGGGCCTACATTGACGCATCATATTGGTCTAAGTCTGTACTTTACCTTAGGGTCCACTCCTGATGTTGCACATCTATGTGTTTGGACAAAGGTGTAATGACAGGCATCCATCACTTGTGATACCACGCAGAGTATTTTCAGAAATACTAAAAACTCTGTGTGCTCTACCTAATCACTCCCTTCCTGCCTCTATTTTTAACAAAATCTATAAATGTAATTGTAGAACTACTTTGCAGAGTTGCCCATAAAGAGTAACTATAAAGTCGTTAGGCACACTCTGGGCATTTAACAATGAAGTTGTTGTTATTTTTGTTGTTATTATTATTATTATTCAATAAGGAAAATTGATCAGTTTTCTATTATTCTAGGTTACAGCATTTAATGTCACTCACCAGAGAAAGAGGGAGTTGGGAATAGAATTGAAGATTGGTAATACTGGAAAGGATCTGAGAGATCACCCAATCTGTCTAATCTGTGATCCTTTAATCAGATAAAGAAACTGAAACACAAACTTGCTAAGTGTCTTGCTCTAAATATCATATAGAAAAATATTACTTAAAATTCCTTTCATATATGAACACATTGTAATAAAATAACATTATAATATTAACATTTTAAAGTATTAAAATACAATGTCTATCAGCATAGAGATGACCAGTGAGAAACAAGACCAAAACTTAGTCCTTGAATCTTTCACTTCAGATTTTGTTCCACATGAATAAGACTTTTTAAATAGGCATAATAACTTTACATTCCCAAACTATGAACACCTATCCTCTCATATAGAGCTTTGTGAATTTAAATACATGAATAAATTTTGTTCAAATAGTTTAAATTTCATACCTACCGAAAGAATATATTGTATATTCTCTAGGGATGTGTTCTATAGAAAGGGAAACTAGTGTCAACCAATATTGTAGCAAATTTAGGAAGAAAATAATTGCTCCAATTTTTTCATGACATACACTTGTATCATAAATGCATCTGGTAGATTTGAAATGACAAATTCACATTTTCAGTCCCCTAAAATAAAACTCTGCTAGAGTAAAGTAGAAATCATTAGACCAAGCAACTTGTTTCCATGATCTTTCATTCAAACTTAGTGTTCCTGTAAATCTGCATTCCATTTCAAGATTCATTGTGTGGGGCTTAGAATAAGCTATGTAAATAACTGAGGAGCAGAGTTTTTCACAAGCATTTCCTCAGGTAACTGATAGACTTAGTGCCATCCTAGATGTATCTTGGGTGCAATCAACAGTCTTAAGACTGAAAGGCGGGGTGGGGGTGGGGAGGTTATACCTTTCATTATTGTTAAATGATAGAACATTTTCTGTATAAAGTCATCTGCTAATATGCTTGTGTGAGTGTCAAGTTCCTCCAGCTGTGTCTGCCTCTTTGCAACCCTATGGATGTGTAGCCCACAAGGCTCCTCTGTCCATGAAATTCTCCAGACAAGAATACTGGAGTGGGTTGCCATGCATTTCTCCAGGGCATCTTCCCAACCCATGGATCTAACTCTAAATCTTGCATTGGTAGGTGAGTTCTTTACCATTAGTGCAACCTGTGAAGTTAATATGCTTAGCACTATCTAAATATCGGGGTTTCCAATGTGGCCCTAGCGGTAAAGAAAAGTGAAAGTGGAATTTAATTCATTACATTGACTGTAATTCATATAATTCTCTAGGCCAGGATACTGGAGTGGGTAGCCTTTCCCTTCTCCAGGGGATCTTCCCAACCCAGGGATTGAACCCAGGTCTCTCACATGGCAGGAAGATTCTTTACCCACTGAGCTATCAGGGAAGCCCCAGTGGTAAAGAACCCAGCTGCAATTCAGGAGATGCAAGAGACGCAGGTTTGATCTCTGGGTCAGGAAGATCCCCTGAAGGAGGGCACAGCAACCCACTCCAGTATTCTTGCCTGGAGAATCCCATGGACAGAGGTGCCTTGCAGGCTGCAGTGCATAGGGTCGCACAGAGTCAGACATGTCTGAAGCGACTTAGCATGCTTGCATCTAAGTATCCAGAAAAGCAGAAAAGCCCCCTGATAGATGTAGATTCTTTGGGATTGGAATGAAAACTTACCTTTTTCAGTCCTGTGGCCACTGCTGTGTTTTCCAAATTTGCTGGCATATTGAGTGCAACACTTTCACAGCATCATCTTTTAGGATTTGAAATAGCTCAACTGGAATTCCATCACCTCCACTAGCTTTGTTCTTAGTGATGCTTCCTAAGGCCCACTTGACTTCACATTCCAGGATGTCTAGCTCTAGGTGAGTGTGAGTGATCACACCATCATGATTATCTGGGTTGTGAAGAGCTTTTTTGTACAGTTCTTCTGTGTATTTTTGCCACCTCTTCTTAATATCTTCTGTTTCCATTAGGTCCATACCATTTCTGTCCCTTATCGAACCTATCTTTGCATGAAATGTTCCCTTGCTATTTCTAATTTTCTTGAAGTGATCTGGAGTCTTTCCCATTCTATTGTTTTGCTCTATTTCTTTGCATTGATCACTGAGGAAGGCTTTCTTATCTCTCCTTGCTATTCTTTGGAACTCTGCACTTAAATGGTTATATCTTTTCTTTTCTCCTTTGCTTTTTGCTTCTTTTCTTTTCACAGCTATTTGTAAGGCCTCCTCAGACAGCCATTTTGCTTTTTTGCATTTCTTTTTCTTGGGGAAAAACGTTATGGCAGAAAGTGAAGAAGAACTAAGGAGCCTCTTGATGAAAGTGAAAGAGGCAAGTAAAAAAGTTGGCTTAAAGCTCAACATTCAGAAAACCAGGATCATGGCATCTAGTCCCATTACGTCATGGCAAATAGATGTGGAAACTGTGGCTGACTTAAAATTTCTGAGCTACAAAATCACTGTAGATGGTGATTGCAGCCATGAAATTAAAAGAAGCTTACTCCTTGGAAGGAAAGTTATGGCCAACCTAGACAGCATATTAAAAAGCAGAGACATTATTTTGTCAACAAAGGTCCATCTAGTCAAGATTATGGTTTTTTCAGTGTCATGTATGGATGTGAGAGTTGGACTATAAAGAAAATTGAGCACCAAAGAATTGATGCTTTTGAACTGTGGTGTCCTTTGGACTGCAAGATCCAACCAGTCCATCCTGGAGTACATCTCCATAAAGGATGTTGAAGCTGATACTCCAATACTTTGGCTACCTGATGCAACGAGCTGACTCATTTGAAAAGTCCCAGATGCTGGGAAAGATTGAGGGCAGGAGGAGAAGGGGACAACAGAGGATGAGATGGTTGGATGGCATCACCAACTCAATGGACATGGGTTTGGGTGGATGCTGGAAGTTGGTGATGGACAGGGAGGCCTGGTGTGCTGCAGTTCATGGGGTCACAAAGAGTCGGACATGACTGAACTGAACTGAAATGTAGCTTGCTTGTCTTTGGCTTGTCCCAGCTTTTTTCTTCAAATAAACCTGCTAATAGAAAAGTAGAATAAATAAAATTGAGGACCCTGGTTGTTATGCCAACTAAAAATTCGCACTTGCCATTTACCTCTACAATGAATAAACTATGAGCTGTTGCAGCTGCTGACCTTCAACGCTCCCTGAAAGGAGCTCAAGGTGGGGATCAGGAATGAGGCACTTTGTGCTCTGAGAAAATCTGGCAAATCTTCAGACAGATAATTGCAGAAGAAGACTTTAAGAGCCCAATTCTTGCATCTCCTCATATCTAGAAAAGCATTAAAATCCTTCATGGTGACATCTGCTCCTCATGACTAACAGTAACTTTCATGAGACTAGCAGAAAAATTCAGCAAAAAAACATGGGTTAGATTACATGCCCTTCATCAAAACCATATATATGCAACAATTTCCCCCTACCTTTTTGGGGGAGCTTCTCCGAGCTATCTGAAATGCTGTCTATAGGCAAGAGTCTATGGACGACAGTCCTCATTTTGCCCAAAATAACTGACAGCTCTCACACTGTCCATTTTTTCCAGTCGATTGTTAACTTGCACATAAATTCTCATAATCTATGAAAATTGGAGTTCCACAAAGGTGAATCAATCTACCATACAAATGCATATGTGAGAATAACTCTAATTAGAAAATAACCAAAAAATAAGTCAAGAAAGACATATTTTATTTTATATGGAATGTGTGTGTGTGTGTGTGTGGAAGAGATCAATATTGAAAAAAATATGAAGAATAATCTTTTAAAAACATATGCAGCATTAACAAAACAATATATTTTCCCATAGGTGCATACAAATGCAATAAATAGGATGTATTATAAATTAATGACAATGATTTTCTCAAGAGGAAAAAGAAGGGCCTAAAAAACTGAGAAGAGGGAATTTCTACTTAATCATATCTTATACTTCACTTTGTGTAAAAATATATGAAGCAAATACCTTTGTTAGCCAGATTCTAGAAAAGTTGATAAGTATGATATAACTGTTTTTGAGGTCCTTCCTTTTCATTTTGACTGAAGATATAAAGCTCCATGTCTTTTTTTTTTTTTCCCTAATAAGAAATTTTCCTATGGTTTTCTTTTTGAATTTTAATTCTTGAAAGCAATCAATCAGCTAGAGAAATCTCCTCATTATCTGTCTATTTGTCTATCATCTCTATCATCATTTACTTTTATCTGTCTATTCACTTATTTAATGCATTTTTACATGTAAACTTTTATTCTTTTAAATCTCATCTGTCTTTCTTCTCTTGGGGCATAGAGCAGTTCTTCATTTACTTATAAAGCAGAACCAATTCAGCTTTCTTGAGGGAGAAAAAAGCCCAAAGGTACATTGGAATGGGTTTCACTTTCACCTCACCCACATCTCAGTGGATGAGCTGAAGGCATAAGACCTAATTCAATAGTTCTTATTGTCACTAGAGGCATTGTTCAGAATTATTTCTTATTGCATTATTTACATCAAGAATAAGTAAATGGGAAGTCTATACAAATACACACACACACATACATACATACCACACAATTGTTTATCTAGACAAAATTAAGTTAAAGATTAAAGAGATCAGTTGATCCCACGTGGTCTTTTACTTTTAATAATCTATGGCTGAAATACTTATAACTGAAGGATCTGATCATTTAATCTAACAAACTGCTTTTAAGAAATGAATATGATTAAATGACTTAATACAACTGAAGTAAGTCATTTACATAATAGAACGAATTGCATAACTTAGATCAGGGGTCCCAAGTGTACAGGATCTAAAGCCTGATGATCTGAGGTGGAGCTGATATAATAATAATAGAAATAAAGTGTGCAATAAATGTAATGCATGTGAATCATCCTCAAACCACTCTCCTCCCCATCTGTGGAAAAATTGTCTTCCACTAAACTTGTCCCTGGTGCCAAAAAGGTTGGGGACCACTGATTGAGATCATATTTTCTGAATGAAATAGATGAAATTAGCCACCCTCTGGGGGTGGGATATGTGGGAGGGAAGACCAAGAGAATGAGAAGGAAAGTGACTTTATTTAAGTGTTTAATCTTGTTTTCATTTTATAGATACCACACCTCATCTCAGCACTTTATATTCTGATAAGAAATAATAACCTTGAAGGATAATTTGGAGAGAGTATTTGAAATCAGGCCTCTCTTCGCAAGCCCAGGATAATCAATGAAACTGTAAGACAATGTTTCTCAAAGTGTGGTCTCTGGAACAGCAACTTTGGAGCAACTGAAAACCCATTGTTGCTGTTGTTCAGTCACTAAGTTGTGTCCAACTTTTTGTGACCCCATAGACTCCAGTACGCCTGTCTTTCACTGTCTCCTAGAGTTTGCTCAGATTCATGTCCATTAAATTGGTGATGCTATCTAACCATCTCATCCTCTGCCACCCTCTTCCCTTTTGCCCTCAATCTTTCTCAGCATCAGGTCTGAGAGTTATCAGGGAGCTGATTCTTTGCATCATCAGGTCAAATTATTGGAGCTTCAGCTTCAGCCTCAGTCCTTCTAATGGATATTCATCAGCACCACCTTTCTAGATTCCATATATATGTGCTAAGATACAATATTTGTCTTTCTGTTTCTGACTTACTTCACTTTGTATAAAAGGCTCTAGGTTCATTCACCTCATTGAAACCAACTCAAATTTCCTTTAGGATTGACTGGTTTGATCCCCTTGCAGTCTTCTCCAGCCCTGTAATTTGAAAGCATCCATTTTTCAGCACTCAGCCTTCTTTATTGTCCAACTCTCACATCTGTATGAGGCAAATGGAAAAACCTTAATTTTGACTATATGGACTTTTGTTGGCAAAATAATGTCAGACATCAATTTTCTCTTCAAGAAAGGAAACCTATTAGAAATGCTAATTCTTGATCCAGAGTCTCTGGGAAAGACCTAGCAATTTGTGTTTTACCAAGGTGATGCAGATGTTAAGCCCAAATTTGAAAACCACTTGTATGGTGTGGTCTGCTATGGGTGGGAAGATTTGAGTGCATGCATGCTAAGTCATTTCAGTCATGTCTGATTCTTTGCAACTCTGTGAGTTCTAGCCCACCAGGTTCCTTTCTCCATGGAATTCTCCAGGCAAGAACACCGGGGTGGGTTGTCATTCCTTTCTCCAAGGTGTCTTCCCAACCCAGGGGGTCTAACCGGGGTCTCCTGCATTGAAGGCAGATTCTTTACTGTCTGAGCCACCGGGGACGCCCCTTGAGTACATAGTAGACTATAAATCATAAAAAGGAATTTGGTATTGAGATCAGAAGACAGAGGATGTGCTGAAACATAAGAGGTAAGGTGTAAGGGAGGTGGATGTGCACGTATTTTGTTTTTGACTGTAGGTCCTAGTAATAAGAAAAAAATAACCAATCCTTGTGTATATCCTAGATCTGCCTGCTTTTGTTGCATTATCAGGCTGTTTATACCATTTTTGTGTTCATTTTTGTGATATGATAATTATGTATGTTGTTTAGGAAATAAAAATTAAATTACAATTTTAAGTTGAATTATTTTAAGGATTTATAATTTGAAGTGAATGTAAAATGCAATTGCTGCCTTTTAGGGAATTTTTTTCTTCCTTTTTTCTAGACCAAGACATGCATATCAATGAGTTTTTACTGATGTAGCCAAAATTTTGAGAGTGATGTGGATATATATCTGTGAATACTGAGTGAGAAGTGCAGCATATTTAAAAGCAAAGATGTTTCTTTGCCAACAAATGTCCACATAGTCAAAGCTATGGTTTTTCCAGTAGTCATGTATGGATACAAGACTCGGACCATAAAGAAAGCTGAGCACCGAAGAATTGATGCTTTTGAACTATGGTATTGGAGAAGACTCTTGAGAGTCCTTTGGACAGCAAGGAGATGAAACCAGTCAATCATAAAGGAAATCAGTCCTGAATATTCACTGGAAGGACTGATGCTGAAGCTGAAACTCAAATACTTGGCCACCTGATGTGAAGAACTGACTCACTGGAAAAGACCCTGATGCTGGGAAAGATTAAGGGCAGAAGAAGGGGACGACAGAGATTGAAATTGTTGGGTGGCATCACTGACTCAATGGACGTGAGTTTGAGCAAGCTCTGGCAGTTGGTGATGGACAGGGAAGCCTGGCATGCTGCAGTCCAAGATGTTGCAAAGAGTTGGACACAACTGAGTGACTGAACTGAACTGAACAGATTTTATTTTCATTTACTTTTGAATGAAGCTTAAAAGATAAACCATTAAAATGTCTGCTATGGGACTATTTAAATTTTCTTTCAAATTAAAAGGAGTCATCCCATTACACTAAAAATGTAATAAGAAATATGTTGTGACCAAAATGAACTGCATATGGCAATACTATCCATTAGCTAAACATAATGCATAAGGCTAATAGTTCTATTTGATGTGCTGGAATACAACTGCTGCAGTAGTTTATATTATATTAACTTAAACTGTGATTTTGTCATTTAAGAATATTACTGTTCATGCAAAAATCTGTAGCTCTATTTTTTATTCCCCAAGTGTAAATGTAGCTAAGAACAAGGATGAGCCTAGTGAATCATTAGAATGGTGGATGAAAAATCATGAAGAAAATACTCATGTATTTGATGAATGACAGAAAAAGGAAAGGCTAAATTCAAGCTTCTGTAATGACTCCAATATTTTTTGGTTACTAATATTTCCTGTATCACCCTGAATGTGGTTTTGAAGCTGATAATCTTATGGAAGTATATTTGTTCACTGATAGTTATTTTTTAATCTACTCACAAGTTCAATCCAACTATTTCACAGGTCTCCAGGAGTTTTCAGATTCATTGGCCCAGGTACACTATGAAAAAAATAATATATTTCTTCTTAAGATCCATCTTCCAATTCTCATCAAAATTAGATGGCCAAAAAAAAAAAAAAAAAAAAAAGAAGAAGTTATAGGGGAGAAAACGAACATTTAAAGTTTCTGTAAAACTGACTCAAAAACTGGGCTGAACTTACAACTAATTTCAATTTCTTTTTATGTATAGTTAATCTATCCTCAGGGCAATTTACTTGAGACAAAAGCATTCTTTTCCTTGACTTGGCTCTTAGAGCCTATTTTTGTCAAGTACATTTTTTGTTACCAACTTCCAACTACTAATTGGCAGACAAAGTGTCAAATACTTGGTGAAAATGTATTAGAATTTGCTGAGTTGATCATATGCAAATTTCACTCTGGTATCATTGAAAACACTTTATGTATCTGCTGGAATCCTGTTTTTAAATGAAAGGAAACTGAGTTCTTTGTGGAACTTGAATGTATTTTTAATCTGCTTCCTTGGATCTTTCACTTTTGAGATAGAGGTATTTGAAACAGCCTTATACCTCCAAAAGCAGCAGCTCTCCAAAAGAAATATTGTATTCTAGACTCTCCACTATTAAAATATTTAGCTAAATTGTTGGAAATTCTTAAACAAAAGTCATCAGCATAATAAAAATACAATTTGAAAATCACCCTAAATGAGAAGTGAAAGGGTATCCTTAATAAACTACAGTGACATTTCTTGTCAATTATGTTCTGGGTGATTTACAAAGCCACAAAGTTTTTTGTTGGCTATAGACAGTGCAAGGTCAGGCTTGGAGAAGAAATGGTTAAATTTGAAAATCTCCCTTGAAAGAGCAATTTGTATTTCTCTGGAAACAGTGGATTTCCAATAGTGAAGTGTCTGGCCTCAGGATGGAAGAAGAGGAGAATGAAAGAGAAGGTTTTGTTTTGTTTTTTTTTTAATTTAATTTAATTTTTAAATGGAAGATAATTGCTTTACAATATTGTGATGGTTTCTGACTTACATCAACATGAATCAGTCATAGGGTTGTGTGTATATATATATATATATATATATATATATATATATATATATACCTCCCTCTTAATCTTCCCTCCCATCTCCCTCTCCATCCCACCCCTTTAGGTTGTCACAGCACCTGCTTTGAATTCCTTGTGTCATATGGCAAATCCCCACTGGCTATCTACTTTTCTTATGGTAATGTATATATTTCAATGCCACTGTCTCATGCTATTCTCTCAAATTATCCTACCTTTTCTCTCCCCCACTGTATCCAAAAGTCTGTTCTCTATGTCTGCATCTCTGTTGCTGCCCTGTAGGTAGATTCATCAGTACCATCTTTCTAGGCTCCATACATATGCGTTAATGTATGGAATTTGTCTTTCTCTTTCTGATTTACTTCACTATGTAAGTTTCTAGGTTCATCCGCCTCATTAGAACCAATCCAAATGAATTTCTTTTTATAGCCAAGTAATACTCCAGTGAGTATATGTACCTTTATCCATTCCATAAGTGTATCCATATGTATCCATAGGCATATATCCATATGTACACAACTTCTTTATCCATTCATCTGTCAATGGACATCTAGGTTGATTCCATGTCCTACCTATTGTAAATAGTGCAGCAATGAACAATGGAGTATATGTGTCTCTTTCAATTATGATTTTCTCAGGGAATATACCCAAAGTGGGATTTACTGGGTCATATGGTAGTTTTATTTCTAGTTTTTAAAGAATTCTCCATACTGTTTTCCATAGTGGCTGTATGAATTTGCATTCTCACAACAGCACAAAAGGGTTCCCTTTTCTCCACACCCTCCCCATCATTTATTGTTTGTATTTTTTGAGGATGGCCATTCTGATTAGTGTGAGATGGTATGTCACTGTAGTTTTAATTTCCATTTCTCTAATAATGAGTGGTGTTGAGTATCTCTTCATGTTTATTAGCCATCTATATGTCTTCTTCAGAGAAATGTCTGTTTAGGTCTTTTGTCCACTTTTTGATTGGGTTATTTTTTTCTGGCATTGAGCTTCTTGAGCTGCTTGTATATTTTGGAAGTTATTTCTTTGTCAGTTGTTTCATTTGCTATTATTTTCTCCCATTCTGATGACTATTTTTTCACCTTGCTTATAATTTCCTTCATTATGTAAAAGTTTTAAGTTTATTTAGGTCCTATTTGTTTACTTTTGTTTTTATATCCACTACTTTAGGAAGTGGATCATAGAGGATCTTGCTGTGGTTTATGTCAAAGAGTGTTCTACCTATGTTTTCCTCCAAGAGTTTTATAGTTTCTGGTCTTAAATTTAGGTCTTTAATCCATTTTGAGTTTATTTTTGTGTATCGTGTTAGGAAGTATTCTAATTTCATTCTTTTCATATAGCTGCCAGTTTTCCCAGTACCACCTATTGAAGAGACTGTCTTTTCTCCATTGTGTATGTTGCTTCCTTTGTCAAAGGTAAGGTGCTCATAGAGGTGTGGATTGATCTCCTCTCTTTCTACTTGTTCCCTTGGTCTATATTTCTATTTTCGTTCCAGTACTATACTACCTTGACGACTGTAGCTTTGAAGTAAAGTCTGGAATCTGGAAGGTTGATTCCTCCAGCTACATTCTTCTTTCTCAAGATTGCATTGGCTATTAGGGGTCTTTTGTATTTCTACACAAATTGTGAAATTATTTGTTCTAGTTCTATGAAAAATACCATTGTTAGTTTGATAGGGATCACATTGAAGCTATAGATTGCTTTCAGTAGTATAGTTATTTTCACAACATTGATTCTCCCAACCCAGGATCACAGAAGATCTTTCCATCTGCTTATATCATCTTTAATTTCTTTTATTAGCATCTTATAATTTTCTGTATGTAGGTCTTTTGTTTCTTTAGGTAAGTTTATTTCCTAAGTATTTTATTCTTTTTGTTGAAATGGTGAATGAGACTGTTTCCTTAATTTCCCTTTCTGGTCTTTCATTGTTAGTGTACAGGGATGCAAAGGATTTCTGTGTATTAATTTTATATTCTGCAACTTACTATATTCACTGATTAGTTCTAGAAATTTTCTAGTGGCATCTTTAGAGTTTCCTATGTAAAGAATCATGTCATTTGCAGACAGTGAGAATTTTACTTCTTGTTTTACAATCTGGATTCCTTTTATTTCTTCTTGTTCTGATTGCTGTGGTTAGGACTTCCAAAACTATGTTGAATAAGACTAAGAATTTGCACCTTTGTCTTGTTCCTGGTTTTAGAACAAATGCTGTCATTTTCTTTGCCATTGAGAACAATGTTTTCTGTGGGTTTGTCATATATGTACTTTATTATGCTGAGGTATGTTCCTCCTATACTTACTTCCTGGAGAGCTTTTATCATAAATGGTTGTTGAATTTTGTCAAAAGTTTTCTCTGTGTCTATTGAGATGATCATATCTTTTTAATCTTTCAATTACTTAATATGGTATATCAATTGATTGACTTGTATATATTGAAGAATCATTGGATCCCTGTAATAAAGCCCACTTGATCATTACATAGGATCTCTTTAATGTGTTGTTGGATCCTGTTTCCTAGACTGTCAAGCATCTTCTCCAGCACCACAGTTTGAAAATGAAAGTGAAATTCACTCATTCATGTCCAACTCTTTGAGACCCCATGGAGACTATACAGTCCATGGAACTCTCCAGGCAAGGATCCTGGAGTGGGTAGCCACTCCCTTTTCCAGGGGGGACTTCCAAAACCCAGGGATCAAACCCAGTTCTCCCACATGGCAGGAATTCTTCACTGTCTGAGCCCCAGGGAAGCCCACAGTTTGAATGCGTCATTTAAAACCTGTGTTTCCTTATTAATTTTCTGGCTGTATGATCTGTCCATTGATGTGAATGGGATACTAAATCCCCACCTATTATTAATAGGTGTTTGCATTTGCCTTATGTATTGAGGGGCTCCTATGTTGGGTGCATATATATTTATAATTTTTATATCTTTTTCTTAGATTGACCCCTTGATCATTATGTAGTGTCCCTCTTTGTCTCTTGCAATAGTCTTTACTTTATTTTTTTTCTCATTTATTTTTATTAGTTGGAGGCTAATTACTTTACAATATTGTAGTGGGTTTTGTCATACATTGACATGAATCAGCCATGGAGTTACATGTATTCCTCATCTCGATCCCCCCTCCCACCTCCCTCTCCACCTAATTCCTCTGGGTCTTCCCAGTGCACCAGGCCCCAGCACTTGTCTCATGCATCCAACCTGGGCTGGTGATCTGTTTTGCAATAGTCTTTATAATAAAGTTTATTTTATCTGACTCTTAAAAGTCCCTTGGACAGCAAGGAGATCAAACTAGTCAGTCCTAAAGGAAACCAGCCCCGAATATCCATTGGAAGGACTGGAGCTCCAATACTTTGGCCACCTGATCCGAAGAGTTGACTCACTGGAAAAGAACAGGATGCTGGGAAAGATTGAAGGCAGGAGGAGAAGGGGGTGACAGAGAATGAAATGGTTGGATGATATCACTGACCCAATGCACATGAGTCTGAGCAAACTCCAGAAGATAGTGAAGAATAGGGAAGCCTGGCGTGTTACAGCCTATGGAGTTGCAAAGTCAGACATGACTGAGTGACTGAACAACAACAATTTTACCTGATATGAGCATTGCTATTCCTGCTTTCTTTTGACTTCCATTTGCATGGAATATCTCTTTCCAGCTCCTCACTTCCATTATGTATGTGTCCCTAGGTCTGGGGTGGGTTTCTTGTAGACAGTATATATAGAAGTCTTATTTTTGTACCCATTCAGCCAATCTGTGTCGTTTGGTTGGAGGATTTAGCCCATTTACATTTATGGTAGTTGTTGGTGTGTATGATCCTGTTACCATTTGCTGTATTGTTTTGGGTTTGTTTTTGTCTGTGCTCAGTTGCTCAGCCATGTTCAACTCTTTGTGACCCCCATGGAATTTTCAAGCAAGAATATTGGAGAAGGTTGTCATTTCATCCCTCTTAGGATCTTCCTAACACAAGGATCAAACCCATGTCTCTTGCATCTTCTGCATTGGCAGGCAGATTCTTTATCTCTAGTGGCACCTAGGTCTCTTCTTTTTGTGTTTCCTGTCTAGAGAAGTTCCTTTAGCATTTGTTGTAGAGGTGGTTTAGTGGTGCTGAATTCTCTTAACTTTTGCTTATCAGTAAAGCTTTTGATTTCTTCTTTGAATCTGAATGAGATTCTTGCTGGATAGAGTAATCTTGGTTGTTTCTCTTTTATCACTTTAAGTATGTCCTGTTCTGGCCTGAAGAGTTTCTATTGAAAGATCAACTGTTAGCCTTATGGGGATTCCCTTTTATGTTATTTGCTGCTTTTCCCTCGTTGCTTTTAATATTTGCCCGGTGTGTTTAATTTTTGTTAGTTTGATTAATATGTGTCTTGCATGTTTGTCCTTGGGTTTATCCTGTATGGGACTCTGGATTTCCTGGACTTGGGTGGCTATTTCCTTTCTCATTTTAGGGAAATTTTTAATTTTGAACCCCTATGATTCAAATGTTATTACTTTTAATGTTGTCCCATAGGTCTCTAAGGCTGTTCTCATTACTTTTTATTCTTTTTCCTTTACTGCATTGTTTCAGAACACATTATTTCCACCATTCTATCTTCCAGCTCACTATCTGTTCTTCTGCCTCAGTTACTCTACTGTGATTTCCCTCCAGTGTATTTTTAATCTCAGTTATTGTGTTCTTCATTGTTGATTGTTTATTCCATAATTCTTCTATGTCTGTGTTAAACATTTCTTGCATTTTCTCAGTATGTAACTCCAGTCTATTTATCCATGCCTCCATTTTATTATGATTACTCTGAATATTTTTTCGTGTAGATTGCCTATTCCTTTTGCATTTGTTTGGTCTTGTGGGTTTTTACCATGTTCCTTTATTTGCTGGATGTTTTTCTGTCTTTTCATTTTGTTTAATTTACTGCAATTGGGGTCTCCTTTCTGGAGGCTAGAAGGTTGTAGTTCCCCTCAAATGTGGAGTCTGTCTCCCCTGGGTGGGACTGGACCAATAATGTGTGAAGGTTTCCTGGTTGGGGGGATTTGTGCCTGTTTTCTGATTGGATGGAGCTAATTCTTGTCTCTCTGAAGGTCAGTAACAAGTCCAGTTCTGTGTTTTGAGGTGTCTATTGGTTTGATATGGCTTAGGGCAGCCTGTCTGGTAATGTGTAGGGTTGTGCTCTTGTTTTGCTGAAGAGTTAATGTAGGGTCTCCACCACTGGTGCTTTCTGGATTTTGGCTGTGGCTTTATCTAAGTGTTGAGATGGAGGCCTTTGGGAGGGCTCTCACCTATTAATGTTCTGTATGGTCTTGTTCTATGGAGTTGGGATTTCTCTAGTTGTCCAAATTCCTGGGGTCCAGTTTGCTGCCTCTGGAGTTCACGCCTGACCACTCACTGTAGCATCAACATTTCTTTGGCCACACAGCACAGAAGACAAAACCCCTAGACTACTGGTGAAGTAACTCTCAGCAGTCAAGATCACCCAGAGATTGACACACTTACATAGAGAAGAAATGAGGGAAAAACCAAGAAACAGAGAATAAAAAAAATATAAATAAGAGTCAAAAGAGAAGACAGCAATCAAGCCAATAATCAAACCTCTAAATGAAAATGTATACTGAAAATTATTAATAGACTTTCAAAGATACAAAGTGAAAAATGAAAGACAAAAAAGCAAGCCAATGGAAAAATTGGATTCACAAAATAAAAAACATCTAAAATAAAAATCAAGAACATGAAATTTATTTTAAAAATAAAGTGCTTTCTTAAGAGGAAAAGGTAAGTTATGAAAAATAATAATTAAAGGAGCAATAAAGAACCAGATTAGGACAATATGAGAAAAGAAATAAAAAGGTGGAGAAAAGAGGGAGGGAATATATAGAGTGGTAGTGAGAGGAATGTCCAAGTAATTTCTTCATTTTCTTTCTCCATTTGATTTGCCTACTCAGAAAGTCCTCCAACATTACCTAGGAAGGTCTCTGAACCTGTTGTGGGCAGGTCTGCTCAGACTGAGGTTTTGTCTTGCTCCAAATTGTACTTTCTCTCAAAGTCTACAATTGCTGCTAAAGTGCAGCTTCAGCTTAATGCCGGAATTTAAACCACTGCAGCTATAATTTCTGGGAGGGTTTCGCCTTCTTCGCTTTGCTCACGCAGCCCCTGTGTTCCACATTGGTTTCGGGCCCGCCTTGGCTTGTTTGTCTCTCTCCCACGTCTGTTGACCACCAGACACAAGGAGATGAAAGTATCCGCTTATTTGGGCTCACTTGGTCAGCTGCGCCAGGGAGAGAGGGGTTTAGCAGATGCTCTGGGGTGTGTGGGGGGAGCTCAGGGAGACTAGGCCACGGTTGCTGCGGTCTGAAGCGAGTCAGGCCTCCCCCGGGGAGTCGGCTCTGGGTGGTAGGGCCTTTGGCAGGCCCAAGTCATCCGGGCTGCCGAGAAGACGGTGGCAGCGATAGCTGGGAGGTGGTCGCAATCTCTGGGACCTAGATCGTAGACGTCTCCTGTCTTCTACCTCTGCACCACGCTGCCTCTCTGCCTCTGGCCCCGCAGCCCACAGCTGGCTAGCTCTCTTTAGCCTTCATTTGGGTGCGTTCCCTTGTTCTGAGCTCCTGCACCCAAAGCGCAGAGTTAGTCTTCCTGCGGGAATGATCCTTTGTTTTTCTGGCAGACCGCAGTTTTCCTGGTCTGCCTCCGCTGTGCTGTGCCAGCCCCCTCAGGGTATCTGAGAGGCAGCCAGCCCCAGCCCTCTGCCTGACGCCCCATCCCTGAAGCCCGCGCCTCCGCACCCAGCGCCCCGCTGGCTGCAGGCAGACGTGAGCACCCGAGCTGCTTCTCGGTTGGGAAGTCCCGTTCAGCACAATCGCTGTGGTGAATTTTCTCCGTTTTGCCTTCAGAGCACTTGTCTCACTGTGCTCCGCTCCGAGGTTTCCCTGACCCCGTCTGTGAAGGGGTTTCCGATGTGTGGAAACCTCCTCTCCTCGAGTCTCCCTTTCCCAGGGTGCAGTTACCCAGCCCAAAGTCGTTCGTCTCCCTTTTCCCTGCCTAACTCCGATGACATTGATTTGCCTTTCTGGAAGTCTGAGGTCCTCTGCCAGCATTCAGAAGATGTTCTGTGGGAGTTGCTCTGCATGTAGGTGATTTTTTAATGTATTTGTGAGGGAGAAGGTGTTCTCCCATCCTATTCCTCTGCCACTTTGAAGGTCTTCTGAAACAGACGCTTTAGAAACACTCACGAGGCCCTTAAATCTGACCGCTCTGTTAATAGTGTAGTATTTGTTCTGACTTTCTGCAAACTGGTGATGGCTAGTTTGTGTGTTAGGGATCATGGGCAGCAATATACACAGTTATACACTGTGGTCCTCTTTGGATCAGGCCTTTCTTGTTTTTATTGTCCTGTGCATATAGTTCTCGTGACATACGAATTGTTTGGGATTCCTGTCTGCAATCTCTTAGCATCCAAACCCTTAATTGTATACTTTTCATCTTTGTCTTCCTTCTCTCACCTCCATCCTGACTGTTCGTCTTAAGCCTGGTCTCCCAGGTAGGTGAAATAAAGCATGAAGGAGGTGCCTTTAATGCCAGTGATACAAACTTAAATTGAGGAGACTGACCGATGACAAAAGCTTCATGGAAGTGGATATCATCACCTAATAGAATTGCTTTAGAGCCCCAGGTTATTAAAATGACTGTAGCTTTGTGTGGAGATAAAAATGAGATGCTCTTGAGGCAAGGGCTGCAGGCTTTCTATTAGTTTTCTCTGATGACAGCGTTTCTGTTGGGGCAGGGTCATTCTAAGGCAGCACTTAGGATAACAAGGTAGTTTGCATAATGCTGTACTGAATAGAAAATAAATATGTCTGTATACTTTTCTTTGAAGCTCAAATCTAACTACAGTGCTTCATTTCTTTCAAAACACAAATTAAGTATATTGCATAATTATTCTGAATGTTAATTATATGTTTCAAGGTATTCAGGGGCTCTAAATGCTGATTTTTTTTTGTAAAGATAACTTCAAATTCCTGCTATTCTGTTTGCTAATTTCCCTTTGAATTAAATCTGTCTAATTACATGACTGTGCCTAGTAGCACAATGAAATAATGAGCAGGGGAAAAATAAAGGGATAGATCATTTCAACAGAAGTGTGTCATCCTTTATACATAAAAATGGTCAAATTAAATCAAACAAAAACAAACATAAATACAGAGAACAGAGTAGAGATTTCTTCAGGGGAAGAGGCAGGGGGAGGGTGAAATGGGTAAAATGATCACTCAATGGTGACAAATAGAAACTCAGCTTTTGATGGTGACCATGCTGTAGGGTATACAGAAGTAAAAATATAATGTTGTACACGTGAAATTTCTATAATGTTGTAAACCAGTGTTATCTCCATCAAAAAGAAATCTAAAATAAAAAAGGAAAAAAATGACCTTGAGATTTCCTTCCCCTTTGTGGAAGTTGATGCCCATTGCTTTCGTCTGCCCAAACCTTTCTACCTTTAAAAGAAAGTGTAGGTATTTGTAATGTGGCTGAAGGTATGGGTGGGAGGGCTGTCCATAGCTTTCACTTCCTCTTTACATCACTTTATAATCAAGCTTTCAAGAAGGAACCTCTTTCAAGTGACTTTAGAGAAATTGCCCAGGATATTTAAAAACACAAAATCAATAAATTCCTTGGTAATTTTCATGAGTGTGTAGTGAGTATTTGATAAGAAAGAGAAATACAACATCACATGTAATTTAAGGATGACTGCCAATCAATAAGTCTCAACAAACAGAACAGTACAGAAAGCCAAGGACATCTCTAATACAATGAATATGCTAGGAAGAAAACAAAGCTACTTTTACATCGTGGAGTGAAAGAACAAGAGATTTTCTAATGTCGTCCTCACAATGGCCACAACTTTTTTCAAAATCTAGATATCTTGCTACCCTTGATCTAGTTTAGTGCGGTTCAATACACACTAAAAATCAACTAATGGATTAGGTGCTTGGAGAGTCACTAGCTATACAAACATGAAGAAGGTATGATTCCTGCCATGAAAAAGTTAAAAGTGGAAATGTGATACATAACACCTTAACATATAAATTCATTAGTATTGGGTTTCAGGGAGATTTAGAAGCAAGGAAGAGGCAGTTAATGTGAACAGTTACTCTAGGTAGTTTTAATTGCTTCATCATCCCGTAAAGTGTTCAGTGTCAATTTAGGCTTCCAAGGGGCCAGTGGTCAAAGGAAGCTGTTGTAACTGGTGTGAAACACAGCAGCATGGAAACCTCTTCACTGTGTGGGGTGTGAGGTTACTGCCCCAAGATGAATGTGCAATGTGCTCAGATGGAAGTGGCGTCATTGACACAGTTTCTCTAGTAAAGTGTCCAAGAGTAGTTAGTGTGTTGAATGGTGGCCTCTAAAAATGAGACATGCATGTCCTAATCCCCAGAACCTATGTACCTTATATGACAAAATAATAAATGTTGCTTTAAAATGGCATAAGATGTCTTTGAGTTAAGGATTTTTAAGAGAAGTAGCTCTGATCATCTAAATGGATTACCATGTATCTAAGAGACGGGCAAAAGTCGTATTGAGAGAGAAGAGGAGGAGGCAAGATGCACGTTGAGGCAGAAGCTGAAGTGGTGTGACCGTAAGCTCGGAGACACCTGAACCCCTAGGGCCTGGGAAGAGTGAGGGGCAGATTTTCTCTTGGAGGAAATGATTTTCTCCTAGGAGGAAGAATGGCCCTGCTGATACTGTGATTTTGGGATTTGATGTCCACAACTGTAGCAGAATAAATTTGTCATTTAGCCCGCTCAGTTTGCAATTTGTTACAGCAACCATAGGAAACCAATACACCAAGCAAGGGCAGACCAACCTCTAACAGAAGGAAAAGTACCAAGGAGAAAGGAGAGGTGAGCTCCTTCTCCTGGTTGAGTCAGATGCCATTCCTTAATTGGGGGGGGAAATGTGAAAAACACTTTCTATTTAGTGTACCTCAAGGTTTGCCGCAGGAGGAGAAGAATGGAGGGCTTTTAGACTTTGGGGTCAGTTTTCATTAGTGATTCCATGACGGTGGCTAAATGTGTTTTGAGTCCTATTTTTTATTTTATTTTATTGTTAATTGGAGTATATTGCTTTACAATATTATTTTGGTTTCTTCCGTAAATCAGCATGGATCAACCATAAGTACATACACATCCCTTCCCTCTTGAGACTTTCTTCCAACTTCCAGGTCCTATCTTTAAAGTCTGCTGGTTTTACACATTGAACTTGTGCCCTAACTCGCATTTTCTGCCTAGTTGTATCCACATTTTCTAGTCCGATCACCGTCTCTCACAGTCTGAACCAGAAGAGACTGATGCAATTTATGGTGATATTTCTCTACCTCTTTTACCAGAATCCTTATAAATCACATATTTCTTTTCCAAACAAGCCTTAGACTGCAATGTAGCAAAAGCTTATCATTTCTATTAAAACTATATTAATTAAAGTGAATATATTAACTATGCTGTGTGAATATCAAACATTAATGAATTTATTTTACATTTGAATTAATTCATGCTAGCAAATAATCCCAAAACAAAACTTTCATTTGAAGAAAAAGACTTCTTGATTGCCTTGGAAGAGGACAGAATTCCTTTTCTCCCTGACCTTTAAGCTAAGCTTAATCTCTTGTCAGCGGGATCTCAAGTTGGAAGGGAGCAGGCATGGGAATGGGTTTTTATTTATATTCATTTGAATATTTTTTGCTAAGACCCTCGAAAGAATGTTATGATCCAGCCACTACTGTGCACTAACAACTTTGTAACAGAACTGAGCCTTCTTTTCTAGAGATCAACTTTCCATTCTCATATATTTAATTCTAATCAAACTTTTCCTTTACCCATTCAGTCATCAATATTTATCAGTCTTCTACTTAAAATGCAAATTATATTAATTGGGTTTACAGGACTCAGATTCAGAGTGGGCAAAAGTTATAAACAATTTTATTACTTGGTGAAAAAAGCTACTATCTTGGAATATGCTCAGTAAACATTAATACATAGGAGAAAAGAAATTCCTACATTGGGCTAGGAAATTAAGGAGATGTTTTATGGACTGTGGATGCCAATTGCAGTTTGTTATGAAAATTAAGGAAGGATAAAAGATTCCCATTTAGATGAGTGAGATGGATCATTCTAGATGGAGGGAGGAGGTTTGCAAAGCACAGTCATAGAAGAAAGGATATCTCATTTTATAAATGCTGGTAATATGATATGACTGGAACTAGGTGTATGTAGGATGCACTGATGGGAAGTGAGCTAACCTTATTGCCAGGGGTGGAACCCGAGGAGGCGTTACAAGGAGTGGTCATGAGCACATTTGATTTTTGAAAATTTACTGTTTAGCAGTGTTGGGTAACCCTATAATTGTATGTGATGATTAATACTTTAATATCTGCTTTGCTCAATGAATTATAAATCTTTTTCCATTTTTTTTTTCCCTTTTGTCTCTACAACTTAACATGGTGTCTGGTGAGAAGGAGGAATACAAGCATTTGCTGACTTAATAAAAATGAGGGGGAGAGTCTGGAAGAGGAGAGGAAAAGAAGATAAGAGAAGGAATTAATTAGAATGCTTTTTATAGAAATGATATCAGAGGATGACATTGATGTGTTAGGCTAAAGAGAGGGTGATTTTCCAGATTCCTGGCACGTGAAACTTTACTCATAAAAGACTTCAAGTAAGGCTCATTCTCTCTTAAATTTTAATGTTCTTCATGTTCATGGCATACTTCATCTCCTACCCAGACTGCAGACTCCTCAAGGAGCTTATTATTATGTTGAATCTCTAAGGCAGCAACATAACAGTCATGTCCACTTCATTTTATGATCACAAATGAATGAATCAAGGAATAAATTAACTCTAACTACTGGTGTATAATTGAGCGTGGAAAGAGGGAAAACCTACAACATGGCCGAACTTCAAAATTTCAACTTCAAATTTAAGTGGTCATGCACAATACTGAAAACTAAAAGGAATGGGAATTGGACAAAGTTTTACTTTCCTTCTACTAAAGAGGACATATATATATATATATATATATATATATATATTTTTTTTTTTTTTTTTTTTCTATCATGTGCCTTCAGCAAGATAGTTTGAGAACTAAAGTTAAAAAGGGATGGTTAGGAGTGGCAGACATATGGTGAGTTTTCCAGTAACACAGATTTTATTTTTCACAGCCTAAAGTGTGAGGCTCCCCAAACTCAGTTTCCATTAAAAAAACAGAAGGAGCAGATGTTTACCTAGAGCTAGTCATATGACCACATGTGATTCACTTGCACAAATTTACATTTGTCACATTCATAGAAGACATCTGAAGTCTGCTGCTATGTTCCCACATGAAACAGCCTAATTCTGAGAAGAATTTCAATGAATTCCCTTATTGAAAGAACCCAAGGTCAGAGCTCCATTCTCCATGCTATCTAGGTTCAAACCTTACAGAATTAGTAGGGAATTGTTAGAGATGGGAGTGCTGTGTAGGGACTTTATGTGGTTCCCGTTGCCAGGGCAACAACTCTCTTTGTTTTCACTCAAAGCTGCAGCTTTATTTGAAGCCTGGGTCTCAGGTATACTGGAGAAACAGTTACAAAATCAGAAAGAAAAGAAAGCAACTGTATTTTGAGGAAACAATTTTTAAACTAAACCATTACTTCATTGACCCTTCTTATTTAAATTTATTCAAGGTGGAAACTTAGATTTCTTTTCCTTCCAAATATATTTATAATATAAAAACTAGAAAATTTTGCAAAGTTTATGTAAAATTTTTTTCCTACATTACTGACCAATATTATCAATTTATGACAATAATTTCAGGGAATATTTTTGAACTCTTTCTGAAACTTCAAGATATTGCCTATAAATCTCAAAAATGGGGTTTTGAAATTTAAAGGAAGAAGAAGTATGTAAAGATCAATTGGCTGCCTATGGGGGATGGGGAAATATATGCAGAAAAGTGCTTTAGTCAAGAAGACAGCTAGCTGTCTAATTTTCTAGCTAGAAAATTAGAATGTCACAATACACCAGAACTACATAGGGTTGAAGAAAATCTTAGCCAAAGCCCCAGCTGTTAGTAGTAGCCCACTACTTCTTGTGAACCCCGTAAATGAGATTAGGCTTCTGTGGGTGTGGTTTTCTCTTTTTAAAAAATTTATCATAGACAAGACCATGTTCTACAGGCCATTAACAGGTAAACACACACACATATACACACAAGGTCAGTTAAATTTGAGAAATGACAATTGAAGTGTTCTGTATTGTTTATAATATGTTGCATATGAGGCCTGTTTCCATATATATTAAGTCACTTAAATTCTCACAAGAATAGAATTACAAGTAGGTATTATTACAAAATTTAAGGAAACAGATGTTGAGAGGTTAAGAAATCATCTGAAGGTCACAAAACTACTGAGAAGCAAAGCTGGGCTTCCCCTGTGAAGTTGAGTTCTAGGGTCCAAGGTCTGTTAAACTACCATGTATATTTCTTTAGAGAGTTCCTCATTTCCCATTCATTTGCTATGTCTATTATTGTATAAATCTTTAATATGGAGATGATATTATGCAAAGTTTCTTAAATGTATTAACCATTGAATATTTTTTCCACAGAGTATTATCAGGGACTGTGGAAGATACCCTGAAAAATGCTGGGCTGGGCAACCCATGTTCTTGCATTTCTATAATAAGATGATTCTGAGAATAAGCAGAGAATTTCACACTTTACAGTGCTCTATAAATTGTTTGCTTCTAATATTAGCATTTTGTAGAGTATTTTAAAAAATACTAAATTAAGAACTTGCAGTTTTATAAATGATAAAGTGAAATGAAAACAAGGAAGTTGTTTTACTTTCATATTTATTGAATTTTTAAATTTTCTATAATTATTTTAAGGACATATTATTTAAAACTGTTTTGTTCATCCAAAATTTCCAAGTGAATTCAACTATGAAACAATAAAAATGAGAAAGATCAATGCATTGTTTCTATAAAAACATATTCTATAGACAAATATAAATATATTTCTCTCATTCATTCTTTTCAATTTACTGTAGAACTTTTGCACCAGGTAACTAAGTATGATGAGCATAGATAATGTAGATTGAATGAATCTGGAGAGAATGTATGCAGTAAATTAAAAAGAGTATTTAAAAAATCCTTTTTGAGAAAATGTGCCTAGTCTTGAGATGCTGGTCTTGATCTCTAAGACTGCTGCTGAACATAAATGCCTTGGCATGTATGTGAGTGAACTGCATACATATACTCAAGCTATTGCCTCCGTTAAGTTTTTGTTATTCCTTATGAGGCTGCTGCCTAAAATTTCAGGCTATAAGAGGTTCTGTCCAGTTCAGTTCAGTAATTCAGTCATGTCTGACTCATTGTGACCCCATGAACTGCAGCACCCCAGGCCTCTCTGTCCATCACCAACTCCTGAAGCTCACCCAAACTCATGTCCATCGAGTCGGTGACCCCATCCAAACATCTCATCCTTTGTCATCCCCTTCTCCCACCTTCAATCTTTCCCAGCATCAGCGGCTTTTCCACTGAGTCAGTTCTTTGCATCAGATGGCCAAATATTGGAGTTTCAGTCTCAGCATCAACCCTTCCAATGAATATTCAGGACTAATTTCCTTTAGGATGGACTGGTTGGATCTCCTTACAGTCCAAAGGACTCTCAAGAGTCTTCTCCAACACCATAGTTCAAAAGCATCAATTCTTCAGTGCTCAGCATTCTTTACAGTCCAACTCTCACATCCATACATGACTACTTGAAAAAAAAAATAGCTTTGACTTGATGGATCTTTGTTGGCAAAGTAATGTCTCTGCTTCTTAATATGTTGTCTAGATTGGTCATAACTTTTCTTCCAAGGAGCAAGCATCTTTTAATTTCATGGCTGCAGTCACCATCTGCAGTGATTTTAGAGCCCCACAAAATAAAATCTGTCACTGTTTCCCCATCTCTTTTCCATGAAGTGTTGGGACCAGATGTCATGATCTTAGTTTTTGAATGCTGAGTTTTAAGCCAACTTTTTCACTCTCCCTTTTCTCTTTCATCAAGAGGCTCTTTAGTTCTTCTTCACTTTCGGCCATAAGGGTGGTGTCATCTGCATATCTAAGGTTATTGATATTTCTCCTGGCAATCTTGATTCTAGCTTGTGCTTCATCTAGTCCAGAATTTTCTCATGATGTACTCTCCATATAAATTAAATAAACAGTGTGATAACATATAGCCTTGAGTACTCCTTTCCCGGTTCGGAACCAGTCTGTTGTTCCATGTCCAGTTCTAACTGTTGCTTCTTGACCTACATAAAGATTTTTCAGGGGGAAGGTCAGGAGGTCTTGTATTCCCATCTCTTGAAGAATTTTCCACAGTTTGCTGTGATCCACACAGTCAAAGGCTTCGGCATAATCAGTAAATCAGAAATACATGTTTTTCTGGAACTATCTTGCTTTTTTGATGATCAATGGATGTTGGCAATTTGATCTCTGATTCCTCTGCCTTTTCTAAATCCAGCCTGAACACCTGAAAGTTCACGGTTCACATACTGTTGAAACCTTGCTTGGAGAATCTTGTGCATTACTTTGCTAATGTGTGAGATGAGTGCAATTGTGCAGTGGTTTGAGCATTCTTTGGGATTGCCTTTCTTTGGGATTGGAAAGAAAACTGACCTTTTCCAGTCCTGTGGCCACTGCTGAGTTTTCCAGATTTGCTGGCATTTGAGTGTAGCACTTTCACAGCATCATCTTTTAGGATTTGAAATAGCTCAACTGGAATTCCATCACCTCCACTAGCTTTGTTCATAGTGATGCTTCCTAAGGCCCACTTGACTTCACATTCCAGGATACCTGGCTTAGGTGAGTGATCATACATTGTGATTATCTGTTTCATGAAGATCTTTTTTGTATATGTGAGTGAACTGTGTATGCCTCTTCTTGCTGCCTCTTCTTAATATCTTCTGCTTCTGTTAGGTCCATACCATTTCTGTCCTTTATTTTGGCCATCTTTGCATGAAATGTTCCATTGGTGTCTCTAATTTTCTTGAAGAGATCTCTAGTTTTTCCCATTCTATTGGTTTCCTCTATTTCTTTGCACTGATCACTGATCATTAAGAGGTTATAGTATGCTATGGTATAGTTATAAGAGGTTAAAGTATGCTATACACTGGCATGCTTTAGGTATCTAAGGTATTATAATAAACAGTTTTATACACTTACATTGGAGACTTGGGTGTATGTGTCTCCAGACTAGTAATCCAAAAAACTATTGATCTTAACTTTAAGTCAAGTACAATACTGTTGAGTTTCTTTTACTATTGACTCTCTATTATTCAAAGTCTCTTTCTGAGCCTTACTGAGACTGTAGGCACCTCTATTTCTCCACTGCCACCACCATATGGAACTCATAGTTCAATGTATCTTCAGTGAAATGACATGCAGCTACAAGATTTTTTACTTTATTTAGAAATTTCCAAAGTAATTTTCTTTCTATTCTCAAAACATAAACTTAGAAAGCAAGGTAGCATAAACTCCAAAGAGGTGTTGAGTTAGAAGTTTTTCATTTTCTCTTTTTTTAAACTAATTTTTAAAAGATATTCAGATCTTGTTATGTTTTATTAACTCTTGAAAATAAAATACACTTCTGTTATGTTGTGATGGTGTCTCATAACACTGGTTGGTTTGAATGTTAAAATTTTGGACTCTCAGATCAGTGCTACAAACTGTGAGAGAGACCTGACCTAATCAAAATAGAAGACCTGTATTTGAAATACTTAATTATTTATCTGGATAATAAAGGTGATCAATCTGAGGTTAATTTCTGGTTTATATAAGAAAAGAGAAAATTAAACTCTAAAGCATTTGATCTTTTATTTATGAAAAAATCTCTCTGCTATATGATATCATCAATATTTGTCAGATATTTCTTAAAAATTCAACAACAGGAAGCACTGGCTCACCAAATATTTCCTGTTTGTTCACTATTAATCTCAGAATGTGGATGATAAAGGGAAGGAGACTTGATTAAGATCAGCTGAAGGCAATTGCTCCTTGTGCAAAGGCACAAAATAAGATTGTTATTGTGAAAATGCTTTAGAGGTGATATTTCTTGGTCTGAAATTATTATCTTTGTGCCATAATATGGCTTTACGAAAGTTAAATTTGCTCGTACTGATGTTGACATTTTCACTTAGTAACTCATTAAGCTCCTCATCACTTTAATGCAGTCAAGTTTTAAATGAAAGTTAATATCGAGTTTCTGGTTCAGTTTCAGTTAATTTTATAGGAAAGATACCTGGACCTTGATGTGATCAATTAAGATCTTTATGTTTTCTTTCCTTGATTCACATTAAGGTCGTATCCAAAGCATGCTTATCTGATAGGACTAGACATTGAATCTGAATGTTGTGCTTTTCTAAATTAAGAATAATAATAATTAAAATTTGCATAAAATAAAACTTTCTGGAGAATTGGCTTAAATAATAAATAAGCATGACCCCAGGTCAGTTTTTGATTGTACAGTTGTCAAAACCTAACAGCCTTGGCAGAGTGATTTTTTGTTTAATAAATCTTGAATATACTACCATGTGTGTGCAATATAATATCTCATTGAATTTGTTTTAAAAATCCAAAACTGTGATAAAAAATTCAAAAGCAATAGTGTGAAGTAAAGAATTCACTCTTGTGAAAGGAAAAATTCAGAGTATTTTCTCTTTAGAAGTGAACAATAAAAGCATCAGAAGAGCCATACGAACATATTGCCTAAATTAAAAGCAGCCAAATAAATGAATTCAAAATCAGTAAGAAAATTGCTTTATCCTGACAGTGGAATAATTCTAAAGGAAAATATATATATATATATATATATATATATATATATATATATATATATACACCCTCAAAAAAAAAAAAAAAAGGTCACATGTGTCCAATGGATAGTAATGTCAGGAGTCCCTTCTGCTGACCTCTGTAATTAAGAAAGTAGCATTCCAAAGCAGTGATTGTTGAGGAACATCAACCCTTCCCTATTTAAGCATCTATCTTACTGGAGAAATGAACTGTGATTCTACAGCAGTGTTGAATCAAAAGATGCTTTGTGATAATTCCTTTCAGCTTCTAAGCCTGACATATATATGACTCCATTTAAATGAATTTGTCCTGTGTAAGTGATATGTATTAGTTAATTTTGTCTTTTATATCGAGTCTTTAAATACATAGATTTACACTCTAATACATTCTTTCTTTATATATATTTCAAATATTGATTTGGTTTCATGGTGCTATTTTCTTCATTATTATTCAGTCACGCAGTCCAACTCTCACATCCATACATGACTGTTGGAAAAACCATAGCTTTGAGTAGACATACCTTTGTGGTGGGATACTGTTTGCTAAAATTTTGTTGAGGACTTTTGCATCTATGTTCATCAGTGACAGTGGGCCTGTACTTTTCTTTTTTGTGTGTTGTCTTTGTATGGTTTTAGTATCAGGGTGATGGTGGCCTCGTAGAATGAGTTTGGAAGTTTTCATTCCTCTGCAATTTTTTGAAACCATTTTAGAAGGACAGGCATTAGCTCTTCCCTGAATGCTTGATAGAGTTCTCCTGTGAGGCCATCTGGTCCTGGATTTTTGTTTTTGGGGAAATATTTCATCACAGCTTCAATTTTAGTGCTTAACTGGGTTGTTCATAATTTTTATTTCTTCCTCATTCAATCTTGGAAGATTGAACCTTTCTAAATATCTGTCCATTTTTTCCAGGTTATCCATTTTATTGCTGTACAGTTGTTCATGGTCTCATAATCCTTTGTATTTCTGTATTGTTAGTTGTAACCTCTCCTTTTTCATTTCTAATTTTGTTGATTTGATTGTTTTCCCTTTTTTCTTGATGAGTCTGGCTAAAGGTTTGTCAATTTTGTTTATCTTCTCAAGGAGCCAGCTTTTAGTTTTATTAATCTTTACTATTGCTTCTTTCATTTCTTTTTCACTTATTACTGCTCTGATCTTTATGATTTATTTCCTTCTGCTAATTTTGGGGTTTTATGCTCTTTTTTCCCAGCTGTTTTAGGTGTAAAGTTAGGTTGTCTATTCAATGCTTTTCTTGTTTCTTGAGGTAGCATTGTATTGCTATAAACTTCCCTCTTAGAACTATGTTTGCTACATCCCATAGGTGTTGAGTTGTAAAGTTTTCATTGTCACTTGCTTCAAGAAATTTTTGGGAAAAAAAAAAGAAATTTTTGATTTCTCTTTTGATTTTTTCAGGAACCTGTTGGTTACTTAGAAATGTATTGTTTAACCTCTGTGTGTTTGTGATTTTTATGTTTTTTTTTTTTTTTTCTTGCAACTGATACCTAGTCTCATAGCACTGTGGTCAGAGAAGATGCTTGATTTCAATTTTCTTAAATTTCCTGAGGTTTGATTTGTGACCCAAGATGTGGTCTACCCTGGAGAATGTTCCATGTGCACTTGAGAAGGTGTATTCTTTGGCGTTTGGATGGAATATCCAGAAGATATCAATGATATCCATCTCATCTATTGTATCATTTAAGATTTGTATTTTCTTATTAATTTTCTGTTTTGAGACCTGTCGATTGGTATGAATTGGGTGTTAAAGTCTCCTACTATTATTGTGTTATTCTCAGTTTCTCCTTTTATGTCTGTTAGTGTTTGTCTTATGCATTGAGGTGAACCCAAGACAAATTGCAGTAACAAAACCAGGTAAATAATAATTAAAATAATGGAATATACACATATAAATATACACTCATAGTCAAAATCAAAAGAGTCCAATAAAAATAAAGTACAGTAGATTGACATGGCAAACAAAGGAAATCAAAAATTATATTTACCAGTTAAGAGCACAACTAACTAAAGCACAAACTAGAAAACAAAACTAAAGCAAGGAGCCAAGTGGGGAATAAAGCAATGAAAACAAAACTAACAAATATATTGAGAGAAAATGAAATAAAGAAAAGAAAAAAAGAACAGTTATGCAAAGTTAAATAGAGGTTAGATGTAGAGGATTTGTATACATTATAGATTAACTGCAAGGGGAAAAGAACAGTAGGAAAAACAAACAAAGGAATAAATGTATAAAAATGTAACAGATTTTAAAAGATTAAAAATTAAAATTAAAAAAAGAAAATTAAAAAAAGAAAAGAAAAAGAAGAAAGAAAAAGGAAAACCCCACAGAACTGCAAAAGCCCAATGAAGAGGCAGAGGTTTATATCAACAATAAAAAGTGTGGCTGAATATACACATATACACAAAGACCCATAAGTAAAATCAAAACAGTCCAACCAAAATAAAGTACAATATATTGAACTGGCAAATAAAGCAAACAAAAAAAGATTTGTACCAGTTAAGAACAAAACTAACTAAAGCACAAACTGTCAAACCAAACTAAAGCAAGATGCCAAGTGGTGGGGTAAAGCAATGAAAACAAAGCTAACAAATATGTTGAGGGGAAAGGAAAGAAAGGAAAGAAAGAAGAGACGTACAAAGTTAAATCGAAGTAGATATAGTAGATTCATATACATTAAAGATTAACTGTAAGGGGAAAAAACAGCAGGAAAAGCTAACAAAAGAATAAATGTAGAAAAAATAATAATATGTTAACAAATTAAAATTTTTAACAAAAAGGAAGAAGAAAAAAAAATAATAAAGAAAGCTCCACAGAACTGCAAAAGCCCAATGTACAGGCACAGCCTTATAACAATAAAAAATGTGACTGAGGGGGAAAAAATTTCATTAGATTTCATAGTGCCAATAAAATCAACAACTACAATGCAGGGGTGGAGGAGGGGGGCAAGAAAAAGAGAAATCCAAAAAAGTCTACCGAACAAGTCAAAACACAGGGATAATAAATGTTTTTCTTGAGTCACTGCTGTTAGGGTCCTTTCCCTTGTCACAGCCCACCTCACCTCCTAGGATGCCCTGCAACACTGTGCTGATCTCTGGACCTGCTGTGGGGGCAGCTCAGATTCTAATCTGGTCCTCCTCCTGTGTGTTCTTGCCTCCAATGTCCACAACTATCAGAGCTAGTGTGTTTTCTTTTGTGAGAGCTCTCAATGTCATTTTATATATTCCATAGACACTGAGTTGATCATATGGGTTTAATCTGCGTCTTGTACACCTGGTGAGAAGGTTTTGGGTCTTCTTTAGCCATAGACACAGAGTTGATCATGTGGGTTTAATCTGCGTCTTGTACACCTGGTGAGAAGGTTTGGGGTCTTCTTCTTTAGTCACACTGCCCCTGGGCTTCAGCTGTGGTTTTATTCCCACCTAGGCATGTTGGTCATCTACTGGGGTTTAGCTCCTGAGGCTGCCCTGGAGGCCTTGGGTCTGCCTCAGTGAAGGCCAGGTGTGGAGAAGGTGCAGCTGCTTGGGACTCAACGGTTCTGGCAGCACTGGGTACTCACAGGGGAGTTGGTGGCTAGGGCAGCGGGTAATACAGTGCTCTAGAAGGGTATGGAAACCAGTATTGTCCAATACACTCCTGTATTTTTGTCTGGAGAAACCCCTGACAGAGAAGCCTGGCAGGCCACAGTCTATAGGGTCTCAAAGAGTCAGACGCTACTGAAGCAACCCTGTGTGCATAGACCCAAGACTTTCTTTTTTTTTTTAACCTGTGGGAGCTCTGCCCTAGTGAGGGTTGAGTGTGAAGATGGCGCAGCTGCTTGGCTGTGGGGATCCTGCCAGCGCCAAGTGTGCAGGGACACAGACTGCCTCCACTGCAGGAGTTATGGCCCTATCAGAGTCCTTTTTTGAGCCTCTTGTGGCTGGTGATCAGAAGGCCTCTGTGGCCAGTCTTTCTCTGTAGCTCCACCCGCTCAGGCACTTAGAGGGCTCCCTTGCCTGGGGTCCTTCTCTGTTGTGTGGGGCATCAGGCACTAAAGGGCCCCCCCTGGTTGAGCTCCTACTCTGTAAATTGGCATCTCCGGCACTTAAAAGGGCACTCTGGGTGGGATCCTACTCTAGTTCAGTGCCTCAGGCATTTGATGGGCCAGTCTCTCTATTGTTCAGCTGCTGATGCTGGCTTTCGGGGAGACAGAGGCTGTGGTGATGGCTCCACCCCCTATGCATGACTCAGCAGTATCACCTCGCTTCCGTGGCTGCCTGGCTTTCCTCCACAGGCATTTCCCACCACAGTCTCCTCCCTCCATCCCCTCGATCCATCTCTCTGCAAGCAACAGCAGCCCTCGCCCTGGAAAAGCTCCACAAACCCTAAACTCCTGCACCCAGCCACTGCGTCTTCCAGGGGACCAGCCTTCCTATCCGGGGGCTGTATGGCTGTGGCAAGGACTGTCTGATTCTCATTCCATTTAGGCTTTCACAGATCAGCTGTTTCACTCTCAAGCTTAAATGTTTCTCCTCTGATTCAGACAATGGCCCCAAAGTGGGACTTGGACCCCCGCTTCAGTTCCTCACCCACTGAGGGCGGGTCCAGTCCTAACACTCCTTCTTTTTCCCCTAGTTCCTTCATTCTACCGAGTTTTGCATGGTTCTGTATATTCTTTTCCACTGGTCAGGTACTCCTGCCTGCTTTCAGCTGGTGTTCTTCATGCACTTCTGTGTCTGAAAGTGTGTTCCTGATGTATCTGTGGAGAGAGATATACTCCACATCCACCTACTTCTCCACCATCTTGTTTCCTACAGCTTACTTTCTTTGATAAAGAACCTGCTTGAAGAATGAAGACAAGTCTCATAGGACACAACCACCTTCTTGATTTGTTTGTCCATCTCTCCTTTTGTTACTATTCTTGCTGCTTTGAAATTGAAAGTTGTTCAGTCATGTCTGACTGTGGACCCCATGGACTATACAGTCCATGGAATTCTCCAGGCAGAATACAGGAGTGGGTAGCCTTTCCCTCCTCCAGGGTATCTTCCCAACCCAGGGATCAAACCCAGGTCTCCTGCATTGCAGTTGTATTCTTTATCAGCTGAACCACAAGGGAAGCCCAAGAATACTGAAATGGGTAGTCTATCCCTTTTCCAGCAGATCTTCCCAACCCAGGAATCGAAGTGGGGTCTCCTGCATTGCAGGCAGATTCCTTACCAGCTGAGACACCGGGGACACATTCTTGCTGCTAGGACTTTTTAAAATAGCATTTTTATAAATATGAAAATATATACACAGAAAAGTTTTGCTCCCTATTCATCACTACTACCCTGACCCCATGCCCCACTTCTTCTTTCCTAGTGATCCCTACTGATAGTCTCTGTAGTTTCTGGTTTGTCTGTCCTGTAGTTATCTTTTCAAAAGTAAGCAGGCATGTGTGTTTCTCTTTACGTCCTTTCTTTTCTTATATGAAAACAACAAGCTCTAATACACTTTTATGCTTTGTGTTTTCATATAACAGAATGTTCTGTAAATTATCCAATTTACAGAGATCTTTCTCATTATTTTTTACAGCTGTGTGGATATATTATACTTCATTCAAATATATATATCTATATGCATCTAGATTATTTCCAGTATTTTACATTTACAAGCATTCTTGCAATAAATTACCTAGAGCATATGTATTTTTAAAATGTTCTACGTGTAGTTTGAGCATAGATTCCTAGAAGTGAGACTGCTGAATCAAAACATTGATGCATATAAAGTCTTATTAGGCATTGACAAGTTTCCTACCAAAGTGTTGGACAATTCCCACTTGAGGATGAATGTTTTCCAACATTCTCACCCATACAATATATTATCATAGATTTTTAAAAAGTTTTACTAGTCTGATAGGTTAAAATGGTATGTATTATTCTAATTTGAATTTATATATGAGTGAGTGAACATAACTTTATATGTCTAGGGACTATTCTTACATTTTTTATGTAAATTGTCTATCAATAACTTGTCACTATTTTTCTTCAGTTTCTTAAGCTTGGATCTTTTAATTCTTAATAATTTTTAATTAAAAATAAAATGGACATATTCTCTCTGACAATCTTATCTTCTCACTTTCGATGCAGGAGTCAACATTCTAACCAGTGACAAACCAAGAAGACAGAAGGACCAAGGATGAGGAGCATTGGTCCAACAGAATACCTGCCTCTCAACATCGTGTTCTTTGCAATGCACTGATTCTTTGTGCTTGATGAGAGTTCCATGCCAGATGGCACTTTTTTATTGTATAACTGTCATTTTAGCTAGCCACCACTCAAGATGATGTGGCCGTGTTTGCTTTCCTGATAAGTACCTTTGTCTTCTTTGCCAAGAGCATTTGGGAGAAAAGGCATCGTAATACATAATATCAGAACACCACAAAGTTCATTATTTTCCCCTAGTTCTCTTTTCCAAATGTAAGTCTTTTTGATGCATATTTTAATTCCAAAAGAAATAATAAAGATGAAATGATTTCAGATTAAACATCTATATGTTCCTTCTTTACAAAGTTATATTACAGAAAAGAAATTCAAAAGGATAAATAGTAATAACAATAGAAAATTAAAAAATACATGATCATTGGTTCATATATTTTGAAAATTCCTGAAAGATAAAAAAACAAAAAGGAATGGATTGATAGATAAATAAGGGTAGAGGAAATCTGAACTCAAACATACATAAGAAAGAGGAATTACTCCCCACAAAGGATCAAAAATACCCAAAGTAAAAGGTGGTTTCTGGAAAACTGTCATAGAAACTAATTAAAGGAAAGCATTTTGAATATCTGGGTCACAAGGGCTACTACCCTCCTTCCAATATCATCACTATGCAGTGAAAAGTTACACTCACTAAACACACTGATTCCACTTAGTATGAATTTGAGCTAGAAACAGAGACCAAAGCAAGTCTTAAGAAACATCATAACAACTGTGAAGGAAGAAGACAGGAAAAAAATGTCAACTTGAAGCTTTATTTAAGGTCAGGACTTACTGCCATTTTGTTCATTGTTTTCTGACTGTTGTGTAGGTCCTTTGTTTTTTCTCTCCTTTTGCTGTCTTCTTTTGTAATCCGATGACCTTCTGTAGTGGTATGCTCTGATTACTTTCTCTTTATACTATGTGTATATACTGAGTATTTTGCATTGCGTTTACCATGAGGCTTACATGAAATACACTTATAACAGTCTATTTTAAGCTGATAACAACTTAATTTTGTTGCACACAAAAACACTACACTTTTATTAGCTTTAGCATTCAAGTTTTTGGTATCACAATTTACATCCTTTCACATTGTGTATCCATTAACAAATAACTGCTACTACAGTTATTTTATTTATTTTTACCTTTTATTTTTTAATTTTTACCTTTTAACATTTGTACTACAATAATAAGTGACAGCATTAGTGTCTTCTAAATGTCAGTAAATTTTTAACTTTGTAATGTGTTTTCACTTTAATATGATTTCATATTCCTAAATGTCTTTATCTCTACTTCAGTTTTAAAGGATAGCTTTATTATTTAATGTATTCATGGTTGATACCTTGTTTGTTTGTTTGTTTTTCTTTTCTTTTAGCATTTTGAATGTATCATTTCACTCTTTCCTGGTCTGCAAGGTTTCTGCTGAGCAATATACTGGTAACCTTGTTGACAGGGAGAAAGGTATGGATTTCTTAAATGTGATGATCTTCTTATCTCTTCTTGCATACAAGCTTCTTTCTTTGTCTTTAATTTTTGACAGTTATTGCAATTATGTTTCAGTGAAGTCTTCTTTGGATTGAAACTTATTGGAGTATTTTGAGCTTCATGTATCTGAATGCTCATATCTTTCCCCAGATTAGGAAAGTTTTATGCCAGTATTACTTTACAAAAACTTTCTGTTCTTTTCTCTCTTCTTCTTGGATTCACATAATGCAAATATTATTTCACTTGATGGAGTCCTTTAAGTCTCATAGGCTTTCTTCATTTCTTTTCATTCTTTCTTTCTTTTTTTCCCTTTGACTCGATAATTTCAAATGAATTATCACTGAGTTCACTGATTCTTCTGCTTGGTTGAGTCTGCTGCTAAACCCTCTGTTGCATTCATTTTTTTAAGTTTCATTAATGTATTCTTCAGCTCCAAAATTGTTTGATTCTTTTTATATGTTTTCTATTTCTCTTGGAACTTCTTATTTTGTTCTTGTATTGTTTTCCTGATGTTGTTAGATTGTTTATCTGTGCTCTCTTATAGCTGTCTGAGCTTTTTGTGACCAATTATTTTGAATTATTTGTCAGGAAATCCATTTATCTCCATTTCTTTGGGATCAGTACTGAAAGTTTATTGCATTGGTTTGGTGTTACCATGTTTCCCTGATTCTTTGTGAGCCCCGTTGCCTTGCATAGTTGTCTCACATTTGAGGAAACTCTCACCTCTTGCAAATTTTATGGATTTTGATAAGTCCCCTGTGAGTGAAATCTGAGGTGTACTATTGTTCTGGGATTAGTCACGTGGTACGTAATGCAGAGGGGCAGATGTTGGCTCTGGATCTGAGGGGCCATGGTGTCGTGTTGGTTCAGCCAGCTGGGGTCCATGACGTCACCAACTGCGTGATCCTGTGGTGAGACGTGCAGCAGGTCCATGGTCGCCACAGGACTGTTGAAGCCAGGTGGCAGGGGTGGCTGAAACTGCAGGTGTACATACTTGACTGTTGGGGCTGACTATAGGTGCCCGTGTGGTGGCAGGGGATGGCTGTATGCCCACGTGCAGTAGTGAGTCCCAGAGCCAGCTATCGAGGAAAGAAAGTGAAAGAGGAAGTCTCTCAGTCATGTCTTTGCGACCCCATGGACTGTCCATGGAATTCTCGAGGCCAGAATACTAGAGTGGGTAGCCTTTCCCTTCTCCAGGACATCTCCTCAACCCAGGAATTGAACCCAGGTCTCCTGTATCACAAGAGGATTCTTTACCAGCTGAGCCACAAGGGAAGGCCAAGAATACTGGAGTGGGTAGCCTATCCATTCTCCAGGGGATCTTCCTGACCCAGGAATCTAACTGGGGTCTCCTGCATTGCAGGCAGATTCTTTACCAACTGAGCTACCAGGGAAGCCCTGAAGGGTGACTCTGCATGGGTCAGGAATCGAACCCAGGTTAACTGCTTGGAAGGCAGCTATGCTCACCACTACACCACCGATGCCACACTATGGGGGAAGTCAGGGCTAACTCTAGGTGCATAAGCAGCTATGATGATCCAGGCCATTGCAACAGCAGGGGGCTAGGTGTGTGCATTCATAGTGGCATAGGTCTAGGAAAGTGCTTGGAACCAGCTCCTGGCACATGAGCAGCTGTGGGTGTTTTGGCTGTCAACACGCACTAATGTGAGTGCAAGGGCTGGTCTCAAGGGTATTCAGGGCAGTGGAGTCTGGGGGTAGGAGTTGAGGCTGGAAATACACAGTGCACTACTGCAAAGGATAGCCCCAGACATGCCTGGCAGTGAAATCCAATGACAGTACTTAGGGCTGGCTCTGGGTGTTTGGGCAGCTTCAGGGACCTAGGTTATGAATACATACTCTTGTGGCTATAGGACTAGCTGCAGGTGCATGCGTCGGAGTGGGTGTTGACCACAGAGGCCTGGACTAGCATTGCATACTTGTACAGGCACGAAGGCCAGGACTGTCTGCTGACATGGATTCCAGGGCCCAGGACATCTGTGGCAGGGCCGGTTGGAGTAGCTTTGGCAGGTGGGATGGAGAGGAACTCAAATAGCTGGAGTCTGTGAACACAAAAGTCTGTGGGCCCTCAGTTGTGAAATCTTCGGGGAGTGTGCAGCTGCTTTGCTGGCTGCTGCTTTCTTTGGTGGAAAAAGCAGTGGGGTCCTCAGCAGAGCTGTACGCTGGGTACCATAACAGGGTTCTCATGGATCTGAGCTCTGGGCATCCATAGCATTGATAAAGGCTCTTGAGATGCTCAGCAGCAAAGGCTGTTGTGGTCCCCTTCAGAGCAGGCCATCGGGAGTCATGGTCACCACGCATCTTATACTGATCACCCGTGCCCTTTTCCCTTGTTCCTTTTAATCTCTAGATGTCTCAGCTGGTCTCAGGGCGTGATGAAACTGAGTCAGGTCTTTTGTTCAGTGCCCCCAAAATCTGAGGAATCTGGTCACTCATCCCACTCTCCTTTCCCCAGTGAGGGGAATTTCCATCTTGGCCATGAGTAGTGCCTGCCTTGGGGGAGGCGGGGGCTCATCAGGCCAAAGAAACTGTTCTTCCTACTTTCTGTGTGGTTAGTCACAAGTTTCTTTCTTTTTTTATTTTTTGGCTCTGCTGTGCTGCTGAAGCTCCTTAAGTGGATTCCTGAGTTAGTTCAGAGCTATTTTCGTTGGTGGATAGCTGTCTAATTGTTTATCTTTCTTGAGGGATAGAGGCTAGGATCACCTTCTCCACAATTTTGGTGATGTTAACTCTTTTAAGTTGCATTCTAAGTAAAATGAAGCTACAATATAGTAGAGATAGAACTTTTAAGGTTATGAGAAAAATAATTTGTGCTTGGATTTATGTAATGAGCATCAGCTCATTGGCTTAGGGGTATGATTCTCATTTTGTGTGCAAGGGTCCTGAATTCAAATTCCGGGTGAGCCTGGCCTTTAAGTTTGGCTTCCCTGTTCGCTCAGACATTAAAGAATCTGCCTGCAGTGTGGGGGTCCTGGGTTTGATCCTGCAGTCAGGAAGATCCCCTGGAGAAGGGAATGGCTACCCACTCCCGTATTCTTGCCTGGAGAATCCCATGGGCAGAAGAGCCTGGGGGGCTACAGTTCATAGGATCACAGGGTCGGACATGACTGAGCCACTAACACACATACAGAGAATTATATAAGTGCTAAACCATGTCTTGACAGGTTTCCGAGGTGGCTCAGTGCTAAAGAATCCTCCTGCCAATGCAGCGCATGCAGATTGGATTCCTGGTTCGAGAAGATCCCCTGGGGAAGGAGATGGCGACCTGCTGTAGTATTCTTGCCTGGAAAATCTTGCACACAGCAGAGCCTGGCAGGGTACAGTTCATGGTGTTGCAAAAGAGTCGCATAAGACTTAGCAATAAACAACAATAATAACGAGTTATATCCCAAGTGGAACAGAAAATGAAACAAAAACAAACAGACAAACAACAAAAAGCCTTAGGCATAAGAATAACCCAGAAAATTGACCTCAGTAGAGCCTTTTTGGAAAAAAAAAAATGAGTGAATGAGGTTTCCTAAAAATAAATAATTACATAAATATATATTTTTTTGATTTGCAAGAACTAATGCCAAGAACTACTTATGTTTTCTTTATGGATTTTTTTTTTTTTTTTTTTTTTTTTTGCGTTCCTTCTAAAAAACTAGTAGAACTTTTCTTTATTCTTGGAATTCAGGAATTTTACCCACAAAACCTGCCCAGAATTTTGTATATGCTTTAAAACTATAAATTCACATGCTTGCTCAACTTAGAGAAGTTTCTGTCTTATATTTGTTTAATAATATTCTTTTGCCCATCTATTCCTTTTTCTTCTATGATACATTTTTTCTTTTTTTGGTCAATTAGCTTTTCTTCAAATGCATCCAAATATCTGACTCTTTTTCTTTATTATTTCTATTACTTTGCATTTATGCCATCTTTGGCATATTTCTTTGATTTTGTCTTCTAGGCCACTAAGTAAGGTTTTAGTAGTGAATATTCTTTCATTTATATAATCAACTGTATTTAAAATTATAAATATATAAAAAGTATATTTCCTGAAATAAGCTCTATGCTCTGATTCAGTTTTGCCAAGTGGTTTTGCTTCTTTGTGTTTATTCCAGCTGCTGTCTTCTCTCTCCAGGAGATCTATCTTTCTATATATTGATTCTATTTTCATTTCCTGTCTCTAATGGCTGAGCCCATTCATAAGTGCTGGCTCTCTAGGGTTTACTTATCAGGAAACTCTGACAGGAGTCCTGCAATTAATGGAAAATATAGAATTCACTGTTACCTCTCAGGGATGGTCAGTTACCAAGACATGACTCCATGACTGTTTGCATTGCCCCCAGATATTTAATGGTGGAGAATTTTTTTTTTTTTTAAAGAAATTTCAACTAAACTTTCTCAATTACAAAAGAGGGAAGAGGATATAGCTTATTAATCTTCATTACTCCAGAACATATATCACATTCAGCTGAACTTGGATAGTTTTGTGAATAATGGGGCTACAAGGCCTTGGATGATGGCACCTTTCCTGTCTTTGTAGTGTGTTGTGTGATGAGCCAAGGTGGCCATCCCAGATCCTGCTTCCTCTGTTGAAAACTGTGTGCGGATCCTCATTATTTTGGCCCATCAGGAGGTTTGGCCACTTATTTCCTAGAGCAGTACTACCCAATAGTGAGAGATCTTAGAAATGTTCTTTGGCAGAAACTGATGTGTTAGCCATCAACAACATGTATACGTGAAATAGGACTTAGTATGACTGAGGAACAGAATCTTTAATATTTTAAATTTTAATAAATTTAAATTTAATAGCCACAAGTGGTTAGTAACTTTCATATTAGTAGTATACCCCCAGAGCATGCTTTAGGATCCATCAGCCCTGTTCCTTTTACGAGCATACAAAAATTGAGGAATTGCCTTGGGCATATGCGTACCTTGGCATTTTTGAGGTTGTCTAACAATCGAACCTTCTTAAATCCAACTTAAATGTGAGATGATTTCATTGTGTGAGGTTCGGCTGGTGAATGACAACTACAAAATATCACTTAGCCATAATCTTTTATCTTGACTCTATTTGTCTCATTCATGCTTTGAAATAGTAACAGGCTCCAGGAATTTGCCTGAGTCTTTATGGCCTTGGATTAAGAGTTTTCTCTTTGCCTCAGCCTCTGCTTCTGCCTTGATTGGGATGCTGATACAGAACTAATCTGCTCTCTGCCCCTAGGCTACCTCCAATTCTATCAGTGCAGTTTATAGCAAGGCGTTATTACCTCTGCCTGGAAGGGGATGCTTGGTAGATGTCTGCTGAGATCATGCTTTGCCAAATCCTCCGGCTTTTTGGAATCTGCATATCTGAATAGCACATCCATTTGAAATGTAGAAGAGGATTTGGCACATGTAATTTAATAGGCACATAATTCTCTAATGTTACTTACTCTGGGATCATTGACCAGAGTCTGAAAAGTGAGGAAAATAGTTCTGCTCTTTTCTGTCTGCATTCAGTAGTGCTAGCTTCTCTCCCCCATACTAAAGGACACAAGACAAAGGCAAAAAACTCCAACATCTGGTATTTTTCTACCAAATACTGTACGGCTTTAGCTATAAGGAACCCAGTGTACGTGTCCTTGTATTAATCGATGATAGTCTCAATAGTGATTTTACTACTGCATATCATAAATTCCCCAGGATGGATGTATCACTTGCAGTAGTTCTTTTTGCAGGCATTCATTTTTATATTCTTTAGGATTTCTTGTGCTTGAGATGAAGAAGAGATAATAACTGACTTAGGGGAAAATTGAGATCTATAAACATATTGAAATCTATAAGCCTATAAACAGAAAATTGAGATCCATAAACATAAATTGAGATTGTATAAGCAAAGGGCATGAAACGTGGGGGCCCTTGAGCTATGGACTGAACGCTGTCAGGATTCCGCCTTCATCATTCATCCTGCTTCTGCCTTGTCGGCCTCATTCCCTTGAATCAATGTTCTCAATGAGCCTGTCACTTCTCAAGCTCACATTTTTCAACTTTGTTGCTATAGAAAAGATATTTTAAAATTTATTCTAAATTAAAATTTTCTGAGAAAATACTCTGCTTGAATCATATCTTCCCACCACCATTCTCTTCCTCTCTTCTGTGACCTCAGAAAGCATGACAACTCTTACTAAAACTGCTTATTTTTAGTCAGAGAAGAGATACAATTTCCCCAAATGAAGGATTCTATTTCTAGAAAGAAGAAAGGTTTTCATAAGAAATTTACTGAGAAATAAGAAGACTGAATCTAGACTACTTGCTATACTATACTTCAATCAGAGGTTCCTGCAAAAAGAGTGTAAAAAAAGAGGGACATTTCCATTTAGATCAGACATCTAGAATTTTTTGTGACCTTATCCTTTCTTAGTTGAAAACCTAAAGAATGGAATAGATTTAGGATACAGTGTAATCTGTCTCACTTAGCCACCTAAAAACTGTCTATCTAGGCATTTTTGGTAGCGATGAGGGAATTTTTGCTCTTTGTTCAAAGTCATTGTGAAGTTTCCAGAAAACTCTTTGACTTAAAATGAATATGTAGAGAATTACTGAATTTGCTCTCTGAAACAGACCTGTGAAGAACGTAATCTACAGCTCCAGCCCCAATGGACTCTGTTCACTAGTAAACAGGGCTCCCAGCTCTTAATTCTCTCTCTCTTTCCCAGTTACATCTTTGCCTTTGAGCTTTCTGTCTCTGATCTTAGTCTATCTGTAAATCACTCATACATATGTTTTTTTTTTTTCACACTTCTGTTTTGTTCCTGCTCTTACATTTGCTATCTGAACCCTATCCACCTTAGCCACTTGAAGACTTAGTCTTTGCAATTACTCTTAGTAATTACTTTGCAATTACTCTTAGTCTTGCTCTTTCCTGTATCGTTATTTTTTCCTCTTTCATTGGTTCATTCCCATGAGCCTTAAAGATATTGCAGGATCTACTATCTTACCATCTTTTTCTCTGTTCCTTGTAAGAGGATGTGACTCAAAAACTACACCCCCTGGTTCTATTCCTAATTGTCACTTTAAGCCACTTCAACTAGGTTCTGTTCCCATTACTCCACTAACTGTCACGGTCACTGTGCCCAACATTTTCTCAAATCCACTATTCAATTCTCAGTTCTCATAATATTTGAATGTTTATGAGCATTTATTTGGTCAGTCACTTTATCCTTTTGGAAACATTTTTGTTCACCTGACTTCTGGAACACCAGGCTTACATGGTGTTTCTCTTCTCCACCGTCTTCTCCATAAGTCTTTTTGCTAACTCCAAGTCTATTTTTTCTTCAAGATTTTGAAGTGGAGAGGACTCAGTCCTTTTCTCTTCTTGATCTATATCCCCTTTGTTACCTGATCTCATCTACCTCCATGGTTTAAACAAATTAGTAAACGTATATCAATGTATTGATGACTTCCAAAGTTACATTCTCTATATCTATCTCTGTATTTCACATCACTTCACAGATATCTAATAGGTATGTTGAATTACTATATCCAGAACCAAATCTCCCAATATGCTTTTCCTTAATATTCCCAGTTTCACTAAATGACATCACTGTAATCAGTTGTTAAGATTAAAAATCTTGGAAGCATTTAATGTCATTTCTACCCTCATACCCATATCTAATCCAACAGCACTTTGGATATTTTTAGATTGCTTTCTTAATCTAATCAATTTCACCCCTTTCCCAGCTAACAGCGTAAGCTAAGCCTCTCTTGTTATTCACCTGCACTAATATACTAGACCTCTAACCAATGTCTTTGCCTTTACATTTGATCTCTTAAACACTCTTGGTCCAAAAGTCATATTGATCTTTTAATTTATAAATAATAACACTCTACTCCTTTCTCAAAACATTCTAATGGCTGATTTTGCACACAAATAAACTTCAACTCTCTTTCATCACCTCTAACGTCTGCATGATCTGACTCCTGATCACCTTCTTAATCTCACCTTTTAGCCTCAATAAGGTTTCCCATTGGTTACATCTCTCCAGTCCCATGGTGCTTGTTCTTTGCCTCATTTGCAGAATTTCTTTCCCAGGAATGAGATCCATTGTGATTGCTCTTTCTTTGTTTGAAACAATTATTTCTCAGATGATTTTTTTTTTCCAGGACTTGCTTCCTTCATCAAGGTCTCTATTCAAATGTTGTGTCTCCAGAGGTTTCACCTGACCACCCTATGTAAAATAGAGGCCAACTCCCAATCCATTCCTTTACTGAAGAATTCTCCAGTCTATGAGGCATAAATTGTAACAGTTGCCAAGTATAGATCCCCTTACTTCTTGGGATGAGCAGACAACGAATGGTGAGACTGTGTCTTCCTGTCCCCAAGCCACTACCAACTCCTTCTGATGAAAAACAGCCTTAGGTCACTTAATCAATGTACTGTTAAATATTGTCATTATTTACCATTACGTGAATGAGTTTGGAAAGCACACTGTTCTATCCTGCCTTATTTCTTATTGCACTTCTTAGTATGAATGACTCAGTCAAACGCAATTGTATCATGTGTTTACATATTTAATTGTTTACTGTCCATTTTCTCCAGCATCATTTGTACTCTAAAAAAGAGGGGCTTTGTCTGATTTGTAAATATCTGCAGTTCAAATGAGAATCTCTTTTTACTTGGTACAGTGAAGTTCAACATCTTTGGTGAATAATTCTATGAAACTTGATATATGCATAATGTCATACAGCAACCTTAGAAAAGGTTGTGATCAGATCCGCTCTCCACCTCAAGCCTCTGGCAACCACTAATCCTTTTTCTGTTTCAACAGTTCTGCCTTTTCCAGAATATCATATAAATGGAATCTTAGTTATTTTCAAATATTTTCCTTCTACCCTATGACTTGTATTTTCATTCTCTTAATATTTTTATTTGAAAAGTAGAAAATGTTAATTATGATGAAGTCCAATTTGAAATTTATTTAACGAGTTGTGAGTTTCATATTGCACCCAAAGTGTCTAACTCAAAGTCACAACATTTTCTCCTAATTTTTCATCTGGAAATTTTATGGTTTAGGTTATTCAAGTTACTTTATTTTTAGTAAAATTTTTCAATTTGAACCTTTCAAGGATTTTTTTTTTTCATTTTATCCGTATTGATGGATTTTTAACATGAAAATACTCATAGTATTGCCTTACTTTTCTTATAATGTCTGTAGTATCTACAATGATATTCCTTTTCTATCTCATATTGCTTATGTTTGCTTTGTTTTTTCCTGATGAGAATGGTTAGGATATAAACCTATTTTAAACTTATTTTAAAATATTTTATTGATCTTTTCAAAGGGATAGATTTTGATTTTATTAATTTTTTCTATTTTCTGAGAATGTTATTTTTATTCCTTTGTATGTGTATTATTATTATTATTATTATTTTACTGGCTACATTTCATAGACCATTATTGAGAGAGGTAGCTGTTGGGTCAGTCTAGTCAGAAGACTAGTTTTGGGTTTTAGTGTTACTTTTGGTTATCTCCAGTGAGGCACCTATTTACAAGTCCTCTAAGCTTACTTTGTGTTTAAGGGTGCGATGGTTTGTCAGAAGACTTTCCTCAATGATTTTGCTCCACCCTGAGTTTTAAGGCTTCCCTGTGTGTCTGCACCTCTGAGAGAGTCTCTCTCTGTCTTTCCCCTCACAGCGTTGCATTTCTGTGACTTGTTCCTCAGTATCTGGTAGCCTGGTGTGCAGTGGGCAGCAGGTGTGTGTTAACAGGTGTCCCAGTTGAGCTTTGCCTTAAAAAACTCCTGTGATCTCCCTCCTTCCCTTAGTTGTAAGAGAATATCCCCAAAATGATTAACTGATTTCCTCCAATAGGGAAAGATGACTTCCTCCTCCTCCTCTCTATCATTCCTTTATATTTTCCTCTGCAATGAGCCTGTGCCTTGGGAATGACAGAACTGACTCTCACCTATTTACTCAAGGGGTTTTTTCCCCCCCTTAGGGGACAAAAATTCATGAGGGATTATGCTACAGAGCAAGCCCATGTGCCACAGCTACTGAGTCCACATTCTAGAGCCCCTTGCTGCAACTAGAGAAAACCTACACAGTAGTAAAGAACCAGCCCAGCAAAAAAAGAATTAAATAAACATTTTAAAAAGGAAAAGGCAAAGATATTTCTATTAATAAAAAACCCTGGGCATGCATCAGGAGAAAAACATGATCTCAAAGGATATATGTGCTTTGATGTTCATTGCAGCAGTGTTTACAATAGACAAAACATGAAAGTAACTTAGGTCCCTCGACAGAGGAATGGGTAAGGAAGCTATGGTACATATGCACAACGGAATATTACTCAGCTGTTAAGAAGAATGAAATAATGCTATTTACAGCAACATGACCTAGAGATTTTCAAACTAAGTGAAGCAAATCAGACAGAAAGAGAAGTATTGTATAATATCCCTTATATATGAAATCTAAAAAGAAATGATGCAAATTAACTTACAAAACAGAAAGAGATTCACAGACTTAGATAACGAACTTATGGTTGCAGGGGATCAGGGACAGTTAGGGAGTTTGGGATGGACATGTACATACTGCTATATTTAAAATGTATTACCAAAAAGGACTTCTTATATAGACTTGGAACTCTTCTCAATATAATGTGGCAGCCTGGATAGGAGGGAAGTCTGGATACATATATATGTATGGCTCACTTCCTTCTGTGTTCACCTGAAGCTATCACAATATAGTTAATTGTCTATATCCCAATATAAAATAAAAAAGTGTTCTTTTTAAGTTAAACACAGAGTCATCGTCTTTAAAAAGGTCATGTGTGATTATATGGCTCTTTGAGCCCCGAGTCATGGAAGGAGTGCTTCTCTGGCCTTCTGCCCTGCCCTCCTCTCTCCCCTGAACACTTCCTGAAGACCCACAGCGAGGAGTACCCCAGGGGGCATGCACTTCTCTTGTGCATGAGTCTCCCAGGCTCTGTCATCTTCATACCTGCCCAGACTTGGCCGTTGGCAATTCATTAATAATCTCAGTTGAATTGGTCTCACCAGTTGTTTGCTGGCCTCAACTTTCCCCCATGTTCTTCTCAAGGTCAGTCAGTCATTTTGTTCTTCTCTTCATGGATGTACTTTTATTTCTTTGCATTTCAGGCAAGTTATTCATCCTGCAACTCTAACTCTTGGACAAATTCAAGAAAAGCTATGATTTTTAGATTATTTTGGCTTTTAAGAACTTTTGTTAGGCCAGAATTTTTCAACTTTCTACATCCTGGGTGGAATCTATCAATGAGGGTATTACTTGAACAAATGAGGTAAGTTTAATCTAGTTACTGTCATCTTTGTTTTTTGTTTTTTCTGGAAAAACACTCTTTCTCCTATTTGGGATACTGTTGTAGTTATTTATCCACACTAGGTCCTCAAGATTTGGGGGAAAATGAGTATTTGAAAATCTATAAACAGAGATTTCTGTATTTTGTAGTGATAAAAAATTAATTCTAGGCTAGCCCTTCTACATGAGTTTCCCATTGCTTCTGTAATAAATCACCACAAACTTGGATGGCTTAAAACAACACAATTTTTTTCTTATTGTTCTGAGGTCAGAAGTCCAAAATGGGTGATTAAGCCAGCATTCCTTCTGGAAGCTCTATCAGAGAACTGTTTCTTTGCCTTTTTCAGCTTCTAATGACAGTGGGATTTGACAAAGGATATACAATTCTGCATCCTTTGTCAGATTTCTGTCTCTCAGACTCTGATCTTCCCTTTTTATTCTCCTATGAAGACTTTGAAATTACACTGTGCCTGCCCAGATAATGTAGGGGAATCTCCCTATCTCCAGATTATTAATTTATTCATATCTGTCAATTTCCTTTTGTCATGTGTGTGTTATATGTCCAACTCTTTGTGACACCATGGACTATAGCCCTCCAGTCTTCTCTGTCCATGGAATTTTACAGACAAGAATACTGGAGTGGGTTGCCATTTCCTGCTCCAAGGGATCTTCCTAACCCAGGAATCAAACCCACATCTCTTATGTCTCCTGTATTGGCAAGCAAGTTCTTTACCACTAGGGCCACCTAGGATGTCCCTCCCCCAAAATCTTAGTTGCTCAGTTGTGTCCAATATTTGAAACCCCATGGGCTATAGCCCACGGGGCTCCTCTGTCCACGGAATTCTCCAGGCGAGAATACTGGAGTGGGTTCCATTCTTCAGGGGATCTTCTCGACCCAAGTATCAAACTCTGGTCTCCTGCATTGGAGGCAGATTCTTTACTGTCTGAGCCACCAGTCAGTGGTAATATATTCAAAATTCTAACGGTAAGCTCACAGACATCTTTAGGGATGCATTATTCAGCTTATCATACCATAAGTGACTATGAAATGATCTAAAATATTTGATCCAACTAAATGAAGATACTATGCAAGAGGCAAGGTAGGACTAGACTTCTGATGAGATCTCATAGACATACTTTTTGGACAGAGGCAGGGGAAGGGAGAACCCAAGCAGATCTGAATTTAAAGAAGAGAGAACTGGGGTCTTCTTCCTTGTTTCTTGTCCAGCTTCTTTTTCTTATCTGTTCCCTCTTAATGTCCCTTTGCCTAATTGTATGTGTTTCTATTTCAATCTGTATCCACCTACCTAACATTCTTTTCCATTACAGGCTTTATACTGAATCAAAATATATATTTTAGGATTTGTTGCATTTATAAATGAAGGATGTGCTGCATGTTCTAAATGTTCAAAGTAAAGCACAGTGAAGATGCTAATTGTATAGGTTTAAAAGTTAACGAGAACCCTATATGCAAAACAGAAAAAGAGACTCAGATGTACAGAACAGTCTTGTGGACTCTGGGAGAAGGCGAGGGTGGGATGTTTCAAGAGAACAGCATTGAAACATGTATATTATCTAGGGTGAAACCGATCACCAGCCCAGGTTGGGTGCATGAGACAAGTGCTCGGGCCTGGTGGACTGGGAAGACCCAGAGGGATCGGGTGGAGAGGGAGGTGGGAGGGGGGACTGGGATGGGGAATACATGTAAATCCATGGCTAATTCATTTCAATGTATGACAAAAACTACTGTAATGATGTAAAGTAATTAGCCTCCAACTAATAAAAATAAATGGAAAAAAAAAAACAGTTAATCTAAATGAATCTGTTTTAAACTTTGTTGTAGATCTCAATTGATATTCCTCTCTCCTTAAGTCTATAGTCCTTCATAGAAGAAAATAAAGATATTTACCTGGTTGAAAGAGGTTTTAAATATACATGTGAGACCAATCCAGTTTCAACAAGTGGCTAATTTTTTCCAGATTTAATAAAGTCAATTTTATCAGGTCAAGCTGCATTTAATGCACCATGTATAAAATCACATAAATAGACTAGCATTAATATCGAATGTAAATTTAAGAATATAAAATCCATTAACTAAATTTATTCTGTTAGCAATTAAAATATAAAAACAATTCTTTCAGGATTTGCTCAATTGCTTAAATTATACTTCTTCTTAGTAATATGCCTGTAATGATTTTGACTTTCGTAGCACTATTTCTGGGTTCCCATAAAAAGCAGTGACTTTGAATTATCCTTCTCTTAGCAAATTTTCTTGCCTAAGCAAGAAGTGCCAGTTAGAAATCATTCACAGACCCTATAGCTGTCATTTGCTTTTCACCAGTGGAGATTTCATTAACATACTCAATTTCTTGTGAATCTTTTTTTTGTCCCCCCATGAAAATACTTACCATTCCTTTAACACTTGCGGTGATGATTAAGTGTGCAGGCTCTGGAGGTAGACTGCCTGGGTTTTAATCTCCATCCCAAACCTTTCTAGCTTTGTAATCCTGGACATATCATTTAGACTCATTCTGCTTCAGTTTCTTTATCTGTTTCCTAACTATTCATCTGTTTGAGAGGTGGCTGTAAGAATTAAATAACTTACTCTTGTAGAAACATTTAGAATCATATCTGATACATAATAAAAGTTCAACAAATGTTCAGTTTAGTTCAGTTAATCAGTCGTGTCCAACTCTTTGCAACTCCATGGACTGCATAACGCCAGGCGTCCCTGTCCAGAACCAACTGATAAAACCTACTCAAACTCATGTTCATCACATCAGTGATGCCATCCAACTGTGCCATCCTCTGTCATCCCCTTCTCCTCCTGCCTTCAATCTTTCCCAGCATAAGGGTCTTTTCCAGTGAGTCAGTTCTTTACATCAGGTGGCCAAAGCTTCAGCTTTAGCATCGGTTCTTCCAATGAATATTCAGGACTGATTTCCTTTAGGATTGACTGGTTGGATCTCTTTGAAGCCCAAGGGACTCTCAAGAGTCTTCTCCAACAATACAGTTCAAAAGCAACAATCCTTTGTCCCTCACCTCTCTTTATAGCCCAACTCTCACATCCATACATGACTACTGGAAAAACCTTGGCTTTGACTAGATGGACGTTTGTTTCTGCTTTTTAATATGCTTGGTCATAGCTTTTCTTCCAAGGAGCAAGTGTCTTTTAATTTCATGCCTGCAGTCACTACCGGCAGTGATTTTGGAGCCCCAAAGAATAAAGTCTCTCACCTTTTCCATTGTTTAACCATCTATTTGCCATGAAGTGATGGGACTAGGTGCCATGTTCTTAGTTTTCTGAATGTTGAGCTTAAAGCCAACTTTTTCACTCTCCTCTTCCACTTTCATCAAGAGGCTTTTTAGTTCTTCTTCACTTTCTGCCATAAGGGTGGTGTCATTTGCATATCTGAGGTTATTGATATTTCTCCTAGCAATCTTGATTCCAACTTGTGCCCAGCATTTTGCATGATGTACTCTGTATATAGGTTAAATAAGCAGGGTGACAGTATACAGCCTTGATGTACTCCTTTTCCTATCTGGAACCAGTCTGTTGTTCCATGGCCAGTTCTAACTGTTGCTTCTTGACCTGCATACAGATTTCTCAGTAGGCAGGTGAGGTGTTCTGGTATTCCCATCTGTTTAAAAAATTCCCACAGTTTGTTGTGATCCACACAGTCAAAGGCTTTGGTGTAGTCAATAAAGCAAAAGTAGATGTTTTTCTGGAACTCTCTTGCTTTTTGATGACCCAGCAAATGTTGGCAATTTGATCTCTGGTTCCTCTGCTTTTTCTAAATCCAGCTTGAACATCTGGAAGTTCATGGTTCACGTACTGTTGAAGCTTGGCTTGGAGAATTTTGAGCACTAGTTTGCTAATGTTAGGTATCACAATTGTTACTCCTGTGACCACTACTGATATATTTGTGACCACCACAATTCTCCTTTGAATCAATATTTCTAATCACTACACTTCTATCAAATATGATTTATTTCCACTTGAAGAAGAGACAACTAAAGATCAAAGGTGTTAAATAACTTTTTGGAACTGCAAATACATTGTCAAGTTGAGATTTGAATATGGCTCTATCCACTTTATTCTACAAAGACTGGCTTTTCCCTCAATATTAATGAAATGATAGATGTATGAATGGTTAAATATGTCCTTCATCCCCAGGGAGTGTAAATAATGATTTGAAAAGGGTCTCTGCTGCTCAAAAGACAAAGGTATGGCTTCTGATACAGGAACATCGCCTGGCAGCAGGCTTTCCTCTAAATTCGGACACCCTTGGCAGAGCTTCGCAATGGCAGGTGGAACAATGTGTAGCAGCTGTTTTGACAGCCTGCTGAGAGAATCTGGTGCCATATGCCAAGACTTGGGGTACAAGCCCAGCCTCTTTGGTTGCCTGTATTCATATCCATCTGTTGCTGTGGCATTTTGCCAAATCCTAATGAAGGAACCAACCAAAGAGGATTTTCTGAAAAGGAACCTTTTTTTTAAAATTTCTCCCTTCAGCATGTGGCCATCTGGCTGGAGCATGGAGATACCCTGGTTTTATAGGGCCTGCTTACAAAGTCACACTGAACTTTTATTTCACAGAAATGTCTGATTGATGAGTATTTCTGGAAGATACACAGCTTCAGTTTTCAGATGTTTCAAAATATTTGCCTTAAAATGAATAGGCAAGCAATTAAAGTATTTAAATTCTGTTAAATATGATTTACATATTATTTCATCTTCCCAATGATTTTAAGAATCAGGAACTAATATATTCCTTTACAGATAAGAGATCTCAGATTCTGAGAAGCCTTTTACTTGAACAGTGTCATCACAGAGCTATGAGTGCTAGAATTGGGACTGGAATTCAGGTTCTTATGGTCTTTAGGAGCATGCTGATTCCCCTAGCCACAAAGACTCTCCACAGCTGGATCCACAGGGAACCATAATCTATATTTTTCCAGAATTTTGTTTCTTACATTTTCTGCTCTAACTTTCCACACAAGCTCAATTTCCCATATGACTTGCTAGTATTTATAGCTATTTTAGAAGACAAGCTTACTGAATAAAAGTTGGTCCTGACTCTAATAGCTTATTTTCAAAATAAACAGGAGTGAAAACCCTTGCTGCCTAGATACCATAAGACATCCTTTGAAGTCTGTGAATTTCTTTTACCATTAGATTAAGACTGTTTTTATATAAACATGTTGGTAAGTAAGATGGACAGGTGTGAATATGTGTGTATAAGGTAAAAGTTTTTAATGAGAAACAAAGGTAAAATAAATCCATATAGTCTATATCCTAATTGGGTTCATAAGCCTGAACAATAGTGAAAAACTAGCCTGAGACATACTTTGTCTGGCTTGAATAATTCAAAAGTTTCTGTAAGAAGGTAAGGCAGACAATGCTGAAACTATAGAACTGTCACTGTCCAATATATCCAGTACAAGTGGATATTGAAATTTAAATTAACTGAAATTAAACACAATTTTAAAATTCATTTCCTCAGCTGCACTATCCATATTTCAGACACTTAATAGTCATATATTGGACAGAGCAGCTATAGACTATTTTCCACGTTGCAGAAAGTTATATTCTACAGTACTGCTATGGATTTTCAGGTTGTTTAGACTTTATGCACTAAGCGCATTAGCTTCTTGGTTATTGTGGGATAATATTGGAGCAGTGGATCATTTTCAGACAGTACAAAAGTGGAGATGCTACTTAAAGATTATTCTGCCTTAGCACTTTTCAAGGGCAATTCTGTTCCATTCTTACTGCTCCAAGATTTTTTTTTTAAGGACTAAAGGGATATTAAAGACTGGTTTTGTCTTTCCCTATTAGCTAAATAAAATTTTAAAAATGATTAAAATAGATTATGTGACAATGTACACTGATTTATCTGTTTCCTAAAGATAAATGTTTATTTAGCATGTTCTTTAAATGAAGTTAGCAAAATAATGGAATTCAATAGCATCTTAGTTCAGGGTGCTATAAAAAATCACAATAGACTGGGTGATCTGAGCAACATTAATTTATTTATCTCAGATATGGAATCTGGGATGTCTAAGATCAATGTGAAAGTGAAAGAGGAGAGTGAAAAAGTTGGCTTAAGGCTCAACATTCAGAAAACTAAGATCATGGCATCTGGTCCCATCACTTCATGGAAAATAGATGGGGAAACAGTGGAAACAGTGTCAGACTTTATTTGTTTGGGCTCCAAAATCACTGCAGATGATGATTGAAGCCATGAAATTAAAACACGGTTACTCTTTGGAAGGAAAGTTATGACCAACCTAGATAGCATATTAAAAAGTAGAGACATTACATTGCCAACAAAGGTCCATCTAGTCAAGGCTATGGTTTTTCCAGTGGTCATGTATGGATGTGAGAGTTGCACCGTGAAGAAAGCTGAGCACTGAAAAATTGGTGCTTTTGAACTGTGGTGTTGGAGATGACTCTTGAGAGTCCCTTGGACTGCAAGGAGATCCAACCAGTCCATCCTAAAGGAGATCAGTCCTGGGTGTTCATTGGAAGGACTGATGCTGAAGCTGATACTCCAATACTTTGGCCACCTCATGTGAAGAGTTGACTCATTGGAAAAGATCCTGATGCTGGGAGGGATTGGGGGCAGGAGGAGAAGGGGGCGACAGAGGATGAGATGGCTGGATAGCATCACCGACTCAAATGACATGAGTTTGAGTAAACCCCGGGACTTGGTGATGAACAGGGAGGCCTGGCGTGCTGCAATTCATGGGGTTGCAAAGAGTCAGACACAACTGAGGGACCGAACTGACTGACTGAAGATCAATGTGCTAGTAGAACCAGTGTCTGGTAAGGGTCCACATCTTTCTTGTTGAAGTCCACTTTTCCCCTGTATCCTCGCATGGTGGAGAGCAGAGAGAGAGCCACACTCTGCTGTGTCTCTTAATATAAGGGTGGTAACACCATAACAAGAGCTTCACCCCCATGATTGTCTGGCATACTTCTGAGGCCATTTCACTTAGCTTTCCATTTGCTCGTTTGACACCCTACTCTTAAGCTTTCCTAATATCTGGATCCCACACCTCAGTTCCCACAATCTGTCCAGGTCCTCTACATTGGCAAGGGAATTTGTGTTTTACCAGTTTAACCTGACAATTTTAAGGCTACTTGATCCTAAATTGAACTTCATAATCAAGAAGAGGTGTGCTGCCTTAAGCCCACTTAGACTCACTAGATGATGAGTCCTAGCATTGTCCACCCTTTCTTAAACCCCCTACTTGACATGAAAGATGAATGGGAAGCATAATTCAATCTCTGAAACTGTGGATAATAGAAGATAAAGGATTTGATTTGGGGAGGAAATTGAATGTCAGCAATGAAAGCAAACTTAGAGATTTCAAATTTAACCTGCAAGAGTTGATGGACATGACTGCAATGACCTTGAGTAAAAGAACATGATGTCAACAGAGTCATAAAATGGAGGAAAAAAAAATATTTCTCTGAAGTTCTTTGCCTGCTATTTACCCAAGGCAACTGTTTTCCCATCACCTGTCTAGTTATGCCACTTTTAATTTAGGCAATTAGCCACTGAGCCTCATTAGACAATAAGCAATGGAAGGAGACACTCAAGACATTTCCCCTGACTATGAAAGATGCATTAACATTTTGACTGTTGAAAACCAAGCAGGAAAGTGTGTCTGATGCACAGTCAAGTTTTAGGTTGATGTTCCCAAGGATGATTTTTCTCTCTACTTTATTTCAAAGATTGGTTGAGCAATACAATAAAGAAGTTGGAAATCAAAATTGTCTTGGTCCCATAGTGAGAGAAATGAAGACTTCAAATGAAATGTCTTCTCTATCTATTACTGTTAGGTAAAGTTTGCCACATCTAAATGAGCATCACTGAAAAGCTCAAGGGAGTCATGTGGTCCTGCTAGACCATGGAAGTCCACAATCCAAGAGGACTTTTGAGTCTCTCCCATGTGCAGCACGCTTTTCTAGGGTACCTGTGTTTAAAGGGCTTTTGGTGTGTGTACATTACAACCCTGAAATGTTTTTAATGGTTAAAAGAGAAAGAGCGAAGTATTGATTTTGATATTATAAATTAAATTGCTTTGGAAATATTATCTTCTGGGCATAGGTAATAAAAAAACAAAGCAAGAAGAGATTAGTCTTCCTGATGAATCTCCTTGTGATATTTACTTGTGACTTTCATTTATTTTTGACACAGGAAAAATATCATTGCTAAACACAGCCAATATGGTAAAGAGAGAATCATGGAAAACTAAATAATAGATTGAATACTAGAAAGGACTGCTCACAGGAGTTAGATAGATGGTAGCTTTAAATACAAACTTCCTAAATATATATTCTATGTGCATTCATTGTTTATCACCATATGGAAAGTCTGGGACATGGAGTAGCTTGATGTTTTATACATCTTGCAAACTTTTGCTTCTTTGAATAAAAACTTGTTGTTCTCCTGGCCATAGGCCCATTCTAACTTCTGCAAGAATGATTAGCAATCAATGAAACAATAGCTGTTTATGAAAGTGATGTTGGAGAGCTACATGAATAACTCACAGGCTAGGCAGCTCCAGAGTCGCAATCAGATGCAAGGGTGATTTACTATTTCTGCAAGATGTTCTAACTGCATTAATCTTTGCTTGAAACTCAGTCACTGCAGAAAGTGACACAAGATATAAGTAGTTTCAGTCAAACACTGGAATAAAGTACTGTCAGACAACCTCCAGAGGCTACGATGAATCATCCTGCTACTTATTTTGAGCAGCTGCACAAATACAAGAAGAAGGTAAGAAGCAATGCAGTGCCTTGGTAGGTCTTGGGTTCATTTAGACTTTTCATTTTTTTTTGTTGTTTGTTTTTTTGTTTTGTTAATGCCTATAAAATTAGCATCCTTAAAATAAGACAAGTTAAAGGAGAGGAGGAGATGGGATGATTGATGTCATTTAAGGACTAAGGCCATTGCATTGCATAACTTAAGGGGCAGCACTCCTCCTAGGTTAGGCAACATGGAATTTTAAAAGAGGTTGGTCCATTGATGTGGCATTCTGACACTCCACCACACCATGTTCTTAAACTTAACTGTTTTATCTTGTCTTGCAGACCCACCAGTGTCTCCCAAATCTGTTGTAACTTTTCATATTTCTCTACTTTTCATTGGTAAGTGTGTAGGTATATTTGTTCATGTACACATGCATGTCAATACAATGTGTGGAAGGTATCCCTAACACTGACCTCACAGTTCTACTGTAATGAATGGGACATCACAAAAGAAAGACTTCTGACAAATCTTCACCTCTCACCCACACCTCTCTGTCTCACTGAGAGTGAGGGAATGCTGTGCAAGTGATTGGAATGGGCTACAAAGCTTAAGAAACCATAAATTGTGAAATATTTTACATTGGAGGAAAGGATCTCTCATAAGCCAGAAACAAGAAGACAGAGTTTTATGAAATTCTGTCCTCCGTTGCCAGTCTATCAACTAACCCAGAATGGGTTCTGCCCCAGTGGAACAACAGCCCAACCCCATGAATGACACTTATTCTAAGATAAGCAAGAGAAAGGGGCTTTGCCAGTGGAGAAACACATAGATTACTTGCCACTTTGTGGTCTGGATTTGTACTGCTTGCTGTTTACAATATTCCCTGGAAAACCAGCTACCCTGAACCTGGAACTTGAGATCTGTGGGATGATACAGTATCTTACATCATGAAAAAACTGGTCCTAGTTCTATGGAAATTTAAATGGTTTCCACTTTAGTTGAGAGAAGGGTGAGCTCCCATATTCTAGCTATCTTGTTGTCTGAACAACATATGGCCATATTTGGACAATTTTAATATTAAATAATTCTTTCCAGAGGAAAGTGAAATATTTATCTAATCAGTAGATTTGGGAAATAAAAGCAGAGATGAGTGGCTAAACATGTTCTGGTTTTTGTTTTCCTATAGACTCAAGTCTCTCCTCGGATATAGGGATTCTTTCCTTATACATGAACTTTATTTTTCAGATGATACTGTGTTTTCTCTAAGTTTATTAGTTATCCATTCATAGTCACTTAATATTTATTATATCACAATTTTATGAACCAACCATTCAAGATTTGGCTTATCCTCAGCTTCACTATCTCATAAGTGTTGAAATCAAACACTGTCCAGGGCTGCCGTCATCTCAAGGTTAGTTGGGGAAGGATCCACTTCCCAGCTCACACATGTCATTATTGGCTGTTGGCCAGAAACTATTTTCAAGTCCATTCTATGTGTGTTTCTCCAGTTACAACATCCAGTCCTATCACTTCATGGCAAACAGATGGGGTAAAAGTGGAAACAGTGACAGACTTTATTTTCTTGAGCTCCAAAATCACTGCAGATGGTGCCTGCAGCCATAAAATTAAAGGATGCTTACTCCTTGGAAGAAAAGCTAGGAGAAACCTATACAATGTATTAAAAAGCAGAGACATCACTTTGTGGACAAAGGTCTGTATTGTCAAAGCTATGGGTTTTCTAGTAGTCATGTATGGATGTGAGAGTTGGAACATAAAGAAAGCTGAGTGCAGAAGAACTGATGCTTTTGAACTGTGGTGCTGTGGAAGACTTTTGACAGTCCTTTCGACAGCAAGATCAAACCAGTTAATCCTAAAGGAAATCAACTCTGAATATTTATTGGAAGGACTAATGATGAAGCTGAAACTCCAATACTTTGGCCACCTGACACAAACAGCTGACTCATTGGAAAAGACCCTGATGCTGCGAAAGATTGAAGGCAGGAGGAGAAGGGGGTGATAGAGAATGAGACGGTTGGATGGCATTATCAACTCAATGCACATGAGTTTTGGCAAACTCTGGGAGATAGTGAAGGACAGGCATGCTGGCATGCTGCAGCCCATGGAGTTGCAAAGAGTCAGACATGATTTAGTGACTGAAAAACAATGTGTGTTTCTCCATAGGATAGCTCTCAACAAGGCATCTTGTTTCATCCCAGTAAACAAGCAGAGACGAGCCAGGAACAGAAAGAATTGAATAAGAGCAGATGCAAGTCAGAGCTTCTTTATAACTCTTTCTAAGAAGTGATGTCTTATTCTTGCTGTACTCTATTTATTAGAAGCAAGCCACTCTCCAGGTCATGTTCCAGGGGAGAGTATCAGAAAGTGTTTCCTGGTCACACATCTACATTACATCACTTTCTTCAGTATAGTCTTCATCAGAAATACAGCTGATATTTCTTTTTCTACACATCTCCAAGTCTTTCTCTCAGTGTAATTTGTATTCAGATAATATCAGGTGCATTCAGGGTGGTATGGCTGTAGACTATAGTCCATGGGGTTTCAAAGAGTCAGACACAACTGAATGACTTTCACTTTTCCTCTTCCTAGGTCTTTTGTTCCTCACCCACACTTATAAAACTTATTAGCTTTTTTCAAGATTCAGCCTCAACTTCATTGTGTTTAAGAAACTGTTATTAAGACTATAAGGAGCCAATATTAACATATGCATTAATTTCTGGTGGCATGAAGGAGGAAAGAAAAGATAATTAGGGTTATTTTCCTTGAACCTCAATAGAGAAGCTCTTAGAGACTAGAGGTATTTCTTTTCAGTAAACTCCATGCTTAACCAAGTTCCATGGAGGTGAAACCCAATGTACTCTCCTGTTTACATCTAACTTGTGTTAGCTTATCTTTTTTTCTTTTTCCAGCTTTACTGAGCTATAAGTAACATGCCATTATGTAAGCTTAGGCTGTACAATATAATGATTTGATACAGGAACATATATTGAAATGTTTACCACAATAAAGTTGGTCAACACATTCATCACCTTATGTTATTGTGTGTGTGTGTGTGTTTAGTATGGAGAAGGACATGGCAACCCACTCCAGTGCTCTTGCCTGGAGAATCCCGTGGATGGTGGAGCCTGGTGGGCTGCCGTCTATGGGGTCGCACAGAGTCGGACATGACTGAAACGACTTAGCAGCAGCAGCAGCGGTGTGTATAGTAAGCTCTTAAATCTCTTTTAGCAACTCTTAAGTATACAATGTGGTATTATTAACTATAGACCGTATGCTGTACCTTAGATTCTCACAATATATTTATCTTGTAGATTGATGTTTGTACTATTTTACCAACATTTTCCTCACCCTCTAGGACCTGGCAATTATCATTTTAATCTCTATTTCCATGAGTTCAGATTTTTTTATGTTCTCCATATCATTGAGATTACACAGTTTTTGTCATTTTCTGTCAGAATTATTTTATTACCAAATTTCATGTCTCTCCAGGATAACTTCATCCCTTTATGATAAAATGGTTGTAGTGCCATCCATTCTGCCTCCCACTCACATGGTGAGGTCTAATAGTCTAAAGGAGTGCTCCAACTTTTGTAGGATGAGCCAGTTAAAATAACTACAAACTTCATTATCTTTTTAATATTTGTGCTTGTTACTTTCATGAAGGTGTATTTTGATTTAGCCTTTGGACTTAGCAGTCCCATTCTTGTGAATGAAGTGTGAGTGTGTATCTTTGTGTGTGCATGTAAAATTATTATGAATTTCTCCATCATATTAGCAAGCAAAACATTTTAAAATAAATAAGTATTCAATACAATCAGGTAAAGAGAGAATATGAAAGAGAATAGAAGGAAGATATTTATTAAGGGGAAAAACATAAAATTGTAGGCAAAAAGACAAAAATAAAGTTAAAAACAAAATAAAATGCCACCTGACAGTAAGACTATAAGATAACACGCTTATGAATTGACATCCAAACATCTACACACCTATTAAATGACAAATTTAAGAAATTCATCAGTTCAGTTCAGTTGCTCAGTGATGTCCGACTTTTTGTGACCCCAAAACTGCAACACTCCAGGCTTCCGTGTCCATCACCAACTTCTGGAGCTTGTTCAAACTCATGACCATCATGTCAGTGATAACATTTAACCATCTCACCCTCTGTCATCCCCTTATTCTTCCTCTTGAAGGAAATAATAATTGAATGAAATAATTCAAGACATATGATTAACCATAAAACAAAATTGAAAAGTTCTAGTTCTAAACATCATTCTACATTGTTATTGGTGTTTTTTCAATAAGTCTACAAAGCACTATTTATAGTTATGATGAAAGAATTCCAGAGTAGAGGAAAATAAATATTTGCAAAATTGTTTACTATATAGGTTACAACACATACATCCCAAAATCAAACATACATAGAACATGTACAGTTCAGTTCAGTTGCTGAGTCATGTCTGACTCTTTGCAACCCCATGAATTGCAGCACATCAGGCCTCCCTGTCAATCACCAAGTCCCGGAGTTTACTGAAACTCATGTCCATGGAGTTGGTGATGCCATCCAACCATCTCATCCTCTGTCGTCCCCTTCTGTTCCCACCTTCAATCTTTCCCAGCATCAGGGTCTCTCTCAGTGAGTCAGCTCTTTGCATCAGGTGGCCAAAGTATTGGAGTTTTAGCTTCAGCAACAGTCCTTCCAATGAACACCCAGGACTGATCTCCTTTAAGATGGACTGGTAGGATCTCCTTGCAGTCCAAGGGACTCTCAAGAGTCATTTCCAACACCATAGTTCAAAAGCATCAATTCCTCAGTGTTCAGCTTTCTCCATAGTCCGACTCTCACATCCATGCATGACTACTGGAAAAACCATTTCCTTGACTAGATGGACTTTGTTGGTAAGCTAATATCTCTGCTTTATAATATGCTGTCTAGGCTGGTCATAACTTTCCTTCCAAGGAGTAAGTGTCCTTTAATTTCATGACTGTCACCATTTGCAGTGATTTTAGAGCCCCCCAAAATAAAATCAGCCACCGTTTCCACTGTTTCCCCATCTATTTGCCATGAAGTGATGGGACCAGATGCCATGAACTTAGTTTTCTGAATGTTGAGTTTTAAGCCAACTTTTTCACTCTCCTCTTTCACTTTCATCAAGAGGCTCTTCAGTTCTTCTTCACTTTCTGGCATAAGGGTGGTATTGTCTGCATATCTGAGGTTATTGATATTTCTCCTGGCAATCTTGATTCCAGCTTGTGCTTGCTCCAGCCGTGTTTCTCATGATGTACTTTGCATATAAGTTAAATAAGCAGGGTGACAATATACAACCTTGACATGCTCCTTATCCTTTTTGGAACCAGTCTATTGTTTCATGTTCAGTTCTTTTTTTTTTTTTTTTTAAATATTCTTTTTTTTTTTTCTTCCATTTATTTTTATTAGTTGGAGGCTAATTACTTTACATCATTACAGTAGTTTTTGTCATACATTGAAATGAATTAGCCATGGATTTACATGTATTCCCCATCCCGGTCCCCCCTCCCACCTCCCTCTCCACCCGATCCCTCTGGGTCTTCCCAGTGCACCAGGCCCGAGCACTTGTCTCATGCAGTTCTAATGAGATGGATGAAACTGGAGCCCATTATACAGAGCGAAGTAAGTCATGTTCAGTTCTAACTGTTGCTTCTTGACCTGCATACAGGTTTCTCAAGAGGCAGATCAGTGTTGTATTCCCATTTCTTTCAGAATTTCCCTCAGATTATTGTGATCCACACAGTCAAAGATTTTGGCATAGTCATTAAGCAGAAATAGGTGTCTTTCTGGAACTCTCTTGCTTTTTTGATGATCCAGTGGATGTTGGTAATTTAATCTCTGGTTCCTCTGTCCTTTCAAAATCCAGCTTGAACATCTGGAAGTTCACGGTTCATGTATTGCTGAAGCCTGGATTGGAGAATTTTGAGCATTACTTTACTAGTGTGTGAGATGAATGCAATTGTGTGGTAGTTTGAGCATTCTTTGGCATTGCCTTTCTTTGGGATTGGAATGAAAACTGACCTTTTCCAGTCCTGTGGCCACTGCTGAGTGTTTCAAATTTGCTGGCATAGTGCAGCACTTTCACAGCATCATCTTTTAGGATTTGGAATAGCTCAACTGGAATTCCATCACCTCCACTAGCTTTGTTCGTAGTGATGCTTCCTCAGGCCCAGTTGACTTCACATTCCAGGATGTCTGGCTCTAGGTGAGTGATCACACCATCATGATTTTCTGGGTCATGAAGATCTTCTTTGTGTAGTTTTTCTGTGTATTCTTGCCACCGCTTCTTAATATCTTCTATTTCTGTTAGGTCCATACCATTTCTGTTGAAATATTCCCTTGGCATCTCTAATTTTCTTGAAAAGATCTCCAGTCTTTCCATTCTTTTTTTTTTCTTCTCTTCTATTTCTTTAAACTGATCACCGAGGAAGGCTTTCTTATCTCTCCTTGCTATTCTTTGGAACTCTGCATTCAAATGGGTATAACTCCTTTTCTCCTTTGCTTTTTGCCCCTCTTATTTTCACAGCTATTTGTAAAGCCTCCTCAGACAGCCATTTTGCCTTTTTGCATTTCTTTTTCTTGGGGAAGGTCTTGACCCCTGTCTCTTGTACAATGTCACAAACCTCCATCCATATTTCATCAGGCACTCTGTCTATCAGATCTAGTCCCTTAAATCTATTTCTCACTTCCACTGTATAATCATTAGGGGTTTGATTTAGGTAATATCTGAATAGTCTAGTGTTTTTCTCTAATTTCCTCAATTTAAGTCTGAATTTGACAATAAGAAGTTCATGATCTGAACTACAGTCAGCTCCCGGTCTCGTTTTTGCTGACTGTATAGAGCTTCTCCAACTTTGATTGCAAAGAATATAATCAATCTGATTTCAGTCTTCACCATCTGCTGATGTCCATGTGTAGAGTCTTCTCTTGTGTTGTTGGAAGAGGGTGTTTGCTATGACCTGTGCGTTCTCTTCCAAAACTCTATTAGCCTTTGCCCTGCTTCATTCCGTACTCCAAGGCCAAATTTGCCTGTTACATCAGGTGTTTCTTGACTTTCTAGTTTTGAATTCCAGTCCCCTATAATGAAAAGGACATGTTTTTTGGGTGTTAGTTCTAAGAGGTCTTGTAGGTCTTCATAGAACTGTTCAGCTTCAGCTTCTTCAGTGTTACTGGTCAGGGCACAGACTTGGATTACTGTGATATTGAACGGTTTGCCTTGGAAACTAACAGAGATCATTCTGTCATTTTTGAGATTGCAATCAGGTACTGCATTTCGGACTCTTTGTTTGACTCCATTTCTTCTAAGGGATTCTTGCCCACTGCAGGAGATAGAATTGGTCATCTGAGTTAAATTCACCCAGTCCAGCCCATTTTAGTTCACTGATTCCTAAAATGTTGACGTTCACTCTTGTCATCTCCTGTTTGACCACTTCCAATTTGTCTTGATTCATGGACCTAACATTCCAGGTTCCTATGCAATATTGCTCTTTACAGCATTGGAAATTGCTTCCATCACCAGTTACATTCACAACTGGGTGTTGTTCTTGCTTTGGCTCCATCCCTTCATTCTCTCTGGAGTTATTTCTCCACTGATCTCCAGTAGCATATTGGGCACCTATAAACCTAGGGAGTAGACCACTATGAAAACCCAATGAACAGTATGAAAAGGCAAAAAGATAGGACATTGCAAGATGAACTCCCCAGGTCAGTAGGTGCCCAACATGCTACTGGAGATCAGAACATTTACAGAAGAAGAACATAGGAAGGAAGTTTCCAAGTTGGCATAAACACAAGTTAAGTAGCTTGTTACTATGGTCTATTCCTAACTGCCAGTGGCTAGAAAAGAATGAGAAGATTCCTTGGACTCTGGCAAAAGAGAAGTTTTTAATGAAAATTTTGACTCTGATACTGAAAAAGAAAGTGCTATGTAGCTAAATAGATAAACACATTGTTTTGGCAGCTAGTTTATTTTATAGAACAAAATATGTCTATTTAATTTAACCCAGTCCATTCCCCCACATGAGAAAGAAAATTTATTAATCCATGGTGCATCTTACAATAGAGGGCATCTTAGAATCTAAGAAAAATGGCAGCAGAAGTGGTGGCGTCAAAGAGGAAATTCAAAAGAAGCAGCCTTGGAGAACTAATTAAAATCTTACAAATAAAAGTGAAGTAAAACTTCAAGTAGGAATGTTTGCTTGAAGGAAAGCTTGAAGGATTAATTAAAATCTCACAAACTGGGTTAAACATCACTTTGATTAGGCCTGAATGGTGTAGGGTGCAAGGCTGCAGAAGGCTAGAACTTTAGCCTAGGGGTATTAACAGAAAAGAACCAGAGGAATATTCACTTGAGAAACAGAACAATTTGAAGAAGAGTAATTATTTCATGTAAAAGATTGTATTTTAGTCATTCCTATTAGTTAGATGAAGAAAGGCATATCAAGATGGATTTGTTCATAACTTGAACATGGAAAGATACAAGATTGGAAAAGAGGAGATATTCTTAGTATCATTAAGGCTAGGTTGGCAATTAGCTTCGTTGAGTTTTAAGCCAGCTTTTTCACTCTCCTCTTTCACTTTCATCAAGAAACTCTTTAGTTCCTCTTTGCTTTCTGCCATTAAAGTGGTGTAATCTACATATCTGAGGTTACTGATATTTCTCGCCTCCTGGCAATTTTGATTCTAGCTTATGATTCACCCAGTCCAGCACTTTGCATGATGCACTCTGCATATAAGTTAAATAAACAATATTATTACATACAGCCTTGACATACTCCTTTCCCAGTTTTGAAGCAATCCCTTGATCCATGTCCTATTTTAACTGATGCATCTTGACCTGCGTACAGGTTTCTTGGGAGGCAGGTAAAGTGGTCTGGTATTCCTATCTTTTTAGGAATAACTAGTCCCATCACTTCATGGCAAATAGATGGGGAAATAATGGAACCAGTGACATTTTATTTTCTTGGGCTCTGACATCACTGAAGATGGTGACTGTAGCCATGGAATTAAAAGATGCTTGTTCCTTGGAAGAAAAGTTATGACACACCTAGACGGGGTGTTAAAAAACAGACATCACTTTGCCAACAAAGGCCCGTCTAGTCAAAGCTATGGTTTTTGAAATAGTCATGTGCAGATGTGAGAGTTAGATCATAAAGAAGGTTAAGTGCTGAAGAATTGATGCTTTAGAACTGTGGTGCTGGAGAAGACTCTTGAAAGTCCTTTGCACAGCAAGGAGGTCAAAATATAGTCAATCCTAAAGGAAATCAACTCTGAATATTCATTGGAGGGATTGATGTTGAAGTGGAAGCTCCAATACTTTGGCCACCTGATGTGAAGAGCTGACTCATTGAAAAAGACCCTGATGCTGGGAAAGATTGAGGGCATGAGGAGAAGGGGGCAACAGAGGATGAGATGATTGGATGGCATCATTGATTCAAATGGACATGAGTTTGAACAATCTCAGGGAGATGGTGAAGGACAGGGAAACCTGGTATGCTGCAGTCCATGTGGTTGCAAAGAGTCAGACATGACTGAGTGACTGATCAATGACAATAGCAATTAACTATGAGGCTATATCTATGTCCAAGAGAACTGTTATAAGAAATATGTTTCAGCTAAGGCATAACTCCCCTGAACATAAGAAAACAAATTTTAGGAAGTATGATGGTTAATTTATGTGTCAACTTGGCTGAGCTGTGAGGTAATCAGTTATTGGTTAAACATTACTGTAGGTGTTTTTAGATGAGATTAACATTTACATTGGTATACATTGAGTAAAGCAGATGATCTCCAGCATCTGAGTGGGTCTCATCCAATCAGTTGAAAGCCTGAGTAGAGCAAACAGATTAACTTTCCCTGAGGAAGAGATTCTTCAGCAGACTTCCTTCAAGACTTCATTTACAACATCTGCCCTTTCTGGCTATACTGTAGACAGCCTTCAAAAACAAAAAGAAATGACAGTTTTCCTGGGTCTTCAGCCTGCTGGCCCATTGTGTGGATTTTGGACTTACCAGTCTCCATAATCATGTGGACCAATTTCTTAGAATAACATCTCTTTGTGCAAACATACACACATTGCTGGTTTTTCTTTTCTGGAGGACTCTGATTAATATGTGAGCTAAATATACAAAAATTTATTTTTGATTCTAGAAGATTAGATATAGACAGTAAGGATATAGGAATGAGTTTATCTGTTTCTTTTTTTTTTTTGGTTCGTATTATACATGGTAAAATGAAGGTCTAAAAATGGAAGATAGTGGTAAAAATTATCACATTTTTATATTCAATATAACTTTGAGATATTTTTAAAACATACAACACAGATATATAAATTGCTTTTTTAGGTTTTTATATATATTTATGTACTCTCACTCTCTCTCTATATGTGTGTGTGTGTGTGTGTGTGTGTGTGTATAATGTCAAAAAGCATGCATGAGAATCCTATACACCAACTTCAGGACATTAACTCTGAAAAGGGAAGGAAGGAGGAAAAGAAGAGTGAAAGATATTGAGGTTTCAGTCATATTTATAACATTTTTATAACATATTTATAACATTTCATTTATTTTAAACTACTGCTGACACTGCTGCTGCTAAGTCTCTCCAGTCATGTCCAACTCTGTGCGACCCCATAGACGGCAGCCCACCAGGCTCCCCCGTCCCTGGGATTCTCCAGACAAGAACACTGGAGTGGGTTGCCATTGCCTTCTCCAATGCATGAAAGTGGAAAGTGAAAGTGAACTCGCTCAGTCGTGTCCGACTCTTAGCGACCCCATGGACCGCAGCCCACCAGGCTCCTCCATCCATGGGATTTTCCAGGCAAGAGCACTGGAGTGGGGTGCCATTGCCTTCTCAGTTATTTTAAACTAAGAAGATGTGAAAAGCAAGGAGTGCAAACTATTAAAATCTTTTTAATCTGAAGAGATGAATGAATGATTTTACTTTTGCGACTGATTAAAATAGCATACAATTAAAACTAAGTAAAATGAAAAAGAAATTAACCAAAATGGAAAATAGATTTGAATTGGTTTTCTTCTGAGGAACAGCTACACAGAGAGGCATCCACTGACCAGCTATGAAGTACTCTAATTTGTGCTAAGTGTTTGAAATATTTTGTGTTGTTGGAAAAGGGTATTTACTATGACTAGTGTGGTCTCTTGGCAAGACTTGTTAGCCTTTGCCTTCGTAGATAGTAATAAAGGAAAGGGGCTCCAGTTGGTTGTTGCAGACCTCCTGGTGCTGACCAGCCCCCCGAGGGAATGTGATAATCCTTTGTTCTTGTGGCTTTCCTGTTAGGTCTGGTCACTGTGTTCCTGCAAACTCTCACCAAGGCAAGTGTTACTTTCTGTTCTCCAGCTTTTTATCTATATGTGAATGAAAAGTGTTATGGCTTAAGGGTCAAGTCTGGGAGGCAGAGCCTTGAGAAAAGGCTTTTGTGTATATCTTAAGCTATAGGGAACTTTCCTTTACTGTTTCACTAGACAAAGCTGCAGACCCAGCATGAATGAGCACAGGCGAAGGAGCACTGAGGTTAGAGCTAGTCAAGTTTGTTCTTCTCCATTAGACATGGACTTGGGAGCCAAACTTCCTGGATTTAAATTCTGACTTTGCTCCTATTCATTGTGTGACCTTCAAAACATTAATCAATATTTCTGTGCCTATCAGTAAAATGAGGTCAATTATTGGTGCTTATTCTATAGACTGGTATGAGCATCAAGTGAATTGATAAGGCTTTTAGAACTACCTGTCTCAGAGTAATCACTTAATAATTTTAGCTTATGATTGTGGTTATTACCTTCTTAAATTTTGCATTATATGCTTTCTCAACACACAGATGCAGGTGCAATGTAAGTAAAAATTGCATAATTAGATCCTTTATCTTGATTTCTCTACAGCAAACTTTTGTACTCTAATATTCTCAAAACAATCATTGCCTGCCTTTCAGATCAACTCCCTTTTCTGTGACACAACTACAACTGAGTTTTATGATGCTGATGAACATACAAAAGCACCTGTGTTTTTGCATATGACACCAAGGTAAAGTTACCAATAGAATAGAAAAATCAATCAAGGTTCAAAATTATCATTAAATAAGAATGGTGATCAGAATCCACTAAGATATTTTATGAAGTAATTAAAATCTTACACTTTTTATTCCATAAAATTTTATTCAGCTTCTATCCCAAATTACATATGCCTTTCTTTTTTCTTGAGGATGGTTTTGATCACCACCTCCTATACAATGCCACGAACGTCTGTCCATAGTTCTTCAGGCACTCTGTCTATCAGATATAATCCCATGAATCTTTGTGAATTCAAGTGAATATTTGTCACTTCCACTGTGTAATTGTAAAGGATTTGATTTAGGTCATACCTGAATGGTCTATTGGTTTTCCCTACCTTCTTCAATTTAAGTCCGAATTTTGCAATAAAGAGTTTATGATCTGAGCCACAGTCAGCTCCCAGTCTTGTTTTTGCTGACTGTATACAGTTTCTCCTTCTTTGGCTGCAAAGAATATAATCAATCTGATTTCAGTATTGACCATCTGGTGATGCCCACGTGTAGAGTCTTCTCTTGTGCTATTGGAAGAGGGTGTTTGCTATGACCAGTGTGTTCTCTTGGCATAACTCTGTTAGCTTTTGCCTTAATAGATTTTCATAAATCAGTGTTGTCAGACACTTGAAGGAATAGTTTTGCTTGAGAGTAAGGGCAGGGAGGGCCTCGTAGAAGTAATATCTGAGCATGAGCTTTAAAAATGAATGAGAATTTCCCATGATCAAGGTTAGGAGTGGGTTCCTGGACACAACTGAATTAAAGACAAGAAATTACAATTTCAACATAGACTAAAATACAGATTGCATTGCAGTGATAACCAAAATTAATTTCTTAAGAGTTTAAAATTTGGCAGATATAACTAGTGCAAATTGAAATTAAAACCAGAAAAAAAGAAAAAAACTTGGATGTCTAATAAGAGTTAAAGATATCAAATAGGAGAAGGTAGAGCAGGATTGCATTGTCAATCTATGATGTGAAGAGACATTTGAGTATAGAGAGTAAAGCCAAAGATTGAAACAAAATAATAGCTATAAATAACCTAGTCATTGACAGAGAGTACCCCACAAAAGAAATGAAATAAGCAGTAGAGAAAATTTAAAAAATAAATAAGGGAGAAAATAACTTCCTAGGCAAAACCAAATTAATGAGGGAAAAACTGAAACGTCAAAGAGAAATAAATTCACTCCCAAATAAAGTGTTAAATATTATGAAGATTATTACATAAGTTGTGCTAGGTCCACATCCTGCACTGTTATGAAGCTGTTATAAAAAGGGCTAGGAAATCCCTGCACTATAATATAAAAAAGTATTGATAACATAGCAGAGGGCACAATTGTTTGTATGCTGTGATTAAAATTTATGACTAACAAAGCCAGAAACAACCCTGAGATGTGCAGACCTTGGACATATATATATATACATATATATTGTGAGCCCTGCCTATAGACATAATTTTATTTAAACTGATTTACAAAATTCAACTGTTCATGTGATATATAGTGATTAACTAATGAAGACTTAGTATAATCAGTAGGAAAAAGGTTGCTACATATTTGTAATTATGTCATCAGCACCTGCCCAGCTACCTCATCTCTTCCCATTCAGGTTCCAGGAATTATATCTTTGTTCTTTTCATTATTAGATACACCTTTCTGGCTATTTTGATATCTCACCTTATGAGAAAACAGTAGCAATGAAATTGCTCACAGTGTCTGGCGTGGTGTTAGATCCTCAGGAGCCCAGAGCTCTGATCACATCTTGTGTTAGCCTAAGAAAGTATAGAACTCATTGGTAAAATAAGTGTCTAGGTAAACACAGAATGATGTGTTACTGTAATGGTAGAGAGTTTGAGACATTAATTTTGAGAAATTAATTTTGGTTATTACTGTAATACAATCTGTATTTTATTCTATGTTGAAATTGTAATTTCTTGCCTTTAACTTACTTGTGTCCAGGAAGCCTTGACTATGGGAAATTCTCATTCATTTTTAAAACTCATGCTATTTTTAATTCTATTATAAAACTTCAAAAGATAAAAGTATTAAAAATAACCATAACTAAATTATTTTAATGAATGCACAAATTAGATCTAAATTGTGACATCACTAATGTGTAATGTGAGCAGAGAAGGAAAAGGGTACAGTTTTGCATGCAAGTGAAATTGAATTGTTATCAGGATAAAATAGACTATTATAACTATATTTTCTGTAAGCCTCATGGTTATCAGTGTCCTTTATAATTTTCTTTAATTTGTTTCTTGCAAGACTTTGACATTTTGTATCATTCAGTAGCCACACATATAACCATTGGAACTATTCTCAAAATCTGCAAACCAGGGTCATTTATTGGATTTCCCTCATGTGGACTGTTAACAAAATCTGCTGTGTTTAGTTGCTCAGTTGCGTCCAACTCTGTGACCCCATGGACTGTAGCCCGCCAGGCTTCTCAGTCCATGGGAATTCTCTAGGTAAGAATACTGGAGTGGGTTGCCATGCCCTCCTTCAGGGGATCTTCCCAACCCAGGGATCAAATCCAAGTCTCCTGCATTGCAGGTGGATTCTTTACCAATTGAGCCACCAGTTAACAAAATAATAGGTACTAAAATTACATGGACCCTACATGTTCTATAGGGGGAAAGAGTCATTCAGTCTACATTCGCTACTCTAGATATAATGAATACACCATAGAAAAGCAAACAAACAAATTTGTGTATGCCTGAAATTTATATTCTATGGAGAGAGAAAGATGGGTCATAAGCATAAAATTGTTTTAACATGCAGACTCTGTGCTGAGGGGGCTTGAAGGAACACTTATGACTATTTTTGATTTGAGGTTTCTGAATGTAAGAAGTTTGAAGGAATAACATAAGAGAAGGGAAGAGGATGTGGGAAAAATTCCCTTTTAATTCAAGGTCTCTGGGTCTTTGGAGGCCCTCATTGAAAAGAATCTGAACAGTTTATGTAGTTCCATGTAAGGGAACACTGAAACCAGAAAAATGACCAGAAAAAGAAAGGAACCAGAAAAGTGAATCTCCTACCCAAAGGACTGCTATTGTATGAGGAACATGGTGGTGGTCCACCACCAATGGACCAGTGGTTGAGGGAGCTTTCTTCAAATCATATGAATTTAAATTTCTGAACATCCCTTAAAATTTGGAATAGTACTGCAAAGCATAGACAAAAATTTTTACCCTAATATTAAATAAATCAATGGTAATGTTAGGGGAAGTATACTGATTGAAACCGCCCACCCTGGCCAGGCACCCATTTAGATCCTGATCAGGAATATGGAACTAATAAGCCACCACCAACCAGAAGAGTTCTGGAAAGGTGGAAAGGAGACACCGAGTGTCTGTCCACTTCCCAGGATCCCTCTCATTAGCATACATCTTGTCTGAGTGATGCGTGCGCCACCAGGAAAGACTGAATTAGAATGATTGGCCAAAGACCAGCTAGGAACTAATCCCATCACCGTACAACCCAAGACTGTGAGCCACACAGAAAAGAAATTCTGGGTTCCCTTACCCTCCTGTTCTCCACCCAGGTGCCCTTTTTCAATAAAATCTCTCTCTTTGTCAGCACATGTGTCTCCTCATGTGACAATTCACTTCCGAGTGTTAGACAAGAGCCCAGTTTCAGGCCCTGGAAGGGGTCCCCCTTCCTGCAACAGTAAAAGATGGTTGGATGGCATCATAGACTCAATGGACATGAGTTTGAGCAAACTCTGGGGGATAGTGAAGGATAGGGAAGCCTGGAGTGCTGCAGTTCATGGGGTTGCAAAGAATCAGATATGACTGAGCAACTGAACAACAATAGCAAAAGTATACAGAAATTTTATTTCTCAAGTTCACCATTTATACTGCAGGTTAAAACTGGTGTCAGATTTCAAGTTCTGAAGTCTGAATAAATGAAGCCTTAACTTTTTTGCAAGAGAAACTTTAAAACAAACAAATAAACTGCAAAAACAATTATAGCAACAAAAAAGTCCACTTGCTCTCATCTCCTATAAGAAAGAAAGTTTGTCTTATTGCTGGCTGTTCATGGTATTCAAATTATATATATTCTGAAATTCAGAATAATTTTGAAAATGCATTTTGGAAGTGCCTCCTGGGTCTGAAGAAAAGTTTTAAGGAAATAAATTTATGACAATTTTTTAACCTAGAAGAGTAAACTTGACTTTGGTAAGCAGTTAAAAGTGATTTTTACTAGAAGGGTGAGATGGAGAAGAATATGGGAGGGAGCTTTAGGAGGGAGAGGGCATGGGTGCACCTGTGGCTGATTCTTGCTGATGTTTGACAGAAAACAACAAAATTCTAAGAAGAAATTATCCTTCAATTAAAAATTAAATAACGTTTTTATAAAGGTTACTTTTGATCATATGATTAAAGAGGTCAATGATCAAGATGGATATGCCATCTTTGAGAATTGTTTCTTTGGGAAGCATAGTGGTGATAAGGAGGAAGAGAAGAAGAAGAAGAGCTTCAACCAGTACCATTCACTTCTATTAGTGCTTTCCAGAAGCAAGCTCTGGGTCAAACTCTATGGACATTATCTCACAAACTACCTTTGATAAGATCTAGATTACATACTATTATCATTGCCATTTGTTTGTTGAAGCTGAAATTGAACTTTAAGGAGGACAGTGTCGCTGGAATCAATGAATAAGGACAAATCAACAGGAGATAAGGCATAGAAGTAAGTCAGTGGGTACCAGGGGCAGATTTTATAGAGCTCTATGCCTCAGGGGGATTGTGGAGGACAGAGGAGTCTGACAGGGTACAGTCCATGGGGTCACAGAAAGCCAGACACGACTTTGCAACTAAACAACAACAACAAAATTTCATATTAAGGTTGGTCTTTTCTCTGAGTCGAAACACAATTATGGCTTATGTTTAGGGAGATAAATGTGGCTACTGTCAACTGAAAAAAAAAAAAGCCAAATCTAGAAGTAGAGAATTGTATTTCATTTGGGTTATTACTGTGAATTTACACAGAAAGGCAGCCTCTTAGAAAGCTCTGAGAGACTGTTTCAAAGAGGTAAGGGAGGAGTCAGAATATAGAGGAGGGGTTTTTGCTTAAAAAAAAAAAAAAAAAAAACCCAGATAGTCAAAAACATCAAAAGATAATTGCTGATTAAAGAAAAACCAGCCATCTCAAGTTAATGAATTTAAAACTTTTCTATGTATGGGAAGATGCAAGAGTCTTAGCTTAATGCAATTATTTCTGTGCTATGCACCTAACTATCTAGGGTTATCCTGATAGAACTAGCCTGTTCTTCTCTACCTTGAATTCCCTCAGGGTGCAGTTGTGGGTGGCTCTAGTGGTTGACGGCTTGATAGCTACATCCTTTGTTTTCCCAATATGCAACATTCTTTTCCACACTACTGTTTGAGGACAGGCTTCAGGAACAACATTGACTGAAACAGATCAGTAAGACCATATTGCAATAAGAGGTGATAATGACTTCAATCAATAAGAGGTGATACTGATTTAGATCAGAGTGATGGCAGTGAGGATGATGGAAACGGTCAAATGATAAATATTTTGAAAATTAGATATAACAAAATCTGCTGATGAATCAGTTGAAGAGTCTGAGGAAAATTGAGGGATTAAACGTAACATCAAATACTTGGCAAGAAATATGGAACAGTCCATGAAAAGCTATTTTTATGGGGGAGGTCTCCTCTAGAGCCTAATGTTGGACATGCTGAGTTTGCCAGGTCCAAATGGAGATATAAAGCAGGCCACTGGATGCACAGAACTATAGTTCAGAGAAGTAGTTTGGGCTAAAGTTGTAAAACCATGAGGCATCTGTGTGGAGATTATATGTGCTTTCAGTTTAGATGTTATATAACTCACTCAAGGCCCAAGTGGTGGAGTTATCTGACCCTGAAGCTTATGATCTTTCTATTAAACCATGATACTGTTAATTTTTTATTTGAAAATACACCTACTCTGTTAAATCATTCATTCAATAAGTATTTATTAGGCCCTCCTTTGTGCTGGACACTTGGCAAGTTGCTGAGGATGAAATGATAAAAACAAGCTGTTTGATTCTTTGTCTCAAAACACACACAGTCTAGTCAAGAGCCAGTCTCAGGAAACCTGAGAAGATCACAGCTTAAAAGAGCTGACAAGCTCCTATTGTCTCAATGACAAACAAGGCAGCAAAGAAGAAACTTTAGGCCAGCTGTTGTGTTTTTGAGTCAGAATGTAAAATTAAAATTCAGCACTTGCTTTGACTGAATCAAATAGATGAATTCCTAGCTGTGAGTTGCTTTTGGAAAATAACCAAGCTATCATTAAATTTTATGTTAACTGTTAAAACATAATGGTCATACTTGAGTGAGATCCCTAACAAATAAGAATATCAATATTTGTTAGGTTAAAATAAACAGCTTTATCCAAGAGAGGATAATTTGCTTTGTTTTTGAGTTAGTGCTGCCTTGGCATCTGGCAAAGCTTGTCTTCTCTCAGGCCCACTTTCTAATTCTGTTCCTGCTTCCCTCCTACTCACTCTCGGAGACTCTTAAACTCACATTAGCTCTGGATGCCCTCTTTCTATCAAAATCTGTTTCAAAGAGATGATGAACATTTATAATAAACGTCTCAGTGTGCATTTAAGGCAGCTCAACTTTCCTTGGGGCTATATTTAGTTTGCAATGTGGCATTTCTGCCCCATTGGACAAGTGTTAGGATAGAACGTAAATGGGTGGTAGCTCTGAAATGTGTTAACTTGGCTTTGCTTTCCAGAATTCCCTGGCTTGCATGCATCTGTGTAGGGTGGACCGTAGGCAGGTGAGATTCTTGTGGAGATTTGGGAGGCAGAAGTGGAAGAGCAGCTGTATTGTGGTTGACACCTGTTGTCACTTACCTGCTGGCTCGCCGTGTTGACTCAGAGCAGAAGAAGGGCCTGCAACTGCCCCCTGTGGCCCTTGCACCCCTTTCTGTTCCCCGGATCCACCTCTAGCTGCTTAGACTCCTGGGAACGTGCCTGTCCCTCCATGGTGAAGGTTTAACCACACAGGATGCACACACTCATGCCATCAAGGCCAATAGCAATGAGAACTTACACAACTCTCAGTTCATCCTTGTGGACCATAGCTCAGGTTGTGGGTTCCAAATCACCCCTTTTTAAAATAAACTTTTAACTTTAGAATGCTTCAGATTTTCAAAATTATTGTGAAAATAGAAATTCTATACACCACACATCCAATTTTCCCTATTAACGTCTTATATTAGCATTATACATTTGCCACAATTAATAAACCAACATTGATACATTATATTGGGCTCCTCTTGATTATAGCAGTACTTCAAATTTTCCTTGTTTTTGCTAACTTTGACAGTTTTGAGGATTATTAATCAAGTATTTTGTAGAAAGTGCTTCTATTGTGAGTTTTCTGATTTTTCTTTCTCATAATTGTTCTAGAGTAATGGTTTCTGGGGAAGAACACAGAAGTAAAGTAGCATTCTCATCACGTGATTTCAATCATACAAACTATCAATATGACTTATCACTGTTGTTAGCTTTTATCTCCTGGCTTGTGGTAGTATTTGTCAAACTTGTCCACTGCAAAGTTACTCTTTTTCCTTTTCCCTTCTATACTGAATTCTTTGAAAGGAGGCCATTGGTTCCACCTCTTTAAATGGAGAATAGCAACATCTTTTATTTGGGATCCTTCTGCATGAGGGATTGGTCTATTCCCCCATTTATTTTTCTTCAGTCATTTACCTGTGTTAGTATGGACCCATAAATATTTATTTTATTCTTTGGGTAATAATTAAACACCACTTTATTTTGTTGCTTGAAGCGTTCCAGTGTTTCCATCAGGAGCTTTTTCAGTGGGTCCTATGTTTCTTTAATAAATCCCCAACAGAGTGACTTTTTGGGGAGACCTTTCTTATTTTTTGGAGTTAAAAAATGTTTCAGGCTTGTATTGGAAATTTTCTGCCCCAGTTCTAGAATAGCCATTTTTCCAAGGAGTTCTGATTCTCCTAGAGAATGACACTAGAAATCAAGATCTGGGCCCTAGGTGTCCTCATTGTTACTGAGGTGTTTTTGCTTCTTTGCCCTCACAACTAATCGGGCCAGAAGATCTTTGTGTTTATACTAGCCAGCATATAGAGACTTACCTATAAATGTTTCTATATGTGTTAAGCTAAACATGAGTTCATATTGCTGTTACCAATAATCTGCCCTCACCCACTCTATATTGCGCTCACCCATTCTGTATCTTTCTTTTCCAACTGCCTGCCCTATGCACTTCAAGATCCAGCATCAGATAGGCAAATAACAGCATTAAAGAGATTATTAAACCAGCTTTCACAATAGTGCAAGATCAAATCCCTGCAACAAAATAAACTCATTTATTTATCTATATCCATATCTATATACCTACGTGGAAATATATATATATATATATATACATACATATATAAAATATATATATATGATTCAAACAATGTGGGAATTAGGACCACTGACCTCCTGCACAGTAGAAAATCTACAGAGTCAACCAAACTAGTAGTACATATTTATTGCAAAAACTCCATGTACAAGTAGATGTATACAGTTAAAGGGTCAATTGTATATCTATGTAGAGAGAGATGGTATAGCCAATGCTATTAAGAACAACAAGAACATCAAAGCTGAAGAAGTGCTTACTATTCATTGTAGCGTGTGTGCTAAGTCACCTCAGTCGTGTCTGATTCTTTGCAACCCCATGGACTGTAGCTCACCAGGCTTCTCTGTCCATGGGATTTTCTAGGCGAGAATACTGGAGTGGGTTGCCGTTTCCTAATCCAGGGGATCTTTCTGACCCAGGGATCTAACCTGTGTTTCCTATGGCTCCCGCATTGCAGGTGGATTGTTAACTGTAAGTGGTCATTACTCACTGAAGTGAGAGAGACTATATACCGTGGAGGGTGTCTCATGTGGGGTATCTCAGTAAGACGATATCAGAAAGATCCATTAGGAGAATTTAGGTTTTGGTTGAGCAATTTTGGGAAAAGTCTAAAGTATCAGAGGTTCAGTACAAATTGGATATTATTGGAAAATGAAAGTGAAGTCGCTCAGTCGTGTCCGACTCTTTGCAGCCTCATGACCTGTAGCCCACCAGGCTCCTCCATCCACGGGATTTTCCAGGCAAGAGTACTGGAGTGGGGTGCCATTGCCTTCTCCAGGGGATCTTCCCAACCCAGGGATTGAACCCTGGTCTCCCGCATTGCAGGCAGACGCTTTACCCTCTGAGCCACCAGGGAAGCATTGCATTGGTGGTATAGTAGGATATTATTGGAAAGCAGAGGCAAATTAAGGTGCATAAAAAAGGAAAGATTAAGCTGTCCTTGGTAAAGAAGTAGTAATCTCTCATTTAATAACAGGGAAATGCTAGATATTTTGTGTTTCACAGAGACCTTGTTTGAAGTAGATGTTCTGTGAGATTATGTCCAGCATAACAACATGATTTAATTATAAGCATCAGATCAGTTTGTAATAACACTGAGGCTTAGATATGAATGTCAGATCAGTTCCAAAATGTCAGATTGCTTTAAAAACACTCTATTTGTCATCTATCTATGTCTAGCTAACCAACTAGCTAGATATCATATTCCTGCTTTTTGAATTGAAATTTGACTACTAAAATGTGAAAAGGAAAATTCCTGAACTCCTAGGCATTATACTCTTCAGCTTTCCTGAGCTCCCAGCAGTTCCCAATGAAGAACAAAACCAATCACAAAATTACATGCCAGAGAATCTCATAAGGGCAACAACTTAGAGCAAGGAAATTTTGTGACTCAGCTCTAAAGTATATCAACCACTGGCCAGGATTGGAATAGGGGCTCGGAAATCTCTCCTCGGCAGGTACAGTGTGACACTACATTACCACGGCACGTTCTGCCACAGAGCCAATATTGAAAACATTTGTTCTCTTGTTTATTGGGACAGAGGGACAACTAAAAGCATTCATTCTTGTAGCTCTGAAGCCTTTGATCTTGAGACACCTGCTGGGTGCCATCTGACAGGTTTTACCCATGCAAAGAGGAAGTTTGAGTGTTTTTAATTAGTGTGGGACTATGTGGCAATTTAGGTTTTCTGGTGGGACATATTGTCATTTAGCAGAAAGAGGGCTGGGCTGGGAGTTGTGAGAGGTAAAGATTAACTTTCACTCTCCCCAGTAAACCGTATGAGCTTGGAGAGATTATTCGATCTCTCTGCACTTCTGTTGCCCTCAGCTCTAAAGTCAAGAGGCTTGGCTGGTTTCTCTCTTATGGTCTCCCTGACTCTGATTTTCTTCATGTTTTGTAGACTGCCACAATGTATTAACTATAAAAAGAAAATAAATATTCTATATTTCATTATATCTATGGAGGAAGAAGCAGAATTCTAAGGTTAAAAGCAAAAATATAAAAGCCAGGGTCATTCTGAGATATTTGATAGGAATTTAAAATTCTCATTTTCTAGAAAAGAATATTTGAGATTCCTAGCTACATCTCTATCTTAAGAAACATTTTCAAGATGCTTCTTATCTTACAGGAAATATGAAAAGGGAGTGGGAAATAGGAAAAGAGGATCTTCTATCCTCATTTTTGTTTACAACTAATACATGCATTCTGTTGAAAAATTAGAATATACTTATAAATTGAAAATATACTTTTTATCAGTCTGAAACACTCCCACCTGTATAGTGTGTATTTATATACATACACAAAGGCACACAGGCATTTTACACATTAAACTATATACCTTTTGCAAAATTTATACTACTTAAGATTATGATTACTTTCTCCCCAAAATTTATTGTAACTCTCTCTCCACATCAACAAATATAAAATGGCATCATATTTTAATGTCTGTTTAACATTCTATCACATTAGCGACTAAACAATAACATAGATGTATATGATAATCTGGGTTCACACCTTAACTTCACCTGTTGCTCTCCGTAATATTTTGGACACATTTAATAATCTCCCTAAGTTTCAGTGATTTTATCTGTGAAAATAGGAATACTTATTTTATAAAAAAACTAGTGTAAGATTAAATGAGTTTTTGTCATATCTGTGTAGTACTTCCCGAATTAGTGTTTAGGAAAATACTGGGGGAAAACTCCTAAGGATTTTAGTGGATGTTATGTGTGTATTAGTCATTCAGTCATGCCCAGCTCTTTGTGACCCCATGGACAGTAGCCCACCAGACTACTCTGTCCCTGGGATTCTCCAGCCAAGAATACTGGAGTGGGTAGCCATTCCCTTCTCCAGGGATTGTCTCCTGTATTGTAGGCAGATTATTTCTGGTGTGAAGGGAAGCCCTACTATATTAGTATGTATGGTAAGGCAAAACAAACAGAAATGGTCTATCCATGGGCAAATATGTTTTACCATAATTTCATTGTTTGTATTTCACTGTAGGATCCCTTAGAACTTTTAATATGCCAATGTGTTTTTGTAATGTTTCCAAGCTTACTTCTCAGGGAAGTAGTTTTTTTTAAAACACCATTCTTGAGACATAATTCATATACCATACAATTAAATGACTTAAATTCACTGGCTTTTAGCATATTCACAGTTGTGCACCCATCATCACAATTGATGTTAGAACATTTTCATTATCCCTGGAAAGAACTCCACCATCACCATTCACTCCCCTTGCCAATGTTCCCATATCCCTTGGTAACTATTATTCTACTTTTTATCTTTCTAGATTTGCTTCTTCTGGACCTCTCATATAAATATAATCATATAATACATAGTCCATGGAATATTTTGGATGGGAAAGGGAACGTGTGTGCTCAGTCACGTCCGATGCTTTGTGACTTCATGGACTATAGCCCACCAGACTCCTCTGTCCATGGAATTTTCCAGGCAAAAATACTGGAGTAGGTTGCCACTTCCTATTCCAGGGGATTTCCCTGACCCAGGGATTGAACCCGTGATCATTTGGACACTGAGCACAGATTAAAATCTTTCAAAACAGTGATGGACAGGACGCATTTCCTTAGGATCTCTAACATCAGATGTGAGGTCAGCATTTAATAAATAATTGTTAGAGACCTGAGTTGTTGGGTAATGTTCAAAAGTAGATATATAAAATTATTTTTGCTTCTGAAAAATATCAAAGAAGGCTCTTGGTGGGAGGGGAGAGATGAGAAGAAAGAAGGATCTAATTAGTTTTGTTAAGAACTTACTGGGCAAGTGATAAGAAGATGGGAAAGGAATGCCTGAACTGCCTTAGGAGCCACACAGGACCTTAACCTTTCATGAGGAAAGGCTCTTTTGAGTGAAGTGTTGATGCTCTTCATGACCTGACCACTGTGGCATATTTAAAGCTTTACGAGATACAAGAATATGCAATATAGGAACTGGATACGAAGAATCTGTGGATAGTGCACAATTTGGGCCAGCAAGCACATTCCCCAGAAATGGACAAACAACATCCATTCTATTGACTGGGAAGGGCTATCTTCCCAAATGATTATTCACTCTTTCTGCCTAGTGTTTGGATATTTCACTAGACTGAGAAATGCCAAAAGGGAAAGTGTGGACAATTTGCTAGTAAAAGCAGATAGATGTGTAATCAATTAAGTAGAAGCATAAAAGAGATTAAATTGTTCTTTTTCCATAATTTGGAAGCTATTATGCTAAATTATTTGTGTGCATTATCTAATTTGGAAATTAAAGCATTTCATTTACTCTACAATTTTATTATCCAGTACCCACTGCATTATGTCAAACAATGTTCTAAACATTCAGAATGTGTGAGTAAAGAAAAGACACCCAGATCTCCACCTTGAAAGAGATTATATTCCAGCAAAGTCATCTTGGAGTTCCTCTTTCCTCACTCCATATTCAAACTTTTAGATATAACATGTATTCATTATTAAGAGGTTTAAGACAAACTGAGACTTCTTCACCCCATTTGTGTTTGACAATTTCCTCCAAGGCTTTAATAAGTATATACACCAGTCTCTCTCTCTGGTGATTCTGAGTTTGTGTGGCTAGGGTGGTTTTGAACATTTTCATGTTTTTCAAGTTCCTCTAGGACTTCTGAAGTGCAGCTGGGGTGAGGCCACTGTAATAAACATCTGCCATTAGTCAACCAATGAAATCAGAAAGAAACAGGGATATCATATTTTTCTTCTATTCTTCTCTAATATTATAAGAATGGTCTTCCAGACCTCACTGGGCTATTCCATATCAACATGCATACAACAAACATTAAGTATGTAAAGTGTGTTGCATAGTCTGTTGGTAATTAATTGCTGCATTAAAGCATCTGCCTGGAATGTGGGAGACCCCGGTTCGATCCCTGAGTTGGGAAGATCCCCTGAAGAAGGAAATGGCAACCCACTCCAGTACTCTTGCCTGGAGAATCCCATGGAGGGAGGAGCCTGGTAGGCTACAGTCCATGGGGTCGCAAAGAGTCGGACACGACTGAGCGACTTCACTTGCACTTTAAGTGTTGTATACAAGCATGTTTTAAACAAGCTGAGTCAGATTTTGAATTAATGACTTCTAGAAATAATTGAAAAACGTATGTCTCCCTTACCAATGTAATGAGCAATGCAAGCTTTTTGATGAAAGATAAGTATCATCTTTATTCTTCATGAAGGTTCCTAAATTTCTGATAATAATGGAGTCATATCAAATTAACACAACATATCTTCTCTGCTTATGGATAGACAATTGTGCTGGACATCATCTTTTGTCTCCTTCAAATTCAAATTCACCATTTTCACCCTGTTCTGTGCCTTGGGAGTCTGACCTCTGTGGAGTATATCAGTGGGCTACCTTGACCTCTGACATTTGATTTAATTTCCATCTGAGAAGAAAAGAAATAAAGCAAGAGAGTGTGAGATAGTCCTGACCACTCTTTCTGGACTCATTCAAGTTGACTGTGTTCTTTGAATGAAGAGACTTTTACCAAGCAACTCCATAGACAGTCATTTCTGAATCTGTGTTTCTGTAACCTCTTATTCCTTTTCCTGTCTGGGCTTAGGGTTAGTGACACTTCCTCCTGATTTTATTAACTCTTGAAACTTCATTAATCCTTTGTAAATAGTCATTTTATCAACCTTTCTTTGAATTGCGCAATTAAAGTGTGCCATCTACTTTATTGCAATGCTGTGACTGATGTGGCAATTCACATGGCTCTGGGCTCAATCGACTTTCATGGAGCAGAAAAAAGCAGACAAGATACTGCAAAAGATAGAAATGTTTTTGATTCTAGGTCTAGCACTCTTTAAAAGTGACCTCTGCCAAATTATTTAATCCTTGGAAGAATCAATTTCTTTACAAAAGTGAGATAATGATGGGCTCTAACCCACAGGTTTGTTGTGGCTATTAAAAGCAATAAGAGGGTAAAGGGGATTACAGATAAGCAAGATCAGATATACCTTGATAATTATTTATGTGTTGTGATATATAATGGAGAAGGCAACGGCACCCCACTCCAGTACTGTTGCCTGGAAAATCCCATGGATAGAGGAGCCTGGTGGGCTGCAGTCCATGGGGTCGGTAAGAGTCGGACACGACTGAGCGACTTCACTTTCACTTTTCACTTTCCTGCATTGGAGAAGGAAATGGAAACCCACTCCAGTGTTCTTGCCTGGAGAATCCCAGGGATGGGGGAGCCTGGTGGGCTGCCGTCTATGGGGTTGCACAGAGTTGGACATGACTGAAGTGACTTAGCAGCAGCAGCAGTGATATATAAGAATTTATTATTACCATTCTCTATTTTTTGTTTATTTTTTGAACTGCTTATATATTCTAAAAGGAGGCTATATATATATATATATGTATATATATATATATATATATATATATTTTATTTACAAAGAATGTTTCTGGAATATTCTAAGAGCTGAGATTGACCAAGTATAGAAAACTAGTCATTACAAGGCTTTGATTCAGTTTTTGGAAGCAGAAGTCCAACAAAGGAAGAATGACTTTTCTGCATAAGCATACATATTAGAGAGCATGACATCCTATTGAGGATTTCTCTGATGGCTCAGATAGTAAAACATCTGCTTTCAATGCAGAAGACCCAGGTTCAATCCCTGGGTCAGGAAGATCCCTTGGAGAAGAGTACGGCTACCCACTCTAGTATTCTTGCCTGGAGAATTCCATGGACAGAGATGGAATTTCTGGTGGGCCAATGATGGTCCAATGGGTCGCAGAGTGAGTACAATGGGTCAGATGACTGAGTGACTAAACATAGCAAACCACATAGTGCAACTCATCATTTAAATAGCATGGATAGTGCTATTCACACTGCTCACAGAGGCTCTGGGGGGCTAGGTAATATTTAGGGACTATTTCTCTTCCATAATATAAAATTATCATGAACTACTTTCAATGTTCCATATCTTGCAGATTTTGCTAATGTAAATCATTATACAGAACTTGATTGATTGGAAATGTTGGGTCTCAGCCAGATCAGTTGTGCACCTGACTTTGAGGAAAGGTGGACTCTTTGGCCACATGGCCAGCCAATCTTTCCCAGCTGATTTCTTTGGTCTTTGACTTTCATTTGCCAATAGGAACTTACTGTGTTATAAAAAACGACACTTCAAAAGCCCTTTACCTGGTAAGTGAGGAAATAGACAGTGCTTCTTTTACTTTAGATTGTATTGACTTTGTTGTTGCTAAAATTTTATCTATTTATTTAATCTTTGGCTGCCCTGAGTCTTTGTGGCTGCGCACAGGCTTTGTCTGGTTGCTGTGGGTGGGGGCTACTCTTCCTTGTGCTATATTGGCTTCTCATTTTGGGGTCTTTTAATGCAGAGCATGGGTTCTAGGTGTGCAGGCTTCATTAGTGGCGGTTCATAGGCTTTAGTACATAAAGGCTTAGTTATTCCACAGCAGCATGTGGGATCTTCCTCAACCAGGGATTGAACCCATGTCTCCTGCATTGGCAGCAGATTCTTAATCGCTGGGCCACCAGGGAAGTCCTACCTTAGATTTTAGTGGAGACTATTCTTAGAAACGAGACCAGCCGTATTATGTGGTTGAATGAGTAGTAGTAGAAGATTGAGTCACTGAATCTACCAGCTTCAGGTGATCAGTTCCATAACAATAAAGGGGCCCATTATTAGAATGCCTTAACGATCTCATTGCATTAACAAAATGTTGGGAATATGGGAAATTCAAATATCCTGGAATGGATAGTTTCAGTTACGAGTAACAGGGAAAGTTCAGCTTTCCTCTTGTCAAGTAAAATATGAGTCTCGATATTGTCATTTTTTACTGCAAACTATAATATAAAAAATTAAACAGATAATTGCTCATCAATTGCTCATGGCTTCTTATTTACACTCGACTTGTTTGAGCATACAGTGATAATTTAGTATGAAGTCCCTCATATTGTCATTAGTGTCACTATAATTATGTCATTATTGATAATATTACCATAACATAATTTTTTTAGGAGTTTTTCCTTCAGATCCAATAATGTTCCAGTGTCACAGAGAATAATAACTTAGTATAATGACTTTGAAACATAATTTTAGTTAATATGCTTCATTAAAATGTCAAGAATGTGCTGAATACAATAATCTCATTTATTTCATGAGATTTTAAAATCCAAACCTGTATATTAATTTAGGTTTGTGTGCCTTTGAAATGTGTTGATAATACTTTAAAAATGAAAGTCTAAATTCCTCTACATTCAAAGATAGACAATAGAAATCACTCTATTTTCTCCAACTCTTCAACACTCTCAATTCATGATATAACATTGAAAAGGGGGTAACATGCAAGGATAATTGAAAGAGCGCTGACTGACAAGGACAAAGACCAAGATTCACATCATGTTATGCCATTTCTAGGCTCATCCAAGGCAACTAGCCATCAAAAGTCACAGTCTAGTGACCTGGATCATATTCTGAAGGCTGAGTTCTGGAGGCATATCTGTATCACTCATTTTAAAAATTTGATTCTGAGTGCCTGCCTGTGATGTAGTCTCTTTTCAGTTAATTACATTTTCTGCCACTGCTTTTTCTCTGACCCTTGAAAGCGTTTAAGATATTTGAGTCAGTCCTTAGTCTGTTGCAACTATGGAAACTTATGAATTTTGGTTCCTGCTAGAACAATATATATTTTGCACCATTTCTATATTTAAGCTGTAAATGTCTGAACACACTTGGTTTTTCTCTATTGGCTCTATTGTGGATTTTTTCTCAGAAGGCCTGCACTCTCTGTATCATAATATTTGCCTCATTTGTTCTCATGATGCTATGTAAATTATATGTAATAAATATTACTTTTATGTAACAAATATCGACGTAACATATGCTTTTAGATTGTTGACACATTTTAGGGTTTATGATCTTCAGATGGACTCACTTTCACATCTTTCACTGTCTGTTAAGTAGATATTTCTTCCTCACAGGCACATTTTTAGAACTTTCTACAGCAGGCAGATATTATTGCAAAAATGTTTCATTTTGCTGATTTTAGTATCTTGCTTCAGTCTACCCACAGACATCTCCAGGAATTATTGTTCACAACAGCTCATGTTCATGCATGTGTTGTTTCTCCACTGAGTTCCTAAAAACATACCTAGTGATTATTTAGAGGTTTCATTTCCACATTGATCCTGATTATTCATTCTGTATTTTATGATAACCATAAATTAAGTAGCAGTAGTTATACAGTCTGAGAAGGCAATAGCACCCCACTCCAGTACTCTTGCCTGGAAAATCCCATGGACAGAGGAGCCTGGTAGGCTGCGGTCCACGGGGTCACTAAGAGTTGGACACAACTGAGCAACTTTACTTTCATGTTTCACTTTTATGCATTGGAGAAGGAAATGGCAACTCACTCCAGTATTCTTGCCTGGAAAATCCCAGGGACGGGGAGCCTGGTGGGCTGCCGTCTATGGGGTCGCACAGAGTCAGACATGACTGAAGTGACTTAGCAGTAGCAGTTATACAGTAATTTTGCCTATGTACATTTCCTACCTTTCTCTCTAGTGTCAAAGCCTTTTTTCTGATGCTAACATATATAATAATTTCATTACAAACACTTTCATAGCTCTGTCTTTTAAAAAACTGTGTATATTTGAAAATTCTCTTCCATGTAGAATATTTAAAAATGCAAACAATATAAAAGAGTAGTAAAACATAGAGACTGATTAGAAATCATTCAAGTATCTAACACCTTAAGACAAAGTATATTCCCATTACAGATAAATTCTCTGTGCATATCATTCTGGTATTCCTAGGTGGTACTAGTGGTAAAGAACCCTCCTGCCAATGCTAACGCAGAAGATGTAAAAGGCATGAGTTTGATCCCTGGGTTGGGAAGATTCCCAGAGGAGGTCATGGAGACCCACTCCAGTATTCCTGCCTGGAGAGTCCCATGGACAGAGGAGCCTGGTGGGCCGTGGTCCATAGAGTCACAAAGAGGTGGACATGACTGAAGCAACTTAGCATACATATGCACATCATTCTGCCTTCCTCATAGAGATCATCACTGGCCTGGCCTTTGTGAGAACCAGTTTTACCATGTACGTATGTATCCTTAAAAATAGGTTGATTTTTGCTTCTTTTAACATTTTATATAACTGAAATAATTCTGGGTTATCCTGTGATCTACTGCTTTCACTTAATGCTGTTCGTGAAATGCACTGGTGATAAGGCATTAGTTATAGACAATTTATTTTAATACTATGTTTGTGTCCCAGTGCATGGGTTCATCACACTTTTTGTATTTATAAACTCAATTATTATGTTATCTAATTGGGGCTTATTGCAAACAACACTTCTATGAACATACTTGTATATCTCACCCAATAGAGTTTTTCAAGTGTATCTCTCAAGAGTATCCTGGAAAAGGAATTGTTGCATCCTGAATTGTACCCCTTCAATTTCTCTAGATTATGGAAAATTGATTCTACAATACTCATTTTATTCTATATCTATGACACACGAGAAGTAGAATTTAAAAGTTGCCAATCTCTTTGTTGTATGGAAATATTAAATTGCAGTTTCAGTTTGCCTTTCTCTGAGTATTAATCAGGCAACGTATCTAAAAGGCCTAGTCTTCCACCTGGGAAATCTCTGGTTCCTTGCAACTTTGACAACACATTTTCAGCATTGTGCTGTTTTATTATTTTCTTTTTCTGCCTTATATTATACTTATTTGCTGAATGGCATGATTCCTGATAGCAGAATGCAGGTGTTATTTTCTTCGTGTTCTCTGCAGTTTCTAACAGTCCCCAGTGGTGGGCTATCTGTTATCTGTTGAATGAATCAATGGATGTCTAAATGTATGGATTGAAGAGCAGACATGAGACGGGGCTAACAATACAAGCTTCAACATCAGGGAGACTGGGGATAAATACTAGCTCTTCTACTCACTATCTGACCCGAGAAATGTTATTTGGTCTGAATAAATACAGTTTACCTGTCTGCAAATGTGAGATAGCTGTAACAACATCCTCATAAGATTAAGTGAGATACTTTATGTAAATCATAATGGCACTTGCTCCATCTCTGGTAACTGCTATTAGTAGTGGTAGCGGTGGTAATGTTACTAAAGCTCAGCCTCTCTCTGTATGCCAGTGTTGAATCAATTCCTGGAGACAAAGTTTTGGGTGAAGTAGAAAAGGGTAACCTGATTGCTTAGCCAGGCAAAAGGAGACACATCAGCTTTAGTGTGTCCCAACCCCAGAGAATGAGGGTTTTGTAACAGTGAGTCCAGGTCTCTTCCAAGATTAGGGTGTGAGCAGGCCTTGCACCCCCTTAGTCTCATCTCAGATGATGTCACATAATCCTGATGACCTTCTCTGGCCCCTTCAATCTCTGTCTCTCTGTGATTTCTGGGCTGCTCCCTCCTTGATCAGCAACTGTTCAAATCTGCCCTATGGAACTCAAGGAAGGTCACAGAGGCTAGAGTCTTGCCTACAGGAAACAAGGGGCAGAAAAGCCTCCATCCTTGGGAACCCCACAGAGCCCTGCTTGGTTTCAGTAGTAATATTATTATTATTCAGATCGTGTTCTAAAGCTGTAACTTCAAAAAGTGAAACGTTTGATGAGTCCATTCCTTCAACGTTGGAGGTCAGTCAAAATATCTTCCTTCTCTGAGAGCCTTGCATGAAGTGGGAACAAATAGCAGAACAAACGTGGAAACCAAATAGAGAAAAGAATTTAGATCAATCTTCTTTTCCACTGTTCAAAAGTATATGGGGAAGGTGTTGGCAGGGACAAAAAACAGGAAAATGGACTGGGAGGAACTATGCTGGACTTTTAGGATTCTTTTCCTGCTAACACAGCCGAGAGGATGTGAGACGCCATCCCTCCAACCTAACAAAGGCAGAGGATTAAAATCTCCCAAACCACCTCATAAATGGTAGCCAACTGCCACATTTTAGAATCTAGTTAGCAGAGAAATATAAAAAATGTATGAGGGAACCTCAGAACACTTTAAAGTCAGAGAATATGCTAAAGAAAATGAAGCAAAGACTCCAATGAATATGCAAAAAATAATTGGGCAGAGAAATGGCAGGGACAGGAACAGATCTGCATAATTCTAAGAGCATTTTAGGCAGAAATGTAAACTAAAGCCTCTAGTGCCTTGTTAAGTCAGAGTCCGTAAAATGTAAAGAATTACTAAATGAGCTATGTGTTTGCCAGTGATGAAATCATTGCAAACACTCAGAAAGAGGTCAACATTTAGGAATCTGGATTTCTATGTAAACCTATATGCTTTATAATACTTCACAGCAGTATTTGCAAAGTGTTTTCGGAGTAGTTGCATTGATTGCACTGGTATCATGTAATTTACATGTATTTTTCTATAAAAACCTCTTGATGTGCAACTGTAAATAGCAAATTAGAAGCAGAGGTTTACCCAAACAATCATTTCAAGATATATGCAAAAATAAGCAGAATTTATGGAGGTAGATTACTTCTCAGCTTAAAATGCTTCAAGGGTTCTCTTGTAACTCATAGAATAAAATCTAAATGCCTTAACATTAGCATAAACTCCTTCCAAGACACATTCTCATTCTTCAGCTAAGTTCCCAGTCTTTCTGCATAGACTTCACATATTACACTTTGGTAATAACAAACTGATTGTAGTTTTACCTCCTTTAGAGTTTAAGTAATTTTCTCATTTGAAAAAAAAAAAAATCCATTCCTCTTTTTTTATTTTGCTAACTCTTACTTAATTTTTATAAGTACACATGTTTAATGTGTATTTCCATGAAACTTACTGAAAGCATCCAAATTTCCTAAGGATGCCCCAACACCCCACATGGACACTTATTTTTCTATTTAACTGTGTTGCATTTATAGTACCTATCTATGAGTCTGGCTCTTCCTCAAGATTCTCTGCTCATAAAGACCAATCAGTTTTTCTGCTTTATCTGTGTAACCTGTCAGCCTGATGCATAGCAGACATGCTATGAATTATGTGCTTGTTGTACTGAGCCTTCACAAGTCATTCCTATCTCACATGGGCAAAATTATTTCTTCACTGTTATCAGTACAGAATGACTAGGTTCAAAATTGAGCCCTTTCATTCTGAGGACCTTCAGGGTGGAGGCATGAACGGGAGTGAGAACAAAGCTCATGAGAAGGAAGGGTTGAGAGTAACCCTGGGGGACCCCACTGCCAAGGCACAGCTGCTCTCTCAGCTACATTGTTCAAGGAAGGACTCACTGCCATAGACTCTGTTTTGTTCAGAGGTCAAGATGATTAGCACGGGGACCCAGCAATTTTCCCTAAACACCCATATTTCCAATGGAGGCATGTGGTTATTTTCTAAGGCCTGCCAGATGGAAAATGGAGGAAGAAGAGTTGCTATGAATATACGTTCTATCTCTGCTTAAATTGACTGAGACCAGCATTTGGTTGGGAGCAAAGTGTCTGGTTAAAGGATGTGATCAGGGATCTATGTGCTCTTTATGAGCAGTATAAAGGTGCAAGGGCAAGAAAGCCAAGACAAGACAGAGGAAAGTTAGTCTACTCTGAAAACTGAGAAAATTTAAGCTGGTATTATAAGACTTCCAAGGTCATTCAGCTTAATCACTCAGTCAGTTCAGTCACACAGTCATGTCCGACTCTTTGCGACCTCGTGGTCTGCAGCATGCCAGGTTTCCTTGTTCATCACCAGCTCCTGGAGCTTGCTCAAACTCATGTCCATCGAGCCCATGAGATCCAACCATGTCTTCCTCTGTCGTCCCCTTCTCTTCCTGCCTTCAGTGTTTCCCAGCATCAGGGTCTTTTCTAATGAATCAGTTCTTTGCACCAGGTGGTCGAAGTATTGGAGTTTTAGCATCAGCATCAGTCTTTCCAACGAATGTTCAGAACTGATTTCCTTTAGGATGGACTGGTTGGATCTCCTTGCAGTCCAAGGGACCCTCAAGAGTCTTCTCCAACAGGACAGTTCAAAAGCATCAATTCTTTGGTGCTCAGCTTTCTTTATAATCCAGCTCTCACATTCATACATGATGACCATAGCTTTGACAAGATGGACCTTTGTTAGCAAGGTAACGTCTCTGCTTTTTAATATGCTGTCTAGGTTGGTCATAGCTTTTCTTCCAAGGAGCACGCATCTTTTAATTTCATTCTGCTTAATAGCTTTTCATTTTACAAAACCCACTAACAACAATGTATCTAATCTCAGACCAACAATGCTATGAATTTGAGTTAAAGAATTTTGAGCTAGATCTGACTTCAGAATGCAGTGCTTTAAAATATATTTGGCTGGGAAAGAATCTCACATGAAGATATAATATGCAAACCTAAGACACTGTGGGTGAGGAGGAGAAGAGGGCTCAGGACCTTGTTACTTGTTAGCTACACTCCCCTACACCCCCTCCTCCCCTGAGCTTTCTTTGCCCTTGAGAGTTCTGATTCAGAGTAGAGATTGAGAGCCACTGATCCAGTAGCACAATTTCAACTTTTAAGATGAAGATATTGAGGACCCAGAGGTGAGGTCCTGTGTCCCATGGATAGTATATACTGCTATGCCAGCAATACTTTTGAGTTGAATTGACTATGGAAATAAAGGCAGCATATTATTAATCCCATTTGTCAATGAAAATCCTAAACCTTGGGGCAACTATATGTCTACCTAAGGTCACAGGGCTAATAAGGTCTAGGATCAGAACTACAACCAAATCATCCAAAGTCACATGTAATAGACCTACACTAACATCAATGTTTATGAATTTATAATTGCAATTATACTATAACCAATTATAGTTGTAATTCATAACCAATTCATCAGAATCAGCTGGAGGTTTTGTTTCAACATGTACATATTAAGGTCCAATCAGGCTTACACAAAGTCAAACTTTCCAGTGTTGGAACTTTAGTGTGTATGAGTTGGAAAGCTCCCTGAGCTATTCAGATGCAACTGCATGGTAAGAAAATTCAGTACAGACCTTTAGTATCTGCTTCATTACGAAGCTTCGGCTTCCAGAGAAGATGTTAGAGGGTGACATGTGTCAACACTTAACAGAGGATTTTGAAGATAGATGCCATCACAGTGTTGTCTACCTTGGGCATAGAAATGGAGAGCTGAGGATCACACACCATATTTTTATCCTCTCTCCCTCTTACTTAACAGCTGATTAGTAATGTTATAAAATTTGCAATCAGTATCTGGTCATTTGGGTCAGTGTGCAAGAAAATACATATATTCTGACTGGGATCAATCATAATACATTTAAATATGTTCCCAATGTCAAAGAAAAGTGATCTTCTTTGCAACAATATGGTCTCCAGTATTGCAGTACTTATTTTATAGAATATTTCATATAACTTATTAGTTTATTAAATGCTAATTTATACTAAAATCATGCTACTGATGTAAAATTTAATATTGCACAGTTAAATTATAAATCAATTATATAAAATTAGAATATTATAGAACAAATGGATGCTACCTTGACCGCCAACCTCAATCCACTCTCTCCCAAGGATAAACTCTATTATTGGTGAGTTACTTTATCCTTCCTGATTTTCAATGTCTTGTGAAAATCGAGTACTTATTTATGATGAACTCTGAAACATAAATGACTCCTTGTTAGGAACTGTTGCCAATCAAGAATACTCATTTTTCACAAGTTCCTCACTAATTGATTATGCTAAAATCCCCTCAAACATTTTGGGAAACATTCAAAACATCCAAGAACAAGATGTCAAGGCTGGGGCTCACTTACAGACTTTGAAGCATTTGCCTGAGGGTTGGAGGAACCAGAAGTTGCCTCGACAGGCCCCAAGCAAATTTGGTTTTCTTCCAGAGCTGCTGGCTGGCTGACCTGAGGCTGAAAGCGGAGAGGAAAAGCAGCGAGATGCAACAAGCTAGCTGCTAATATCTAAGAATTAGAGGAAAAACTCAGTCTTTATCTTGCAGGGTTTCTGGCCCACAGGTAAAATATTTGAAGGATGGCAATAATAGAAATTAAAAAATATTTCTGTTTCAAATGTTGAGTACCTCACTAGAACCCCACTTTTGTGAAGTGTCCTAAAATGAAGGATATCAATATATTTTGCCAGTTAGTGTCTATGATGAGACCCCAAAGAATAAAACCTTTTTATATGGAGCAGAGAAAAAATTTTGATAACATTTGTCCCTGCTTTCTGAACCATTAGTATAAGAAAATATAATTTCAAAAACTCAGTACATTCTCTACCCTTTTGGATTATTTTTTTGGTCATGCATAATTCACACAGTTCAGCTCATATTTAATCCTCCATCCTACTCAAACCTATTTTTCAGGGATTGCCTGAATGTCGATGGTGATTTTGCACATTATACAGTCACTTCCATAAAATGGTAAATGGAAAAAAAAATCTGTTTTCTATTTTATGGAAGGCTATTTTTTTTAACCTTCATTTGCAAAAAATGTCCAAATCTAAAACTCACACTTTAGAAGTGCAATTTTTGCTTCTAGCTGTATTTTTAAAAATTTACAGATGGAGTTAGTTGCTCATTCTATCCATTTACTTTCTCTAAAGCAATATAATTTCTGGAGTGTGAATGAGAGAGACTGGTGCAAGAAATAAATCTGGTTAAACTTTGTCCTCTTGAGTGTAAATTATGTATTATGACTCTGGTATTCTACTAAAATTAACACAATCAATGCACAATTCTAAAGATGTTTGTTCCTCTGCCCTTTCATCTTAAAATCTTCTGAGGGAAGAATATACTATTTGATGGGCTACAGACTTGCACATCTCTACTTTGCAAATCAAGTTGCTCATCAAATTGAGCAATGGGGCTTTTTAAAATATACTGATGTCAGGCCCTATCTGCAAGTTCTTGGCTTGGGCAGCATCTCATCTTTAAAATTTTGTCCAGTGATCCTAATACATGAGTGGTCATTAGTTTGTATGACAAGGGCAAATAAAATATTAACTGCATTTAGCCCTTTGTAAGGAGAAGCATTATTTGATGAAAACACTTCAGTGATAAACCACATAATCCCTTAAGCTGAGATTCTTTAAACTTATTTTTAAGATTTTAGGATAGAATATGTACAACTCAAGGTTCTCTCCAAATATATAACATTTGTAATCTTTCCCTGTAAAATGTCAGCAACTGTGTCAATCAACTGCAATATTAATTGAGAAATCCAGGAGCCTAGACTTATGGATTAAGTATTCTCTTTAATTGAAATGCTTTCAAGATGTTTGGAATATATGAGAGACATTCAATGAATCACTGAGACTATTCAAAATGGAAAATAAATCTTTCTTCTCTCCACCTAGAATAATGCCTCTGGATATATATTAATGCATCGAGTAGCCCAAACATGACAAAGTTATTATAATTATTTTCTTACTTATCTCTTGACTCTTCCTTTATGAATATATTACACTACTGAAATTCTATTTAATAGTAACCTAGCAACAACATGCCTGAAGGAGGTTGTTATTTCACTGAAGATGGAAAGCTTTGCAATTGATAGACTGTGTAAGACTCACATTTTCCATGCACTAGGTCTCATGAAAAAAATCTCATCATCCTCCTCTTCAGAAAGGAGGTAGGCTAACGATGGAAAAGGTCTCAAGTTCCTCCCTTTTAGGTTTTTGTTAATAATTATGAAATATATGTGATAAATCTCTATTTTAAAAATTTAAGAAAAGAGCAATGAGCAACTCATAGATTTTATTTTTATTTGTGAAAAACCAGATCCATATTTCAAGATGGAAAATCCTAATCTGTGGATCTTGGTTACTTTCTGGGGTCAGTTTCTCCCCAACTCAAGTTCTGATAGACACGACTCCTGAAGAGTTCACAATTCTTGAGATTTTGACTTTCTATCATAAATAATTGAACTGCCTTGCAGGATAGGTGAAAATATAGTTATTGTCTTCCATTCCTGAGATAATTTGTTAAGACAGGAAGTTGAATAATTCCTGCATTTATTATTAGTTGGAACATTTTATTGATCATTATGATGAAATATGCAATAAGAATGCAAAGTGTTATTAAAATAATGCATCATTTTTTTCTTTAGTGACTTTATTTTTGAGCTTGATACACCAGAGCTGCTTTATTTTCTCACATGGTAAACATAACTTGATATTACCTTTAATATGGTTTGCCCTGAGTGGAAAAAAAAAACATCTCCAGAGAAACTTTGTTATTAGCATACATATGGGGTATGCAAATGCAAAAAAATATTTAAACAAGACTTTCTCTGAGGATTTAAAGATCCTTTACACCTATTTTCTGCTGATTCTTTGACACAGTCCTGAGATGTGGGGAGAGACTCAGTATTATTAAAGGCTTTATTTGTTCATTTGAAGCATCCTTTTTATTTTTGAGTATCAGTTGAGACCTATTAAGCATTATTAACTGTTTCTAGGTTTTCAGAGGAGTTTATACAATTATGTACTTTCATACACTACAAATATATATATATATATATATATATATACACACACATATAATCTATCTATCTATATATACACACACATATAATCTCATACATTTAATATGAATGCAAGTACATAACACATCATGTATATATAAATATGCGTCTCATGTATCCTAAATCTATGTGTTTATACTTGTTGAAGAATTGTTTTTTGTAGTTAGATATTATTGCACATTATCTTTAAACAATAAGATGGTTCAAATGAATTAAGCAATATTTAATGAAGAGCATTTGAAAAGATAAGAAATTGTTTAGTTTAGTTTAGTTTAGTTTTGGAAAGAGATTATACTCCTAAACCATAGATTAAAATAAATATTGACCTTAGATTAGAAGGTTCATTTGAATATGGACAAGCTTGTCATCAAGATAAACGTGGCTTGTTGGACTCAATTGTCACTTGGGTTTTGGTCACTTGAGATGATTCTCCTTTCCTTCCCCAGAAAGTGCTAGAATGATAGGGTTGGGTATCAAGGTGTTATCTGAAAGGGACAGAAATTACCTCAGCTACAACAACCTAATTTGTAGATGAAGTTAAGGCCTTCTTACCTGGGAAAAAAGAAACAGCTGCTTGCTAACTTCTCTTACACAGCACAGTACATCAAAGTGGCATGCTCATCCAACGTGTCCAAATGTTTTCCCCTTAAGGTTGAAAAGAAGGGAAGGATATTTACGTTCACCACTTCTCTTCAACATAGTACTCTTATTCTTAGCTAGTGCAAAGAGGCAAAGAAAAGAAATAAAAAACATTCAGATTAGAAATTTCTGCCTATAGTCACCATGATTATGTATGTAGGACATCCCAGGAAATATATTAAAAAAAAAAAAGCTATAACTTAAATGTGAATTTACCAAGGTCATAGGATATAAAATCAAAACACAAAAATCAATTGTGTTTCTATACACTAATGTACAACTAGAAACCAAAATTTAAAATAAACCAATTACAATAACTCTAAAAAATGAAATTATATATATCTCACAACATGTATGCATAATTTGTATGCTGAAAACTAAAAAAATAAAAACTTAATAAATCCTGGTGTAAGAAATCAAAGAAGACCTAGAGAGACATACAACATTCACAGCTTTGAATATTCAGTATACTAAACATGTCAGTTCTCCTCAGGTTGATCCATGAATTTAACACAACACTAATCAGAATTTCAGGAAAAGATATTATAGATATTCACCAAGTGATTGTAAAATTTATATGGAAAGGCAAAAGTACTGCAACAGCTACAATAATTTAAGAAGAAAAGTAAGTGGGAGGAATCACACTATCAATTTTAAGTTTTAATATAAAGGGCTACAATAGTCAAAATATTATGGCGTTACCAAGGGAATAAAGACATAGATTGATGGAAGAGAATAATCTGGAAGTAGATTCAAGCAAATATGAGCAATTACTTTTTGACAAGGGTGCAGGCAAGAAAAGAAAAAAAAGTTTAGCTTTTATTCTTGAAATGATGTTGAGACAGCTGAGCGCACATATGTAAAAAAACCCAAACTATCCTCATACACCTGCAAACTTAACTCAAAATGGATTATAAATAAAATACATAAGAATATAAAACACATAGAAGAAGACTGAGGAGAAAAACTCTGTGACTGAGGCTGAAGAAAAAAGTTCTAGTTGTTGTTCAGCAGCTGCGTTGTGTCTCACCCTTTGCCACGCTTTGGACTGCAGCACACAACCCTTCCCTGTCCTTCACCATCTCCTGGAGTTTGTTCAAACTCATGTCCATTGAAAAGGTGATGCCGTCCAACCATCTCATCCTCTGTCATCCCCTTCTCCCCCTGCCTTCAATCTTCCCCAGCATCAGGGTCTTCTCTAATAAGTCAACTCTTTGCATCAGGAAGCCAAAGTATTGGCACTTCAATTTCAACATCAGTCCTTCCAGTGAATATTCAGGACTGATCTCCTTTAGGATGGACTGGTTGGATCTCCTTGCAGTCCAGGGACTCTCAAGAGTCTTCTCCAATACTACAGTTCAAAAGCGTCAATTCTTCAGTGCTCAGCTTTCTTTATAGTTCAACCTTCACATCCATTCATGACTATTGGAAAACCAGAGCTTTGACTATACAGAACTTTGTGGCAACATGGTGTCTCTGTTTTTTAATACACTGTCTAAATTTGTCATGTCATTTCCAAGGAGCAAGCGTCCTTTAATTTCATGGCTGAAGTCACTGTCTGCAGTGACTTTGGAGTTCAAGAAAATAAAGTCTGTCACTGTTTCAATTGTTTCCGTATCTATTGGCCATGAAGTGATTAGACCAGGTGCATAACCTTCATTTTTTGAAAACTAAGTTTTAAGCCAGTGTTTTTACTCTCCTCTTTCACCCTCACCAAGAAGGGGCTCTTTAGTTCCTCTTTAATTTCTGCTATATGGGTGGTGTCATCTGCATATCTGAGATTATTGATATTTCTCCTGGCAATCTTGATTTCCAGCTGTGCTTCATCCAGCCCAGTATTTCTCATGATGTACTTTGCATAGAAGTTAAATAAGCAGGGTGACAATATACAGCCTTGTTTGTTCCATGTCCATTGTTTCATGTCTGGTTCTAACTGTTACTTCTTGACCTACAAACAGGTTCCTCAAGATTCAGGTAAGATGATCTGGTATTCCCATCTCTTTAAGAATTTCCACAGGTCGTTGTGAGCCAGAGTCAAAGGCTTTAGCATAGTCAATGAAGCAGAAGTAGATGTTTCTCTGGAATTTCTTGCCTTTTGTATGATCCAACAGATGTTGGCAATTTGATCTCTGGTTCTTTTGCCATTTCTAAATTTGGCTTGAATATCTGGAAGCTCTCGGTTCACATACTGTTGAAACCTGGCTTGCATAATTTTGAGTACTACCTTGCTAGCATGTGAAATGAGTGCAGCTATGTGGCAACTTGAACATTCTTTGGCATTGCCTTTCTTTCAGATTGGAATGAAAACTGACTTTTTCCAGTCCTGTGGCCACTGCTGAGTTTTCCAAATTTGCTGGCATATTGAGTGCAGCACTTTCACAGCATCACCTTTTAGGTCTTGAAAAGCTCAGCTGGAATTCTATCACCTCCATTACCTTTGTTCATAATGATGCTTCCTAAGGCCCACTTGACTTCACATTCTAGGATGTCTGGCTCTAAGTGAGTGATCACACCATCGTGGTTATCCAGGTCATTAAGATCTTTTTTGCATAGTTCTTTTGTGTATTCTTTCCACCTCTTATTATTTTCTTCTTCTGTTAGGTCCATACCATTTCTGCCCTTTATTGTGTCTATCTTTGCATGAAACGTTCCCTTGATATCTCTAATTTTCTTGAAGAGATCTCTAGCCATTCCCATTCTATTGTTTTCCTCTATTTCTTTGCATTGATCACTGAGGAAGGCTTTCTTGTCTCTTCTTGCTGTTCTTTGAAACTCTGCATTCAGGTGCTTATATCTTTCTTTTTCTCCTTTGCCTCTTGCATCTCTTCTTTTCTCACCTATTTGCATGGCCTCCTCAGACACCTATTTTGCCTTTTTGCATTTCTTTGTCTCGGGAATGATTTTGATCACCACCTTCTGTACTGTGGAGATACAGCAAACTAGCCAAGAACAGGTGTGTAGGCTCTCTCGCCCCACGTTTTGTAAATATTGACTATGTTACAGCTGAGAGCATTTATAGCTCTGCATATGTGCATCATGAGATTTATGCAAATTTTGGGATCACTTATAACACTAGGCATGGCATGCGAATCATGAGGTACTCACCTGGTCACGAGCTACTTTGTGCAGGGTGCTTGTATGAGTTCAGCAAGAAAGCCCTGGCTGCTTTTGCATTGGGGCTGCATTGGAGTGACTGCATGGTTATGTTACATGAGGTTCTGTAGTGACTGTGTTATTGCGACATTATGACTATGTTGTGCCTGCTGCTAAGGCTGGTGTGTCTGCCAGGAAAGAGGCTGTGTTATGGCGCCTTGTCAGCCAGGAGACAATAAGCGTGTCTGCAGTTCCTACATCTCCTCACATCTTCTTCCAGCCTCTTAGCCTGAGTATTGCTGATCCTGGGTTCAGTGACCAGTACAGACAGTGTAAACAGAGAGACATTTGGCACTGTGAGAAGGATCAACAGTATAGGTACAGTGTTGTGAATCTCTGTCCACAGTTCTTCAGACACTCTGTCTCTCAGATCTAATCCTTTGTGCCTATTTGTCACTTCCACTGTATAATCACAAGGGATTTGACTTCCCTCATATCTGAATGGCATAGTGATTTTCCCTACTTTCTTCAATATAAGTCTGAATTTTGCAATAAGGAATTCATGATCTGAGCCACAGTCAGCTCCCAGTCTTTTTTCTGCTGACTGTATAGAGCTTTTCCATCTTTGGTTCTGCAAAGAATGGCAAAGATGGCCTCAAAGAATATAATCAATATGATTTCAGTGTTGACCATCTGGTGATGTCCATGTGTAGAGTCGTCCCTTGTGTTGTTGGAAGGGAGTGTCTGCTATGATCAGTGTGTTCTTTTGGCAAAACTATGTTAGTATTTGCTTTGCTTTATTTTGTACTCCAAGGCCAAATGTTCCCTGATACTCCAGGTATCTCTTGACTTCCTATTTTTGCATTCCAGTCCCATACGATGAAAAGGCCATCATTTTTTTGATGTTAGTTCTAGAAGGTCTTGTAGATCACAGAACCGTTCAACTTCAGCTTCTTTGACATTAGTGGTTGGGGCACAGACTTGGATTACTGTGATAATGAATGGTTTGCTTGGAAATGAACAGAGATGTATCATTTTTCAGATGCACTCTATTGTTATCTAAGAAGGTTACTCTATTTCTTCTAAGGGATTTTTGCCCACAGTGGTAGATATAATGGTCATGGGAATTAAATTCATCCATTCTGGTCCATTTTAGTTCACTGATTTCTAAAATGTCAGTGTTCACTCTTCCATCTCCTGTTTAACCATTTCCACTTTACCTGAATTTTTGGAGCTAACATTCCAGGTTCCTATGCAATATTGCTCTTTACAGCATCAAGGCTTGCTTCTATCACCAGTCCCATCCACAACTGGATGTTGTTTTTGCTTTGGCTCCATCCCTTCATTCTTTTTGGAGTTATTTCTCCACTGATCTCCAGTAGCATATTGGGCACCTACAAACCTGGAGAATTTATCTTTCAGTGTCATATCTTTTGCCTTTTCATACTGTTCCATGGTGTTCTCAAGACAAAAATGCCGAAGTGGCTTGCCATTCCCTTCTTGGACCTATTTTGTCAGAATGCTCCACTAAGACCCATCCATCTTGGCTGGCCCTACACGGTATGGCTCATAGGTATGACTCACACTTTTCGTAGAGTTAGAGAAGGCTTTGATCCATGTGGTCAATTTGCTTAGCTTTCTGTGATTGTGGTTCATCCTGTCTGCCCTCTGGTGGTTGAGGGTAAAAGGCTTGTGGAAGCTTCTTGGTGGAAGGGACTGGCTCTGGGGAAAACTGGGCAAGGTCATGCTCATTTTTTTTTTCTTTGAAGAAAGCATGTTTAAAGCATGAAGACAAGTGGTCAAATCAGAGAAAATATTTGCAAGTCACATATCCAGCAAAGGACTTGTATGATAAACATATAAATACAGAAATAGCTCAACAGTAAGAAAATAACCAAGTATATGGAAGACTAGCCAAAGGATTTGAGCAAAAAGTTTGCCACAGAGAATATAAAAATAGTAAATGCACACATGAAAAGATGTTTGGCATTATTAATCTTTAGGAAATTATGAATTATAGCCAGTATGAGAAGCCATTATATTTCCTATTATATATATCTTTGCTATATCTTTCCTATTTTATATATATATATATATATATATATATCCTATATATATATATATATATATCTTCCCTATTATATATATCTCTGCAGCCCCATGGACTATACAGTCCGTGGAATTCTCCAGGCCAGAATAGCCAGTGGGTAGCCTTTCCCTTCTCCAGGGGATCTTTCCAACCCAGGGATCGAACCCAGGTCTCCCTAATTGCATGCAGATTCTTTACCAGTTGAACCATAAGGAAAGCCCAAGAATACTGGAGTGGGTAGCCTATCCTCTTTACCAAATGAGCTATCTGGGAAGCCTGTATTTTCTATCATAACGGCCCAAATTGAAAAAATACTGACAATAGTTTCTAGTGATATGTGGAATAATGATCTCTCAGACACTTCTACTGAGATCATTATATGGTTTCTTGTAAGTTTAAACATACACCATTTATATAATCCAGAAATTCTGCTTGTAGTCATTAAATGAAAACTTACACTCACAATAAAAAAATCTGCATATTAAAGTTTACAGACGCTATACTATACTGTCAAAACTAGAAACAACTCAATGTCTTTCAATAAGAGAATGATAAAATACATTGTGATAAGTCCATAAAATGAAATACTATTGAGCCATAAATGCAGTCCATGTGATCGCAAAGAGTCAGACATGACTGAGTGACTGAACTGAACTGATTGAGCAATAAAAATGAATGATTTTAGCCATTGTTTTTCTTCTTTTGTTTATGTGTTTAAATTCCATTAGATTATAGCTGATTTACAATGTTGTGTTAGTGTCAGGACAAGTGATTCAGGTATGCACATACGTATATTCAAGGAATGAGCTATTGATACATGCAAATTCGATGAAACTTACAGGCATTAAGCTGGGTGAAAAAAAGTCAGTCTCAAAAAGCTAAATGCAATGAGGCTCCATTTGTATAACATTCTCAGAACTCTAGCAAGAGAAAGCATCATTGTCTTAAGGGTTGGGTTTTACGAAAGAGCATGACCGGGAAGAGATAGCCCAAGAGAATGTTTTTCTGGGGGGAGTGATAGAACAGCTTTTTGTCTTACTGTGGGCATAGAAACAAGTGTGTGTACTGTGCTGTGGGTACTGTATTTAGTCACTCAGTCATGCCCAACTCTTTATGACCCCATGGAATGTAGCTCACCCAGCTCCTCTGTCCGTGGGAATTCTTCAGACAAGAATACTGGAGTGGGTTGCCATGTCTTCCTCCAGGGCATCTTCCCAACTGAGGGGTCAAACCCAGTTCTTCTGCATTGCAGGTGGATTCTTTAATGATTGAACCACCAGGGAAGCCCAAGAATACTGGAGTGGGTATCCTACCCCTTCTTCAGGGGGCCGTCCCCACCCAGGAATTGAACTATGTCTCCTGCATTGCAGGCAGATACTTTACCAGCTGAATGTGTTAAAATTCATAAAACTGTGAACAGTATGTGATATTTTAAAAATATCTAAAAACATTGAAATCATCAAAATTCATACTATTATTTCTTAAATGTCTTTTTTCTGGTGTTTCACAAATGTATGCAAAAATCCTACCATATAAAAACAAAAAAAAAAATGATAAACTAGAACACAGTAAGAATGAAAAGCAAAGGAGCAATGAAGCATTTATAAGTGAATAGCACTGAAAAAGCATATTGCTGGAATGCTGTAATTATGAACATAATATCAATCTTTATCAATATATTCTTCATTTAGGTTTATTATCGACAGACTTGACTCTGTGTAACCACTTGAACTTTACTTTAATGTTGATGTTTTTATTAATAGATTTTTATTCTAGGTAGATATTCACCAGTTACTTTTGAAACTTTTTTTGAGTCTTATAGACAACCCATATGCATAGTAACACTTGAATTTTAATGCACTCTGTAAAAATTGTCCAAAAGCACTTAATGAATACTCTGGTTCATGTAATAAGATATTACTATTCACATCTAGGGATTCCAGAGTGAATACATATTGAATAGGAATTAATATTTATGGCTATTCCCATAATTATTCTATGAAGGCATTATCTGATTATTGACCTAATGAGATCCAATTCTAAATGTATTTACTTCACATATTTAAGAGTAATGACCTCATTTTACAAGGAAGGTAAATTTACAAACTCTTCACATACCTGATGTATCTAAGACTAAATACTATACTTAAAAATATTTGAATATTTAAAATCATGCATAGGTTTTAGATTCAAGATTTATCTCTTTTGTTTCTCTGAATGAAAATTATTGGATTGTCCCTTGTTGAGGTGTTCATTTAAAAGAAACCTACCTGAATCTTTCAGAGAAAACTTGGCTGTTTAATATTTGAAAGCCAAAAACAGTATTTTTACTATAACAGTTTTTGAAAAGCTGTTTTGCAAGGTTTCTTCAAAAGTGGTTTGCTTCTTATTTCTTTTAACTGAACAAAGAAATATTGCACTAAATTATTCATGTATTTTATGAATATTTTTTTAAAATAAAAGCACCTATTATATACCAACTTCTGGAAAATGCACTGGTAATATATTGGTGTTATGGATGGCTTTATATCCCTCCCCCAAAGAAGTCCTAACATCAAGGACTGCAGAATGTGACTGCATTTTGGAGATAGAGTCTTTAAAGAGATAATTAAGTTAAAATGAAATTTATAGGATGGGTCCTATTCCAATATGGCTGATGACATAAAAAGAGAAGGTTAGGAAATAAACATTCACAAGGAGAAGATCATGTTCTGACACAGGGAGAAGACAGCCATCTACTAGCCAAGTAGAGAGCTGTTAGAAGAAATCAGTCCTGTGGGCAACTTGACCTCAGATTTCTAGCCTCTGCCACTGTGCGGAAATAAATTATTGTTTCAGCCACCCAGTCTCTGGTACTTTGTTAGGCAGCCTGAGGAAACTAATACAAAATGGCAAAGAAAGTAGATACAATATGTATTCTACAAACAAATTAAGTAAGGGAGTAGGAATAAAGATACCACACAGGTAAAGATTAACATAGATACTAAGGAAATGATGAATGCTGCAGGGGCGGTGCTCTATTCTTCAGGAATGCGGAGGTGATCTTTAAAAGTGAGTCATTCAATTAAATAAAAGGAAAATTATTAAAGGCAGCAAGTGGATAAGCAATGCCAGTGTAGTGCGAATTTTCTAAATGAGTAGGAGAACAGTGGGTGGTGGGTAGAAAGGCAGGCAGGGTTGGATCAAACAGAGTGTTTTAAGATTCACTTCAGGATCTTCAGCTTTATTATTATTTGGTCTCATCTTTAGCCTTTGGCAACTTGAAGGAGAAAACTTCTGGTCTTTCTCCTGTGGATTTACTTTTTAGAATTGCTGCTCAGTGGGGCCCTGTTTTTGTGTTTTAAACATTGTCTGAATCTTTTAACACCTTTCATGACACTCTAGGAAAAAGCAAAATATTAAACCAAGGTATTTTAAATCCCTTTGGACTTCAATATTCTGTGACTCTATGAATATTTTTGTCTATTAATTATTACACATTGTTTTGATATATGGATACAAACTCAGTAGCAAGACAGACTAAAAAATGTATTTGCTATAAGACTTAGGCCTTGACTCTATAAAAGAGCCTTTGAAGTGTGCTTTTATTAGTACAGATTGTATGTATGTATACTTTTATATTTGGTTGACTGCCTGCATCCATGAAATTAAAAGATGCTTGCTCCTTGAAAGAAAATCTGTGACAAACATAGATGGTGTATTAAAAAGAACAGCCATTACTTTTTTGACAAAGATCTGTCTAGTCAAAGTTGTGGTTTTTCCAGTAGTCATGTATTGATGTGCGAGTTGGACCTTAAAGAAGGCTGAGCACCAAATATTGGATGCTTTCAAATTTTGTTGCTGGGGAAAACTTTTGAGAGTCCCTTGGATAGCAAAGAGATCAAAAAAGTCAATTCTAAAGGAAATCAATCCTGAATACTCATTGGAAGGGATGATGCTGAAGCTGAAGCTCCAGTACTTTGGACACCTAATGTGAACAGTCAACCAACTGGAAAAAACCCTGATGCTGGGAAAGACTGAAGATGGGAAGAGAAGGGGATGACAGAGGATGAGATGGTTGGATGGCATCACTGATTCAAAGGACATGAATTTGAGCCAACTCCTGGAGACAGTGAAGGACAGGGAAGCCTTGTATGCTACAGTCCATGGGGTCACAAAGAGTCAGACACAATTATGTGACTGAACAACAATAGCAAAATATCTGGTTATTCACATACTCTGTAATTATTGACTGTGCACTGTGTGATTACTTTCTCCTAGATGCTAAGTGGTAAGTTAGTACTAGCCTTCTTTCTTTGTTCTTAGCATCCAGAAGGCACAAGAGATAATACTACACATGGACATCACCAGATGGTCAATACCAAAATCACATTGATTATATTCTTTGTAGTTGATGGTGGGAAAACACTATACAGTCAGCAAAACAAGTTGGGGAGGTGACTGTGGCTCAAATCATAAACTACTTATTGCAAAATTCATGCTTAAATTGAATAAAATAGGGAAAACCACTAGACAATTCAGGTATGACCTAAAACAAATCTCTTATGATTATCAGTGGAAGTGACAAATAGATTCAAGGGTTTAGTTCTAATAGACAAAGTAGCTGAAAAACTATAGCCAGAGATTCATGACATTGTACAGTAGGCAGTGATCAAAACCATCTGCAAGAAAAATAAATGCAAAGAGGCAAAAAAGTTGTCTGAGGAGGCCTTATAAATAGCTGGGAAAGGAAGAGAAGCAAAAAGCAAAGGACAGAAGGAAAGATATACCCATCTGAATGCAGAGTTTCAAAGAATAGCAAGGAGAGATAAGAAAGCCTTCCTCAGTGAACACTGCAAAGAAATAGAGGAAAACAGTAGAATGGAAAAGACTAGAGATCTCTTAAAGAAAATTAGAGATATCAAGGGAACATTTCATGCAAAGATGGGCACAATAAAAGACAGAAATGGTATGGACCTAACAGAAGCAGAAGATATTAAGAAGAGGTGGAAAGAATACACAAAAGAACTATACAAAAAAAAAAAAATGATCTTAATGATCCAGATAACCATGATGGTGTGATCACTCACCTAGAGTAAGGTATCCTGGTGTGAAAAATCAAGTGGGCTTTAGGAAGCATCACTAAAATCAAAGCTAGTGGAGGTGATGGAATTCCAGTTGAGCTATTTCAAATCCTAAAAGATGATGCTGTGAAAGTGCTGCACTCAATATGCCAGCAAATTTGGAAAACTCAGCAGTGACCACAGGTCTGGAAAAAGTCAGTTTTCACTCCAATTCCAAAGAAGGGCAATGCCAACAGATGTTCAGGGTACCACACAATTACACTCATTTCACATGCTATCAAAGTAATGCTCAAAATCCTCCAAGCTAGACTTCAACAGTAGGTGAACTGAGAACTTGCAGATGTTCAAGCTGGATTTAGAAAAGGCAGCGGAACCAGAGATCAAATTGCCAACATCTGTGGGATAATAGAAAAAGCAAGGGAATTGCAGAAAAAATCTACTTCTGCTTAACTGACTACACTAAAATCTTTGACTGTGTGGATCACAACAAACTGTAGAAAGTTCTTAAACAGATGGGAATATCAGACAATCTTACCTGCCTCCTGAGAAATCTATATGCAGGTCAAGAAGCAACAGTTAGATCTCAATGTAGAACAACAGACTGGTTCCTAATTGGGAAGCGAATATGTCAAAGCTGTAATTGTTACCCTGCTTATTTAACTCATATGCAGACTACATCATGCAAATGCCATGCTGGATGAAGCACAAGCTGAAATCACGATTGCCAGAAGAAATATCAATAACCTCAAATATGCAGATGACAACACCCTTATGGCAGAAATCAAAGAGGAACTACAGATACTCTTGATAAAAGTGAAAGAGGACAGTGAAAAAGCTGGCTTCAAACTCAACTTTCAAAAACTGAAGGTCATGCATCTGGTCTAGTCACTTGATGGCCAATAGTTGGGGAAACAATGGAAAAAGTGACAGACACTATTTTCTCGGGCTCCAAAGTCACTGCAAATTAAAGGACACTTACTCCTTGGAAGAGAATCTATGTCAATTTAAATAGTGTATCAAAAAGGAGAGACATCACATTGCCAACAAGCGTCCATAAGGTCAAAGTTATGGTTTTTCTTGTAGTCATGTATGGATGTGAGGGTTGAACCATAAAGAAGGCTGAATGACAAAGAATTGGTGCTTTTGAACTGTGGTGTTGGAGAAGACTTGAGATTCCCTTGGACTCCAAGGAGATCAAATTGGTTCATCCTGAAGGAAATAGATCCTGAATATTCATTGGAAGGACTGAGGCTGAGGCTGAAGCTCCAATACTTTGGCCAATTGATGGAAAGATCTGACTCATTAGAAAAGATCCTGATGTTGGGAAAGATTTAAGGCAGAAGGAGAAGGGGGTGACAGAGGAGGAGATGGTTCTATGGCATCACTGACTCAATGGACATGAGTTTGAGCATTGACCAGGAGATGGTCAAGGACAGGGAAGCCTGGTGTGCTGCAGTCCATGGGATCACAAAGAGCTGGACATGACTGAGTGACTGAACAGCGGCATCCGGAGAGAGAGACTGATATTAAGTTGCCCAATAAATAAACATGTAATATACAAATTGTGGTGCATGCTTAGAAAGAAACAGACTGGATACAGAAATTAAAATGCAATTAAGGAAAGAAAAATCTATTAAAGTGGAACATTTTCATCTTTGAAAGATGAGAAGAAATCAGCTATATGAAATGGATACAAAAACATTCCAGGAATAGGTAATTGTAAATTCAGAGACACTGAATTGGGACTGGCCTATTTTCTAGAAACTAGACAGCAGTCAGAATGGTGGGAATATAGTGTGGCACCAGATGAAGTTAGAAAGGTAAATATGAAACAGATCATGGCTTTATAGTATATGGCCAGGAATTTGGTTTTACTTAAAGTGGAATGGAAAGCCAATGAATGCTAGAAGGGTGGCTAATGAGTTAAACCAGAAGTTATAGCAGAAAATTTATAAAAATATTCAGTGGTCTAGAGCTCAGATTGTTTTGCCCCTTTATCTTCTGTATTTTAACTGTAAGTGCATGATTAATCTGATTCTGTCCAGGCTGAATTTTATTTGAGCTACTATATTTGTTTCATTCAGTTTAATTTAAGGGATTTTAGAGCAATATTGTATGTTAAATGGGAGAAGAGAATGTATTTCCCTTCATAAATATGCCTTCAGTAAAAAAAAAAGAGTAAAAATTGGTGGAATGACTGCCTTTACTCATTTATCTTACATATATATATATATATACACACACACATATATAGTGACTGATCTTCATCATACCAAATCTGATTCAAAATGCTTGAATGAAAACTTTTTTAGGACAGGTTTCAATAAAACTCAACTCTATTTTGGTTTCTGTATCTGCAAGCAAAGAGAAATTCTTTTAACAAGTAGAAGTAAACCAGAAAAGAATAAAGTCATCGTGCCACAGATTTATTTTGAAGTTTCATCAGTGGTACAATTAAAGTAGAATTTCTGTAGGCAGAACGCAGGAGAAAGAGCAGCAAATCAGCTCATATGAGAGGGAGTACCATAAAAAAACTTGCAAAAAAATATTTAGATTAAAGCAGCCCAAGTCTTTCTTGCCTATAGAGAGTTTTATTTCTTTGAGCTCTTTCAAAGGCCAGGGGAAGATATTAATAAAAGAAAAAAATATGTAGGATGAAGAATAGGAATAGTTTCTTGATGGTACAATGTAAACAAAATAAAGCAAGTAAGATAAACATTTGAAGTTAAAACAATGAAAGTGCTTCTCATTTGAGACATTAAAAATAGATTGAAAAAGAACCACATGATATAAGGTGTCCTATAGTTTGATAACCATCCTTTCCTCCAATGAAATCACAGTTATATAAACATTTTTCCATTATAAATTGAGATGTTAAAGAATATTCTATGATTTCTACCTTCTTTAGTATTTTTTAGTATTTTTCTCTTGTTTTTTCAGAGTTATTTATATATGAAGTATATTAACTATATTCCTGTGGAAATACTTTTTAAATATTTTTGTTGATTTACTTTTCATTTGCTTTCAGTGTTTTATTACATGGAGAAGTGTTCAGTGTTTACATATTGAGATTTTTTCAATATTTTTCTTTTATGATTTCTTATTTTTATTTTTTAAATCTTGTTTGGGGAACATACTAGAATCTAAAATCTATTAAATATTCATGAATTGATCTCCTAGATTTTTTCACAGTTTTGATTTTTTTAATAGCTGATACTTTTTATTTATGAATGCATTTGTTAAATGTATACACTCTTATTGAAAACAGTTCAAGAAATACCTAAATCTTGAGAAAATATGAGAATTTAACTGCATCCTTCCTATTTTCTTTCTTCTTCCAACCAAAGTCATAAAGTTAACATGTGGTATATATCATAAATATTTTTTCTAAGTATTTGTAAATATACATGCCCATACTTTCTGGGTAGCTCAGTCACTAAAACAATCCACCTGCAATGCAAGAGAATGCCTGCAACGCAGGAAACTGCCTGCAATGCAGGAGACCTGGGTTCAATCCCTGGGTTAGGAAACTCCCTTGAACAAGGAAATGGCAACCCAATCCAGTATTCTTACCTGGGAAATCCCATGGACAGAGGAGCCTGGCAGGCTATAGCCCATGGGGTCCAAGGGTTGGACATGACTTACCAACATGTAAACACATTACTTACCATACATATATACACAAATACATATTTGTGTAAATTGTATTTTATTACACACTCTCTTTCATGCCTTTTTAAAAAAATTAATAGCAGTATCAAATATTCTTAGCAAGAAATAATTTCCATTATTTTTAACAACTGTAGAGCATTCTATAATGTGGATGCAATATAAACTATTTAACTCTTCCCACATTGAAGGTTATTTACATTGTTTGCATTTAGTTTTGTTAAACTTTTTTTGTAATTAAAATTGTTTTATAAACATCTTTGTAAATTCATGTATAAAACATCTGCAAGTCTTTAATTCAAACTACTAGACAATTGAAATTTCTGTGTCAAATGGTTATCCTTTAAATTTTGATATATACTACAGGCATCCCTCAGAAAGAATATAACACATTTCAGTTCCACTGTTATAGTCACCACTCCTGGATACTTAGTATATTGTCAAATAAAATAATTTTCACCTTGATGAGTGAGAAGTGATATCTCCTTGTTGATTGAATTTGAATTGTTTTGATAGATAATGAATTAAAAAAAGTTTTAACATTATTTGTATAATTATTTGTTAATTATTTGTATTAATTATTGGCCCTTTTATGTAATCATTTGCACAAGTTTGTCAGTTATCTACTGTAATAACTGTGCTGCATAACAAACAACCACAAAACAGTCATTAAAGAGAATAGCTGTTCATTTAAGCTGTGAATAATTACTGTGAATAATCAGTCCACAGTTCTAGGCGGCTGGGGATCTCTAGTCTAGGTTTATTCATGCATCTACAGTCAGTTGTATTTGTGAGGAGGCATGGCTGATTTTGCCTGGGCTGTCTCACAAATTGGAGGGTGGGTTGAGTTTAACTACTCAGATGCCATTGGCTGTGGTAACAAAGTTAACTCAATTCTGCTCCTTATGCTTCATCTTCCAGAAGGCTTCTCTAGGCATTTGCCCCCCCTCCCCCTCCACGGAGTAAGCAGAAAAACAACAACAACAAAAAAAAAAAAAACAAAACAAGAGAGAGAATAGAGGCTTATAAGCATTTTCCAAGCCTCTAATTATATCATGTTTCAGTTCAGTTCAGTAGCTCAGTCGTGTCCTACTGTTTGCAACCCCATGAATTGGACCACAGTTCAAAAGCATCAATTCTTCGGCGCTCAGCTTTCTTCACAGTCCGACTCTCACATTCATACATGATCACTGGAAAAACCATAGCCTTGGCTAGATGGAGCTTTGTTGGCAAAGTAATGTCTCTACTTTTTAATATGCTATCTAGGTTGGTCATAACTTTCCTTCCAAGGAGCAAGTGTCTTTTAATTTCATGACTGCAATCACCATCTGCAGTGATTTTGGAGCCCAAAAATATAAAGTCAGCCATGGTTTCCACTGTTTCCCCATCTATTTGCCATGAAGTGATGGGACCAGATGCCATGATCTTAGTTTTCTGAAAGTTGAGCTTTAAGCCAACTTTTTCACTCTCCTCTTTCACTTTCATATCACGTTTATTAACATACTACTGACCAAAGCAAATTATATGGCTAGACCCAGAAACAGAAGCAGGAGGTCAGGACTGTAGGTGCAGAGACTCTGTCCAGAATGGAAGAATAGTGCAGAATTACATAACACAGAACATGTGTCCTGTGTACCACAGAAAAAGGAAAATTGGGGCCATTTTTGTAACCATATACCATACCATATTTCTCATGTATGTCTGATCTTTTCTTGATGATTTTAAGAATTTCTGTCTGTTTTAGCATCCAGAATATGGCAACTTTTGCAAGTCAATAAGAAAAAGACAAGCTCCTTCCCTCCAACTTATAGAAAAAAAAAAAGAAAAAGAAAACCCCTTAAAATCTTGAACAGATTTCAATAAGATATCCAAATGGTCAATAAGCACATGGAACAGTTCTCAGTGTTACTCTGTATCTGCGACATGCAAATAAAATTCAAGTATGATATTATTAGAAAGTGAAGTTGATCAGTCTTTCCGACTCTTTGCGACCCCATGGACTGTATGTAGCCTACCAGACTCCTTCCTCCATGGGATTTTCCGGGCAAGACTACTGGAGTGGGTTGCCATTTCCTTCTCCAGGAGATCTTCCTGACTCAGGGATTGAACCCAGGTCTTCCACATTGTAGGCAGACGTTTTACCGTCTGAGTCACCAGAAAGGCTAGGTCTTAATAATGATTTCATAATAATGATGTTATGAAATCCCCAAAGTGTGGTTCAGAATGTAAGGCAGAGGATTTTCATGCACTAATGCTATAATATGGTAAACCACTTTGGAAAACTATTTAGTACTTCCTCACACAGTTAAGTAGATAGCACTCCTGTAATCCCAAAATCCCACCTTTAGGCATAACTCCAAGATACAGTAGTGAGTCACATCCATCAATATCTATCACTGTTGTTTCTGCTGTTTTTCAGTCGCTCAGTTGTGTCTGACTCTTTGTGACCCCCATGGACTTCAGCACACCAGGCTTGTGTGCCCTCCACTATCTCCTGGAGCTTGCTCAAGCCCACATCCATTGAGTTGATGATCCCATCCAACCATCTCATCCTCTGTCACCCCCTTCTCCTGCCCTCAACCTTTCCCATCATCAGGGTCTTTTACAATGAGCCAACTCTTCACACCAGGTGGCCATATTTATCATAATAGTAATTAAAGCTGAGATTTTTAAAATTAAATATAATTAATAAAAATAATGATAAAACATTGTATGTTAGCACAAAGAACACCATTTTTAAATAAAATTCTTTTGTTGGACAAAACGGTTCATTTTTTTTTTTTTTTTCTGTAAGATGGCTCTAAGTGTTAAGTTGTTTTTAACTTTATGTGAAACAATTTTGTTAGATTGTATAAAATGACAGCTGTCATATTGGCATGCATTAAAAAAAATCAAAATTGGTAAATTTTTGTGTAGCCATTTTAATATTGAAGATGGAAGAAAAAGCAGCATTTTCAACATATTATGCTTTATTATTTCAATAAAGGTAAAAACACAACTGAAATGCAATAAAAAAAATTATGTACCATGGAGTGATCCAACATGTCAAAAGTGGTTTGGGATGTTTATGCTGGAGTCTGTGGTGTCACATAAAGTTGGATACAACTTAGTGACTGAATAACAACAACAAAATTTTTATCTTTTCAAATGATGCTCCAAGGTCAGATAGAACAATTGAAATTGATAGCAGTCAAACTGAGACATTAATTAGGACAACCAATGTTGTACTACGAGGGAGAAATATCCAAATCAAGTGTTGATGATCATTAGCACCAACTTGGTTATGTTAATCACTTTGATATTTGGGTTCCACATAAATTAAGAGAAAAAAGTCTTCTTGGTCATATTTCCACATGCAATTCTCTACTGAAACAGAAGAAAATGTTCTGTTTTTAAAACAAATTTTGACAGGTGATAAAAACATGGATATTGTACAATAATGTGGAAGGGGAGAGATCATGGGGTAATCAAAGTGAACTACCAGCAACCACACCAAAATCTGGTCCTCATTCAAAGGTAAAATTGTGTGTATGGTGGGATTAGAAGGGAGTCCTTTGTTATGAGCTCCGTTGGGAAAACCAAGCGATGAATTCCAGCAAGTATTGCTCCCAGTGAGACCAAATGAAGACAGTACCTGACAAAAAGCATACTGAATTACTTAACAGAAAACACAAAATATTCCCTCAGGATATTGCAAGAACACATGTTTCTCTGACAAAGAGGCAAGTACTACTATAACTTGTCTGGGAAGTTCTGATTCATTTGCCATATTCACCAGACATTGCATCTTTGGCTGTCTATGTTAGTCCTTATAAAATTATCTTAATGGGAAAAATTTACATTCCTTGGAAAACAGTAAAAGGCACCTGGAACAGGGTTTTTTTTGTTTGTCTGTTTGTTTTGTTTTTATCTTTTTGAAAAGATAAAAAGTTTTGCTGTTGTTGTTCAGTTACTAAGTTGTAGTCCAGCTCTTTGTGACCCCACCCCAGCATGCCAGGCTCATCTGTCCTCCACAATCTCAGAGTTTGCTCAAATTCACATCCATTGAGTTGGTGATGCTGTCTAACCATCTAATCCACTGTTGCCCCCTTCTCCTCTTGCCCTCAATCTTTCCTAGCATGAGGGTCTTTTTGAATGAGTCAGCTCTTCGCATCAGGTGGCCAACGTGTTAAAGCTTCAGCTTCAGCAACAGTCTTCCAATGAATATTCAAGGTTGATTTCCTTTAGGATTGACTGCTTTGATGATCTTGTAATCCAAGAGATTCTCAAGAGTCTTCTCCAGCATCACAGTTTGAAAGCATCGATTCTTTGGCACTCAACCTTTATTTTTCAGCTCTCACATCTGTACATGACTACTGGAAATTCTTTGACTATATGGACTTTTGTTGGCAAAGTGATGTTTCTGCTTTTTACTATGCTGCCTAGGTTTGTTTTATCTGTCTTTCTAAGGAGTAAGGGTCTTAATTTCATGGCTGCAGTCACTGTCTGCAGTGATTTTGGAACCCAAGAAAAGAAAGGTCTATCACTTTTCCCCTTTCTATTTGTGGCAAAATGATGGGAAAGAATGCCATGATCTTAGTTTTTTAAATGCTGAATTTCAAGCTAGTTTTTCACCCTCCTCTTTCAACCTCATCAAGAGGCACCTTAGTTCCTCTTCACTTTCTGCCATTAGAGTGATATCATTTGTGTATCTGATGATCTTGATTTCTCCTGGAAATCTTGATTCATCCAGCTCAGCATTTCTCATGATGTACTCTGCATACAAGTTAAATAAGCAGGATGACAATATACAGGCTTGATATACTCCTTTCCCAATTTTGAACCAGTTTATTGTTCCATGCTCTGTTCTAATTGTTGCTTCTTGCAAAAATTTTGGGAAGACAAAATTATGAAGTTGCCTAAAAATGGCACATATTAGTGGAACAAAATGGTGAATATGCTGTTCAATAAAGTTCTTGGTGAAAATGAAAATGTAAAAAATGTGTCTTTTATTTTTACTTTAAAAGCCTAAGGAAAATTTTGGCCAACCCAAAAGCTATATTTTCAAAATGAAAAACATAATTAATAGGAAAATTGACTTTGCTTCCCTCTTTCCACATTTAAATATTGAGTATGGTCTTAAGCTAGATGTGTTCCCTTGGTTATCAAAATATCTTTGTTTTCCTTATTATAACTGTTATAATAAGAAATGGTTATGTGCTTCTCTCATGGTACTAGTGATAAAGAACACACAGGAAATGAGAGACAACGCTTTGATCTGTGGGTTGGGAAGGTCTCCTGGAGGAAGGCATGGCAACCCACCCTAGTATTCATGCCTGGAAAATCCCAAGACAGAGGAGCCTGGTGGTCTACAGCCCATAGGGTTGCAAAGAGTCAGACATGACTGTATATGGTGCACACACAGCTGCATATGGTGACATTAGCTTGACATTAGCTCCTACAGCCTTTGCAAGATAAATTTTACCATCTCCATATTGATATAAGGTATTATTTTCAAATTTTAAACAACACTTGCATTCTTGGAATTTACTCAGTCATTACTGTTTTACTTTATTTCAGTATCTATTTTGCTTGGTTTTGATTTTTTGAAATTTGGATGCAAACATTTTCGCATCTATATTTGTAAAATATATGCTTGTATAAATGCTTTATTTTGTACTGCCATTGTAATTTTCTTGTTAATGTTCAAGCTATATAATCTCAATAAAGTGAATTAGAAAAATATTTAAATATTCTGGAACAGTTTAAGTAGCATGAAAATTTTCTATCCTTTAAAAACTTGAAACAAAGTAGGTATATTTACTTCTCCTGTGTTCTCAAGATAAAGTTGAATCTCTTCTAATTTCTGACACATCTTTCTCCTGAAAATATCATCAGATTTTTATTTAATAGATTTTTACTGCACACATCTTTTACTCTTTTCTCTCCATTTTTTAAAAAGCATATATCTTTGCTTTAGTTACCAAGATAAATCTTCCATTACATATTGTGCTTTCCTTATAAGAATAACTTATAAAACTCAAATAACAGTACTGCAGTATAATATTTGAAGTATTTTCCATATTAAAATTGCTTTGAAGCTTGTGCTTTATGTAGTCTTAATATTAGGAACCTTATCATTTTTCATTTATTGTTCAAGTAGACACAGAAAGCATAAGATATTGAATGGGGCAGATTTCTAACTGAATTACCCTTCAGGGTATAGTTGGAGACTGTTTTCAATGACTCAGTCCACTACCAATAAAGTAATATAATTATACACCAATAAAATGACAGGATAGCGCATGGAAAACCTATTATGAGAACATCAGAGACCAAACTACTAGTGCCAGTGGGGTGGTGCTGCCAATCCTGCAGTCTAATCAATACTGAGGAAAATAGAATTTGAGTTTTGTCTCAGCCAGAGTGTTAGTGTTAAGAAAAGTAGAATATTAATGCTCAAAAGTAAAAAAAAAAAAAAAAAATCAAAACATATTCCAGTAACTTAACAGGAACTGAAGCTTTGTTGGTGCCATTACTGAAATCTCTGAATATGAGGTTCTGTCCAAACCATAAGAAAGCAAGAATAGGCAGTATTGCTAGTGAAGTATAGCAGAGATGGACAGCTCTGCCATAGACAGCTCAGACAGAGCTGGAGGGCCATATAATCCCCATTCTTTGCTAGATGGGTGGCTCTGAGTGTTCAGTTCAGTTCAGTTGCTCAGTCATGTCCGACTATTTGCAAACCCATGAATTGCAGCACACCAGGCTTTCCTGTCCATCACCAACTCTGGAGTTTACTCAAACTTCTGTCCATCAAGTCGGGGATGTCATCCAAACATCTCATCCTCTGTCATCCCCTTCTCCTCCTGCCTTCAATCTTTCCCAACATCAAGGTCTTTTCCAATGAGTCAGTTCTTCACATCAGGTGGCCAAAGTATTGGAACTTCAGCATCAGTCCTTCCAATGAATATTCAGTATTGATTTCCTTTAATTCAATGCTCTCAGCATTACCAAATCATTTATATTAGGAAGTTAAATCATATATGACTTTTTGAGACCCCATGGACTATGCAGTACATTGAATTCTCTGGGCCAGAATACTGGGGAGGGTAGCCTTTCCCTTCTGCATTGCAGGCAGATTCTTTACAAGCTGAGCCACAAGGAAAGCCCAAGAATACTGGAGTGGTAACCTGTCCCTTCTCCAGAGGATCTTCCTGACCCAGTAATCAAACTGGGGTCTCCTGCATTGCAGGCAGATTCTTTATCAACTGAGCTATCAGCAAAGACTTTGACCCACCAAATTCCCTTTAAAAAGCATTATATAACCCTTGTTGCTGTTGTTGTTCAGTCGCTAAGTCCTGTCATCTCTTTGTGATCCCATGTACTGAAGCACATCAGGCTTCTCTGGCCTTCACCATCTCCTGGACTTTGTTCAGATTCATATCCATTGAGTTGGTGATGCCATTCAATCATCTCATTCTCTGTCCTCCTTTTGCCCTTTTGAACATCAAGGTCTTTTCCAATGAGTCAGCTCTTCACATTAGGTGGCCAGAGTACTAGAACTTCAACTTCAGCATCCGTCCTTCCATGAATATTCAGTGTTGATTCCCTTTAGAATTGACTAGTTTGATCTCCTTGCTGTTCAAAGGACTCTCAAGAGTCTTCTCAAGCACCAAAATTTGAAAGCATCAATTCTTTGGTGCTCAGTCTCCATTATGGTCCAACTCTTACATCTTTACATGACTACTGGAAAAACCATAACTTTGACTATAGGGGCTTTTGTTGGAAAAGTGATGTCTTTGCTTTTTAATATGCCGTCTAGGTTGGTCATAGCTTTTCTCCCAAGGAGCAAGTGTCATTCAATTTCGTGGCTGCAGTCATCATCCACAGTGATTTTAGTTTGATGTATAAAATGGTTATGCAAATTTTAAGATTTGATGTACAGCATTAAAAATACTCTTACAGGCAAGATTCAGTTAGTTCAGTCGCTCAGTCTTGCCTGACTCTTTGTGACCCCATGAACTGCAGCACGCCAGCCTTCCCTGTCTATCACCAACATGAGTTTACTCAAACTCATGTCCATTGAGCCAGTGATGCCATTCAACCATCTCATCCTCTGTCGTCCCCTTCCTGCAAAGATTAGTTTAATGTTTTTCTCAAAACTGTAATGATTTTATTTGTTTGGTGTAATGAAATTTTATCAACTATTTAAAATATATTTTATTAACCTGATGACTATGTTTTTCGCCACAAAAGAGAAAATTCCATCAGTGGTAATTCAAGAGAGAAATTTTCTGATGAAGATAAATCAATTCTAAAGAAGATTCTGTATTCTCACTGTGTTGATACAATGTTTAGGCAATAAATATTCCTCCCCTTATTAAAAAAAAACATTAAATTTACCATTATGCTATTGGAATAGGAAACGTTGAATTGGTGTGTGTTTGTTTGAATGAACAGATAAAGAAACGACTTGCTATGTGAGGTGTATGGTTTCTGTGGCCTGAAAAAGCTGTAAAAGCTGAGATGGGGCTGATTCTGATTTGAATAACTCTTCATTTCTTGTATTTCAAAGTCAAACCTCGGATGACCGGATGCTACTGAGTTTAGGGACTGCTCAAAGGCGGATAGATGTTTTGCAGTTTTGTCTGTGGATGTCTTTTCTGGCAGATCTACTCTTGGCATAATGTGTGAGCTTCCTTGAAACAAAATTTGAAACTACCTAGAGTTCTCACAGCAATAAAAAACCTTTCCAAAACCCTTCAACTTTCAGAATTTGGTAATGGAAATGTGAAAATCCCCTTCTCTGGGTCTGTGCCTTCTTACCAGCCTACCATCCTATTTGGCATGTAAACATTTTCCCATAGCCCCAGAGGCTCCCATCGACAAATTTATTAAACTTGTCTTATCCAGAATGTTAATGTTTCTGTAAATCTTCACCATCTGTTGTACCATCTAATTGCAAATGTGGAGCAAACATAATTCATGATTTTATCATAATAAATTTAGATAAGTGATTTAAATGCACTTGAATATTCTGTATTCAAAACAACATGGAATTTTCAGCCTTTCCTTCCCTCCTAGGAACTGTTGTGAAACTGTCTTTTCCCATATTTTGTATTGCAAGGGAGTTTTCTTGAAAAAGACACTCTTTTCTCTAGACCTGCTAGACTACTTGGTCCAAGTGTAACAGACAGTAAATGAGATGCCATTAGGTTAAACTGAGCTGCCTCCTAAGAAACATGAATAATTGAAATCCTTTACATACATATTTATTTCTTCCTCTCTGCTTATCAATCACTCATCAGGGGCCACTACTGCAAACGTATCCACCTAAGACTCAAGTGTGTTATTTGACTTCCACCTTGTCACATTTATTTCAATTATAAGAGGATTTTACACTACCTATTAAAAAATACATACAATTCCTTATTATCAGATAAAAAATCATCTTTGAGTTAGTTGTCAAAATATTTTCATGATGCTATTATTAAATCACAGGCTTATATTTTCTACAGTTCTAAGGTTGACTTTGCACTTGATTTGATATGTGTACCATTTAATAGGTAGAGTATAATTAAAATCCAAAATAAAAGAGTTGTTTATACAACGGGAAATGTTCACTGAGAAATAAGTGGACAGATGGTCTAAACCTTCAAATGAAAATCTATCCATAGCAACGTTGAGCTTCTAAGCCCTTTTGGAATCCAACATCAAATTCCTGAGCCAGACTCTGCCATTCTCTTAGGCTTTAAGCAGTCTGCTTAAGTGGACTGCAAATTAGGTCATCTGATGTCATGGGCTGTTTCACTGGGGGATTACAATCATCAGGCTTCTAGCTCTCTGGGTTCCACTCAAAACCTTTTATGCCAACATTGCAGAAGTTATGACACTTTATCAGATTATTATTCTGTTTTTTCACTAGAAGAGGGACAATGAGAAGTGAGATTTTGCCTTTTCTTTCCTGAATTTTCAGGGGTTAGCATAGAAAAAACAAGAAGGAAATTGGACAGCAAAAGCTTATTTAATTATTGAATTACCAGTAGATTAGTAAACCACAATAAATGTATGTTGAATGGATGAATGAATAGAAAATGTCTCTGATGAGAAAAGAAAGGTTAACTTTTTCAAGTAATCTTTTTCCTTCTAGATTGATAAAAACTAGGACAACACCAGCTCATCTGGTCAGATTGTATAAAAACTTACCTGTTGAGAAAGATTGCTGAAGAAATGGTAGAAAGCAAACACCTTAATGGGATGTGGGTTTCTTGTGAATATTTTCACTTAGGAGGATGTCATCCCTGTGGATATGAAATACTACTCTTAACAGTAAAGATCATTGGAGGTGCTTGTGATTCTGTGGAATACCACTTGGACCTTTGGATCCCCAGTGAATGAAGAAACCAGATTTGGTTGGAATTGTTTTCAACTTTGAAAGCATTCCACTTGAAAACACTCCAGGTCAGTTAATTCATCTAAATATTTTTAGGTAAATACATATGTAGAACTTGTAGTATCTTTCAACATGTCAGATTTTTTAAAAAAATACTTTAGTAAAGAGAGAAGATGAGTAAAAGAAATCTTTAAACAAAAAGCTCAACATTGAAATGCTAGTGTATCTTACTACAGCATTAATGTATGAGTACAGAATGTAGTAATACCTAGAAAATTATTTTTTCAAATTCTTCTACTAAGTTATTTTAAGAGAACTATGAATGCTAATGATAAGTTATCTTGGTTTTTTAATGGTTTTGTGATAAATTCAGGGAAGACGTTACAGACAATGGTTTTGCTCACTCTCCTGAGTGAATTTCAAAAAATCAGCACCCACATCTAATCTAATCTTGAGCCTTTGACTCTGGATTCCTCAGCCATGCAGCAAATGACCAGTTGTACCTGACTCTTCGCAACTCCATGGATTATAACCTGCCAGGCCCCTCTGTCCATGGAATTCTCCAGGCAAGAATACTCGAGTGGGTAGTCATCCCCTTCTCCAGGGGCCCCTCCTGACCCAGGGATCAAACCCAGGTCTCCTGCATTGCAGGTGATTTCCCACATTGCAGGTGGTCTCCTGGATTGCAGGCAGATTCTTTACCATCTGAGGCCACCAGGGAAGCCCACCAAACGGCCAGTTCTCAAAAAAACTGAGTGCTCCTTGACCAGCTCTATTCACAGCTGAACACTTAGTCCTTCTTTATATATTCATACATATTCTGCATTGCATCCATTTATCCCACATTTCCTCTGCTTTGAAAGCTATTCAATAAGGAGCTAAAAGCTGATGGAAGTTGTTTCTCCTTTTGTTTTTGACCTTGGATATGATGACTGTACTCACAGCCATCTTTTTAAGATGTAATTCTGTTAATGTCATTCAAGTGCTTTTCCAACGGCCAGTTAAAAAGTTCTATTCAAAAACCTTTGAATTTTCTATTCAAAAATCTGAGTGTCTTCTCAGAATGCCTATAGGTTGCTAGGGAATTAGGTTCTGGTTTAAAGATTTGACCTATATTCAAACTACATGAGTTTACTTTTCTTTTCTGCTAATGTGTCATAAGCAAAAGTAATAATTAAAACACTAAGTCTTAAAACAAGACATCTTATTCATCTAAGTAAAAATGTATTTATTGCAGGAATACAAAATGATGCACAGATTCAGCCACAGCTAGGTGGTTCCCCAACATTCAGTTCAGTTCAGTTCAGTTCAGTCGCTCAGTCCTGTCCAACTCTTTGCGACCCTATGAATTGCAGCATGCCAGGCCTTCCCTGTCCATCACCAAGTCCTGGAGTTTACTCAAACCCATGTCCATCGAGTTGGTGATGCCATCCAACCATCTCATTCTCTGTAGTCCCCTTCTCCTCCTGCCCCCAATCCCTCCCAGCATCAGAGCTTTTTCCAATGAGTCAACTCTTCACATGAGGTGGCCAAAGTATTGGAGTTTAAGCTTCAGCATCAGTCCTTCCAATGAACACCCAGGACTAATCTCCTTCAGGATGGACTGGTTGGATCTCCTTGCAGTCCAAGGGACTCTCAAGAGTTTTTTTTCAACACCACAGTTCAAAAGTATCAATTTTTCGGTGCTCAGCTTTCTTCACAGCCCAACTCTCACATCCATACATGACCACTGGAAAAACCATAGCCTTCACCAAATGGACATTTGTTGGCAAAGTAACATCTCTGCTTTTTAATATGCTATATAGGTTGGTCATCACTTTCCTTCCAAGGAGTAAGCGTCTTTTAATTTCATGGCTGCAGTCACCATCTGCAGTGATTTTGGAGTCCCAAAAAATAAAGTCTGACACTGTTTCCACTGTCTCCCCATCTATTTCCCATGAAATGATGGGACCAGATGCCATGACCTTAGTTTTCTGAATGTTGAGCTTTAAGCCAACTTTTTCATTCTCCTCTTTCACTTTCATCAAGAGGCTTTTCAGTTCACCTTCACATTCACCCATAAGGGTGGTGTCATCTGCATATCTGAGGTTATTGATATTTCTCCTGGCAATCTTGATTCCAGCTTGTGCTTCTACCAGCCCAGCATTTCTCATGATGTTCTCTGCATATAAGTTAAATAAGCAGGGTGACAATATACAGACTTGACATACTCCTTATCCTACTTGGAACCAGTCTATTTTTCCATGTCCAGTTCTAGCTGTTGCTTCCTGACCTGCATACAGGTTTCTCAAAAGGCAGGTCAGGTGCTCTGGTATTCCCATCTCTTTCAGAATTTTCCACAGTTTATTGTGATCCACACAGTTGAAGGCTTTGGTGTAGTCAATAAAGCAGAAATAGATGTTTTTCTGGAACTCTCTTGCTTTTTTGATGATCCAGCGGATGTTGGCAATTTGATCTCTGGTTCCTCTGCCTTTTCTAAAACCAGCTTGAACATCTGGAAGTTCACGGTTCACGTATTATTGAAGCCTGGCTTGGAGAATTTTGAGCATTACTTTACTAGCGTGTGAGATGAGTGCAATTGTGCGGTGGTCTTTCCAATCAGGAAACCCCTTTTAGTTCTTGCTACACATTTGTAATAGGCAGTATCTATTATTTTCTGGTAATAGATAAAATCATAAGCCAAAAACAGTACTTGTGTGCTTGAGGTGGAAGAACAGTAGGGGTAAAGAAATGTAAAAAGGCAGCAGTAACACAACTGTCTGTAGCTTATTGCCTGAATTTATCACAAAAGCCATTAAAAATCCAAGATAACTTAAAATTTTAGCAAAAGTTTCAATTATTATTAGACAGAACCACAGTAATCCCATGAAAACAAAAATCTCAGTGCATCATCTCAACTGATATCATCTTCAGGTATCCATAAAGATGTGCTTAAAATAAATAATACAGAATGAAGAGTAGATAAAGACTAGTATTGTTTGAGAATCTTCTATGTGGAAGGTTCTATGTGAAACTCTTTGATCATAACAGACTGTGTTTTTTTGTTGTTGTTGTTTGTTTGTTTTGTTTGCTTTTAATCAATTTTATCACCAAGTAAGAATTCAAAGGATATCTTACATAATAGGTAGCTCCATACATTTACGTGAATATCAATTTTGGACTAAGCTGTACTTTATTTTTATCTTATATGTGAGTTCTTCCATTCTTATCTAACTTTTTCATTGTCTTCATTGTTTTGAATTTAAAAGAAATAAAAAATTTTTTTAAATGGCCATCTAAATTGTATATGCTTATTTACTAGTATGGGGTCTTCCATTTTGGCTAAACAGTAAAGAATCTGCCTGCCAATGCAGGAGATGTGAGTTCCATCCCTGGGCAGGAAGATCCCCTGGAGAAGGAAATAGCAACCCACTTTAGTAATTTTGCCTGGGAAACTAATGACAGGGGTGCCTGGTGGTCTACAGGCCATGGGGGTCTCGAAAGAGTCAGACACAACCTAAGAACTAAACAAAACCAATCTTACTAGTATAGTTAAAATTTTAGAAATAAGTATAGGGAAATCCAATAAGTAAATACTATATAGTAAACATACATATAATATTAATAATAATTCATTTATACAAATACATACACACAGTAAAGTTATATGTGCATTTTGACTGCACTGAGGGTTTGTGCCCTAACTCCCAACATTGTTCAGGGGTCAACAATATATATATAGATATATCATTTACTTTAATATGACAGGTTTATACTTATGTCAACAAACAAGTGTTTTGAAAACTGTAGTCTGTAATCTCATCATGACTTTAATAAGAATACTTTTATTATTATTATTATTATTATTATTATTATTATTATTAAAAACCACACACATAGAAATGTAAGTGTGGTGACCCAAGGACGAAAGAGCAGATGAAACCAAGGAGGGTCTCGGAACGCAGGAATGGAAAACCCAGACCCTCATCAACCTTCTCTCCCATCCCCAATGTTGGAACTATGAATGAGTTTCAGGTCCTCCTGACCAGTATAACCTGTCTCCTCTCCTATACTACACAGGGAGAAGGCATTTACCTTACTCTTCCCTGACCCAGAATACGTGCCTCATCCAATCAGCAAATGACCCGCAAGGCCCCTACCCCACTCCTTGGACACTGGCTATAAAAGTGAACTAAGGATCCCCATTCAACATCGGTTCTCCCTTGAGCTGGCCAGCTGTTCTAACAGTGTCTCCCTTGCTAATAAGCTTTATTTCCCAGTCATTCTGTCTCATGCCTGGAAATTCTTTTCCAACTCATGCAAAAACCATGACAGTAAATGTTGCTTCTTGAAGCTTTTGTTTCACATAGAAACATTTCATTTTTTTGCAGAAACTTTTCACTTTTGTCTCAGTTCAAAGGGTTTGTTAACAAAATAAGCTGCTCGCTGTATACAAATAAATAATACCAATATTTATTAGAGAATTATCTAGCTTACTTTCAATATACTAACACTAAAAGAAAAGAGAAATAGAAACATCACCAAAGGGGATACATCACCAAGTTGGGTTTTGACCAACATCCAGACTTAAACAGCTCTGGGAAGTCATGTGAGACAGCATGTCTGGAGTCCCAGTTGGGAAAAGATCCCAGGCAGCATACCCACTCCGTGTGTGAGACTTCAAAAATTGTAGTTCAGGGTTCCCACTTATAACCCAGGACACAAACTGATATCATTATCAATCTGTGACTATATTGCACCTCTGGTTTCATGTTAATGCTGTTTGTTTTTTCTTAATGTAAAACTTGGAATAGTCTTAAGCTTGGGACTTGGTTAGCCAGACCCCCTCCAGAGGCTCAACGGTTTCAAGATTCCTCCCCTATCTTTCCTATGGGGCTGAAGTCTGGCACTCACAGCAGTCAGGGCACTCACAGTCAGGACAGTGTCCAGGAAGGTTAGAAGAGAGGTCAGAGGCCTTCCCTGCTTTGTCCCTGAAGCCTAAGCAAGGCTATTTGTTTAATTTCTCTTATATTCATGCAGTGAAGTACACACATATGCATAAATGCATGTAGATGTGTATATGAATATAATTAAAATATTTCTTATTGTAAGAAGCAGTTAAAAATTTTGGGAAAACAAGGCTATGTAAGGATGCATAAAATGGTTAAAGATTCAAAATATCTCTTCCACTGAAATAATATGAAGAAAAGCAAAGATATTATAAGGGACACTGAATTTTTCTCTGAGATAAAGATTTAAACCAGTTTACTGCAGATTCTTTCCCTTTATTAATTTATAGGGAATATATCTATAATCATAATGGGTATTAATTTAAAACCAAACTCAGAATTTGGTAATAAATGTTGCTTCCCTACTGAAGTGCAGTGCTGATTACATCAAATTCATATCCTGACCCAATATGTTGTTGTTGTTGTTGTCGAGTCACTCTGTCGTGTCTGACTCTTTGTGACCCCACTGCAGTGCCAGGCTTCCCTTTCCTTCACCATCTCCCAAAGCTTGCTCAAACTCATGTCCATTGAGTCAGTGATGCCATCCAACCATCTCTTCCTCTGTCGTCCCCTTCTCCTCCTGCCTTCAATCTTTCCCAGCATGAGGGTCTTTTCCAGTGAGTCAGTTCTTTGCATCAGGTGGCCAAAGAATTTCAGCTTCAGCTTTAGCATCAGTCCTTTCAAAGAGTATTCAGGACTGATTTTCTTTAGGTTGGACTGGTTGGATCTCCTTGCAGTCCAAGGGACTCTCAAGAGTGTTTTCCCACACCGCAGTTTGAAAAGGTAAAATGGTTGTCTGAGGAGGCTTTACAAGTAACTGAGAAAAGAAGAGAAGAGAAAGAAAGGCAAAGGAGAAAAGGAAAGATATACCTACCTGAATGCAGAGTTCCTAAGAATAAGAAGAGATAAGAAAGCCTTCCTAGGCAAATAATGCAAAGAAATAGAGGAAAACAATAGAATGGGGAAGACTAGAGATCTCTTTAAGAAAATTAGAGATACCAGGAGAATATTTCATGCAAAGATGGGCTCAATAAAGGACAGCAACATGGGTGAGTTCATTCGGTTTTATCCACCAACACAGATCAGTTTTGGTCTCAAGCAACCATCTCTTAAACCATTTTCATAGAGAAGATTTAGATGATAGTCTTAAGACAATCAGAATATTTCTATCTAGAGATAGAAACAAATACTAAAGGGCTTGCATGGTGGCTCAGCAGAAAAGAATCTGCTTGCAATGCAGGAGCCAGAGGAGGCACGAGGTTTTGATTCCCAGGTCAAGAAGATCCACTTGAGGATGGCAGAGCAATACAGTCCAGTACTGTAACATGGAGAATCCCATGGACAGAGGAGGGAGGCCACAGTCCATAGGGTCACAAAGAGTCAGACCTGACTGAAGGGACTTAGCACTCAGGCAAGCACACATAAATACTAAGGAAAAGGCAGCCAGTGAGAAAAGCTCAGGGAGACATGAAGAAAGAAGATCATGTGAAGACAGAAATTAAGAGCTAGAGCAAAACCATTCTCCAGTGGTTGAAATCATCCCCAAACCTTCCAAATCACAGGAGCAGCCTTAGACCCTAAAGATGAATACAGGAAAAAAGTGAAAAGTTAGGATTACACAAAAAACCCATCAATACTACACTTTTCGATTTCAGAGTTGGATTTGCTCCCAAGAGGGAACCTCTCTTCAGAGTCCTCCTAATTTCAGCCTTGCTGAAGAAAAAACATCCTGGGGACAGGGCATTTCCAGAGGAACCTAGGCATTTCACTTCTGTCTCCACATAATTAAAATTCCAACCACAATCACAATGGCTATAAAGTATCTTTGTCTTATGACCTTGTGCTAATTTGCATAATTTACATAAATGGACTGAAGGAGAATCAGCTTAATTGTCCCTGTCTTTTCAGGTGTTTTTGGACTCTTAAGCACATTCACACTGAAAAATTTAGGTAGGAGAAGCACCACCTATGATCTTATCCTAATTTAGAAATGTTCCTGTGCCATAATATTTTTGTTGTTCAAGTTTTGTGAATTGGTTACTTCCCTGTGGTTAGTTTACTTTCTCTGAGCTTTGATTGGCTTTTGCTGCTTTTCAGCTGAATAATTTCAAAGAGCAATTATCTTTCATGTACAGGAAGCTAAATACTTGTATGATTTTGGAGCTCTAAACTATTTACTGAATAACTAACCTCCCAGTACTTGCAGAGAAAATTTCTTTCTTCTTAAGTCTTTTTTTCTGTTTTACTTCTTACAGATGCTTTTCTGGCATGTAAGTGTCAGTTGTTATTATCAAGGGCTGTTTTGAAGGACCTTGAAGATCACTTGGAGACAAATATACACTTGGAAATTAAGAGGAAAAATTCAAAAAGAGTTTGGGCTGTCTTTCTTTTGAAATAAAAAATACTTCAAACATTAAGAAAAATATAAAAAGTAAAATAATAGACAACTATGGACTGCCAAGAAATAAAACAGATTATTATATTTTACCATATTAACTTCAGATCTCTCAGCCACTTTGTTATTTCTTATTTTTAACAATATATATATATCTCTATCCTCCCCTTAATATCCGTTCTCACTTCCCTTCTTCCCCTCTATAAAATTGATTGCCTCCTTGCAGGATTTTATTCTCTCTCTTTTATTAGTTACACAATTAACCTAGTCTCAGTGTCCTTCTCTATAAAAATAAATGTAATGATATATCTACCTTATGGGACTATTCTGAGGATTAAGCAAGTTACTACATGTAAAATTCTTATAATAATGTTTAACACTTTTTATGGTCAAGAAATTTATTTAGCTAGTAAGTTGTTAGCTAGATGCCAATAGCAATATCCACAAATGATATGTATTATTATTTAAATTATTTCAAATCAAATTAGGCTTAACCCATGAAATCAATGATTTGCATGCTGTATGCTTAGTCACTCAATAGTGTCCAGCTCTTTGCAACCCATTGGACTGTAGCCCACCAGGCTCCTCTGTCCATGAGATATCCCAAGCAAGAATACTAGCGTGGGTTTCCATTTCTTTCTCCAGGGAATCTTCCTGACCCAGAGATCAAACCCACGTCTCCTCCAGGAAGATTCTTTACTCATTGAATTATTGGAGAAGCCTGAAATTGATGATAGCTGACCTTATCTGATGCATAAAAAAAAAAATTTTATTTAATTCAACCTGCTATTAATATATAATGATTTCACTTTTATATGTATGTTGCATTGCATGTAACTTTTCAAATCCAAAATTATTTTAAGATTATTTTCAGATCTGCATTATTAATATTTACTGCCTTATAGAACTGTGTTTTGGCACTATATAGCAACCTATTTAGGCTTTATCTACTGAAGTTCACTTCAGTTCACTTCAGTCCTTCTGGTGAACTTCACCAGAGCTTCCCTTGTGGCTCAGATGGTAAAGAATCAGGAGACTCGGTTTGATCCCTGGGTTGGGAAAATCCCCTGGAGAGGGAAAAGGCAACCCACCCCAGTATTCTTGCCTGAAGAACTGCATGGACTGAGGAACCTGGTGAGATCAGTTCATGGGGTCGGAAGAGTCAGAGACGATTTAGTGAATAGTACACACACTATGCTACTTCCACTATGTTCACTATGTTACTTCCATACTTTCACCATTAAAAACAGAATGGCAATGAACTTAATTGCATATACTTCCTTGAGCATGCATTAGTTCATATAAATTAAAACCCAAAAGTAAAATTCTTAAGTTGAATGATAGTCACTTCAGTGGAATGGCCAAATGATATACCAAAATGGTTGAACCAATATATTCTTATGTAATTTATTCATAGCTTCACATCCTCAAATACAAGGAAGCTTCTTTATTTTGCAAACCAAAAGGCTCTGATTAGATCTCTTTTGTATTAATCTATAGTTTTCCCAATTAACTAATGAAGTAAAATATATTTTTATAAATTTATTTTCCATTTGGGACTTAACAATTCTTTTGTCTCTTGCTTGTGTTTTTTTTCCCCCCTTGATTTTTGTTGAAAATCAGTCATATTTTGTAGGAGAGTCAAGACTGAGGTAAATATGTGCTATCTATCCCTGAAAATAGGCACACCTTTCCCTGTGCTAGTCCTTTGTGTGGGATTTAGTTCATCTAATAAGGAGTTGAGTTGGGTTTTAATTGTTTCTATAGTTACTTTCAATTTACCACAAGCTACAAAGACTTTTGGGGGACCTTGTGATCAGGATCAGGGCTGATTTGCTAAGGGATTTTTTTCAGGGACTGCTCCATCCTGATTTAGGTCTTCCCTTTAACGTACACTCAGAGAGGGTATATATTTTTAGTTAACTTGTTGCTTCTTAGTCTTGGGGTGGGAATATGAGATTTTTAAATGTATTTTATTAAGCTTTGCTGCTGCTAAGTCATGTCAGTCGTGTCCGACTCTGTGCAACCCCACAGACGGCAGCCCACCAGGCTCCCCCGTCCCTGGGATTCTCCAGGCAAGAATACTGGAGTAGGTTGCCATTTCCTTCTCCAGTGCATGAAAGGGAAAAGTGAAAGTGAAGTTGCTCAGTGATGTCCAACTCTTAGCGACTCCATGGACTGTAGCCTACCAGGCTCCTCCGTCCATGGGCTTCTCCAGGCAAGAGTACTGGAGTGGTTTGCCATTACCTTCTCCGTTATTAAGCTTTAGTCTTAGACAATTTTCCTATCCTAAGTTTCAGGGCTGTGGCATTCTCAGGACTCTTGCCCCTTTTCGGGTGTATCTCTGACTCAGTACATATTCCTATGCCTCTACAAGGTTAGGGATCACTTTATCACCCTTGTTGGCTTCTGGCTGCAATAGGTCTTCACCAGTATCCTAATTAGCACCATGTCTGTTGCATTTCCTCTTCCTTCACAAATTAATGATTTTGTAAGAAATTTAGAGAACAATCCCAGTAGAAGGATTTCATGCCTTCCTGCAGTGGCTACTTCTATTCCCCTCCTTAATGTATGTAACATTAAAAAGACCTTGTGGGGTTTTTCTAATCATTTTAATGAGTTGGATTCAGAGAGAAACGCCTGCAAGACTGTGTGGACTCCTCTCATGTTTGCCGTTTCTAGATGCATCACCCTTCCTTGCGATTGTACAGTCAAACTCTTATGTTATACCGATCTCCCTCACTAAGCTATCCTCACGACTGTTTCTGCACCCCATTCAGTTAAGCCAGAATTTATGAATCTCCTCTTTCAGGTACTTGTCTCATCTTCAATTTTAGTCCAGCTTATTGCCCTACTACCTCAATTTCTGATGAGGTTAAAACAGCATGAAATTTTTTTCCAGGTGTTTGTTTTTTTTATATCTTTAGGAACAACATTCTTTCCAGCTCCTTAGATTCCTGATTGAGAACTATATTAAGTCAATTTTAGATCATAAACTCTGTGCTTTTGGAACATATGATTATGTTCCCAAAGAATAAGTTTCATTCTTGAATACTTGCTTAAACCATAAACAGATGTATCAATTTCATAAAAAATTGGAAACTCATGAGACCAAGGAATTCTTTTAGTTTTCCCTTGGTAAATTAAAAGGGGAATTTTTTAACTTTTAAAAAATGTTGCCAGGCTCAACATGACTATTAAACTTTCAAGGGTAAGTAGATTGACTCCTGTTCATGTTTAGTTAATGCATATTTATTGATTAAATTGCAATTTATTTTAGAAAATATTTATATCCTTTTTGAACTAAAATAGTGTACAAGCAAAAAGAATTCATCTCTAAGTTCAAGTAAACTTTACAGTATGGCCAAAGGTGATACATACACTGAATAACAATAGAATCAGGATATGTGAGGTTGTAAAGTCCCTGGTAAAGAACTTGTGAAAAACAAGGTGTGTTAGTAAATCCTGAAGCATAAATGCAAAGGTATATTTTTGACCTTGCAAAGAGAAAACTTAGAAGAATGGATTACCTTGATACAAAAGAACAATAAAGAAAGCAGAATACTGATCTATGATTTGACTATAAAAAGGCCTCCTGTGACACCAAATATAAAACTGTCTTTGTTTTTGCTATCACAGGGAAGTTGGGGATAACTATTTTATTGATGACCTTATGATCATGAAACCATTCTGTATCCTTGCCTGTTGAGTTTCTTGACCTGGAGGATAAAAATATTATGGTAACTGACACAGGTATAATGTATCATTTCTTTTTTAGGTTTTTATCTATTGATTTAGTCTTTTTGTTTTGTTTTGAGTTCTGAGTTTAGAGATTATTTTAAAATTTTTGATAGAAGTTTGAATGGGTCTGTCTGAACCTTCATGGATCCAGCTGTAATAATTCTGCTAATATCAGTGTATATTTTAATGCACAGAGAGTTCAGTTCTTTTGGAATATCTTCAACCTGAGTTGAATCTAGACTCAAGTAAGTTAATGTGCAAATCATCTAGCACCCTATTATGAGTAAGAAAGTCCTGAAGAATTTCAAGTAAGGAGTTATCAGAAGGATGTTGAGCCTGGCAATTTGAAGAGTACACCCCTCTCTATGAATTTATCAGTTGTGCTGTCTCAAATGAGGAAAGAGTATCAGTTAAACATAGGAGTGTGAGTATCTGAGGACTGAGACACTTTACCCCTAAACAGCTTATTAACTTTAAAGCAGAGATTGTATAACAGTGCAAAACTTTATGCTTAGTAATTTTACTATGAATGTCAATCAAAAATTTACATGGCTGTCCTCAAATATTTAGATACATTTCTTCTTGTAACTTCAAAACTTAAACCAAAAAAAATGAGCGTTTGACTCCTTATTTCACATAAAGAAGGCAGAGCACCAAAAAAATTGATATTTTTGAATTGAGGTACTAGAGAAGACTCTTGAGAGCCCCTTGGACAGCAAGGAGATAAAACCAGTCAATCTTAAAGGAAATCAACCCTGAATGCTCATTGGAAGGACTGATGCTGAAGCTGAAGCTCCAATACTTTGGCCACCTGTTGTGAACAGCCAACTTATTGGAAAAGACAATGCGGGAAAGTTTTCCAACTGATACTGGGGAAGATTAAAGGCAGAAGAATAGGGTGGCAGAGGATGAAATGGTTGGATGGCATTACTGATACAATGGACATAAACTTGAGCAAACTCTGGGAGACGGTGAGGGACAGGGAAGCCTGGTGTGCTACAGTCCATAGGGTCACAAAAGTTGGACGTGAGCTGATGACACCATAATATGTCACTTTTATTAATTGTCTATGTTATTTTGTTTTCTTTTACTTTCTTAGTTAACATTGGGCAATTGTACTTTTTTCCCAAATGTCATTTTTGTTTATGGTATATGCACTGGTGTCCTAAGAAGGCATTTCTTATGATCCTTAAAGCGAGTGAGATTGGAACATTTAGTTGCTTTATTTGTAAGACACTGGTTTGTTTTAGGTATTAGTCTATTTTTGCTTTCATAAAAATGCTCAATGAGCAGGAGATTTGAGAAAGGGATTATTTTTCATTTGAGTTTTTTTTCATACTAAATCTTCTATTTCTGGTTAAATCTTTTTACAAAAAAAAAAAAAAAAATGAGGAGAAAGCTATGTTCACATTTGCTTCAGGATATACTCCTGAGTATTATCTGAAGTTGTTAAAGAGCTTATCCTTTATGTCTCCAGTGGATTTATCCTTTCCTTGCTCATAGGATTTGATTAGAGTCAATCTATTTTCATCAGAAGGATTTCAGAGATAATCATCAAAATTTTTGTTCAACATCTAAAGTTTTCTAACCCCCTTTAGTTTTCTGTGCAATTTTGGCACCCTTCACTCTCCTTCAGTTTTCCTAACTCTGCCTTTTCAATCCCAATTTATGTATATATGAGATTCTTTCCATTATGAAACTAACTGATACAGCTCTGGTAACCCTGTCATAAATAAGTGAAAAGTGTTTATCTTAATCTCTATAGAAAATTTTTAAAAATACAAGTCACTTAATAGGAAATAAGAAAGGAATAATAAGATAACCAAATATTGATAGAACTTATAGAAAACAAACCACAAGACAGGAGACTTAAATGCACCAATGTTTACAGTAAATGTAAATAGATTAAGCTCTAATTAAAAAGCAAGACTCAGCTGTATGATGGTTACGAGAAATATGCACTTTGAATATAATAATATATAAATTTGAAAGTAAATAATTGGAAAACAAAATTCAATACAAATACTGAGCATATATAAGCTGGCATACAAAGTAGATTTTACTAGAAGATGTAAGAGATTTACTGCAAGATATATTTTTTCATTTTATAATGAAAAAAAGAGTCAATTCATAAGGAAGACATAATTTCTAGAATTGTATATGTTTTGTCCTTCACTTTGGTCCATTTTATTTCTATTCTGTTACTGTATCTGTGATCCTTTAATTAAAATATACACACTTAAGTACAGTAATCTTTTTCAAAATTCTATTCTTCATGCACTTGGGACCTTAATTCTTTTTTCTATGTTTCTATTTTATTACAGCCTTACTTTTTTTAATGAATGCTGATTTCTTAATTCTGATGGATACAATTCTTTATTTCTCTGGGATACTTTTGTCATCCAGCCTTACTTAGACAGATTCATATTTGTACGGGCTCATTAGAACTCTCAATTCAGCTTCAGCATTATACCTCTCAAGAATACAGATAGTTATTTTCCTCTTTCCTATGACCACAGCAGGCAAAACCCACAGTTTACCCCGTTTGATAGCAAGTTCCTTCCAGCTTCCTCTATAGTCCCCCTCCCACCAAGTTAACTTGAAATCTAGTTTATCTATGAAAAAGATAAACTAAGCAGATTATATCTATATCTATATATAAATGGCAGCATAAAAGAACTTCACACTAAACTTTGTCACATCCCAAATTTAAAGTGAGGAAAATTTGAAAGGACAGAGTAAAAAACTAGAGAAGTGTCATCCTCTCCTGAGACTAATATTTCCATTTTTCGCTCTCAGTCTCATGGTCTTTCTCACGGTTTCTCAGTCTCTTTTCCAGAAAGTCACAGTATCAGTTTGTGTTTCTCCTGTTGGCCACCTCTTCTTTTCTAATTTGGTGTTTTTCCTCAATATGTACATAAGCTTAAATCCCCCCTCCCCTGACATACTCACCATTCACAGAACTAGAGAAACAACAATTGAAAACAGACTTGAAGATTAGATGGGGTGAACTGGAGGAAGGACAGTAGCTGCAGTTGGGATCCTCCTGGACCTTGTCTATAGGCCTTGCAGTGGAGGTGGCAGACGTTGGAGAGTTGGGGATATCACCCCTTTCAAAGAACCAAAAGCAGAGCAGCATGCATGGAATGGCGAGGTCAAGGGGACAGTTGCATCCTGTGAAATTGGAGAAATATACACAGGATGGATCACCAGCGTCTTGTTGGTCATATTACGGATGTTGCTGTTTATTCTAACAGCAAAAGAAAATTACAGAAGTATTTTAAGTTGGAATCCTAATCAAATTTCAAAATCTTGTTTGAAATGGGAGATTCCAAAGCAGATCCCCTGATTATATAGTCTCTGCATAAGAATTTTAAAATTAGTGTCCTGTTGCTGCTATTAGTATCACTGCTTTCCACATCTCTTTTTGCTTAAAATAACACATATTTAAGCCCAAAATAGGTTTTACTTTGTTGATTTCAAATATCAGCAGGGCTGCACAGTCTGTGAAAGCTCTTGGGAAGAATCTATTTCCTTGCCTTTTCCAGCCTGCACAGTTTTGCCAACATTTCTTAGCTTATGGCCCCTTCCTCTGTCTTCAAAACCAGCAGCATAGCACCTTCAAATCTCTCTTTGACTCTCCTTTCATTATTACATCTCCTTCTCTGTCTCTGACCCTCCTGCCATTCTCTTTATAGGCCCCTTGTGATCACACTGGGCTCGTGTAGATAATGTTATACCACCGTGTGATTCTTCATCATATCTGCAAAGTCATTTAAGATAATGTGTTCATAACATCTAGGTATTAGTATGTGAGCATCTTTTGAGGGGAGAGGACATTTTTCTGTCTACTACCTCTTTCTTCATACAGTTAATGGGGTTTTCAAGGCAAGAATACTGAAGTGGTTTGCCATTCTCTCCTCCAGTGGATGACATTTTGTCAGAACTCTCCACCATGACCTGTCCATCTTGGGTGGCCCTCCACAGGATGGCTCATGGTTTCATCAGTTTAGACAAGACTGCAAATCAAGTTCATACAAGTACATGGTTTTAATACCAGTGAGTTGCAACACAACATTACCAGTGTAAATTATGATGTATTTTTATCCAAAGCAGTTTTTCAGGTGATGTTTTCAAAGAAGTAGTAACATACAACATCATACTAATCATGAGGCTCCTTCTTCTGGGTTTGGTTAATAAGAATCACAGTCAGAAAAGAGCTGTGCAGAGCTCACCTACAATTACATCATTACTGAGAACTGAACCACGGGTGACAAAAAGCCAAATATTACTAAATATTATTCAAAAGACTGTAGTGAGTGGTAATTTTTATTATTATTATTTGCCTAACTCTTATCAAAAAATAATCCATAAACTACCCCAGGTTTGTAAGTGTCCAATATGCTACTAGAGAAGGGTGGAGAAATAACTCCAGAAAGAATGAAGAGATGGAACCAAAGCAAAAATAACACACAGTTGTGGATGTGACTGGTGATGGAAGTAAAGTCTGATTTTATAAAGAACAATATTGCATAGGAACCTAAAATGTTAGATTCATGAATCAAGGTAAATTGGAACTGGTCAAAGAGGAGGTGGCAAGAGTAAAGATCAGCATTTTAGGAATCAGTGAAAAAAATGAAAGGGAATGGGTAAATTTAATTCAGATGATGAATATATCTACTATTGTGGGCAAGAAACCCTTAGAAGAAATGGAGTAGCTCTCATAGTCAGCAAGAGGCCAAAACAGTTCAGTTCAGTTCAGTTCAGTTGCTCAGTCGTGTCCGACTCTTTGCGACCCCATGAATCACAGCATGCCAGGCCTCCCTGTCCATCACCAACTCCTGGAGTTTACTCAGACTCATGCCCATCGAGTCGGCGATGCCATCCAGCCATCTCATCCTCTTTCATCCCCTTTTCCTCCTGCCCCCAATCCCTCCCAGCATCAGGGTCTTTTCCAATGAGTCAACTGTTTGCATCAGGTGGCCAAAGTACTGGAGTTTCAGCTTCAGCATCAGTCCTTCCAATGAACTTACACAGTACTTGGGTGCAATCTCAAAAATGACAGAGTGATCTCTATTCATTTCCAAGGCAAACCATTCAATATCACAGCAATCCAAGGCTATGTCACAACCACTAATGCCAAAGAAGCTGAGTTGAATGGTTCTATGATGACTTGTAAGACCTTCTAGAAATAAGACCAAAAAAAGATGTCCTTTTCATGATAGGGGACTGGAATGCAAAAGTAGGAAATCAAGAGATACCTAGAATAATAGGAAAGTGTGGCCTTGAAGTATGGAATGAAGCAGGGAAAAGGATAACAGAGCTTTGCCAAGAGAACAACTGATCACAGCAAACACCCTCTTCCAGCAATGCAACAGGCGACTCTACACATGGACATCTCCAGATGGTCAACACCAAAATCAGATTGATTATACTTTTGTAGCCAAAGACAAAGAAGCTCTATACAGCCAGCAAAAACAAGACCAGGAGCTGACTGTGGCTCAGATCATGAACTCATTATTGCCAAGTTCAGGATTAAATTGAAGAAAGTAGGGAAAACTGCTAGACCATTCAGGTATAACCTAAATCAAATCCCTTACAATTATAGAGTTGAAGTGACCAATAGATTCAAGGGATATGATTTGATAGATGCAGTGCCTAAAGAATTATGAATGTAGGTTCATGACATTGTACAAGAGGCAGTGACCAAGACCATCCCCAAGAAAAACAAATGTAAAAACGCAAAATGGTTGTATGAGGAGGTCTAACAAATAGCTGAGAAAAGAAGAGAAGTGAAAGGCAAAGGAAAAAAGGAAAGATAAGCCCATCTGAATGCAGAGTTCCAAAGAATAGTAAGGAAAGATAAGAAAGCTTTCCTCAGTGCCCAGTGCAAAGAAATAGAGGAAAAGAATAGAATGGGAAAGACTAGAGATCTCTTCAAGAAAATTAGAGATATCAAAGGAGCATTTCATTCAAAGATAGGCACAATAAAGGACAGAATTAGTATGGACCTAACAGAAGGAGAAGATATTAAGAAGAGGTGGCAAGAATGCACAGAAAATCTATACAAAAGAGATCTTCATGACCCAGATAACAACGATGGTGTGATCACTCACCTGGATCCAGACATCATGGAGTCTGAAGTCAAGTGGGCCTTAGGAAGCATCACTATGTACAAAGCTAGTGGAGGTGATGAAATTCCAGCTGAGCTATTTCAAATCCTAATTGATGATGCTGTTAAAGTGCTGCATTCAATATGCCAGCAAATTTGGAAAACTCAGCAGTGGCCATAGGACTGGAAAAGGTCAGTTTTCATCCCAATCCTAAAGAAAGACAATGCCAAAGAATATTCAAACCTCTGAATAATTGCACTCATCTCACATGCTAGGAAAGTAATGCTCAAAATTCTGCAAGTGAGACTTCAACAGGGCATGAACCAAGAACTTTCAGATGTACAAGCTGGAGAGGAACAAGAGACAAATTGCCAACATCCACTGGATCATAGAAAAAGCAAGAGAGTTCCAGAAAAACATCTACTTCTGCTTTATTGATTGCACCAAAGTGTTTGACTGTATATATCACAACACACTGTGAAAAATTCTCAAAGAGATGGGAACACCAGACCACCTTACCTGCCTGCTGTATGCATCGTATGCAGGTTAAGAAGCAAAAGTTAGAACCAGACACGGGACAACGGATTGATTCCAAATTGGGAAAACAGTGTGTCAAGGCTGTATACTGTCACCCTGCTTATTTAACTTCTATGCAGAGTACATCAGGAGAAACGCTGGGCTGGATGAAGCCCAAGCTCTGATCCAGATTGCCAGGAGAAATATCAATAACCTCAGATGTGCAGATGACACCACCCTTATGGCAGAAATTGAGGAGTAACTAAGGAGCCTCTTGATAGAAGTGAAAGAGGAGAGTGAAAAAGTTGGCTTAAAACTCAACATCAAAAAACTAAGATCATGGCATCCGATCCCATCACTTGATGGCAAATAGATGGGGAATCAATGGAAACAGTGACAGACTTTGTTTTCTTGGGCTCCAAAATCTCTGCAGATGGTGACTGCAGCCATGCAATTAAAAGATGCTTGCTCCTTGGAAGAAAAGCTATGAACAACCTTGAGAGTATATTAAAAAGCAGAGACATTACTTTCTCAACAGAGGTCTGCCTAGTCAAGGCTATGGTTTTTCCAGTAGTCATGTATGGATGCGAGAATTGGACCATAAGTAAAGCTGAGCACGGAAGAATTGATGCTTTTGAACTCTGGCTTTGGAGAAGACTCTTGAGTGTCCCTTGAACTGCAAGGAGATCCAACCAGTCCATCCTAAAGGAAATCAGTTCTGAATATTCATTGGAAGGGCTTGTGCTGAAGCTGAAGCTCCAATACTTTGACCACCTAAAATGAAGCACTGACTCATTGGAAAAGACTCTGATCCTGGGAAAGATTGAAGGCAGGAGGAGAAGGGGACAACAGAGGATGGATGCCATCACTGACTCAATGGAGATGAATTTGAGCAAGCTCCGGGAGTTGGTGATAGACAGGGAAGCCTGGTGTGCTGCAGTCGAGGAATCGCAAAGAGTTGGACAGAACTGAGCAACTGAAATGACTGACATCTCTCTTCATAAGTTTTATTACATCGTGTCATTTCAGGTTTTTGTGACTATTTAACATCTCTTTCCTCCTCTACACTATAACTACAGAGACTATGGTTTTTGCAATTGTATCCTCAGCACTAACTAGCACAGTGTCTGAATCTAAATAGCTGCTCAGTAGCCATAAGTTACAGGATTCCCTGATGATCATTGCGTTAAGAATCCACCGTCAATACAGGAAGCACAGGAGAGGCAAATTCATTCCCTGGGATGGGAAGATCCCCTAGAGAAGGAAATTATTACCCACTCCACTTCTGGCCTGGAAAATCTCATGACAGAGAAATCTGGCAGGCAACCAACCATGGGATCACAAAGAGTTGGACACGACCAAGCAACAGTTGAATATATTGATTAGTAGTGTATTAAATTAATCCCAGGTGGCCCATTGCTAAAGAATCTGTCAGCCAATGCACTAGACACAGGAGATACTGGTCTGATTCCTGATTCAGGAAGATCCTCTGCATGAAGATGTGGCAACCCACTCCAATATTCTTGCCTGGAGAATCCCATGGACAGAGGAGCCTGACAGGCTACATATAGTCTGTGGGGTCTCAAAAAGTTAGATACAACTGAGTGACTGAGCACAACAATGTAAGATTGGTTTATTCTGGGAATAATGAATACTCTTATTCAAATATGGTAAATCTCCTCATACAAATGAGTTCCATTCTGAAAGCATGTTGGTAGGTCCAGTTTGTTCATAAGTCCTGTAAAGTTAGCCTATGTACCCAACTAATGCATTCTGTCATATAGTACTGTATGGCAATTGGTTTATAATATTTTAACACATAAATAATACATAAAAAAAACAAAAAAATAAAGAGAACACTCTAAATCTTATAGTACAGTGAAGTACACAAAAGCAACCACTTGTAGAGGATGAGCACACATGTCAATGCACACCATGCATCTGAACTGTCTTAGGTGGGCATGTGAACACAGGTCCACATCTTGAAAGTTGGCAACCTGAAGGTTCATATGTAAGGGACTTACTGGATTTTTATGCATCCCTAGACAGTGTTATTTACTCCCACAAGCACATTTGTAGTTGACCTTACTTATTTTAAGTAAGTGAACTGATGGTTCAGTTCAGTTCAGTCACTCAGTTGTGTCCGACTCTTTGTGACCCCATGGATTGCAGCACTGCAGGCTTCCCTGTCCCTCACTAACTCCTGGAACTTTCTCAAACTCAGGTCCATCAAGTCTGTGATGCCATTCAACCATATCATCCTATCTTTATCTACTGTCTAAATTCAACTGATTACATGTAACAGTACTCTGGCTCTATGATATGAGCAATTGAGCTAATTGCTTAATTTTAATTCATACACTATTCTGTACTATAAAGTGGCATTGACTGAAACTATTTTTCTCACTCTGTAGCTAAACCAAGTGTCCCACAGCCTGTAAATTATATACTAGAATTGTAGGCCCTACAGAAATTGCTAGCTTGCCAGCTTCTAACACAAAGTACATTTTTCTGATGCCAAATACAGTATCTGAATCAGACTCACAACATTAAGTCTAACATTTGTTGATTTGGTTTAAAGCATCATGCCAAACTGAACATTTCTAGAATATTACCTGTATTTCCAACCTTAACAAAAGAATCTACTGTATACTGTATACTTCATCACCCAAGTAAGAAAAGTGAATCATCATTCCTATCTTTCCTTTTTGTCTTACCTCCATTCTGATCAATCACCCAGTTCTGTTAAACATCTCTCACACCATTTCATTCTCTATATCCCTCTATTTTGGTGTGTAATCTAATTCTTTCACAGAGTGTTACAATCTTCTATGAACTATTTTTCTGAATCATTGAGATGCAACACTCTGAACTTTTCTTTACATAATGTAGCTTGAATTTTCTCCTTTCTATGAAAGTGTCCATTTATTATTAAAAATAATAAATCTCCTTAGAATTCTAGCCCAGTTTTGGCTCCTTGTCTATAAGTTTTCCAAGACTGACACTTTGCAAACATGCCCCAGCAGTATTGGTCATGATTACCTTTCTGCCAACACTATATCTTATAACACAGATCACATTATATTTTGGGGTTGGTTTTCCTGATAGACTCTGACACACTTGGTTATTAAAGCTACACATGTGTGTTTTTGTGTCCCAGTATTTAGGCCAGTCTTTTGCACACAGACAGTGCCTAGTAAAGATCTTCTGAACAAATGATTTCCCACTTGGATCTAGGCTGACTGCTGTACCATTCTGAGGAATATCTTCAGTAGGCATTGAGGTGTTACAAATCTAAGTGAGAAGACCTATGGAGGAACAGGATATTTCCTAATGGCTTTCAAAATCAATAATATATAGTAGTAATTAGTTCATCCAATGCTCTTTGTTTGGATAATAGCATAAAGTATTTTAAATACTTTAAAATGTCAGCAGATAGCCCTGCTTCTTTGAGATGGAGTTATTTTTTTCACCAATGGGAAGAAAGTTCTGATAAGTGGACTGCACCATGGATGCGTATGAAAAAGACCTATTTCTGTAAAAGCAAAATGCTCTAAATGCAGGTCTTTTATTTCAAAGAAGTGTGGATCCACTGTAGCTACATGTTTAACTGTTAAGTGATCACTTGATGCTTATGAAAAACCCTCCTCATCAGAGTAGGCTGCATCTCCACTCTATTCCTCTTGTTAACAAAGTCAAATAGTAGGGACATTTTAAATAATTGCAAACATTTTCTTAAATTCCTGGTGCTTTCAATTCTGAGACACTCCACTGTTTGTGTACTGCTAAGAAAGAAAAATAGAAGGTCAATTAAACATTAATATATTGCTTTTATTTCTTCTTGCTCACAAATTTGCTACTAAATTCTCACAAATATAGGGCCTTAAAACAGCATGAAATTATTATCTCACAAGATTCGTGAGTCTGGAGTCCAGACTCCTGGTTAGCAGAGTCATCTCTCAGGTCAGGGTGTCACCAGGCTGAAAGAAAGGGATCCAGGTGCTGCCTCTGATACCTGCCGTGGGCACTTTCACAAAACCAGAGTTTTTCTGCTGCCATCTCCTCTCACACTTTAGGGCCCCTTTTGCTCTCTGTGTCACTAGCTCCCAACTCAAGGTATAAGCTATATGCATCTGACTGTTGACTCTAATTGGTGTGTCTCTGCCTTTGCTGCAAGGGAGACTGGAAAAGCTGGCATATGAACTGAGCTCTTCATTACACACCAGAGTCCCTTCAGCTTGTTTACACAAAGAGGAATTAAAAAACATTAAGTTACCCTCAGAATTCTTAGGAGGAGTGGAAGAACCAGGTGTGAGTGCTATATGATCAGAAAATAAAAACAATGCACTATTTCCAGTGAGATATTTCTACGGGAACACACTGTTACAGAAGGCTATGTAGCACTGGCTAACAGACGCACTATCAAAGTCTACATGTGTCTGCCTCTGCCAGCAGGCCTATGAGAGTACATGATCACTACATATCTGCCCTTCACTTCACACGCTTCCTAGTCTTCTGAGAAGCTGTAAGCCTGGTAGTACCTAGTTATGCGCCTGCTCAGTAGTCACAAGAAAATATAGGGGAATGAGTTTTTCAGTTTCTCAGGTTCTTAAAATAAAGGAAGACAATATAAAAGCCCATCAAAATGGATGCGGAGTGAACCAACCCACTGTATCCACCCTAGATGTAGCTGGCATTTTCTGTTTGCAAATGAAGGTGGACTCTGTTTCCCACCAAGATATGCGAGATACATTTTCTGAACAGAAGAATAGAATTCAGATGCTGGACAGATTAAAAATGAATAGTGTTGACCACGGCCAGGAGAGTGAACCACTCATCTTGGGTACAATGAACAATAATATTTTAATGTTATATTTAAAGAAATGAATGCAAAAATGTCATAATGAACTAAAGGTCAAAATTTTAAATAAAAGAGCAATATCCAGGCCTTATGAGTCCAACTGGAAGCTGAGAAAAAAGGAAAGCCAGTAAGTGGATTCTGACTTCAATCTGTGCCTGAGGCAAGGTCCCTATGGCTTTGTTCACTGTATCTGTTTTTAAATGGCTTCCACAGCCCTCTTTGTACAGATCACCAATTTGGCCACTCCAATGAAAAAGAGCTTCTCTTTTCTAGTGCATATCCTTGAATTCCACAGAATATTCTGAATATGCTGATTGAGTCTCTGCCTCTTAGTGAGCTAAGCACACTGACTAGAGAGATGGGGATACTCTGAGCAAACACCCTTGGGCACCAAGACTGAGAATTTTCTCCAGGGCATGCAAACAGAGAAAAGCAATTTACCAAAGGAACTGGAAGAACAGAAGTGCAAAAGCATGGTGGGCAAACAGTAACAACTATTTAATGCATGCAGGTTTCTATAAAACCTGTGTCTTCACCTTTTCACTTCTATCCCTATGCTCTACTCACTATGTACCAGGTCAGTCATTAAATACAAGCCTTTTCATATTTTTTAGCTGAAAACCCCTCAATAGCTTCTCAGTGCCCTTAGTATACACCAAATCTTTGCATGATTTACTAAACTCTGCATGACCTTGTTTCAGTCTTATTCTGTTTTATTTTATCCAACACTCCTGTTTACTTACTATGCTCCAACTTTAGTGCATTAATGATGGTCTAGTATACTGACCTCTTTCACATTTCAAGGACTTTACACATGCTTCTTACCTGGGTACCTACACATTCTTCACATCTAAGTTTAAATGCCACCTTCTGAGCTGTCATGCTGATTTAAAATTCTTCTATTTCTCTCTTGGGCTTCCCTGGTAGTGCAGTTGGTAAAGAATCCACTTTCAATGCAGGTAGACCACAATTTGATGCCTGGGTTGGGAAGATCCCCTGGAGAAGGACAAGGCTACCCATTCCAGTATTCTGGTTTGGAGAATTCCATGACAGTCCATGGGGTTGCAGAGTCGAACATGACTGAGTGACTTTCACTTTTTATTTTTATTTCATAGCACACTGCATATCACTTATCACATTTCATAATTATGTAAGTGCTTTTGGGGAATATTTTGTATATATTCCCTCTACTTCTGACCCATCTAGACTTTGAGGACAATAAAGGCAGACAAAAATTATTTTATTTAATTATCTTTCTTTAGTTCCCAGCCTTCTGCAGCATCTGATACATAGCAGGTGGTGAGTATACTTTTGGTGAATTATAAGAGAGCCCCTATTGAACACAAAACTGACTTCATTATTACTTCCTTCTGAAGTGAATTTTCTATCTTTTCTTTTATAGGCCACTGACATTCTTCCAGTAAATTGTCTTTTTAAGTTAGTTAAACATGAGTTTTATTGTTTATAACCAAAGAAGCAACCTTAAATGTTACACTGCCTAGCAAGAAACTGAGATATTTGGGAGCAGATTGGAGGTGATAGGAAGTCATTTGTTGATCTCAATATTCTTTTTGGTCTCTCAGTCTCTGCTTGCACTTAATTCACCCATCCTTTTCTGGAATATCTCCACCTGCTTTGTTGTTGTTGTTCATCACCAAGTCGTGTCCAGCTCTTTGCAACCCCAAAAACTGCAGCACACCAGTCTTCCCTGCCCCACACCATATCCCAGAATTGATGATGTTATCCATTCATCTCATCCTCTGTCACCCTTTTCTCCTTCTGCCTTCAATCTTTCCCAGCATCAGGGTCTTTTCCAATGAGTCTAGCTGTTGGCATCAGGTGACCAAAGTATTGGAGCTCCAACTTCAGCATCAGTCCTTCCAATGAGTATTCAGGGTTGATTTCCTTTAAGACTGACTGGTTTGAACACCTTGCTGCAAGGGACTCTCAAGAGTCTTCAGCACCACAGTTAAGCCCTCTGCCTTCTTTGTGGTCCAGCTCTCACATCCATACATGGCTACTGAAAAGACCATAGCCTGGACTGTACAGACCTTTTTCAGCAAAGTGATGTCTTTGCTTTTAAATGCACTGTCTTGGTTTGTCATAGCTTTCCTGCTAAGAAGCAAACATCTTCGAATTCATGGCTATAGTCAGCATCTGCAGTGATTTCAGATCCCAAGAAGAGAAAATCTGTCACTACTTCCACCTTTTCCCCTTATATTTACCATGAAGTGATGAGATTGGATGCCATGATCTTAAGGTTTTTAAAATGTTGAGTTTTAAGCCAACTTTTTCACTCTCTTCTTTCACCTTTATCAAGAGGCTCTTTAGTTCTTCTATGCTTTCTGCCTTTAAAGTGCTGTCACTTGCATATCTGAGGTTGTTGATATTTCTCCTGGCAATCTTGCTGCCAGCTTGTAACTCATCCAGCCCAGCATTTCACATGATGTGCTCTACTTATAAGTTAAATAGACATGGTGACAATAAACACCCTCTTCTTACTCCTTTCTCAATCTTGAACCAATCAGTTTTTCCATACAAGGTTCTAACTGTTGCTTTTTGACCTGCATACAGGTTTCTCAGGAGACAGTTAAGATGATCTTGTATTCCCATCACTTTAAGGGCTTTCCACAGTTTGCTATGATCCACACAGTCAAAAGCTTTAGTGTAGTGAATGAAACACAGGTAGATGTTTTTCTGGAATTCATAGGGAAATGATCCAGCAAATGTTGGCAATTTGATCTCTGGTTCTTCTGCCTTTCCTAGACCCAGCTTGAATATCTGGAAGTTCTTGGTTCATGTAATGCTGAAGTCTAGCTTGAAGGATTTGAACATAACCTTACTAGCATAGGAGATGAGTACAATTGTCTAGTAGTTTGAACATACTTTATTATTTCCCTTCTTAGGAATTGAGATGAAGGTTTACCTTTTCCAGTCCTGTGGCTACTGTTTACCTTTTCCAGTCCTGTGGCTACTGCTGGGTTTTCCAAATTTGCTAGGATATTGCATACAGCAGTGTCTTTTAGGATTTTAAAAGACTTTTAAAATTTTTAAAGATTTTAAAATAGGTGCTAAAATTCCATCACCTCCACTAGCTTTATCGGCAGCAGTGCTTCCTAAGGACCACTTGACTACACAGTCCGGAATGTCTGGCTCTGGGTGATTGATCACACCATCATGGTTATCCATATTATTAAGATCTTTTTTGTACAGTTATTCTGTGTATTCTTGCCATCTCTCCTTGATCTTTTCTGCTTCTACTAGGTCTTTACCATTTTTGTCCCTTATTGTGTCCAGCTTTTGATGAAATTTGCCATTGATATCTCCAATTTTCTTGAAGATATTTCTAATCTTTCCCCTTCTATTGTTTCCCTCTATTTCTTTGCACTGTTCATTGAAGAAGGCCTTCTTGTCTCTCCTTTCTATTCTCTGGAATTCTGCATTTAGTTAGGTGTACTTTTCCCTTTCTCCCTTGCTTTTCATTTCTCTTCTTTCCTCAGCTATTTTTAAAGCCTCCTCAGACAACCACTTTGCCTGCTTGCATTTCTTCTTTTTTTGGGGGGGAGGGATGGTTTTGTTTCCCTTCTCCTGTACAATATTATGAACCTCTGTCCATGGTTCTTCAGGCACTCTGTTCACTAGATTTAATCCCTTGAATCCATTTGTCATCTCCACTGTATATTTATAGGGAATTTGATTTAATTTGTACCTGACTGGCCTAGTTGTCTTCTCTGATTTCTTTAGTTTAAGCCTGGATTTTGCAATAAGGAGCTGATGGATCTGAGCCACAGTCAGCTCCAGGTCTTTTTTTGGCTCACTGTATATAGCTTCTCCATCTTTGACTACAAAGAAAGTACTCAATCTGATTTCAATATTGACCATTTGGTGATGATCATATGTAAAGTTGTCTCCTGTGTTTTTGAAAAAGTGAGTTGCAATGACCAATACATTCTCTTGGCAGAATTCTGTTAGCCTTTACCTTGCTTCATTTTGTACTCCAAGGCCAAACTTGCCTGTTACTACAGGTATCTCTTAACTTCCTACTTTTGCATTCCAATCCCCTGTGATGAGTAGAACATCTATTTTGGTGTTAGTTCTAAGAGGTCTTGTAGCCCTTCATAAAACTGATCAACTTCAGCTTCTTTGACCTTGGTGATTGGGGCATAGACTTGGATTACTTGTTGAATGGTTTGCTTTGGAAACAAATCAAGTTCATTCTGCTGTTTATGAGGTTACACTCAACTACAGCATTTTGGACTCTTTTGTTGATTATAAGGGCTACACCATATCTTCTAAGGGATTCCTGCCCACAGCCATAGACAAAATGGTCACCTGAATTAAGTTCACCCATTTCCATCCATTTTAATTTACTCATTCCTAAGACGTTGATGTTTACTCTTGCCATCTCCTACTTGACCAGATCCAATTTACCCTGATTTATGGACCTAAGGGAGTCATATGGCTCAGATGGTAAAGCATCTGCCCTCAATGTGGGAGACCTGGGATCGATCCCCGGATCAGGAAGAACCCCTGGGGAAGGAAATGGCAACTTATTCCATTACTCTTGTCTGTAAAATCTGGTGGACAGAGGAGACTGTTAGGCTACAGTCCATGGGGTCACGGAGTTGGACATGACTGGGTGACTTCACAGGTGCCTAACATCCCAGGTTCCTATGCAATGCTGTCCTTCACAGCACTGGACTTTACTTTCACCAGCAAACACATCCACAACTGATCATCATTTCCACTTTGGCCCAGCTGCTTTGCTCTTTCTGGAGCTATTAGTAGTTGTCCTCCACTCTTTTCCAGTAGCACATTGGACACTTTCCAACCTGGGGTTGCTCATCTTTCAGTGTTAATTTTTTTTTTGCCATTTTATACAGTTCATGGGGTTCTCATGGCAAGTATACTTGAGTGGTTTGCCATTCCCTCCTCTTGTGGATCACATTTTGTCAGAACTCTCCACTATGACCTGTCTGTCTTTGGTGGCCTTGCATGGCATGGCTCATAGCTTTATTGAGTTACACAAGCCCCTTTGCCACAAGGCAGTGAATCATGGAAGGATACCACCTGCTGCCTTACACAAAAGTCCAAACTAATTCCTATGGAGACAGGAAGAGTTCTGCATCCCCAGTCCTTCAATCTCCAACTCTCCAAACCAAATGCACTAAATGCAACTTTCAAAAAGCGCCCTACATTCTCAGCTCTGCAAGCACCAGCACTTTTTGCCCCTTCTGTTCAGAAAAACCTTCCAGTGCTACAGATTACACCCACTTCTCTCCTTCCATTAGTTCACTTTTTTATTATCTCTTGAGTCTCAAATAAGGCATTATCTCCTCCAAGAAGAGGTGTCAGCATTAAAGATTGTTTTGTATCCTTCTATGTGTTCCAATAGTCCCTTGTCCTTATCCCAACTATGATACTTCCAAACTGTGTAATTGCCATCTCTTCCTACTGTCTTCTGTGGGTACTACACAATACAACTTATATTTCCTCATGGCCTAGTACAATATAAAGATCCAATAAATATCCATAAAGTTCACAAAATAGAAAAAAAGCTTTCAAATTTCTTCATTGCCTACAAACCTATTTGGACTCTCATTTTCCACAACACACACACACACAGACACTCACACACACACACATACACACATGATCTGCACAACTTAAACTTGTTAATCAATATTGGCCCTGGACTATAGTTTTCTTCTGCTTGCCTCTGATTTTTCATGATTAGCTTCTAGTAGATAAATAAATTCTCACACACTTTACCAACCAAATAGGTGAGTATTCTCAGAAATTCCTGCCTAATATATACGCCCTACCAGCTATACTGAAAGTCGTTCAGTCTTGTCTGACTCTTTGTGACCCCGTGGACTATATATGGAATTCTCCAGGCCAGAATACTGGAGTGAGTGGCCTTTCCCTTCTTCTGGGGATCTCCCCAACCCAGGGATCAAACTCAGGTCTCCCACATTGCAGGTGGATTGTTTACCACCTGAGCCACAAGGGAAGTGCAAAATCAGTCAGTCATGTCTGACTCTTTGCAACGCTGTGAACTATACAGTCCATAGAATTCTCCAGGCCACAATACTGGAGTGGGTAGCCTTTCCCCCTTCCAGGAATTTTCCCAACTCAGGGGTCAAACCCAGGACTCTTGCACTGCAGGCTGACTCTTTACCAGCTGAGCCACAAGGGAAGCTACCTGCTATAGTGATGTGATAAAGACCTATATTAACATGGTTGGTAGTGAGGATGGGGTGGAATGAACTTCGAAAAAGTTTAGAAGAGAAGATTTTGGTGACAGTTTCAGATGAATTGAAGAGGAAAATCATTTAATGTAGAAAAGTCCATGAAAGGAGGTGTAGGGTACAGGGGTGCGATGTGTGTTCCAACCTAATAAAAAAACATAATACATGCACATATTTCAAACTTTTGGCCATAATACTTTCATATTCTTGTATTTTTATATTTCTATGTATTATGAAACTGCTTCCCAATGTGTCGACTTTAGTTCAAGATCTCCCTGAAAGTAACTGAAGGTGTGTTAGCATGTCCTTTAAGTAGCATGTCCCTTGCCCTGTATACCCTCGTCCTGGATTTGTAATAACTTTCTTGAAGAAAGGATTTGTCAAGCTTTAGAATTAAATCAGGATTGTTTCATGTATTTTTTATTAAAACAATGCAATTAAAGGGCTTATTTGAAATGTCATTTGTATTAATGAAACTATTAAATATTACTTTTTGAAAAATGTCTTTGATGGTATATTGATAAAGTGAGTCCAACTCTAACTTATGTAATAGTTCAGAACCTCTGATTCTTTATTTTTTCAAGAAATGGAAAATAAGAATACTGAATAAAAAAATAATCTATTTCTGGCATCAAGATATGATAACAAAGTATATTTTAAAATAGGAGTCATGAGAATTATTTTAAATTTGTTTTATTTGGAATTTGGTCATTAAAATATTATTTTTTAATGTTTCATTCCCCTAGCTTGCTTATGCTAAACGAAAGGTGTTCTAAGTTAAAAAAGGAAAAGAAAAAAAAAGTTACTGTGTGAGCCATGATCTACATTTTTGTTTAAAAAAGCATTTTCTACTTTCCTATTGATCAAAGGAGTCTCTAGTGAAGTATTTTGAATCCCCTTTCCTTCTAAAATCTTGATTTTATCCTTGGGAGCAGTTATATATTTTACAATGCTGAAATCTTTTTAAAATAGTAAAATGTGTCAGATCTGTACTAATGCTGTAGAGATATCTTAAAAGATATATATTCTCAATAAAATACACAAAAGAATTTCCATATTCTAAAAGCCATTTCCATTCTATTTTATGCTGGTAAACAGAGTAAGGATATAAAATACCCTATCTTATACCATTAATCTTACAAACAGAATCTATTGCATGCTATTAGTGCTATTTGCTGACAGATATCAGAGTTGGCCAGCTACTTAAATTGCTTCCAACTAGTTATCATTCTAGGGCATTTCTCTGTCTCTCCCCAAGCATTTCAGAATATATAGCTTTTGTACTGAAAGTATCATAAACAACATAGAAACAACGAGAATGACTATATATTCCTTTCAAGTATTATGACTTCTAAAGAGTTGATATAGTTTCCAGATTCCTGCAATTTTTCTTTCTTTCTTCTATTTTTTGAGCAAGAATTAACCTTAAATACAGGGATATCCAATATGTCAAAAAGCCTCATAATGCTTTCATTGTTTTCTATGTTTATGGTCTAATTCTTAGCCCAGTGTTTTTCAGCTTCAATCAACCACTTTAAAGCAGTATCACATCTACAACCATCAGTGAGTTTGGGTTAAAGGAGTAATAATACAGATGCTTCATGTTTTATCATGGTGAGTTCTATAAGATGCTGTAAGAAATGTATTTCTGATAAAGTGACACTAATTCACTGTGAGAGAAATTTCTTTGAGGTATTGCTTGGAATGAATGTAACTTACATTCACATTTACCATAGCACAACTTTTTGCAGAATGATACTCCATGTGCTTGCTTTGTAAATTAGAGGAGCTATATTACCCACTGAATCATCTAGAACTTAGTAATTGTGAGGGGTTTTTGTTTTTGTTTTTAATAAGAACCGACTTGGGTATTTTATTTATTTTCATTTGTTAAATGTATTTTTATTTGTTAAATATTTGTAAGCAGAATGACGAAAGACTTTGTGAAGAGATTAGTTGAGATAATTGTGTGTGTGTGTGTGAAAAGAGGCTAAACTAAAATTTTTGGAGATATTTCTGAGACAGTAGATATCATAATTAAATCATGAAAATGCATGCTATCTCAGGCTCTATTCTAAGTGCTTTACATGCATATGACTTCATGGGAAAAACAACATAATTATACTTATTTATCAGGGGAAGAAATAAAGAAATGAAGGGACCAAACGCCAAGTCCAATGTCATCTGATTAGTTATAAATTCTGGGGTGAATTGATAGTCTGATTTTAGTTCTGATGCTCTAAAGTTCTATGTATTTTGTCGGGTTTTACAGTGGAAATACTGCAGACTAGAAATTCAGTTTAAAGTATTAGAGTATGGAAGCAACAGCAATAGTCTATTAAAAAGTCTCCAAGTTAGGAACTACTATTGGGATGACAGTGTTTTTTCATCTTGATAATAATTTCCAATCGCTTTGCTTCATTTGCTCATGATTCAGTGCCCTAGTAAACAGCAACACTTATCTAGTTTTGGATCAGATTCTTGCTTCCAACATGTGCCAGGCAGTGATAAGAAAGATCTACCATTGTATTTGATGAGATGGTTTTTCAAAAACAAGCCAAAGTATCATTAGAAAGGGGAAACAGACCCTAGGTGGCTAAAAACCAACAGATATTCAGTTAGGCTGTTCATCTTTCTGCTGCCTATAAGAACGGCATCAGCTATCTAAACATCTAAAGCTAACACAGTTCACCCTCTTAAATTCAGATCAAAGTTTATTATGCTTTTGAAGCATTAGCTGACTAGGCAAAATGTATTTCACTGAGTAATTAGCATGCCATAACGTCAACAGGCATAGAAGCAAGGGAATCTAGTCTATATCAGCAAGTGCTTGGTCTCAAAGGTGCCCACATTTCTCAAATCCATGCCCAATGTCATGGAGTTTCTTGGTGAAACAACACCAAGAAAAAGATCAAATGAAACATTTGAAATGCACAGTACATTACTGAAATAAAAATTCTAAATCTTTTAATTAATGACATATGCAAAAATACCAACTCATGCACAATGCACATGCCACTTATATTTATAACCTGCCTTGGTACTTTGGCCACTTGATGCAAAGAGCTGATTCATTTGAAAAGACCTTGATGCTGGGAAAGATTAAAGGTGGGAGGATCAGGGGACGACAGAGAATGAGACAGTTGGATGACATCACTGACTAAATGGACATGAGTTTGAGCAGACAGGGAGGCGTGTCGTGCTGCAGTCCATGGGGTCACAAAGAGTAGGACACAACTGAGCAACTGAACTGGTAATTAACTTGGTAATAAGTTATTTTTATTATATATAACTAATTATCTACACATTTGTTTTCAAGCACATCCATCCCTTTATGAATCTCTCTGAAACCTGTATAAATTACTATCATTAGAAGTGTGCATTTTACTTCATTCTAACATGCAATATCAAATGAAAAGAGTCTGGGTATAAAGGAGGCAGTAATGATAAGGAGATGCAACTGGTGTTATTTCTAATGGCACCTCAAGTCTTTAGAAAGAGTGTGGCATGCTTAGGTTCAGCTCAAATAATAGAAATGTAAGTAGAGAAATAAAAATAGGTAAGCATAAAGCATTAAAAGCATAAAGAAACAGTTGAAAGATGACTAGAAAAAAAGACATGAAGATGTAAATATGTACTTGGATATCTAGAACATTATAGGTGAAGAGAAAATGAATGCTTTGTGACAAAATAAATTCAAACATTACAGCCTTATAAAAAAAACAAGCCACAAAAACATGAACATCTATGATAGAGTCTCAAGGAATAACATTGTATCCAGCAGCTCTGCTTGAATTCCCATTATATTATTTAAGCACCTTGGGCCTGAAAATTTAAGGCATCTTGCCTTTGAAATGATTCTTCTTTGAAAGCTCCCTCTAAATGCATGAGAAAGAATGTACTCACTTTTCAGGTAATTGTTTTGTTATAGGTTTTCTTTTGTGTGGTTTGTTTTTTATTTGAGAACTTCAATAGGAAGTGGAACACAATTATTGAATGAGAGTCATGCTTTCCTCTTCATGCACAAAAATGAAATATTCTCTCTTTGTCAGTTGGTGTCTCACCAATTCAGGAGCAGAACAGGAATAGAGAGAGCCACGTTTTAAAAGAGAGTTATGGCAAAATCACTTGCAGAAAGCAGTGAGTCCAGGTTATTCATAAATCAAATTTACAGTTGTAAAGTTTTTTTTTTTTTTTAATAGGAGGGAGGAGAGATAGGTTTATGAATAGAGATGAGAAACTCAGGTTGTCAATATGAATTAAACAATAATACAAAAAACAATAATACAAGTTCAAGAAAGCAAATAGAATGAAAAAGCTAGGATATCCAAAATGTTAGACATGAAAGTTGGTGCTTTGCATATAAATAAATCAATTCCACACCTCAGATATTTGTAAACCCAGCCCAGATCAGGTCTTTGTCCTCTGATCCAAGGGCAAAGGTTGTTCTCCTTTGGTTTCTACATTTCTCTATAGTGAAAAGACGGGAATGAGATGGCCAATGCACACCTTCAGACAAGGATAAACAGAAAGATCAATCACTAGTAAGAGATTTAGATTATGCAGTAAGCAACATCTAAATCAAGTGCATAAACAAAGCTTGCAAATGAAACGGTTGTAGAGTTCAAATAGGTAACAATGCATGAAGCCAGAAGGAACACACAAGCCCTTTCTTAAAGGAGATACCTCTGAACCAGTGTCTGCGTATTACTGCTAAAGGGAAGTGGATACAGTTTCTCAGACCCTTTGTTTCTTGAAGCAAATCAAAAAACTCTGTGTTGCTATTATAAAATTATCCACATTTATGTTAGGAAATGATTCAATTTTCCTATCATGAAGAAATGACCCCCACTCACTGAGCCTGACCTGTCTGTGAGTGTTTGAGGGTCTCCTGCAGAGGCATGGGTCGGCAGTGGCCTGCTGTGGGGACAGGGTCCCTGGCAGCAGCAGTCCTGGGGGGTGCAGCATGTGGCATACCTCCTCTTGGAGGAGGTCAGCATTAGAGACACTGGGTGGGCAATCCACAAACTAGAGAACAATTATACCAAAGAAATTCTATTATGAAGGCTATAGGCCCCTCAGCAGACTTCCTGACCTGAGGATCTGGCAAAAGGAAAGGACGGGGAATCCCCAGGGAATCTGACTTTTAGGTCAGCAGGATTCGATTGCAAAACTTCCACAGGACTGGGGAAACAGGCTCTTGGAGGCCACAAATAAAATCTTGTGTGCACCAGGACTCAGGGGAAAGGAGTAGTGACCCCACAAGAGACTGAGACAGACGTGCCTGTGAGTGTTTTGGAGTCTCCAGCAGAAGTGAGGGTTGACAGTGGCCTACCTCAGGGTCAGGGGCTCTGGCTGCAGCAGTCCTGGGAGGCTCAGCATGTTGGCATAATTCTTCTTGGAGGAGGTTGTCATTATCACTACCACAGAGCCTATCATCCAACCATAGAGACTGTAGACTCTAGGACTGGGCCACCTCAGGCCAAACTACTGGGAGGGGGCATAGCCACAACCATCAGCAGAAAATTGGGTTGAAGATTTATGGAGCATGGCCCTGCCCATCAGAGCAAGACCCAGTTTTCCCCACAGGTAGTCCCTCACATCAGGAAGATTTCACAAGTCTCTCATCCTCATTCATCAGAGGGAAGACAGAATGAAAACCACAATAACAGAAAATTAGCCAAAATTGATCACATGGATCACAGCCTTGTGTAACTCAGTGAAATTATGAGCCATTCCATACAGGATCACACAAGATGGATGGGTCATGGTGGAAAGTTCTGACAAAATGTGGTCTGCTGGAAAAGGCAATAGAAAACCACTTCAGCATTCTTGCCTTAAGAACTCCATGAACAGTATGAAATGGCAAAAAGATATGGCACTGAAAGATGAGCCCCTCAGGTTTGTAGGTGTCCAATATGCTACTAGCGGAACCTGGACAAATAGCTCCAGAAAGAATGAAGAGGCTGAGTCAAAGTAGAAATAATGTCCAGTTGGGGATGTGTCTGGTGGTAAAAGTAAGTCCAATGCTATAAAAACACTGTTGCATAGAAACCTGGAATGTTAGGTCCATGCTGCTGCTGCTGCTAGGTTGCTTCAGTCGTGTCTGACTCTGTGCAACCCCGTAGATGGCAGCCCAACAGGCTCCCCCATCCCTGGGATTCTCCAGGCAGGAATACTAGAGTGGGTTGCCATTTCCTTCTCCAACGTATACATGCATGCTAAGGCTTTTCAGTCGTGTCTGACTCTGTGTGACCCCATGGACAGCAATCATCAGGCTCCTCTGTCCATGGAATTCTCCAGGCAAGGACACTGGAGTGGGTTTCCATTTCCTTCTCCATGACTCGAGGTAAATTGGAAGTGGTCAAACAGGAGATGGCAAGAGTGAATATAAACATTTTAAGAATCACTGAACTAAAATGAATGGGAATGTGTGAATTTAATTCAGATGATGAATATATCTACTACTGTGGGCAAGAATTCCTTAGAAGAAAAGGATTAGCCCACATAGTCAACAAAAGAGTCTGAAATGCAGTACTTGGGTGCAATCTCAAAAACTACAGAATGACCTCAGTTCATTACCAAGGCAAGCCATTTAATATCACTGTAATCCAAGAGCAATGCAAAAGAATGTTCAAACTACTGCACAAGTTCACTCATTTCACATACTAGTAAGATTATGCTCAAAATCCTTTAATCTAGGTGTCAGCAGTATGTGAACTGATAGCTCCATATGTACATTCTGGATTTACAAATGGCAGAGGAACCAGAAATAAATTGCCAACATCTGTTGGATTGTCGAAAAAGTTAGAGAATTCTAGGGTTGGGGGTAGGGGGGGACACCTAATTCTACTTCACTGACTATGCTGAAGCCTTTGACTCTGTGGCTCACAACAAACTGGAAAATTTTTCAATAAATGAGAATACCAGATCACCTTACCTGTGAAATCTGTATGCAGGTCAAAAAGCAACAATTACAACCTTGTATGGAACAACTGATTGGTTCAAAACTGGAAAAGGAGTATGTCAAGGCTGTATATTGTCAATCTTATTTATTTAACTTATATTCAGAATATACCATGAGAAATGCCAGGCTGGATGAATCACAAGCTGGAATCAAGATTGTCAGGAGAAATATCAATAACTTCAGATACACAGATGATGCTGACTCAATGAATATATGTTTAAGCAATTTCTAGGAGGTAGTGAAGGACAGGGAAGCTTAGCATGCTGCAGTCCCTGGGTCAACATGACTTAGGGAATAAACAACAGCAACAATAACAACTCTAATGACAGAAAGTAAAAAGGAACTAAAGATGAGGGTGAAAGAGTCAAGTGAAAAAGCTGGCTTAAAATTCAGCATTCAAAAAGCCAAGATTATGGCATCTTATCCCATCCCATCATGATAAAGAGATGGGGAAAAGTAGAAAGAGTGACAGATTTTCTTTTCTGGGCTCCAAAATAATTTCTAATGGTGACTTCAGCCATGAAATTATAAAACACTTGCTCTTTGGAAGAAAAGCTATTACAAACCTTGATAGCATATTAAAAAGCAGAGATATCACTTTGCTGACAAAGGTCTGTATAGTGCTATGGTTTTTGCAATAATCATGTACAAATAAGTAGTCTTGTACAGGGCCTCTCTGGTGGCTCAGCAATGTGGGAGACCTGGGTTTGATCCCTGAGTTGGGAAGATCCTCTGGAGAAGGGAACAGCTACTCACTCCAGTATTCTGGCCTGGAGACTTCCATGGACTGTGTAGTCCATGGGGTCACAAAGAGATGGGCAAGACTGAGTGACTTTCATGTACAAATGTGAGATTTCGACCATAAAGAGGACAGATCACTCTAGAATTGGTCCTTTTGAATTGCGGTGCTGGAAAAGACTCTTGAGAGACCCTTGGACAGCAAGGAAGTCACACCCTTCGATCCTAAAGGAAATCAACATTGAGTATTCATTGGAATGACTGATGTTGAAGCTGAAACTCCAATACTTTGACCAACTGTTGAGAAGCGCTGCCTCATTGGAAAAGACCCTGATGCTGGGAAAGATTGAGAGCAGGAGGAGAAGGTGGTGCTAGAGGATAAGATGATTGGATGGCATCCCTGACTCTATGGACAAGAGTTTGAGCAAACCACAGGAGACTGTAAAGAGCAGGGAAGCCTGACATGCTGTAGTCCACGTGGTTGCAGAGTTGGGCACAACCTAGTGGCTGAACAATAACAATAGCCAATTAACAAACAATGTTGTGATAATTTCAGATTCACCTTGAAGGGACTTGGTCAAACATATGTATATATTCCTTCTCTTTCACACTTCCCTCCAATCCAGTCTGCCACGTAACCTTGAGCAGAGTTCCACATGCTATACAGTATGTCCTTGTTGGCAGAGGTCATGTATTTTTTGAATTTTAGTTGTATGTATTCTTTGACTATTTTAGATATTAACCCCTCATCAGACATATCATTTGCAAATATCTTCTACCATTCTCTAGGCTGTCTTTTTGTTTAATTGATAGTTTCCTCTGCTGTGTGAAAGGTCTTTACATTTTTGTAGTACGTTTTGTATATTTTTGCTTTTGTTGCTCTGAAGAGATAGATTCACAAAATTTCCTATAATTGAGGTTAAAATAGAAAACACTCTGACCATATTTTTTTCTAAGATTTTTATGGTTTCAGGTCTTCCATTTAATCATTTTTAAATTAGTTAATTTTAATTGGAGGATAATTAATTTATATTTTTGTGATGACTTTTGCCATACATCAAAATGAATTGGCCACGGGTACACATGTGACCCCTTATCCTGAATCCCCCTGCAACCTCCCTCCATACGTTGTCCCTCTAGGCTGTCCCAGAGCCCCAGCTTTTGGCGCCCTGCTTCATGCACTGAAATCTCCATTTTGAGTTTATTTTTGTATATTTTATGAGAGAATAGCCCACTTTTATTCTTTTGCATGTAGGTATTCAATATTCCAAACACGACTTATTGAAGTGGCTGGTGGTTTTTTTTTTTCCCCATTATATGCTTGCCTTCTTCATCATGGTTTGACTGATCATATAAATGTGGGCTTGTTTCTGGGCTCTTTGTTCAGTTCCATTGATCTGTGTGTCTGTTTTTGTGTTGGTACCATAAATTTTGATGACTGTAGCTCTACAGTATACTTTGAAATGAGGAATACCTCTGACTGATTACCTCCAGTGTTTCAGTGTTGCTGAATTGTTTTTGCTTTTGCTTATCTCTAACAGTCTTTGTTGTTCTTTCAAATCTGAATGATAGCCTTGGCAGTTGGGGTATTCTTGAGTGTAGATTTTCCCCTATTATCACACTGAATACATCAGGCCACCCCACTCTGGCCTCCACTCAAAGTTTCTGCTAAAAAATCAACTGGTTGTTTTGTGGGAGTTCCTTGCACGTGACTAGTTGCTTTTCTGTTCATGCTTTTAATATTCTTTTTTACTCTAATTTTTGTCATTTTAAATATAATGTCTTACTGTGGTCTTCTTTGGGTTCTTCTTGGTTGGGACTGTTTCCTGGATCTGCATGTCTGTTTCCTTCCTATGATTAGGAAAGTTTGAAGCTATTATTTTCTCTAATAAGTTATCTTCCCCTTTCTTTTCTCTTTCTGCTATGTGTGTGTATCAGTTGCTCAGTCGTGTCCAACTCTTTATGACCCCATGGACTTTAGCCTGCCAGGCTCCAGAATACTGGAGTGGGGTGCCATTTCCTTCTGCAGGGGATCTTCTTAACCAAGGGATCAAACCCAGGTCTCCTGCATTGCAGGTGAACACTTTACAGTCTGAGCCGCCACGAAAGACTTTTCTCTTTCTGGGATTCCTATAGTGCCAATGTTATTACACTTTATATTGTCTAAGAGGACTCATGAACAATACTCATTTTTTTAAATTAGAAAAATTGGTTCAGCTTGGGGATATCCACTACTCTATCTTCCAATTCACTGATCATTTCTCTATATCTACTATTTTCTGTATCTACTGTATTTAATCTACTTTTGACTCTTTCTAATGTATTTTTTTATTTCAGATTTTGTCTTCTTCAGGTATGTTTAGTTTTTCCTTATATTTTCTAACTCCGTTAAACATCTTACTATTTCCATCCATTCTATGTTAATCAAGCATCTTTATGGTCATTACCTTAAACTGCTCATCAGGTAGATTTCTTATCTCAATTTCTTTTAATTATTTTTCTGAGGTTTTGTCTTATTCATTCATTTGGAAGACATTCCTCTGTTTCCTCATTTTGCCTAATTCTCTCTGCTTATTTCTATGATAGGTCATTTATGTTTCCTGATCTTGAAGAAGTAGCATCATGTAGCAGACATCCTGTGGGGTCTGGCAGTGCAGTCCCCTCTGGTCACCAGACTTGTATGGTGCCAGTCTGTTGGTGGGTGGGGCCAGGTCCCACCATCACTGGCTGTGTGGCCCAGGTTTTTCTGGTGGTAGGTAAGGTCCTGGCACTAATTTGAGGGAGAGAGGACTCCAAAATGGTGTTTACTAGCACCAGTGTCCTTGTGGTAGAATTTGTTGTTCATCCAGTAAGCTGTGTCCAACTCTTGGCCTCTCCATGGACTGCAGTACGCCAGGACACCTTGTCCCTCACTATTTCCTGGAGGTTGTCCAAGTTCATGTCCATTGAACTGGTGATGCTATCTAACCATCTCATCTTCTGCCACCTTCTTCTCATTTTGCCTTCCATCTTTCCCAGCATTATAGTTTTCTCCAGTTAGTCAGCTGTTTGCATCAGATGGCTGAAGTACTGGAGCTTCAGCTTCAGCATCAGTCTTTTCAATAAGTATACACAGTTTATTTCCTTTAGAATTCACTGGTTTGATCTCCTTGCTGTCCAAGTGACTCTCAAAAGTCTTCTCCAGCACCACAGTTCAAAAGCATCAATTTTTCAGTCCTCAGCCTCCTTTATGATCCAACTCTCACATCCATATATGACTGCTGGAAAGACCATAGCCTTGATTATACAGACTTTTGTCAGCAACATGATGTCTTTGCTTTTAACACTCTGTCTAGGTTTGTCACAGCTTTAGTTTCAAGAAGCAACCACCCTCCAATTTCATGGCTGCAGTCACCATCCGCAGTGATTTTGAAGCACAAGAAGAAAAAAATCTGTCACTGCTTTCACTTTTACCCCATCTATTTTTCATGAAGTAATGGGACTGGATGCCATGATCTTTAGTTTTAAGCCAGATTTTTCACTCTCCTCTTTCACCTTCATCAAGAGAATCTTCAGTTTCTCTTCAATTTCTGCCGTTAGAATGGTGTCATGTGCATATCTGAGGTTGTTGATATTTCTCCTGGCAACCTCGATTCCAGCTTGTAACTCATCCAGCCTAACATTTTTTTATAACGTACTCTGCATTTAAGTTAAACAAACAGGGTCACAATATTCAGCCTTGTCATACTCCTTTCCCAATTTTGAATCAGTCAATTGTTTCATGAGTGAAATAGCTGGCTTAAAACTCAACATTCAAAAAACTAAGATCATGGCATCCAATCCCATCACTTTATGGCAAATAGATGAGAAACAATGGAAACAGTGACAAACTTTATTTTCTCAGGCTCCAAAATCACGTGGATGGTGACTGCAGCCATGAAATTAAAAGATTATTGGTGACTGAAAACAACAACACAAATTCTTTGACATGTCTTCTATCAAGAGATGTGGTCTAATTTCTCCACTTCTTGAATTTGGTCTAATCAGTAACTCCTTTGACCAACAAAGGATAGCAGAAGTGATGCTATGCTAGTTCTAAATCCAGGCTTTAAGGACCAGTACCTTCTAACTCAGTCTTTTGGAGCCCTGAACCATCATATAAGAAATCTGAATACACTTCCAGAGACACCCAGTGGAGAGGTCTTCCAGCCATCCCCACCAGAGTGCCATAGATGTGATGGAAGCCATCCTGGATCTTCCATACCAGATGAGCCATTAATTGACTACAATCAAATAACCCCAATCAACATGACATGGGACAGAAGAACTGCCCAGGAGAACCCTGCACCAAATTTATTCCCCACAAAATCATGAGATGCAATAAACGTGTTGCTGTTTAAGAGCCAAAAATAAATAAATAAATTAATTAATTAATTAATTTAATTAAAGATTCTTGCTCCTTGGAAGAAAGCTATAACAAATCTAGATAGTGCATTAAAAAGCAGAGACATTACTTTACTGACAAAGGTCTATATAGTCAAAAGTATGGTTTTTCCAGTAGTCATGTTCTGCTATGACAGTTGGACCATAAAGAATGCTGAGCATCAAAGAATTGATGCTTTCAAACTGTGGCATAAAAGAAGACTCTTGAAAGTTCCTTGTACTGCAAGCAGATCAAATCAGTCAATCCTAAAGGAAATCAGCCCTAAATATTCACTGGAAAGACTGATACGGAATCTGAAGCTCCTATACTTTGGCCACCTGTAAAATGTGAGTTTTACATATGGCCTTGATTTTCCATCGCACTCTGGTGCTCTCAATTTCAAACCCCACATACCTTCAAACTCAGATATCCTGGGGTCTTGCTTTCCTAATGAAGAACTTCCAGGCTTGAATTCTTTGAATTGGAAAGAACCTCTGCAGTTGTGATTATCCTTCCTTTTGGGAACTTCCTATCTCACATTGTAGATCTTTATACTGTCTTCACCCTTCCTATCCATACTGTTATTCCTTTTTTATATCTTCAGTTGTGAAACATCTTTCTTGCTAGTCTTCGTGTCATTCTCAAATATAGTTGCTCTATAAGTAGTTGTACTTTTGGTGTTCTTACGGGAGTAGGTAGCTGAGGATCTTCTTACTCTGCCTCCATGGGCATACCTCCTATTACTTTTTATATGCTAACTATAAAATCCATTATATATTTTTCTAAAAATAAAATTGTGGTGCTGGAGAAGACTCTTGAGAGTTTCCTGGACTTCAAAGAGATCAAACCTGTCACTCCCAAGGAAAATCAACACTGAATATTCACAGGAAGAACTGATGCTGAATCTGATGCTCCAAATCTTTGACCACCTGATTCAAAGAGCCAACTTATTGGGAAAAAACTCTGATGCTGTGAAAGATTGAAGGCAGGGGGAGAAAGGGGAGTCACAGGATGAGATGGACATGAATTTGGGCAAACTCAGGGAAATAGTGAAGAGCAAGGGAACCTGGCAGCTGCAGTCCATGGAGTCACAGAGCTGGACGTGACTCAGTAACTTAACAGTAACAGCAACCACCACAAAAAGAATAAAGAAAATTTGGCTCCAGAAAAGGAAGACATTACCTGATTCACATTCTCCATTCAGAATATCATTTTTTAAAAAAATAAAGAAATTGAAAACATCTTGTGAGACAGATTAGAAGAGAATCATCAGTTGAAAAGAAAAAATAAATAAATAAACTATTAATCCCAAATTAAAGTACAGCTTCAGTATATTTATAAAGTATTAAATATAAGAATTTTGCTAGCCAAAGTATGGGTTCTTTAAATTTCTCCTCAGATGTAAAGCTATATTTTTAAAATATTCTTCATTATAACAAAAAAAATGAACATTCAATTCAGACTTTCAGGCACAAAATACTAACTCTAGTGTAAACAAGAGGAAACAATTAATTGAAGGTATTATTCAATAAAATATATAAAATAAAATGTTTAAAAAGTAGAATAAAAAGTATGCTTCATTGAAAATAAAGTAGGACAATCTTAGCAATTCTAATTAAAATGTGAAAGGTGAAAATAAAAGAGACAAAAGAAAACTATTGAAAATGTAAAAAGAGTAATTATAGACATATACATAAATATCCACACATCAAATATTCTATAATTAGCATAAGTTATTTGATTTTATGTTTGGACATGTAAATAAATATTATTTTTGAAAATGGAAACATAGCCATTGAATGTTACAAATATGAAATTAAGAAGTCTTTGTGTTCTTTACACATCAGTAAAGAAGAAAATGTGAGAAAATATGAAATCATTAAGCACTTTCAGCAGAACAGTTTTAGAGACATGTGATGGGAGACTAAGGTTGGAAGCCATATCTTAGTTGAAATATGAGTGGGTGATGTGAAAATGGAAACAGTGCATACAGACTTAGTACCTTGGCTGTAAAGTTCAATGTTTTTTACTAAAAATTACATGTATGTATGGTGAGGAAAAATACATTGATTTAATATGAAAAAGGACAACATTTTCTTTGCTTAACATTTATAGATGGAAGGAAATGGTTGAAGCTAAAGAAATTGTGCAATTGGTAGAAAAGTTCTTGGAGGAGGCTGGGTAGGATAATCTTCATAGTACAGATGAGAAATAATTTTAGGAAGATGGCTCACTGTTTTGTGGAGCTAGGAAGTTTTGACAAAAATAATCAATGAGCAATCGATGATGATTTTATCTGAGCCAAACTGAGGCCCATAGTATAAAAACTAGCTTCTGGAATTACTTTGAGAAACTGCTCTGGAGAAGCATGGTTTTCAGCACAGTTTTATATCTTGTCAGAACAAAGAACATTAAACTGGGATGCATTGTTTCAAAGTTTCAAATAAAACAGCAGCAAGTAGACAATGAGTCACTATGGCTGCAGCACCTGGGAAGCTAGTCTTATCAAAGATGGACCAGGCTAGGTGTGGCATTTAATCTTCATTTTTAACATGAGCATGCTTTAATTTTGGTCAGTGTGCCCCCCCCCCTTTTTAAATAATTAAAACAAATGTGCAGTGTATGATAGGCCACAAACAGGCTATTTTAGTGAACAGAAAATCCAAGTTAACTCATGTATAAACCAGAATGACTTCCCCACACCTTAATATGTGATTTTTTTCTTTTATCAGAAAGAAGGGGAGATGAAAATGCCACTGAATTAAAAGGAAGGTGGGTAGGATGAAGTAGAGTAAGTTGAGGAAGTATATCACTTTTCTTACTGATGGAGGTGGTAAAAAGGACTGAACACAGTGTGATGAAGGGGATGGTGGTGATAACAGGGCAAGAAATTGGAATAGAGCTGTGACAGTTTAAAATATTGAAGGGTGATGCATCCTGTGGTTTAGACTGGGTTAGAAAATGGACTATGGAATTGGAGGAGTTAAAAACCATAGGTTTATATTAAATCTGAGAATTAAATCAAAAACACACACAGAAAATAGAAAATGTTTTGTCCCATATAAGGCATCATAGCTCTGCAAACTGATATTAAACCAGCACAGCCCTCAGCTTTGGAGTGAATTAACTGGTATCTCTCTGGCGGTCTTTCAGCATGGCTCTCACGAAGCAGGATGCCAATAAGCAAAAACATGCCTTTCAGTTTCAGCCACTCATGTTCCGAAGTATCTCTTCTCAGCTTTCGGAAGAGTAAACATACAGATTTCAAGAACCCTTGATAAAATAAAATTTAAACTTATAATACATAACAAATCAGGAGACTGTTAACTGTATCCATATCACACACACACACACACACACACACACACACACACAACCAACAACAATAAAAATGCAATCCCACAGTATTTTCTTAGCAATCTCAATCTTCCTAGTAGAATGACATACTAATCAGTATCTTTGAGGGCTTTTTGTTTGTCTGTTTTTGTAGAAACACTTCTGTGTTCTGTGATAGGACAGCATAAAAATATGGCAAAATCTGAATTTTTTAAAGTTCCAAAGCAGTTTAGAACTATAAGATTTGGTTAGTTATAAAAATGGTTTAGTGATTTTGCCTATTCACTTATGTTTTTCTATTCCTCTCTGAGTGGATGAAGGTCTCAATTTCCAGCTATTGGAGAAAATTGTGATTTATTGATTTTCAGTAATTAGAAGCTATAAAATGATCTGAACCACAAAAATCTACAAATGGTAAACTATGTAGCAACATGCAATTGTAAAATAATCCATAACCTAAAGAGCTGACAGGCTCCAGTTTGCACACCAATTCCATCAATTACCTGGTAAACTTAGACAAGCCATTCAACTAAGTTAAATCTCAATTTCTTTATTTGTAAAATGAAGATGATAATATTTCTTACCTAAATTTTAATGACAATTTTTATGAGAAACAATATACATAAAACAACTTTTTAAAACTCTAAAGCCCTTGACAAATACAGTGTTTTTATATTTCATGCTGTATTTCATGGGCTGAGGTGGCCTGCAAAATCACAAATCAACAATTATAAAATCAGGAAGGACTTGTCAGCAGGCAAGGTTATCTAATACATTCACCTGAAAAAATAAAGGATTCTTTATTTTTCTGTTGTTCTGTTTTTGTTTTAGCTGTGACTCACACTAGACAAGAAAGAGTCAACTTTATACTTAGTTAATTGAATAGTCTAGTACAGGCTGGCATTTCTGTCAGCTTCTTCCTGCGGGGCTAAAGTGACTAGAATTCTATCACAGACAGAGCTTAACAATAAATAACTGACTCATTTAGATTTTTATTTACATTAAACCTTGAGGCCACACTGAGATTTTCACTTCCTGTCAACGTGTCAGTTATGTAGAGGAAAATATTCTAACTAAAATTGCTATTATTCAGACTATTTTGTTAAAGAGTTGTTTTGTCAGGGATTCAGCTGAAAGATTGGAGAACTGATGTCTTAAACAATAGTCATAAATAAAATATGAAATATACAAAATAGACTGTTTGATGCATACCTGACCTGAATACTGCATATCTGACCTGAATACTGCATCAACCTTGAGCAATACAGCTGGATTACAAAGCAAACAAATGCATAACAAAAGGCCTAGTTTTCAGATGAAATAGAGAAAGGTAAATTGGGGACAGATTAATATTGTTTCCACTTGCAAGTTTTTCATTTATATAATTTCTTCAATAAATATTTCCAGAATCCAATTTTACATGATACAACTAACTGAACTTCAAAATTTATCTTCAAGAGAGCTGGCAGCATAAGGGCTGGCAGAGTTACATATTTAAAGCAGGTATTCCTATTTTTACTGAGTGCATTGCAGTTTAAGTATATTAAACACCAAAATATGAAATATAAAAAATACTCTTGCATACAAAGAGAAATACAGCCAAGACTATGTTGATTATTTTCATCATTTCTCTATGTATGTTTATTCCTGGATCTGTTTTTCATTTTTCTCAATATGTATGTGAGATAATCTATATATACATATATGGAACTGGAATGCAAAAGTAGAAAGTCATGAGATACCAGGAGTAATCTGGAGGCAAGTCTGGGTCTTAGATGGTCTTAAACCAAATGAAATAGGTTAAAGGCTAACAGAGTTGTGCCAAGAGAACCCACTGGTCATAGCAAACATGTGCTTCCAAAAAGACACTACACATGGCCATCACCAGATGGTCAACACTGAAACCAGATTGGTTATATTGTTTGCAGCCAAGATGGAGAAGTTCTATACAGTCAGCAAAAACAAGACCGGGAGCTGACTGTGGCTCAGATCATGAGCTCATTATTGCCAAATTCGGACTTAAACTGGAGAAAGTGGGGAAAACCACTAGACCATTCAAGTATGACCTAAATAAAATCCCTTACAATTATACAGTGGAAATAGCAATAGATTCAAAGGATTAGATCCTACAGAAAGAGTGCCTGAAAACTATGGATGGAATTTCGTGACATTGTACAGGAGGCAGGGAGCAAGACCATCCTCAAGAAAAAGAAATGCAAAAAAGCAAAATGGCTGTCTGAGGAGGCCTTACAAATAGCTAAGAAAAAAAGAGAAGCTAAAAGCAAAGGAGAAAAGGAAAGATATACCCACCCAAATTCAGAGTTCCAAAGAATAGCAAGGAGAGACAAGAAAGCCTTCCTCAGTGATCAATGAGAAGAAATAGAGGAAAACAATAGAAAGGGAAGGACTAGAGATCTCTTCAAGAAAATAAGAGATACCAAGGGAACATTTCATGCAAAGATGCACACAATTAAGGAGAGAAATGGTATGGACCTAACAGAAGCAGAAGGTATTAAGAGGTGGCAAGAATACACAGACAAACTACACAAAAAAGATCTTCATGACCCACATAACCACGATGGCATGATGACTCACCTAGAGACAGACATCCTGGAATGTGAAGACAAGTTGACCTTAGGAAGCATCACTATGAACAAAGCTAGTGGAGTTGATGGAATTCCAGTTGAGCTATTTCAAATCTTAAAAAATGATGCTCTTAAAGTACTGCACTCAATATGCCAGCAAATCTGGAAAACTCAGCAGTGGCCACAGGACTGGAAAACATCAGTTTTCATCCCAATCCCAAAGAAAGGCAATCCCCAAGAATGCTCAAACTACTACACAGTTGCATTCATCTCACATGCTAGCAAAGTAATGCTCAAAATTCTCCAAGTCAGTCTTCAACAATATGCGAACCATGAACTTCCAGATGTTCAAGCTGGATTTAGAAAAGACAGAGGACTCAGAGATCAAATTGCTAAAATCCATTGGATCATAGAAAAAGCAAGAGAGTTCCAGAAAAAAAGTCTGTGTCTGCTTTACTGATTATGCCAAAGCCTTTGACTGTGTGGATCACAACAAACTATGGAGAATTCTGAAAGAGATGGGAATACCAGACCACCTGACCTGCCTCCTGAGAAATCTGTATGCAGGTCAGAAAGCAACAGTTAGACCTGGTCATTGAACAGCAGACTGGTTCCAAATCAGGAAAGGAGTACATCAAGGCTGTATACTATCACCCTGCTTATTTAGGTTATTTCACATCACGTGAAATGCCAGGCTTGTTGAAGCACAAGCTGGAATCAAGATTTCTGGGAGAAATATCAATAACTTCAGATATGCAAATGACATCACCCTTATGGCAGAAAGTGAATAAGCCCTAAAGAGCCTCTTGATGAAAGTGAAAGAGGAGAGTGAAAAAGCTGGCATAAAACTCAACATTCAGAAAACTAAGATCATGGTATCTGGTCCCATAACTTCATGCCAAATAGATGGGGAGACAGTGGAAACATTGGCAGACTTTATTTGTGGGGGCTCCAAAATCACTGTATATGGCGACTGCAGCCATGAAATTAAAAGACACTTGCTCCGTTGAAGGAAAGCTATGACCACCTTAGACAGCATATTAAAAAGCAGAGACATTACTTTGCCAACAAATGTCCATCTAGTCAAAGCTATGTTTTTTCCAGTAGTCATATATGGATGTGAGAGTTGGACTATAAAGAAAGCTGAGCACAGAAGAATTGATGCTGTGGTGTTGGAGAAGATGCTTGAGAGTCCCTTGGACTGCAAGGAGAATCCAACCAGTCAGTCCTAGAGGAAATCAGTCCTGAATATTCATTGGAAGAACTGATGTTGAAGCTGAAACTCTAATACTTTGGCCACCTGATATGAAGAAATGTCTCATTAGCAAAGACCCTAATGCAGGGAAAGATTAAACGCGGGAGGAGAAGGGGACAACAGAGTATGAGATGGTTGGATGGCATCACTGACTGGGTGAACAGGAGTTTGAGCAAGCTCTGGGAGTTGGTGATGGACAGGACGCCTGGCGTGCTGCAGTACATGGGGTCACAAAGAGTCAGACATGACTGAGAAACTGAATTTATATGTATATATAGAGATACTGGCATCTATAATGATATACTGATATATATATATGTATGTATATATACACATATATGTATGTATATAAACATATATGTATATATACTCTATTTAGTACAGTTTGTAAAGATTATTTTAGTGGTTGCTTAATTCATTGTGTGGCTCTACCAAATTTTAGTCAATTGTTTCCTTCTGTAAGGCATTCTTTAATGTGTTTATTTTTCTTACAATGTTGCAGAATTATCCTTTTATGTGGGAATAATTTTTTTTCTTAGGATGAATTTCATAGAACTTTTTACCTGAGAATGAACTCTTTTAAGACTCTTCATACAATTTATTTTGGTTAAGACAAATAGGGTCAGCTAAATCAATTAGACAGGAAGGGCATTATTAATATTAGGAGCAACATCTGATCCTGTAAGAAAGAAATAGAGAGGATATTTAAATGTTTCCTTTCTCTTTGAGATAGAAAATGCTGAGCATGCTATTGTCCAGAAAGTCTGCTTGCTATAGATCTATGGATATGTTCCTAATTGATATTTCAAAGCAATAGGAAACTTATGTTTATCATTTGGATATATAAATGAAGATAAAAGTATGCAAATTTTAAGAGCAAAGTTTAGAGAATCCAAAGATACCAATTCTGAATATTTCGTGGATTAATCATGATCATGACAGGAGATATATGATGAATTCAGAAGAAATAATCAAAGAAGACTTCAATGAAGTAACTATTTCCAGAGGTTGCACAGAGGTAAGGGAATTAACAAGGGCTGAAATAGGCACTAGTGAGAATGAGACACGTTATAACTCAGGATGGGAAGATTCATGGGGAAGAACTCATTTTGTGCAAACCCAATTCATAGCTGCAACTACAGAAGAGAAGCTAAAGGTTGTCTAAGGGTGCAGCTACTCCCAAAACCACAGCTCAAAAAATTGGGACTGAGAAGATCTGGGAGTATACCTTGATGGTTTTCTCTTATTTCCTGCTGGTCTTTTTTATTGGTGGAATCTATCCAGACACTGGAGTGCAATTGATACTATTTGTAGGATTGAGCAATTTTGAGCTTGGTTTTTGGGCAAAGAACTGCCAAAAAATGATGGGAGGTGATATATGTTGGGAGTGGGTATTACTGAAAATAGCACATGTGGAAAAGTAAGAAGGTAATTTACATCCAGGCTTTTTAAACCTTAATGTGCATACCAATCATTTGAGGATTTTGTTAATGTGCAGATTCTGATTCAGTAAATCTCCAGTAGGCCTGGGATTCTGCTTGTTGAATAATTTCCCAAGTTACTAGTCCTTGGACTGCACTTTGAAGTAAAGAATTAAAACACTATCAACTTCTTTTTCTCTTAGACATTTATATATTGACTTCAGAATTTTTTGAGAAATTACTAAAAATCAAGCATAGTACAATGTGCTTTTGCACAAAGCATCACATTTGATGCACATAATAATCCCATGAAATAGAGTTATCCTGCTACATATGAAGGGTCTTTTTTTATAGGGCTACATTCCTTTGGAGTGATAAAGCCATGAAGATAATACACAACCCAGTCCTTGTCCTGATTCTCAAGAGATTTGCTTGATGATAGCCTTGAGAGCAAGACTTAAAGAAACACATTCCCAGATCAAAGGAGTACATCTAGAATAATATTTGTAAGACCCATAGAAATATACCCAAATTTCTCTCATCATCATTAATAACCCATATTTAAAGACAGTCAGCAGAGATTTCATCAGGTGATATGGGAGACTCCAAGTTTTCAAAATGGTCTCCATTTGCTTCTTAGAAATTTCCAGATAGATTTGTCTAAGTTCATATTTCTGCACCAATAGAATACTTGAGTTCTCTGTCAATAGATCAAAGAATATAAAAAAGTATGAACATAGTTAGCATTATTGTAGTAATATTAAGTTATTGGGTTTGCCAAATGTGTGGTTATAAAAGATGTTAATATTAAGAGAACTAGTGAATGGATATAGGAACACTGAAATCTTTGTTACTTTCTGTAAAGTTAAAATTATTTCAAGGCAAAAAATTTTTAATTATATACATGCAGACTTCAGAAGTCTTGGTTCAGTTCCAGACCACCATAATAAAGGGAATATTGCAACAAAGCAAGTCAAACAAAATTTTTTTTCATTTCCCAGTGCACATAAAAATTATGTTTACACTATAATATAGTCTAATAAATGTGCAAAAGCATTATGTCTATAAAACAATTTACATACCTTAACTTAAATACTTTATTACTAAAAAATGCTAACCAATCCCTATACCTTCAGGGGCATTAATTTCATTGTACATCTTCAACAATTTATAAACTAAGGCAACAATGAAGTTTGCCACATTGATTGGTTCTTCCTTTTATGAATAATTTATCTGTAACAGGCAATGCTATTTGATAGCATTTTATCCAAAATAGAACTTCTTTCAAAACTGGAGTCAATCATCTCAAATCCTGCCCCACTGCTTTATCAACTTAGCTTACATAATGTTATAAATCCTTTCGTGTTACTTCAGTAGTAACATTTTTTCAGCATTCCAGGAGTAGATGTCATCTCAAGAAACCATTTTACCCCCTCATCCACGAGAAGCAATGTTTCATTCATTAAGTTTCATCTGAGGGCATAGCCATTCAGTCACGTCTTCAGGCTCCATCTCCCACTGAGCTCTCAAACCCCCCAGACTCATACATGAGAGTTGCAACAAACTTCTTCCAAACTCTGATTAATTTTGATATTTTTACCTCTTACCATGGATCGTGAATGGCCTTAATTGCATCTAGCAAATGTTTTCCAGGAGGTTATCATTTTATTTGTGCAAATCCACCAAAGGAATTGCTATCTATGGCACTATAACCTTATAAAAAATATTTTTAAAATAATAAAATTGGAATCAAAATTATTACTTGATCCAAGGGCTGTAGAATGGATGTTGTGTTAGCAAGTATGAAAACATGATGTACAAGTACCTGTAAATGAACATGAGGTACATGTACCTTCATCAGAACTCTTGGGGAGTGACCAGGTACATTGTGAATAAGCAGTAGTATTTTGAGAAGTCTTTTTTTATGAGCAGTAGTTAACAACCCTGGACTTAAAATATTCAGTAAAGCATGTTGTAAACAGATGTACTGATACCCAAGCTTAGCTGTTCCATTTATAGACAGGCAGAACTAATTTCCATAATACTTAGGGTTTTCAAAGCAGTAAATGAACATTGACTTTGACCTCAAGTCAACAGCTGCTTTAGTGCCTAACAAGAGAGTCAGCCTTTCAAGCCTTAAATCCAGGCACTGACTTTTCTTCTTTAGCTATGAAAGTCCTAGTGGCATCTTCTTTCAAAAGAAGGATATTTTGTCTATGCTGAAAATATGCTGTTTAATGTTGAAAATAAGGCTGTTTAATCATCACCACTGATGAGCTTAGATAGATCCTCTAAAAAACTTGCTACAGATTCTACATCAGCGTTAGCTTCTTCACCTTCCATTTTTACATTATGGAATAATCTCTTATAACTCATGGATAAACTGCTGCTAATTTCTAACTTCTGCATCTGCCTTACCTCTCCTAACCTTCAGAAAATTAAAGAGAGTCAGGACCTTGCTAAGATTTAAGCTTTGGCTTAAGGGAATGTCATGACTGGTTTGATCTTCTATCCAGAACACTAAAACTTTCTTCATATCAGCAATAAAGTTGCTTCACCTTCTTATCATTGCTGTGTTTACTGGAGTAAAACATTTAATTTCCTCTGATTTTTCATTTGCATTCATAACTTGGCAAAGTGTATGGCAAAAGAGGTCTAGTTTGTGGCCTATATTGGCTTTCAACATAGCTTTTTCACTGAGCTTAAATATCTCTAGCTGCAGATTTAAAGTGAGAGACATGTTACTCTTCATTTGAAAACATAGGGATCATTGTAGGGTTGCTGATTGGCACACTAATTGGTGGATCAGTCAGAACATAGAGTATTTATTGATTAAGTTCACTATCTTATTTGAGTACAGCTTGTGGTTCCTCCAATTACAATAGTGACAGCAAAAATCACTAACCACAGATCACCATAACAAAGATAATAATGATGTAAAAGCTTGAAATATCATGAGAATTACCAATATGTGACAAAGAGACCTGAAGTGAGCAAACACTTGGAAAAATGGTGCCAGGGAGCATGCCTAATGCTGGGTTGCTTTAAACCTTCAATGTACGATGTAAGCAATATCTGAAAGCACAATAGAGAAGTGCAATAGAATGAGCTGAGCCTGTAGATAGTATATGCCAATGAAGGGAAACAGAAAAGTGAAGCACTCAATGACAAAAAATTTAATTTATTCTTCTGTACTCTTGTAAAGAAATACAGCTTAAAAGAGGATAATAAAAGACTTGGAAAACAAAAATCATGTGTCCCAAAGAAGGAACTAACATGTAGATAATGGATTCAGATTGTTGGTGATCAGTTGTTAAGTTGCCTGACTCTGCAACCCTATGAACTGCAGCACACCAGGCTTCCCTGTCCTTCACCATCTCCCTGAGTTTTCTCAAGCTTATGCCCATTGAGTCAGTGCTGCCATCTAAACATCTCATCCTCTGTCACCCTGTTCTCCTCTTGTCCTCAGTTTTCCTAGAATCAAGGTCTCTTTCAATGAGTCAGTTCTCACATCAGGTGATTAAAGTATTGGCACTTCAGCTTCAGCATCAGTTCTGCCAATAAACACCCAGGACTGATCTCCTTTAGGATGGACTGGTTGGATCTCCTTGCTGGTCAAGGGACTCAAGAGACTTCTCCAGCACCACAGTTTGAAAGCATCAATTTTCTGGTGTTCAGCCTTTTTTATGGTCCAACTCTCACAATCATATATGACTACTGGAAAAGCTTTGACTATACATACTTTTGTTGGCAATGTGATGTCTCTGCCTTTTAAAACACTGTCTAGATTTGTCATAGCTTTTATTCCAAGGAGCAAGGGTTTTTAATTTTGTGGCTGCAGTCACCACCTGCAGTGAGTTTGGAGCCCAAGAAAATTAAATCTGACACTGTTTCCACCTTTTTCCCATCTATTTTCTGTGAAGTGATGGGACTGGATGCCATGATCCTCTTTTTTTGAATGTTGACTTTTAAGCCAGCTTTTTCACTCTCCTCTTTCACCTTCATCAAGAGGTTGTTTAGTCCCTCTTCACTTTCTGCCATTAAAATAGTATCATCTGCCTATCTGAGGTTGTTGTTATTTCTCTTGCCAATTTTGATTCCAGCTTGTGAGTTATACAGCCCAGCATTTCATATGATGTACTCTACATATAACTTAAATAAGCAAGGTGACAATATACAGTCTTGACATACTCTTCTCCCAATTTTTAACCAGTCCATTGTTCCATATCTGGTTCTAACTATTGCTTCTTGTCCTGCATACTAGTGTCTCAGGAGGAAAGTAAGGTGGTCTGGTATTCCAATCTCTTTAAGGATATTCCAGTTTGTTGTGATCCACACAGTCAAGCAAAAGTACTTTTTTTTTTTTACTTCCTTGCTTTTTCTATGAGTCAATGAATGTTGGCAATTTGACCTCTGGTTCCTCTGTGTGGTGTGTGCTAGTCACTCAGTCATGTCCGACTCTTTGGAATCCCAAGTACTGTAGCCTCCCAGGCTCCTCTGTCCACGGATTTCTCCAGACAATAATACTGGAGTGGGTTGCCATTTCCTTCTCAAGGGGATCTTCCTGACCTAGGGATTGAACCAGGGTTTCCTGCATTGCAGGCAGATTCTTTACTGTTAAAGCAACCAGTGAAGCCCACATCAAAGCCAACATTCTTGGGAATTGCCTTTCTTTGGGATGGGAGTGAAAACTGACATTATTCAGACCTGCAGCAACTGCTGAGTTTTCAAAATTTTCTGGCATATTGAGTGCAGCAGTTTCACAGCATCATCTTTTAGGATTTAACTCAGTTGGAATTCCATCACCATGACTAGCTTTGTTCGTCCACTTGACTTCACACTGCAGGATGTCTGGCTCTAGGTGAGTGATCACACCATCATGGTTTCCTGGGTCATTAAGAGCTTTTCTGTACAGTTCTGTGTTTTCTTGCCACCTCTTCTTAATCTCTTCTGCTTCTGTTAGGTCGATAACATTTCTGTCCTTAATTGTGCTCATCTTTGCATGAAATATTCCCTTGGTAGCTCTGGTTTTCTTGAAGAGATCTCTAGTTTTTCCCATTCTATTGTTTTCCTCTATTTCTTTGTATTGTTTACTTAAGAATGCTTTTTTATCTCTTCTTGATATTCTTTGAAACTCTGCATTCAGATGAATATATCTTTTCCTTTTTCCTTTGCCTTTCACATCTCTTCTTTTCTCAGCTATTTGTAAGGTGTCCTCAAACAACCACTTAACTTTGCCTTCTTGCATTTCTTTTTCTTGGGAATGATTTTACTCACCACCTCCTGTACAATGTTACCAACTTCTGTCCGTAGTTTTTCAGGCACTCTGTCTACCAGATCTAGTCCCGTGAATCTATCCATCGCCTTCACTGTAAGATATTTGATTTAGGTCATACTTGAATGGCCTACTGGTTTTCCCTACTTTCCTTAATAGAAGGCTTAATTCTGCAATATAGTACTGATGATCTGAACCACAGTCAACTCCCAATCTTGTTTTTGCTAACTATATAGACCTTCTCCATCTTTGGCCATGAAGAATACAATCAATTTGATTTCAATATTGACCATCTGGTGATGTCCATGTGTAGAGTTGTTTCTTGCGTTGTTGGAAGAGGGTGTTTGCTATGACCAGGGTGTTCTGTTCACAAAACTCTGTTAGCCTTTGCCCTGCTTCATTTGGTAATCCAAGACCAAACTTGCCTCCATCTTACTCCAGGTATCTCTTGACTTCCTACTTTTGCATTCTAGTCACCTATGATGAAGAGAATATCTTTTTTGGTGTTAGGACTAGGATGTCTTACAGGTCTTCATAGAATCACTCAACTTCATCTTCTTAGGCATTAGTGGTTAGAGCATAGACTTAGATTACTGTGTATTGAATGGTTTGCCTTGAAAATGAACTTAGATGGTTAATTTTAGACAATGTACTCAAATACTGCATTTTGGACTCTTCTGTTGACTATGAGGACTTCTTGTGTCAAATGTCTATCCACAGACATGCACACTGTTGGAAAGTTTATTTAATCACTCTGTGTCTCAGTTTCCTCATATGTAAACTGGCAGTAATAATGTTAGCACAAACTTAATCCACAGTATCGGTCAGTTCAGCCGCTCAGTCGTGTCCAACTTTTTGCGACCCATGGACTGCAACAAACCAGGCTTCCCTGTCCATAACCAACTCCTAGAGTTTACTCAAACTCATGTCCATTGAGTTAGTGATGTGATCAACTGTCTCATTCTTTGTCGTCTCCTTCTCCTCCCGCCCTCAATCTTTCCCAGCATCAGGGTCCTTTCCGATGAGTCAGTTCTTCACATCAGGTGGCCAAAGTATTGGAGCTTCAGCTTCAGCTTCAGCATCAGTCCTTCCAATGAATATTCAGGACTGATTTCCCTTAGGATTGACTGGTTTGATCTCCTTGCAAAATAAGGGACTCTCAAGAGTCTTCTCCAACACCACAGTTCAAAAGCATCCATTCTTCAGTGCTCCACTTTCTTTATAGTCCAACTCTCACATCCATTCATGACTACTGGAACAATCATAGCCTTGACTAGGTGGATCTTTGATGGCAAGGTAATGCCTCTGCTTTTTAACATGCTGTCTGAATTGCTCATAGCCTTTCTTCCAAGGAGCAAGCATCTTTTAACTTCATGGCTGCAATCACCACCCACAGTGATTTTGGAGCCCCAAAAAGTAAAGTTTCTCATTGTTTCCATTTTATCATCCTCTTGATGAAAGTGAAAGAGGAGAGTAAAAAAGTTGGCTTAAAACTCAACATTCAGAAAGTTAAGATCATGGCATCTGGTCCTATCGTTTCATGACAAAAAATGAGGAAACAATGGAAACAGATCCTAATTACATCCTTTGTAATAAAGTGGTAGTCTACTCAACGAACTCTTTTCCTGAGTTCTATAAGCCTTTCTAGCAAGTGATTTAACTCCAGGAGGGAGCCATGGGAACCTCCCACTTATAGATATTCAGTCAGAAACACTGACATTCTGGACTTGTGTTTGGTGTCTGAAGTGGGAAAAGTCTTATGGGAATGCATCTTAACCATGGGGTCTGACACTAACTTTAGGTATATAGTCTCAGAATTGAACTAAATTGGAGGACTCAACTGGCATCAGAGAATTGCTTAGTGTGGGGGGAAAAAAATCACACACATTTGGTAAGCAGACATGTGAATGTTGTATGTGGAGAGGGAAAACAGAGGAGTTTTCTCTTTACAGCTGTCATGAGACTACATAAAATCATATATTTAAAGCATATCATAGTACTGAAAGTGATGAATGCAATAAATCCACTAAATTTTTATTATCCTTCTTTTTTACTGGATCCCTACATCTTAAGTGGAGAGGGCTATATATTTCCCCCGGTCTGGCTAAAAACAGTATTAAAATTTGACATTATTATCAGAACATGACAAATGGCACAGCCCAAACTAACTGTTCACATTTGCTGCCTGCAGTCATCAACTGAGTCAGTACCCAGTGGGAACAAGACTCCACATCAGCTGCTCGGACTAGAAGTTCCAGTGCTCTTCCCATGGTCAGGCTGTAGCTTTTCTAGTAAATTCTTGCTCTTTGTAAATTGTAGGGAAAATAAAAATAAAATAAAATATTAAAAATATTAGCACATAAAATATTAGCCACATAAAAATAGTAGCCAGTACTCCTTGGATGTCCCCACCAATTCCAGAGACCTATCTCTGGAGGCTCACTGATTCTCTGACTGATGACTCAAGATTACAGAGAACACAGTTTCCACACACTCTCTGCAAAGCCGTAGGCAGAGAAAACACTCCTTCTGAACTAAAGGACTCTCAAGTGCTAGGGGAAGAGACCGTATCTTCTCTCCACTATTCTGTAATATAGTACAAAGGGCATAGCACCTAGAAAAATTAGCCATGCTGTAAGACCTGAATTTCACTTTGCTTAGTCATCAGGCAATAGTACTCAAGGGAGAACCAAAGAGGGCTTTGATACTTTGCAATCTTGTCATCCAAGGCCAGTTCAAGGCTAACAGGAAGGTTCCTCACAGCTGTTCAGATTCACAGCAGTGCTTGCCACCACGTGAAGAGCTGAGCTCCAGAGTATGTTGACAAAATGCTGTTTATAGATCTTCAGTTAGAGTGAGAGAAGATTCCCAACCATTTCTCCCACTTGTCTGCCAGGTGGCCTGTTTACTATCCTTCATCCAAGTCCCCTCACCCACCCCTACTGCCAAGCTTCTATCACTTCTTATCACTGCTGCTTGTAAGTCTTTGCTCACCCTCATGGAGGGCAGTGTATTGATACTTCTTCAGTTTATGATGTGAGATATGATACTTGTTAGTTATGAGAAATGGGCCTTTGCCTGGTAACCAGGGTGTCTGTCAGCTTCCCCAGAAAGAAAAACTGATTAATTAAGGCACCTGTTTTTTACAGTATTATAAAGTGGCTATTTTTTTTCTTAGATGTTTCAGGTAGTGGAACTCCTTGGAACTAGACTCACATCTTCTGACAAGACCAAAGCAATGAAATTGGACATAAGAAATAAGAATATAGTTAAGTTTCAAATGAATATAGTTTTAATTTATTAATGCTATGGTGCTGGGAAAGAGGAAAAGAAGACATCTCTTGTACTCAAAGGGTTTCCCTTGTGGCTCAGATAGTAAAGAATCTGCCTGCAATGAGGGAGATCTGGGTTTGATCCCTGGGTTGGGATGATCCCCTGGAGAAGGGCATGGCAACCCACTCCGGTATTCTTGCCTGGAGAATCCCATGGACAGAGGAGCCTGGCAGGCTACAGTTCATGGGGTTGCAAAGAGTCAGACACCACTGGGCTACTAAACCCACACATGTACTCAAGTCCCTATGTCTGAATTTATCTCTGAATTGATGCAGTCAGGGTTCTTTAAAACCCATGATGTCAGCCCCATAGCAAATGCAGTCTCACTTAGGAAATTTGTAAAGCCTAAATTCTGCCCAAGTTTAATCCTTAAGTGATTGCAGGGATCTGAAACAATGTCAATAACTGTTCCCTTTAAACAAGAATCTATTTGGTAAGATGTTCCAATGACAGCCTCTGATTTACAGCTCCCACTTTGCATACTTTAATTTTTTACTTTTTACATTAAGTAAATGCCAGAAACACTAGAGGAACTAAAAATAAAAGAAATAAGAAATTCACTGTTGGCGTGTGTATGTGCAGAGGGAGGTACATAAGTGTATATATGTATTAATGCAATTTTATATCCCATACATCTATTCATTAGGTATTTTGGCATATTTATTGACTGCATAAAATGTACAGTAAGTATAAAAAATGTGAGGATAAACAAGATAGAGGCCTTACCCACACAGAAGTTAAACATCTAGAGAATGGTAGGTAAAGAGGAAATACAGTATAATAAATACCAAAGTACAATGTTATACTACACAGTATAATAAATAGAGGCTTCTATGAAAGCACATGGATCAGATTTCAGACTTGAGTGGTCAAGAAGTCATCTCAGATGAAAGTCATTTGATTACCTTGCTGTTTAACGTAAGATCTAAAGATAAGGAGGGAAGTTCCTAGGGGCAGAGAGGAGTAATGGGTGAGATTTCTAGGGAGAGAGAAGGAAATGTAAAATGTTCCCAGTCAGCACTGATATAACCTTTACTAGTACTAGATTTATTGTGTGATTTTATTCTGAATATTTTATTGTCTGATGATATACAGTGTTATATGCTTTGCTGAGATACTTTCCTGTGTTCTCTGTCTGATCCTTTTATCAATATCCAGGTGTTCTGTGCTCCAGAAATCTTTCTCTGGCCCTGATCCTTCTTGGTGCGCCAATGTAATCTGAGTTGTGCCATGTCTGTTTCCCTAGGAATCTCTCAACCATTGAAGGCAGGGATATATTAATATCAATACTAACTTTAGAACACAGTTCTTGAAAAACCAACATTGATCTGAATGGCAGCTTCTCAAATCCTAAAGCTGAGTAATGCTTTCATCCAAGATTATTCCAGCTGAGTTATGAGATTAAATAAATAAATAAATAAATAAAAAGGAATAAAAAACATGTCTTCTAGTCAGGAGGAGTCTTCCAGAGGAACTCTGCACCCAATTGCCATTCTTTCTGGGTCCAGGCCAATGGTTAGTCAATCTTTCTAACCAGGCTTGCTTAGACTAATGCTTCTTTCCTGATGAATGACTTCGCTAAACAGTAGTAAGGAGGGAGTTCATTTCTGGACTCAAGCAAACCTTTTAACAATATCAACAAGAATGGAAAAGGAAAACTAAAAATAACTCCTAAACTTTGACTTAAGAAAACACTGAGTGACCTTAAACCTGTATCTGAAGTTGATGAAACTGAAGTTCCAAGATGTAAAATGAGTTACAGCTAATTTTGGATTGAGGCTGGTCATAGAAAACGAGCTAACTCCAAAGCTTAGTCTTCTTTGACTAGACCACACTGCCTCCCAAATCAATTAGCCTAGCCACCTGCTGGCTAATGAACAGCTTCATTATTACAGCCTGATGTACTCAGCTTGAGTTCTTGGCAGGCAGCAGGACAGGGAGATGCCTGATTTCAGGGAATCTCCAGGAGTCCTGTGTGCACACATGCATGTGTGTGTATCTGCCTGTGTATGGATTTAAGGGCTCCTGTGAGAGTTTGGGGCTATTTGATTCTTTTTGCTTCTTCTGCATATTTTACAGATAACTTTTAAAATAATAAGCAGTAATATCTTCTTTCTTTGTGTGGCTCTCATGTGTGTAAGTGTCACTGCCTGGCTTGTTTAACCTGTATTTGCTGAATAATTAATAATCTTGTGCCTCCTTCTTACTCAATCTGCCTTTTAATCTCTTTAGGAAAATTGTACAGGTTTAGGAGGAGATATTCTCTTCAAGATAACTGGAAAAAAATTCTAGGAATAAAATTTAATAATTTGAGTAAAACTGGTATTGGCATTAATAAATTAATAAGTAAATAAGACTGAATTATAATATGTATCCAAAGATTAATTGGAATTATATAAACTCATGTGGAACATTTCTCTTTTACAAGCTACTTAGAAGTTATCAGGATAAAGCAAATGCCAATATATAAGGACTAAGGACAAGAATTGTCATACATACGGGACCAGTGGCAGTTGTTGAGTAATTCAATCTTGGACAACTCTCATGTTTTCTCATCATTATCCAGGGCTGTCAGAAGGCATTGCTTTGCTGTATTTAGTCACTCAGTCATGTCTGACTCTTTGCGACCTCATGGACTGTCCATGGACCCCCTCTGTCCATGGGGATTCAACAGGCAAGAACACTGGAGTGGGTTGCCATGCCCTCCTCCAATCAGAAGACATTACAAGTCATTTATTAAATGTTAGTACATTCATGATAAATTAATAAATTGATTAAACAGTTAAAATCATTAGTATGTGTTCTTATTTCTTAGAAACTTACTGTTTTAAACCAATAAGTCTACAGATCTGTACTAAGAGTTAGTATAAATATTAAAGAATAACCTTTTCTTATGTGTATGTGTCATATGTACATATGTGAGTGTGTATAATTTTTGTATATAAGAATTAAGTAAAACTAGTTTCTCTAATTTCATTTAGGAAAACACAGAAAAGCTTAAAAATTTGATGATGGCTTCAAACGAAATGTTTACATTTAAAACGGTACTCAAAGGAAGAGAAATCATGTAGTTTACATGATACTACTGTACTGTAAGATCACAATATCTACAATACCTATTGCATGATCAAGTATTATATTTGTCTTTTAACCAAGATACCCAAGGGTTTCATATTTCTGTTTCATATTTCATATTTCCTCAATCTTCAATTCCTTTGCAGCAGTTGGTCTCTCCAACTTCATCTGTTCTGTTACTTAATTTTCTCATTTGCTTAAATGAAGAACTGAGTGTGTTTCCATGGAAGTTCTGCAGAGCAAAATTCATGGACTTGATGACTTTGTTCCTCAGAAATCTTTCCTCCTTCTGAGTATAGCCATGCTATTATAGGTTTGCATTAGTTGAGTCAGATGTATACATAAACTCTCAATATGAATGTAAATTACATCTTTAATTCTTATCTTTAAATCCTCATAAGAAATCTAGATCACGCTACACTAAAAATATTCCTCCATGGTGAGAACCAGTCCAGTACAAATTTTTCCAGTCTTGGCAGTATTGACATTTTCCTTTGTTATATGGTGCTATCTTAAGCACTGTGGGATATTTAGCAGCATCCCTGGCTCCTGACTCACTAGGTTCCAATACCAATCCCTGCCCAGCTGTGGCAAATAAAAATGACTTTAAACATTGCTGAATATACCTTGGCAGGGGGCAGCTAAATCACTCCCAATAAAGAACCACTGAAAATCCTGAAGAAGAACTAAAGAGACTTCTGATGAAAGTGAAAGAGGAGAGTGAAAAAGTTGGCTTAAAGCTCAACATTCAGAAAACTAAGATCATGGCATCCAGTTTCATCACTTCATGGCAAATAGATGGGGAAACAGTGGCTGACTTTATTTTTCTGGGCTCCAAAATCACTGCAGATGGTGATTGCAGCAATGAAATTAAAAGACGCTTGCTTCTTGGAAGGAAAGTTATGACCAACCTAGTCAGCATATTAAAAAGCCGAGACATTACTTTGCCAAAAAAGGTTCATCTAGTCAAGGCTATGGTTTTTCCAGTGGTCATGTATGGATGTGAGAATTTGACTATAAAGAAATCTGAGTGCCGAAATGTTGATGCTTTTGAACTGTGGTGTTGGAGAAGACTCTTGAGAGTCCTTTGGACTGCAAAGAGATCCAACCAGTCCATCATAAAGGAGATAAGTCCTGGGTGTTCATTGGAAGGACTGATGTTGAAGCTGAAACTCCAATACTTTGGCCACCTGTTGTGAAGAGTTGACTCATTGGAAAAGATCCTGATGCTGGGAGGGATTGTGGGCAGGAGGGGAAGGGGATGACAGAGGATGAGATGGTTGGATGGCATCATAAACCTGATGGACATGGGTTTGGGTGGACTCCAGGAGTTGGTGATGGACAGGGAGGCCTGGCATGCTGCAGTTCATGGGGTCACAAAGAGTCGGGCATGACTGAATGACTGAACTGAACTGAACTGAAAATCTTGGAATAAACAAACATTATATGATCCTCATACCTTTAAAAGTGAGTTATCTTCACTTTTATGAATAAAATATCAAGCACACAAATCATGGTTATGTAAACTTTTTGTTAACTCTCCAGAACTCTCTTTGTGTTTAAACATGTCTTCCCAGGTGGCACAGTGGTAAAGAATCCACCTGCCAATGCAGGAGACATAAGAGATGCAAGCTCAATATCTGGGTTGGAAAGTTCCTCCAGAGGAGGAAATGGCAACCCACTCTAGTATTCCTGCCTGGAAAATTCTTTGGATGGAGGAACCTGGCAGGTTACAGTCCATAGGATCCCAAAGAGTTGGACATGACTGAGCACACACACACACACACTGTTTTCATTACATTTCTCTCTGGTTTTTGATATCTGGCTTTGATTCCTATTTTCAATTCTAAACAAATATTTTCAAGCTTCTGCAACAGTATATATAGGTTTATTGCACTGATAGCATGAATTGGCCTCCTTGAATCCATATTCTTTACAATGCAAGTTCACAGCTTCTAAGTACGGTCTTTTATTTTTCCTTGAATCTGGATTAGAGTTTGACTGGTTTGGCCTACGGAATGTGGCAAAATTGACAGGGTGTCAGTTCTGAGTTTAGGCCTCGAGGTGCCTTGTGTTGCTTCCTCTCTGACGGACAAACCATCCAAGCAGAAGGCCTCTGAGAACATGCAGCCTTCAGCAGACTGTCTGCAGATAGCAAAATCATAAGACAATTCTGAGATCATTCCATTCCAGATCACTAGAATCACCCAGTGAACTCTCAGACTTTGGAGCTAAATAAACACTGATCATTTTAAGCCACTAGATTTCGGTTCTGGGTGTTATACAGAATTATTTAATCAGCTGACTTATCTACAAAATTGATCTTATTATTTCTAAAATTTTGGACCAGACGTATTCTTTTTGCTCTTTCTGCACCAGTAATTCCAAATAGAATTACTTATTTTTCCTTTGTCCCTAAAACTCAAACTTAATCCAGTCTCATTTGGTGAGAACTTCCATGCATTCTTTTCCAAACCCTGAAAGGGGAAGTATGGTTCAGTGATGGACTTTATTTTTCATATTCTTCAAAACTACTTATCTTTGTTTAGAATAATTATGGTTTGATTAATTTCATTATGTGCAAAGGACTTTATCTAGCAATAATACTATATAGAAATGCCAGATTTCAAAGAAATAAATGGGACACAAGTTAAATTAATAATTGAGACTTGATCACACATTTCATGAGAATTTAAACCTTGGAATCTTTTCATTTTAATGCATAGAGATCAGCTGAGTGTTCATGTATTCCAATTCATTTGGCATTGTATACTATAAATTCAGTGTTTAAATTACTGATATCTTCAAAAATGTAACAAGTCTGATTATGTTTCCTAAGTATCTTCATGCTATTTCCTTCCTTAAAAGTGAGTTAGTTCATGTAATTTGGCAGATAAACAGCCCACAAAGGTAGAGGGTTTAAGCAAAGCTGTAACATAAGATTTGTATGGAGTACACTATGGGACTAGTTTCAGAAATTAATGGCAAATGATCTCCTTTGTGATTTGAGTCTATTGAGTGTCCATTTTATTTATTATTTATATATATTCATGACATTTACATACTGTTTAATGTATTCATTGGAAGAAATGTACTCATTTTTAAATTTGGGAACATTTACTACATGCAAACCTTAATATATCAAAGAAAACTAGAAATGGGAAACACTTGTGATCTTAGGATTGAGACATGTGCATGTCCAATTAAATAACTATCAGAGGTTATTATCATAGCACCACAAAGAAAATTGTATTTGGTAGAAAACACAAATAGTAATAATTAGAAAAGCTGTTAATCATATAATTAAAGAATCAACAATTATTCAGATATCAATTTCAGCAGTGCATATAATGATACTTCTAATACATCATCTATTTGAAGACAGGAAATAGCTTTCTTGGCTTTCTTCTCTTCTGTTACCCATTGTGTAAACTAGAACTGCATACTTAAGGTCTTTGAGTTCCATGTACCCTCTGTGACTTCTCTAGGTTCTAAAACGTGAACCTTGCTCACGTTTGTCCATTTGTGCCTTCAGTAGTCTATACTGTATAGTGAATGGCAGAATTAATGAAGGCCTAAGACGTGGTTCTAAGCATGTGGCATTATATCTGATCTGAGTAATAAAAAATCACAAACTAGTAAACCATGGGTGACAGTCTGAACATTCTGCTTTTAATAATGAACTGCCAGGTGACTTGACATAATTATTTTATTTAGTGGGAATATTTAGCCTTTGTGAAAGTGAAAGGCACTCAGTCATGACTCTGAAACTGCATGGACTACACAGTCCATGGAATTCTCCAGGCCAGAATACTCCAGTGGGTGGCCTTTCTCTTGTCCAGGAGATCTTCCAAAACTAGAGATTAAACCCAGGTCTCCCACATTGCAGGCATATTCTTTACCAGCTGAGCCACAAGGGAACCCAAAAATACTGGACTGCGTAGCCTATCCCTTCTCCAGTAGATCTTCCTAACCCAGGTATTGGATCCAGGTCTCCCACATTGCAGGCAGATTCTTTACCAGTTGCACCAAAGGGAAGCCCAATAATACTGGAGGGGTTAGAGGGCACCTTTAACTGCAGTAAATGACAATATATATAGCATATTTTATTTCTAAGTAATGGTTTACTCACCCCACCCATAAGTTGGTGACTCAGAAATATATATCTCTGACCAAGTCTTCTCTCAACTTCTACACTTACTTACTTATTGATCGTTCTAACTGGAAATCTGATGGACAGTTGAAATTCAACACACTCACCTCTAAGTTTGCCCAGATATCCCTTTCTCCATAATTCTTAATATATACTTAATATCTTACTAACAGACATTGAAACCAGAAAACTTGAAAGTAATGGATGCATTATTCCCTCTCACTTCCCTTAGCTGGTTCTTTCCCAAACTGTATTGATCTACTTTTTCACTAAAAAAAAAATCTAGCCCATTTATTTTTACCCCCACGGCAACTGACTCCTTAAAGACTTTAGGCATCATTGCTTTGATAGCATCACCATGCAGCCTTCTGACTCTTTCTAGACCATCTACTATATTACCTCCAGTGGCTTTCTTAAACTTTACATTTAATCACTGGAAGTCCTTAATTAAACACTTCTCATTTAGTAAAGCATGATGGCAAATGCCCACATAGGTCAACCTGGTAAATAATGAAAATAGCAGCAAGTAGACTTTGGTTACATGGAAAACAGAGTTCCACTTAAAGAAGGCAGTAATTACTCAGTTCCAGAAATTGTCATAGTATAGAAACGTGGGGTCAATATAGATGAAAGGTCAGATATTTCAAGAAATTTCTGTGAAGTCTCCCAGTTTTTAAATTATTGTGTTGATTTCATTTTAACATGCCTGGCCTAAAGAATGAAGTGAAAACTCACCAGTATCTTAACAAAGACCTCTATGATTTCATAAAACTCTCCAAAGTTCCTTTTTAAGTGTTGTTCTCACAATTTTCTCTTCAAAAACCAATACCACTTGATGTCAGATGTGACAGTGACTCAGTCGTGTCCAACTCTTTGCAGCCCCATGGACTACACAGTTCATGGAATTCTCCAGGCCAGAATGCTGGAGTGGGTAGCCTTTCCCTTCTCCAGGGGATCTTCCCAACCCAGTAATCGAACCCAGGCCTCTTGCATTGCAGGAGGATTCTTTACCAACTGAATCACAGGGAAAGCCTTTGATGTCAGATATGTCCAGGCAATTTTGTGTTTCCTTGAGAACTCCCACTCTTTCCAGCTCTGCTAACTGTGTGTATGTTCCTTATACTCTAATGGGACCACTTTTCCTTAGCCCCTTGAATACTTATCACTCCCTAAAGTGGGCTATCTCTGTATGTTTTATCATAACACTTGCAACCCTATAATTGCATTTGCATGTTTATATTTCTTTCTCCCTATGGCACTGTGAACTCCTTGGAGAGAGAAACCGTGTCTTATTCTTCTACGTATCTCCAGTTTTAAGATAATTCCTGACTCATTGTGGTTCCCAATGGATGTTGAATAAGTGAACTGTCAAAATGAATAAGGTAAATATTTTCTAGGAAGTATTTAGAAAATAGGTATTTTAGTGAAGAATCTGAAGAGAAAATTGGATCTCAGATGCTTTTGAACTAATCAGAGTCCTGTTGGGAAATAAAAGCTATACTGACTATTGTACGGAAATAAAATTATTAACCAAGTATTGAAAAGGATAAAGAGAAAACTGTAAGGTGTCACAGTGGCAGCATTCCCACTCCTAAGGCTGCAGAAACAAAGAAGAGAAGCTGGAAGTATTAAAGCTGAGCAGCATGGAGGTGGAGGAGCCCAGTGAAGTCAAACTCAGAACTTTGAGGACAGGGTTCGTTGGAGCTGCTGCTGGAGCCAGGAGGACTTGTGCCCCAGACCTCTGAGGCAGAGCGTGCCAGACTAGAGCTGGTGCATGTGAGTGGGACATGCACCATACATACAGCTGGTCCTGTGAGATTTGAAAATATTAAATGTTATTTCTACCGTTGTCAAAATATTGAAACATGGATTTGACAGTTGTTTCTGCAAAGGACTATTCAATTAAGTTCAGTTCAGTCACTCAGTTGTATCTGACTCTGACCCCATGGACCACAGCACACCAGGCCTCCCTGTCCATCACCAACTCCCGGAGTCCATCCAAACCCATGTCCGTTGAGTTGGTGATGCCATCCAACCATTTTATCTTCTGTCGACCTCTTCTCCTCCTGCCCTCAATCTTTCCCAGCATCAGGGTCCTTTCAAATGAGTCAGCTCTTTGCAACAGGTGGCCAAAGTACTGGAGTTTTCACTTCAACAACAGTCCTCCCAATGAACACCCAGGACTTATCTCCTTTAGGATGGACTGGTTGGATCTCCTTGTAGTCCAAAGGACTCTCAAGAGTCTTCTCCAAAACCACAGTTCAAAAGCATCAATTCTTTGGTGCTCAGCTTTCCTTATAGACCAACTCTCACATCCATACACAACCACTGGAAAAACCATAGCCTTGACTAGATGGACCTTTGTTGGCAAAGTAATGTCTCTGCTTTTTAATATTCTGTCTAGGTTAGTCATAACTTTCCTTCCAGGGAGTAAGTGTCTTTTAATTTCATGGCTGCAATCACCATCTGCAGTGATTTTGAAGCCCAGAAAAATGAAGTCTGAAATTGTTTCCACTCTTTCCCCATCTATTTACCATGAAGTGATGGGACCAGATGCCATGATCTGTAGTTTTCTGAATGTTGAGCTTTAAGCCAACTTTTTCACTCTCCTCTTTCACTTTTATCAAGACTCTTTAGTTCTTCACTTTCTGCCATAAGGGTGGTGTCATCTGCATATCTGAGATTATTGATATTTCTCCTGGCAATCTTGATTCCAGCTTGTGCTTGCTCCAGCCCAGTGTTTCTCATGATGTACTCTGCATATAAGTTAAATAAGCAGGGTGACAATATACAGCCTTGACATACTCCTTATCCTATTTGGAACCAGTCTGTTGTTCCATGTCCAGTTCTAACTGTTGCTTCCTGACTGGCATACAAATTTCTCAGAAGGCAGGTCAGGTGGTTTGGTATTCCCATCTCTTTCAGAATTTTCCACAGTTTACTGTGATCCACACAGTCAAAGGCTTTGGAATAGTCAATAAAGCAGAAATAGATGTTTTTCAGGAACTCTCTTGCTTTTTTGATGATCCAGCGGATGTTGGCAACTTGATCTCTGGTTCCTCTGCCTTTTCTAAAACGAGCTTGAACATCTGGAAGTACATGGTTCACATATCGCTGAACCCTGGCTTGGAGAATTTTAAGCATTACTTTACTAGCGTGTGAGATGAGTGCAATTGTGTGGTAGTTTGAGAATTCTTTGGGATTGGCTTTCTTTGGGATTGGAATGAAAACTTACTTTTTCCAGTCCTGTGGCCACTGCTGAGTTTTCTCTTGGCATAACTCTATTAGTCTTTGCCCTGCTTCATTCTTTACTCCAAGGCCAAATTTGCCTGTTACTCCAGGTGTTCCTTGACTTCCTGCTTTTGCATTCCAGTCCCCTATAATGAAAAGGACATCTTTTTTGGGTGTTACTTCTAGAATGTCTTGTAGGTCTTCATAGAACTGTTCAACTTCAGCTTCTTCAGCATTACTGGTCAGAGTATAGACTTGGATTACCATGATATTGAATGGTTTGCCTTGGAAAAGAACAGAGATAATTCTGTCATCTTTGAAACTGCATCCAAGTACTGCATTTCAGACTCTTTTGTGGACTATGATGGCTACTCCATTTCTTCTAAGGGAGTCCTGCCCACAGTAGTATATATAATGGTCATCTGAGTTAAATTCACTCATTCCAATCCATCTTAGTTCACTGATTCCTAGAATGTTGATGTTCACTCTAATTATCTCCTGTTTGACCACTTCCAATATGCCTTGATTCATGGACCTAACATTCCAGGTTCCTATGCAATATTGCTCTTCACAGCATTGAACCTTACTTCTATTGTCAGCCCCATCCACAACTGGGTGTTGCTTTTGCTTTTGCTCCATCCCTTCATTCTTTCTGGAGTTATTTCTCCATTGATCTCCAGTAGCATATTGGGCACCTACCAACCTGGGGAGATCATCAGCTGTGACAGGGCACAGGTGCCGCTGAGAGAAGCTACCCCACATCCAAGGTCAGGGGCAGCAGATGAGAGAACCTACCCCACACCAGAGGTAAAGAGCAGTGGCTGTGCTTTGCTGGAGCAGCCATGAAGAGATACCCCATGCCCAAGGTAAGAGAAACCCAAGTAAGATGGTCTGTGCTGCGAGCAGGCATCAGAAGCCAGACAGACTGAAACCACAATCACAGACAACTAGCCAATCTGATCACATGGACCACAGCCTTGTCTAACTCAATAAAACTAAGCCATGCCATGTGGGGCCACCCAAGATGGACGGGTCATGGTGGAGAGGTCTGACAGAATGTGGTCCACTGGAGAAGGGAATGGCAAACCACTTCAGTACTCTTGCCTTGAGAACCCCATGAACAGTATGAAAAAAAAGGACTGTTACTGAGGAGGAAAGAGAAGGGGGGGCGGAATTCCAGCTGAGTTATTTAAAATTCTAAATGATGATGCTGTCAAAGTGCTGTACTCAATATGGAGCAAATTTGGAAAACTTAGCAATAGCCACTAGGGTCTGGAAAGGGTCAGATTTCATTCTAATTCCAAAGAAGATCAATGCCAAAAAATGCTCAGACTACTGTACAATTGCACTCATTTCACATGATAGCAAGGTAATGCTCAAAATCCTTCAAGCTAGGTTTCAGCACTACATGACCCAAGAACTTCCAGATGTGCAAGACGGACTTAGAAAAGGCAGAGGAACCAGAGATCAAATTGCCACCTTTCATTCAATCATAGAAAAAGCAAGAGAATTCCAGAAAAGCATTTTACTGCTGCTTCATTGACTACACTAAAACCTTTAACTGTGTGGATCGCAACAAACTGTGGAAAGTTCTTAAAGAGATGGGAATACTAGACCACCTCACTTGCCTCTTGAGAAACCTGTATGCATGTCAAGAAGCAACATTTAGAATCAGACATGGAAAAACAGACTATTTCCAAATTAGGAAAGGAGTATGCCATGGCTGTATATTGCACTCTGTTTAACTTTTATGTGGAGTACATCACATGAAATGCCAGGCTGGAGGAATTGCAAGCTGGAATCAAGATTGTTGGCAGAAATATCAGTAACTTCTGATATGCAGACAGGATTAATCTTATGGGAGAAAGTGAAGAGGAAATAAAGAGCCTCTTGATGAAGGTGAATGAGGAGAGAGAAAAAGCTGACTTAAAATTCAACATTCAAAAAACTAAGATCATGGCATCTGGTTCCATCACTTCATGGCAAAATAGATAGGGAAGAAATGGAACAGTGACATATTTTATTTTCTTGGGCTCCAAAATCACTATGGATGGTGACTGCAGCCATGAAATTAAGAGATACTTGCTCCTTGGAAGAAAAACTATGACAAACCTAGACAGCATATTAAAAAGCAGAGACATCACTTTGCCAACAAAGGTCCATATGTCAAAACTATGGATTTTACAATAGCAATGTATGGCCATGAGAGTTTCACCATAAAGAAGACTGGGTGCTTTGGAAATGCAGTGCTGGAGAAGACTCTTGAGAGTCCCTTGGACTGCAAAAAGATCAAACCAGTCAATCCTACAGGAAATCAACCCTGAAGATTCATTGGAAGGATTGATGCTGAAGCTGAAGCTCCAATACTTTGGCTGCCTAATGTGAAGAGTGGACTCATTGAAAAAGACCCTGATGCTGGGAAAGATTGAGGGCAGGAGGAGAATGGGGTGACATAGGATGAAATGGCTGGATAGCATCATCAAATTTATGGACATGAATTTGAGCCAACTCCAAGATATAGTGAAGGACAGGGAAGCCTGGTGTGCTGCAGCCTATGGTATCACAAACGTTGGAAACAAGTTAGCAGCTAAATAATGACAAAGAGGAGAAGACAAGGTAATGCTGCCATCGGGGGAGGAGAAGGAAGGGAAGGCCCTCTTTGCTTGTTCCAGCTTTAGAGTCTCCCTCTAGAACCTCTTTTTGAAAGAACCAAACTTGGGATCAGTTGACAAAGAAGAAATAAAACTTGCAGAGTACCAGTCCCAGTATGAAAATGCTGAGTATGCAAGTGAGTTTAAGGCTGAGAGAAGATACCTGGCATAAAATCTTGAAAAGACAGTGAGAAAAACTGAGATGAAGAAAGTAAGCAATTTACATGGAGTAACAGACAAGCAAAGACACAACTGAAGTAAAGACCGACCGATGCTGCTGTAAACATTTTATTTCATTTAATTCTCACAAATTTCTCTATAATAAATATTATTATTATTACCTTTAGGTGAAGAAATTGAGGATGAGAGATGCTTCCTCAGCATTATTATGTTAATAGATAACGGAAGTCTGAATTTGAGTTGAAACCTCTCTTATTCCAAAATTTACACTCTTGGGGCTAAATGTGTGTCTTTAGGAGCAAGATGTAGGCTTCTTGCTGAAGGATTAAACCTGTGTTTTATCCCACAAGATTTAGAGAAGTCAGAGTGTAACAGGGGACAACAAATCTGACTGTATTGGATGTTTATTTTATTTAAACCATTGTATTCTATTGCTTTTACTACAAGTTAAGAATATTACCTATAACCTGGAATATATAGGATAGCCCATTCTCAAACTTACCTTTAAGAGTGTAACACTTTTCCATTCATACAGAGATAAAAAGTTGCAGAGCAGAGAATAACATTGGTCTTTTTGAAAGTTTACAGGAACACCGTGACTCATACACCAGACAGAAGCAAGAACAAACGATTTCAATGATACCAAAAACAAGGACACCAAGGAGTTTGCAACAACAAACCACATCCACTCTCCTTTTAGCATAAAGGGAGCCTGTATTCCAACTTGAGTTCTTTGGGGTACTAGTCCACTGTCTCCTTGGTCTGCTGTCTTTCTGAATAAAATTGCTATTTCTTGCCACAGTGACTCTCTTGATGCATTGGCCTGTCACCTGGCAGGCAGTAAGAGTTTGGACTCAATAACAAAGTGAATGAATGCAGGCTTCTTCCATCAGCTACTGATATGAAAGAATTACACTAGAACCAAAATGTAATTGAGATTATACATCAGCACCTTGCACCTTGAGAGAAGTGGGATTTGAAGTTTGATATATTTTCTCTGAACAGTTTTAAGAAGCTCTATGATCTGTTTATTTAATACCTAAGTGCTACTGACACAATCACTGGCACCTATTCTATTCTCTTAACATTCTATGTGTACTATTAATATAGCATTCAGTATAAGCTTTCTGCCTATTACAGTCTTCTGTCTTTAGTATTGCCTGAGTTATTCTATTAGGACAGAAATTGTCATTCATATCTTCTTATTTCTAATACATAACTCAATTCCTTACACATAGGAAATCAATTACTGTTTGTTAAGTAAGTGGCCAAAACCACTATAATGTCATCACAGTCTACTAGAAAACACATATGAAATGCTTTGTGAACATCAGATGGCTGTTACAGTGGAGGTAAGCAAACTAAGATGTAATCAGATCTATTGCCTAATTTTGTAAATGCTTTCATTAGAACACAGGTTAACCTGCTCTTTCATTTACATGCTGGTTATAGCTATTTTGCATTACAGTAGTAGAATTAAGAAGCAGCTAAAAAGATAATTCCCAAGAGGGTAGTACTAAAAAATGGGCTACCCATTGGGCAACTGCACTCATCTCCCATGCTAGTAAGGACAGGCTTAAAATCTTGCATGCTAGGCTTCAACATTATGTGAATGAAGAACTGCCAGATGCCCAAGTTGGATTTAGAAAAGGAAGAGGAACAAGAGCTAAAATTGCCATCATTCACTGGATCAGGAGAAATCTAGGGGATTTAAAAAAAAAAAAAAAGATGTACCTCTGTTTCACTGACTATGTCAAAGCCTTTGACTGTGTGGATCATAATAAACTGTGGAAAGCTCTTAAAGAGATGGGAATGCCAGATCACCTCACCTGCCTCCTGAGAAAACTGTATGCAAGTCAAGAAGCAACAGTTAGAACCCTGTATGGAACAGCTGATTGCTTCACAATTGAGAAAGTCATATGACAGGGCTGTCTGCTGTCATCCTGTTTGTTTAACCTATATGCTAAGCACATCATGAGAAATGCCAGGCTGGATGAGTAACAAACTGGAATCAAGATAGGCAGGAGAAAGAGCAACAGCCTCAGAATATGGATGATACCACTCTAACGGCAGAATGCGAAGAGGAGCTAAAGAGCCTCTGGGTGAACGTGAAGGAGGAGAGTGAAAGAGCCAGCATATTAAAAAACAAACAAACAAACAAACAAAACAAAACCAAAAAAAAAACTAAGATCATGGCATCCAACCCTATTACTTCATGGCAAAAGAGGGGGAAAGTTGGGGGTAGTGACAGATTTCCTCTTCGTGGGCTCTAAAATCACTGCAGAGGGTGACTGCAGCCATGAAATCAAAAGACATTTGCTTCTTGGCAGGAAAGCTATGATAAGTCTAAAGAGTGTGCTGAAGAGCAGAGACATTACTCTGCTGACAAAGATTCATACAGTCAAGGCTATGGTCTTCCCAGTGGTCACATACAGATGTGAGAGCTGGACCATAATGAAGGTGGAGCTCCAAAGAATTGATGCCTTCGAATTATGGTGCTGGAGAAGACTCCTGAGGGTTCCTCAAAGAGCAAGGAGATCAAACAAGTCAATCTAAAGGGAAATCAACCCCGAATACTCATGGGAAGGACTGATGTTGAAGCTGAAACTCCAGTATTTTGGTCATCTAATGTGAATAGCTGACTCATTGGAAAAGTCCCTGGTGCTGGAAAAGATTGAAGGCAGAAAGAAAAGAGGCTGTCAGAGGATGAGATGGGTGGATGGTATCACTGGTGCAATGGGAATGAACTAGGGCAAACTTTGGGAGATGGTGAGGGACAGGGAAGCCTGGGGTGCTGTGGTCTATGGGGTTGCAAAGAGTCAGACATGACTGGGTGACTGAACAGCAAAGAAACAATAAGGACCACAAAGCTGCACATGTTTACTTTGTGACTCTTTGTAGAACAGTCTGTCCATACTTGTGGTGGTGGTGGTGGTGATTTAGCCACTAAGTCATATCCGACTCTTGCGACCCCATGGGCTATAGCCCACCAGGCTCCTCTGTCCATGGGATTTCCCAGGCAGGAATACTGGAGTGGGTTGCCATTTCTACCTTTGTATTAGATGCTAATTGTTTAGGAGCAATACATTTGGTAATTTTATTTTTGGATGCCAGAAAATGGAAAAACTGAGACTAAGGATATTCTGCAATAGTCCAAGCAAAAAGTAATTATAACTTATATCCATCAGAGCTGAATAGAAGGAAATACACTTTTATTCATTTAACAAATATTCATCCAGTATCAATAATGTTTTTTATTACTATTCCAGGCACTTAATAAGTTTAATCAGTAAATGCTTATTGACCTACTATGTTCAAACACCATTTCTTGTTCTTTTAGAGCTTATGTTCAGCCCAGTGAAGGAGGACTAACACTTGACAGGAGAATTACCAAAATTAGGTGACAGATTGAATATAGTGGTTGCTAACCTTAAATTAAAAGTTATTTTACCAGCATAAGTGGGGATTTTTTGGTAATGGTCAAGGATTGCAATTTGGAACAAGCAAACCAGGGCAAAACCATAGGGTAAGTCCAGCAAACAAAGGAAAAGAATGTTATTTTATAGACAGAAAGGAAGAAGTTGGAAGGTGTGGTTTTGAATGAAAGTTCAGTGGAGAAAAATAGTTCAGGGTAATGATAGTTTCTCAGTTGAGTTACTGGGGTAGTCAACTTCTTGTAGGAGATACAATGTGCATCTTTTCCAGTTGGGTCCTATGATTGATGATTCTTCTGTTGGAGTTTGGAACTGATAAATCTATAATTGACCTCCAGTGATAATGCTGGAGAACTCCTATTTCTGGTCTCCTGTCTCCATTTTAGTGAGGTTTCTCTTTATTAATTTTCACAGGATTTAAGGACTGAAGAGTTTTGCATAGTATTATCATAGCATGTAGCATGTTAAGCTGTGTTGTATCACATGTATTTTACATGACTATCTCTTATTTGGTTATGCTCTCCCTGAGGACAATTCACCTGCAGATTTGTCTTCATGAATCCAACCTTGGGACTACACCTGACAAAAAGTACTTTCTGAGGTGAAGTAGATGGTTGGGACTTGAGCTAAAGTTATTCAGCTTAGAAAGGAAGAATATAAGATTGGAAGATGTTGCTTGAGTCAGTACTGTAGTAAATCCAAGTCAAAATCTCCCCTCTATCCATGTGGAGATAGAGAAGAGAGAGTAAGAACAAATCTCAAGGGCACAGCTCTCATTTTCTGAATCCCAGATCAGCATTCTGGCTTTACCATGCATTAACTCAGCAAATAGCAATCAGCACAAACTCTTACTTCTCAGTGGATGAGAGACTGATCTAAATTCTCATTAGCATAAAAGGTATAGTCATTAAAGTGACATTATTTAGAGAACATGGAACTATAAGGTGTCAGCTACAACTTCCCTAATGTTGCCTCTATCCTTACAACCCAGTCTGCCAGCCTTGGTAGTTCATTGCCAAATATTGCAAAGCTTTCCATTGTCTCTGAAACCGAAGAGACAACTGTCACTCAGAGTCGCTTTTGAGAAATATCACTATTCACAGACTATATGCACCTCCAAACTGAAATCAACATTATCACCACACACAACTTGTTGAAAGCAAGACTTTTTTTTTTTCAGTCCAGTCAAGTTTTGCTGAATATCAATAAGGTAATGCCTATAGCAATTTTTTTTTGCCAATTAGTATACATTTCTTCTGTTGGAATTCACACCACTTTTCTTAATTAATCCTGACCTTTCATCCTGCATTTTATAAGCTTCTTAAGAAGTTAGAAATAAATAATTCAGTCCACATATTATCTGAAAAGAGACAAGCTGTTTTACTCTATCCTCAGAGAATAAATTAAATAGCTATTCAGATTAAGCTCATGGAAAATTGGATAAACAAATGCAAAAATCATATATCTTCTGCATGAAGCACAGAGATTGAGGCTTTCTGCTACTGAAGGATTTTCAGAGATTTGGAGAAGGACAGTGTCACGGGAGCTGTTTTCTTGTTTTGCACATTGAGGATGACATCTACCTTTTAGGATTTGTAAACTTTAAAGTTCATAGTCAGTATTTGAAATTTAAATCACATTCTTTCATATCTCCATGATGTTACCCTTCATATAGGGAATATAAAAGGCACATGAATTTAGGCCACTAAATTCTTCATAATTTTTCACTATATTACAAAAATATATATCTTCTTCCCCATTATGATTGGAAGATCTCTTAACAATATCCATATTTTTGAGTAGCGTAGCAAACATAAAGACCTTCTCTTATAACTCTCATGCATTTAAATATTCAGACTTCTCCTATTGCCACTGAATGATTTTATCATATCTCACCTTCTCAGTCTTATGCCATAATATCTCCCTCTATACTGTTTTCAAGGAAATATGTAAATTCTTGCTATTTACCAAGATACTGCTTTTCCTAAAGCTATTCCCTCTGAAAGAAATCTCTTTTACTGTGTAATTATTTTTCATCCCCTTCCCTCCACAAACCTCTCTCTGGTGAAAATGTATCCATTCTTCAGGGTCTAAACCTTCAAGAAAGCCTTATATAATTCCTTCAGTCAGACACGTTTCCTTCTACAGCTGTAGATAGATTTCTCATTGCATTTAACTTACACTATGTCTTAGTTGCTCATTCAAGTCTGACTTTTGCAATTCCATGAACTACCAGGCTCTTCTGTCCATGGAATCCTTCAGGCAAGAATACCGGGGAGAAGAGCCATTTCCTTCTCCAGGGTATCTTCCTGACCCAGGGATCGAACCTGTGTCTCCTAACTTGCAGGTGGATTCTGTACCATCTGAGCCACCAGGGAAGCCCAACTTACACAGTATAAATTCACACTGACTTATAAATTTTTCAGTTCAGTTCGGTTCAGTCACAGAGTCACATCCGACTCTTTGAGACCCCATGGACTGCAGCATACCAGGCCTCCCTGTCCGTTGGCAACTCCCAGATCTTGCTCCACTCATGCCCATCAAGTCAGTGATGCCATCCAACCATCTCATCCTCTGTCATCCCCTTCTCCTCCTGCCTTCAATCTTTCCCAACAATAGGGTCTTTTCCAAAGGGTCAGTTCTTCACATCAGATGGCCAAAGTATTGGAGCTTCAGCTTCAGCATCAGTCCTTCCAATGAATGTTCAGGACTGATTTCCTTTAGGAAGGACTGGTTGGATCTCCTTGCAGTCCAAGGAATGCTCAAGAGTCTTCTCCAACACCACAGTTCGAAAGCATCAATCTTCAGCACTCAGCTCTCTTTATAGTCCAACGCTCACATCCATACATGACTACTGGAAAAACTATAGCTTTGATTAGACACAACTTTGTTGGCAAAGTAATGTCTCTGCTTTTTAACATGCTGTCTATGTTGGTCCTAGCTTTTCTTTCATGGAGAAAACTTTAAAAAAATTTCTTGGCTGCAGTCACCATCTGCAGTGATTTTGGAGCCCAAGAAAATGAAGTCTGCCACTGTTTCCATTGTTTCCCCATCTATTTGCCATGAAGTGATGGGACCAGATGCCATGATCTTAGCTTTTTCAATGTTGAGTTTTAAGCCAGCTTTTTCACTCTCCTCTTTCACTTTCATCAGGAGGCTCTTTAGTTCTTCTTTGCTTTCTGCCATAAGGGTGGTGTCATCTGTATATCTGAGATTATTGATATTTTCCCCGGCAATCTTGATTTCAGTTTATGCTCCATTCAGTCTAGCACTTCACATGATGTACTCTGAAAATAAGTTAAATACTCTGCATATAAGGTATAAAAATTTTTATGCATATACAATCTAGTTAATATCTACCTTAAAAAGTATTTCCTTAAAATTGATTTCAAAAACTGGAGTATATTTCCACAGTTGTTAGAAAATTAATTATCACATTAGATGAGTTTAGTAAAAGTTGTTTTATAATAAATAAATATCTCTCTATGTTAGACAAAAGCTTGTGAAAAAGCAGTAAGAATTTTTATTTATCTAAGAATTGGTTCTTTAACACTTTAGATAAATCTTGGTCAAGAAACTCCTTTAAAGAATATTTTTAAATAAATTAAATTAAGAAAATACATTTCTGGTGAGTTAAAAGTAATAAGGTTATTGATGTTTTGCTTATATAATTTTACATAATATAAAATGTTGTGAACTAAAGATGGTTAAAAATTATCCGATATATTCTGGTGATGAAATTTATTAAATGGCTTGTCCAGTATTGCTTGTGTCAGGAGTTGAGTAAGAACTAAAATCTTGACCTTTTAGCTTCTCATTTAATTCGTAAGAACCATCAGCCAACCATCTTGTCAAAGAAATATATTTTGATTGCTAAATCTGAGGAGGGATGAGAAAAAATAATTGGAAAATATATATACTGATTATGTAGGAGAACATTTTCTCATGTACTAAAATTTATTTTCCCACAGCAAACTAGTTACTTACTGTATTTTCTCTGTGCACTCATAATATATGAAGATCCCAATCTCATTACAAATGGCTACACAGTTTATTTAATACATCTATGTTTTTGACGTTCTATGACTACTGAACTTTATCAGCTCAAAAATTAGTTTAGATTTGTCCCTCCAACCCTTACCCTTTAGCTCAGTTCAGTTCAGATGATCAGTTGCATCCGACTCTTTGTGCCCCCATGGACTGCAGCATGCCAGGCCTCTGTGTACATCATCAACTCCTAGAGTTTACTCAAATTCATGTCTATTGAGTTGGTGATGGTGTCCAAACATCTCATCCTCTGCCATCCTTTTCTCCTCATGCCTTCAATCTTTCCCAGCATCAGGGTATTTTCCAATGAGCCAATTCTTCGAATCAGGTGGCCAAAGTATTAGACTTTCAGCTTCAGTATCTGTCCTTCCAAGGAATATTCAGGACTGATTTCCTTTAGGATGGACTGGTTGGATCTCCTTGCAGTCCAAGTGATCCTCAAGAGTCTTCTCCAATACCACAGTTTAAAAGCATCAATTTCTCAGTGCTCAGCTTTCTTTATAGTGCAACTCTGATATCCATACATGACTACTGGAAAAAGCATAGCTTTGACTAGATGGATCTTTGCTGGCAAAGTAATGTCTCTGCTTTTTAATATGCTCTCTAGGTTGGTCATAGGTTTTCTTCCACGGAGCAAGCATCTTTTAATTTCATGGCTGCAGTCACCATCTGCAGTGATTTTGGAGCACCCAAAAAAATAAAGTCTGACACTGTTGCCACTGTTTCCCTATCTATTTGCCATGAAGTGATGGGACCAGATGCCATGATCTTAGTTTTCTAAATGCTGAATTTTAAGCCAACTTTTTCACTCTCCTCTTTCACTTTCATCAACAGACCCTTTAGTTCTTCTTCACTTTCTGCCATAAGGGTGGTGTCATCTGCACATATGTAGTTATTGATATTTCTCCCGGCAGTCTTGATTCCAACTTGTATTTCATCCAGTCCAGAGTTTCTCATGATGTACTCTGTATATAAGTTAAATAATCAGGGTGACAATAAACAGCCTTTATGTACTCCTTTCCCAATTTGGAACTAGTCTGTCTTTCCAAGTCCAATTCTAATTGTTGTTTCTTGACCTGCAAACAGATTTCTCAGGAGGCAAGTCTGGTGATCTGGTATTCCCATCTGTTTAAGAATTTTCCACAGTTTACTGCGATCCACACAGTTAAAGGCTTTGGCATAGTCAAAAAGCAGAAATACATGTTTTTTTCTGGAACTCTCTTGCTTTTCCAATGATCCAGTAGAAGTTGACCATTTGATCTCTGGTTCCTCTGCCTTTTCTAAATCCAGCTTAAACATCTAGAAGTTAATGGTTCACATATTGTTGAAGCCTGGCTTGGAGAATTTTGAGCATCACTTTGCTAGTGTGTGAGATGAGTGCAATTGTGTGGTAGTTTGAGCATTCTTTGGCAATGCCTTTCTTTGGAATTGGAATGAAAACTGACCTTTTCCAGTCCTGTGGCCATTGCTGAGTCTTCCAGATTTGCTGGCCTATTGAGTGCATCCTTTAGGATATGAAATAGCTCAACTGAAATTCCATCAGCTCGACCAGCTTTGTTCATAGTGATGCTTCCTAAGACCCACTTGACTTTGCATTCCAGGATGTCTGGCTCTAGGTGAGTGATCACATCATTGTTATTCTCTGGGTCGTGAAGATCTTTTTGTATAGTTCCTCTATCTATTCTTGCCACTTCTTCTTAATATCTTTTGTTTCTGTTATGTCCCTACCTTTTCTGTCCTTTATTGTGGTCGTCTTTGCATAAGATTGTCCCTAGGTATCCCTAATTTTCTTGTAGAGATCTCTAGTCTTTTCCAGTCTATTGTTTTCCTCTTTTTCTTTGCCCTGATCACTGAGAAAGTCTTTCTTATCGCTCCTTGCTATTCTTTGGAACTCTGCCTTCAAATGGGTATATCTTTCCTTTTTACCTTTGCCTTATGCTTCTCTCCTTTTCAAAGCTATTTGTAAAGCCTCCTCAAACAACCATTTTACCTTTTTGCATTTCTTTTTCTTGGGTATGATCTTGATCACTGCCACCTGTACAATGTCTTCCCATAGTTCTTCAGGCACTCTATCTATCAGATCTAGTCCCTTGAATCTATTTTCACTTTCAATTTATAATCCTAAGGGATTTGATTTATGTCATACCTGAATGGTCTATTAGTTTTCCCTGGTTTCTTCAATTTCAGTCTGAATTTTGCAATAAGGTGTTCATGATCTGAGCCACAGTCAGCTCCTGGTGTTGTTTTTGCTGACTGTATAGAGCTTCTCCATCACCCAAAAAAGATGGCCTTTTCATTACAGGGGACTGGAATGCAAAAATAGGAACTCAAAAAATACGTGGAGTAACAGGCAAATTTGGCCTTGGAGTACAGAATGAAGCAGGCCAAAGGCTAATAGACTTTTGCAAAGAGAATGCACTGGTCATAGCAAACACCCTCTTCCAACAACACAAGGGAAGTCTACACATTGACATCACCAGATAGTGAATACTGAAATCAGATTGGTTACCTATTAGTACTTTTTTGTAATTTTGTTCAATTCAACAATATTTGTTTTTGTTAGCAAGAAGATTTTAGAATATGTTTGTGTCATCCCCTCTGTCATTTATTAAGACTTAAGAAAATAAATTTTTCCTTTACAGTATTTTTTTGTACTTTATTTAGTTTTAATGAAAATACTTCTATTAATAATTTAAAAGCATATTCAAATTTTCCGGACTATATCATGATGTTACTATATTTTAGAAAGATACTGTTTGCTATTTTCTCAAAATTATTTCATAGTAAAATGACTTAAAATAGATGTCACTCACCCTATGACTTACCTTAAAAGATGATGTATCAGAACCTATGATCTGAAAATTATTTGAAAAATCTGAGCTCTATTTTAATTTCTGTTCAGAATGATGATGTCATTATCATTGATGATGTCATTATTATCAGTTCTTCTCATCAAAATTTTAAAAGCAAAGACACTTGTTTCAAAGTCTACCTATATCATAAATCATCACAGTCTCAACTAAAGAGATTTTTTGTGATCTCTGGATTGAAGAAATTGGTACATGTCAGGGCTCTGAATGAAACTGTTTGAATAAGAGAAATACTTTGGCCTAATTCATGTGGACCTTCTGTTACATCTAAGGTGTAAAGTCATGGTCACAAAGAGTGATTTAGTTTAATATTTCATCAGCCTGAGGTGCTTGACAGAGCACCTATGGATAATAAGTTACTTTGCCCTATGCTTAGGATTAATCAACTTTGACTGATATTGATTTCAAAATTGTACACTCTCTGAGGTACTGTGTTAGCTTTCATTTGGAAAAAAAAAATGAAGTCTATATAACCTGCTTCATTCAAAATTTTTTGTTAGTTTAATCATCCAGCTTCTACCTTCATAATAACTTTAGAATGTTGGCTCTCAAGAGGAAAGTTCTGCTCCTTAGGAACAATTTGGACATCTCTAAAAGACTCTGTGTTGTCACAATAATTGGAAAGCTTCACCAACACTTACTAGGGAGGGAACAGGGATGCAAGATCCCCTTTAATATAAGACATAGTGAACACAATGAATCATCTATATAACTGTCAGATTTCCTAATGGTCATTCAATTAGTTTAAAAACTGCTACAGCATTTATCTGAGCCCAGAATCTAACTTGTTTTTACATATAAATCTAGATATGTTTGCTGATTTTTCTAAGGTACATAATGATACTTAATGAGTTTGAAAATCAAGGGAAGAGGATGCTTTATTTATATATTTGGAAATTGATGCCAATAATTATTTGATATTTTGGAAAATATTTTACTGGAAACAATGCACTGAAATTCAGATCACTAGTGCCCATAACTCTATTTGTCTTTGCTTATAGCTGACATCTGAATGGCCAGTTTTCATATCTGATGAAAGCATCAGCTAGTTAATTAAATATTCTGGTATAGTCATTTCCTTATTAGAATACATAAGTAATATGGAATATAAAATAAAGGAAATCACCCAAATAAAACATCAGACACAAAGACAAAAGAGATTTTTTTAAAAATTTCAACATATGATGTCTTTGAGATTATATCAAACATGCCAACACAGACCAATTGCATTATAGGGGTTTGAGAGAAAAGAGAGAAAAAGGTATAAACAATGGATTTGGAAAAAGGATGACTAGAAACTTCTCAAATCTAAAGAAGGAAACAAATATATAGGCACAGAAAGCCCAAACAAAATGAACCTAAATAGATTCACACCAAGAACATATCATAATTGAAATTACAGAAGTTAAAGAGAAAATTATAAAAACAAAAAGAGAAAAACAAAGAATCATATACAAGAGAATTTCCATAAGACTATCAGCTGACTTCTCTGCAGAAAATTTACAGGTCAAAGAGAGTGATATAATATATTCAAAGGGTAAAAAGTGTAAAACCTTCAACCTGGGAGTCTCCACCCAACAATAGTATCATTTAGAATAGAAGGAGATTTGCATTTCTCTGATAATGAGTGACGTTGAGCATCTTTTCATGTGTTTGTTAGCCATCTGTATGTCTTCTTTGGAGAAATGTCTGTTTAGTTCTTTGGCTCATTTTTTGATTGGGTCATTTATTTTTCTGGAATTGAGCTGCAGGAGTTGCTTGTATATTTTTGACATTAATCATTTGTCTGTTGCTTCGTTTGCTATTATTTTCTCCCATTCTGAGGGCTGTCTTTTCACCTTGCTTATATTTTCCTCTGTTGTGCAAAAGATTTTTAGTTTAATTAGATCCCATTTGTTTATTTTTGCTTTTATTTCCGATATTCTGGGAGGTAGGTCATAGAGGATCCTGCTGTGATTTATGTCGGAGAGTGTTTTGCCTATGTTCTCCTCTAGGACTTTTATAGTTTCTGGCCTTACATTTAGATCTTTGATCCATTTTGAGTTTATTTTTGTGTATGGTGTTAGAAAGTGTTCTAGTTTCATTCTTTTACAAGTGGTTGACCAGTTTTCCCAGCACCACTTGTTAAAGAGGTTGTCTTTTTTCCATTGTATATCCTTGCCTCAAAACCACAATGAGGTACCATTACATGCCAGTCAGGATGGCTGCTATCCAAAAGTCTACAAGCAATAAATGTGGGAGAGGGTGTGGAGAAAAGGGAACCCTCTTACACTGTTGGTGGGAATGCAAACTAGTATAGCCACTATGGAGAACAGTGTAGAGATTCCTTAAAAAACCTGGAAATAGAACTGCCATATGACCCAGCAATCCCACTCCTGGGCATACACATTGAGGAAACTAGATCTGTAAGACACACATGCACCCCGATGTTCATCGCAGCACTGTTTATAAGTGCCAGGACATGGAAGCAACCTAGATGCCCATCAGCAGATGAATGGATAAGGAAGCTATGGTACATATACACAATAGAATATTACTCAGCCATTAAAAAGAATTCATTTGAATCAGTTCTAATGAGATGGATGAAACTGGAGCCCATTATACAGAGTGAAGTAAGCCAGAAAGATAAAGACCAATACAGTTCACTAACGCATATATATGGAATTTAAAAAGATGGTAATGATAACCCTATATGCAAAACAGGAAAGGAGACACAGATGTACAGAACAGGCTTTGGGACTCTGTGGGAGAAGGCAAGGGTGGGATGTTATGAGAGAATAGCATTGAAACAAGTATACCATCAAGGGTGAAACAGATCACTAGCCCAGGTTGGATGCATGAGACAAGGGCTCAGGGCTGGTGCACTGGGAAGACCCAGAGGGATCAGGTAGAGAGGGAGGTGGGAGGGGGGATCGGGATGGGGAACACATGTAAATCCATGGCTGATTCATGTCAGTGTATGGCAAAAATCACTACAATATTGTAAAGTAATTAGCCTCCAACTAATAAAAATAAATGAAAAAAAATTGAATAGAAGGAGAGATACAGAACTTCTCAGACATCAAAAGTTAAAAGACTTTAGCAATACAAAGCCAACCCTAAAGGGAATGTTGAAGGGTCTTATCTAAATGGAAAAAAGGCAAAGAATAGCTATGAAAAATCCCAATAGGAAAGGCAAATATATAGTAGGGACTGAAGATCATTTAGATAAAACAATGGCATAGATTAAAAGGCAAAGTTTTAAAACAGGAAACAAGGGTCTTCCTCAAGAAACAAGAAAAATCTTGAACAACCTAAACTAACACCTAAAAGAATTATAAAAGGAACTATTTCTATAAATTCATCCATTTCTTCTGGACCAGAAAAAAGGAAGGAAATAATAAATATCAGAGAGAAATAAAGATGAAAAGAAAAGCAACAGAAATGATCAAATCAGTGAAACCAAGAGCTATTTTTTTAAATGATAAAATTGATAAACTTTAGCCAGGTTCACTGAGAAGGGACTCAATAAGCAAAATAAGAAGTGAAAGAGGAGAGATATAAATTATACAATACTATGAGCAGTTATATGATAACAAATTGGACAACTTGGAAGAAATGGATGAATTTCTAGAAACATAGAGTCTGTAAAGACTGGGTCAAGAAGGTACAGGCAATTTGAACAGATTGATCACTAGAAATGAAATGAAATTGTAATGCAAAACTCCTAGCAAGAAAAGTCCAGAACCAGAAGGTCTCATGGTGTTTTATGTTACCAAACATATAAAGGAATAATACCTATCCTTCTCACACTAGTTCACAAAATCGAAGTGGAGGGAATACTTCCAAATTTATTCTATAAGTCCACCATCACTGTGATATCAAAACCAGACAAGAACAATACAAAAATAAAATTACTAGCTAATATCTCTGATAAATATCAATGCAGAAATCTCCAGTAAAAATATTAGAAAATTGAATCTAATAGTATCCAAAAAGAATCATGCACCATGATCAAGTTGGATTTATTTCAGGGTCACCAGGATAGTTTGACATTCACAAATCAATCAACATGATATATCACATTTTTAAAAAAGTAAATATGAAAATCACATGATTCTCTCAGTAGATGATCATGTGAAAAAAAAGTGAAAAATTTAAAAATCCATTCAGGATAAAAAAATATTACCAAAGTGACTATAGAGAGAACATATTTCAACAGTATATAGACCATATAGTGATAATAAAATATCAAAAGGAGAAAGTAAAAAATAATCCCATTTAAAATTGCATCAGCAAATAAAATACCTAAGAATAAATTTAAACAAGTAGGTAAAAGATCTATATATATATACTCTGAAAGCTATAATATTGAAGAAGGAAATTAAAGATGATACTAAGGAATGGAAAAATTCCTTTTTTATTGAAAGAATTAATTTTGTTAAAATGGCCATAGTACCTAAAGCCTTCTACAGATTTGGTGCTATCCTTATCAAAATACCACAACATTTTCCACAGAACTAGAAACAATACTTCTAAAATTCCTATGAAAACACAAAAACTTTAGCTGCTAAAAAAATTTTGAGAAAAAAAGAAAAAGTGAAAGTGTTAGTTGTTTAGTCCTGTCTGACTCTTTGAGACCCCATGGACTGAGCCTGTCAGCCTCCTCCATCCATGGAATTCTCCAGGCAAGAATACTGGAGTGAATTGACATTCCCTTCTTCAGGGAATCTTCCTGATTCAGAAAAAGAAAGAAAAAAGCTGAAAGCATAACCCTCCCAGATTTCAGACTAATCTTACAAAGCCACAGTAATCAAAAGAGCATGATATTAGTACAAAAACAGACAAATAGATCAATGGATGGAACTGAGAGAGCTCAGAAATAAACCCACATACTCATTGTTAATTACTCTATGACAAAAGAGGTAAGGATATACAATGGAGAAAAATAGTCTTTTCAACAAGTGGTGCTGGGAAAATTGGACAACTACAGATAAAACAGTGAGATTATAATATTCCCCCACATGTATAAAAATAAACTTCAAATGGTTAAAGAACCAAATGTAAACTCTAAAAATAAAAAAATCCTAGAAGAGAACATAGGTAGAACACTCCATTACATAAATCTTACCAATATTTCCTTGGCTCAGTCTCCTAAGGCAAAATAAAGCAAAGCAAAGATAAACAACTGGGACCTAATTAAGTTTAAATGCTTTAGAGAACAAAGGAAACCATCTACAAAGTGAAAGGATAACCTACGGAATGGGAGAAAATAATTGGAAATGATGAGATGAACAATGGGTTAAATTAAAAAATAAACGAACAGCTCATACAACTCAATATCACACACAAAAACACACACTTTGCAATAAAAAATGATCAAAGACCTGAATAGAATTTCCTCCAAAGAGGACAAAATTTTTAACAGGCACATGAAAAGATGGTCAACATGGCTAATTATTAGAGAAATGCAAATCAAAACAGCAATATCAGCTGGCACATGTCAGAATCAGTTCAGTTCATTGGCTCAACTGTATCTGACTCTTTACAACCCCATGGACTGCAGCAGGCCAGGCTTCCCTGTCTATCAACAACTCCTAGAGCTTACTCAAACTCATATCCATCAAATAGGTGGTATCATCCAACCATCTCATCCTCTGTCATCCCCTTCTCCTCCCACCTTCAATTTTTCCCAGTAACAGGGTCTTTCACAATGAGTCAGTTCTTTGCATCAGGTGACTAAAGTATTGGAGTTTCAGCTTCAGTATCAGTCCTTCCAATGGATTTTCAGGACTGATTTCCTTTTGGATGGACTGCTGTATCTCCTTGCAGTCCAAAGGCATTGATTCTACAGTGCTCAGCTTTCTTTGTAGTCCAACTCTCACATCCATACATGACTATTGGGAAAACCATAGCTTTGACTAGATGGACCTTTTTGGGCAAAGTAATGTCTCTACTTCTTAATACGCTGTCTAAGTTGGTCATAACTTTTCTTCCAAGGAGCAAGCATCTTTAAATTTCATGGCTGCTGTCACCATCTGCTGTGACTTTGGAGCCCCCCCCAAATAGTCTGTCACTGTTTCCACTGTTTCCTCATCTATCTTCCAAGAAGTGATGGGACCGGGTGCCATGATTTTAGTTTTCTGAATGTTGAGTTTTAAACCAATTTTTTCACTCTTCTCTTTCACTTTCATCAAGAGGCCCTTTAGTTCTTCTTCACTTTCTGCCATAAGGGTGGTGTCAACTGCACATCTTGTTATTGATATTTCTCCTGGCAATGTTGATTCCAGCTTGTACTTCATCCAGCCTGGCATTTCACATGATGTACTCTGCATATAAGTTAAATAAGCAGGGTGACAATATGTAGCCTTGACGTACTCCTTTTCCGATTTGGAACCAGTCTGCTGTTCCATGTCCAGTTCTAACTGTTGCTTCCTGAACTACTCACAGATTTCTCAGGAGGCAGGTCAGGTGGTCTGGTATTCTCATCTCTTTCAGAAGTTTCCACAGTTTATTGTGATCCACACAGTCAAAGGCTTTGGCATAGTCAATAAAGCAGAAGTAGATGTTTTTCTGGAACTCCCTTGCTTTCTTGATGATCCAGCAAATGTTGGCAATTTGATCTCTGGTTCCTCTGCCTTTTCTACATCCAGCTTGAAGTTCAGTTCATGTATTGCTGAAGCATGGCTTGGAGAATTTTGAGCATTACTTTACTAGTGTGTGAGATGAGTGCAATCGTGCAGTAGTCTGAGCATTCTTTGGCATTGCTTTTCTTTGGGATTGGAATGAAAACTGACCTTTACCAGTCCTGTGGCTACTGCTGATTTTCCAAATTTGCTGGTATATTGAGTGTAGCACTTTCACAGCATCATCTTTTAGGATTTGAAATAGCTCAACTGGAATTCCATCACTTCCACTAGCTTTGTTTGTAGTGATGCTCCTAAGGCCCACATGACTTCGCATTGCAGGATGTCTGGCTCTAGGAGAGTGATCATATCATTGTGATATTGGAAGTGGTCAAGGAGGAGATGGCAAGAGTGAACACCAAAATTATAGGAATCTTCAAAGTAAAACAGACTGGAATGGGGGAATTTAACTCAGATGCACCCCAATGTGCTAGCAAAGTAATACTCAAAATTCGCCAAGCCAGGCTTCAACAGTACAGGAACCGTGAACTTCCAGATGTTCAAGCTGGATTTTGAAAAGGCAGTGGATTCAGAGATCAAATTGCCAACATCTGCAGGATCATTGAAAAAGCAAGAGGGTTCCAGAAACATATCTACTTTTGTGTTGTTGACTATGCCAATGTTTTTGACTGTGGAGATTACAAAATACTGTGGAAAATTCTTAAAGAGATGAGAATATCAGACCACCTGACCTGCCTCCTGAGAAATCTGTATGCAGTTCAGGAAGCAACAGTTAGAACTGGACATGGAAAACAGACTGGTTCTAAATAGGGAAAGGTCTGAGTCAAGGTTATATATTGTCACCTGCTTAATTAACTCATATGCAGAGTACATCATGTGAAATGCTAGGCTGGATGAAGAACAAGCTGGAATCAAGTTTGCTGGAAGAAGTGTCAATAACCTCGTATATGCAGATGACACCACCCTTATGGCAGAAAGTGAAGAAGAACTAAAGAGCCTCTTGATGAAAGTGAAAGAGGGGAGTGAAGATATTGGCTTAAAACTCAACATTCAGAAAACTAAGATCATGGCATCCAGTCCCGTCACTTCATGGAAAATAGATGGGGAAATCATGGAAATGGTGAGAGACTTAATTTTGGGGGGCTACAAAATCACTGCAGATGGTGACTGCAGCCATGAAATTAAAAGATGCTTGCTCCTTGGAAGAAAAGTTATGACCAACCTAGATATCATATTAAAAAGCAGAGACATTTCTTTATCAACAAAGATTCATCTAGTCAAAGCTATGGTTTTCCCAGTAGTCATGTATGGATGTGAGAATTGGACTATAAAGAAAGCTGAGAGCCGAAGAACTGATGCTTTTGAAATCTGGTGTTGGCGAAGACTCTTGAGAGTCCCTTGGACAGCGAGGAGACCCAACCAGTCCATTCTAAAGGAAATCAGTCCTGAATATTCATTGGAAGGACTAATGCTGAAGCTGAAGCTCCAATACTTTGGCCATCTGATGTGAACAACTGATTCAGTGGAAAGACCCTGATGTTGGGAAAAATTGAAGGTGGGAGAAGGGGATGACAGAGGATGAGATGGTTGGATGACATCACCATCGTGATGGACATGTCTTTGAATAGTATCTGGGTGTTGGTGATGGACAGGGAAGCCTGGCATCTTGCAGTCCATGGGGTCACAAAGAGTCCGACACATTTGAGTGACTGAACTGAACTGAACTGAATTGTTGCACCCCAGTGTTCATAGCAGCACTGGTATGAGACATATAAAACACCAAGATTGCCAATCAGCAGATACTTATCTTAAGAAGTGGCATACTCACAATGGAATACCTCTCAGACATAAAAATAATGAGATACTGCCTGTTTTAACCATGTGAATGGACTCAGAATATTATACTTAGTGAAATGTCAGACAAAGAAAGAACACTGAATTATATCATATATTTAAAATCTAAAATATAATACAAATAAATGTATATGCAAAACAGAAACAGAGCCATAGTTATAGAAAACAAACGTGTTTACCAAATGGGAGAGTGAAAAGGGGGAGGGTCATTTAGGTGTATGGGATTAAGAAATACACTCTACTATACATAAAATAGATCAGCAATAAGGAGATAAACTCACAGTACAGGGAATTAAATCCATTATCTTGTAATAACTTATAAAGGAGTGTAATTTGCAAAAATATTGAGTCACTATGCTATATACCTGAAACCAATGTATAAATCAACTGTAATTCAACAAAAAAGTAATGCATATTATTTAATTGTAAGTTGTTTTTCTCACTCCTCTATGTTGGAGTTAAGGCTTTATACTGATTATATTAGAGCTTACATGTGGTGCTATGTGATGGTATCTTAAGAATTTTATTCCAAGATGATAGAGATAGTGTTAGAACTGTTACTAAACGTAACATTGGGTGTTACTAGGCTGTGCGTAGTTGCTTTTGTCAGAGTGCAGTGACTTTGACAGAATGCGCTGCTGTTTAGTTGCTGGGTCATGTCAGACTCTCTTGGGACAGAGAGAGTTCCTCTGTCCAGGGGATTTCCCCAGCAAGAATACTGGAGTGTATTGCCATTTCCTTCCCCAGGGGATCTTCCTCACCTGGTGATTGAAACTGTAGCTCCTGCTTTAGCAGGCAGGTTCTCTACCACTGAGCCACATTTGACAGAATTTAGAACAGCATTAAAGGATCTGAAATCTTTCACTCTCATTTGTAGTTCATACAACGTATTTGTAGCTCATGCAGCATTCAAAAGCCAAAAAAAAAAAAAAAAACAAGAAAACACAAGAAAATATTATTTGCTTTGAAAAGAAACTATTTCTTATGATTGAATTGAGTAACATTAACAGTGCATGGAAGCATTAGCTTAATTTATTTTTTTTGATAATAGTAATTTTTATTTTGAGAGTTTTAATATGAAATATTAATCCTTTCACTCGCCTTTAAAATACTTTTTTTTCATTTATTTTTATTAGTTGGAGGCTACCTACTTTACAATATTGTAGTGGTTTTTGTCTTAATTTATATATCATAAACTCAAGACCTACAAATTAACTTCTATTCTTTGTAAATTTTCATTTGGCCAGCAATCATAGTTCAATAATGTTTTAAATTGAATGACTAGGTGAATACATACTTCAAAGCTATGCCAACCCTGCTGGCATATACCAAAGGCAAGTCATCTGTTGTAACTTGTGAAAAATTGACTCCCACTGGGGGCGAGGTGGGGGAAAGTAGATGTCTGAAGGGGTGGTCAGTTGCCAGAATTTAGATATTAGGAGAGTATATGTGAAGCATCCTGATTTCAGGCAGAGCATGAAAAAAATGGAAGATCTAGCAGCACTGTATCTGTGCTCCCCTGTGGGAACTATAATCTGGGCCTGAGAAGAGGCTTCCTCCTATAGACAGGCAGCAACTCTTCAGGGCATCTCAGTTCTTTATTGGCTTTCTCATTGGTTTTGATTCATTGACTTATATTATCCGACAAAACCTTATGTTTGTGACCTCTGGTTTAACTGGATATAAAACTACTCATACGAAGAAAAGTAAAATATCAAAGCAATCAGAAATGTGTAGAGTGCTGTAAAATATCAGGTCATATTCTATTATAAGGTTATATGTTAATTATGAAAATAAATAACACTATCATGCAGTATGATGAAAGGGATGGTAGGGGGGTGTGCAAGAGAAACATAGAATTTGTAGCCAGGGTCTTGTATAATCTGCTTTACACTTTTACTTGTGGATATCTATATAAAAATCACATTTCCTTTTTGAACATCCTTTTCTAATCTTTGAACATGACAGTAAAACCTGACTTGTTTATAAGGTTTCTGTTCACATCTCTTTGCATCAGCATTTTTAATAGTTTTTAATAGTTCCCAATGCCACTGCAATATTCTTGCCAGGAGAATCCCATGGATAGGACAGAGGAGCCTGGTGGACTATAGTCCATGTGGTCGCAAAGAGTCAGACACGACTGAGCATCTGAGCGTTCCCACTCTCTGCCTCTGTTACAGAAGATTCAAGCAACCCTCGGGCTACCCTTGGAATCTATTTTGCCTACAAATGATGAGGAGACAGTTATCTGGAAAATTATATTCCTCTTGAAGATGTCTAGTCATTGTCGGAGGCAGTGGACATAAGGAAGTTCAAATCCCTTACCTCATTCAGTAGAATTCTGAGGCATAATTTATACTCTGAAATGCCTGTGCAGATGAGATTAAGGCTACCTTTTGATCAGCTGCTTTCGTTTCCTTGATAACTTTTCCTTATTTTTACTTTTTGTATACATAACCTCATCTCAGGGTCTGATTCTAGGGAAGCCCAACTAAAATACCTACTAACCAACCTCATAGGACTAGTGTGAGATATAATGTGATGCATGAAATGGAATTTTAAAATAATATTATAGAATGCTTTTGTTAAAAATTCTGTTTGAGTTTTCAAAGCAAAATCACAATATTTCCCATGCCCAAAACTTAAAGAATAATTTAACAGAAAACATTATTAGAACAATCTATCCATATATTTTACATGAGAAAATCAGAAACCCAGTGGAATTCAAGAAGTGGCATTTTGATAACAGCTGCGTTGCTTGAATAACCAGTTTGTTTGACCCTTTGACACAACTGAGCAACTAAGCACGCACACAGCAATAATGAGAAATAACACAACATTATGGTTTTCTTTTTGCTCTAATATTTAAGTCAAATTTGGGATTCTTTCTTAGAGTAAAACAGGATCTTCACTCTTTGCAAAGATATTTCTGAGCTACAAAAATTCTCTCTCAGTGTTTTGCCCTGTATTACCGTGCTTTTCTCTGTATTCTCCCATTTAGTCTTGGCTGCCATGATCACAGAAAATGTGAGGACATTTGCTTTTTGCATCTGTAGTGGAAACTTCGGCAGCACACAGTACCAGTCAATAGATACATTCTATTATTTTGATCATGTATTCTACATACCCAATATTATCTTCTTATGAAAATCTTGTTATTGCCCTGTTGCAATCACAGTGTTTCATTACAATATTTAACTATCCTCAAAGTTAGAATCTACACTTTCATTGACAAAATCTGAGAACCAAATGTTCAGTTCTGTAGTAGGTATGAATTTAAGCAGGCTAAAAAGAGACACATTAAGTCTAAACTAAACATTTGCAATTGTTCTGTTAATTTGATTTTTATGATGGTCAATCAGCATGTATTTAATGACTCAAAAACAAACAAAATACAAAGCATATATTAAATGACTTAAAAAATCCATTTAATTAGTTAATTTTTTTAGAAACAAAATTTCAATATAAAAGATCAGTTTGGTAAGTTTCCCATCCTCCATCTTATACAACAGGAAACAGTCTGGAAATAAAAAATATGGCCATCAAGTTTAATATTTTTTTGCATTAGTTCTATAAAGTGAATGACTTAAATAAAAATATTTATTTTTAATGATTGTAGTCTCAAGTTCATTGTACTTATGTATAAAAAACACTCTCAATTAGCCATCATTTGGAAGACAAAAATACATATCATAACAATTATTTATGGAAAGGATAATGTATACAGCAGTTTGGGAGTCATATAGTTGATGACAAGGACACTTAACAAAATTTGAAAATTTATTTCAGAAACTATAACATTTATGTTCATTTTAAAGTTTACCATAAACTGAAGCATAATTTATTATAAAAAAAGCAATTTTTGTTCTTGTCAGTAGCTATGGCAATTTTAAATAATAATTGTATCTTTTTAGCTTTAGGTTAAAACATATGTAGAAGTTCTAATTACATAAGATGCATATATATATATATATATATATATATATATATATGTATTTATACCCTCAGAAAAAAACAAAATATATAATAAGCTGCATATATTTAGAGATATGCCTCCTTCCCTCTGATGTAGGATGTAGCTCTGTGGTGAGGTACAGTCTATAAGCAGAGAAGGTAAATACATTGCAATAAGTGTTTTGGTTTATATTATGCCATAGGAACACATACAAGGGTAACTAATTCAGAGCAGGGACCTCAGAGAAGTCTTTTCAGAGTATGTGCAGAAGTCATCTACATGAAGATTTTATGTGAGAGCTTCTGAGGAAGGATGTGGGAAAGTTCAGGTTAGAGGAGGGGGTGGAGAGAAATGGAAGGAAAGAGAGGATGAGAAAAGAGTGAATGTTGTAGAAATGGGAAAAAAACTCAATAGTACAATGAAATTATGTAAAGGAAGTGAGCAAATATGGGGTGATTCTGAGAGATAAATTACACTGAAGAGGAAAGCAGGAACCTAGGCAGATTTATTAGGTCAAGAGTTTGTTCTTCATCTTAAAAGAGATGAGGAAAGTGGGGAGACTTTCAAAGTCTTTCAGCAAGAGAGTTTAAGGCTATGCTATGGTTGCTCAGATGGTAAAGCGTCTGTCTACAATGTGGGAGACCTGGGTTCGACCCCTGGGTTGGGAAGATCCCCTGGAGAAGGAAATGGCAACCCATTCCACTACTGCTGCCTGGAAAATCCCATGGATGGAGGAGTCTGGTAGGCTACAGTCCATGGGGTCGCAAAGAGTCGGACACGACTGACTGAACTGAACTGATATGTATTAAAGTGTTCATGAGCTCATTCTGACTATAATGAAGGAGAATGGATGATAAGTGGGAGGCAGACAAGATGGGAAGCAAAAGAAACAGTTCGAAGGCTTTTGTCATCAACCATGAGAGTAATAATTTCATGTGTACCAAAGGAATGGCAGTGTGAATAGATGAGTTTGAGATATAGGTAAGAGGAAGATCCAGTGATGTCTTGACTATAAATGGTGATGATGAGCAAAGGAGGGGACATCAAAAACACAGCAAGGTTCCTGATTGGGCAATCAGAACACAGAGAGCATTTCTATTAGAAGCAGGCATAAAAATGCCAGGTTTAAATTAAGGGTCAAACTTTTAAATAATTTAATCAGAAAGGTTGTGATTTTTAGCTTTTTCATGTTAGTAATATATCTCCCTCTTAAGTATACTCAATTTCAGATTGGTCTATTACCTTGGTAGCAGAATGTAGGCTGTGTTCTAGTCTTGGGATGAACTCCTGTGAGCTACCTGACTTAGGGTAAATCACTAAACTCTGAGATAACATTTTAAAAAATCTGCTTGCTTTTAAGAATACTGTCGAACTCATTGAGCCTTTTTGAAAAATCAGCAGGATAATATATTTAAAGCCCCAGACAAGTATGGAAGGGTTAGTTCTCACCTCTTCACCCTAATTTATGTTGGTGTCCTTAATATTTCAAGTCTCCCCAAAGATGTAGGTGTCCTTTTTTATACGGGGAAAGGGACTTTGAAGATGTGATCAACGTTAAGAACTCAGAAGTGGAAATATTATCCTGGATTATTTAGGTTGATCCAACGTAATCACAGAAATCTTCAAAAGCAAGGAACCTTTTCTTAACTGCATTGAGAGAGAAAGGAGAGAGACAGATGTTATGATAAAGAAAAGTCAGAAAGTTGAGATGCAACCTTGCTGGCTTTGGAAATGGAGGAAGTGGGCCATGAGCTAAGGAATGCAGATGAACTCTAGAAGCTGGAAAAGGCCATATCATAATCTTCAGAAAGAAACATAACACTGCCACTGCCAACACTCTGATTTTAGACTTGTGATACTGAACTTTCAACCTGTAGAATTGTGAGATAATAAGTGTGTGCTTTTTAAAAGACACTAGGGAATAGTAATTTTTTTATATTAACAGTAGAAACTTTGTATATACTTTCTTTATTAATATTAGTAAAATTAACAAACTTTACATAAATAAAAGTTAATGGTAAACTTTTAAAACTGGGGACAAGGAGATATTAGGAAATAGCAGGATAAGAGGTCAGAAACTCATATACCCTGTTTTTCAGACGGGTATGTGCTGCCCAACTTCTGACCTCAAATGGTCTTTACTCACTTGGGCATGTCAATGGGGACTTGCCCACTTGGCTGTTGAATCTCCTTCTCTTCTGTTTTACAGGTATTTCCCTGGCCGAGTGCCTCAGCAGAGGGTGAGGAGGTGTCATGAGGATGTGAGATGTTTCCTCTACATGATCTCAGACCAGAAAATAGTAGCTTTAGTGTATGTTTTCATATATGTATGCAAAAGAAACAGTCCGCCTTTCTACTTGAGTACAGGGCTGGAAGGAAGTGAGTGGCAGTGAAATAGGTTGAAATGAGGGGGAAGGTGAGCTGGGTGTAGAACTCTGACTATGTGCTTCTTGTCCTGTACTGTCAGGACCAACCATAGGTTGCAAGTTCTCTCTTGACACCTTCCACCCCTTCCCACAAAGATAAACCTTAAAGACATCTATAATGCTTTTTGAAGAAAGGTATGAAAGGCCAATGGACACTCAACTGAGTGCTGTAATGTTATAGAAGCTCGAAAATAATCATTGAAAAAATAAATGTATAGGTTACATATATTTTAATTTTAAAAAGAGAGCTTGTTTTAATGTTATTCTCCAGTATTACACTTTGTGAGTGTCACATTTTCAAAGGATAACTTTTCCCCAAGATTGTTATCAGTTTGATAAGTTTTATTATTTTAGAGCTTTATTAAAAGTACAATATTTTGATGATAGGAGAAAATACTGCTTTCAGGGGCCAGGACTCTAGGTAACAATTGGCAACATCCAATTTTCCCTTCTCCATTAGCAGTCCCTAGGGTTTCAGATGAACAGAGCACCTCACAATATAGATTGATCCACTGCTTAGATGCTCTTTGAAGTCACGTTAGGATTCTGGTTCCTAGTGCCTTGGCACATTATCTGTTATATTATATTCTGGAAAATGCCCATAGTGTTATTTTCATGTTCCTCTAAAGGGCCCTCTTTTGGGATTTTTCTTTTGTTTCAGGTTGATGATAGTTAAGCTTATTATTAATGTTGTACTCACACATGACCAGACATGTACTCATGTTCATTGAATTGGCCAATTATTTTTTTAAAAATTGTATCTAGTAAATGCTTTCTCACAAATTAAACTGTTTTCTTCCCTAAATTATCTCAATTATTTGACTGTCTTTAGAAAAAGACTTGTTTAGATAGAGATTCACTTTTTGAATTTTTGCTTAATTGAATGATGGTGAGTGACATCTTTAAAAATGTAAGAGCTAGAAGGAAATTGATCACCTTCAGGTACAGCCTCATACTTTTATAGAAAACAGACTGTAGCTAAGATGGTACACAGCTTTTCTAAATACATAGATTTAGTTGACAACAGACACAAGAAGAGAGCAGAACTTGCCTTAAATTCAGAATTCAATTTGGGCTTTCACAGATTTCAGTAGTGTGTGTTTGAGCAATTTGTGGGGAGAAAAACACATCTATTGTACTATGTAATCAACTTTAAGAATTGCATTCCATATTTTTGTTGTCTTATTTCTGTCTCCCTGTTTTTAGCAACTAGACAGATCCTGGATGTTTTGAGTAGTGATTAAATGTTGAAACTCCTAAATAATCAGTTGGGTTTGATTTTAAATTAAAAATAGGTTTCTAGGTATCTTTTTAAGACAATAAATTTCAAAAAGTTATTATTTTACAGTTAACCATATAAAAAGATAACATTTCTTGTGATTTTTAAACTCCATTTTGTATAACACTGAGCAATAGATGTCACTATTTTGCCAAAAAAAAAAAAAATAGCTACAGAATTATTCCATTTGATTATTTTTCTTCATAAACAACCCTTGTGCTGAATAGATAAGTTATAAGGTTTTGGTAGAAAAATCTCAAACAGTAGGAGCATCTTTTAAATATTAATGTCTAGCAGTGTTTTCTCTAAAAAAAAAAAAAAAAAACCCACATTAATATACTAAGCCATTACTTTCTGAATCATTTTACATATAACTAATTTAAAGATTCTGATTTTATAGCTTTATATTAATATTTTGACAATTAGGTGTTATTACAAGGAGAATTAGAATAAGTTTATTTGAAGAGTATCGGCTCAGGTCAGAGAAGGAAATCTCTCAGAGTATCACGAATTGTATTTTAAGGCCATGCAATGTCTAATAGCTGTCTTGACTGACAGTGGATCTATACAAAGTGGAAATTAGGGATACAGAAGCCAAGAAAGAAGAGATATTGCAAGTAATGTAGTTGGATCCAGCTGTGAAGGATGGCAAAGTGATGGACTGTGTTCCAAATTTTATGGATGGAGTCAGGCCACATTCAAATTTATATTAATTTTGCCTAAATAAATCAGAAGTTTTCAAGAAATTAAGGTGAAGTTGCTAAGAAGATTGCAACAGGAAGATGACTTGGAAAAAACAGTAGAGAGTGTTTGTAAATTATTTAATGATAGTGTAGTTTTTTTTCTTATACCTGAGACATAGTATGGAAGAAAATTAGGTTAAGGTAAAGAAAACTGCTAAAATTTAACCTCTGTTTCCTTAAGTTCTCCATTGATTATAACATATTCTGGCAAATCCTAGGAAGAGTGTACCTGATGACAAAAATAAAAAAGGAAGAATTCAAAGTTTGGTGAATGAGCAATAGCCAGTCCCTGAATCTAACAAGATAATCACATTTGTAAAGTGGTTTAGGATTTATGAAGCACTTTCACACTATACAGGCTGCTCTGTGACTCTTCAACCCATTACAGAATGGCTTCTCAACCAACAATTTCACTTAAACTGATCTCTCAAATATTATTAATGACCCACAAATTGTCAGAAACCACCGACCTGCTCTTAAGTCCTTATTCTATTTAACCACTGCTTTCTGCCCCCCCCCCCCCACCGCCCCGCATAGTGAAGTGCTCTCTCCCCTTTAAATTCTTCCAGTTTTTTCTGTAACACTACCCCCCCCCCCCCACCCCCGGTTTTTCTGCTACTTTTCTGACCTCTTCTTATTTTCTTTCTCTGACAATTTTCCACTGTTCTGTTCCTCAAATATTTATGTTCTCAGATTTCTGCCTCTGATCCTTGTCTCTCTGAATGATTTTCTGAAAGGTTATTTTGATGGGAAACATTAAAGCTACTTTCTGTATAATTCACTATTCAACAAATAATCATTTCCCCTATGTACTGGATGCTGTTTCAGGTTCTGGGGACACAGGAATCACTGGGAATGTTATTGTCTCTTGAAGCCTCAGGACTTCAGTCTTCTAGTTCATCAGTTAGGAAAAGGGCATGTGTGGGAATATACTGAGTAATAGATGGGTGCATCTATACCTTCTCCTTCAAGGCCCTTACCCTTCAAATACATTGTATTGTGCTCTCAGTCCCTACCCTAGCAGCTGGAAAATTATGGGATCACACCTTTGAGGTCATTAACACAGAAGCTGAGGGGAAAAGAAATGGGTCAAAATACTATTGCTGAGTATTACTTAGACCTTTGCAACTGACAATAAAGATTATGGTCTTGCAAGAAAAGGATTTTAGAAGTGCAAGAGGACAAGTTGTGGGTTTTCTAAACAACAGATATATGGGATTCATGGCATAAAGTAAATTCTCTAACAACAAAGTTTTTTCTGCCTGCCTACCCAAATAAAATCCCAGGGGCTATTGAATGTGAGGAAACAGGAGACAGCCAAGCATCATCTATGTTCTCGTCCCTTTAAGGCATTTCCTAAAAGGTAGTGGTCAACTCTACAGTGATTTAAAGGGCCAAGGAGCAAAGGAGCCTATGTTCGGCTTGACGGCTGTGTTCCTAGATTCTGACAGCTCCTCAAGTATAGAAAAAGGTGCGTGTGACCAAGTGATGGCTGAATCCAAACCTATGGAGCCTCCGGGCAGGTCTCTGGTAGGTGGCAGCTAAGACCCAAGTGTTTTCCTGTAGAGGCGACACTGGCAGAGAGGTGACAGTGGATGCCAAAAAGCCTGGGGGAGCCCTGGGGCTAAGATGAGTTACTAACCTAGCAGGCGCGCCATGGAGTTTCTTGCTAGATGTCAGGGTGTCGGGTTGGATTCTCCTTCCTGGGCTCCTTCTGGACTCAGAAATTCACACTTGGAGAGCTGGAATCACTGATGGTTATGACGTCCTTGTTTATTGATGTGGCAGTAAATGCTCCACTTCTCACTCATTCAAGACTTAGGGATGGATCAATTTGTGAAGTGTTCCCCTACCCTTTTGGCTAAATTAATCAACTTCTATATCCCCATAGTGATTTTTATACAGGCTGGCACATTTTTAATATATATCTCTCAGTTGTGCAAGGCTTTGTCTCCTCATTTAAATAAGTTCCTTAAAAGCAGGGATGCTTATATGCCCATTTTTCTATCTTTATCATCTAGTACATAGGAGATTACCAATAAAATATTATTTTATTGAAACTTTTTATGCTGATTCTCCAAAACAACTCTGTATGAATACTGGTGTTTTGTTGTTGTTGTGGTTTGGTTTGGCTTGGTTTTTACAGCAAATTTGAAAATAATGAAGAATGCAGACTGTCAAATTACTTGTTTGAAATCACATAGCTACAAGGTGGCAAAGCTTTAACAAAGACAAAATGTCTGACTCTAAATCTGCATTGTTAATCAGGTCAATTTGGTTCCAATTCTTGGCATTTAGAACTGTGTTCAGTAGCTGTTTAAGATCCATAATTTAGGTTTGCTCACATGGCCCAGACCAGTCTTCTCTTTCTTGTCCTCACAAACCTCATGCCAAACCTAAACCTCAGATGCTGCATTATAATAACTGGTTCTGTGCTGTAATTTTTATTTTAATTGATTATTTCAGAGTAAAACCCTCCGTACTTATTGCTTTGATGACGACTTCTCCCATTTCCCTCTTCTGATTATCCCATTCATTTCCTCAGTTGTGTTTTATAGCCCTGTATTCTAGCTCTTACATGTTCAGGATGACCTCAAACACACAGGTACAGAAAGCCAGAGTCTATCCAATTTTACATTCAATTGTTGATTTGGTTCAATATCTTTTATAAGCCATTGTCTTTTATAATTTCTGAGATTACTTATACTTAATATTAGAAAGAAAATGCCATAAATATAGAAAAAAATCACATTTTAAACAAAAGACGTGTTAAAATTTTCTGTCAACAGTTTATATTCTGGAGAATAAAAAGAATTGCACAAAATATTCATAAATGATAGGTTTCCTTTGAGTATAATATTCAACACTTTGAATAGCAATTTTGACACTTATTTTAGTAAGCAACACATGCTAGAAACTATGTTTCTGTTATTAGGATGATATTTTAAATCAGTAATCAAATTGAAAAGGAAAAGTAATTCTCATTTAACCAGCATGCAAATATTTATCTAGAACTATCATACTATTTCATTATGTAGGCTGTTAAGACTTACTGAGATGATCAATAGAATAATAGTATAAAAAACTTACTATCACATTAATTTCAAAGGAAAATTTGAAATTTTAAAGCCCTAAGTTCAGTATTTTAAAAGCAGTTTTGTTAAGTATAAGTTCAGGCAGCAAGTCAAAATAAGTGTGTCCACTACAAGAATGAAGACAAGCTACTTTAACTAATAGTAAGGCATAATTTGTTATCGGTATGTCAACTTTTTTGTGTGCAAGTTTCCAAAGAACTGAATTTACCATACTTGCTTTAGAAGCATTGACATTTTCTGAACAATATTATTAAAGCATTAATTTACTTTGCAATCTTGTTAACTTCAAGTCATCTGTGTGAACTGTCAGCAACCCTCTTTTAGTAGACCCCAATTAACTTACTTTCTGAGTTTTTTTATTTATATAATATCTTATTTTCTAATATTTATATTAAATTTTATGCTTTTGTTTTGAGACCATTTCAAGTACCAGGAATATCCTTAGGGGGGGAAAAAAAATAACACTAGTGGAAGTATGAATGTGTACTTGTTAAGGAAGAATGGCAACTCAACAGAAAAAATTATGCTAAGACTGATTTGTTAGCAATTGCTTTTTCACTAAAAGAAATTTTTAAGGTTTATTCTACAGGTATAAGACTCTATGGGAAAAAATATATAACCATACATGTAAAACTGTCTGTATATGTATGTGCATTCACACAAAATAAATAAATTTGTGTACACAGTGGAGAAGTAAATCTACAGGTGAATTGCTCTCAAAAATTTGGGCCATTTGTGCTCAACTTCCAAATCTGTAATAAATAAGCAAAAATAAGATAAAAAGCCACTAGATTACTCAGTGGTAAAGCATCTGCCTGCCAATGCAGGAGGTGCAGGAGACACGGGTTCAATTTCTGGGTCCAGAAGATACCTTGGAGGTGGAAAAGGCAACCCCCTCCAGTACTCTTGCCTGGAGAATCCTACGGACAGAGGAGACTGGCAGACTAGTCCATAGGGTCAGAGAGAGTTGAACATGAACATATATATATATATATATATATATATATATATATATATATATATATAATGTAGCCTTTGTAACCACTTCCCTACTTAGTTATTTATGTTGATCTGCTGCTCTTCTTTACTTGCTAAACTTAACGTAGAATAAAACTCTCTTTAGCTCTGTTGAGATTTATTAGAATTTATTGTAAGAAATATTATTGATATGGTTTTTTCTACAATACCATGTATAAAATGCATAAATAATGTTATATACACATATCAACAAATTATCAAGCTATACTATTAAGGGCACAACAAAGTTAAAATTACCAAATATAACAGTTTAGGAAGGGGTAAAACAACAAAGAGACATCACTTTGCTGACAAAGGTCCATATAGTCAAAGCTATGGTTTTCCCAATTGTTGTGTATGCATGTGAAAGTTGGACCATAAAGAAGGTTGAGCACTGAGGAATTGATGCTTTCAAACATTGTGGTGTTGGAGAAGACTCTTTGAGAGTCCCTTGAACAGTAAGGAGGTCAAACTAGTCAATCCTAAAGGAAATCCACCCTGATTATTCATTGGCAGTAGCCATTGGCAGGACTGATGATGAAAAGGAAGCTCCAGAACTTTGGCCACCTGATGTTAAGAGCTGACTCATTTGAAAAGACCCTGATGCTGAGATTGAGAGCAGGAGGAGAAGCGGGTGACAGAAGATGAGAGAGTTGGATAGCATCATCAACTCAATGGACATGAGTTTCAGCAAACTCTGGGAGACAGTGAAGGACAGGGAAGCCTGATGTGCTGCAGTCCATGGGGTCACAAAGAGTGAAGCATGGCTGAGCTACTGAACAACAACAACAAACCAAAGGAAGTCAGGACCTAAAGGATCAGAGATCTATAGAGATGGAATACAGATTAGCATTGTCTAGGGATAGGAAGTAGGAGGTGGCTCAGAGGTAAAAGAATCCACCTGACAATGCAGGGGACACTGGAGAGGTGGGTCCCTGGGTTGATTCCTTGGTCAGGAAGATTCCTTGGAGGTGGAAATGGCAACTTATTCCGGTATTCTTGCCTGGAAAATCTCAGGGACAGAGGGACCTAGTCGGCCATGACTGAGCATGCACACATTCCACTGCACAAATAGCCAGTAGGCATATGTAAAGATGTTCAGCATTAGTCATTAGGAGAAAAAAAAAAAATTGAAACCATAATGAGATATTGTTTTTGCACACACATCAGAAAATATAAAATTAGAGCTTTAAAGCTAGCAATACTAAATGTAGGCAAACACAAAATGCTGGTGGTTGTCTAAATTAAAATAAGTCCTTTGGAAAACTCCTTGGCTTGACCTATTATGCTGAATATACATATATTATGGATTTAAGAATTTCTTTCCTAGGCCTCTTAACATATAAATGTGCACCAAAGAACACATATAATAATGTTCATACATCATTATTAATTGCTTAAAGCAGCAATAACTTAATTTTCCTCAAGAGTAAATTTTACAAAATATGAGCTATTTATGCAGTGGAACACTATAGAACAATGTAAAAACGACAAATCACAGATGATTTTGATTTAAAAAAAAGAGATGCAAAAGTACCTAGTATACGATCCTATCCATATTAAAAAAAAGTACAGTTTTTCTCTAGAGAGGGAAACTTAACAATGATTTTGGTCAGAATATGCCTTACCTTTGATTAGAAAATGAGTGAAATGATCCAGGAACAAGACATCTGGAACACTGGTTGCGTTCTCTATCTGGTTAAGTGTGGTGGTCATTTAGGAATATTTACTTTGTAAACATTTGTGGAATTGTATAGTTAAGATTTGTGCACTTTACTGTTATACTTCTTTAAAAATAAAATTTAAAAAATGATATTATTGGTATTAAAATGTTGAAACTCCTAGAAGACCACTAACTTTTATGTGTGGTAGAGAATAAGGGGAGATGTGAGGGCCATAATAGAATAAGGACAATGACAATAGTAACAAATGAGTGATAGTCTTTGGCATAAAAAAAAATGGGAGAACAGAATGAAAATAAAGCCACCATCTAATCTTTTGAAATAAGTGATATAATTACCCAGGTTCATATAGAAGGAACTAGATCAGTGGGGCTAAATTACTTGCCTAAAATCACAGATATCTGTATTATAGAACTGGGATTAGATTCAAAACCAGTTCTAAGCTCTTATTCTTAACTGGGATAAGATTCTTAACCCCATCTTTTTCACTGATTACAAAAATACTGATTAAAAACATCTCATTTTTAAGGGAAGGCTATCATTTGCTAAAGGATGATAGAGTTCCAAAGCTCTGTTTGGTTGGCTTTACCCATGAAACCGTTCTCCTCAGAACAAGACTTGATCCCGTGTGGCCAGACTCAAACTCAGTCAAAACCCACAGTAATGAAACTCAGATTTTTGATGTCTCATTGCAGAATGAATTCAATGAGAGACAAAGTGATAGGTAAGAAGAGAATTTATTCAGAGAGAAACACACTCCGCAGATACAGTGTGGGCCATCACAGAGGGCAAGTATGGTGGCCTTGAAATGTGGTGTGGTTAGTTTTAATGGGCTGGATAATTTCATAAGCAAATGAGTGGGAGGATTATTCCAACTATTTTAGGGAAGGGATGGAGATTTACAGGAATTGGGCCCCCACCCACTTTTTGGTCTTTTGATGGTGTCTTGGAACTGTCATGGTGTCTCTGGGTGTGTCATTTATCTTGCTGATTGAGGATCAAGGTCCAGTGAAAGTTGACTTGTCTTCAGTCTGTTTGATTCTAATCTGTTTATATTGTGTCCTTGGAGTATATCATTCATTCAAAAGCTGTGCCCTGCCCCCTTCTCTCCTGTTTCAGCAGAGAGAAAAACATATCTCAAAGCCATAATATTGATTAACTACAAAGGGCCATTTGTTTCCAATGATACTGATGAAACCAGGATGAAACCTGATGGCTTTTGCTAGTATATTACCATTCTACCACTCTGTCACTGGGATTTTCCAGGAAAGAATACTGGAGTGTGTTGCCATTTCCTTCTCTTGGGGATCGTCCCCACCCAGGGATTGAACCCACATCTCCTGTGTATCCTCCATTGCAAGTGGATTCCTTACCTGCTGAGCCAGGTAAGGAGGGAAGTCCAATCTCTGGCAGACGGGTTAGTTTTCCTTTGTAACAGTAAGGTCTCTGCAACTTAGGAGGAAAACATTTGAAAAGAATAGGCACATCTGCCAAAGGTAGTAAAGGGTTTGGGGCACTAATTTTTTGTGTCTCAGGTTTCCCTACTCCACCATTCAATTTCTTAGCAAATAATTCCACTTCTTTTTCTTCAAAAGAGAGTTTGGAACTGCTAGACTTGGAACCAAAAGATCTTTATTACAGCATTCCATAATTGTTTGGTGAAGGTAAGTGTGCATTAGATTATTCATTATATTTATATTTGCATATTACATTAGCTGCTGCTTCTTTCTGTGAAAGAATGGACTTTGTGATCCTTGAATCAGGAAAATATTCTCCTTATACAGTTAAACTAGGGCATTGATATTTACCACATTCTTACTACATTCCCTATGCAGTCTTTATGGGAAACGCCCCACTTCAGGACAGAACTTCTCTACTTTTCTGACTTATTCAGTACCCTAACTTCCTAACTTGATGGGGCAAAGCTTTTTATAGGAATCACGTAAGCACAAAATTTGGTAAGAAGAGTGAGAAGAAAAAAAAAGAAAACAAAACATTAAGACACTATAGTTAGTAACGCAATGTTTTGGCAACACGCACACTTCATTTTATCACTCTCAGGAAGCACAGTACTTTGTGATTTCACCTCAAAGATTAAAAATAAAATCTCAATTCTAGGCTCTCATACAAAGCCTCAAAGAAAAACCTCTCCCTTTTCCACTCCCACCTCCCCAGTATATCTAGCGCTTAGAAACCATTTGAATCTACACACGAGTGTAGCAGAAAAAGACTCGTGCATAGGCATCAGTAGGTTTACTCAATTGTGCACCCCTTGGTATGTTCCAATTCTAGTCTCTTTTATCTGTAATGTTTTTCCTTCCGAGCTATAAATTTAGGGAATCTGGTTTCAACACAACCAGGTTCCTCAACAGCAGGGTTTCTCAACCCCTGCTGCTGCTAAGTTGCTTCAGTAGTGTTTGACTCTTAGCGACCCGATGGACTGCAGACCACCAAGCTCCTCCGTCCATGGGATTTTCCAGGCAAGAGTACTTGAGTGGGGTGCCATTGCCTTCTCTTTCTCAGCCCCAGTACTACTGATACTTTCAACAGGATAATTATTTGCTATATATTTGATTTGTTACATATTTGATTTATATATTTGATTTTATATGTATTATTTGATAATTTCAAGAGGATAATTATTTGAAGGCTATTCCATATATTGTAGGATGTTTAACAGCATCTCTGATCTTCTGCTAGTATCATTCTATATTCTAGTATTCTAGTGATATTCTAGTACCACCACTCCTCTCATACCCAATTCTGACAAATGAAAATGTTTCCAGACATCGCCAATTGTCCCTAGGGAGTAAAATGGTTCCAGGTCACAAATCACTGTTTTACAGAATAAATTATAGAAATACAGAAGAAAGAGGACATTTCTCACAGCCATATTTAAAGAGGCTTTAAACCTTCCAGGAGGATCTTTCTATCCAGATCATTTAGACAAATTTCCTTTATAAGAAACTTAGAAACTGCAGCACTGTATTCATCATTTCAGATCTGATCTCTCACCATTGACTTCACCATGCCTGCTCTCCTTTTGAAGGTCAGTTTGTAATAATTTCAGTTTCCTTCGAATCTCAGTCAGAATATCTATTTTCTTCTCCAAAATGGACAGTAACTGGGCAATGCAAAAGTCAACATTGCAGTTTACCCCATCAGATGTCTCCTGGATTTTATTATCTGGCCATTGACTTGATTCCTTCCAGGAAATTGTATCCATTAATGGAGAGGATAGTGCTTTGATTTCTTCAGTCTCTTCCTCCTCCTCACTCTGTAGGCAAGGTATGCTAATAAATTCTTCCCCCTGAATGGACATTTCTGAATTTCTAATGTGATTTTCCAATACCCTTGGCATTTCACGTTCAGCAGGATAAAGACAACGATGGCAAGGCTTTAAATTTAGAGTTATTTCTTTTACTCTATTTGCATATCTTAAAGTGTTGAGGGTATTTTCGCAAGAGGCCATCCCTGGAGAGATAGTAGCAATCATGCAAGTGGAGGAGTTCTGGCCTATAAAGGAATCCCGGAGCACCTGTGTGAGCTTGCTGGCTCTGAATGGGGTATGAGACTTGTTCTGACCCAAAGCTCGGATGCATTCTTTGAGTGCCAAGAGACTCTTATTAATCTCTGCTCCTTCCAGCTGTCTTTTCCAGTTGGCCTTGGAACTATCTGCTCCTCTTTCATTCCCAGCTAAGTCAACAAGGGAAAACTTGCCATGCAGTTTGCCTCGAGACTTTAAAATGATCTGGAACACTGCGTGACTCCTGGAAGAGTGGGCATTGACTGATGTCTGTCCTGAAGTCCGGCAGCTGTTCCCTAGTTCCACGAGGTTCAGCATGTCCTCCACACAGCACACCTCCTGCTCCTGCAGCCCGACTACCTGGATTTGTTGATTGCCATCCTCAAGGACTTGCAGCTTCTTCTTCCAGTTCAACAAGTCATACACCTTTCCCCCATAAATCTCAAAAAACGTCCCATAGACTTTGAGGTCCAGCTTCTCATAAGTGGAAGTTTTGAGTAAGAGGAAAACATCCTGCACCACCATGGCATAAATGCCTTTAGGACACTCTTGGTCCCTTGCCGAAAAGCCTCCTCCCATAGTGTGCGTTTTCCCGCTGCCTGTCTGTCCATAGGCAAAGCAGGTGGCCATGCCATGGTGGAAGATGGACTCAACCAAAGGCTGGGCAGTAAACTGATACACCAACTCGTTGGAGGCGGTGTCGTCGAAGGCATGGTCGAAGCAAAAGGTCTGGTTCTCCAGGTAGCGAGTGAGGTCCACCTTCTGCTTGGACTCGTGCACCATGACCACGTTGTCCGAGGGGATGGTGACGATATCTAGGTCCTCCCGGGTGGCCTCCTGCCGGTTGAGAGGCCGCTTCCTCACACAGACGCAGATGCGACGGCCGTCCCGCGGCTCGGGGCCGGACATCAGGCCGCCGCGCAAGCGCCTGCGGCACTCCTCGATCAGGCGCCGGATCTCATAGTTGGCGTTTCCGGTGTTGGCGTCCCGGGCGCGCCGGGCGAGAATCTCGCGCTGCAGCCGTCTGCGCTTCTCGCGCTGCTTCTGCAGTTTCTCAATTTCTCTTAGGCAGGCAGATTTCCGCTGCGTCATCAGGCAAGGGCTGCTGGGAACTCTCACGGCCAGGCTGTCCCCCGAGGGCGTTTTGTTTCTCTGGGGGATCCTCACAGCCCAACGCGCGGCTGTGCGCTGGTCTCCGATGACGGAAGGGGGCGCCAGAGACCCGGAGCGCGAAGCCCTGCCCTGCGCAGAGGGCCCAGCCGAGGTCAGAGCTGGATTCAGCAGGAATATGGTTTCTAGAGCAACCTTTTTACCTTTTTTGACTCCTTTTTCGGCCCACTCTACCGTGACCCAAGCGTTGTCCCGTTTGACCTCTGTGACCACTGCGAGATGGATTCTCCCGTCGGTGCGCTGGATTGCCACGCTGATGCCCGCTTGGAGTTGTCCGAAGTGCGACTTGACGGGCATCAAGGATGAGAGGCGCGGGGTGACAGGGAGGAATAACTGGCTGGCCATAGCGCGTGATGGTGGTGTCAGGGCTCGCCCCCGGCCTTGGGGTTGGAGCAGCAGGACCGGAGCCCAGACCAGTCTGAAGCTCCCAGAGCACTCAGTGCGTACCTGGTTTGCACCTGCCTTTGTGAGCACTAGGCCTTGGCCTGGGGCCATTTGCGTCACAAAGGGATGGGGGGAAGAGGCAGCTGAGCCTGGGGCTTCTAGTGGAGAGTGCCGGGGGAAAAATCACTTCTCTCATGATGCTAGGTGCTAGGTGCAGAAGCAGCTGTAATAGAGAAGTTTCCCTCTGCCACGGAGACTATAGCAATAAGATTTAGGAGTGGAGTGTGTATTCCATGGACATTTGTGCCTATGGTTCAGAAATATCCATTTTCTCCTACACTCTTGACTTGCAATCTCAAAGCTAACTGCTTTGAGTTTGAGATCCAGTGAGTGTTACCTTAAACTTCACAACCTTCCGGTGACCAGTGGGAACAAAGAAAGTAGAGCTGCTTGTAAATTACAGGCTTCAAGGAGAGGATCCCAGACAAATTTCCTCAGACTTGGCATCTTTCTTCTGTCTCTCCCCTGCTTCACAACTTAACAATCACAACTTAAAGTTATTCCTTTTTAATGGGATTTCTCATTACAAAATCAAAATGAGTTGACTGTAATGGGTTCTTGTGGTAATTTGCTAATATGAAACTTCCTTTGGTGCAGCATCTGGGTTTGCAAACGTAAGATGTTTATCACATTCTAAGTGGTTTTGACAGCTATAAAGTGAGTTGTACTGATTGCAGTCACCACAATTTTTTAGATTATTTCAGTAATTAACTTTCCAAACTCCTTCAGTAATTATACTTCTGGCCTCATTATCCATAATTTGGAAAGGAGTGGTGTTTGGTGGAAAGAGATAATTCATCTTATACCCACTCCTTACCCTACAGTGTATGTGTCTTTCAGGAGTTGTGGGTGAGCCGAGGCGGGCTTGTGGAATGGGAGATGGGAAGGCAGCTAAAATGCTCAGAGGCAGTATATTCTGGCAAGGTTGCAATTTTTTTCTACAAAAAACAACAAAAATTTACATCAACTGCCAGAAAGGCCAAGAGGATTAAGGTGACACGTTGTGTTGAACTTTCTTTTCCCCCAAGTACCACATTGCCTTTTGGGCCCTGAGTCAGGGCGTAATTGCATGGACAGTTACATAGTAGCATGAAGTATCCTTACAACTCTCCCTGGGACCTAGTAACATATGGAAATAAGTTATTATAAACTGATTTTTTTTTTTAAGTGGACATTTTTTGAAAAGAAGTTGCAGGGGAGTGGTATGGAGTAAGTTGGGTAATTATCTCCTTTCAGGGAGGTGGTGAATGTCAATGAAAGGATGGGAGAGAGGGCTTTACCTAGTCCTGATTTTATGATTATTAGTTTTATTTGCCAAGTTATCAATATATAAAGTTAATCTTTTATTTATTTTTTTTTTTAGTTTAAAGGGCATTAGTGAAATGTTTTAATCTCTTTTTATTAATTTAGATTATTTTTGGAAATATTGCTGCTTTAGAGTGCTTAATAGTTTTTTTTTTTTTTTTTTAATATTTACCCTTGAAAAAGCTAGGCCTCTCTCAAAATTATGAAATCTAGAGCCTCTCTCAGTTAACCCTATTTTTACAGCTAAGCCAGTAGCTTTTGCAGATGGCTAGGTCTGTGGGGAGGTGCACAAATCAGAGACTAAAGTTTATTTTGCTGTCCAGCATACCCATAAAGTTCTTTTTAGCTATTTCAGGGCTTTTCCCCCTTAGTTCTCTTCTCTCTTAGTTTCCTTAGGGTATCTCATTTGTTAGCACAATTTAATTTTTTTTTTTTTTAATTTGGAGATTCACATATATATATATATATATATATATATAGAGAGAGAGAGAGAGAGAGAGAGAGTAGAAAGGAGAGAGACACACCTCTTAGGTGTTTTTAATTGCCCTTAGTCACTTTAGCATTTAACCACTAACAGAAGTGTGAAATAGATCTTTGACTTCTTCCTCCTCCTCAGCCCATCCTGATTTGAAGTTAGGTAGTCCTTGCTCAGTCTCTAGAAGTCTTCTGTAACTGTGGCATCTTTTAGTCTCCCAGCCAATTATTGTATCATCTTATTTCGGTGGGCAGTTTCACCCAGTGAGGGACTCAGCCTATTTCTCACATTGCCCCTAGAGTTAATTTAATTACCTGTTTACAGATGTCTTAGTAGCTCTCTATCATCTTAATACAGTGCACATTCCAGAAGAGGGCACGTCATGCACTATGCCATCTTGCATTACATTTTCATCCTCAAACTTTCCCACTGTCTACAGGTAGTCTAAAGTTGAGCAATACTGAGGATCTTGAGGTTCTTTAAGCATGACATTTTCTTTCAAATTACTGATGTCTAGTCCAGTGGTTCTCAGTATTATAGTACATGAAACTCACCTACAGAGCTTATTAGAACACAGAATGTTGGGCCCCATCCTAGAGGTTCTGACTCAGTGAGTCTGAGGTATGAGACTGGGAATTTGCATGTCTGAAAATTTCCCAGGTGAAGCTGATGCAACCCAGGTCTGGGACACATACTATGAGAAGTACTTTACCTGTCCTCTGACTAAAATAGCCTCTCTAAACTTCCTTGTTTGTTTGAAATCTCCAGTCACACACACACACACACACACACACACACACACACACACAGATATACACATATATATGAAATGCTTACCATATTGTATTCCCTATGCCAAAGGAACTTATTCTCAAGGAACTTATTCACATTGTATTCTACGTTGCAGCTAAGAAGCCCATGCCTTAACAAACAACTGATATAACAATGGCTTCATTTGGAATCCCCTTTATTCAAAGGCCATACGTATAGAGGTATAGGGTAGTGTGGGAGGAAGTAAGCACAGGAAATGAGTTTAATATTTTCATTATTAATTATAAGTATATTCCCCAGCTGGGATCTGCCAGTTACTTTATAGGAGGCAATGTTATTTCTAGTCTCATTTTAGATACAAACCTCCCAGGAGAAATGCATCAAATAAGTGCCTTTTTTGCATGGTTTTAATGGACATCTAGCAGCTGTTCTGAGTGTTTGATCACCTTGGGGGTCTGTACTTTCCCAGTAGATGGATGCAATCTGAGTTTAATTTAGTTCTTCAGAGGAGCTCAGTAGATTCTCTCAAATCTTTTTTTGAAAATGGGATTCATCATTTCCAATTTAAAAGTTCTTGTTTTTTTTTTCCTTGAAGAGTAGGTAGATACCTTACTAAGTGTATGCCTTTAGAAAATGGGGGGGGGTAATTAACTTAAAGTGAGAATAGAATTTTACCATTGCAGCTATCATCTCTGCCTTCTGACATTTCAACATCTTTTGCATGCACTACACTTAACCAGAACAGGTAAGTCCACATTTTTCTTGCCCTCTCACTGATTTAATAGGCAAGAATTGTTTCTATGACAACATCAACTCCGAGCTATCTTTTCCTAGCTTATTAAATAGCACTGCTTACCTGGAAAAGTTTATGTGATTCCTCTGTTTATCTGTTGATTGTGGAAGTTAGTCTATGAGGTTAACCAAGATGGTAAGACTAACAATTGCCCTTGTCTCATTTTAAATCCATTTGTGTTGATCATCTTGCAGCTTTCAATCTGATTTAGGATGCTGAGGGAGGACGCTTGGGTTTTGTTGATGCTCTGTATATCAGTGCTGCTGCTTTGTAACTCACACTGTAACTACAGAAATCATGTTATTCATGAGTATAGTAGATGCCTTTGGAGTTCAGCTGCACTTCTTTAACTTGAAAGTCATCTGCTATATTTCTTGCCTTCAGAGTCTTCTTTAGATTATTTAATCTGCTATGGGACAAAAGCAAACAAGCAAACAAAAAAATTATAGTTTCATGAGAAATAATTGTAGGAAGTTGGATATTTGTCCTAGAAAAAGTTTGAGAGACAGTTATCTATGTTTAGAAGGCTATCCTATAGAAGAGGAATATAATTTGTTCTACTTGATTTAATGCACGTGAATGTTCAGCAATTCAAGTGCTAAACCATTAAGACTCAACTTAGCATCACTTGTGAAACCATGTACAAGCTCCTCTGTCCTTGTCTTTTGAAGTAAAATGCTGACTCAAGAGTTAGTGATTGGGAAAGGTAAAGATGTACAAACAAAGTATAGCTTTTGGGCTGGGGAGCTGGTAACAAGTTAGACTGTAATTCTGCTACATAGCTGAATCATGAAATTCAGAGTTCCCTGAAAGATACAGATAGATTCTTGACACACATTCCTAAATTGTTTTTACAGGAAGCAGACCCCTTCCAGAGGAAAACTGCTGACCGCAAGAACATAGACCCTAGACTAGTTGAAACCAGAAGGTTGATAATGCTTGAAACTTCACCTTGATGACACCCAATCCCTGAATTGTCCCTGAGCTGATCACACCCTGCTCCTTGAACATAGTAAAACTCCTCACTAGCATCTCCAGGGTGGGCCACATTAGCCCACCATGGCCCCCTTTGCCTGCAAAGCAATTAAAAGTTAGTCTTTTTCACTTTACCCCAAACTCTGTCTCCCCCTTTATACTTGGCATGGTTGAACAGAGGCCAAGTTTCATCAACACTTGCTTTGTTTTTTTTTGTTTTGTTTTTATGTATAAGTACTTATCATATCTGTTACAATATTGCTTCTGTTTATGTTTCTTTTTTGTCCCAGAGGCATGTGGAAGCTTAGCTCCCTGACCAGGGATCAAACCTGGCAGCTCTGAATTGGAAGATGAAGTCTTAACCACTGGACCACCAGGGAAGTCCCAGAAACACTTGCCTTGAAAAACATGTCTTGACATCTATATATCTCCTTCCTCTACATTAATTGCAACAAGATTAGTTACCTTCCTGTCAGTTCCCACCTTTCAGTTCAGTTCAGTTAAGTTCAGTCTCTCAGTCGTGTCTGACTCTTTGCGACCCCATGAATCACAGCACGCCAGGCCTCCCTGTCCATCACCAACTCCCGGAGTTTACTCAAATTCATGTCCATCGAGTCGTTGATGCCATCCAGCCATCTCATTCTCTGTCGTTCCCTTCTCCTCCTGCACCCAATCCCTCCCAACATCAGGGTCTTTTCCAGTGAGTCAACTTTTCGCATGAGGTGGCCAAAGTACTGGAGTTTCAGCTTCAGCATCAGTCCTTCAAGTGAACATCTAGGACTGATCTCCTTTAGAATGGACTGGTCCCACCTTTATTTCATACTTATTTTGACATTACATAACCATTTTTGATTAAAAGTATCTGCCTCAGCCTTTCTAGGTAAATAATTAAGGGCCTTGAGAGAAGAATGCACTTTATTTGTGTTTTTATACCTAGTATCTGAAGTATGGACTTAGCCAGTTTCTTGGAATTATAAAAATTAGCACAGTAGATAGATGTTTCAGAGAGACATAAGTCAAACAAAGGAAGGACCTCATTCAATCAGATAAATATTCAACAAACGTTAATGACTGCCTCCTAAATGTCAAGGTCTGAACTAAGTGCTGGATGTGAAACAGTAAAGAAAATAGCCCTAGACTCTGCCCTCATGCAGCTTACAGCCTTGTTTTTAGAGGCATATATTTACAAACGGGGCTTTCTAGGTGGCACAGTGGTAAAGCGTCCACCTGCGAAGGCAGGAGGCACTTGAGACGCGGGTTCAGTCCCTGGGTCAGGTAGAGCCCCTGGAGTAGGAGATGGTAACCACGCTAGTAGTCTCGCATGGAAAATCGCATGAACAGAGGAGTCTGGTGAGCCATCACAGGGTCACAAAGAGTCGGATGTGACTGAGCACACATGCCCAACTTGTGTGTGCATGTTAAGTTGCTTTGGTTGTGTCCAACTCTTTGAAACCCTAAGGGCCATAGCCCATTGGGCTCCTCTGTCCATGGGACTCTCCAGGCAAGAATACACGAAGTGGGTTGCCATGCCCTCCTTTAGGGGATCTTCCTGACACAGGGATCAAACCCACTTCTCTTAAGTCTCCTGCACTGGGAGGTGGGTTCTTTACTATTAGTGTTACCTAGCAAGCCCCACACCCACACACACATATTAACAGGCAACTACACATGTGTCTATAATACATGTATATATAACACGAATGCCATTCTAATAATGACAGCAACTACAGCTGCCTTAGAGTCAAGGTCCTATTCTATTCTAAGGTATATTAAAGCAGAGATTAATCATAAATGACAACTTGTTAGGAAAGATAGCACAGGCCATGTTTAAATAAAGATCCAGGTGTTGGACTAAATTTACGTTCTCAAAACTGGCTGTATATCAGAATTATCTGGTAATCTTACACAAGGTACAGATTTCCTGGCTCCATCCTGACCTGCTGAATCAATCTCTAGTGGGCAGAGCCTGGGAATCTATATAACTTAAAAGCGCCCCAGGTAATTCTTCTGTTACTGTGAATACAGGAGCATTGGACTGAATGCCCCATAGGTCTCTTTCTATTCAGAGATTTTATGAACCTGTGGTTCTGTGAGTCAAAAGATGAATGATCCTTTGATACATCTGTGGCCATTGAAATTTCATTTTTAGTCTTTTGAACGTTTGAAGATACTTCTGCTTCACTAAATATGACACAATGCAGTTTTATAGGGAAAGCAACTTTTAGGTTTCTGCAAAATGTTTAGTGGAAAATCTAATCTTTGGTATTATTGTCTAACAACATGAGGTAATATTGCATGACATCAAAGCCTCATATCATTAAGGGAATTTTACATTAATGTAAAATTACATGCATATAATTTATTCCTTCCATAGTACTTTAGAATAGCACCTTGTACATTAGTAGATACTTAACAATTCAAACTATTGGATACATGAGGGAAATTTATGATGTTTCAGGATACTCATGATTTTTTATTTCTTTTGTCTATTTGCTAAGTATATAAGGTGAATATTCTACCAATACTGAAAACCCTTAGCTTTGTGCCATGTCTCAGTATGATCTCTGTAGCTGAGAGTATAAGCACTACTTATCATTGTTGGAGTCTAGTATCCAGCTCTTAGAGTAATGTATATTTACTATTTTGCAACAATTTTTATATTCTTATCTGGAAATACAAAGCGAGAAAACTAAAATTCTAAGGAGTAGAATATGATGTCAAAATAAACAGTTGATTCCAGAAAAAAGAGTATTTTCTTTAAACAATTGGTTGACTTAATAGAGATAACCAGTTGATTAGTTTATATTTCAAGGACATGTTGTTGTTGATCAGTCACTCAGTTGTGTCCAACTCTTTGTGACCCCATGGACTGCAGCACACCAGGCCTCCCTGTCCATCACCATCTCCCAGAGCTTACTCAAATTCAAGTCCATTGAGTTGCTGATGCCATTCAACCATCTCAACCTCTGTCATCCCCTTCTCCTGCCTTCAATCTTTCCCAGCATCACAGTCTTTTCTAATGAGTCAGCTCTTTGCATCAGGTGGCCAAAGTATTGGAGCTTCACCTTAAGCATCCATCCTTCCAATGAATATTCAGGACTGATTTCCTTTAGGCTGGACTGGTTGGATCTCCTTGCAGTCCAAGGGACTCTCCAGAGTCTTCTCCAACACCAGAGTTCAAAAGCATCAATTCTTCGGCACTCAGCTTTCTTTACAGTCCAAATCTCACATCCATACATGACTACTGGAAATACACTACATGTGTTAGTGTTGTATAAGCTGTTAGTTTTCAGGAATTATTGGGAAACCTCTAATTATAACCATTTGCTATTAGGGAATATGTGGTTTGGTAAATAAGAGATATTTCTTATTTTAGGAAGTTATAATAAGGAAATATGGGGCGAGATTAGGTGCTAAAATCAGCACTTTGCAAATTCTTGTTGAACTAATGAATAAAGGAAGAAAGAAATGATTGTCAAATTATTTCCCAAATCTCAATAAGAATTCTCTAGCCAGAGTGAACTTAAATCTAATTCAAATCATCTTATGATACGTTGAAAAAGTACTCAGTACTTTCCATTTCACTGCTTAAAAACTCACCTTTTATCCATGCATTCCCCACCCTGTGTGATTTGTCCTTTGCCACTTTTCCTTGTTGTCTTATGTCATTCTTCCTCCTTGAGTGTTTCGACACATCCAACTTTTTGCTAATTCAAGAATTTTTCATACCTTGTTCTGCTGGGGACTGGCTCCTTCTTAATCTGGCCCTTACACTTAATGGCCCTGTGACTCTGTCTCTTTTTGGTTCGAATTCTGCTCCCCTGCCTCCTAGTTCTGTGACCATGAACAAATCACTCAGTCTCTCTATGCCTCAGGTTTGTCCATCTATCAAAGTTAGCAGTAGCATCTGCCTCAAAGGAGTGTGTAAGGAATGCATACAGATTAATGAAAAACGTGCTGAGAATGCTGCCTGCCACACACTAAAAACTTGGTAAATGTTGCTTTTTATTACCATATTTTGTAATTACTATATTTATTTGCTTATTTATTGCTTATTTTCCTTTTTATGCTATTAGACTGTCACTGTGTAAAGAAGAGGACCAACAAGCCACAGAGCTTTAATATGAAGAGCCTTAGACCCAGAGTAAAAGACCTAGGTTGTCAGCTTAGGTGTTGAAACTTGTTTGATCTTGAGCATGAAACATCACTTTTCTGAAATTCCATTTCCTCATTTTCAAAAAGAAAGAAAGAGATTGTATCAAATATGTCAATTCTTCTCTGACCATTAAGTAAGAATATTTCTAATTTTGAAATAGTTAAAGCTGATTCCAAAAGTGAGTTAAGTATTTCTACTTTATAAAATATTCTTGAATTCACTTTAAAAAAGTGAATTTTGGTCTATCTGGTAAATAATGAGAATTCTTTGCTGAATTATGATAGAAAAACAATGACTAAAGTTTGTGTGAAAAATTACATAGATATAATGAATACCTACAGATGCCCAGTCACACTTAAAGGATACTGGAGAAAGAATTTATGGTGTGATAAAATAAAGCTCTGTTTAAAAAACAAATTAAAGAGTTTGATTTCAACTTGGATTTGGGCCCCCTTGGTCCATTTTTGTTTCACCAAGGTGAATGTGCATATAAAAGAACAATGATTAGATCTGTTACTTTAATGATTATTTTAAAAGACTCCTACACAATTTTTCGTGGCTTGGAGAATAATGACAAATGTAATTTACTTCTGTATGTGATAAAATGCTCAGTGGTAAACTGGAACCAGGAGATAGATGATAGTAGCTTCATTAAGGAAAGAGAACCAGATGCATAGTGAGAGGAAAAAACATCTATTATGTTGGATGTCTCTAATGTATTAAGCACTTTACATCTTACACAGGCTTGCTTTGAAAGTCATTTAACCTCTCCTAGTTTTTCTCCTACTTCCTGCTTTCCTTATTTAATAATTAGCTATGTTCTATCAATTCTACTTCCATGGAAACCTCTTGAATCACATATTACCATTACTTCTGTCACTGTCTTAATTTGGGCTACCACTGTCTCTTATATAACTGACAACAGCTTTCTGATTTGTTCCTCTTCTTCCAGACTTATCTCTGATCCAGCCAATTCCGTGTACTAGCCACCCTAGTGTTAGACACTCAGTCATGTCTGACTCTTTGCAACACTATGTACTGTAGCCCACCAGGCTCCTCTGTCCATGGGATTCTCCGGACAAGTACACTGGAGTGGGTTGCCATTCCCTCCTCCAGGGTATCTTCCTGAGCCAGGGATTGAACCCAGGTCTCCTGCATTTCAGGCAGACAACATCTGAACTACCAGGGAAGCCCCAAATTCTTTTCTAAACCACATATCTGAGGCATTTTCTTGTCTTCCACAAAGTCCCACTGACGTTGCCTTTCAAAGCACTCTTGCCTGCATCCTTACCTTTCTAGCCTTCATACCACATGTCCCACTCTGTGCTCCTGCCCCAAGATGCGCTAGACCCAGACACACCATGGTATCATAGTGAGCATCCCATGCATCAGGTCAGGTGGACAGACTGTAGGTTCAGTAATGTTTGGTTTCTGATCTTGAGGTTTAAATGAAATATGCATATGGCTTAGTATGGTGTGGGACCCATAGAAAGCTCTCTAACAAGGCTGATTGTTTGAATTGCTTCTGTGTCCCCTCTACATAGAATTCCATACCTCCCTTATCTCCTCCTCTCCCCTGTTTCTCTTGATTATCTCCTTCGTGTGCTTCAGGCATTTCATAACATACATGTTATTTTATCTAAGAGTGTCTCCCTTAGTTCTTAAGATTGCAGTGATAATTATCCTATGTATTTCATTGTCTCTGTTGAAGCCCTATCTTAAATCTGCACCTTGCATATTTTCTACAATGCAAAATTAACTTCTTGAGTGTAGTGACTTAGTTTTTTTACTATGGTATCTCTAGTATATAATACAGATGTCACTGGAGTTTGTAGCCACTTCCTTCTCCAGGGGCTCTTCCCAACCCAGGGATCAAACCCAAGTGTCCTGCATTGCAGGCAGATCCTTTACCATCTAGGCCACCAGGGAACCTCAAATATTTGTGAATGGACAATGAGTAAAACTAATGATAGATACTATTATGTGCCAGACCCCAAGCTAAGTTTGTAACTAGTGATTTACATATACATATTTGTGTGTAAAATATATAAATATTATATATATATATTTAAATATATTTAAACATTTTTAAAGCAATTTTATAATTCTCTGATGCATCACTATTTTCACTTACCTGATAAGAAATGTAAGGCTCCAAGACAATAATTCTTCACTGCTAGTAGAGACTGGAATTTGAGCTTACATTCAACTCTAAATTTGCCACATCACACGTCTCCAGTTTATGGTGAAGTGCTACAGTGAAAAAAGCTTCTGTTAAGAAAAGGAATGGGAGAAAATAGAATATAGTGCACTCTGACGTGTTTGAAAGATGACAGTAGGATGATATTTACTGGGGTCTTGTCACAGTTTAGCCACTAAGTCATGTCTGACTCTTACAACCCCATGGACTATAGCCCTCCAGGCTCCTCTGTCCGTGGGACTTCCCAGGCAAGAATACAGGAGTGGGTAGCCATTGCTTATCCAGGGAATCTTCATTATTGTTCAAAACGTGCATAACTGGTAATTTTAATTCATAGAAAAGAATGGTAGTAGTAGGTGGGACTTGTGCTACCTTGCTCTGGGATATGTGGCCCTGAGCTGGGATCTGGCACGCCAGCCTTCTCTGTGTGATCTTCCTCTTCGTGCACCTCCGCAGTCCCATGAATTTTAGTCTCCCCTTCCTTGCTTGTAGCTAATGTGTTCTTATGTACACTCTCACAGAGACTGTACTGGCATCTCTGAGCAAAATTCTGCTGAAGAACCTACGCCCTGGTATGGGACATGTGTTATCTGCCTGGGGAGCTGTCTTACTCATCTGAAAGAAAACTGACGTTTTTGCTGAATGTAGCCAGCTCTCATTCTGAAGTTTGATTCCATGTAGAGGTAAGGTTGCAAGCCCTCCTCTGTTCTTACCTAGATTTTGATCATTCTCCCTTTTGAATTTGTAAACAAAACCTTCTCTCTAGGCCTGAAAATTCTTACAGTGAGTCTTACAGCCAAGAGAAAGTAATTCTTTCCAAGTGTGGAGAAAAATTGGCCAGGTTTGAGTGTTTTGAATTTAAAGTGGCAACTGTGTGCCAAAATCATGAAGAACATACACATCTCCCTCGCTTGTACTCATTTGCACATAAATTACAGATTGTATGGCTGTGAATCAGTTGTACAAACCGAAATAAGGCACAGCTTTCCTGGCATGTTGTGCGAGAGGGTTGCTGCTCAGGTTACAGTGGCTAGATTTTATACAGAAGAACTTCCCTTCACATTTTGCGATTTTTCTACAGTATTTTACACATCAAAACACATCATCATTTTGAAGCCATTTCATATCACCACTAATAATAGTTCTTTGTTTCTTACACCAAAAGTTCAAGCTCCTGTTTAATGAGATTCCACAAGCTGGTTGATTATATATCAAGGTAAAAAGACAGAATGATTTCAGTTTTGACACATGGTCTTTTCACTAATAAAGAAAAACCCATAACAGTCACTGGCAAACCATTGTCAAGACATCTGAAAACAAATTTTACAAAACAAAGAAAATAGCCCTTTTGTGTGTGCTGTATGTTTGCATAGTGCTTTCAGCTCACAAATTCAGTTGCTTTTATGAGCTCTAATTTAATAATGTGGATTAGACTAATAATTTTGAATGCCTGCTTTTTAGTAATCATTGACCTAGGCTCATGCAATCTTCACTACAATTATAAGAGGCAGGCTTACTATTTCTTGTTCTATGAAGAGGTAACTGAGGTCCAGAGAAGTTCAATTATATGATCCAAATCACACACAGCTAATCAATGTTACAATTGTATTCAAAATTTAATACCTGTGTTACTTGGCATTTTATTTTATTCTACTACTAGACATAACTCCTTTAGAAATTAATGCCAGTCTTAGCTACTGCTAAATTATTTAGTAACACTGCAAAAAATAATTACTCCTAAGTAGATTTAAGAATTTCCCTAAATGAGGTATTTGAAAAATTTCCAAATTATTTCTAACTGCTGTGTGTTGAGCAATAAAAGGAATCACTTTTTTGTATTTTTGTCCTTTGTGTTTGTGTACCTACTCAGAAAAATCATTTCATACATAATGCAACATAATAAGCTTCAGCTTGTAATGGCTACAATACTTTGCCCACATGGAAACAGAACTGGAAATCCATTACTAGCAACATATCCTTCAAGTGCAGTTCAAGTTTGACAAACATTAAACACTTTGGACAGGCACTGCAACCAATGTTTCCTCTGAGTGCTTTTTAGGTGTCTCATCATCATGCTATTATTCTAAAATGCTAGGAAGATATAATGATTTCCTTCAGGTAAATCACAGTGGATTGAAATGACATACAGGTGGAACCATTGCCCATTTTCTTGGGGGGATGATAATGTGAGGTCCATGTTGACATGCTTTTTTTTTTAATGCTGGGTCTGTTTAAATTCCATTTTCTTTGTGACTACTAAAATTGTGTTGCCATTTGATTATAATTTCAAATAAAATTGGTATTTTTTTTCTCTACAAAATAAGCACATTCTCACTTTCTTATTAAAACATGAACTATAATTGCACAGTGGCTCTGTTTCCTTGGCTATGAAACAAAATATTTTTTGTTTCAAAAAAACAAAACCTACGAAAGGATTAGCTACAAAAGGATTTGAGGAGATTTCTTTTGCCAAGAAACATCTCACCTAAGTAAAGCACCCTGCTCACTAGAGTAGTTTTAAGCTGTTTAAGAGGCACCCTTTGGGAGAGTCTAAACACATCTGTTTTTGATGTCTTCTCAGGTCTTCCCTTGCTGTGTTAGAGAGGAAGATGTTCTTAGGAACATAATTTATTTCTTAGGAAAAAAGGTTTTATGATTAATCAATTTTTACCTTTGAAACGCAGTGAGGGACCTTAGGTTTTACCACTGTTACCAAGTAAGATGAAAAAATTTTGACCTGTGTACAGGGCATAAGTAGGAAAATGTAAGCAAAGGACTGCAATGTAACACCATCTCAAAAGGATCCACCTCTTAACCACGTTGAATTCTGTTTGGTGAAAAGAATTTTTCCCTTCCTCCCCATTATTGCTCTGTAAAGCTTTCCACCTTCTAGATTTTGCCAGTTACTTCCTGGAGATGTTGCTTAATAATTTCTTTTGCCCCTTTATTTACTGTAGACTGGTAGTTTGATAATAGAGGCTGAGTTAGGGTACTTCCCTGGTGGCTCAGATGGTAAAGAATTTGCCTGCAATGCAAGAGACCCAGGTTTGATCCCTGGGTTGAGAAAATTCCTCTGTAGAAGGAAATGGCAACCTACTGCAATATTCTTGCCTAGAAAATCCCATGGGCAGAAAAGCCTGGCAGCCTACGGTCCATGAGGTCACAGAGTCACCAAAGGATGCTACTGAGCGACTAAAACTTTCACTTCTTAGCATGTGTCAGAGATTGTGTTACCTGCTTTATATTTGGCCACATCAGGAGACACGTATCTGGTTGCCTCTCTCTTTTAGAGATGTTATAGTGGATCCTGTTCTTAAAACTAGCAAATAAAGTTGCCTAGCATCCTCCAAAGGCAACTAATGAGATTTCTTTTTAAGTGTTATGTACTCATGAATTTCATCATTAAAAATATACATCAAACACTATTTGATGTATTTTCAGGAATTGATGATGTTAATCTTTTTGATGCTCATACTGTCTACTCTTAAAACATTTCTATTTAAGTCCAGTATTGATAAGCATCTTAAATCATAGAACTTGGATTCTTCACTTTTTTTTTTTTTTTCTAAGGAAGCTACGTTTCCTTTCTCTAAAAGTTAGAAATTACTGTTAGGGTTGAGAGAGACAGGAAAATTGCTGACAGTAAAATTCCTTAATGGAATGAGTCAAAGGCAGTGGTTGCTGATTGTTAGGAAACTCCTGAGTGGGGTGTGGTGTATTGGCACATATTTCAGAGACACATCATCTAAGATTTAGGAATCTTACAATTCATGAAGTTTCACGGCAAGGGATCTCTGACATAAAGATGACATTCCAGTTAAGTGATCTTCAGTAAATGACAAATAAAAGATTAACTGCCTGGAGCATTAGTCTCACTAATTCAGTATTTATAACCATTCAAGTTATTAGCTTTTTAATTAACACTGAAAGATCTGAAAGAACCTAATTGTGTCCCATTCTAATTATATTAACAAATTGCACACATGAAAATTAAAATTTTGTTTTTCTAATATTCTCTTTAAGAATGTGCAAATAGAGTTGATGTTTCCTTAATAAATGTCTCCCAACTGTTATTATGTTTCTAAACAGAATAGGGAAAAAATGCAGTTAATAGTGCTCATTTAAGTATATTGCATCCAGTTGGGATTATAGAATTAAAACAGGCTTTACACAAGAGTATTAGAGATATACTGCATAGATTTATTTAATTCATTGTAATAATAATCTTCTCATTGAATTATTTAACACATCTTTTTATAAAGGGATTTGTGAATTTCAGTTTGAATGTGAGCTGATTAGATTGTTGCATTTATTTGCTTTAAGACAAAAATCAACCGGAAGAGTTATTTCAGAAACTATAGGATAAATATGATAAAAAGGAAAGTAAATACAAATCTGAGAAGTGTAAGTTTCTACTTCTGACTGCTTGATTGCTCTCTTGGGTTCAACTTTAATGAAGCTGGGTCAGGAAGCTTACCGAGTAAAGCCTCTAATCCTGAAATCTTTCAGTTCTTTTGTTGAAACATAGACAGATTTTATCTTAAGGCTTTTCTTTATAGTTAATTTTATACCTTCAGGATATAAGTTGCAATAAATCTAATAAATGGTAATAAATCTAATGGTAGTAAAGTCTAATGAACATTTGCTGTAATAATCCAGCTACTGGGCCAACTCCATTAAGAACTGAGGGCAGGTTTCTGTTATGGCAATACTTCGTCAGCCCTAGAGGATTTGCTCTGACATGTGTCTGTCTGGTCTGAAGAGAGGTGGCAGGATAATGTATGAAGTGCTAATGGTGTTGTCCAGCCACATCAGGCTTAAAAACTTTTCCTTCTCTCCGTCCCCATCTGAGATGGTATAAGAAGCCTGCACTTCTTCATGGTCAGCAAAAGCAGCACTCATATAATTAGAGAAGAAATAATTAATATCTTAAAACTCAGAATCTTCATTCTCATGAACGACAGAAACACTTGGGAAGAATCACTGTGGAAGTAGTCATCCTGAATTTTTCTTCAGCTACTTTCACAGTTTCAAGGTGTATTATTTTTTAAATAAATGCGTTTATTTATTTTTGGCTGTGCTGGGTCCTCATTGCTTCACGGGCTTTCCTCTAGCTGTGGAAAGCGGGGGCGAGTCTCTAGTTGTGGTACATGGGCTTCTCGCCGCAGGGCATGGATCCTAGGGAGCACAGTCTTCAGTAGTTGTGGCACATGGGCTCAGTAATTGTAGCTACTCTACAATACTCGCTCAATAGTTATGGCTCACAGGCTTATTTGCTCCACAGCATGTGGGATCTTCCCAGACCAGCGATCGAACTGTGTCTCCTGCATTGGCAGGCTGATTCTTTACCACTGGACCACCAGGTGGGGCTTTATCAAGCCCCAATAAGGTATATTAGTAGCCATAAGTTTTAATTCTTTCTTTGCTGCAAAACAAAATGACCTCCAAATTAGTGGCCTAACACAATCAACTTATCATCAATCATAATTTCTCATTATTTTGTACATTGAATAGGTTTAGCTATATAAGTTTTATGTTTCATATGGAATTGATTTGAGCTGAAATTACCTAGGGATTCGGCTGGACTGAAGCATTCAAGATAGCTTATTTACATCACTGGGGCCCTGATGGACAGCCACAAGACTAGGCCGAGCTAGGCTCGGGCACTAGGGTGGCTAGGTCACTCTTTCTTTCTCTCTCGAGTGCACAGTTTCTCTCCAGGTAGCCCAAGGGCCTTTTCCTCTTTCCTCTTTTCCTCTTTTCTCATTGTGCTTTTTGTTTATTTGCTTCATTTTATGTTTTCTTTTTCCTCCAGCAAGTTAGTTGGCTTCTATCATGGTGACTCAAGGCTGCTAAGAGGATACAAATAGAGACTTCTAGTCCTTAAAGCTTAAACCCAGAACATTCTCAAAAACATTGTTGTGTTCATGTACATATTCAACATTGAATGGGACTCCACAAGGGCATGGACGTGATGAAAAGCGCTGGGATCAACTTTGAAGAGTAGTTATCATGAAAATGGAAACCACTTTTAAAGGTATGGATCTGAGAACAGAAAAGAGGTTGTTTAGTCACTAAGTCATGTCTGATTCTTTTGTGACCCCATGGACTGCAGTCCACCAGGCTTCTCTATCCATGGGATTTCGTAGGCAAGAATACTGAAGTAAGTTGCCATTTTCTTCTTCAGGGGATCTTCCTAACCCAGGGATCAAAAGAGCATCTCCTGCTTGGCAGGCAGATTCTTGACTACTGAACTGTCTAGGAAGCCCAATAGAAAGAATATCGCATCCTTTTTCCTGGTTGCCCTTGGAGGTGGCGGTCACCACACTGTTTCCAGTAATTTCACAGCCTAAGAATGTATAACCCGAATTTATGACTTTACTGGATAGATGGACCTGAGATGACAGCCCAAATTTGACCTGAAAGGGAGTCACAGAACTAGAAGAGACTTGAAATCTTGGTTAAGGGATGCTGTATGCTGCATCTGACAAATAAGGATTTACACAGAGGAGTTTCTTATGCCTTTGCAGAAAATGCATAGGTTATAAATGCCCTTGCAAAACCCTGTGTTCTATCATTCTCTAGGAGCAGAACTGTTCTTATCACTGGCAGTTGAGAAAATGATTTTCTATAACTTGATCTGTAACATTAATCACATTTTTTAGATAACATTTTTTTTTCTGTTTCAACATGCTGAAAATTGTAATTAAGACTTTTTTCATAGAAATTCATTTATTCATTCAACAAATCCGTGGAGAACTTAGGCACTGTTTTAGGAGACACAGCAAATGCAAGCTGTTTCTGTTTTGTTTTTGTTTCTTATTTATTTTTAATTGGAGCATAATCACCTTACAATACTGTGTTGGTTTCTGCCGTCCATCAACATGAATCAGTCATAGGCGTACAGATGTTCTCTCCCTCTTGAGCTTCCCTCCCGTCTACCCCTCATCCTGCTTCTGTTTCGTCTGGTTTTTGTCTGACTGTGTCAGGTCTTAGTCGCATCGTGCGGGACCTTCCACTGTAGTGCATGGACTCTAACTGTGGTGCACAGACTCAGTAGTTAAAGCACACAGGCTTACTGTGTGGCTTGTGAGGTCTTAGTTCTCTGACCGGGGATCTTGTCCATGTCCCCTGCATTGCAAGGAGGATTCTTAACCACTGGACCTCCAGGGAAGTCCCCACTAGGCTTCTGTTCTGATGTAAGTGACCCCATGGGCTGTTTGCCCACCAGGCTCCTCTGTCCATGGGATTCTCCACACAGGAATACTGGAGTGGGTGGCCATTTCCTTCTCCAGGGGATCTTCCCAACTCAGGAATCAAACCTGGGTCTCCTGCACTGCAGGCAGATTCTTTAGCATCTGAGCCACCAGGGAAGAGATGAGATAGACAACAAAAAGTAAAATAATGTATAGCATATGGTTTGTGAAAATTAAAGGTGGAACCAGTTATAGAGAGTGTGGGAGTAGCAGTGGGGCAGTAGTGTATGCCTTGCTGGTTATATGGGGGCACGTGTAAACACAGGGGCCATGGCAGGGCTCGGGAGCAGAAAGTACAGAGATTCTAAGGTAGGGCACTGTCAGCTTCGTTTTGGAATCGTAAGAAGACCCTTAAAGCTGGGCTGGGATGAGTAAAGGGGAGAAAATAGAACAGAATTAGTTAAGAGAGGTAAAGTAGAGCATGCTTTGAGGATAAAGAGTCTGGCAGAATTTCTTGACTCTGCAAGAGAGCTATACCATACAAAATGAGTGACTGCTTTGGCCAGTTATTTCTAGGATGGTACAGAGCCAGTATATTCAAGATGCATAAAAAATAAGTAAACTTATTTGTGCAGTGGATACCTCACAATCCCTTAATTTGTTTAGGTATTCCCAGTTGAGAAATTTTGGCTTTTTAGAGCATTCCATGGTCCTGAATCTTACTGTGGAGAGAGGAGCAATGTCCTCTGATGCACATTGTAAGGTCAGTGTGAATGTTTGCTAGGGTAGAAGCATTTCCTAAGCCTCTAGTTAGGCATTTTAACACATCCTGTGAAGTGGAATGTTCGTCCCACCTAAGTCCTCAGTGCATTTCAGAATTTTAAAGAACGTTTCATTGAATATGGTCCTGTGAATGGGAATGAATTTAAAGAAACAAAATACTATTATAACTCTTGATCTAAATACTTTTAGGGTATATATATATATAAGCCATAACGGGTGTTATATACTTATTATTTAATTACTCCTGTGGGAATATTTGAGATTCAAGATCTTAGTCTTAACTATGACTCTTAGCTAACAAATTTAATTCTTTCTTTCTTCAATAATTTAATTTACTTTTGCCTGTGCTGGGTCTTTTTTGTTGCACCCAGGTTTCTAGTTGTGGCAGCTGAGAGTTACTCTCTAGTTGAAGTGAGTGGGCTTCTCATTGCAGGGGCTTCTCTCGTGCAGAACGGGCTCTAGGGCCCATGGGCTTCAATAGTAATGGCATGGGCTCTAGAGCTCAGTCAGGCTCAGTAAGTGTGGTGACTGGGCCTAGTTGTCCAGCAGCATGTGGAATGTTCTCACAGCAGAAATTGAGCCTGTATCCCCTGCATTGGCAGGTGAGGATTCTTAATCACTGGACCACCAGGAAAGTCCTACAACTTTCATTCTTGCAGAGCCACACCTTTTTGTGATTTCTGTTTGTCATACTGGACAGAAAGGAGTTAACTGAATGTGTTGTTGTCTTCAACACATTCATTCTAAAAGCAAGCCAATCCAATAACAAACTAATTGATTTTGTTGTGTCATAAATTGCCATCAACTGCCCTTTTTGCTTTTCAGCTCTTTGGAGAGCAATTTTGTTTTAATGGATTTTAGATGTTGTTTCTTGGATTTTTGTCCATCTTAAGTGCTTTCTAAATATTCCAGGGGTGATCACCTGTCAGCCATGATATTTTGTCATCATGAAGAAGAAGGAAATATTTTTGTAAGACATATATTTAAATGATTCTGCAGATATATTCATATTTGGTGTGATGATGATCTGACTTACAATAAGCTGCATGTATGTGCTTAGTCATTCAGTAGTGTCTTACTCTGTGACCCCGTGGACTGTAGCCTGTCAGGCTCCACTGTCCATGGGATTTTGCAGACAAGAATACTGGAGCGGGCAGCCGTTTCCCTCCAGGGGGTCTTCCTGACCCAGGGACCAAACCCACATCTCTTGGCTCTCCTGCACTGGCAGGTGGATTCCTTACCATTGCACCAAGATAAGCAGCAAAGTTTCTATTTCTGAGCTTCTTAAAATGCCTGTGCAGTCTTAACTTTTGGAGTCACTTCATTTTACTAAAGGCTACTTTACCAAGTTTTGTTCTGTTTTCAGTAACAATAAAATTTTAGTGGAAGATAATCCACCTGCTAAAAATCGCACAATTATGTTTGTCCAGTTTGATCAGTACTTCACAAAATGAACACTCCTATGTAGCCAGCATCCAGATCAAGAAAGACAACATTCCCATTACCTCCCTGTCCAAGTGTAATCACAATCCTGTGTTCTGAGTTTTTCCTGTTTTTCAACTTTATATAAAGATGCACTTTTTATTCTTTCATGTCTGGCTTCTGTCCCTCAATAATAGGTTCATGAGATTCATAGCAGTAGTTTTTTATGTAGCATATTAAAAAGCAGAGACATTACTTTGCTGACAAAGTTCCATCTAGTCAAAGCTATGGTTTTTCCAATAGTCATCCCTTAGTTTTTTGAATGTTGACTTTTAACCCAGCTTTTTCAGTCTCCTCTTTCACTTTCATCAAGACGCTCTTTAGTTTCTCTTCCCTTTCTGCCATAAAGGTGGTATGGTCTGCCTATCTGAGGTTATTGATATTTCTCCAGGAAATCTTGATTCCAGCTTGTGCTTCATCCAGTCCAGCTTTTCACATGATATACTCTGCATATAAGTTAAATAAGCAGAGTGACAATATACAACATTAACGTAGTGCTTTCCTATTTTGGAACCAGTCTGTTGTTCCAGGTCTGGTTCTAACTCTTGCCTCTTGACCCACCTAGAGATTTCTCAGGAACAGAGATGCTTAGAAGCTTCAAACAAAGCCTTGTGCACACCAGGATCTAGAGACTTCACAAAGACTGAGCCAGACCTGCCTTTGAGAGTTGGAGTGTCTCCTGCAGAGGCACGGGTCAGCATTTGCCTGCTGTGGGAACAGGGGCTCTGGCTGCAGCAAGCCTGGGTCACGCTGCATGTGGTATAAGCCCTCTTGGAGGAAGTCACCATTAGCCCCACCATAGAGAAGCTGAGCAGACAATCCACAAACTGCAGAGCAATTATAACAAAGAAGTTCCCACACTGTTAAGAAAGTTCTAGGACCCACAACAGATTTCCCAACCTCTGGATCTGGTGAAGGGACTGAGAACCCCCAGGAAATTTGACAGGAAGCCAGTGAGATTTGATTACAGAAATTCCACAGAACTGGGGAAACAGACTCTTGGAAGGTACAAACAAAACCTTGTGCTCACCATGACCCAGGAGAAGGAGCAGTATCCCCAAAAGAGACTGAGCCAGAGTTACCTGTGAGTGTCCAGGAGTCTCTGATGGAGGTGTGGGCCGACAGTGGCCTGCTGTGGGGTCAGGGGCACTGAATACTAGAGTGCCTGCACAAGTCCTTTTGAAGGAGTTTGCCATTACCCCACCATAGTTTGGCCTTAGGCCAAGCAACAATGAGAGAACACAGCCCTGCCCATCAACAGAAAATTGGATTAAAGATTTACTGAGCATGGCCCCACCCAACAAAACAAGACCCAGTTTCCCCCACAGTCAGTCTTTCCCATCAGGAAGCTTCCATAAGCCTCTTATCATTATCCATCAGAGGGCAGACAAAATGAAAACCACAAACAGAAAACTAACCAAACTGATCACATGGATCACAGCCTTGTCTAACTCAATGAAACTATGAGCCATGCTGTCTAGGGCCACCTAAGATGGACAGGTCATGGTGGAGAGTTCTGACAAAACATGCTCCACTGGAGAAGGGAATGACAGACCACTTCAGTATTCATGGCTTCAGGACGCCGTGAGCAGCATGAATAGACTAGCCTTAGTTTCCATCAAGTGAGCCAGTCCTTTCTGTCCCCACATCAACCAGTTATTCAATTATTTTTTGCCTAGGCTTTGGACCAAGTGGCCACTGCAATACATAGGGGAAGTCCTAATCAAAATCTTCCAGATCCCTCCCCGTCTTCTTGATGCAAATGAGTATGAGTATGTAAAGTTCAGTAAATATTAGAATCCTTCTCACTTGTAAACAAACTCTAAATTGAGCTAAGGGAAAAAAAAAAAAACTGTGGAAAGAAATACAGTAGATCCCCTCTCTATGAATGAATTCTATTCTGAGAATGGGTTCATAAGTCTAATTTATTCATAAGTCCAACAAAGTTAGCCCAGGTACCCAACTAACACTAGTACTGTACTGGAATAGATTTATAATACTTTTCACACAAATAATACATTAAGAAACAGACTCACAAAATAAAAGATTTTTAATCTTACAGTTCAGTGCTTTGAAAATACAATAATATAACAGCTGGTGTACAGGAGCTGGCATTAAGTAAATAGGCAAGGAGATTTACTGACTAGAGGAGGGAGAGGTGGTAGGAGATGGTAGAGCTTAGGGATCAGCAGCAATAGGAGGTGGAAGGCAGGCTGCAATTTCAATCATGCCTGACGTTGACTGAATCCATGTTCACATCATTGAAAGCTCGCGATTTGAAGGTAGAGGGCTGACTGAACATAAAATTAGCTATTTTGTGATGAAAGCCATGCTTTCATATCTCTTAGGGACTTCACAGTCTACCCATTGGGCATATGACAAAGGGAGAAGAAAGTAACCTAATCAAAGTGCCCTGTATGCAATGCTGAATATATCTCCATGTCTGCCTTTCATTGTGGCAAAGAAGAATGGAAGAAAAAGAAGGTACAGGAAAGAAAATGAGAAAAATTTACTGACCACTTACTATGTCCACAACATTCTACATATTATTTTGTCTTATATTTTTTGAAGTATCTATTGTTATCCCCACTAGAGAGAAGAGAAAAACAATGCTCTGGGTAGACAGTTGATAAAGTTATAAATAAAACATACCCATGTTCCTTGAACTTCAGTTCACTTTTCTTCCAGCCATAATACACATTCTTTCCATTCAGTGGAGGAGAACAAGCATAAAATGTGGGAATAAAGCAGATGAGTATTTTGCCCTTACCTGCAATGTATATAAATCAACTTGAAAGAAACAGGAGTTAGCTTACATCATGTCTTTTCTCCAGCTACAATACTGATTCTGCATGTCTTGAAACATATTTAGTGCACATGTGCACTAGAAAATAAGTCCCATGACAACAGGGATATCAGACAATTCCATATCCTCAGCACCTTAAGCATGGCTATGGGCCTCAGTGAATATTTGCTGACTGAATAAATGCATTTATCAGTTTTCACAATTCTGTGGTGCTTAAATATTAACTGATATGCATTTATTTAAGTCAATCAGCTAGCAAGAAATGTGAAATAATTTATTTGTACATAGAGAATAACTCAAGAGTTTCTCTATTTTCAGAAAACTATAGACTTGTAGCATCATCAAAGGTCATACACTTATGACGTAATTCTTTCAATGTAAAGAATCATTTTTAAAAATGGGAGGTAACTTTTGGTTTCTTTCTCATCCTTTCCCTTTCATAACGTTGATTTCCATATATAGTGGAAATATCTTCTGTGAGAATAAAACACCAAAGGGGTCAGATACAGAGATGCTGAAACTGGAGGGGGAAATTGAGGCCTGGTTGTGGTAACATTTCCAGGGGTGGCAGTAAAGGAGTGGCAGCCAGTGGAGAATTTATTTAAAGTTAGAGTGAACAAAAGGACCCTTGTGAAGAATTTGGCTGTGAATTTTTGTTTTAAGGAAGTGGAGTAAATAATACACATACCACAACAAGAGAGAGTTCAGTTCAATTCAGTCGCTCAGTCGTGTCCGACCCTTTGTAACCCCATGGACTGCAGCACGCCTGCCCATCACCAACACCTGGAGCTTACTCGAACTCATGTCCATCAAGACAAGAGAGAACTAAACTTGAAAAATCTCTTTGATGACCGGGAAAAAAAAGGAAAATAGTTGTGAAATTATGCTGCCTGGCACTTTACTGTTGAGAGGTTTCATTGCAGCAGAAAAGTAATTGAATCACAAGATTCTCTCTCTGCTTTGGGGCATCTACACGGACCTCATAAATACCAAATTAATTTGCCTGAAGCTATTGCCATATAGAAAAAGAAACTGCTACCTCTGATTCTCCACTACTGGATCATCAGAAAGGACAGAAAACTGGCTATTACTAAAAAGAGTTTGATTTGCTTTCTTCTTCTTTAAGGTTTAAGCCCAAGTTCAGTAGCTAGTCACTGAACCTGCTAATTTTTCTCTGGTCTGAAAGCTAGAAATGACCTAACTTACCATACTGCTTCCCCCAATTGTTTTCTAGCCTATGCTCAGACCCTTTCAGAGCTGGAAATCTACTACATTTTTTAACAACTCTAACATTCAGGGGGTCTAGTTTATGTTAAGAGGAAATCTCCTTTCTTGAAAGTAAATACTGGTTCTAGTTCTGTCTTCTAGAAATCTGTAAGATTAATTCCATTTTGAAAAAGTAGTGTTTAAATTAAGCAGGGCCAGTTCTTCTTTAGGCTAAATAGCTAAACATACTTCAGTTGCTTGAACCATTTCAAGAATTATAAGGACCACTCTATTCTGAAAAGGCATCTCTTAGCATGATTTTAAAATTGTGGCTCTCTAAATGCAGTGTCAGAGTTGATTTTGGCAAATTGTCTATATCTTTTTCATGTATATCTCATAAAATATTATTTAAGATATAACATTACCCCTTCATACATTTGACATCTAATTTTATGTTTGCTGTTGAGACTTCATTAAATTAACATTCTCAAGGAGACTACCAGAACATATGATGCTCAGTCAGTTCAGCTCAGTTCAGTTGCTCAGTCATGTCTGACTCTTTATGACCCAATGGACTGCAGCATGCCAGGCCTCCCTGTCCATCACCAACTCTGGGACTTTACTCAAACTCATGTCCATTGAGTCGGTGATGCCATCCAATCATCTCATCCTCTGTCATTCCCTTCTCCTCCTGCCTTCAATCTTCCCCAGCATCAGAGTCTTTCAAATAAATCAGTTTATCGCATCAGGTGGCCAAAGTATTGGAGTTTGAGCTTCGGCATCAGTTCTTCCATTGAATATTCAGGACTGACTTCTTTTAGGATGGGCTTGTTGGATCTCCTTGCAATCCAAAGGACCCTCAAGAGTGTTCTCCAGCACCACAGTTTGAAAGCAGCAATTCTTCAGCCCTCAGTTTTCTTTCTCACATCCATACATACCTACTGGAAAAACCATAGCTTTGACTAGACAGACATTTGTTGGCAAAGTAACGTCTCTGCTTTTTAATATGCTGTCTAGGTTGGTCATAACTTTTCTTCCAAGGAACAAGCATCTTTTAATTTCATGGCTGCAGTCACCATCTGCAGTGATTTTGGAGCCCCCCAAAATAAACTCTCTCACTGTTTCTACTGTTTCCCCATCTATTTGACATGAAGTGATGGGACCAGATGCCATGATCTTAGTTTTCTGAATGTTGAGCTTTAAGCCAACTTTTTCACTCACCTCTTTCACTTTCATCAAGAGGCTCTTTAGTTCTTTTTTGCTTTCTTTCTTTCTTTTATTTATTTATTTATTTTAGTTGGAGGCTAATACTTTACAATATTGTAGTGTTTTTTCCCATACATTGACATGAATCCACCACGGGTGTACATGTGTTCCCCATTCTGAGGCTCCTCACACCTCCCTCCCCATCCCATCTCTCTGGGTCGTCTCAGTGCACCAGCCCTGAACAGCCTGTCTCATGCATCAAACCTGGACTGGCAATCTATTTCATATATGGTAATATAGATGTTTCAGTGCTATTTTCTCAGATCATCCCACCCTTGCCTTCTCCCACAGAGTCCAAAAGACTGTTCTATACGTCTTTGTCTCTTTTGCTATCTCACATATAGGGTTATCATTACCATCTTTTTAAATTCCATATATATGTGTTAGTATACTGTATTGGTGTTTGTTGTGTTTTGTTTTGTTTTCTGGCTTACTTCACTCTGTATAATTGGCTCAAGTTTCATCCACTTCATTAGAACTGATTCAAATGTATTCTTTTTAATGGCTGAGTAATATTCCATAGTGTATATGTACCACAGCTTTCTTACCCATTCATCTGCTGATGGACATCTAGGTTGCGTCCCTGTCCTGGCATTACACGTGTCTCTTTCAATTGGTATCACCTACATATCTGAGGTTATGGATATTTCTCCCAGCCATCTTGATTCCAGCTTGTGCTTCATCCAGCCCAGCATGTTACATGATGTACTCTGCATATAAGTTATATAAGCAGGGTGACAATAAACAGTATTGATGTACTCCTTTCCCTATTTGGAACCAATCTGTCGTTCAATGTCCAGTTCTAACTGTCACTTCCTACCTGCATACAGATATCTCAAGAGGCAGGTCAGGCGGCCCGCTATAGCCATCTCTTTAAGAATTTTCCAGGTTGCCATGATCCACACAGTCAAAGGCTTTGGCATAGTCAATAAAGCAAAAGTAGATGTTTTTCTGGAATTCTCTTGTGCTTTCCAGTGATCCAATGGGTGTTGGCAATTTGATCTCTTGTTCCTCTGCCTTTTCTAAATCCAGTTTGAACATCTGGAAGTTCATGGTTCACCTGCTGTTGAAGCCTGGCTTGGAGAATTTTGAGTATCATTTTGCTAGCATGTGAGATGAGTGCAATTGTGTGGTAGTTTAGGTATTCTTTGGGATTGCCTTTCTTTGGGATTGGAATGAAAACTGACATTTTCCTGTCCTGTGGCCACTACTTAGTTTTCCAAGTTTTCTGGAACATTGAGTGCAACACTGTCACAGCATTATCTTCTAGGATTTGAAATAGCTTAAGTGGAATTTCATCACCTCCACTAGCTTACGTTCAAATGGTGCTTCCTAAGGCCCAATTGACTTCCCATTCAAGGATGTCTGGCTCTAGGTGAGTGATCACACCACCATGATTCTCTGGATCATGAACATATTTTTTGTATAGTTCTTCTGTATACTCTTGTCACCTCTTCTTAATATCTTTTGCTTCTGTAAGGTCCCTACCATTTTGTGCTCTTTTGTGCCCAGCTTTGCATGAAATGTTCCCTTGGTATCTCTAATTTTCTTGAAGAGATCTCTAGTCTTTCCTATTCGATTGTTTTCCTCTATTTCTTTTCATTGATCACTGAGGAAGACTTTCTTATCTCTCTTTGCTATTCTTTGGAACTCTGCATTCTAATGGGTATATCTTTCCTTTTCTCCTTGCCTTTCCCTTCTCTTCTTTTCTCAGCTATTTGTAAAGCCTCCTCAGACAATCATTTTGCCTTTTTGCATTTCTTTTTCTTATGGATGGTCTTGATCAGTGCCTCCTGTACAGTGTCACAAACCTCCATCTATAGTCTTTCAGGTGCTCTGTCTGTCAGATCCAATCCCTTGGAACTATTTTTCATTTCCACTGTGTAATCATAAGGGATTTGATTTATGTCATACCTGAATGGTCTAGTTGTTTCCCCTACTTTCTTAAATTTAAGTCTGAATTTGTCATAAAGAGTTCATGATTTGAGCCACAGTCAGCTCCCAGTCTTGTTTTTGCTGACTATAGTTTCTCCATCTTTGGCTGCAAAGAATATAATCAGTCTGATTTTGGTATTGACCATCTGATGATGTCCATGTGTAGAGTCTTCTCTTGTGGTGTTGGAAGAGGGTGTTTGCTATGATCAGTGCATTCTCCTGGCAAAACTCTATTAGCCTTTGAGCTGCTTCATTCTGTACTCCAAGGCCAAACTTGCCTGTTACTCCAGGCAAGTACTTGCCTGTACTTCCTACTTTTGCATTCCAGTCCCCTATAATGAAAAGGACATCTTTTTTTGTGTGTTAGTTCTAGAAGATCTTGAAGGTCTTCATAGAACCATTCAACTTCAGCTTCTTCAGCATTACTGGTTGGGGCATAGACTTGGATTACTGTGATATGGAATGATTTGCCTTGGAATCAAACAGAGATCATTCTGTCATTTTTGAGATTGCATCCAAGTACTGCGTTTTGGACTCTTTTGTTAACTATGATGGTTACTCCATTTCTTCTAAGGGATTCTTAGGAGATAGAATGGTCATCTGAGTTAAATTCACCCATTCCAGTCCATTTTAGATCACTGATTCCTAAAATATTTATGTTCACACTTGCCATCTCCTGTTTGACCACTTCCAATTTGCCTGGATTCATGGACCTAGCATCCCAGGTTCCTATGCAATATTACTCTTTACAGCATCGAACTTTACTTCCATCATCAGTCACATCCACAACTGGGTGTTGTTTTTGCTTTGGCTCCATCCTTTCACTCTTTCTGGAGTTATTTCTCCACTTATCTCCAGTAGCATATTGGGCGCCTACCAACCTGGGAAGTTCATCTTTCATTGTCATATCTTTTTGCATTTTAATCCTGTTCATGGGGTTCTCAAGGCAAGAATACTGAAGTGGTTTGCCATTCCCTTCTCCAGTGGACCACATTTGGTTAGAACCCATCCATTTTGGGTGGCCCTACATGGCATGGCTCATAGTTTCATTGAGTTAGACAAGGTTGTGATCCATGTGATCAGATTGGTTAGTTTTCTGTGACTGTGGTTTTCATTCTGTCTACCCTCTGATGGAGAAGGATAAGAGGCATATGGAAGCTTCCTGATGGGAGAGACTGACTCAGAGTGAAACTGGGTCTTGTTTTGATGGGCGGGGCCATGCTCAGTAAATCTTTAATCCAATTTTCTGTCCCTCTCTGTTATTGACCTGAGGCCAAATTATGGTGGAGGTAATGAAGATAATGACGGCCTCCTTCAAAAGGTCCCATGCACACACTGCTACTCTCAGTGACCCCAACCCTGTAGCAGGCCACTGCCAGTGAATCCCTCTGCCGGAGACTTGTGAGCACTCATGGGCAGGTCTGGGTTATTTTCTTGTGGGGTCACTGCTCCTTTCCCCTGGGTCCTGGTGCACACAAGGTTCTGTCTGTGTCCTCTAAGAGTCTGTTTCCCCAGTCCTGTGTAAGTTCTGGTGGCTCTATGGTGGGGTTAATGGCGACTTCCTTCAAGAAGGCTTATGCCATTCCCAGGTCTGCTGTACCCAGACCCCCTGCGCCTGTGGCAGGCCACTGCTGACCTGTACCTCCACAGGAGACACTCAAATACGATGTTGGAGTGGCAAGTTCATGGTGCTGGAGCAGCAGCTGCACGGTGCTGGAGAGACTTTGAAGAGGTATCCCACGTCCAAGGGCAAAGGAGAAGCCCCAGCAAGATGGTTGGAGGGGTGAAATCATGTTTATAATCAAACCCCGTACCCACCAGAGATGCTCAGAGGGCTCAAATATACCTTGTTGCACCAGGACCCAGAGATCCCACAGAGAATTAGATTCTCAGTCAGGGTTCAACAAAAAAACCACAGGGAATTGAAATGGAGAAGTCCATTACTCACAAGTCCTAGAGGAAGTTCATGACATAAAGAGGTCAAGTGCAAAGTGCAGGCAGAGAGAGCAAAAGACCTGAGACATATGCTTTTATTAGGATCCATGAGTAAAGTGCTTTGAGTTCTCTGGGCTAACACTGGATTGATCAGTTCACACCAAAAGGAGTGGGAGTTTTTTAAGTTCCATGGGGGTCTTATCAAAGGGATGCACAAAGTGAAGACCCTGGGAGGCAGAGAAACTCTTTATCACAAGGGTCATTGGTGAAGCTATATTAAGAACTTACATTTACCCATGATTGTACACCATGTGCTTGCATGAGGGTTAATGTTAGGTTAAGGCCTCCAAAGGCCACTTGACCAAACAAAATGATGCTGAGGCAGTTTACCTAATTCTCAATAATTATAAATTGTAATGTTCAATTCCAGCATAATATTTATATTTGTTAACTATGTCTTTCTTAAAAGTTTTAGACTTCCTTCATTCAGTTTGTGGGGCTAATTATCATATTAATCCAAAGAGGGAGAAAAGTCAAACCTTGTTGGACAACCATTCAACCAAATCAGTCATTTTCTGACTACATTCATTTTACAAAGTGATAAATGTGTCAGTAGGCATCTCCTTTTGACAATTACCTTACCACTCAATTTTAAGTAGAAGAGAGGTAGGCTGGTAACACCTAGGTTCTTATTATATATTTATCACTTGGCTGAATTAAGGTACTACTTTTGTAGTATTTCTTTAGTTCAGTTCAGTCACTTAGTTGTGTCCAACTCTTTGTAACCCCATGGACTGCAGCGCACCCGGCTTCTATGTCCATCACCAACTCCCAGAACTTGCTCAAACTCATGTCCATCGAGTCAGTGATGCCATGAAACCATCTCATCCTCTGTCTTCCCCTTCTTCTCCTGCCTTCAATCTTTCCCAGCATCAGGGTCTTTTCCAATGAATTAGTTCTTCACATCAGGAGTACTTCTTACCTGAACTCATTTTGCTCTACTGCATCAGAGAGATCTCTTAACAGCTGTGTATTATTGAACTGTCTCATGTTTCAGATCCACATGTTTTCCCTGCCAGGTCACTGGCTCACAGTGAATTTCAGAATGTGTGAGAGGCATACCTCTTCATGTTGAGTGTATGTGTGTGTGTGTGTTTACAAAAAGAAAGTTGTTCAGCAGATTTCAGGGCATGACTCTATTCCATGGAAGTTTTCAATGTGTGTTCTTACTAGCTGTGATAAAATAACAAAAAAGGGGGAAAAGGAAAAAGTGTTATCATATTCATGGGATAGTAGGGAAATGCGGGTTCAATTATAGGAAACAGTTTGTTCTTTGGATGCTTGGAGGCTTCGCATAGTAAGTCTTCAGTATTTAAGTAACATGAATTTATGTGGTACATTCTTTCTTTTGAAGATATTCAAAACCTGTGCTTAGTTGCTCAGTCGTGTCTGACTACTTGATACCTGATGAACTGTAGCCCACAAGGCTCCTCTGTCCATGCGAATTCTCCAGGCAAGAATACGAGAGTGCGTTGCCATGCCTTCCTTCAGGGGATTTTCTCAACCCAGGGATCGAACCCAGGTCTCCTGCATTGCAGGCGGATTCTTTACCATCTGAGCCACAACGGAGTCTAGGGGTTAATAAAAAAAGAAAAAAAAAGTTCTATGAAGAAGTTTGTTACAGCTGAGCCTAGGAAGAACATATGAATATCATAGAATCTGTAATAAGACCAACTTGAGTTTCCCCCTTCTGTTTTTCTGACCTTAAGTGTATTTCTTTGTATTTATGAGTTTCTATTTCTTCATATACAAAATGAGGATAATAAATATTTTCTATGTTGCTATGAGATCTAAGTGAATTAGGCTGTGTTACGTCTCTGGAATGCATTATTAATGTACTTGACCAATAGAAATTACCTAAGGCTATGATCAAGGTATCTGGGTCATTAATATCTTTTTTGCATAGTTCTATGTATTCTTACCACATCCTGTTAATTTCTTCTGCTTCTGTTAGGTCCATATCATTTCTGTCCTTTATTGAACCTGTCTTTGCATGAAATGTTCCCTTGATATCTCTAATTTTCTTGAAGAGATCTCTAGTCTTTCCCATTCTATTGTTGTCTTCTATTTCTTTGCACTGATCATTGAGGAAGGCTTTCTTATCTGCTGTTCTTTGAAACTCTGCATTCACATGGGTATATCTTTCCTTTTCTCCTTTGCCTTTCGCTTCTCTTCTTTTCTCAGCTACTTGTAAAGTCTCCTCAGACAACCATTTTGCCTTTTTGCATTTCTTTTTCTTATGGATGGTCTTGATCACTGCCTCCTGTACAATGTCATGAACCTCCATCAATAGTCTTCAGGTACTCTGTCTATCAGATGTAATCCCCTGAATCTATTTACCACTTCCACTTTAAAATCATAAGGAATTTGATTTATGTCATACCTGAATGGTCTAGTTGTTTTCCCTACTTTCTCCAATTCAAGTCTGAACTTTGCAATAAGCAGTTCATGATGTGAGCCACAGTCAGCTCCCAGTCTTGTTTTTGCTAACTGTATAGAGCTTCTCTATCTTTGACTGCAAAGAATATAATCAGTCTGATTTTGGTATTGACCATCTGGTGATGTCCATGTACACAGTGATCTCCTGTGTTGTTGGAAGAGGATGTTTTCTATGACCACTGTGTTCTCTTGGCAAAACCCTGTTAGCCTTTGCCCAGCTTCATTTGCACAAAGCCAAACTTGCCTGTTACTCCTGGTATCTCTTGACTTGCTACTTTTGCACTCCAGTCCCTATGATTAAGGGCACATCTTTTGCTGGTGTTAGTTCTAGAAGGTCTTGTAGGTCATCATAGAACCATTCAACTTCAGCTTCTTTGGCATTAGTGGTTGGGGCATAGACTTGGGTTAACACAATTGCACTAATCTCACATGCTAACAAAGTAATGCTCAACATTCTCCAAGTGAGGCTTCAAAAGTATGTGGAAAGAGAACTTCCAGATGTTCAAGTTGGGTTTAGAAAAGGCAGAGGAAGCAGAGATCAAATTGCCAATATCCACTGGATTATAGAAAATGCAAAGGAGTTCCAGAAAAATTCTAATTCTACTTTACTGATTATGCCAAAGTTTTGACTGTGTGGATCACAACAAACTGTGGAAAATTCTTAAAGAGATGGGAATACCAGACCATCTGACCTGTCTCCTGAGACATCTATATGCAGGTCAAGAAGCAACTGTTAGAACTGGACATGGAACAACAGACTTGTTCCAAATTGGGAAAGGAGTACCTTAAGGTTGTATGTCATCACCCTACTTATTTAATTTATAGGCAGAGTACATCATGCAAAATGCTGAGCTGGATGAAGCAAGAATCAAGTTTCCTGGGAGAAATATCAATAACCTGAGATATGCAGATGACATCACACTTATGGCAGAAAGCAAAGAGGAGCTAAAGAGCCTCGATGAAAGTGAAAGAGGAGAGTGAGAAAGTTAGCTTAAAACTCAACATTCAGAAAACTAAGATCATGGCATCTGGTCCCATCACTTCGTGGCAGGCAGATTGGGGAAACAATGGAAACAGTGAGAGACTTTATTTTCTGGGACTTTAAAATCACTGCAGATGGTGACGGCAGTCATGGACTTAAAAGATGCTTGCTCCTTGGAAGAAAAGCTATGACCAACCTAGACAGCATATTAAAAAACAGAGACATTAATTTGCTAACAAAGGTCTGTCTAGTCAAAGCTATTGTTTTTCCAGTAGTCATGTATGCATGTGAGTGTTGGACCGTAAAGAAGACTGAGCACCAAAGTATTAATATTTTTGAACTGTGGTGTTGGAGGAGACTGTTGAAAGTTCCCTGGACTGCAAGTAGGTCCAACCCCTCCATCCTAAAGGAAATCAGTCCTGAATATTCATTGGAAGGACTGATGCTGAAGGTGAGGCTCCAATACTGTGGCCACCTGATGTGAAGAACTGACTCATTGGAAAAGCCCCTGACGCTGTGAAAGATTGAAGACAGGAGGAGGAGGGACAACAGAGTATGAAATAGACGGATGGCATCACTGACTCCATGGACACGAGTTTGAGCAAGGTCCCGGAGTTGGTGATGGACAGGGAAGCCTGGTGTGCTGCAGTCCATGGGCTCATAAATAGTCAGACAGGACTGAGCAACTGAACCGAACTGACTAATGATCAAAGTATGGGCCATATACTATGTAGGAAGTGCTTCCCAACACATTTCACATTTCTGAACTCATAACCATGTGTGTGTTACCTGCTGAAGTAAAAGTCAGCCAGCTGCCTCAGATACTGAGAGCATCTGTATCTGGTCACTTTGGGACCCATTTGGGTCAGAGCAGAGTGTCATGATACACTGGTTGGGAAGAAGGGCCAGGAACAGTATATGATAAATCTCTACTTACCTTTATGACACTCAAAACCATCCAGTTCCTTATTTCCAGACTTCTTTTTATGCCTCTTTCCTTTCTTGAGTACTCTGGCACACAGCTACTAAAACAAGAAAATAATCCAGAGAAGTGGCTATAGCTGCCCTCCCCTCCCCTCTCCAGTCCAGCTCAGACTCTGCCCAAGGCATAAGTCAGGGTAGGACCTGGGGAAAAGGATGCCAGGAAGCCTGATGCTCTGGTGGGGCTGTCTGTTCACTTCCCTCCTTGGTGGTAGGCATTTTTCTGAAACTCATTAAATATGTTTGAAAAAGAGGATTGAAGTAGAAGGTTTTATTGTTTTTCTTTCCATGGACTCTCCCTTCCCCTATCCCACATGTCTACACACAGTTATTTTCTTAGGATTCTCATCACATTTTAATATTCTTTCTCTTTCTGAACCTTATGTAACTATTGACAAAACTATTTTTCTAGTGACTGTTTAAAAATACAGTATCTGGTAGAATATGTGAAGATGACAACAGCTTAGTTGATTGAGCAGATGTGATTGCAAATCTATTTTGGGGGAAATGAGAGGTAGTAGGAGAATAATGTTTGCTTTAATAGTAGAAAAAAATTCAAAAGGCAGCTTCTATTTAACAATGAAGCTCCCGTCCCTTTCTTGCCCACACTTTTTAGATTCCTGGAGATTCAATTGACTATGATTGATAAACTGGGTGATCTTTCCATTGATATCTTAGTTTCATCACTCAATCAGAAATGTGATTAAAGGCCTTGCCTCCATGAATCTTTCCGCCTTCTTAAGGTTTCAAATGTAAACAGATTGCTCCAGTCTTTCTTGTGTCTGAACATTTAAGAGTCAAGCACTCTAAGGAATATTTAAAACCAGAACACCGTAGACGTTTTAAAAAACTCGCCTTGACTCTTAAGGAAAATAAGAGTGTTAATCATCTCTCTTGATTTTAAATTCCCCACTCTGAGATTTAACTAAGAATATTTTAGTCTATAGCACCTTTGACTTGCACTGTAATAAGACAAAAACAAGGTGCAAGACTTTGTTCCATTCTCAGACTATGTAACCTTTTAAATGTCGCAAGGCCTCATTCCATTCCCAAACTATATAACCTTTTAAATGTGTCATAGAATTTTTAATATTAAAAGTAAAGGAATTAAAATATTCACCCTTTTCTTTGAGGTGTATGGGGGGTAGAGGTCACTTGACAAGGGGAATTTATTATAATTTAAATATTCTTTGACTTTATGAAAAGATAACACTTGAGCATACCGTCAATGCAAATATATGGCATTTAGTTTAAGTAGGGAATTTACCTCTCTCTGGTTTTAACTTTGATCTGAGTTGATGATACTAACTAAAATTCCTCCTCTTAGATATATGTATTCCAATTGGGGATAAATGTGAATCATCCCAGATGAGTTTTCAATAGGCTGCATGGAATCAACCAACAGTTATATATTAGAAGGAATAGAAGGCTAGGCTCTGAAATCAGAAATACTAGATTTGCATGCAAACTCTTCTGGCATTGGGAAAGATCCCTTCTCTAGATTCAGTTTCTTCATCTATAAAACAGTAAGCATTAAAATTTCTACAGCTTAGGATAAATAGAAATATTAAATTAAATATATGACTACCCTATGACAAACACAGAAAATGTTAGTCTAGCATTGTTAGTCCAGCATTTGAGAAAGTACATAGTACTGAGAAACTCAATGTAACTAAAATATAAAGAAAGTTATCTAACATTTATTGAGTACTTACTGTGAGTCAGACACTATTCTAAGCATTTTATATAATAATAATTCATTTAATTGATTAAATAAATTAACAACAACAATATTAATTTGTATCAGCAAAGTATTTTTACATGATGATTGTTCTTAATTTAAGGTCTCTTTGATACTCTAGGAATCCATGGATGGTTTTCAAGAAAAATACCAACTGCTTAAAATATGTAATTTTTCAACCTATGCTGTCCACATTTTCTAGAAAAGAAGGAGGTGATACAATCAGATTTTCAAAGAAGTTCTGCAAATCTCAAAGGGGTAAGAATCACTGATGCAAATTATTGCTTTGATGGCCTCTTCCAGCTGTGTGGGACAAGATTCACAAAGTTCAGAACATGGTTAACTCCTAAATGTCATTAGCTTCCTGGTTTCTGTGACTAATACCATAGAACTTGATAACTCATCTCTGAAGACTTTTCTCTCATTGTAAATGGATTAGTATTCACCCAAGAGTGACACCCCTCACATATACTTCATTGTCTATATAAAGTAGGGGCTGTTGGGAAGAAAAACAAAGGAAATCCTTCATTTTCCTTAGCATTTGCATTAAGAACGGAAAAGTGGAAGTGCAAGTCGCTTAGTCATGTCTGACTCTTTGTGGCCCCATGGTCTATACTTTCCATGGAATTCTCCATGCCAGAATACTGAAGTAGATAGCCATTCCCTTCTCCAGGGATCTTCCCAACCCAGGGATAGAACCCAGGTCTCCCACATTGCAGGCAGATTAAGAATGGAAACTTATAGGAAAAGCTATGACAGGTCATTTCATTTTCCAATCTAGTTCTTCATTTTTGACCCTTGTTACAAGACCCATTTTAAGGAAGAATCTAGTGATTGCTCATACTACTTTTTATGTCACACAGTTCTAGTTCTTGTCACATGGTAGCTGCTCAAGAATTATTATTTTTTAATTAACATTTTTTTAATTGAAGGATAATTTATTTACAGCATTGTTTTGGTTTCTGCCAAACATCAACATGAATCAGCCATAGATATACATCTGCCCCTCCCTCTTGAATGTCCCTTCCATCTTCCACCCCATCCCATCCCTTTAGCCCTAGTTTGTTACAGAGCCTCAGTTTGAATTCCCTCAGTCATGCAGCAAATTCCCACTGGCTATCTATTTTACATATGGTGATATAAGTTTGCATATTTCTCTCTCCCTACATCCCATCCTCTCCTTCCTCCCCAACCCCCAGCTCAAGTCCGTAAGTCTGTTCTCTATGTATCTCCATTGTTGCCATGCAAACAATTTCATCAGTACCATCTTTCTAGATTCCATATATATGTGTTATTATGTGATATTTGTTTTTCTCTTTCTGAGTTACTTTACTCTGTATAATAGGCTCTAGGTTCATCCACCTCATTAAAACTGACTCGAAGGCTTTCCTTGTTGTGGCTGAGTAATAGTCCATTGTATATATGTACCACAGCTTCTTTATGCATTCTTCTGTTGATGGACATCTAAGTTGCTTCCATGTTCCAGCTATTGTAAATAGTGCTGAGGTGAACATTGGGATACATGTATCTTTTTCAATTTTGGTTTCCTCAGGGTACATGCCTAGTAGTGGGATTGCTGGGTCATATTGTGGCTTTAATCCTAGTTTTTTAAGGAATCTACATGCTATCTTCCATAGTGGCTGTACCAGTTTGCATTCCCACCAACAGTGCAAGAGGGTCCCCTTTTTGCCACACCCTATTCAGCATTTATTGTTTTTAGACTTTTTGACGATGACAACTCTGACCGATGTGAGCTGATATCTCATTGTAGTTTCAATTTGCGTGCTAAGTTGCTTCAGTCGGGTTTGACTCTTTGCAACCCTTTGGACTGTAACCTGCCAGGCTCCTCTGTACATGGAATTCTCCAGGCAAGAATACTGGAGTGGTTGCCATGACCTTCTCCAGAGGATCTTCCTGATGCAGGGATCAAACCCAAGTCTTCCACATTGCAAGAATATTCTTCAAGTTTTGATTTGAATTTCTCTAATAATGAGCAATATTGAGCATCTTTTCATGTGTCTATTAACCATCTGTTTGTCTTCTTTGGGGAAATGTCTGCTTAGGTTTTCTGCCCACTTTTTGACTGGGTGTTTGTTGTTCTTGTATTGACTTGTATGATCTCCTTATATGCTTTGGAAATTAATCCTTTGTCAGTTGTTTCATTTGCTATTATTTTCAGCCATTCTCAGCATTCTCTTTTCACCTTGTTTATAGTTTCCTTTGCTGTGCAAAACCTTTTAACTGGGTCCCACTTGCTTATTTTTGTTTTTATTTTTATTATTCTAGGATGTTGGATGTAGAGGAAATCGCTATTATTTATGTGATAGAGTGTTCTGCCTGTTTTCCTCTAGAGTTTGATAGTTTCTGATCTTACATTAAGGCCTTTAATCCATTTTGATTTTATCTTTGTGTGTAGTGTTAGTAAGTGTTCTAATTTCATTCTTTTACACATAGCTGTTCTGTTTTCCAGCATCATGTATTGAAGAGGCTATCTTTGCCCATTGTATATTTTTTCCTCCTTTTGTCAAAACAGTCTTAATCATAAATGGGTGCTGAATTTTGTCAAAGGCTTTTTCTGCATCTATTGAGATTATCATATGGTTTTTATCTTTCAATTTTTTAACATGGTGTATCACATTGATCAATGTGTGTATATTGAAGAATCCTTACATCCCTGAAATAAAACCAACTTGATCATGGTGTATGAGCTTTTTGTTGTGTTGCTGAACTCTGCTGAATTTTGTTGAGGATTTTTGCACCTATGTTCATCAGTGATATTGGCCTGTAGTTTCTTTTTTTGTGTGTTATCTTTGTCTGGTTTTGGTATCAGGTTGATGGTGGCCTTGTAGAATGAGTTTGGAAGTGTTCCTTCCTCTGAAAAATTTTTGAAAGAGTTTTAGAAGGATAGACATTAGCTCTTCTCTAAATGTTTGATAGAATTCTCCTGTAAAGCCATCTGGTCCTAGGCTTTTGTTTTTTGGGGAGATTTTTGATCACAGCTTCAATTTCAGTGCTTATAATTGGGTTGTTCATAATTTCTATTTCTTCCTGGTTCAGTCTTGGAAGATTGAGCTTTTCTAAGAATCTGTCAATTTCTTCCATTTATTCCATTTTATTGCCATTTAGTTGTTCATAATATTCTCTTTTAATCCTTTGTATTTCTGCATTGTCTGTTGTAACTTCTCCTTTTTCATTTCTATTTTTTTTATTTGATTCTTCTCTCTTTATTTTCTTGATGTATCTGGCTAAATGTCAATTTTGTTTATCTTCTCAAAGAATGAGATTTTAGTTTTATTTATCTTTACTATTATTTCTTTCATTTATTTTACATTTATTTCCTGTTTGTATCTTTATGATTTCTTTCTTTGTACTAACTTTGGAGGTTTTTGGTTCTTGTTTTACCAGTTGTTTTAGGTGTAAAGTTAGGTTGTCTATTCGATGTTTTTGTTGTTTCTTGAGGCAGGATTATATTGCTATCAACTTCCCTCATAGAACTGCTTTTGCTGCATCCCATAATTTTTGAGTTGTCACGTTTTCATTGTCATTTGTTTTCTAGAAATTTTTTGATTTCCCTGTTGATTTCTTCAGTAACCTGTTGATTATTTAGAAACGTGTTGCTTAATCACCATGTGTTTGTGTTTCTTACAGTTTTTTTTTTAATTGTAATTTGTATCTATTCTCATAGCATTGTGGTCTAGAAGATGCTTGATATAGTTTCAATTTTCTTAAATTTATTGCAGTTTGATTTGTGAACCAAGATATGGTGTATCCTGGAGAATGTTCCATGTGAACTTGAGAAGAAGGTGTATTCTTCTGCATTTGGATGGAATGTCCTGAAGATATTAATGAGATCCATCTCACCTAATGTATCATTTAAGACTTGTGTTTCCTTATTAATTTTCTGTTTTGATGATCTGTCCATTGGTGTGATTGGGGTGTAAAGTCTCCTACTATTATTGTGTTACTGTCAATTTCTCCTTTTATGTCTGTTAGTGTTTTTTTATGTATTGAGGTGCTCCTATGATGGGTGCATAGATATTTAGAATTATTACTTGGATTGATCCTTTGATCATTATGTAGTGTCCTTCCTTATCTCTTATAATCTTCTTTATTTTAAAGTCTATTTTGTCTGATATGAGGATTGCTACTCCAGCTTTCTTTTGCTTCCCATTTGCATGGAATATATTTTTCTATCCTCTCACTTTTAGTTTATATGTGTCTTGAGGTCTAAAGTAGATTTCTTGTAGACAGCATCTATGTGGGTCTTGTTTTTGTATTCACTCATCCAGTCTGTGTCTTTTGGTTGGAGCATTTAATCCATTTACATTTGAAGTAATTATTGATATATATATGTTCCTATTGTCCTTTTCTTAATTGTTTGGGGTTAATTTTGTAGATCCTTTTTCTTCTCCTGCATTTCTGACTACGTAAGTCCCTTTAACATTTGTTGTAAAGCTGGTTTGGTGGTACTGAATTCTTTTAACTTTTGCTTGTCTGAAAAGCTTTTTATTTCTCCATCAATTTTGAATGAGATCCTGGCAGCGTACAGTAATCTTGGTTGTACATTTTCCCCTTTCAGTACTTTAAATACATCCTGCCATTCCCTTCTGGCCTGCAGAGTTTCTGCTGAAAGACCACCTGTTAAACATATCGGGTTTCCCTTGTATGTTACTTGTTGCTTCTCCCTTGCTGCCTTTAATGTTCTTTCTTTGTGTTTAGTCTTTGTTGGTTTGATTAGTATGTGTCTTGGCATGTTTCCCCTTGGGTTTATCCTGCATGGAACTCTTCATGCCTCTTGGACTTGATTGACTATTTCCTTTTCCATGTTGGGGAAATTTTCAACTATAATCTCTTCAAAATTTTTCTCATACCCTTTCTTTTTATCTTCTTCTTCAGCCACCCTTATAATTTGAATGTAGGTGCATTTGATATTGTCCCAGAGATCTCTGAGACTATCCTCAGTTCTTTTCATTCTTTTTTTATTTTATTCTGCTCTTCAGTAATTATTTCCATGATTTTCTCTTCCAGCTCACTGATTTGTTCTTCTGCCTCAGGTATTCTGCTATTGATTCCTTCTAGAGTAGTTTTAATTTCAGTAATTGTGTTGTTTCTGTCTGTATGTTTATTCTTTAATTCTTCTAGGTCTTTGTTAATTGATTCTTGCATTTTCTTCATTTTGTTTTCAAGGTTGTTTTTTGATCATCTTTAGTACCATTATTCTGAATACTTTTTCAGGTAGTTTGTCTATTTTCTCTTTATTTATTTGGACTTCTGTGTGTCTAATTTGTTCCTTCATTTGTGTTGTACTTCTATGTCTTTGCATTTTAGTTATTTTATTTTTTTAGCTTACTGTATTTGAGATCTCTTTTTCCCAGGCTTCAAGGTTGAATTGTTTCTTTTGGTTTCTGCCCTCCTAAGGTTGGTGCAGTCTTTTGTGTAAGCTTTATATAGGGAGAGATTTGTGCTGAGTTTTGTTTGTTTCTCCTGTGATGGCCAAGACTGAATGAGGTTTTAATCCTTTCTGCTCATGATTTGGTTTGTATTTTTGTTTTGTTATTTAGATGAGGTGTCCTGCACAGGGTGCTATTGGTTGTGGGTGATGACGGATCTTAATTCCAGTGGTTTCCTTTGTGTGAGTACTAACTATTTGATACCGCTTAATATGAGTTCCTGTCATCTGCCGCCCCTGACCCCGGACGTGGGGCACCTCATGTGAAGAGTTGACTCATTGGGAAAGACCCTGATGCTGGGAGGGATTGGGGGCAGGAGGAGAAGGGGATGACAGAGGATGAGATGGCTGGATGGCATTACCACTGGATGGACATGAGTTTGAGTAAACTCTGGGAGTTGGTGATGGACAGGGAGGCCTGGCATGCTGCGATTCATGGGGTAGCAAAGAGTCAGAGATGACTATTGAGCGACTGAACTGAACTGACTGAAGATGAGTTCTTTGGTAGACTAGGATGTTAGATTCAGTGCTCCTACACCAAAGGCTCAGGGGGATTTTTGATCACAGTTTTGATTTCATTGCTTGTAACTGGCTTGTTCATAATTTCTTTCTTCCTGGTTCAGTCTTGGGAGATTGAACTTTTCTAAGAAGTTGTCCATTCTTTGAGATTATCCATTTTGTTCCCATATAGTTGTTTATAATAGTCTCTTATGCCACCTTTTATTTCTGCATTGTCTGTTGTAACCTCTATTTTTTCATTTCTGATTTCATTGGTTTCATTCTTCAGTCTTTTTTTCTTGATAAGTCTGACTAAGGTTTGTCAATTTTGTCTTCTCAAATAGCCAGTTTTTAGTTTTATTAATATTTACTATTTTTTTTAATGTCCTTTTCAACTTTTTCTGCTCTGACTTTTGTGGTTTATTTCCTTCTGCTAACTTTGGGGTGTTTTTGTTCTTCTTTTCCCAGTTTTCTAGGTGTAAAGCTAGGTTTTATATTCTATATTTTTCTCATTTCTTTAAAAAAATATTTATTTTTTAATTGAAGGACAATTGCTTTACAGAATTTTGTTGTTTTCTGTTGAACATGAACAAGGATCAGCCATAGGTACACCGGTGTCCCCTCCCTCCTGAGACTCCCTCTCCTCTTCCTGCCCATCCTACTCTTCTAGGTTGTTACAGAGCTGCTGCTTGAGTTCCCTGAGCCACACAGCCAATCCCCACTGGCTGTCGAGTTTGCATGTGGTTCTTAAGTTTCCATGTTGCCCTGGCCATGCACCTTATCCTCCCTTTCCCCCTCCCCCGGCCCCATAAGTCTGTTCTCCATTGCTGCCCTGCAGTGGAGATACACAAACTCATCAGTGCCATCTTTCAGATCCCATATACATGCTCTAATATATGATATTTATATTTCTCTTACTTACTTCATTCTTTTTAATGGCCCCTAGTTTCACCTACCTCATTAAAAAGGACTCAAAAGCCTTCCTTTTATGGTTGAGTAATATCCCCTTGTATATATGTACCTGTTTCTTTATCCATTCATCTATTGATGGATATCTAGGTTGCTTACATCTTCTAGCTATTGTAAATTGTTCTGCAGTGAATCTTGGGGCACATTTGTCTTTTTCAATTTTGGTTTCTCAGGGCGCATGCCTAGTAGTGGGATTTCTGGGACATATGGTGGTTTTATTCCTAGTTTTTAAAGTAATTTCCATATGATCTTCCATAGTAGCTCCTTCTATTTACATTCCTACCAGTAATGCAAGAAAGTTCCCTTTCTTCCACACTCTCTCCGGCATTTATTCTTTGTAGACATTTTGATGATGACCATTCTGACTGGTATGAGGTAGTTTTGATTGGCATTTCTCATATCTCTAAGACTTGCTGAGCATCTTTTCTTCTGTTTGTTAGCCATCTGTCTTCTTTGGAGAAAGAAGACAAATGTCTGTTTAGGCCTTTTCCCACTTTTTATTGTGTTGTTTGTCTTTCTGGTAGTGAGTTGTATGAGCTGCTTGTATATTTTGGAAATTATCTGTTAGTTGCTTCCTTTGCTGTCATTTTCTCCCAATCCGTGTGTTGTCTTTTCACTGTGTTTGTAGTTTCCTTTGTTGTGCAAAAACTTTTAAGTTTAATTAGGCAGGCCTTACTTGTTTGCTTTTGTTTTTATTTCCATTATTGTAGGAGGTGAGTCATAGAGAATCTTGTTTTGATTTATGTTATTGAGTGTTTTGCCTATGTTTTCCCCTAAGAGTTTGATAGTGTCTGGTCTTACATTTAAGTCTTTAATCCATTTTGAGGTTATCTTGGCTTAAAGCTCAACATTCAGAAAACTAAGATCATGGCATCTGATCCCATCACTTCATGGCAAATAGATGTGGAGCCAGTGGAAACAGTGTCAGACTTTATTTTTTTGGGCTCCAAAATCACTGCTGATGGTGATTGCAGCCATGAAATTAAAAGACGCTTACTCCTTGGAAGGAAAGTTATGACCAACCTAGATAGCATATTAAAAAGCAGAGACATTACTTTGCCAACAAAGGTCCATCTAGTCAAGACTATGTTTTTTCCAGTGGTCATGTATGGATGTGAGAGTTGGACTGTGAAGAAAGCTGAGAGCCGAAAAATTGATGCTTTTGAACTGTGGTGTTGGAGAAGACCCTTGAGAGTCCCTTGGACTGCAAGGAGATCCAACCAGTCCATCCTAGAGGAGATCATTCCTGGGTGTTCATTGGAAGGACTGATGCTGAAGCTGAAACTCCAATACATTGGCCACCTCATGCGAAGAGTTGACTCATTGGAAAAGACCCTAATATTAGGAGGGATTTGGGGCAGGAGGAGAAGGGGGCGACAGAGGATGAGATGGCTGGATGGCATCACCGACTTGATGGACATGGGTTTGGGTGGACTCCGGGAGTTGGTGATGGACAGGGAAGCCTGGCGTGCTGTGATTCATGGGGTTGCAAAGAGTCGGACACGACTGAGTGACTGAACTGAACTGCACTTGTGTATGGCATTAGGAAATGCTCTATTTTCATTCTTTTACATGTAGCTGTCCAGTTTTCCCAGCACCACTTCTTGAAGGAACTATCTTTGCCCCATTGTATATTCTTCCTTGAAGAAGTGAAGGGTGAAGTGAAATCGCTCAGTCATGTCCGACTCTTTGCGACCCCATGAGCTGTAGCCCACCAGGCTCCTTGGTCCATGGGATTTTTCAGGCATGAATACTGGATTGGGTTGCCATTTCCTTCTCCAGGGGATCTTCCTGACCCAGGGATCGAACCCAGGTCCCCCACATTGTAGGCAGACATTTTATCATCTGAGCTACCAAGTAAGCCCAGCAAGGATCTCTTTCAAAATTAATGAGAAAACCAAAAGCTTTACAGACAAGCAAAAGGTTAGAGAATTTAGCACCACCAAGTCAGCTTTACCACAAATACTAAAGGAAATTCTGTAAACAGGAAACATAACAGAAGTGAAAAACCTATAAAAACAAATGGAAAACAATTATGAAAAGCCCAATAAGAACATATATATTGTTAATTGCTTTAAATGTAAATGAATTAAACAGTCTAACTAAAAGGCACAGATTGACTAAATGAATACAGAAACAAGGCCCATACATATGCTGTCTACAAAAGACCCATTTCAGACCTAGAGACACATACAGACTGAAAGTGAGTGGATGAAAAAAGATATTCCAAGCAACTGGAAATCAAAACAAAGCCAGAGCAGCAATTCTCATATCAGACAAAATAGACCTTAAAATAAAGAATATTACGCAGAAGGGAGGACACTACATAATGATCAAGGGATAAATCCAAGAAGACATAACTGTTTTAATTTTTATGCCCCCAAAATAGGAGGAGCACCTCAATACCTAAGGCAAAATCACTAACAGACATAAAAAGGGAAATCAATAGTAACATGATAGTAGTTAGAGGACATTAACATCTCACTTACCCCAATGGATAGACCATAAAAACAGATACTTAATAAGGAAACACAAGCCTTAAATGACACATTAGACCAGATGAATCTAATTGATATCTTCAAGGCCTTCCATCCAAATACAGAAGAATGCACTTTCTTCTCAAGTGCATGTAGAACATTCTCCAAAATAAATCACATCTTGGGTCACAAATCAAGCCTAGAGAAATATAAGAAAATTTGAATTGTATCAGGTATTGTTTCAGACCACAATGCTATGAAACTAGGTATCAATTACAGGGGGGAATAAAACTAGAAAACACAAAACACATGGAGATTAAACAGTATATTTCTAAATAACCAACAGATTATTGAAGAATTAAAAGGGGAAGTCAAAAAATACCTAGAAAGAAATAAGAAACACACAATGACTCAAAACCTAATGGGATGCACCTAAGAGAGTTCTAAGAGAGTTCTAAGAGAGAAGTTTATAGCAATACAATCCTACCTCAAGGAACAAGTAGAACACTGAATAAACAGACTAAACATACACCAAAAGCAACTCAAGAAAAAAGATGAAAAACAACAACAAAAACAAATGCAAACTTAATAGAAGGAAAGAAGACATAAAGATCAGAGCAGAGATAATTGAAAAATAAATGAAGAAAAAACAATAGCAAAAATCCCAAAACTAAACTGGTTCTTTGAGAAGACAAACAAAATTGAAAAATCCTTAGCCAGACTCATTGAGAAAAAAAGGGAGAAGATTCAAATCAACAAAATTTAAAATAAAAAAAGGAGATATTACAATAAACAACAAAAAAATACATATTATAGTCTCATAAGAGACAATAATGTGCAATTATATGCCAGTATAATGGATAACCTGGAAGAAATAGACAGATTCTTAGAAAAATTCAAACTTTTAAGAATGAACTGGGAAGAAGTGGAAATTATTAACAAGCTAGTCATAAGCACTGAAATCAAAATGGTGATCAAAATGGCACCCCCCAAAGAAAAGCTCAGGGCCAGATGGTTTCACAGGTGAATTTCATCAAACATTTATAGAATCAATAATTCCTATGCTTCTAACTCTTCCAAAAAATTGCAGATAAAAGAACACTTCAAAACTCATTATATAAGGCCACCATCACCCTGATAATAAAATCAGTCAACGACATCACATAAAAAGAAAATTACAGGCCAATATCACTAATGGACACAGATTCAAAAATCGTCAACAAAATTCTATCAAACAGAATCCAACAACATATTAAAAGAATCAATCATACACCATGATCAGGTCAAGTTTATCACAGGGATACTTGGATTCTTCAGTGTATGCAGATCAATCACTGTTATACACCATATTAACAAATTAAAAGATGAAAGCCATATGATAATCTCAATAGATGCAGTAAAAGCTTTTGACAAAATTCAGCATCCACTTATGATAAAATCTCTTTTGAAAATGGACATAGAAGGAACACACCTCAATGTAATAAAGGCCTTATATGATAAACCAACAGTAAATATTACTGTCAATGGTGAAAAACTGAAAACATTTCCTCTAAGATCAGGAACAAGACCAGGATGCCCACTCTTGCCATTATTATTCAACATAGTTTCATAAGTCATAACTACAGCAATCAGAGAATAAATAAAAGAAATCTATATTGAAAAAAAGAAGTAAAACCTTCACTGTTTGCAGATGACATAATAGTTTACATAGAAAATCCTAAAGATGCCACCAATAATTTACTAGAGCTAATTAATTAATATAGTAAAGTCATATAATAATGATGAAAAATCATAACGAGAACTTAAGGAAGCAGTCCTATTTACCATTGCAACAAAAATAATAAAATACCTAGGAGTAAATCTACCTAAAGAGACCAAAGACCTGCATGCAGAATACTATAAGACACTGATGTAAGAAATCAAAGATGACAGAAACAGATGTAAAGATATACCATGTTCTTGGATTGGAAGAATCAACATTGTGAACATGACTATAATACCCAAGGCAATTTATAGAGTCAATACAGTGCCTATCAAACTGCCAGTAGTATTTTTCACAGAACTAGAACAACAAAAAATTCATAATTTGTATAGAAACACAAAAGACCCTGAATTGCCAAGAAACCTTGAGAAAGAAAAACCTAACTGTAGGAATCAACCTTCCTGACTTCAGACTATGCTACAAAACTACAGTCATCAAGACAGTATGGTTCTGGCACAAAAACAGAAATATGAGCCAATAGAAAAAGGTAGAAAGCCCAGAGATAAACCCATACACCTGTGGGTACCTTATCTTTGATGAAGGAGGTACACATATGCAATGGAGGTAAGGCAGCCTCTTCAATATGAGGTTCTGGGAAAACTGGACAGCTACATGTAAAAGAATGAAACTAGAACACCTGCTAGCATCACACAAAAAATAAACTCAAAATGGTTTAAAGACTTAATTTAAGGCTAAAAGCTATAAAATTCTCATAGGAAAACATAGGCAGAACACTTTTTGACATAGATGACAGCAAGATCTTCTATGACTAATCTCCAAGAATAATGGAAATAAAAACAAAAATAAACAAATAGGATCTAATTAACCTTAACAATTTTGCACATAAAAGAAAATGATGAACAAGAAGAAAAGACAACTCTCCGGAATGGGAAAAAGTAATTGCAAATGAAGCAAATGACACAGGATTAATCTCCAAAATATATAAATAGCTCAGGTAACTCAATTTCAGAAAAACTAATTACTCTATCAAAAAATGGGCAGAAATCCTAAACAGACACTTCTCCAAAGAAGACTTACAGATGGCTAACAAACACATGAAGAAATACCTAACATCATTATTATAAGAGACATGCAAATCAAAACTACAATGAGATGTTACTTCACACCGATCAGAATCACCATCAAAAAATTTACAAACAAAAAGTTTGAGAAGACGTGAGAAAAGTGAATCCTCTTGTACTGTTTGTGAGGATGTAAACTGATACAGCCACTGAGGAGAATAGTATGGAGATTTCCTTAAAAAAAACTAGAAATAAAACTATCATGTGACCCTATCCACTGGATCATCAAAAGAGCAAGAGAGTTCCAGAAAAACATCTACCTCTGCTTTACCGAGTATGCCAAAGCATTTGACTGCTGGATTACAACAAACTGAAGAGATGGAAATACCAGATCACCTGACCTGCCTCTTGAGAAACCTGTATGCAGGTCAAGAAGCAACAGTTAGAACTGGACATGGAACAACAAACTGGTTTCAAATAAGGAAAGGAGTACGTCAAAGCTGTATATTGTCACCCTGCTCATTTAACTTATAAGCAGAGTACATCATGTGAAATGCCAGGCTGGATGAAGCTCAAGCTGAAATCAAGATTGCTGGGAGAAATATCAATAACCTCAGATAAGCAGATGACACCACCCTATGGCAGAAAGCAAAGAAGAACTAAAAAGCCCCTTGATGAAAGTGAAAGAGGGGAGTGAAAAAGTTGACTTAAAACTCAACATTCAGAAAACTGAGATTATGGCATCCAGTCCCATCACTTCATGGTAAATAGATGGGGAAACAATGGAAACAGTGAGAGATTTTATTTTTTTGGGCTCCAGAGTCACTGCAGATGATGACTGTAGCCATTAAATTAAAAGATACTTGCTGCTTGAAAGAAAGCTATGACCAACTTAGCATATTAAAAGCAGAAACATTACTTTTCCAACAAAGGTCCACCTAGTCAAAGCTATGGTTTCTCCAGCAGACATGTATGGATGTGAGAGTTGGACTATAAAGAAAGTTGAGCGCTGAAGAATTGATGCTTTTGAACTGTGGTGTTGGAGAAGACTCTTGAGAGTCCCTTGGACTGCAAGGATATCCAACCAGTCCATCTTAAAGGAAATCAGCCCTGAATATTCATTGGAAGGACTGATGCTGAAGCTGAAACTCCAATACTTTGGCTACCTGATGTGAAGAATTAACTCATTGGAAAAGACCCTGATGCTAGGAAACATTGAAGGTGGGAAGAGAAGGGGACGATAGAGGATGAGATGGCTGGATGGTGTCACCAACTCAGTAGACATGAGTTTGAGCAAGCTCCAGGAGTTGATGATGGACAGAGAAGGCTGGCATGCTGCAGTCCATGGGTTCACAAATAGTCAGACACAGCTAAGTGACTGAACTAAATGACTGGGACCCAGCAATCCCACTCCTGTGCATATACCCTCAGAAAACCACAATGCTAAAAGACACATGTAGCCCAATGTTCATTGCCATACTATTTACAATATCCAAGACATGAAAGCAACCAAGATGTTCATTGACACATGGATGGATAAAAAGTTGTGGTACATATATACAATGGAATATTATTAAACCATAATAAAGAAACAAATTTGAGTTTTTCTAGGGAAGGAGAATGAACCTAGAGCCTTCCATACAGAGTGAAGTAAGGCAGAAATTAAAAATATATATATATCATGTATTAATACAAATATATGAATATAGAAAAATGGTACTGTTGAACCTTTTTGTAGGACCACAATAGTGATGCAGATATAGAGAGCAGACTTATGAACATAGGAGGGAAGGACAGATGAATTGAGAGTGAATCATTGAAAATATGTTTCAGTTTACATTGCATGTATAAAATAGCTAATAGCACTTTACTCTGTGATGCAGGAATCTCAACCCAGTGCTCTGTGACAACCTAGAGGGCTAGAATAGGGTGGAAAGCGGGAGGAAAGTTAGAGAGGTAAGGGAAATATGTATACCTATGGCTGATTCATGTTCATGTATGGCAGAAACCAATACAATATTTTAAAGCAATTATCCTCCAATTTAAAAATGAATAAATTTTTTAAAAATGTTAAGAAAAACAAGTTAATAAAGGCATAGAATGAAAATATAAAAACAAATTAAAAATTAAAAATATAGTTTGATTTCTATCTTTTAAGTAGACAAATATAAAGGCTCCATTTGTACTATTGTTCTAGGCCCCACACACATTAGTGGTTGATCTGTAGCTAGGAGAGAGGTATGGGTAATAAAGAGAGTAGCAATATCCAAAATATCCTCCAATGACTGTCTTTTCAAACAAGGGGACTGCTGTGCCTGGCATTTGTGTGAGGACCATGGGGATAGGGAGGAATGCAAATCAGGAAAGCTGACCTATATGGAGGAAAGCATATAGACAGAGGAGAGATTTGGAAGAAACAGAGGCAAGAGACTTGAGAGAAGCTCATATAACTATGCAAATGAGAAATGTAAATGTCTCATTACTGAGTTTAAAAAGGAAACACCTTCAGCAGTGGTACTCCAATTGCAGGGGCATGTAACTTATGATACACTGTTTAGATTAAGAGAGTCATGGCACAGAGGTTGTTTTCACCAAATGCTAATGAGTAATAATTGCTATCTAAGTAATGCTACTCTTCACAATGACACAGTAGAGTACCTCTTTATCACATCTATTTATGATATCAGTGGACAGAATATAATGGGAAAAACTTTATGGGGAGACAAGAGCACAAAAACCTTTCCAGTGAACTATCACTGTAATGATCGAAATAAAACCATGTGAGTAACAGTGAAGGTTTGACCACAGATATACCTGAGATTGCCACCTAAGAATGCTACTTATTAGTAGAGAAATGTTCAACCTTTGTGAGACTTAGTTTCTTTATTCATGAAATGGGGATAATATATGTTTGAGTACTATAATAATTAAATGATGTACATAATACACTTATAGGGCCAGAAACAGATTAACAGTAAATTGAGCTAATTTTTGTGCTATTAATGTGTTAAAATAAAAATCAGATCTTATCACTCCTTTGTTCAAAAACCTCTAAGGTTGAAAGTGCCCCATTACTAATAAAGGATAAGCCAAGTTCTGACAATGCCTAAGAGGCCTCTTACATTTTGGCTGCGTGCATTTCTACCTCACTCCCTTTCTCTCTGAAATCATCTCCTCCAGCTCACTGCTGTGGCCACACAGGCCTCCTCACTTCTCCTCACCAAGGTCAGGACACATGCATTTGTTCTTTCTTGGATAATGCTTCCCCTGCATGTTCACTCAGTCAGGTTTTCCAAGATTGCTTTATTTAAAATTGAAGTCTTCCTCCTGAGAAGTCTCTCTCCCTTTGATTGCTTTACTTTTCTCACTGTTGTTCACTGTGCCATTTACCATGACACCTACATTCACTTTTTGTCTCACCTCAGTGGATAGTAAGCTCCATGTAATGGAGGATTGGGGTTTATTTTTGAAAGTCTTTATATTCATGGCTCCTAGAACACAGTCTGGCCCATACTTCACACTCAGTAACTATTTATTGGATGGTGATGATATGTTTGATGATAAAGATGAAGACAGATGCATAGCCACAGCATCTACAACATTTGTAATTGCATATCTTATTTGGGGAGTGAGAGGGAGAATCAAATGTTCCTTAATATTTGTTAAGGCAAAGTGGAAAGCAAAAAGAGGCAGACAGTCTGAACTTCAGCCTCATTGGTGTTATTACGTAACTATGTGCCCTGCACATCCATCAACACTCCTGGATTTCGGGTGCCACAGTGGTGAGTAAGACTGAAGATCATGAGCCTTAGAGTCCTTTCATTCTCCAGTATAACATGTTTCCCTGTTGTCTCATTGTTTCCATTTTCATCTCCATTTTCATCAAGAACTTTATTGGACAATGTGTTCACCATTCTGGTCCATTACCTCTGCCACTCTGCAGGCAACTTCATAACTCCGTCTTCCCAAAACTTCTTTTATAATCTTTCGTGGACTTGAATGTTTTCTTATTAAGAGAATTATGTAAAGACCAAAATAAATGAAAATCCAAGGGTGCAATATCTGGTAAATAAAGCAAATGAGTCAGAACTTCTCAGCCAAGCTGTAACAGTTTTTGCCTGGTCATCAAAAAACGTGGTCTTGTGTTGTCCTGATGGAAGATTATGAATTTTCTGTTGACCAATTCTGAAATCTTTTCATCAATTGCTGATTTCATTTGATCTAACTGGGAGCAGAATTTGGTGGAATTAATCATTTGGTTTTCTGGAAGGAGCTCATAATACACAGTATCACTTTCTTTGGATGAAGACTGGCCTTTGGTGTGGTTGGTGGTGTTTCATTTCACTTGCGCCCTGATTTCTTCTGTTCCACATTTTTTACATATACACTTTTCATCACCCATAACAATTTGTTTTCAAAACAAAAGGTTTTTTTGTTACATTTCAGTAGAGAACTACATTCAGAAATATAGCTAAGAAGCTTTTTCTTTCGCTTAACTTATATGGAACCCAAACATCAAAGTGATTAACATAACCAAGCCGGTTCGAATTGTTTTCAACACTTGATTTGGATATTGTGAGTATGTCGGTTATCTACAACATAGTGAAACATTCAGTTCAGTTCAATTCAGTTACTCAGTCATATCTGACTTTTTGCAACCCCATGGACTGCAGAATGCCAGGCCTCCCTGCCCATCACCAACTCCTGGAGCTTACTCAAACCCATGTTCATTGACTCAGTGATGTCACCCAACCATCTCATCTTCTGTTGTCTCCTTCTCCTCCTGCCTTCAATCTTCCCCAGCATCAGGGTCTTTTCCAATGAATCAGTTCTTCACAGCAGGTGGCCAAAGTATTGGTGTTTCAGCATCAGTCTATCCAAAGAACATTCAAGACTGATTTCTTTTAGGATGGACTGGTTGGATCTCCAGGCAGTCCAAGGGTCTCTCAAGAGTCTTGTCCAACACCACAGTTCAAAAGCATCAGTTCTTCAGCACTCAGCCTTATACATCAACCATCACATCCATACATGACTACTGGAAAAACCATAGCTTTGACTAGATGGACCTTTGTTGGCAAAGTAATGTCTCTGCTTTTTAATATGCTATCTAGGTTGGTCATAGCTTTTCTTCCAAGAAGCAAGCATCTTTTAATTTCATTGTTGCAGCCACCATCTGCAGTGATTTTGGAGCCCAAGAAAATAAAGTCTCTTACTGTTTCTTTTGTTTCCTCATCTATTTGCCATGAAGTGATGTTGATGTGACTGGATGCCATGATCTTAGTTTTCTGATTGTTGAGTTTTAAGCCAGTGTTTTCACTCTCCTCTTGCAGTTTCATCAAGAAGGTTTTTAGTTCTTCTTTGCTTTCTGCAATAAGGGTGGTATCATCTGCTTATCTGAGGTTAATTATATTTCTCCCAGCAATCTTGATTTCAGTTTGTGCTTCATCCAGCCCAGCATTTCTCATTATGTACTCTGCATATAAGTTAAATAAGCTGGGTGACAATATATAGCCTTGATGTACTCCTTTCCCAATTTGGAAACAGTTTGTTGTTCCATGTCCATTTCTAACTGTTGCTTCATGATCTGCATACAGATTTCTCAGGAGGCAGGTCAAGTGGTCTGGTATTCCCCTCTCTTTAAGAATTCCCCACAGTTTGTTGTGATTCATACAGTCAAAGGCTTTGGCATAGTCAGTAAAGCATAAGTAGATATTTTTCTGGAACTCTCTTGCTTTTTTGATGATCCAGTGGATGTTAGGGATTTGATCTCTGGTTCCTCTGCCTTTTCTAAAACCACCTTCAACATCTGGAAGTTCACAGTTCACATTCTATTGAAGCCTGGCTTTGAGAATGTTGAGCATTACTTTGCTAGCGTGTGAGATGAGTGCAATTGTGCAGCAGTTTGAGCATTTTTTGGCATTGCCTTTCTTTGGAATTGGAATGAAAACTGGACTTTTCCAGTCCTGTGGTCACTGAAGAGTTTTCCAAAGTTGCTGGCATATTGACTGCAGCACTTTAATAGCATCATTTTTTAGGATTTGAAATAGCTCAAGTGGAATTCTGTCACCTCCACTAGCTTTGTTCGTAGTGATGCTTCCTAAGGCCCACTTGACTTCACATTCCAGGATGTCTGGCATTCATTGCTCTCAATTAATGCTTCAGTTTGATGTTATCAACCTCATGTGGTCTACCTGACTGTGGAGCATTGTCTGTGAAGAAATCTCTACCACAAGATTTCACAAACCACTTTTCACACATTTGATCAGTCACAGCACCTTCTCTTTACACTGCACAAGTTCTTTTTTTCTTTTTTTAGTTTCAGTTGCATTTTAACCTTTCTTGAAATAATAAAGCATAGTATTCTGTAAATACTGCTTTTTCATTCCATGTTCAATATTAAAATGATGACACAAATGCATCAATTTTGAAAAACCTTTTTTTTAATGCATGCTGGTATGATAGCTATCCCAATACAATCTCACAAGATTGTTTCAAATGAAGTTAAAGATAAATAAGTTCTATTTTTACTAAAGCCATCTTATGGAAAAAACTGAATGAACATTTTGGCCAACACAATGTTTTAGCTTAAAGCCTTCAAAATCGGGTATATAGAAAAATGCTATCTGTTCCTTCAATATGAATTCTCCTTTTTCTTTATATGGTGAGAACATAAAGAGATCTCTTTCTGCAGTGCTTGGTCTTTGACCTGCCACTAACACAAGACTACTGAAACCTTGTACATCACTAAATGATGAGAGCTCGAGGAGCGTCTCTTAACTGGATGGGCTCCTGGATGGGCACTAGTCACAGAGAAGTCCAAGCCATGATTCAGTGCAGTTCAACTTGATCACTCATCATGTCTGAGTCTTTGTGACCCCATGGACTGCAGCACACCAGGCTTCCCTGTCCATCACCAATACCTGGAGATTGTTCAAACTCATGTCTATTGACATGGTGCTGCCATCTAATTGTCTTATCCTCTGTCATCCTCTTCTCCTGCCTTCAATTTTTTCCAGTATCAGGGTCTTTTCTAATGAGTCAGTTCTTTGCATCAGGTGACCAAAATGTTGGAGCTTTAGCATCAGTCCTTCCAATGAATATTCAGGATTGATTTCCTTTAGGATTGCCTAGTTTGATCAGGATGGACTGGTTGGATCTCTTTGCAGTCCAAGGGACTCTCAAGAGTCTTATTCAACACCACAGTTCAAAAGCATCATTTCTTCAGCACTCAGCTTTCTTTATGGTCCAACTCTCACATCCATACATGATGACAGGAAAAACCATAGCTTTGACTAGAAGGACCTTTGTTGGCAAAGTAATGTCTCTACTTTTTAAATATGCTGTCTAGGTTTGTCATAGCTTTTCTTCCAAAGAACAAGTATCTTTTAATTTCATGTTTGCAGTCACCATCTGCAGTGATTTTGCTGCCCAAGAATATAAAGTCTGTACTGTTTCCATTTTTTTCCCATCTATTTGCCATGAAGTGATGGGCCCAGATGCCAAGATCTTAGTTTTTTGAATGTTGAGCTGTAAGCCAGCTTTTTCACTCTCCTCTTTCACCTTCATCAAGAAGTTCTTTGGTTCCTCTTCACTTTCTGCCATAAGAGTGGTATCATCTGCATGTCTTTCAGTATTGATATTTCTCCCTGAAATCTTGATTCCAGGTTGTGCTTCATCTAGTCTGGCATTTTGCATGATGCACTCTGCATATAAATTAAATAAACAGGGTGATGATAAACAGCCTTAGTGTACTCCTTTCCCAACTTGGAACCAGTTTGTTGTTCCATGTCCAGTTCTAAGTGTTGCTTCTTGACCAGCATATAGATTTCTCAGGAGGTCATAAAGGATAGAAATGGTATTTACCTAACAGAAGCAGAAGATATTAAGAAGATGTGGCAAGAATACACAGAGGAAGTATACGAAGAAGATCTTAATGACCCACATAACCACGGTGGTGTGATGACTCACCTAGAGCCAAACATCCTGGAATGCAAAGTTAAGTGGGCATTAGGAAGCATCACTGTGAACAAAGCTAGTGGCAGTGATGGAATTACAGCTGAGCTATTTCAAATCCTAAAATTGATTCTGTGAAAGTGCTACACTCAATATACCAACAAATTTGGAAAATTCAGCAGTGGCCACAGGACTGGAAAAGTCAGTTTTCATTCTAATCCCAAAGAAAGGCAATGTCAAAGAATGTTTAAACTATTGCACAATTGCACTCATCTCACGCACTAGCAAAATAATGCTCAAAATTCTCCAAGTGGGCTTCAGCAGCATGTGAACCATGAACTTCCAGATGTTCAAGCTGGATTTAGAAAAGGCAGATGGTCCAGAGATCAAATTGCCAGCATCTGTTGTATCATCGAAAAAGCAAGAGAGATCCAAAAAAAAACATCTACTTCTGCTTTATTGACTATGTCAAAGTCTTTGACTGTGTGGCTCACAACCAACTCTGGAAAACTCTTAAAGAGTTGGGAATACCAAACCGTCTTACCTGCCTCCTGAGAAAACTGTATGCAGGGCAAGAAGCCATGATTAGAAGCTTGGCATTTTCAGCTCTAGTGCTCATCCTCAAGAGAAGAGTGAGAGGCTAGAAACTGAATCAGTTATTGATCATGCTTATGTGAAGAAGTCTCTATAAAATCCCAGCAGTATGAAGTGTGAACAGCTTCTAGTCTCATGAACACATCTACTCTGGAAGTTCCAGTTCCAGTTCAGTTGCTCAGTCGTGTCCAACTGTTTGCGACCCCATTAACCACAGCATGCCAGGCCTCCCTGTCCACCACCAACTCCCAGAGTTTACCCAAACTCATGTCCATTGAGTCAGTGATGCCATCTAACCATCTCATCTTCTGTCATCCCCTTCTTCTCCTGCCTTCAATCTATCCCAGCATCAGGGTCTTTTCCAATGAATCAGCTCTTCACATCAGATGGCCAAAATATTGGAGTTACAGCTTCAACATCAGTCCTTCCAATGAACACCCAGGACTGATTTCCTTTAGGATGGACTGCTTGGATCTCCTGGCAGTCCAAGGGACTCTCAAGAGTCTTCTCCAACACCACAGTTCAAAAGCATCAATTCTTCTGCACTCAGCCTTCTTTATAGTTCAACTCTCACATCCATACGTGACTACTAGAAAAACCATAGCCTTGACTAGACAGACCTTTGTTGACAAAGTAATGTCTCTGCTTTAACCTAGATTCTGGAAATGACACACCCCAATTCTATGATGACAGAATTCTTGTCCTTGGGACCCTCCCAGAGCTTATCTGACTGATCGTCTGTATCCTTTATCATGTCCTTTGATAAACTGGTAAACATAAGTAAGTGTTTCCCTGAGCTACTCTAGCAAATTAATCAGACCCTAGGAGGAAAACTTGGCAACCTCTGATTTGTAGGCAAATCAAACAATTGTGGGAAACCTGGAAACCTGCTACTTGCAGTTGACGTGTGAAGTATAGTGGGAGCAGTCTTGTGAGACTGAGCACTTATCTGTGGGATCTGACACTGTCTCCAGGTAAATAGAATTGAGTTACAATTTAGAAGACTCAGTTGGTATCACAGAGCATTGCCCAGTGTAAGGAAAAAAAAATATTCATTTGATGACCAGAAATGTGTTTTATATGAGTAAAGATGGAAACACACAGTCGGGAAAATAAGTTTTTCCCTGTATAAGAAGGAAAAATCTAAGTTTTTCCTTTATAGATGAGATAACAGATTTTAAAGTAATCAGCATATTAGGAGACTTATTGAAATAAGAAAAGATATGATGGTAACTTGGATTAACATATTTTCAGTTGATATGAAGAGAACAGATAAAAGATAACCAGGAAGCAAACTGAGACAACCTGATGAAGGTCTGGGATCTTTTCTTTGGAGCATCTGACTCCATTCTTTACAACATAAATAATAAACCGTAATGGACAAAACTGAAGTTGCCAATATATGGAATCATAATAAATATGCTAGGCACATTCACAGATTAACCTTTAATTCTGAATAGAGATCAAGAATTGTTGTCAGCACTTCAAGTGAATTTTAAAGGATGTAGAAATTTTTTACTGGGTAGGATAAAAAATATACCTGCCCACTAAATGTTTTTGTTTGAGAAATCCATTGTGGCCACTGTATTGCTTTCTTCTTTCTTTGCCTGTAGGTCACCATGTTTATTATAGTATAAACCTCTTATCTTAACCAAAGCTGACTACATTCGAGAGCCTGATGCAAAGGCCACCTGTAATAGCTTTCTTCTAGTGTCTGGCCAACAGCATATAAACCTGGTGCCATGCTCTGTCTAGTTCTTCATGAAAACTGGGTTAACCAATCAAAATATCTAGTCAATTAGTAACTAGTGGCTGGATCACAGAGTTAAGCTAGAAAATCTCCATCATTTTACTGGTGCAGTTTTAGAGTGAAGAATGCCTATTATTATTACTGTTGTTGTTATGATTATTAGTGACTCACTACATAGCCAGGGCATGAGAACAAACTTGAGTCCTCCATAATATTCCACCTTTCCATTAGGACTAATTTTGCAGTACTTGAAAATTTTTCCCACTTTGCTTGATTTGCTGACCTAAGCATGTATCTATACCTTGAAGCAAAGTGACAAGGTTGATTCTCAATATCCAGTTTTTCAACTATTTTAATAATGTCACCTCTTTTCCAGAAAGTCAAAAATATTAGAAACTTTAAAAAATTTCAAAAAATAATACTAATTTCTTGTTTTTATTAAGTAGACACATTTTCAATATTCTAAAATTCAAAAATATGTAAATGGATTTTAGCATCAGCATTATCATAAAGTTTCAGAAGTGATTTGCACATGTGAAAATGCCAAAATTTTATTTTTTCCTAAGAATCCCTTGGTTACTTATGGGATTGCTGTAGCTTGAACAACAATAGAAGGAATCTGTACCCTCTAATCTGTTCAGTACTTTGATGTTATACATTTCAATGAAACTATCTAGCTTTCAAATGTAAATTCAAATATTAAGAGCTTTAAAGAGTACAACATTTTTTTAAAAATATATCTTTGTTCACATATAATTAATTCTCTATGAAGTTCAATGTTTTATTTGAAATTAGGGCTAAATGCTTCTAAGTTTACCAGAAGTTACCATCATATATTTTCAAATAGGGGAAAGTATGAAAATTATAGGAGGTAAAAAGTTCTTGTCACTGATAACAACACAAAGTTATTTCCTACATTAGATGTCTTGATCAATCAATATTTATACTGTTATGGTGAAATAATAATTAATATTTTGGTAATCTTCTGAAGGCTGCAGACTCTTTAGGCTTATTAGGTTTGAGCACAAGGAGTAAATCTCAGAATTTTACCATGGTCTTATACAGTCTATGTCAAGCCGGGATGTTAGGACCTGGGTTAAACAAAGTGCTTTATCTTCCAGTCAATTTTGTTATTAATAGTTTATTATTTTGGTTGTTTATTAGGCTTGTTATTTGATCTATTGAGATTTTCTTCCATTTATAGAAAAATATGTAAAGAATTTCCCTTTTTACCAAGTTTTTTGTGAAGTAATTTTTTGAAAGTTTCAAATAGAGCAGCCACTTTTTATACATTATTTATATTTCCTCATAAGTTTTCTTTAAAATTTTCCCTGTATTAAATTTATTCTTATACATGGCTTAACATTCAGATAGATATTTTTAAAATGGCACTTTCTGCCTAACCCCTTCCAAGCCCCAATTTCTGCCCATTCCCTATCAGCCAGTTTCTTCTTTCAGCAATTGTTTTAACCATTTATGTCTACATTTTCTAGATAATATATTCATAATATTGCTCCTTGATTTTCTTTTCTATTATAAATAGTATATCTTGCCAGTCTCCAAAAGAAGGAAGGATTTTGCATTCACACACAAGCATTACATACTCTGACCCATACACAGGCATGTCCTTTTATCCATTTCCTCAGTATATTTCTATGACATTTTATAGTTTTACTTCTCTAAAAAGATATTATGCACAGTTGTATCACGTAGTGTACTAAGATTATATAATTCTTCCTGTAAATCTTCTTGTATTTTCTAGAGTTAATAATTACTTTTTTTGTTGCTCACTTTTCTATGATTTCTATTATTTCTATAATTCTCTTGAATTCTTTATGAAAAATGTAAAGCTTATCTCATCATAGTCAAATACACCAGAAATGCTATTACTTCCTCTTGGAGATATTACTCCTGGACTCTTGGAAACCCTTGCTCCAAACTGGTTAGATTAGTTTCTGTGTAACTATCATCCTTGAACCTGCTTTCACTTTCATCATGGAATTGTCTTCACTGTCTTTTATGCAAACTGCAGACGTTGACTTTACCTCACACCACATACACAAATTAACTTGAAATGGATTATAGACTTACGTGTAAGTGTTTAAACTATAGCGTTTCTGGAAGACAATATAAAAAATGTAACAGTGATTTTGAGTTTGGCAAAAATCAAAAAATATAAATCCATCAAAATTTAAAAAATGAAAATTCATCAAAATTAAATATATATATATATATAATAAATACATTAAAATTAAAATCCATCAAACATTTTAAAAAGTTCTTCAAAAGATATAGTTAAGAGAATTAAAAGAAAAACGACATAGAGGACAAAGTATTTGCAAAATATGTATTCAGTAAAAGAATACATAAAGACAACATAAGGAATTCTTACTACTAAATAATGAGGACAAATCAATTAAAAAGAGAGGGTACAAAAGATGTGAACAGACACTTCACCAAAGAAGATACAAAGTTGGCAAAAGAAAAATTGTTCACCATCATTAGTCATTAAAAAAATGCAAATTAAAACCACAGTGAGATGTCACTATGACATCAGTTATTATTTATCATCTCTCACATCCAAATTTGCCCTTCAATACCTGCTCTTTAATATTAGATTGGATTCCTCTAGAATTCCTGCTGCACGTTGAGCGGGACGTTAGAATTTCTCCCTGGAGGGACCTAGAGGCAACTGCAGGAAGGAGGGAGCTGGCTTTGCTGGTTTTGCTTCACTGCTGCTTGGTGGCGCGATGTGTGGACATTCTGAAGTGCTCTGCCTTAACCCTATGCCCAGAACTTGCGGACCCTAAGCAGACCTGAAAATGTGTATCAAAGTCAGTAACAAAAACAAGGAAGGCCAATAATAAATAGTGGTGTGTGGACCAAGGGAAGCTAGAGCTAGGATAGAAACGGATGTCTTCTACAGAAGTGAGTAGGTGCAAAATCTCAGAAATTACCTGATGTAGAAGATTTTTGTTTCTAATAGATTCTTCCATGTTTCTGACTGTATGTTAGCTGAGTCAAAACCATTTAAAGATTTTGGGTCAATAAAACAGATCGAGTAACTCACTTAGATTTCTGAAGCTAGAGTGTGGTGGAAACTGAATTTGATCTTACGTCTGGTAGTCTATGAAATCTGTCAACATCACACAGCATTTGCCAAGCTATATTTTACTGGAAACTGTTTTTACTTAATGACAACAGTTATAATATGGCAGAGAAGGAGATATCATGAGCAGCTAATCTGGGAAAATGCTAATAAAATAACTGTCTTTACTGTGGAAAATGTTAGGAATATACTGGTTGCTAAAGAGGACATGTATTCAGCATATATTTCAACCCTTAACTGCTTTCATTAAAGGAGCATCTCTTGGGACTGCTGTTCTGCAGAACATACTTTGGAAATATTGTTGCCTTACAACTTACAACCCACGATGATGTCATAATAATTTAGTTCTCCTTTCATGCTCTAGAGTCATAGCACTGTTTTCTCAAAACAGTTTTAATAAGAAAACCACCATTTACTTATTCTGAGCATAAGAGATGCAATTTTTTGATTTTTTTTTTTACTTCTGTGTGGTTTTATAATACTCCAGCCTCCCATAAACAGATATGAAAATCAGAGTAACAGTTACTTTAAAAAGAATATCTACATTGCTAATGGTTACTTGAGCATTTGCTAATTACCATCCCTCCTGCAGCTTTCCAGCTTTCATAAGACATACTGAATGCCGTAGATCCTTCTATCATCATTGGAGCTTTGTAACTGACAGTTTCAGATACTTCTGAGGATTTATAGGTTCACTCCACTTCCAGTAAACATTTTTTTTTTAACAGCCACTTTTCCAGACCCTTCTGAAGTTCTCCACAGTAGTTATTTAAGCTGGCTTTTCTATTTTCCTCTCAGAAGTTTCCAAATACTTAGAGATACAGTCTTTAACTCATGAAATCCTTTCAAAAAGTAATAGGTTTCAAGAGAGCTGGTAGCCCATTGAGTGTTAAGAAAGAGCTCCAGAGAATACAAACTATATCTGTTGGAGAATGTGGTAATAGTGCTTTAGCAATTTTAAACTGTTTTTCAGCATATAAAAAATAACATAAACATATTGGAAACAATTCAGGGAATAGAGGAAAAAATATATAATTTCATCACTTTGAGCCAAACATGATTAGTGTCTTAGAGTATTTTTTCCCTATGCAGTTTTACCCCATTCTTACCTGAGAATAGTATTGCATTCTGCTGTTTCACTTAGTACATGAACCTTTTTCTATGGAATTTCATTCTCTTCATAACCAGAACTTTAATGAGTCAAAAATATTTCAGCAATTTATTTAATTATTCCCTTTTGGAATAATAGTTGGTTTATTTTCTATTTGTCAATACTTCTGCAATAAACTCATGATGCATAAAGCTTTTCCCACATATTTTGAACTCTTTATGATAGCATCTCTTAAGTGAAATTACTAGGTCAATGGACATGAACGTTTTTATAGTCTTATGCCTATTATCAAATTACTTTCTGACAGACTATACAATTTACAGTGCTACTAAGTATGTATAAAACTCAGTTATTTAAGGATAATCTTACTCTTAAGGCAACTGTCAAAGGTGTTAGTTTATACATTTTTGTATTTCCATATTTTATTGATTTTAGGTATAATAGGAGATCATTAAAATACCAGTGAATAGACCTCACAATCTATTTTTTCCCTTCCAAGTCCATAAAATAAATATATTTAAAGAACAGCATTTGATTGCCACCTCTTACACATTCTTTCAAATGTGGGGTAATTGTGTTTTGTAGTAAAATAGATGTGCTTTGGGGATATGTGCCCAGCCTTTTTTAATTCATTGAGAGTTGCCACATTCAAGCCTCAGGTGAACTGGTGGGTTCTTCAAGCCATGTTTTGTTACACTAGCTCTCTCCTTCCCAGCCAAAGCATATGGAAACTGAGATTGCTACCTGGCCCAGTCAGATTCCTTCTTCCAAGACCTTGAACTAAGAGACCCAGAAGTCTTCAGGCAGTCAGAATTTTCTTGGAAGTGACAGTTCATGAAGACTTAAGAAGGGGATTAGTTGCTTGGAGTACAAATCGTGGATGAGTAGAAAAAGAGGGTTTCTTTACAAAGAGACAGAGATGCTGGGGAAAGAGACAGAGATGTAAGTTTGCTTTAGTTTCTTTTGGCTTTTTAGTCCCAAGTATGACCAGACTATTATGCCTATCTAGTGCTATACCTTTATTATAATACCGAAAATCACTATATCTCATGCCATGACAGTTCCAAGGATGACCAAAAAAGACAAAAGTGAGTCATGGCCCAATTTCTGAAACCCCCCACCCTTTTCCGCCAATATAAAATATCCCTCTCACTCATTTGAGTATGAAATTACCAAGCACATGAAAAACTACCCAACCCCGTACCCTGGGGGTGTTCTCATCCGTCAAGAAGGCCTGCACTCTGGTTTTGGAAAAGTGCATCTGTCTTTCAGTAAACCCACTTTCACTTTACCTTGGCTTACCTTGACTTCCTTCCTCTCAAAGCCAAGGACCCTCACTTGGCGGCCAGTTCCGGGGATTCACTAGGACCTGGGGCATGACTATTCCTTGCTCCTTCTCCTCCTGCTGCAGAGAGGAGACTGCAGTCTGGTGTTCCCTCGCCTCCAGGGAACACATATTCTGGGATATAGCTCCTTGTGGGATCAAGCTGAGGCCAAAACGTTCTCTGGAATTGCACCCTTTCTTGGCTTACCCCCCTTTAATATCTGCTTCTCACCTATCCTTACCACCCTAATCCTTCTTCTAGGAGCATTTACTTTATAAATCACTAGCAATCAGATCCTTAACTTCAGTTCTGCATCTGGGATAATCTAACCCAAAACAATGACCTGTCTTGCAAAGGCTAGGGACAGAATAAATAACTATACACAGTGAAGTGAATGAACTGCCAACTATCATTATGTACCATTTGAAGATTTCAGGGATAGATTACTTTATTCTAAAGCTTACCTTGGAAGAAAAGCAATTAAAGCTTTATTACAGCTTTTAACCTGAAAACCAGATTAAATCTGATGTTTTACCTACAAACCAGCCTTCCTACTAATGAGTAAATTCTGTGCCATGTGTTTGCATTGAAACTTGTATCTCTTTTGTCACCAGAATAATGTTTGATAAATGACACAGGCTATGTTCTGATTTAAACTGTTACACAACAATTATATTCTTACTCTGAGTAGCATGCATGCATGCTAAATAGCTTCAGTTGTGTTTGACTCTTTGTGATCCTATAGACTGTAGTCTGCCAGGCTTCTCTGTCCATGGGATTCTCCAGGTAAGAACTGGAGTGGGTTGCCATGCCCTCCTCAAGGGGATCGAACCTGTGTCTCTTATGGCCCCTGCGTTGGCAGGGGGATTCTTTACTAGGGCCACCTGGGAAACTCTAATTCTGAGTAGACATAATACAAATAATCAGACAGTGAAGAGTTAGCTAAGTTATTTAACTATATAGTAGACTATCCATAACAAAACATTATATGTATGTATGCATGCTAAGTTGCTTCAGTTGTGTTCAACTCTTTCCAACCCTATGGACTATAGCTAGCCAGGCTCCTTTGTCCATGGGGATTCTCCAGGCAAGAATAGTGGAGTGGGTTGCCATGCTCTCCTCCAGGGAATCCTCTGGACCCAGGGATTGAACCTGCGTCTCCTGCATTGCAGGCAGATTCTTTATCGCTGAGCCACTGGGAAGCCCCAAAACATTATATATCAGCCTATAATTTTTAAAGTTCTCTTATGTCATCACCAGTCTGTATTGTAATTGCTTTTCAGAAATCATAGATTAATGAATAACTGCTAAATAGCAGAAGCTAAGTATTTTAAATTTAAAGTCTTGGATCATTTTGCTAAGTAAAGATATAAATTAATAACTCCATTATTTGCTATTGTAGGTATTGTATCATAAAAAAAAAATGGGTTCAGAGAACACTGTTGAAGGCCTCAAGGTAAATGACTGATACATGAAAAAGGGGGACACACTCCTTGCCTTTGAGCAGCTTAACATACAGTGAAGATAGGAATTTTATTCATCTTAAATGTTCACTTATACCTCAAGGAATCTCAAATCTTTCTTTGGATAGCTTTTTTCTCAACTTTTTCTGCAAATAACAGAGATTATCTTCAGTAGTGAGATTTAGAAGATATATTTCTGTTTTAATGCTACTGTTAAGCATTGGCATTTGATTATTCTGGATTTTCTACTTGCCTCCTTAGTAAAATAGCCCTAGTTGTATTCAAGGCTTTCATACCACCTTCCAGTGGGCTTCCCTGATAGCTGAGTTGGTAGTGAATCTGCCTGTAATTCAGGAGACCCTTGTTATATTCCTGGGTTGGGAAGATCCCCGGAGAAGGAAAGGCTACTCACTCCCGTATTCTGGCCTGGAAAATTCCATGGACTGTATAATCCATGGGGTTGCAAAGAGTTGAACGTGACTAAGTGACTTTCACTTTCACTAATCTCATAAGTAACTGCTGTAACTTTCTCTCCAGGGTCAGAATAGTGAGTGAACCTAAACTAAACAAAAACGAATCTTAAATGTACCCTCCATCTAGAAAAGGCTGCACTTCTAGAGAGAAGTCTGAATTTCAGTAAGTTTTCAAACTTTCTAGCTGAGTCTTTACTTTCCATACTTTAAATACCTGTGGATAAATACTGCAAAGTTTCATGAAAATACAACTCTGGTTAAAAGTACCAACCCTCACCTGTATTAAGAGAAGATGACACTTTAAGCCAAGAAGCTATTTCCTCTTCAAATCGCTCCCTGCTTTATTCTTTAACTGCAATTGAAGCATCCCTCTCAATGCACCTTCCTCCACTTAATCTCTCTTCCACCCCTGGGCTATCACTTTGAAATATACAGTACTTGGAAAAAATGGCCTCAAGAGAAGATATGATTCTTCAACATATTTTATGGGTGAATCTACAGGAGGAAGAAATAAAATTTTTTAAAGCCCAAGATTTAATGAAAATGGGAACAAATCACAGTGGAATGCAGTTCCAGCTATGAGCTACAAACGCACTAAGGGACACTGAAGTTGAGTATGCTTTATATTCTGACTGTCTTGAGCACATTGTGATTTAAAGTGGCCATTAGAGATTATGCAAAATGTGCATAATTAATGTGCATTGGATTTCCTTTTGGTGGATCTCCTTTTCTATTTGCTGTTATCTTCTTGCCTTAATTTACCTGACCTGTCAGTTATCTTGAATTCAGAAATATCAAAGTCAACTTATTTGACCTTACAGTGGTCAAGTGTAAGTCATTAACAGAAACCACAAGGCAGAGAGCAAAACAATAGAGACTTTGGAATCATAAAGAAAGGGGTTCAAGACTTGTGGTTGCCAATGAGAGAGGGATGAATTGGGAGTTTGGGATTAGCAGATGTAAACTGTTATATACAGAACAGGTAGACACCAAAGTCCTGCTCTATAGCACAGGGAACGCTATTCAATATCCTTTAATAAACCATGATGGAAGTGAAAGTCAGTCCTGTACAACTCTTTTTGACCTCATGGGCTACACAGTCCATGGAATTCTCTAGGCCAGAATACTGGAGTGGGTAGCTATTCCCTTCTCCAGTGGATCTTCCCAACCCAGGGATTGAACCCAGGTCTTTCGCATTGCAGGCAGATTCTTTAACAGTTTAGCCACCAGGGAAGCCCAAACCATAAAGAAAAACAACATGAAAAAGAATATTTGTATATCTGAATCCCTTTGCTGTACAGCAAAAATTGCAATATTGTAAATCAATTATACTTCAATAAGATAAGTTTTAACAAATGAGAAGAAGTTAAAATTCTATCTCTGTTACATACAATTTTTCTTTATACATGTCATCCAACTCTTTGGTTCCTCAGGTTTTCATAGGTAAGTAGAAATAATACCTACTTATTTGTTAGCAGTTATTTTGGACTATGAGATAATGCATGTAAATCATGTGAAATGCCTTGCAAAGTGGCTGGAATATGAAGTACGAATGTCCTTTAACATTATAACTTAAATTTTAGTAATTTTTATAATTCAGTTCTTTCTCATTATGACCTACTTTCAGTTCGGTTCAGTCACTCAGTCGTGTCTGACTCTTTGCATGCCATGGACTGTAGCATACCAGGCTTCCCTGTCCATCACCAATTCCCAGAGCTTGCTCAAACACATGTCCATCAAGTTGGTAATGCCATCCAACCATCTCATCCTCTGCTGTTCCCTTCTCCTCCTGCCCAGAATCAGGATCTTTTCCAATGAGTCTGTTCTTCACATCAAGTGGCCAAAGCACTGGAGCTTCAGCTTCAGCATCAGTCCTTCAAATGACTAATTTCTTTTAGGGTGGATTGCTTTGATCTCCTTGCAGTCCAAGGGACTCTCAAGAGTCTTGTCCAATGCCATAGTTCAAAAGCATAAATTCTCTGGCACTCAACCTTCTTTATGGTTCAACTCTCATAACCATTCATGACTACTGGAAAAACCATAGCTTTTACCAGAAAGACCTTTGTTGGCAAAGTAATGTCTCTGTTTTTTAATATGCTGTCTAAGTTAGTCATGACTTTTCTTCCAAGGACTAAGCATCTTTTAATTTCATGGCTGCAGTCACCATCTGCTGTGATTTTGGAGCCCCCCAAAATAAAATCTATCACTGTTTCCATTGTTTCCCCATCCATTTGCCATGAAGTGATGGAACTGGATGCCATGATCTTAGTTTTTTGAATGCTGAATTTTAATCCAGCTTTTTTACTCTCCTCTTTAACTTTCATCAAGAGGCTCTTTAGTTCTTCTTCACTTTCTGCCATAAGGGTGGTGTCATAGGCATATCTGAGGTTATTGATATTCCAAGTCAAATATTTGTTTTAAAAACTATTTAATTTTAAAATATGCACTGCAAGCAAATTAAGGGAACGGGTTGTGTTTTCCTTTCTACCTATCTCTTCTCAATTTCTCTAGTGGCTTAGCCACATTTTAGGTGCCTGATAAATAAATATTGAACATATTTTGAACCATGGAAAGTAATCATAAACTGGAGATGTATATATTTTAGCATTTAGCTTTAGGAAACTGAAATACAAGATTAACAATTTGAATCATTGCAAAAAAGTATGAAGTAAAAGTGACATCTCATAGTAAAAGGACATTAGTGGAAAAGAAATAGTGAAATCTGAGTAAAATGGATTTTAGTTAATAGTAGTGTACTGATATTCGTTTCTTTATTGTGATAAATGTACTGTGGTGTTGAAAGATAAGGGCCTATCAAAAAACAGGAAATAAAGAATGTGGCAAGGAGGTAGAGAAATTAGAATCCTTGTGATCTGGTGGTGGTAATATGAAATTGTCCATCAAAGGATAAATGGAGCAGAATGAGACATATAAATATAATGGAATGTTATCCAGGCTAAAAAAGGAAGGGTGTTCTGACTTATGTAACAATATGAATGAATCTTGGACACATTATATAAGTGAAATGTCAGTCAGAAAAAGACAATGCTGTATGATTCCACTTATATGAAGTACCTAGAATAGTCACATTCACAGAGACAGAAAATAGAATGGTTTTTGCCAGGGACTAGGGAGAAGAGGGAATGGAGAACTATTGTTTAGTTAGTAAAGAGTTTCAAATTTACAAGATGAAAAGAGTTATGGAGATGGATGGTAGTGACAGCTACACAAAAACTCTGAGTGCATTTAATTCCACTGAATTTGAATTGTATACTCAGAAATGATATAAATGGCAATTTTATGTACATTTTTCTCAGTTTAAAAAAAAATGAAAATATACTTTTCGTTGCAATGGTGAATGGGATTGTTTCCTTAATTTCTCTTTCTGTTTTCTCATTGTTAGTGTATAGGAATGCAAGGGATTTCTGTGTGCTAATTTTATATCCTGCAACTTTTACTATATTCATTGATTAGCTCTAGTAATTTTCTGGTGAGTCTAGGGTTTTCTATGTAGAGGACCATGTCATCTGCAAACAGTGAGTTTTACTTCTTCTTTTCCAATCTGGATTCCTTTTATTTCTTTTTCTGCTCTGATTGCTGTGGCTAAAACTTCCAAAACTATACTGAATAGTAGTGATGAGAGTGGGCACCCTTGTCTTGTTCCTGACTTTAGGGGAAATGCTTTCAATTTTTCACCATTGAGGATAATGTTTGCTGATGGTTTGTCAAATATAGCTTTTATTATGTTGAGGTATGTTTCTTTTATTCCTGCTTTCTGGAGGGTTTTTATCGTAAATGGTTGTTGAATTTTGTCAAAGGCTTTCTTTCTGCATCTGTTGAGATAATCATATGGTTTTTATTTTTCAATTTGTTAATGTGGTGCATTACATTGATTGATTTGTGGATATTGAAGAATCCTTGCATCCCTGGGATAAAGCCCACTTGGTCATGATACTAGCCAAAGCAATCTATAGATTCAATGCAATCCCTATCAAGCTACCAACGGTATTTTTCACAGAACTAGAACAAATAATTTCACAATTTGTATGGAAATACAAAAAACCTTGAATAGCCAAAGCAATCTTGAGAAAGAAGAGTGGAACTGGAGGAATCAACCTGCCTGACTTCAGGCTCTACTACAAAGCCACAGTCATCAAGACAGTGTGGTACTCACACAAAGACAGAAATATAGATCAATGGAACAAAATAGAAAACCCAGAGATAAGTTCACACACCTATGGACACCTTATCTTTGACAAATGAGGCAAGAATATACAATGGAGAAAAGACAATCTCTTCAAGCAAGTGGTGCTGAGAAAACTGGTCAACCACTTGTAAAAGAATGAAGCTAGAACACTATCTAACACCATACACAAAAATAAACTCAAAATGGATTAAAGGTCTAAATGTAAGACCAGAAGCTATAAAACTCCTAGAGGAAAACATAGGCAAAACACTCTCTGACATAAACCACAGCAGGATCCTCTATGACCCACCTCCCAGAATATTGGAAATAAAAGCAAAAATAAACAAATGGGACCTAATTAAAATTAAAAGCTTCTGCACAACAAAGGAAACTATAAGCAAGGTGAAAAGACAGCCTTCAGAATGGGAGATAATAATAGCAAATTAAGCAATGGATAAAAAAAAAATTAATCTCAAAAATATACAAGCAACTCCTGCAGCTCAATTCCAGAAAAATAAAAGACCAATCAAATGTGGGCCAAAGAACTAAACAGACATTTCTCCAAAGAAGACATACAGTGACTAACAAACATATGAAAAGATGCTCAGCATCACTCATTATCAGAGAAATGTAAATCAAAACCACAATGAGGTACCATTACACGCCAGTCAGAATGGCTGCTATCCAAAAGTCTACAAGCAATAAATGCTGGAGAGGGTGTGGAGAAAAGGGAACCCTCTTACACTGTTAGTGAGAATGAAAACTAGTACAGCCACTATGGAGAACAATGTGGAGATTTCTTAAAAAACTGGAAATAGAACTGCCGTATGACCCAGGAATCCCACTGCTGAGCATACACACTAAGGAAACCAGAATTGAAAGAGACACGTGCACCCCAATGTTCATCGCAGCACTGTTTATAATAGCCAGGACATGGAAGCAACCTATGTGCCCATCCACAGACGAATGAATAAGGAAGCTGTGGTACATATACACCATGGAATATTACTCAGCCATTAAAAAGAATTCATTTGAATCAGTTCTAATGAGATGGATGAAACTGGAGCCCATTATACAGAGTGAAGTAAGCCAGAAAGATAAAGACCAATACAGTATACTAATGCATATATATGGAATTTAGAAGATGGTAATGATAACCCTGTATGCGAGACAGCAAGAGAGACACAGATGTATTGAACAGTCTTTTGGACTCTGTGGGAGAGGACGAGGGTGGGATGATATGGGAGAATAACACTGAGACATGTAAATTATCATATGTGAAACGAATCGCCAGTCCAGGTTCGATGCTTGGGGCTGGTGCACTGGGATGAGCCAGAGGGATGGGATGGGGAGGGAGGTGGGAGGGGGGCTCAAGATGGGGAACACATGTACACCCTTGGCGGATTCAAGTCAATGTATGGCAAAACCAATACAATGTTGTAAAGTAAAATTAATTAATTAATTTTAAAAAATGGAAATATAGGGAAAACTGAATGAATGCTATATGAAAACTTTATATTATCTTTGCCACTTTTCTGTTATTTGACACTATTGCAAAATAAAAAGTTGATTGTAAAAAAGTAGTCTCCTTTCCAAACAAAACCCTAAATCCTTAGTCCCACTCCTCGGAAGCAACTCCTGGAAACATTGCACATAACATAAACGAACACACACGCAGTGAGAATTCTCAGGAAAATCCCCAAATGGAGCTAAAAAACTATAATTTTCTTATTGTCAAACAGCCAAATAATGATGCTTCCTTCTTTAGACAAGGGACGGAGAGTATGAGAGGGAGATAGAGTATGATCACTTCTCTTAAAGAAGATAAGCCAAATAAGTTTGCTGGACACTTTCCTCTAAGTCGTCTGTAAAATGACATGAGGAAGATTAATTGAAGTGCATCTTCAAACGCTGAGGTTTGTTTTTGTTTTGTCATCTTAAGAATTTTACTTCCTTGCTTCTTTTTTATATTTACATCTTACTAAATAGAACCAAACACATTCTTTTGATTATAGAACTAAACAAGAGGAAGTCATAATGGAATTTAGAATAGACAGGAGGGTGATTGAATTTTGCCCGAGGCCACCTCCTCCAATCCATGGGAAATCCAAGATATTGATAGCACAACCACCTGCATTACCTATCCCCATAGTGCCGAAATCACACCCAGTCAAGTCCACTGGTGATTTAGTTATAAGCTATGGGTACCAGTTCTCTCATGTGCCATCAAGGGATAAATACAAAAGTAAAAGCCCAAGAACAATTAAATAGTTGATTATTCTTCCCATCAATAGGAAGAAGCCAAGAAGTAAAATTGACAAAATCTACTTTTTCTATGCATTTGAGAGAAAATAAAAGTTTCATGAAATCCTTTGAATACATTCTGTTGCTTAGTGTCCTGAAATATCCTTCTCATTGTGATTTAATCATCAAAATAAAGTTTAACCCAGAAAAAGGAGCACTCTCCCCAGCTTTGGCCAACCTAAAACAAACAGAAAAACCCACACTCACATACTCACATATAACCACACCCATACCCTTCCACATACCTTTAATATCACAGATAGATGATTATAAAAATGGTTCTTGATTCCTTTCACTTAGCACTGTTCAGACCACCAGCACAGAAAGACTAACACTCTTTAATGAATGCATTGCTTGCCATTATAGGAATGTACCATTATTTATAGAATGTTATCTCTTTTCAATGCTATATCTTCAGGTCTCACAATAGTACTTGGTACATAGTAAAGCATGAGAAATATTTATTGAATAAAAAATGGTCTCAACCATTCCTTAATGGTGAGTCTTCACATGGCTTTTTGTCTTGGTTGTTTAAACAATGCTTTGATAAACATCCCTCCATATGTGTTTAAATGTTATGTATAAATTTTGTTTTGTAAAATGAACTGCTAGAAAAAAAAATTATTATACATAAAGAGAAACATAAGCATTTTTATTTTGATAAATAGGTAGTTTAATAACTTAGTTATTTCTGAAATAAAACTATGAATTTTATGAGACAGATTTTTAGGCCTGGCTCTAAAAACTACACTTGTAAGTTGAATTTGGAATTCCTTATGCTAATAAACAGGGAGAGTGCCATGTAATGGAAAATGTTAATAACTCTTTCACAATTGGTTTGGATTTGAGATCTTTTTGTTCACAGATATGGATAGATCTGTTTTTTCTAAGAATCAGTAGCAGTTCAAACAAATATAAATACTACTAGGTGAGATCTAATTCTAGGTAATTCTTATGGCTCAGTCAGTAAAGAATCTGCCTGCAATGCAGGAGACCTGTGTTTGCTCTCTGGTTTGGGAAGATCCCCTGGAGCAGAACATGGCAACCCACTCCAGTGGGTGTTCTTGATGGAAGAATCCCCATGGACAGAGGAGTCTGGCAGGCTGCAGTCCAGAGGGTCGCAAAGAGTCAGACATGACTGACCAACTATGCACACACACACACAAAATCTAATTCTAGGTAACTCTAGGTAAAATCTACCTCTAGGTAGATCTAACTCTGGTAAATGACTCAACTACCTACTTGATTTTTTTCCCCACAAGCTACATAGTGTTAGATATAGACAGCTTTGCTTCCTGCATTAACATAAAAGCACCAGATTCATCAGAGGCAGGATGCTTTGTTTACTTAGTTATTTTCATTATTAGTGTTTAATCTAATAGCTAAGGACATGGGATTTGAAGAGGTCAAACCTGAGATGAAATTTCATCTTTGTTACATAACTAGCTTAAAATTTATTTAATTTAATTTATTTAATTCCTCTAAGCATAAATTACTTAAATATCAAAATGAGGATGATGCCATTTATATCACAGTTTTGAGGTGAGGAGTAAATGAGATTGTATATATTTTTTTAGTATCCATAAGGTTTTTTTTATAACAAAAGTATAATTTTTGTTTCTCCAACAAAATACCACAGAATTTGGAATCACCTTTAGTGTCTTGGGGCTAACATCATAAATGTTCAATATATCTTTTTCACCCATCAAAAAGCTTAAGTTTCTCTGAATTATTCTCTTCTGGACTAAACGATTGTTTTTGTTTGTTTAGAAAAACAAAGGCAGGAATCACAGCAAGAATGTATCTTTCAGATCTGCTCACACCATTTAAAACATTAACATTTTAAACGTTGGCATTGAATTTTTCTACTGAGATAAAATACACAAACAGAAAATAGAAAATTTGAGTACTACTGAGGGTTATTTCACAAGTTAGTACCACGTGGATAGTATCTCTTCAGGATCAGGACAATAGATGAGTACTCCACAAGAACAATCTGGAAAAAGTGGAGAGCTTAGTAGCAGTTGATGATGAAAGGGCTGGAGTATCCTCTCCACCCACCTTGATCTGTTTCATATCTAATGCATGGGTAATGCTAAGAGAGAAGCTGTGAGTCACACCTCAAAATTAGGATGCTATTTGATAATACAATGTTATTCTAGATCAGGACTTTTTCAAACCTATGCCTAATATAGAGCCTCAGCCTAGAAGCTCTTTTGTTGGTTGGTTGTTATCTCTTTTTAATATACAGTCCCGTAAGAAGCAATCTTTTTGTTTGCAATAGAAAATAAATGTCTCCATCCCACCTTGGTAATTCTCTAAAAGTTAAAAGTCCCCTGAAATATGTAGCTAAACATTTACATGTATCATATGTAGTTATGATAACAATACCATGTGCTGTGCTTAGTCACTCAGTAGTGTCTGACTCTTCGCAACCCCATGGAGTGTAGCTTCCTAGGCTCCTCTGTCCATCAGGATTCTCCAAGCAGGAATGTGAGTGGGTTGCCATGCCCTCCTCCAGGGTATCTTCCCAACAATTCTGTATATATGTGCGAAACAATATGTATTTGTCAAAGCATTTGCTAATGCTTAAATATCTAATTTCTTCCATGCTGGTCTCAAGACAGACTAAAAAGTTATTTATTTATTTATTTGTATTTGACAAATAACTGAAACTAAAGATTGGAGAGAATAGGTTGATTTCATACAACGCATAATAATAATACTCTTACATTCTGTTGCTTTTCAAAGAGCTTTCATTCATTATTTGATTCTTTGTTAATCCTTTTTGGTGGTTACTTACAAAATATAATCTCTATTATATGATTCTGTGCCTTCTAGACTCAACATTTTTTTCATCTGCCCCATTTCCTCACCCCCGGAGCTCTTCTGCTAATCCATACAGAACTATTGACACAGATAAAAATACACAGTAATCGAAAGTATCCATGCCTGTTTTTTCACATTGTGTTTTCCTGGCTTGGGGAACCCTTCCATTGCTGAACCAAGTCACTTCCATGATGATTCCACATCTGGTTTAGAATTGCGTGCAGTTCTCCCCTAAGCATTTATTTATACCAATTACTTAAGTTGTGGTCCAAATTGTAAGATAAACTTGCTCTATTAACCTTTGTATTATACCTTTCTCGGGAGACCTGGGTTTGATCCCTGGGCTGGGAAGATCCCCTGGAGAAGGGAAAGGCTACCCACTACAGTATTCTGGCCTGGAGAGTTCCATGGACTGCATAGTCCATGGGGTCACAAAGAGTTGGACATAACTGAACGACTTTCACTCACTGTGTCAGTTAGATCTGACCTATTCTATATAATTTCAAATGCTGTTTAAATAACACAGAAATGGATGAGGTGGCCACATCTTGAGAACTGGCATTAAATAAGTAAGAACTGGATGCTTAATTCTATAAGATGTGAAGAAAAATATTAGAAGACATTTTTCATTCTTGTTAGTTCCTCATGCTAATATTTGGTCTTGGGAAAGCTCAAATTTAGGGAGTTAATGTGTAAGTTTTGAGTTATTGTGAAAAAAGTCTACTTTATCAGACTCGTGTAGCCTAGGTCAGGGTACCTATCATTTTAACAATGACACTGGAACACCAGGACCTCAGAAAACTTTGTTGTAGCACAACAGAAATGCTTTAAAGGTTGACTGCTTTCTGACTGCCTGTCAATGAATTGCTCTCTGCTTTTTTTTTTTTAATTATCTAACTTTAGATTCAAGGTTTTCTTTAAAAGAAAAAAAAAAAGTTTTGTCTTCAAACTTTCAATGTCTTAAGTGTTTCAAAACCCTTTCTCTTATGGCATAAACTTTAACCATTTTCAGCGATGTCTTTACTTATCAGCCGTGACATTCAGAGCTGCCCGTGCTTGACAATGGACTCTAAAATATTAATTTCAGACAGCTAGCGAGAAGGACAGCTAACTCCCACCTTGCGGCCCTCTATTGTTTTTTTGCTTACTGTAACTAGTCTTTGGAGTTAATCACTTAGACCCCAAAACTTTGAGGGATTAAGAGCCAATAGTCAGAATAAGGAAACATCCTCATAATAACTGATACAATATAATTCACAGAACTTCCATGTGCATTGTTTATGTCATTTTTATAACAAGCCGAGCTAACTAATAAGTAAATAGTCTTGGAGGAAAAATGATTTGTTGGCAGATATTGATATAGGTAAGACAGTCTAGCCACAACCCAAATGGTCCTTGTTTTCTACCCTTAGAGATAGTAATTTTTTCCTATCAGAATGTATTTTAAGGGGAGGTAATATTACTATTTTGAATATCTGTGTGTCCCTCTACCTAAGAGATATTTGTAATTTAATCTGTTTGTTTATTCATTCAACAAACAATATTTGTTCATTATAGGGAAGCCATTGTGATAGGTGCAAGAATATGGCAGTAAACAAAACAGGAAGGTTTTTCCCCTCTGAAGTGTTGAAAATCCATATCTACAATTGAGGGAAAGACTATAAAGGGGGAAATAATTAGGATGATGTCAAAGGATACAGTGTGAGATTCTATTCTTGACTCAGGGTTCAGAGAATACCATTTTGAGAACATAATATTTAGGTTGTGACTTAAAATAAATGTAAATGTTTATTAAGCAAAGTAGGGTGTGAAAGATAAAGAGATGTCCCATTAAGGCGTGGGGATATTGAGATTAGATTCTCTTGAAATATGTCTTATATACTTGTTTGCCTTCGCTTCTCTGTGTGTATGTCTTAGGCAATGAATCATTTCCTTGGACACAGCACTTTCTACTCTTGAGAGTCCCTTAGACTGCAGGGAGATCCAACCAGTCCATCCTAAAGGAGATCAGTCCTGAGTGTTCATTGGAAGGACTGATGTTGAAGCTGAAACTCCAATACTTTGGCCACTTGATGCGAAGAGCTGACTCATTGGAAAAGACCCTGATGCTGGGATAGATTGAAGGCAGGAGGAGAAGGGGCGACAGAGGATGAGATGCTGGATGGCATCACTGACTCGATGGACATGAGTTTGAGTAAACTCTGGGAGTTGGTGGTGAACAGGGAAGCCTGGTGTGCTGCAGTCCATGGGGTCGCAAAGAGTCGGACATGACTGAGTGACTGAACTGAACTAAACTCTTAGATGTATGTCTTAGGCAATGAATCATTTCCTTGGAGACAGCACTTTCTACTCACCTCAAAATTGCATGCCTGTCTCTTTCCAGAGCTTTGAGAAGAGGTGAAGGCAGGCATTTTTGATACAACTGTTTCAAAAATTGGAAATACACCACCTTCTCAGGAACATGAATCCAGATATAAGGAAGCAAACATGTCAAATGTTATGAAGACAAATGCATAGGCAAGGCATATAGATAACTCATACTGGAATATTAGGACTCAAACCTTGAGCCCAGCAGCTTTTAAGTATTACTACATAAAACTCTAAGATGACTCATTAATCAAAACTAGGACCCACCCTAAGACTGTTTGACTCATTGCTAAGTACTAGCAATAGCAATGTCACATGAATATACAACACGGCTTATCTGAAGTTCCCAAATCTACCAAAGACAGTTTGGGAAAATTTCTATCAGGAGAAGCACATGCAAAAGCAAGAAAGCATTGAAATATTACAGAAAGAGGAAACTAACACCGAAAAAGATTGTAATGAGTGAATTAAATTATTCAAGGAATCTAAGAAGTGGTAAGTAGGTAAGGGAAGTAGTTAATGGATAGGTATCTTTTCTTAAAACTTAGGAATTTCATATCATAGGTCATGGTCTGTTGTGACTGTAGGCAAGTCTGTTTTGCTGCAGGTAGACAATTTGTAGTTTTTGTGACTTTAACTTAAGAGCACATGTCACCAAATCATTTTTGGCCTCAAACATAATTGAGGCCTCTGAAGTTTCAGATTCCCGGTCTAGAATCAATGCCTTAATCACTTTTTACTAGTATTTTGTTTTCTTCTAAAGTGAAGCAAAATCAAACCCTGTCTCGTAAAGAACAAGTGTTTTGTTTTATTTTCACTCTCAGGTTCTCCTTAGCTGCTAACTGAAATATTGCATACTGCTGCCACCAAAGAATTAATTTATCATATCCAACAATTTAGCGGATAAGTTTACTTCTTTGTATTGAGTGAAAGGTAGTTTATTCTGGGTTCAGACCTCCAACACCAGCCAGTCATTTGCACATGAAATGGAGTATTGTAAATTGGAACGTTTAGGAAATCCACAGGCCACTGCCTCCATTGGTCCAACAAGGGAATCCTTTTCTCATATTCAGTGTTGCGGGGCCATTTTACTAAATGACAGATCTCTGATAAGAGCCAGAATCCAGTGACCTTCTTCTCTGACTTTATCAAGCATGCACACTAGAGTTACATGGCAATTCCATTCCACAGGCACAGTGAGCAGACCCTGCTAATAGATTTTGGCACTGTGCTGTGGCCATTAGCATCCTTGAATATGATAGGCAAATTTGAGCTGTGTGAGTTAAAGGCAAAAATCTACCCATGTGTATAACCCATGTTTTTCTCCCCTCAACTGCAAAGAGTTTGCTAATTTCCTAAGCACAAAGCAAGTTTAATTAAAGCCAATGAAGCAAGGGAATGCCACAGTCGAATGAATTTTTATGTAGCTCACATAGCTGGAGCTGAGCAAAATATGAAATGTGATGATATAAGCTTTGTTTGGTAAACAGTCTCACTCCAGGCACTTCCCGCAGTCCCTGGGGCTCTTTAAAGTATTTACTGAGTAGTGCTCCAGCTCTTCCTCCTCCTCTTTGTAGCTCCCAGTCTTTCTGATGTATTAACAACCTCTCTCTGCTTCCAAGGAGCATAAGGCAGAAGCAAAAATCAACAGGGAAACGTGCCTCTGCATTTGCTTTTGGCAAAACTCTGGACTTTGTTCCAGCAGCCCTTCTCTCCTGCTCCAGTAGACAGGTGATTTCAGGGACTCCATTCAGGAGATTCTCACACCTGCTTTGCTGCCTGGGCATCAGCATTTTCCCATTTGCAAAGACATTTTTGTTTTTATTTTTAGTAGTATCTATCTAGGTCTCCCCTGGTGGCTCAGATGGTAGTCTGCCCACAATGCCAGAGACAAGGGTTTGATCCCTGGGTCGGGAAGATCCTCTGGAGAAGGGCATGGCAACCCACTCCAGTATTCTTGCCTGGAGAATTCCCTGGACAGAGGAGCCTGGTGGGCTGCAGTCCACGGGATCACAAAAAGTTGAACATGACTGAGTGGCTACACTCACTTTTTCATCTCTCCATCTTGAAAGAAAAGAGTTTTCTAAGGTTAGAAAATAATAAAGTGAGTTTATGCTTAACCTTATAGAATCCCATAGAACAGGATGGCTTCAATCTAATGGAAGTTTTCCATTTATCATTATCTTTTTTTTTTCATATTCTATACTATTTATTTTTTACCATTAAATGCATTTTCTGGTTATTAATACTATTGCATGTCTAAATGAATTCATATTTTTTTAATAACTCATCTTTAATTATATTTGGAAATGAGCAATGAACAGCTTTTTGCACATCTAAGTCATACCCTTAATGCACTCTCTGTGGCAGAAAGTGAAGAGGAACTATAGAGCCTCTAGATGAAAGTGAAAGAGGAGAGTGAAAAAGCTAGCTTAAAACTCAACATTTAAAAAACTAAGATCATGGCATCTGGTCCCATCACTTCATGGCAAATAGATGGGGAAACTGGCTGACTTTATTTTTTGGGGCTCCAATATCATGGCACATGGTGACTGCAGCCATGAAATTAAAAGACACTTACTCCTTGGAAGAAAAGTTATGACCAACCTAGACAGCTTATTAAAAAGCAAAGACATCACTTTGCCAACAAAGGTCTATCTAGTCAAAACTATGGTTTTTCCAGTTGTCATGTGTGGATGTGAGAGTTGGATTATAAAGAAAGCTGACTGCTGAGGAATTGATGACTTTGAACTGTGGTGTTGGAGAAGACTCTTGAGAGTTCTTTGGACTCCAAGGAGATCCAACTAGTCCATCCTAAAGGAAATCAGTCCTGCATATTCATATGAAGGACTGATGCTAACGCTGATGCTCCAATACTTTGGCCACCTGATGTGAAGAAATGACTCATTGGAAACGACCTTTGATGCTGAGATATATTGAAGACAAGAAAAGAGGATGACAGAGGGTGAGATGGTTGGATGGCATCACTGACTCAAGGGACATGAGTTTGAGCAAGTTCCAGGAGTTGCTGATGGACAGGGAAGCCTGGCATGCTACCATCCATGGGGTCGCAAAGAGTCGGACATGACTGAATGACTGAACTGAAGCCATACTCAGAAATCAACTTATTCAGATGACTTCAATTTTCCACAAATATTTACTGAATGCCAACTATATGCCAGGCACTACTCTGAACTCTGGAGATTCAACAGTTAATAAAGGTCCCAATGGAGTTTATACTCTAAAACTGACAGACTTCAAAATCATATGTTGAAGTCCTGATCTTGACTATCCCAGAAAGTGATTGTGTTTAGAGATATATTTTTTAAAGAGATTTTTAAATTAAATGATTAGGGTGGACCCTGATCCAGTGTAACTGGTGTTCTTATGTGAAGAGTAGTTTAGCACAGAGACAAACACAGAGAGAAGGCTCTGTGAAGACACTAGAAGACAGTCGTCTCCCAAGGAGAGAGACCCAAGAAGACATCATCTCTACTGATCTCTTGATCTCAGACTGTTAGACACAAGAGCTGTGAGAAAACAAATTTCTGTTGTGTAAGCCACCCAGTCTGTGGTGCTTTATTATGGCAGTCATAATAAGCTAATACAACGAGCAAAGAGCTACGTACCAGGAAGTAAGATCCAAAGCTCAGGGAGGTATGTATCAAGTCAGGCTTTACGGGCCATTGCAATAAGGAATTTGTACCATGTGCTGCAGATATATCAGAGCTTATGGGAGATGGCCTTAGAAGCAGAAAATTAGCAGACCACTCATAGTGTCCTGAACTCTAATTATTTCACAGCATGGGCTTCGTATAGCTGTTCTGTATGCACCAAAGTCCCAGCAGAAAGGACCTGCCTTAGCGAACAGGCTGGATATAAACCTGAGAGTTCTGAAAGTGGGAAGGGTCCTCAGCCCCACAGCTTACTACATATTTATAGATTAACCTAAGAGAGCTAGGGCATGCAGAGTTTCCCTAGGTAACAAGGAATACATCAACAGACTTCCTGACCAGGAACAATGCTAGAGATTGTGTCTGCAAAGTGCCGAGGTCTGCATATTAAGGTCCTGGGAACAGCTTTACATTCCAGGAATAACATCAGACTGCGTCAATCCCAGTGAGCTAGTTGTCTGCTAAGCTACTATCAAAAGTTGAAAGGAAATGGGTCTCTAGGGCCACTTGAATTTGTCTCTTCTGAGAGTCAAAGATGAACCACTAGAAACATAAATTTGTTTTTAGAGCAAGATTTGTTTTGTATGTGGTAGATGTAAAATCTCTGGTTAGGCATCCAAGTGGAGATGCTAGGAGGGGAATTAAATATAACAGTATAGATTTGGGGGAGAAGTTTCATGTTGCAGATTAAATTTTGGAAGTTATCAGCTTAGTGATAAGTCATAAGTGGTAGAAAAATCATCACAAAAAGGTGTGCAGATAAAGGAGATGAAAGGTCCAAGGGCTGAGGTTTGAGCCAAGTCCTTCACTAGGAAATTGGAGAGATGAGGGAAAATCAGCAAGAGAGACTGGGAAGAAATAGCCTGTGAGAAGGAGGCAAAGAAGAATATGGGGTCCTGAGAGCCAAGTGAGTCAGATGTTTTAGGGAAGAAACAATGATGGGTGTTTTCTAGGATTAACGATCTGGAGTTGACTATTGACATTCCAGTGAGTATCCATAGGTGACATTGACAGGGGTGGGTTCAGAAGAAAGGTGAGGGATGCCTGGTTCGAAGAAGGTTAAGAAATAATGATAGGGAGGTACCTTGAGAGAGGGAGCACAGAGTACTCCTTCTAGGAGATGCTGTATAAAGAGGAGCAGAGCAGTGGAGTGGTAGTTGGTGAGAAAGTGAGTCAAGATATGCTTTAAATGTCTTTGTATGTTCATGACCATAATTCAAGAGAGGGTGGGGGAATAAAAAAAGAAGGATAGTAGAGAAGAGAGAGAGAAATGCTGAGTGATGCCCTTAGTAGATGATAAAGGCTAAAATTTGGTGCACAATTGGAGAAACAGATATTTTATTCATGGCCAGAGGTGCATCTCTAGAAAAAAGATTTAATGGTCAGTCATTTTTAGGTTTGGAGGGAAGAAAAGCAACTTTTAGTCCACTTAAACAATATTAGGTTAGACTTTAAAACTAGATATCAGATTATTCCTTTTTTTGAAACATGAGATGATTTAGCATTTATTGAAGCAGATGGTCTTCCTTGGTGGCTCAGTAATAAAGAAGCTCCCTGCCAATGGAGATGCAGGAGTGATCCTTGGGTCAGGAAGATCCCCTGGAGAAGGAAATGGCAACCAACTCCAGGATTCTTGCCTGGGATACCCCATGGACATAGGAGCCTAGTGGGCTACAGTCTACGGGGTCACAAAGGGGTTGACACGACCTAGCAACTAAACAATAACAACATATTGAAGCAGGTACAGCATAATATTTAACAGCACAGTTCAGCTGCCAATAGCTATATGATGTTTTTGGCAAGATTGTGTAAGATTTTAAACATAGTGGTTTGAATACACAAGACGATTATTTGTTTTGTGAAACAAAAACTTATAAGGAAAAAAGGGAGAATGGCTGTTAGCAGAGCCTACCATGCTCTTTTCCTCTCAAGGAAGATGATAATGCTAAAAAGTGTTCTCAGAACTCAATGAGATACTGCAGATTAAATATATCACAAATTCTCTAGTACACAGTAAGTTCTCAATAAATGCTAGTTGTTGCTATTACTATTATTTGCATTTCAAAGTCAGAGCATACCAATTACTGAAATGAGATAAGCAAATTCTGAATTATCAAAGAAGACCCCAAAGATCTTGTGTTTATATGGATACACATACTCTGTGAAAAGTGGAAAGTGGACTTCTCCATATCTAGTCTGAAATCTGACCCCACTGGCTGCTTCCTCTTTACTGCCAAATAAGAAAAGCTTTTTGTGCAAACTCTACTGCAGATAAAGACTTCAGATTAGCATGTTTTAATTATATTTATTATAAATGTATATGTATCCACAAAATAATCAACCAGAATGATGGCTTTCTTAATAAATCATGTGTAAAACCATTTCCCAAAGCCTCTTTCCCTCAAAGGACACTTTGAAAGCAAAGTTATATCTTTAAGTACTCAAGTATTTTTTCCCCCATTTAAAATGGATTAATAATAAAATTGATCTTTTTTTTCAGGTTAGTTTATAGTTTGTTAGTTCCTGGAGTGTAGAGAGTATGTCTTTTTAATCCTTTACTTTTCCTTACTAGTGAGATTCCTGTGGAAGCCCATAAGTTTCTTGATAGTAATGGCGATATTGTCCTCATCTTGGTTTTCTAAGCACCAGCATCTAGCCTGATACATAGTAAGTGTCTCATAAATATTTCTATATAAAATTGAGAAAGTAGAAAGAAGGAGGGAGAGTACCACTTATTGAGGGTCTATTATGTGCTTAGCAAGGCTCTGAACATTTAACACTCTCTTTTATTTAATTAACGATAAATGGCAAATGCTTACTTAGGAAATGATGGATGATGCACCAGCCACCAGAAGCAATACTACTTTCTACACTAAAATCTTATGCCATAGACCTCTGTCTTCCATTACACAGGCTCTGAGGAGTAAACAGCTTTACCACTTCTTATGATTTAAAATCGTCATTTTCCCCGTTAGTGATTTCTATATTTCCTAAACTCTGCCCTTCACTAACGCCCAAATAATCGTGTCCACAGGTTCTATGTGTATAATAGTAGTAAGTGTGACAGTAAGAGTCATAGCAGTATTGACAATAGCTAAAATGCATTTAATGCTTTTTATGTGTCAGGTACAGTTTTGGTTGCTTTAAAGGCATCATTTATTTGCATCTTTACAACAGCCTTATGAGCTAAGTACTATTATTTTCTCCCTTTGACAAATTAGAGAGTTGAGTCTTAGAGGCATTAGTCACATGTGCATGGATACACAGCCTGTCATTAGTCTAACGTCTTTAAATGTGGGGAAAGTTCTAGGGCATAATAAAATCAGTGAACATGGAAAATGACCACAGAGTCAAATCTCCAACAGGTTTACACTATATTGTGCCTGGAAAAAGATATATCTTGTTTTTTACTAAATTTTTAAAATACTTTTAGATTTAAGGCAGAATTATAAGAATAGCACAGAGAATTTTCATATATTCTTTTCTGATATTCTCCTAATGTTAAAACCTACATAATCTTGATACATTTATCCAAAGGACAAAATCACCATTGATATATTGCTATTAATTAAACTACAGATTTTATTTGGATCTTACCATTATGCCTGAGAGTGTCTTTAACTGTTCCAACCTCTAATTCAGAGCATTGTGCTGCATTTAGTCATCATATCACTGTTTCCTCCAACGTGTGACAATTTCTGTTTTTCCATAACATGTTTGAAAAGTACTGATCATGTATTTTATACAATGACCCTCAACTTGGGTTTATCTAATGTTTTTTCATGATTAGACTGAATATGGTTTTTGAGGGAAAATACAGAAGTGAAATGTCCTTCCATCTCGTTCTATTAGTGGATGAAGAAAAGTGAAAGTGTGCCACTCAGTTGTGTCTGACTCTTTTCAACCCCTTGGACTATATCCCTCCAGGCTCCTCTGTCCATGGGATTCTCCAGGCAAGAATACTGGAGTGGGTTGCCATGCCATTCTCCAGGGGATCTTCCCAACCCGAGGATAAAACCTGTGTCTCTCAGGTCTTTGGCATTGGCAGGTGGGTTCTTTGCCGCTAGTGCCACCTGAGAAGCCCCAGGAACTATATGCATGTTCACTAACTCAAGTATACACACATATATGTATTTATTTATTATCTGTTCATACTATTATCTCCAACTCTATTACAGCCTCAAAAATTTCATACCAGTTTCTGCCCTGCTCACCTTGTAAATTCTTTGTCTTACAATGAGAAGGCTAGCTTTCATTACTTATAATTTAATTATGTATTTATGTAACCTTTTTTAATTAATTTTTTTATTGAAAGATAATTGCTTTACAGAATTTTGTTTTCTGTCAAACCTCAACATGCATCAGCCATAGGTATACAAATATCCCCTCGCTTTTGAACCTCCCTCCCATCTCCCACCCCATTCCACCACTGTAGATTTATACAGAGCCCCTGCTTGAGTTTCCTGAGCCATAGAGCAAATTCCTGTTGGCTCTCTGTTTTGCATATGGTAATATAGATTTCCATGTTGTTCTTTCCATACATCTCACCCTCTCCTCTCCTCTCCCCATGTCCATAAACCTATTCTCTGTTTCTCCATTGCTGCCCTGTAATAAATTCTTCAGTGCCATTTTTCTAGATTCCGTATATATGCATTAGAATACGATATTTATCTTTCTCTTTCTGACTCACTTCACTCTGTATAGTAGGTTCTAGGTTCATCCACCTCATCAGAACTGACTCAAATGTATACTGATTCATTTAAGGTAGTTTCACAATTGCTAACCACAAATTTCCCAACTAAAGTATGATGTTTGTATATTTTTATAGATGGTCTTAAAATAACCAGTAAAGACACTGTTTTCCAAATTTATTTAGACCAGTTTTCCGCCCCCTACCTCCTTGAACCAAAAAAACCCTCCTTTTCCTTTTTTCCCCATTTACCATTTTTTTTTCCCCTCCTATTTTGAATAGCACGGGGTGGGGGTTGGGGGGAGGGTGGGTGCCTGCTGACCTGAATTAGGGTCCGGTATAGGTTGGTGAAGCATTGGTTTAATCCCAGTGATATGTTCAAACCTACTGACTATTTCTATTGATTATCCCTCATTCTCATTTCAATTTCCTTCAATAATTGAGCCAAGTCAATTGTCTGATTTTCCTCCTGTAACAATGGATTAATTATAAACGTTCCTGTCATAGATTAACTCAGGCTCTGAATTTTAATCCCTCTCTCCTTCTCAAAGATTTCTCATCTATAATCAATTTTTTTTCCTCTTGTGTCATTAATTCTTCCCTTTCTCTTGGATTACTCCTATAAACCTTAAAATACAACTTGGAAGCTTCCATTTAGAGAATAATAAAGCTTTCATTAGCCTCAGATTGTCCCTGTAATGACAATATGAGTTTCCCACTTGGGTTCACAGAAACTTTTCCTACAATTGTTTACAGTCACTGTCTCTACTTTGTCACACTCTCCATGGATTCCCCAGTGTATTCAGTTTGAGTTCATGCAATCTTTTGATAGTTGTAGTTGTTAAGGTCACTAATGAACTCTATGACGTCAAATTCCAGAGTCACTTCTCTTTCTTCCTATATGATCTCTCAGTAACAACTGATGCAATTAATCTAGAATCCTCCCCCGCCCCATCTTTGAATATATACGTTCACCTGGTTTTCCTCTCTCCTCATTGTTTCTCCTTTTCAGTATTCTAAACACAGGTGAGTCATAGAGATCAATGAACAATTGTTTCTCCTTATCCATATATTTTCTTACTCAGGACACACTCATTCTCTAGATAGTGTTGTTTGACCCCACAGTTTTACACATATTTTCTTATTTTGTTCATTTTTCCCCCAATCATAATTTCTTCCATTCATTTTTAGACTGTCATTATCTAATTGCCCAACTTGTTATCCTTTCTCAAATTTCAAATTAGTATTTTAAATTTAGCATATTTGAAACAAAATTTTCTCTTCACAGCATCGATTTTCTCTCCTTCATTGTTCAATCACTAAGTCATGTCCGACTCTGTGTGACCCCATGGACAATAGCACACCAGATTTCCCTGCCCTTCACTGTTTCCTGAAGTTTAAAGTCATGTCCATGGAATTGATGATGCCATCCAAGCATCTCATGCTCTGCCACCCACTTCTCCTTTTGCCTTCAATCTTTTCTAGCATCAGCCTCTTTTCCAGTGAGTCAGTTCTTCGCATCAGCTGCCCAAAGTATTGGAGCTTCAGCTTCAGCATCAGTCCTTCCAATGAACATTCAGGCTTGATTTCCTTGAGGCTTCACTGGTTTGATCTCCTTGCTGTCCAAGGGACTCTCAAGAATCTTCTCTTCTTCAAAAACATCAATTCTTCAGCACTCAGCCTTTTTTATGGTCCATTTCTCAAATCTGTATGTGACTACTGGAAAAATCATAGCTTTGACTATATGGACCTTTGTCAGCTAAGTGATGTCTCTGATTTTTAATATGCTATCTAGCTTTGTCATAGCTTTTCTTTTAAAGAACAAGTGTCTTTAATTTCATGGCTTCAGTCATCATCTGCAGTGATTTTTGGAGCCCAGGAAAATAAAATCTGCCACTGTTTCCATTTTTTCCCCATCTATTTGCCATGAAGTGATGGGACCAGACACCATGATCTTAGTTTTTTTTTTAAATGTTGAGTTTTAAGCCAGGCTTTTAATCTCCCTCAGTTATCTCCATATCAGTAAATAAGTATATGCACTCTGTTGCTTAAGCCAACAATAAATAAGTCATCCTTGAGTCCTCCCTCAGTAATAGCTCCAGTTAGTTATCAAAACCCATTGACTTGATTTCCAAAATGAGTCATTTCTCTCCATCTCCATCCTTAACACTAAATCTCTTGGACTTTTGCAATAACCCTTTTATTTCATCTCCAGCCTTCCTTTCTTAATCCCTTTTGTCATTCTGTACAGAACTAACAGTAAGTTAAAAATAAAATGATTTCCAATTAAGTGACAACACCCCTTAAACTCTCCCAGTGACTTCTGACTGCAGAGGATGAAATTACAACTTTATATTGAAGTGCTGAATAGTGATGTGTGGGTAATAATGAAGAGGGATTAGTCAAAATTCTCCAGAGAAAGAACCACTATGATAGATATATAAAAGGAGATCTACTATGAGAATTTGCTCATGCAATTATTGAGGCTGAGAGACCTTAAAATCTTCCATCTGTAAGCTGGAGAACCAGGAAAACTGGTGGTATAATTCAGTCCAAGTCTGAATGTCTGAAAACCTGATTTTCAAGGACAGGAGAAGTGAAAGCCTCAACTCAAGGAGATAGAGTGAGAATTTGCCCTTCCTCTAACTGTCCTATTTAGGCCCACAAGGTATTGGATAATGCCTATGTAAATTGGTGAGAACAGATCTTTACTGAGGTTACCACTTCAAATATTGATTTCTTTGGGAAACATCCCCTGTCACACCCAGAAATAATGTATTTCCAGCTATCTGAGCATTCCTTAGCCCAGAAAAGTTAACATGTAAAGTGAACCACAAATTCTATCTTGTGCCTTGTCACTCTTCCTGCTTCAGGGAGACAAGAGTACTGGAGACAGGCAAGTACATTGGAGCTATACTTGTCTTCTTTCTGTTCTTAACTGGTCTATGCTCTTGCCTGCTTTGGGCCTTTGTAATTGTGACTCTCTGCCTGAAAATAAGGTTCCTCCAAATCTCTGCAGTGGTGCCATTAAAGTCCTCCTTAAAAAGGGTCTCTTTGCTTTCTGGTTCAAGATGGCAGAGAAGAAGGATGTGTGCTCATTTTCTCCTGTGAGAGCAACAAAATTGCAGCTAGCTGTTGACCAACCATCGCCAGGAGAATGCTAGAACCCACCAAAAAAAGAAAAAATAAAAACAAGACCCATGACCAAAGACAAGAAGTTGCAGTGAAATGGTGGGAGGGGCACAATCATGATAAAATCAAATCCTATACCCACTGGGTGGGTGACCCACAGACTGGATAATAGTAATACCAAAGAAGTTCTTCACTGTTGTGAAGGTTCGGAACCCCATGTCAGTCTTCCCAACCTGGGGATCTGATAAAGTAACTGGGAATCCCCAGGGAATCTGGGCTTGTGGGTCAGTGGGGTTTGATTATAGGACTTTCAGAGGTCTGGGGGAAACAGAGACTGCAGCAATCTTGAAGGGCATAAAAATTTTTTTGCATTCACCAAGACCGAGAAGAGAGGAGCAATAAACCAACAGAAGATTGAACCAAAACTACTTGCTAGAGTTGGAGGGCCTGCTGTGGAGGTGTTGGTTGGCAGGGGCCTACCACAGGGACAGGGGCACTGGAAGGTCCCCCTTGGCATAAGCACTCTTGGAGTTCACCATTAACCCTACAAGGAAGGAAGGAAGGAAGGAAGGACGGAGGAAGGGAGGAGGGAGGGAGGGGGGGAGGAAGGAAGGAAGGAGGGAAGGACGGAGGGAGGGAAGGAGTCGCTCAGTCATATCTGACTCTTTGCGACCACATGGACTGTAGCCTACCAGGCTCCTCTGTCCATGGAATTTTCCAGGCAAGAGTACTGGAGTGGGTTGCCATTTCCTTCTTCAGGGGATCTTCCCAACCCAGGGATTGAATCTGGGTTTCCCGCACTGCAGGCAGATGCTTTACCATCTGAGCCACCAGGGAAGCCCCACCATAGAGCCCTTAGAACACAGGGCTGGGTTGCATGAGGCTGAACAACTACCAGGGAGGGAGTGCTACCCCACCCTACAGCAGATAATTGGACTAAGTTTTACTGAGCAAAGCCCTGACCACCAGTTCAGTTCAGTTCAGTCTCTCAATCCTGTCTGACTTCTTGCAACCACATGGACTGCAGCATGCCAGGCTTCCCTTTCCATCACCAACTCCAAAACCTTGCTCAAACTCATGTCCATCAAGTTGGTGAAGCCATCCAACCATTTCATCCTCTGGCATCCCCTTCTCCTCCTGCCTTCAGTCTTTCACAGAATCAGGGTCTTTTCCAATGAGATAGTTCTTCACTTCAGGTGGTCAAAGTATTGGAGTTTCCACTTCAGCATCAGTTCTTCCAATGAATATTCAGAACTGATTTCCTTTAGGATTGACTTGTTGGATCTCCTTGCAGTCCTAGGAACTCTCAAGAGTCTTCTCCAACATCCATAGTTCAAAAGCATTAGTTCTTTGGCACACAGCTTTTGTTATAGTCCAACTCTCACATCCATACATGACCACTAGAAAAACCATAGTTTTGACTGGATGGACCTTGGTTTGCAAGGTCTCCGCTTTTTAATATGCTGTCTAGGTTGGTCATAGCTTTTCTTCCAAGGAGCAAGCATCTTTTAATTTTATGGCTGCAGTCACCACCTGCACTGGTTTTGGAGGCCAAAAAATTAAGTTTCTCACTGATTCTTTTATTTCCCCATCTATTTGCCATGAAATGATGGGACTGGGTGCCATGATCTCCGTTTTCTGAATGTTGAGTTTTAAGCCAACTTTTTCACACTCCTCTTTCACTTTCATCAATAGGCTTTTTAGTTCTTCACTTTCTACCATAAGGGTGGCATCATCTGCATATATGGGGTTATTGATATTTCTCCAAATATTCTTGATTCCAGCTTATGCTTCATCCAGCCTGGCATTTCATATGATATACTTAGCATACAAGTTAAATAAGCAGCGTGACAATATACAACCTTGACGTACTCCTTTCCCTATTTGGAACCTGCTTGTTCCATGTCTGGTTCTAACTGTTGCTTCTTGACCTGCATACAGATTTCTCATGGGGCAGGGAAGGTGATCTGGTATTCCCATCTCTTTAAGAACTATGCACTGTTTTTTATGATCCACACAGTCAAAGGCTTAGCAGTAATCAATAAAGCAGAAGTAAATGTTTTTCTGGAACTCTCTTACTTTTTCAGTGATCCAGCAGATACTGGCAATTTCATCTGTGATTCCTCTGCCTTTTCTAAATCCAGCTTGAACATACAGAAGTTAATGATTCACATATTGTTGAAGCCTGGTTTGGAGAATTTGGGGCATTATTTTGCTAGCATGTGATTTTAGTGCAATTGTGCAGTAGTTTGAGCATTCTCTGGCATTGCCTTTCTTTGGGATTGGAATGAAAACTGACCTTTTCCAGTCCTGCAGCCACTGCTGAGTTTTCCAAATTTGCTGGTATATTGAGTGCAGCGCTTGAACAGCATCATCTTTTATTTGAAATAGCTCAGCTAGAATTCCATCACCTCCACTAGCTTTGTTTGCAGTGATGCTTCCTAAGACCCACTTGACTTTGCCTCCCATGAGGTCTGGCTCTAGGTGAGTTATCACACATTCATAGTATTCTGGGTCATGAAGATCTTTTTTCTGTGTATTCTTGCCACCTCTTCTTAATATTTTCTGCTTTTGTTAGGTCCATATCATCTCTGTCCTTTATTGAGCTCATCTTTGCATGAAATTTTCCCTTGTTATCATTAATCTTCTTGAAGATATCTCTAATCTTTCCCATTCTATTGTTTTCCTCTATTTCTGTGCATTGATCACTGAGGAAGGCTTTCTTCTCTCTCCCTGCTATTCTTTGGAACTCGGCATTCAAATAGGTATATCTTTCCTTTTCTCCTTTGCAGTTCACTTCTCTTCTTTTCTCAGCTGTTTGCAAGGCCTCCTCAGACAACCATTTTGCCTTTTTTCATTTCTTTTTCTTGTGGATGGTCTTGATCACTGCCTCCTGTACAATGTCACAAACCTCATCTATAGTTCCTCAGGCATTCTGTCTACCTGATCTAGTCCCTTGAAATCTAGTCGTCATTACCACTGTATAATTGTAAGGGATTTGATTTAGGTCATAACTGAATGGTCTAGTTTTTTTCCCTACTTTATTCAAGTTAAGTCTGAATTTTGCATTAAGGAGTCATGATCTGAGCCACAGTCAGCTCCGTCTTGTTTTTGCTGACTGTATATAGAGCTTCTCCATGTTTGGCTACAAAGAATAAAATCAATATGATTTCAGTATTGACTGTCTAGTGATGTCCCTGTGTAGAGTCTTCTCTTGTGTTGTTGTAGATGGTGTTTGCTATGACCAGTGCGTTCTCTTGGAAAACTCTATTAGCCCTTGCCCTCTTCATTTTGTACTCCAAGGCCAAATTTGCCCATTATTCCAGGTATCTTTTGATTTCCTACTTTTGCATCCCAATCTCCTATAATGAAAAGGACATCTTTTTTGGTTGTTAGTTCTAGAAGCTCTTGTAGATCTTCATGGATCTGTTTAACTTCAGCTTCAGCTTCTTGAGCTGTTTGGGGCATAGAATTGGATTACTGTGATATTTAATGGTTTGCCTTGGAAACAACCAGAGATCATTCTGTTGGTTTTGAGATTGCATCCAAGTACTGCTTTTTGGACTTTTTTTTTTAACTCTGATGGCTACTGCATTTCTTCTAAAAGATTCTTGCCCACAGTAGTAGATAAAATGGTCATCTAAGCTAAATTTGCTCATTCCAGTCCATTTTAGCTCACTGATTCCTGAAATGTTGATGTTCATTCTTGCCATCTCCTGTTTGACCACTTCCAATTTACCTTGATTCATGGACCTAACTTTCCAGATTCCTATGCCATATTGTTCTTTACAGCATTAGACTTCCATCGCCTGTCACATCCACACCTGGATGTTGTTTTTGCTTTGTCTTTACCTCTTTGTTCTTTCTGGAGTTATTTCTCCACTCTTCTCCAGTAGCATACTGGACACCCACCAACCTGGGGAGTTCATCTTTCAGTGTCACATCTTTCTGCCTTTTCATATTGTTCATGGGATTCTCAAGGCAAGAATACTGAAGTGATTTCTCATTCCCTTCTCCAGTGAACCATGTTTAGAACTCTCCAACATGACCCACCCTTGTTGGGTGGTCTTACATGGCCTGACTCAGTTTCATTGAGTTAGATAAGGCTGTGGTCCATGTGATGAGTTTGATTAGTTTTCTGTGATTGTGGTTTTCATCTCATCTTCCCTCTGAAGGATAAACATCAGAGGAAGCTTCCTGATGAGACTGACTGTGGGGGAAACTGGGTCTTGTTTGATGAGTGGGGCTATGCTCAGTAAATCTGTTGCACTCAGTGCCCCCAATCCTGTAGCAGGCCACCACTGACCCACACCTCCTCTGGAGACTCCTGGACACTCACCGGCAAGTCTTGCCCACTAGAGCAAGACCCAGTTTTTCCCTGCCATAGAGATGCTTACACAATCCTCTTAGAATGTTACGTAGTTAGAATACGAAAAATGAGTCCAGAATGGCAGTGGCTAAAAGACAAGGAAGGGAAAAGCCCGTGAAAATAGAACAAAGGAAGGTCTGAGGACCGGAGTGAGGACCTCAGGTAGAACAAACAGCACTCTTGGCTAGCCCAGTTTACATAGGGCAGGCCCAAGGGGAGGAAAAATATATATATATATATATAAAAAGTGGAGCCAAAGGACTGGGGGTCTCTCGCCCGCCTATGCACATTCTCTCTTTCTCTTTCTCCATACCCACCCCGCCTTGCTCTTTCTCACTTCTCTTCTCATCTTTTGGGTTGGCTACTAAAGAATCCACCTGCAATGTGGCAGACCTGGGTTCCATCCCTGGGTTGGGAAGATCCTCTGGAGAAAGAAGGGAAAGTCTACCCACTCCAGTATTCTGGCCTAGAGAATTCCATGGACTGTTCATGCGGTTGCAAAGAGTCAGACACGACTGAGTGACTTTCACTTTCAGTTTTCAGTTGCATGCCTTGAGGATGTATTTTCCTTTATTTTCTAAATTAAACTGAGCTGTAAAAATGGAGCCGTAACATTGATATGTCCAAGTGCTGTAACACAGTCTGACCAAGAGCTGAGACACGGTCTATTTGAGAGCTGTGACATGCTGAGGGCTTTAGCCTCTGTCACTGCAAATTTTGTTGTGATGAAACAGAACCAAGGAAATCACACAGTCCCTTGACAGCCTTAATCATAAGAGGGCAGACAGAAGAAGCACAGTCTCCCAGTGGGTAAAACAAAAACCATATTACAGAAAGCTCTTCATGATGAAAAAGCAGAAAGTTATGTCCCAGATGAACAGACAATTAAAACTCCAGAAAAATCACTAAATGAACTGGAGATAGACAATTTTCCAGAAAAAAAATTCACAATAATGATAGTGAAGATGATCCAGGATTTCAGGAAAAGAATGGAGGTGAAGATTGAGAAGATGCAAGAAATGTTTGCCAAAGACCTAAAAGAACTAAAGAACAAACAAACAGATGAATAATACACTACAAGGAATGAATAGCAGAATAACTGAGGCAGAAGAACAGATAAATGACCTGGAGGACAGAATGGTGGAAATCACTGTAACCAAGAAGAGTATAGAAAAAAGAATGAAAGTAAATAAAGATAGCCTAAGAGACCTCCGGGACAACATTAAATGCACCAACATTTGCATTATTGGAGTTCCAGAAGCAAAAGAGAGCCAGAAAGGACCTGAGAAAATATTTGAAAAGATAATAGCTGAAAACTTCCTGAACATGGGAAAGGAAACAGGCAACAAAGTCCAGGAAGCACAGCGTGTCCTGGGAAGGATAAACCCTAGGAGGGTTACCCATAGTAATCAAGCTGACAAAAATTAAAGACAGAGATAAAATGTTAAAAACAACAAGGGAAAATGAGAAATAAAATAAAAGGGAACTCCCATCAAGCTATCAGCTGATTTCTCAACAGAAACTCTACAAACCAGAAGGGAATGACACTATATATTTGAGGTTATGAAAGGGAAGAACCTATAACCAAGAACATTCTACCCAGCAAGACTCTCCTTAAGATTTAATAGAGGAATCAAAAGCTTTCCAGACTAGCAAATGTTAAGAGAATTCAGCACCACCAAATCACATTTACAACAAATGCTAAAGGAACTTCTCTACGCAGGAAACACAAGGGAAGGAAAAGACCTATAGAAAATAAACCCAAAAACAATTAATAAAATGATAATAGTATCGTACATAACAATCATCACCTTAAATGTAAATAGATTAAATGTACCGACCAAAAGACACAGACTGGCTGGGGAGATGAAAACCTGTACATGTGTGCACTTCCACTTACCACATCACTCTGCTTGACCCCCCTCCAAAATTGTATGCAATTATTTTATATTGTTAAGTTAATAATACTCCTATTATAGTTTGCAATTGTAATTATCTTTTATTTTTTGTCTGACTGTTGATTGTGAAAATTGATAAACATCTTTTACTATTGTAATTATGTAACTATTACTCACTTAATACTTGTATCATGGTTGGTCAACAGAAAAATAATAGAACTCTATATCACCAAAACTAAGCTCCAATAGAAAAACCTGTAATCACTTTTTAAAATCCAGATGCATATCAGAATTACCTTGGAATTTTTTGAAAAATACAAATGCTCAGGTATTGCTGTTTTTTCTCCAGAGCTCTAGATATGTTTCTAATGAGCAGTCATGTTTAAAAATAGCTGGTCTATATGATGATCTTTTAGTTTTTTCTAGTTTGTTTCACTTTTTCTTTTTTATATTCAGTACTCCCATTTCATATAGTTTATGTTCTCCAATTCCTACATCTCTCTTTTTTTCTTGATTTTTTTCAAGCTTTTTATTATGATTTTTATTTTGATATTGTTTTTCAAGTGTGTTAGAGGTGCTATTTTCTAAAACAGCAAGATATTTCTATAATTCCATTTATTGACTTCAAGAAAACAAAAATGTTCACTATTTCCTTTACAGACACTCTTTGCACAACACTTCATACCTACCTTCAAGAAATACCTGACTCCAGATATCCATATGTGATGTATGTAAACCTCCTTGTAAAGGTTGGGATATGATAGGTTATGTTGCAGAAAGTACACTGTCATCTTAAAGCTTAACATAACAAAATGTGTTTCTTTTTCATACAGAATTCCCTGCTTATCAGGGTGAATGCCCAGGAAAACCTCTCTTCATGTAGCAACTTGACAATCCAGGCTACTTCAACCCTGTGGTTCTACCATATCATCAGTAGTTCTCTTAGGTTGCTCAGACAGGAAAGAGATTATTGCAGAGTTACACCCTGGGTATTCTATAATTTGGCTTGGAAGTCACACACCCATTTCTGCCTACAATCCACTACCCTAACCAAGCACATCTCCCTGCCTAGCTGCAAGAAGATTAGGGATAGTGATCTTGCCCTGTACCCAGGTAAAGAGGAAAACTAAATAGGATTCAACACAAGAATTTCCTATTGCATCTTCCCAATTTCCTCTTCTCTTCCTGCCGCTAGCATCTTATACTTGCCTGTTCTGGTTCATATTTAGGTTGCCAATCAAACTCTCACCCCAATTCCTCTCTTCCCTATTCCCAGGACCTGTGTACACATTGGCCACTAGGCTCCAAGACTTACAGGGGGATCTTATCTGTTCTATTCATCAATGTGCTCCCAGCACTTAGTACCATGTCTGAAGTTTGAGTGTCTTAATAAAATTTAGTTAAATGAATGTAGAAATATGCTTTCTTTTATGACATTGTCTAATAAGACAAACACACCTGTTAAATTATTAAAAACACCTCCAACTTCTGCTGAAGCGTTCACTTAATTCTTCAATGTAAAAGAAAGAAGCACAGATTTTAATAAAAAGTGTCATGATCTGATACTTTGATTTTATGTGTATTGCTCAGAGTGAAGGATGGTGTGTATAGTGGCCTGCATCTCTTATGCCACCTATATTTATTTTGCAGGCTCTACTTTTATTACTCCCAAAGAGTCTGAAAAAAAAAAAAAATCTACTTGACGTACAGAAGCCCCAGTTTTGTCTACCCCAGGGAGGAATTTGTATGCTCGAGAAAACAGTCCTGAGCCTAATCCTGTGAATTCCACTCCTGTTTTTGAACTTACCTCCTCTTGCCTGATTTCTACTTCTGGCTTCTGATCCCTAGAGCATCTCCAGTTACCTTAAGGTGTTTCGAATTTCCAAAACAATTTCAACATAAAATTAAACTTTAATTCTTTTTAATTTGGCAAACATAAATAAAACATCAGCGGTGTTGCAAAACTGAACAAGAGGCTGTTGCACCACTCAAAACGTAGTGACTGGAGGAAGATTCTAAGTTTTGATGGCATTTTTCCAGTTGATTACACTTTGTCTGTGTTTGGAAGGCAGCCTTCTGATTAAGTATCTTGATATTCCTGGGTCATCATTTGTAGACATTCAGAGGCCAAATGTTACATAAAGTTTTAAATGAGAAAGAAAACAGGTAGGGAATACAAAGGGAAAAGTGGTAAATTAGGTTTTTCTTGAGAACATAGGTAAGGGTACCTATAAAAGGTATCTTCTCAAAATTTTCTTTACACAGATGTATACATACAAGTGTGTGTGTGGATATGTGTGTGTAAAGCACCAACAGAAACCTGCCTTCTTAGTTTAAATTATACCTAAATATGTTTAATTTTAAATTAGGTCTTAAAAAGTTTCATTTTCTCCATTGTCTTAGCAAGTCTCCCTCACATAACATAATCAGAGCAAGCAGAAAACAACTTAATACAATCTCCTAATGCAAATTTCATCTATTATTTCCAGTTTTGCTTTTTCCCTTGTACTTTAATGTTAGTAAGAATAGCTATGGTAAGAATGAGCCTTCAGTAACCAGTCATTTATCATTCTTAAGTTCATGTCACTAACAGTTTTCAGAAGCAGAAGGTTCACTATACTGGAAAAAAAAAATCAATAAGACTCTCTCATTTTGTATAGAAGATTCATATCTTTTTGCTTCAAGTGAGAACTTCACAAAGTCTGAGAACCTACCCAGTCACCCCACCATTGTCAGGGCTGAATAAATTTGTCATCCACATTACCAAATATACTTTTTTTAAAAAATTTATTTATGTATTTATTTATTTATTTTTTGAGGGAGGAGAGGGTGAGTGCACATGATTTACTGATTCTGAGTTTCTGTTCTCTTAACTCAAAAATCAATATTTAAATAAAGATGTGTGCTTTTTTTCCCCCCTCTTTCTTTTTCCTTTCAGAATTGGAATTGGAATATTACATTTCTGAGATGTCAGTAAGGCCTTGATGGGCTAAGGACTTGAATCACTTGGAAACTTTAAATTGCAACTTAGCTCTTGGTTCTCAGTGGGAAAAGAGGCCCAAGATAGTGGGTTATACTGATATAAGTGGAAATATTGACCCCAGAGAAGCAAAAAAAAAAAAAAAATTAAGAAGAAACCTAAGGAATAAGACAAAAGGCTCTAAGGAAGGAGACTGGGTGTGACTGGATGTCAAAATGTGAAGGGTCTGAGGTTTTACCTTACTTGCAAATTAAAAAGTAAGCTTTGCTCTGAAGGGAGACATTATCTTGATTATATTGTATAGTATACAAAAGTGCCCTCTGCTCCAGAGAGACACTATCCCTATCTTTCAAGAGGTGGTTTTTTTTTTTTTTTTCTATACAAACATCTTTGGAAAGATAATTCAGAAAAAAAAGAAGCAGAAAGCCTCTGCTTTCAAAATTTGATGGAACTTGAGAGACCAGTGGAGAGCTGCCTCCCAAAAGAGTGTGTGCAGCATCTGAAAGAGATCACACTGGACAAAATCCTTTTCAGAGCTTCTCCCATATTTTCATTATATTTTCAGAAATGTAGATGTTTCATACATCTGCATATGGTAGATATTTTCATTTTGTGTTAATGATAGTATCATAAGAATACATGCATATGTACATATGCATGCATCTGTATCCACATGCATAGATTTCTTTCTCTGTGATATTCCTGCATTCAGCTCACTGTAGTTGAAAATCAAAATCAACTGAGAAAATTTATTCCCTCTTTGAATAATTGTTAAAGTTCAACACAGGCTCAGCTAGTCCAATTTAAGTACCTTATTTAATTCTCTTAGATAAAGTGCTTTAAAAAAAGTTTATTAAGGAATGATTCGGGGGTAAAAACAAAACAAAACAAATGCTGTACATATTTAATGTATACAACTTAATGAGTTTAGAGTTAATGATACAGCAGTGAAGCCATCACCACCATCAATGCCATAAGTATATTTATCACCTCCTAAATTTTCCTTTTAGCTCTTTATTTTTATTATCATGTTTTTTTCTGTGCACATGCCATAGTCTTATTTTTTTTATCATTATTTGTATGTGTGTGTGGTAAGAATGAGCTTTCCAGTTGCCACTAGTGGTAAAGAGCCTTCTTGCCAAATCTGGAGATGTAAGAGGCACAGGTTTGATCCCTGGGTTGGGAAGATCCCCTGGAGAAAGGGCATGGCAACCCACTTTAGTGTTCTTGCCTGGAGAATCCCATGGATAGAGGATCCAGGCAGGCTATGGTCTATATGGAGAGTTGCAAAAAGTAGGACACAACCCAAGCAACTTAGAGTGCATGTATGTGGTTAGAACACTTAGCATGAGCTCTATTTCCTAATAAATTTTAAATGTATAATATATTATCATTAGCTATGGAGACAATGCTATGTAGTAGATCTCTGGAATTTATTTATCTTGTATAACTGAAGCTCTGAACCCTTTGACAATCACTTCTCCACCCCACCAGGAGCTCCCACCAGCCCCTGGTAACCACTATTCTAGTCTCTGCTTCTATGAATTTACTGTTTTAAATTACATACTTAAGATCATATGGTATTTATTTTTCTGTGTCTGACGTTTGGCTGAGCATATTGTCCTTCAGGTTCATCCATGGCTGTCACAAATGTCAGAATTTCCTTACATTTAAAGTTGAATAATATTACACTATATGCATATACAATATCTTTATTCTTTCATCTATCAATACACATTTAGATTTTTTTGTTCATATTTTGGCTACTGTGAATAATGCTGCAATAAATATGGGAATGTAGGTATCACTATGAGATTCTGATTAAAATTCCTTTGGGTGAATGCCCAGAAGTGAGATCACTAGATCTTAGGGTAGTTTTATTTTAATTTTTTGAGGAGCCACCATCCTGTTCCTGTAATGGCTGCACTTAATTAAATTCCCACCAGTAACATAAAAGGGTTACTTTTTCTCTACTTTGTTATCAATGCTTATCTTTTGTTTTATAGATCATAAACGTCCTATGAGGTGTGAGGCTATATCCCATTTGGTTTTAATCTGCATTTCTCTTATGATTAGTAATGTTAAACAACTTTTCTTATTAACTGTTGGTGTAACCAGCCTATTTATGAATTTATGTAAAGCTAAGGAGCCTCTTTCTAGATAAAGGTAATAATGTTACATACAATGTCAGAGATTACAGACTCCAAGAGTCACATCCACAGTTGCCTTCATCTGAACATTAATTTTTTGCAAGAAGAAAACATACGTGTTAAATGTAGGAAAGTTGAGATTAATTGGCATTTACTAAGAGTGTCATGTTTAAATTTAGGAATTTTCTATGTAACAGGAAGATAGAAATATTTGTTTCACTCTTATATTCAGATATTTTTCTAAATAGCAATTCATTTTCTGCCTTTGATCATAATGATTTATTGGAGGTTCAAATTCTATCCTTGATGTTATAATTTGGAAACAAATTTACTTCATGTTAGTATTGAATTTGCTATGCACATTTTAGGACAGGGATCACAGATTATCACAACAATGATCAAGCAGATAAACTAAATAATAAAGCAGACTGCCTGACATACAAAGAATAATCTTGTATGAGTAGAATAGTGTGTGGTAATAAAGATAAGCGATAACAGCTTCAGTGCTAGGTGATAACAAAGAGTTGTGAGGACTGTGACAAATCAGAGAGTATGAAAGTGGGCACTGAAAATCAGCTATGGTAAACCACTGGCCACTGTAGATGCTTTCTCTATAGTACAAGATATTCCTTTCATCTTTCAAAACAAGATGCAAACACTTGTTTTTTTGCATGAAATCTCCAATTTTAAACATGTTTTTAAAACATTCAAAACATAATACAGTATATGAATTAAATGATGTCCATCCATTCATCATATTTGGCCCATAGCATGAAATAAATATTTCTTTTTGGGAAATTAAAATGAGCATGCTGTTGTAAAGTAAAATAAATAAATAAAACCAAAAAAAAGAAAAAAAGAGAGAGAGAGAAAGAGACAGAAACAGAGAAAAAAATAAAATAAAATGAACATGCTTTATCTCAGAATCTACTTTAATGGTATGATCTAAAAATCAATATATAAACATACAGAATATTCATCATCTTATCCCCTAATCTTCCATCACCTGCTGATTCCTGTATTGCTTGTCTTGGTGTTGTTTTAATTATATTACCAGCCTCTACTTGCTATTCCTTATAAGCAGTTAAAAACTCAGTTGTTCATCCCCCGACCCCCCAGTTTCCTTGTTTGTTTATCTATACTATCTCACTTGTCTTGAATTTTTACTCTCAGGTTATTTCCCTGAAGGAGGGAGATGAGAAAGGAGGGAGAGAAGAGATAAAGAGGAAAAAACTGAATAAAGCAAAAACTAGCAAAGAAGTAATACTGATGTACTTTGTCTTGGTGAATAAATCCCATGCTTTAAAATGTGAATATGTAAGCACTATACATTATGGTTTTCCTGCTCAGGACCCAGATGACACATATAAACAACCCACCAATGACGGCATGATTACTGTCGAGCTTCATGGCTTCATAAATACTGTTTACGGAGCATCCACTGGGCATCAGTGTGCTTTTAGTATATGTCAGGATGAAGTAACCCTGTAGGCCCTTCATATGAGAGTTGTTAGAATACATTTGGGGGTAGGTTGGACAGTGGCATGTTGATTGAAGCCTAAATGCCCACAAGGAGCCGAGATAGTCTAATGTCCACCTTAGTCATTTGCTTGCAGTACTCTGGTATGACTGCTGTGATCCATGACAGATGTTAAGCAGTGAAGTAACCACGCAGAAGTATATAGAAGCAACCCACAGCCACTTCTATATGCATAGTCACCAGGTGATTTTGCCCCCAGAAAATCCATCCACATTGAAACACTTTTGTCTTCACTTCAGATCTGGAAAAAAAAAAAGAAAGGCAAAGTTCCAGCTCAAAGGTTTTTCTTTACAAATAAGAGGTGACATCAGGGATAAGAGATTAATATTTAAATCAAATGGTACCAGCTACCTGTTTGTTTGACATTGCATTAACTCAACAACATGTAGATGTAACTCATTGACTGTAATTCCCTGGTAATGACCTGCACTGGGCCTGGGCGTGCCTGTTTTGTAAGGAGAGGCTTTATCACTTCATAGATAATCACACTGCACTCTCAAGGCACCAGGAAGAAATCAGAAGAAAGACCAATTTAGGGAATCTGTGAAAGTTCTTTTGGGGATTGATCATGCCCTGCTCTTCTTAGTGATTAAGTTTCTGTTGTCTAAAACATTAACTATGAGAATTTATTATTCCTTGGTTAAGAATTTTACAATAGTCTTCAGTTCTTTAACTGGAAGGAACTTCACTGACTGGCTTAGATTTTCATCTCTGATCCTCTATCATCTTCCTTCTTTGGCTTAAGCAATGGGGCTGAAAATTACATAAAACATCCTAGCAACTTTTTCTGTTATATTGAATGATCTGAAAATGGGTTGATTCAGCTTAAGTGTGAGTTGTAATTGATACTCAGTGAAAATCTCTAAATTGAAAACATGACTGAATGACATTAACTTCACATAATCTGCTTTCTTAAATTATTTTAGTCTTAGCTATAGTTCCTTAGACATTATCAGGGTAAAAATGGTTCAGTATTTTCTCCCCACTTGTAGGGATAAAATTAACTGATTCTGTGCTAGTTTACAAAGCCTCCCTTGCACTGGACTTACTCAACTATCTCAAGGGGAAACTGAGAATTTCAGAGACAGGTAATATACAAACACTTGACTGAAATATGAAAAGCTTACATGAAACATGTGTTTTAAAAAGGAAGCCAGTGGCAGGCAGGACTGATGGGAAGTGGTCTAAAGGAAAGAATTTGTTATTATTCAGTCAGTCGTGTCTGACTCCTTGTGACCCCTTGGACTGCAGCCCAACAGGCCTCCCTGTCCTTCACCATCTCCTGGAGCTTGCTCAAACTCACGTCCATCGAGTCGATAATACCATCCAACCATCTCATCCTCTGTCATCCTCTTCTCTTCCTGCCTTCAATCTTTCCCAGAATCAGGGTCTTTTCTGAATAAGTCAGCTCTCCACATCAGGTGGCCAAAGTATAGAATAAAAGAAAAAGCAGATATTTATTCATCACTTAAAATATACCAGGCTTTATGGGTTGCACTAAATACATTATTGTGTTAACATTTTCAACATCAGTACACAGTAGCTATTGTCATATTCCTCTTCAGATGAGGAAATATCAGGTCCAGAGAGGTAAAACAACGTGTTGAAGATCACACAGTAATTTGGTGTAACGGCAGAAAACAGCCCTAATGTCCTAAGTTCTAAATCCCAAACTGTTTTACTTTATCCCTCAGATATCAACAATTATATATATTTTTAAAGATATATCTTTATCTCCACAGTTTTACTATGAAGAAAAGATAGTAAAACAAAATAACAATGTAGGTAAAATAAAGTTATTGACCTGGCAAGTCACTCCATTACACCTTCCAAAACGAGGTTTTTTACTAATGTTGAACCAGATTTAGCCATCTATCTTGTCTCTCTCTTCTCCATCCCTCTCTGCCCAAGGATAGCTTCCCTCTACTCCCCTTTAACTTTAAAATGTACTTGAACTATATAAACAACACATTTTCAATCTAATCACTCAATAGAGAAATAATTTGACATAGATTGAAAAATACCAGAAGACAGTTTTATTTTGTTTTGGTTTTTGATTACGACATAAAGTAAAATGAGACTGGGCTTTAACAGACTATTGGGGCAAAAATTTGTTTGTTTGATGTTTGTTCACCAGCATGCCTTAACTCTCTTTAATTGCTAACATATCTAGTCAAATTTGTGGGTTTTTTTATGTTTATTTTTCACTTGAAACAGGGATAACTTCTATCCTTCTATCCTTCTATCATAGCCTTCTATGTTTCTTTGGTCTCAGACACAGAAATTGGCTTGAAAAGCACAGTTCCTGAAATAGAGCTGGCCTATACATAATGCTCATTAATGTAGTGTCCTTAGCCAGACAGCATCATTCATAACCCTGAGAGTGAGGCTGAGACAGTCCCATATCTGCAGCTTCAGCTCACTAATTTATGCAGCCAGAGCCAGTGACTTAGTCAGAAATCTCACAAGGAGCAGTGGACACACACTCACACACACAAAGAAAAAAGAAATAGATGTAGATAGACATGCCCATATAGTGAGAATCAGACCAGTGATGATATAACCAACTTGAGAAATAAAAATCCAGGGAAACAATCAGGTCAGGTCATGACTGCTTCAAGGACAAGAGAGAAACAAAATATTTCATAAGATTTAGGTAGGCAATTCTTACAGGGCCTTTATTTCTTCACATCATTTGAACTCAGCATGTACATTTAGAGGAAATTCTTGCCCAACTAAGAGTTTGTACAAAATAAGTACTTGATAAAATTCTTTCAAATTAATAAAGGGGAGTGATATGTCACTGGCTAGTTAGCCTCTGAGAGACTTAACACAGAGAGGGAGTGTTTCAGAGAGAAGCCTTAACTTATCTCTTAAGGAAAATATTTATTGAAAATTAACAGCTATAAATAATTATGCTTTCATTTGCTTTGTATCACAGTATGCTTAAATGTAGCACAATATGCTTGAAGCACAATGAATGATTAAGAAGGATATAAAAGTGAGGTCCTTCGATCTTGCCCTTCATCAGAAGAAACAGAATTGGACAGACTGGTTCCAAACTGGGAAAGGAATACGTCAAATCTGTATATTATCACCTTGCTCATTTAACTTATATGCAGAGTACATCATTCACAATGAGTGATTAAGAAGGATTTGTTAAGGTACAAAAGAGATCAAGTATGTCATGTAGAGATCCAGTAGCCATGTTTGGATGTGAGTGTTGGACTATAAAGAAAATTGAGCACCGAAGAATTGATGCTTTTGAACTGTGGTGTTGGAGAAGACTCTTGAGAGCCCCTTGGACTGCAAGGAGATCAAACCAGTCAATCCTAAAGGAGATCAGTCCTGAATATTCATTGGAAGGACTGATGCTGAAGCTGAAACTCCAAGACTTTGGCAACCTAATGAGAAAAACTGACTCACTGGAAAAGACCCTGATGCTGGGGAAAGATTGAAGGCAGGAGTAGAAGGGGACGACAGAGGCTGAGATGGTTAGATGTCATCACCAACTTGATAGACATAAGTTGAGCAAGCTCTGGGAGTTGGTGATGGACAGGGAGGCCTGGCATTTTGCAGTCCATGGGGTTGCCGAGTCGGGCATGACTGAGCAACTGAACTGAACTGAACTGAACTGAAAAGAGATCAAATTGCCAACATCTTTTGGATCATAGAAAAATAAAGAGAATTCCAGTACTTATTTCTGCTTAATTTACTATGCTAAAGCCTTTGTGTGGATCACAGCAAACTATGGAAAATTCTTAATGGGATGGGAATAGCAGACCACCTTACCTGCCTCCTGAGAAATCTGTATGCTGGTCAAGAAGCAACAGCAAGAACTGGACATGGAACTATGGACTAGTTCCAAGTTGGGAAAGGAGTACAGTAAGACTGTTTATTGTCATCTTGCTTATTTAACATATATGCAGAGTACATCGTGCAAAATGCCAGACTGGATGAAGCACAAGCTGGAATCAGGATTACAGGGAGAAATATCAATAACCTCAGATATGCAGATGATGCCACCCTTATGGCAGAAAGTGAAGAGAAACTAAAGAGCCTCTTGATGAAAGTGAAAGAGGAGAGTGAAAAAGTTGGCTTAAAGCTCAACATTCAAAAACTAAGATCATGGCATCCGGTCCCATCACTTCATGACAAATAGATGGGGAAACAATGGAAACAGTGACAGACTTTATTTTCTTGAGCTCCAAAATCATTGCAGACTGTGATTGCAGCCATCAAATTAAAAGACCCTTGCTCCTTGGAAGACAAGCTATGTCCAACATAGACAGCACATTAAAAAGCAGAGACATCACTTTGCTGACAAAGGTCCTTACAGTCAAAGCTATGGTTTTTCCAGTCGTCATTTGTGGATGTGAAAGTTGGACCATAAAGAAAGCTGAGCGCTGAAGAAATGATGCTTTTGAACTGTGGTGTTGGAGAACACTCTTGAGAGTCCCTTGGACTGCAAGGAGATCCAACCCATCCATCCTAAACAAAATCAGTCCTAAATATTCATTGGAAGGACTGATGCTGAAGCTGAAGTTCCAATATTTTGGCCACCTGATGTGAAGAACTAACTCATTGGAAAAACTCTGATGCTGGGAAAGATTGAAGGCAGGAGGAGAAGGCAATGACAGAGGATGAGATGGTTGGATGGCATCACTGACACTATGGACAAGCGTTTGAGCAGGCTCTGGGAATTGGTGATGGACAGAGAGGCCTGGTATGCTGCAGTCATAGGGTTGCAATGAGTTAGACAGGACTGAGCAGTTGAACTGAACTGAAAAGTGGGGGCACAGCTGTAGAAATCTTAATTACAACTGACTAAACATCTACTACCATCTTTAGAGAAGACTCTCAACCCCCTCTACTGATTCTTGATGTTCTGGTCTCTTGGTATATATAAACTTAAGTCTTTAGATTAAAATGGTCTGACAGAAGCTGAGCAAAAGAAAAACGGACACATTTAACCTTATTTTGGTGAAAGTTTTGACTCTCAAGTATGATACAAATAACATCTATAAAGTTTCCAAAAATTAAAGATATAAACCTACAACAAAAATTGTTTACTTGAAATGCAATGAGATTCAGACCATCTTAGATTTCTTACCTGCAATAGAGGAAGGAAAACAATAAAACAGTGTCTACAATAGAGGGAGAGAAGTGAGATTGATAGCTAGATATAGTAATATTCCATTAAGGGGAGGCAATCAATGAATTTTTCATTTAATGGCTCATGAAATTTATCTGGGGAGAAATGAAGAACACATTCAAAAAGAACAAAAACTAATTCCAAAAAGAGAATGAGATGGTATATAAAGAATAGTGAAATTCAATTGAAGAATGATGGAAGTAAAAGATGGAGATAGTAAGTGAAAAAGTTTCTAAGGGTTTCATTATTTTTTCAGGGTTGACATAGATAGAAAAACACATCTGCCGAGAGATACTTATGAAAAATTTAAAGGAAGCCAATAGAATAATTTTCAAGAATGTATAATTTCAAAACTACTAGGTAGTAAAAAGGAATCAATCAAAAGTTTTTTTTTTTTTTAATCCAGAAAGACTCCTAAATAGGAAAAAGAAAAGAAATAGTAAAAATGGATGGTTTTAAATAAATAGTAAAAAATAAATTTATTTAGATTAAGTTTCCCCATAAAAGTCCTACATGGCTTTAAAGAAATTTATCTATATTATTTTCTTAAGACACACTACAAATAAAATGATACAAGAGTAAATAAAGACATGCAAAATCACAATAGGAAAATATATCAGTGGTGCATGAGCGAGATAACTTAGAATCATAAAAGAAAACAATAAATAGGAAAAAAAAACAATAAATAGGATAATATACATTATTTTATATCAGTTAAAAGTTGTATTAGCTAAACAATTTAATGGTAGTTCCATTTAGCCCATATGAACAGTCCTGTAAAATTGATATGATTATTATCTCATTTTGCGGACTCACCTGTGAAAACTGGAGGCTCAGAGAGTTTAAGAAATTTATCCAAGATCACAAAACTAGTGAATGATAGAGTCAAAGCTCTCTGATTCTTAAGTTTATATAATTAATTGTTGGCTTACATTTTATTTAAAGGGAAAACTTGGAATCCTCTAAAAATATTTTACTATTAAGTTATTGCTTATTCTGGTGGTGACTAGGCAGGGAATAGACTGTCATCCATCTTTGACCTAGGTGCCAATAGCATCTGAGCATGGGGATTTGGTCCCTTGTGGAGCACAGGTCTGCCACGTGCTGGGTGCCATGCCGAAGAGAAGGAGCTGTTGCCTTCCTGTCCCTGGTAAGGTGTGGCACATAGAGCCTGCCAGTGGTGGAGGTAGTAACAGAACCCAGATGCTGCTGGGTCACAGAAATGCTGCATACAGAACCATAGAGCTGGCCCTGGATGCCTCTGCATTTCCTCACTTATCCTACTAAATATCCCCTTGGTGGAGCGAGTGTGACATTAAATAGCAAATGAAAATCACCATGAAAGAAGGAAAGAAAAAAAAAAAAGACTGTGGAAGAAGGAAAATTTTAAGTATTTAGTTCCTTTCACAGCACTTTTTGTCAGGTTTTGAGCAAGGGTTCTCTCAATTTAATTTTGTGCAGATCCTCACAAATTATGTAGATGACCCTACTTCAAACATATATTACACATATTAATATATGTTATTATGAGTGTGTATTATAGTTTTAAGGATAACAAATGGAAAAGTGCCAAAGATCTGCAAAAATTCATTTGAGAAAAATGTGCTTATCATCAACAAACAAAGAGCTTATTGATGAAGGTGAAAGAGGAGAGCGAAAAAGGTGGCTTGAAACTCAACATTCAAAACACTAAGATCATGGCATCTGGTCCCATCACTTCATGGCAAATAGAAGAGGAAAAAGTGGAACCAGTGACATGTTTTGTTTTCTTGGACTCGAAAATCACTGCAGTTGGTGACTGCAGCCATGAAATTAAAAGACACTTGCTCCTTGGAAGGAAAGCTATGACAAAACTAGACAGCATATTAAAAAGCAGAGCTATCAATTTGCCAACAAAAATCCATATAGTTAAAGCTATGGTTTTTGCAGTAGTCATGTATAGATGTGAGAGATGAACCATAAAGAATGCTGAGTGCTGAAGAACTGACACTTTCAAATTGAGGTGTTGGAGAAGACTTGAGAGTCCCTTGGACTGCAAGAAGATCAAACCAGTCAGTCCTAAAGGAAATCAGTCCTGAATGTTCATTGGAAGGACTGATGCTGAAGCTGAAGCTCCAATAATTTGGCCACCTGATGCCAAGAGCTGATGCATTGGGAAAGACCCTGATGCTGGGAAAAATTGAAGGCAAAAGGTAAGGGAGTGGCAGAGGATGAGATAGATAGATATCATCACCAACTCAATGGACATGAATTTGAGCAAAGTTTGGGAGAGAGTGGAGGACAGGCTTCTGCACAGCCTGGCATTCTGGCACATCCATGAGGTTGCAAAGAGTCACACGTGCCTTAGCAACTGAACAACTACAACAATCAAGGAGAGGAAATGTGGAGTATAAGGAATATAAGAAGTGATGAATTGGAGCGATGATGGAGCTGAAATCAAGTGACTTTGTGACCCATTAGCAATGAGGAGAGAGAAGAATCTGAGAGGACTCTCAACTTTCCAACTCTGATAAGCCAGAACAAAAATTATTACAGGAGGAATGTGAAGATGATGATCTTACTTTGGGGTATGATGGGTTGGAGATGCCGAGGAAAATTTTGGATTCAATTGATCAGTTGCTTATGTCCGGAACTAAATTGAGAGTTTTGGATTAAAGATGTATGTTTGGGATTTTTCACCATAGAGGAAGTAACTGGAACTATAAGAGGTGATCACTCAGATTTAAGTTTAAGAGAATAAAATTTTAATATTATAATAATATGTTATCATTATTTGAACTAACATCTATGAAGCTATGTGTCAACAACCATACTAAGTGAATTTCTACATTTAATCTATTTTACCTTGTCTCTATTTCACTGGCCACTGTTAATACTTTTACCATGATAACAGAACCTGGACATTACTTATTTGCTTTACTGGAAGCACCTAAAATAAACAATATTGATAATGTAGTGACAAGCATATTTTTTGGTCTATTACAAAAATAGCACTGCTTGAATGCAGGCAGATGAAAGCTATTCATAAATGTCCCAACTTAAGCTGATTCTGATAACTCCAAAGTGATTCATTCCTTGTGTCTGCTTAGACCTGATATTGATAGCTGGAAAAATAGCCAGGCCTATTTTCCCCTCTGTTCTTAATTGAAATTCATATAGACATGAAGCCAAAATCAGTCATGATAACATGACAGGGCAATAATTAATAGAGGTTTTCTTTCCTTCTTTTTATTTTTCTTTTCTTTTCGATATGGCCATCTTCCATCCCTTCCTTCCCCAAACATGTCAGTTTTCAAGGAAACTCACAGCAATCATGGCTTGCTTCTAAGCCATAACAATGAAACCTTATTTGTGAATATAAGCTGTTGATCACTGTGTGTAATGAAAAGATCTCTTGTTAGGAAAAATCTGGGAACATTTTGCAAGGCAAAATAGTAATCCAAACCCCAGTCTCTAAATCCATCAGCATGGTGTCTGGGCACAAATATCACTGTCTTTCTTCTGTAGTCTCACCTAATTCTTTGGATATTAATTGAGCATTGCAAGGAGCCAGGAGATTTCCACTCCTTGCGGACAAGGCATAAATGTCCCAGGCAGACCTGGATTAGTAAACTCTGAGTAGTAAAAAGCCCTGCATAGCAAATGCCTTCTCTGATTCTTGTAAGGAACATTCCTAATGATGTGTTGGTTTGCACCATAGGGAGGAAAGGAGATTTAAGGTTCTATCTAAAACTGAAAGCAGAAGGCTTTAATCAGTATGTATTTGGCAGCTTGGCTCACCCTCTTGAACACTCTAATTACTTCTATGGGAAAAAAAAAAATCCATCTGCATATTCAAATTTTATGCTAGGATCAAACAGAACATGAAAGAGGGCATTAGATTAAAGGGCAAAATTTTAGAAAGTGGGTGAAATAATATGTTGTTGCTTTTTTGGATTGAATTCACATTTTTTGCTTTCACTTGGTTATTTTCTACTTTGGGACCATGGATTATCAGAAAATATTGATTGATTGATTGATCAGGTTATAATATTAATAAATTATATTATATATTCAGCAACTCATCACAAACTTTGCTTTCTCTGGTTCCTGTTTAGTATAGTTGCTAAATTGAGGAGAATAAAGAAAATGTTCTTTTTCAAATTTCTATGCAGTTTGAGAAAGCAATTTGTGACTGATAGTTCACTATTGAGGAAGTCCAGTACAACTGAACAATTCTGATGTCCTTGAAAATTTTATTTGAATGAACACTATGGGGATTTTGAAATAAGCAAAACCACTAAAGATAATTGGTGAATGAGAGTATTATATAGCAAGGCTTAGAAGCAGGTACTGCAAATTAATTCCATTTGTTTCTAAACCAAGGTCAGGTTTTATGCTTGGAAATTGATTTAAAAAGTGGTTGGATATGTTAGAATAAGCCCCTAAGCTTTAATCCTTTCATTTTGTTGGCTTTTATAAGTCAGTCTGATAGCCACAGGGCAGGCACCCATGTTTTTGTAATGATTTATGACAGCACCAACAATAGTGATAATAAAATAGCTAACATGTGCTGAATACTTAACCTATCATAACTTGTTTAATTTTTTCAGCAACCCTCTAAGGCAGGTACTATTATCATCTGCAGAAAGAATGTAATTTTCTCAAGGTTCCAGAGATGTTTAGTAAATATATCAACTAATTTCTATTACTCTAGCTAGCAATTAAAAATAAGACATCTTGATAAATTAAATAAGAGGTTATATGTTAGAAGGATAATTGGACTCAGGAGTGGGTAGGAGTTCTTCTAAGGAGCCAAGAAGCAGAAACCACATCAGTTAGTATCTGGTCAGGGTCATTTTAAACAAAAGAAAAAAAAGAGGGGTGGTTTCCAATTGTAATTCATCTGCCCCACATCTGTTCTTGGATGGGAAGAAAAGAGATCTTGAGCCAAAAACTCCTGGAACAGGAACCAGGTGTCTGGATTTACCATCCTGCCAAAAGAGACAAATATACAAAAAAGACATATTTATTAAAAAAAGATCAGGCCATTCTTAGAAAAGAGGGAATGAGCACTATGTGGCCACACCTGATAATGCTTCCCACGATGGTGGACCACATTTGATCCCTTTGCTTAAGTGCTTCCAGAATTTATATGATGGTCCCATTTATAGCTCAATGCTAAATGCTACTATCATTATATCACTAAAAATTACATCATCTGCCATAAAAAAATTAGGAAGTTTTTCTCAGAATAGAAAATTTATTTTAAGCTTTAACTCTCTGAAAACATTTACTTCCTTGAAGAATGCAAATGACTGCATCCTCATTTATATCATGGGCCATTTACTGTTTCATCATAGATCTGGAAGAATCTGAGTGTCTGAATTGGTCCATAGACCAGTCTTTGGGAACCACTGCAGGTTGAGACACTGGAGTTGCTGAGACAGCATGTGATGCAGGAAATGTTGGTTCGACCCCTGAGTCATCCCCTGGAGAAGGGCATGGCAAACCACTCCAGTATTCTCGCCAGAAAAATCTCATAGACAGTGGAGCCTGGCAGGCTACAGTCCATAGGGTCACAAAGAGTTGTACATGACTGAAGCTTGGAGACTAAGCATACAGGCAAAGGTGCTTTGCATTTTCAAGTATGTGCATTAAAAATGCCAACGTGATACAAAACAGTTTGCTTTATCTGTTACACTCCATTTTTCAATTCTTTCCTCAAGATCATATTAATATGGAACATAAACATGACATACTCCAGAGTATTATGTCTTCCCTTCTCATGTTTTCAAAGTTGACATTAATTACCTCTTCAATGCCTGATGTAGAACTGTTTGCTAAAGTAGGAAATCAGGAAACTTATTTTGATAAAATCTGTTTTTTTTTAATTTATTTTTTCTTAGTTGAGCATAAATGTGCCTCAAATATTCCATAAGCTGTGATTTGAGAGCCTGCCAGAAGGATTCTTCTTCTGTCCCAGACTGACAGTCTGGGCTGGTTCTGCCTCTCTTAAGCATAGTTTCATTCCACATTACTGTGTATATGCAGCACCTGTAACGCTCTTCTACCATCCATTCATTCCCAATTGCAAAGCATATGTGATGCTTAGTAGCCACATTGCATTTCCAATTGTAATTTAAACATGAACAAGCTGGATATTGACTTGATCATTCCAAATCATCAGAGACCATCAAATACTGATGGATTTTAAGAAGCATCTTCTTGAAAATACAAAATTTCAATGCTATTAAGATTAAAACATAGGGAAGAGTGGAAGCAATATTTGTCATTCTGTCCAGTCAAAGTAGCAGCTCTTGTAAGAATATGAAATTTTTATATCCCAGCAAGAGACTGAAATCAGAGTAAGACTATGAAACTAATCATAATGATATATTAATAAATATCAAGCTGTCATTCGCAAAGAGATATGGTTCCTTCAGGAGGAGGCTTTTGCTTATTTGGACAAATGAAACAATGCTATGAATTTAAATATATCTCCTCCTTACAAAATAAAGTAGGTAGCAGAGTTAGTCCCAGGCAGGAGGCCTGGAAATTTATTAGGTTCTGCTGCTGATCCTCACCAGCCTTCTGTCAGAGGCTTGCACCTCACTGACAGGTGTTCAAAGTTACGCTCAAATCACAGCTGCCCTGTCACTGCACAAGCTGAGGTGAGGAAACACAGACTTTGTGTAACTCTTCGCCCTCAGGCTCTTGTAACTAGAAAAGAAAACTGATCAGGAGGTACAACCTAGTTTCCAGAAGTCTATTAAGCAGAATTTAATTGGCCTGGCAGAATGGTTGGCTTTTCTTTCCCTCCTGAAATGTATTACCTTAGCTTCCAGTAGCTTCCAGCATCACTTAGTTTCTCCCTTCCTCTCTTTATATCACCTTCCTTTTGTGTGTATCTGTGTTCAAATTTCCCCTTTTCATAAGGACACTGGCTGTATTATAGTAGATTACAGCTCACTCTAATGACCTTATTTTACTTGATTATCCTATTAAGACTCTATTTGCAAAAAAGGTCACATACTAAGGAACTGAGGGTTTAGGATTTAAACTGATCTTTTTATTGGAGGGACACAATTCAACCCTGAATACCAAGTCACCAGAGTTTGAGGATATAATACACAATTCTTTTAACAAAGTGCATTCTATGTGGTCAGTGATTAAATTTAGACAATATACAATCTTAATTCTGACTTTGCATCATACAAATGAGGAATCTGGACAATCTGTGGCCTGCAGGGCCAATATGGACTGCACCTTGCTTTTGTAAATAAAGTGTTTTTTTTGTTTTTTTGTTTTTTAATACAGGAATGCTCACTTGCTTGTTTGTCTGTGGCTGTTTTCACTTTGCAACAGCAGAGTTGAGTTGTTGCAACAGAAACTCAGTGATCTGTAAAGCATAAAGTAGTTTTTCCTTCAAAGAAGTTTGCAGACCCCTGATTCAAATAATAACTCTCTCTGATTGAATGTTTGCTTTGCCATGTACCGGCTCTGTGCTCTATGCTTTATATACCATACGTCATTTATCTTGGCATATTTCTTTTTTTTAAATAAATGAGGATACCAAGCACTAAACAGTGTAAAATATTTTGCCCAAGATCATATAGCTGGTAAGGATGGGACTGGAGTTTGAATCCTTATACATTCCAACCACTCACTTTTTTTTTTCCCCGTGAAATTATTTTTCCACAATAGTAAGTTCCTTGTCATCTATGGTATAAAAAGAAAAAATATTAATAGTTGGTCTTTATCCTTGGCTCCTGGCGCCTTTAGAGCCCCTGAAACCCTTGTAATTTCCTCAGGGATAAGATGCTCAAAGTGTGCTTTCTTCTAATGAAATGACTTTTGGTGGGTTCCTAGAAAGCTTCAGGATGAGGGCTGGCCACCAGGAAGAACAACACTTAGTCTGAGGCCTGAACTTTCAGCCACAGCCCATAGCCTCTTGAGGGGGAGAGAAACTAGAGACTGAGTTAATCATCAGTGATCACAATCATGCCTATGTAATGAAACCTCCATTAAAGACTCTCAAATGACAACATTTAACATGCTTACGAGTTGGCAAATACATCCACCTTTCTGGACAGTGACACATCCCAAATGCACGGGAGAGATGTTTCTGAACTCAGGACTCTCTGGTCTTCCTCTTATATACCTCTTAACCTGGCTATTCATTTTTATCAGCTATAATAAATTGTAATATTTAAGTATAGCATTTTCCTGACTTTTATGAGTCATTTTAGCAAATTATTGAACCGGAGGTGGTATCTCTGGTTTTGTAGCCAAGTAGAACAGAAGTGTGGGTAAACTTGGGACTTAAGCTTGCAACCGGTGCCTGAAGTGACAACAGTTTTATGGGACTGGACTCTTAAGCCTGTGGGATCCAATGGGAAATCTGTGTAGTTAGTGTCAGATTTAAGTTGCATTGTATGACACCCCATTGATTTGAAGAATTGGAAAATTGGTTGGTATGAGGGAACAAAAACCTCCCTTCATCTGAAATAAAATATCACACCTAACCATACTTATTTGCCCTTTATACTCTGCAATTAAGTATTTTGAGATATACCCAATTGTGTAATTTCCTTTTGTTTTCTTTTTATTAGAAACATCGATGATATGTTCTGAGCATCTCATCTCCTATAAAATGAGATGAAAATAAAGCCCTCTCTGGGTGAGTGTATAAATCCAAACATGTAGCTTAGACAAAAAAAAAAAAAAAAAGCCCTCAGAAGGCAGTTATTCAATCAGTAACTTGTCTGTCACACAACAGTGAAGGATAATCAGTTATGAGAACTTATGAAATATCTTATTCATAAATGTAAAGTGAAGTACTTTAAAATATATATTCCTTTATTTAACAAAGACTGAGAGACCTAAGTATGCCAGCTACATTTTAACTTAGAGCATCCTTCCAGAATTCAGAGTCCATTTGGAGATACAGAGACAGAGAAGCTAGTTATAAAATAATGGGATAGGAGATGTAACATAGTCTTATAAAGGGCCTTCAGCATATAAAGAGAAAAGCTAAATGACTTTTCCTTGCAAGGAAATGTAATGAACTTTTTATACATAAATACATTCTCTTCCTGACAGGTAGCAACAAAAGTGACCAACTACAAACACCTAAATTCCAAAGACCTGAAAAATGTAAAGTTGGAGATACGAGTGTAATTATAACTCTAATTAGTGACCTAAATACCAAATCACTCCCTGAATGATCCCATAATCATTCAAAGTTCCATTTTACGCATTCAAATTCACAGGCAGTAACATCGGGTACTATCTAACTATTTGGTTGGTGAATGAATGCTTCTATTTTGTGATTTGGTTTTCTTTTTTCCAGGTTTATTGAGATATAATTGACATAACATTGTGTGAGTTTATGATATATGAAGTACAAAAATTCCATTTATTTGATAAAAAAATACACAACATGAAATATCAGAGTGAAATAAAAACATTTTAGAAAAGAAATCAATAGAAACTTGAACAACACTAGTCTTTAAAAGTTTTTAAAATTAGGACATATGTATTATTCTTTTTTTTTTCCCTAAATATATTCATACCTAAGGATTTCTTTATATTGTTGAACTGAGGTTTGTATAACTGTTAATAATAATAATCTGAAAAAGTTATGTTGATTTATAATTTAAAAAATTAATAGAGGGATAAAGAAAAATATACTGATATATTTTTATATGAATTAAGTTTTAGAAACACTATATAACCCCCTTTAGGTGACCTGGGACACCGTAGAGACGCACATATATAATACAACATAATATTAATCACTTTAACTCTAATATCTAGTGTGTTGTTTTGGGGACAAAAAACGATTTCTCATGAGTTGCGTCTGCAGGGATGAAGTCACCATTGCAGTTGCTAATCTTAACAGACCATGAAAGGAGTTCAGGGCTGAGGTCAGGGAAGACACTTTCTGTCGTCTGGGAAAAATCAGCAGAACAAGACTTCAGATAGACATTTTAGAAGACTTTGCAAGCTCAATTTCATTTATCTTCTCATATCTAGAAAAGGACTAAAATTGTTAACAGAGACCCTCTGCTCATGTGACTGTAGGCAACCATCTGCCAAAATGTGTGCATGATTGTAATTATGCCACTTCACTAAAATCACATATATAGTGACCTCTCCCTACCTCTTTGGGGGAGTTCCTGAGAGCTATCTGACAGTCTTCATTTTGCCCCCATAAAAATTAACTCACAACTCAACTCTCACACTGTGCTTTTATTTATTTATTTATGGTGACAGTTTTTATAAGGTGTCTTCAGTGGGGAAGTAAATAAAACCCAGCTCAGTTCAGTTCAGTAGCTCAGTCTAGCCTGACTCTTTGTGATCCCATGGACTGCAGTACTCCAGGCCTCCCTGTCCATCACCAACTCCCAGAGCTTACTCAAAATCGTGTTCATCGAGTCCTTGATGCCATCCAGCAATCTCACCCTCTGTCAGGGTCTTTTCCAATGAATCACTTCATTGCATCAGGTGGCCAAAGTATTGGGAGTTTCAGCTTCAGCATCAATCCCTCCAATGAATATTTAGGATTGATTTCCTTTAAAATGGACTAGTTGGATCTCCTTGCAGTCCAGGGGATTCTCAAGTGTCTTCTCCAACACCACAGTTCAAAAGCATCAATTTGTTGGTGCTCAGCTTTCTTTATAGTCCAACTCTCACATCCATACATGGCTACTGGAAAAACCATAGCTTTGACTGTAAGTACCCTTGTTGGCAAAGTAACATCTCTGCTTTTTAATATGCTGTCTAGGTTGGTCATGACTTGCCTTCTAAGGAGCAAGCATCTTTTAATTTCATGGCTGCAGAAACCATCTGCACTGATTTTGAAGTAAAAATAAATAAATAAATAAATTCTATCATTCTTTCCATTGTTTCCCCATCTATCTACCATGAAGTGATGTTACCAGAATCCCTGATCTTGGTTTTCTGAATGTTGAGTTTTTAAGCCAGCTTTTTCACTCTCCTCTTTTACTTTCATCAAGAGATTCTTTGATTCCTCTTTGCTTTCTGCCATAAGGGTGGTGTCATCTTCATATCTGAGGTTATTGATATTTCTCCTGGCAGTCTTGATTCCAGCTTGTGCTTCATCCAGCCCAGTGTTTCTCACGATGGAGTCTGCATACAAGTTAAGAAAGCAGGGTGACAATATACAGCCTTGACATACTCCTTTCCTGATTTGGAACCAGTTTATTGTTCCATGTCCAATTCTAGCTGTTGCTTCTTGAGCTACATAAAGATTTCTCAAGAAGGTCAGGTGGTCTGGCATTCTCATCTCTTGAAAAATTTTCCACAGTTTGCTGTGATCCACACAGTCAAAGGCTTTGGTACAGTCAGTAAAGCAGAAGTAGATGTTTTTCTGGAATTCTCTTGCTTGTTTGATGATCCAACGGATGTTGACAACTTGATCTCCGGTTCCTCTGCCTTTTCTAAAACCAGCTTGAACATCTGAAGTCCATGGTTCATTTACTGTTGAAGCCTGGCTTGGAGAATTTTGAGCATTATTTTGCTAGTGTGTGAGATGAGTGCAACTGTGCAGTAGTTTGAAAATTCTTTGGCATGGCCTTTCTTTGGGATTGGAATGAAAACTGACCTTTACCAGTCCTGTGGCCACTGCTGAGTTTTCCAAATGTGCTGGCATACACATTGAATGCAGTACTTTAACAGCATCATCTTTTAGGATTTGAAGTAGCTCAACTGGCATTCCATCACATCTACTAGCTTTGTCTGTAATGATGCTTCCTAAGGTCCACTTGACTTTGCACTCTAGATGTTTGGCTCTAGATGAGTGATCACACCATTATCTGAGTCATGATATGTTTTGTACAGTTCTTTTGTGTATTCTTGCCATATTCTTAATATCTTCTACTTCAGTTAGGTCCATACCATTTCTGTCCATAATTGTGCCAATCTTTACATGAAATATTCCCTTGGTATCTCTATTTTTATTGAAGAGATCTCTAGCCTTTCCCATTCTGTTGTTTTCCTCTATTTCTTTGCATTGATCACTGAGGAAGGCTTTCTTGTCTCTCCTTGCTATTCTTTGGAACTCTGCATTCAAATATTTATATCTTTCCTTTTCTCTTTTGTCTAAAACCAGTTCATAGATCCCTTAATCAGTTGGTACCTTAGTAACACACATTTCCAATGAAGGAGAAAGATGAAATATGTCATCTTGGTTTACAAATGAAAAAAGCAAAGAAAACAAAAAATATACAGAAAGATAACCAACTGGTCCAAAGTAATGAAGAAAAGAATGACAGAGTTAGAATTTTCCTCAAGTTCCCCTGACATAAGCTCTCCTGTACAGCAGTTTAATCACTCAAAAACAGTGGTCAGGAAAGAGAGAGACAATACATATAACCCTGTACTGATTGTATATATATATATATATATATATATATATATAAACAGATGTCTGATGATAAATTTAGTAGCACTGTTTTTTGTTTGTTTTTTTAATAGCACACATGTGTTTGAGTTTGGTTTTGTGTGTTTATTTTTGTTTCATTTTAAATTTTTTAAATATCACAGTAGATTTTAAAATATACCCTCAAAAGGAAGCTTTATCAAATAATCAATTTCCAGATCTATGTCTCGTCAAAATTAAAACAATGTGGTTTTGAGACTTCCCTGGTAGTGTGCAGTGGATAAGACTCTGTGCTCCCAATGCAGGGAACACAGGTTTCATTACTGGCCAGGAAGCTAAGATCTCACATGCTGTATGGTGTGACCAGTACACTCACACACAGTTGTGTCAGTGATCCCCTCCACACACACAATGGAAACAATGACAGAGTTTATTTTCTTGCGCTCAAAAATTACTGCTGATTATGACTGTAGCCATTAAATTAAAAGACACCTGCTTCTTGGAAGAAAAGCTATGACCACCCTAGACTGTATTAAAAAACAGAGACATTACTTTGCTGACAAAGGTCTGTATAGTCAAAGCTATGGTTTTTCCAGTAGTCATGTATGGATGAGAAAGTTGGACCATAAAGAAAGCTGAACACTTATAACTAATGCTTTTGAACTGTGGTGTTAGAGAAGACTCTTGTGAGTCCCTTGAACTGCAAGGAGATCCAAGCAGTCCGTCCTAAAGGAAATCAGTCTTAAACAGTCATTGGAAGGACTGATGTTCAAGTTGAAGCTCCAATACTTTGGCCACCTGATGTGAAGAACTGACTCATTGGAACAAACTATGATGCTGGGAAAGACTGAAGGCAGGAGGAGAGGGGATGACAGAGGATGAGATGGTTGGATGGCATCACAGACTTGATGGACAAGAGTTTGAAAAAGATCTGGGAGTTGGTGATGGACAGGGAAGCCTGGCATGCTGCAGTCCATGGGGTTGCAATGAGTCTGACATGACTGAGTGACTGGACTGAACTGAATTCTTGACCTGCAATACAGGTTTTCCAGGAGCCAGGTAAGGTGGTTTAATATTTCCATCTCTTTAAGAATTCTCCACAGTTTGTTGTGATTCCCACCGTCAAAGGCTTTAGCATAGTCAATAAAACTTAAGTAGATGTTTTTCTGAAATTCCCTTGTTTTTTCTATTATCCAGTGTTTGTTGACAATTTGGTCTCCACATATTGATAAAGTCTAACTTGAAGGATTTTGAGCATTATTTTGCTAGCAATTGTATGGCACCTTGACCATTCTTTGGCATTTGTATTCTTTGTAATTGAAATGAAAACTGACCTTTTCCAGTCCTGTGGCTACTGTTGAGTTTTCCAAACTTATATTTAGTGCATCATTGAAACAGCATCATCCTTTAGGGTTTGAAATAGCTCAGCTAGAATTTCATTACCTCCAGTAACTTTGTTCACAGTAATAATTTCTTTGGCTCACTTGACTTTATGTCACTTTGATTACCAGCCAAAAGAACCAAGATGAAGAGGGGAAATTTCCTCTCCCCCATTCTAGGTTTCATAGTGGTTTGAATCTAGGTTTTTTGTTTTATTTCCTTATCACTGCATCCAATAAATGACATCATTTTTATTCTCCAAAAACATATTTGAATTTTGTAGCTTTCAATGTTCATGACATGGACTTTAGGAAGTATCTCATTAGATGTTTTAATTAAAGAACAATTTAAAAAGCAATGTGCCCTCTTCCCCTAAAAAAGTGGTATACATCTTTTTTTGATTATTTACTTCTACAGATTTAGAGTTCTATAATAAATTTACCTAATTTATTTATAAAAATTATTTATATATATGCCATATATTAAAATAGCTCAACATAATTACCAAAAGAAGCTATCAACTTTATTACAGAATCTTTTAGAAAACAAATGATCAACAGAAATTGATGTATTTATTATCTTTTCTTACATTATTTGTAGCTCTACTAAGGATTTTCTAAAAAAAAAAAAAAGTTGGTACTCTGCTTTTGCATAATTTCTCAGAACTCAATTGTATTATAAGTTGTTCTTTTTCTGCATGCTTTTTCTTTTTATTGGCAAAGATTGTTGAAATACAGAGTTCAAGAAAAGTTTATAATTTAAACACTCCACAGAAGTATTAAATATTACTGAATATGACATATTTATGTGAAATTCTGCATAATATTTGAGCATAAAATCAGTATATATTTCAGTTATTAGCATCTCTTTATGGGAGTAAAGTAAAAGGTGGATCATCCAGCAGAGAGAGCCTGCTTACAATTCTCAGACATTTTCTCCATCTTTGATGGCTGATCTCTTACAATCTACTATTCTAAAATGACAAAGTTTCCTTGTGGTAATGCTCCTTTCTAAACGTATATAGATACTACTAGTAAATTACACAGAGATAAAAGTGGAATGATAACATTATTTCATTTGGTGCATTTAGAGAGGGTAATCACACCAAATAATTATATATACACTGTGCTGTAATTTAGAATGAGCAATGTGCAAAACTCAGGAACTAGAATAGCTGTGACTAAAGATGTCAGAGATTTCATAGAGGATGTGACATTTTACCTTTGCAAATTCTCAGCCTTTACTCTGATTAGGATTTTCAATCATTTCTAGTACAAATTTGTTAAGATATTGCATTTTTTGTTAATGGAGAACTACAGCAGCAAAAAGAAGTGAGAAATATCCGGATGGGGCAGGGGACTTGTCATATAGCAAAGCAGATCCACCAAATCTCTGCCAGGCCATTGGAAGCTCTGGATCACTCACTACCTGTGTTGACTGAAAATAATGCACAGCCTAAAACTTCAGAATTATTTTTAATTAGTGGACAAAACTGAGAACTTAAAGCTCTGGAAGCAGTCTCTCAGAGAGCTCTGAGAAGTAAGAAAGGAGCAAAGATACATAAGATTTTTTTACAACAAATATGAAGCAATTAGAGCACCAAAAGATTACTGTTAGTTTAAAAGCAAACAAACAACAACAACAACAACAACAAAAACAGATTATCTTAAGGTATTTACTGTTTATCTGTATATGGGAAGATGCAAAAGTCTGAGCTCATTGAAATCATTCCTTCTGATGTCAAAAGCTCAGCCTCTGTATACTGGTGCTGAATTGATTCTCAGAGACAGAGTTTGGTGTAAAATAGAAAAGAATGACTTTATTACTTTGCCCGGCAGGCTCCTGCTTTTGAAAACCATGTGTCCAAACAAGGGAAGTTTGGTGTGGAGTTTTATGGCAACAATTCAAGGGTGGGTTTACCGGTAAGATGAGCATGTGTGCAGGGCCTCCGCTCCTCTAATTTGGTCTCAGGTAATCTTGATGAGCTTCTTGGCTTCCTTTAGTGTTGCCTCAGGAGGTCATTCTCTGGTGTGAAGAATGCTGACCTCTTAAAAAAGCTTAAAGACATTTCTGTGTGCATCCCTCATGGTGGAACCAGGACTGCGCCCCAAAGCCATGCTGTTGTTTCCTGGTGGCACCCCCCTTGTCTTTGTTCATGTTCTGTCCGACATTTTGAGACCCATGGACTGCAGCATGCAGGCTTTCCTGTCTTCACCATGTCCCAGAGTTTGCTCAAACTCATGTCCCAGGTTCGCAGCTCTTGAATCTGCCCTCTGGAACTCAGGGAAGGTCATGGAAAGTGCAGTTGAGAAGCAGGGAACAGGAAAGGCTTCCAGGCCCAGGGGCCCCACAGGGTCCTGCTCAGACTTATTTAATTTGATGTGTTCGGCGATCTAGGGCCGGTATCCTGAGCTTTTCCTATTCTGAGTCCCCCTGAGGGTTCAACAGTGGGAGTGGATGCAGAGACTGAGGGCTTGGCAGCGGGCGGCCGTCTCCAGCCTGAGTGCCCTCAGGGTTCGTCATCTGGGACGGCTTGACGACTGCAGCATCCTCTGTTTACTGATCTGACAGGTGAGGAATGGAGTAGTTCCTGTCATGTCAACAAGCAAGGCTGTCACAGCCGGCAGGGACTCTGGCCCTCCACATATGCATTTCTGAGCTTGCATGGTGCCCAGGAGGAACAATGTCTGCTCTCTGGCAGCCCTTCCGCTGCCGCCGCTCCCTGCATAAAGCACTGAGGAGCTGGGGGAGTGTGAAAAGACATGGCCCTAGATGGCTGAGACGCACGTGAAAGGAGTGACTTCAGGAAACCCAGGCTCTTCCATCTTCCCATGCATAGAAAGGTGCCAAATTCCTTAACTTGAATATCTGGCTTTCCTTAATTAACAACAATCTTTTGATGTTCATACTCTCTGCCCCTTGTTGCAAACTTCTATATCACCTGACTCCTCCCCCTGCCTCCTTGGCTCTCTCACACTCACTTGAGATGCTGTCTCCCAGGCTCAAATTCTCTAACTCCTAAAACTCCTAAAAATTCCCACCAAATAAAACATAGCTCTCAACTTTTAGGTCATGCCTTTTTTTTTTTTTTTTTTTTTCTTTCAAATTGACACAGGCAACATTTTCGTTCACACCTGGTAGAAGAGTCTCGCACTGAGAGAAAATGCCAAGGCCCTTGTACCACAACTTAGCTCAGTCATTAGTGAGAAGATGCCTTCATCAGAGCACACCCTAGGCTGTCACTGTTACCGAACACAAGTTTGTGTGTCTGAAGTATGGTGAGGCCAAAGAAACTGAAACAGCAGAGCTTGGAGCAGAGACAGTTTTATTGCAAAGCCAAGCAAGGAGAAAGGGTGACGTATGCTCAACCTCCCCTGCAAATTCCCTGATAATTTTGGGGGCAAAGTTTTCACAGGCAAAATTTGAGGTTATGGTGGCAGAGTGTGTGGCTTTCTTCTGATCAGTTGCTGGTGAGATAATTTTGCAGAGAAGAAGCCAGTGCTGATTCCATGTTGAAAACTGTTTCTTTTACTTGCCTTTCATTTTATTATTATTATTATTATTATTATTATTATTACTCATAATAGCCTGCCTTAGAGGACCCTGCCCCTCTGCCTAACTATAAAGTGCCTTTGTCCAACTCTTAGAGAGATAATCTGATCCTACCCACCTGTGAATAGAAAGGATTAACATACCCCTTCCAAAGGCTGGTCTTTCTGAGAGATGTTTTGCAAGACTGAAGACTTTCACTTTACTTCCCCATTGCTTCTCCCTCTCTATTCTGCCTTTAGTTAGTTCCTCATTGCTCCTCTCTCTGGCTCTGTCAAATTACCTGGTTTCCAAACCCTGACAAGATGGTTACTTTGAGACATTAGTCTGTCATCTTCTCAGTCAGCTGACTTTCCAAATAAAGTTGTTTTCATTGGCTCAATATCTCATCTCCAAGACTTATTGACCTATGGTGCAGAAAGCAGAGAAATAGCAACAGAGCAGTGACCCAGGAATTTTGTCTTCAGCCTGAATTTACCATCCTCCACCAGAGTGGGGGCTTAGTTCCTGCAGAATAGTTCAAAGCTATTGTTATGTGTATCCCTTGAGTAGGAACCAGGAACATGCCCCAAGGTTGCACTATAGTTTATTGACTGCTCTGCATTCCCCCTTCCCTGATAAGCAACTGTTTGAATCTTCCCTTTGGAACTTAGGAAAGCTCAAGGAGGCTGAAGGAAGGCTACTTCCTAAAAATAAGAAACAGGGACACAGGAAGACTTTGGTGCCCAAGAGGACCCCTAAGGGTCCTGCTCAATTTCACCACCACCTCTCTTAGTCATTGGCCAGAGGCCATCCTAATAGTGAGACCTTATCTTGAAATCTGAGGCCAACACAGAAAGACTACAAACTGGAGGCTGTCAGATAAACTCCTATCCCCAGATCTGGGAAGTGAGTTCTTTCTTGAAGGGAACTCTGAGTATGCTGACTGCATATCTGTCACAGTGAAGAAGGAATTCATAGGGCATCAGATGTCCAAAATAGTGGAGCTTCAGCTTCACCTTTAGTCTTTTCAGTGAATATTCAGAGTTGATTTCCTTTAGAATTGCCTAGTTTGAATTTTGGCTGGGATACCACCTTGTAATTAGATATAAATTATCAGGAGAAAAACAAGAAAAAGTATAATAATAATAATAAATATATATATATATATATATATATATATATATATATGCCTCTTTTATATATGGAAGATACATAGGAAAACTAAGTAACTGCCTTAAATGGCCCAACCCACCACATGTTATATACCATCTGCAGCTAAAAGCAGGACATGCTGTGAGAAGATGTGACAGTTGCACTATAAAGAAAGCTGAGCACTGAAGAATTGATGCTTTTGAACTCTGGTGTTGGAGATGACTCTTGAGAGTCCCTTGGACTGCAAGGAGATCCAACCAGCCCATCCTAAAGGCGATTAGTCCTGAATATTCATTGGAAGGACTGATGCTGAAGCTGAAGCTCCAATACTTTGGCCACCTGATGTGAAGCACTGACTCATTGGAAAAGATCCTGATGCTGGGAAAGATTGAAGGTGGGAGGAGAAGGGGATGACAGAGGATGAGATAGTTGGATGGCATCACCAATTCGATGGTCTTGAGTTTGAGCAAACTCCGGGAGTTGATGATGGACAGGGAAGCTTGGCATGCTGCAATCTTTGGGGTTGCAAAGAGTTGGACAGGACTGAGTGACTAAACTGAACTGAGCTGAGTTTAATCTTATTGATGCCCAAGTGACTCTCAAGAGACTTGCACAACACCACAGTTCAAAAACTTCAATTCTTAGGCCACCCCCAAATAATGCCACATTGGCATATTGATTGTTTTGAATTAAAGTTGCTTAAGAAGCAGACAATGCAAGAGGCGTACTCCCACTTGCTTTTATTCCCCTGAATGCAGGAATTAAGTCTCCTATATGAAAGGTATCCTATCAACCTGGAGACAGAGACATCTTTATAATCCGAGAGAGAGGATTTAGGCCTGAAAAGGCTGTATAAATAAATTTCGTTACTTCTACACTAATTTACTATACCAAAATCTATGCTTCTTTGCCTTGTCAATTGGTCACAAATTTCATGTTTCTTTGTTAGAGCAGGCAGATAACTAAATATGAGTAGAGAAAGGGGAACCTGGGCCAATGCCAGGAAACCATGCATCTTGTGAATGACATGGGTCCTTGAGCAGACAAAGTAAAGCAGAAGTCTCCACAATGATAGGAAATCACATATCTTGGGGTGGCAAGAGTCCTGAAAGTAAATAAATAAATGCAGGAAATGGAATCTCCTGGGTGGAAATATAACTTTTGCTTATTATGCCCTCATTACCATGAAATTAGCCTTGTGGATAAGAAGTTCCCATCATGCAACATAGCCATGACACTTTTGATCAAGACTTTCAAAAATCCTTCCTCCCCTCAGAAAGGCGGGGCTGGGACAAAAATCAGGAAATATTACCCCAAACCCTCCTTCCTCAATGAATATTCCACCCATTCATTTTCATGTCCCATGTAACCAGCTTGACAAAGAAACTCACAACAGCTACTCACCTCACTTTGCCCACTCTCCCCTTGAGAGTTTGTTTGCATAGTAAGTCACTTCAGTCATGTCTGACTCTGCAACCGCGTGAACAGTCACCTGCCAGGCTCCTCTGTCCCTGGGATTCTCTAGGCAAGAATATTGGAGTGGGTTGCCATGCCCTTCTCCAGGGGATCTTCCCAACCCAGGGATCAAACCTGTGTCTCCTGCATTGCAGGCAGATTCTTTACGGCTGAGCCCCCAGGGGAGCCTGAAGAGTGTACTATAGCTTAATAAATACTCACCGTGGCTTCTTACCTCCATGTCCCGTCTCTGAACTCTTTCTGTGACAAGACAAGAACCTACTCTCAGGTAACATCTGGTGCACTCACTTCTTTGACCCTCATATTTCCATGAGCTCCCCTAGGAACAGTTTAAATTTGTTTTTCTGTTACTAATCTATTTCATGCCAATTTAATAATTAGACCAGCCAAAGCATCTAGAAGAGGAAAAGGAAAATGTTTTCTCCCCTACATAGGTGCCTTGGTTTCCACTGAAAAATAAAAACATTCTACTGTGGTCTTTGCTATCACGGAATTTTAATATCATTATCAGTAATCTATACTTATTTTTACTTAGTAATCATATCCTTCCCTTACCCTTGACTAGATAGATAGAGTTAGATGGTGCAAATAAGAGCCATATAATGCAAGTGGGACATTGCAGACATCTTGGCAACATTAATCTCTGAGATTTCTGCCAACAGAAAGCCTGAGGGCACATAAGTAGCCACGAGGGAAACAGATTTATGAGGCAGTGGAACTAGAATTTCTTACAGTTAAATCCAGATTAAAGTTACAATCATCTCATTGAGAAAAGGTGGTAGCAATCTCTCCAAAATGTCTGTGCAACTTGTTTCAGAATTTTTCATTGACAAAGAACTGTTTCAGTGTCAGGCTGGATAAGTCCTAGATGTGATATGATAGAAAAGCACAAGGCTTGGAGTCGTAAGACCTGCATTCAAACACACCTTTGTGACTAAGTAGCTCTATGATTGTGAATAAATCAGGTAAAATGTTTGAGCATCAATTTTCTCATGTATAAAATGTTAACAATATCTCACAGGGCAATTTGTGTTAATCAAAAAACCTAACATAATGTGAAAGTGTCTTGGAAATACTCATTCTTGCTTAAAAATGCCAGATATTAGTAAGAATATCTGACTGAAAGGGATACTAAAATCTTTACTACAGTATCATTAAGGGAAAAAATGATTACAAATTTGACTTCTACTGCATTCTATGAAATAGAATAGAAATATTCTACTATTCAAGCTGGTCTCCCTCTGGTAGAGTGGTTCTCCCCTAATATTTACATTATTTGAGATCCAGCACAAATTCCTCTTCCTCTGTAAAATTTCTCTGATCATCTAAAGCTCTGTACCCTGATTAGTTTCTTAAATCTTTATGTTAATTCATTACCTTATATTATTAGTTTTTTTTCTTTTTCTTTTTGTTATTAGTTTTCTTCTTTTTAATCAACATAACTGTATGACACAAGGGAAAAGTAAAAGAGTACTTGGAATCAGGAGAAAAGGATTTTTGTCTCATTTTCTTTTTCTTTTTTTTTTAGTGTGTTATTCTTGTTATAAACACAGAGCAATGTTAATGATACCATTCTGCTAGGGGAAAAAATGCTTATATGTATTAGTCTACTGCTCAGTGCTTCCTCCTCCTAAATGTGTGCATCTGTGTGGTTCCCCTGAAATGCTCTTAGGATCATATTTTCAGACTCACACCCTGCCTTTTATTCCCTGAAATCAAGCTAAAAAGTAAAAATAAAATATCTTTATTAGCAAAGTGTTCCAGCTTGAGGATAAATTCTCTGACTCTCCTTTAAAGACTCAAAATAATTTCCCTGTGCCTCGTATGAGCCAGCTGCTGCTCCTGCTAAGTCACGTCAGTTGTGTCCAACTCTCTGCAACCAGTTACTTAACCTTAAATAGTTAATGTTTTGTTAAGATCCATTCTCAAAGTTATTGAAGCATATTGATTATAAAAATTTGGGGGCATTTCATTTTCTCTGACTCATAAAATATGAACATAATGATCAAAGTTGTGAGTCAAAATGAATAGATTAAGTAATTCTTATGGGTTTTAATCTACCATACTTTAAATGTTTTCTACTCTAAGTTAAAATAATTCATATAGGTTGATAAATTTGGATTCATCAGGCAAATTAATATACATGCACTCTATCTCAGCAATATTCACTAGAATATCTCACCTTTTTCATCTTTTCTGTACTTCATGGGCCAATCCCAAATCTTAGGGAATTCCTACCATCTGCATTGCTGTCTTGTTTCACCTTTAGGACACCTTTATGGCAGAAAGCTAAGAGAAACTAAAGAGCCTCTTAATGAAGGTGAAAGAGGAGAGTGAAAAAACTGACTTAAAACTCAACATTCAAAAAATTAAGATCATGATTTCTGGTCCCATCTCTTCTTGGCAAATAGATGGGGAAACAATGGAAACAGTGACAGACTTTATTTTCTTGGGCTCTAAAATCACTGTAGATGGTGACTGCAGCCATTCAATTAAAAAATGCTCACTCCTTAGAAGCAAAGCTGTGACAAACCTAGATAGCATATTAAAAAGCATACACATTACTTTGCTGACCAAGCTCGTTATAGTCGAAGCTATGGTTTTTCCAGTAGTCATGTATGGATGTGAGAGTTGGACCAAAAATAAGGCTGAGTGAGTGCTGAAGGATTGATGCTTTCGAGCTGTGGTGTTGGAGAAGATTCTGGAAAGCCCCTTGGACTTCAAGGAGATCCAACCAGTCCATCCTAAAGGAAATAAGTCCTGAATATTCACTGGAAGGACTGATGCTGAAGCTGAAGTTCCTATATTTTGGCTAACTGATGCAAAGAGACTACTCATTAGAAAAGACCTTGGTGCTGGGAGAGATTGAAGGCAGGAGGAGAAGGGAATGATAAAGGATGAGATAGTTGAATGGTATCACTGACTCAATAGACATGAGTTTGAGCAAACCCAGGGAGAGAGCAGAGGACAGGGAAGCCTGGTATGCTGCAGTCCATGGAGTCGCAAAGAGTCGGACACAAATGAGTGGCTGAACAATAACCATATGCATTGTCTGTCTTGTTTCACCTTTAGGACAGTAAGAGATTCTGGTTTTGATATTGCCATTGGAAATTTAAAGTCTCCCCTTAGAGTTGTTCTCCAATTTCTTCAGGTATAGAAACAAGAATAAGCATATCAACGTTTTCTACTGCTCTGCTTTAACTTCATTCTTTTGACTTTGATAGTGAGGCATTTGACTATTAATATCTAGCCCCAATAGGAAAATCTACATTCCCTTTGCTTCTTATCCTTTTGTCTTTGAAATACTATGTAGACATTATCTCCAATATTTGTGTAGACATTGATAACTTTTGTTCATGCTTAATGTCATCTTCATTTATCTTCTATAATCATTAACTATATACTAATTTCTTCCCATAGATGTGGTCCCAAGCCCAAAAGTTAGCCAACTATTTACTGGCATTAGACAGATACCTAAATTCATATTTAACTAAATTAGATCATTCTAGGCATTGAAACATGTATATTACCATATGTGAAATGAATCGCTAGTCCAGGTTCAACACATGAGACAGGGTTCTCAGGGCTGGTGCACTGGGATGACCCAGAGGGATGCAATGGGGAGGGGGATTCAGGATGGGGAACACATGTACACCCATGGTGGATTCATGTCAATGTATGGCAATACGACTACAATAATGTAATTAGCCTCCAAATTAAAATAAATAAATTTATATTGAAAAAAGAAAAAATAAATTAGATCATTCTAGTTTGTCATAATTTAACAATTATTCATCTATTCATTATCAATTTTTCATTCTACCTTTATTTCTTCCTCTTCCCTTTTTCCTTTATTTAATTTTTTTCTTTATATTTTCATCTATACAAGTTCTTTACTGCATTTGAGAAGCAAAGAGGCATATAATTTCTTGGCATTCATTCTAAGCTTAGAGCATTTTGATCTTGAAGTCTGCCAAGACTTTCCCAAGTGCCTTGAATCCAGTTGTGGTTGCTAAGATACATGTAATTGATCTTTTAATAAAAAATATAGGGATCAGGGTATGAAGAAGTGTGTTTACTAGGGAGTCTTGGTAATAAATTTTGCTTGGAATTTACAAAAATTCATATGATTAGAAACTACTTTAACTTTTTCAGTTGTTTTCCTTTTTTAATATGAAAAAATATCATTTCATAAAAGAAATCTTACTGTTTATCAAGAAATGCATCCATTTTCATGAAAACTAATCTAAGATTTTTTTGAGTAGCCAAATGTTGAATGTCATAATGGACAATATAGCCTATACTTGTGCTGCCAGAATATGCAGTGGCCACATTGAATTCTACCTGTTCACACAAGGGACAGGCTTCCCGGGTAGCTCAGCTGGTAAAGAATCTTCCTGCAATGCAGGAGGTCTCGGTTCGATTCCTAGGTTGGGAAGTTCCCCTGGAGAAAGGATAGACTACCCACTCCAGTATTCTCGGGCTTCCCCAGTGCCTCAGATGGCAAAGAATCCACATGCAATGCAGCAGACCTGGATTCGATTCCTGATTTGGGAAGATCCCCTGGAGGAGGGCATGGTAACTCACTCCAGTATTCTTTCCTGGAGAAGCCCCATGGAAAGAGGCGCCTGGAGGAACAGTACACGGTGTCACAAAGAGTCAGGCACAACTTGAGCAACTAAGTACACAAACACACACACACACACACACACACACACTCACAAGCGACACTTCTTAAGTATTTGCTGAACCGATTTCAATTCCTAGTCTCAATGCCTACTCCTAGCTCAGCACGGTACATTATACTCTCACCATCTCTTCTTGGTGTGTTTATAGCTGTTTATTAATAGTCTCCAGTCTTACACTGTACTTCACCTTACTAACAAAATTGAGAGAACATAGTTTTGAGTCCTACACCATCATATATTAGTTATTTGCTTTGGGCATGTTAGTTATTTTATTTATTCTTTATTCATCTATAAACAGGCCTAGTAATAGTTCTTATCTCACAGAAAATGAACATGAAATTTAATTATACAATGCATATGAAATATACAGCACTGTGCCCAACTCACAATAACAGTAGATAAATATTAAATCTCAACATTTTAAATTTTCTAAAATTCAGCTCTGAACACATCTCCCCATTATTTAAATTCCAATAATTTTCAATTGCCCACAGAATGAAATATCAACTCCTAAGCATGACATACTAAGTTCTCAGTGATCTAATTCCTGCTTACTGTTCAAGATACCTGATTCCTACATCCTCTTCATATCAATCATACAAACATTTTCATTCACAATCCTTAATTCCATGACATTCAGATGTGGCAGACTCAGCCTTAAATATGTACAAATGTCATTTATCTCTTCCAGTCTTTCACTCTGAATGCAGACAATTCATTTTTCATAAACCATAAGCATGATCACCAGGAGCTTGTGTTCTCTAAACTTCCAGGCTTAGGAGATTTATCTTCTCTATCATTCCCTATTTTATGTATTTATGTAATCATATTTTTCATAGGTAATTAGATTTCTTTATACTATGATCTCCAAGAAGTTATATCATGTGCCTGCATCATTATAATTTTTAAACTTTTCTAATATATGAATATTTTTATTTCTGAAAAAATATTCATGTACAACTTTCCATATACTTATGTTTGCACTAAGTAAAATATATACAAAATAGACATTTAATATGATGAAATAAGCATATAATGAGAAATGTGAATACTTTTGCTCAATAATCTCAATTACAAATCCTTTCCTGGAAATCATTGATTTATGACTGCAAAGTCCTAGAGAACTGAGACTTTGTTCTTAACCTCAATAATCCTCACAGTGTTCAGCTTCATTGTAAAGAGTTTTTAAAGCAACTGAATTAATGAATAATCTTTACTTACGTTGATAATGATAAAGGACAAAGTCTTTTAGTGGTGATACATAAAATGGTCACTGGTTCATTAATTTATGGTTCTTTAAGTGGTTCAGAGGTTAAAGCTCAGAGTATCTAGATAGGTAGATAATTAATAATAAAATAACAAGAATAATATGTGATATTTACTGAGGAACTCTTTAAATAGAATGCTCTCATGGAATAGACAAGCAGCATGCATTTTAGTTTATCTTTTTGATTAACAGCTAATTTTTTTCCACAGAAAAAATTTTTTATAAAAACTAAAGTAACTTCAATTTGAGTAAAAAACTTTCTGGAATGCAGATATTTTTAGTTCTTTTAATTAAAAGGTGATCCAAATACTACATGCACTGGGAATTCCTTGGTGATTAGCTGGTTAGGGCTTTGTACTTTCACTGTCAAAGGCCAAAATTTTATCCCTGGCTGGGGAAGTAAGATTCTACAAGAAGTACCATGTGGAAACAAACAAACAAAAAACAAAACAAAAGAAACCCAAAACTATATGTGCAAATGTATAGGTAGTGACATTACTACTACTATTACTACTACTGCTAGTAAAACACCATCACCAAATGTTTACTGATTACTTCCTGTATACCAAAAACTGTTCTGGATAATTTTACATCCACTAATTACATTAATCCTCACCCAGTTCTATGAGTTAATTAATATTATCTCCTTTTTACAGATAAAAAATAAAGCATAAAACATTTTAATAGGTTATTAAAGATTGTAGACCTAGAAAGTGATATAGCTAAGATTTGAATCTAGATATTCTTGACTTTAGCACCTATAATTTTAATGATTATTTCATAGACCCTTGAAATCTTCTGTATCCATTCCTCTGTCGATAGATACTTAGGGGCGGGATGGATAAAGAAGATATGGTATATATATATACAATGGAATATTATTCAGCCATAAAAAAGAATGAAATAATACCATTTGTACCAAGATGGATAGACCTAGAGTTTATCATACTGAGTGAAACAAGTCAGACAGAAAAAGACAAATTTAACAAGATATCACTTATATGTGGGTTCTAAAAAAATGGTACAGATGAACTTATTTACAAAACAAAAATAGAATCACAGATGTAGAAAACAAACTTATGGTTACTGGGGGGAAGAATGGGGTAGGGATAAATTGGGAGACTGGGATTGACAAATAAACGCTGCTAATTATAAAATGGATGACTAATAAGGACCTACTGTATAACACAGGAAACTCTTCTCAATATTCTGTAATGACTTATATGGGGAAAAGAATATAAAACAGTGGATATATCTGTATGTTTAGCTGATACACTGCTTTACAGCAGGAACTAGCACAACTTTTTATATCAACTATACTCTAATAAAATTTTTTTTAAAATGCTTCTAGAATTAGTTCATGGTATGGAAAAGCAAAATATAGGCAATCTGTAGTCAATAATGAATATCTGAATTTTAAGTGACTGAGTATATATGCTGAGTTCCATAATGTTGTACTGAGTATATATGCTGGATTCCATAATGTTGTAGAAAGAAAGAAAGTGTTAGTCACTCAGCCATGTCCTAATCTTTGTGACTCCATGGACTGTAGCCCACCGGGCTCCTCTGTCCATGGGATTTCTCAGGAAAGACTACTGGAGTGAGTTGCCATTTCTTTCTCCAGGGGATCTTCCCAACCCTGGGATTGAACCTGAGTCTCCTGCATTGGAGGCAGATTCTTTACTGTCTGATCCACTAGGGAAGCCCTAGCTGTAGAGTCTTTGTTGCTGTTCAGTTGCTCAGTTGTGTATGATTCTTTGTAACCCATGGACTGAGGCTTCCCTGTCCTTCACCATCTCCTAGAACTTGCTCAAACTCACTTCCATTGAGTTGGTCATGCCATCGAACCATCTCATCCTCTGTCTTCCCCTTCTCCTCCTGCCTCCAACGTTTCCCACATCAGGGTCTTTTCAAATAAGTCAATTCTTCACATCAGGTGGCCAAGCTATAGGAGCTTCAGCTTCACCATCAGTCCTTCCACTGAATATTTAGGACTGATTTCCTTTAGGATGGACTAGTTGAATCTTCTTGCAGTCCAAGGGACTCTCAAGAGTCTTCTCCAACGCCACAGTCCAAAAGCATCAATCCTTCGGTGTTCAACCTTCTTTATTGTCCAACTCTCACATCCATACTTGACTACTGGAAAAAACTATAGCTTTACCGTATGTACCTTTGTCAGCAAAGTAATGTCTCTGCTTTTTAATATGCTGTCTAGGTTGGACTTATCTTTCTCCCAAGGGGAAAGAGTCTTTAAATTTCCTGGCTGCAGTCACCATCAGCAGTGATTTGGGAGCAAACTAAATAAATAAATAAAGTCTGTCACTGTTTCCGTTGTTTCCCCGTCTATTTGCCATGACATGATGGGACCAGATGCCATGATCTTAATTTTTTCAATGTTGAGTTTTAAGCCAGTTCTTTCACTCTCCTTTTTCACTTTCATCAAGTGGCTCTTTAGTTCCTCTTTGCTTTCTGCCATAAGGGTGGTTTCATCTGAGGGTATATGCAATTATGGTTTATAATTGAAACATACAATTAGTTTCTTGTGTTTTAAAGACAGATGAGAATATAAAGTTGGTAAAAACATGTATGAGTGTTCAAAGCACTTTTCTTTCCTTAACTTTTAATAGCTGATAGAATAGTTGAAATTACTGCTAAAGTCTCTATGTAATGACTTTACAAGTAAGATATCTCTATGCTTTGATAATTATTCTTATGAGACCTTGGAACTTAATTAATTGGATTTTTTTCTATTTTATTGACAGTCAGATAAAGTTCTCTATTATTGTGAATAAGAACACACTATGACATTACACTGCAACGGAAAATTAATTATCTTTATTGATCAATATCAACTATATCAAGTGGAAAGGTCAGTGGTATGTAAACTATTTTTGGAATGTTAAATGTCCCTTTTTACTGTACTATGTGTATACAGCACCTTCAGCTGAGCTTTGCACTTTAGCTAGAATATGACTTAATAAATAATAATTTGCTATTAAAAGTAAATGAAATGTATATTATCTAGGGTGAAACGGATAACCAGCTCAGGTTGGGTACATGAGACAAGTGCTCGGGCCTGGTGCACTGGGAAGACCCAGAGGGATCGGGTGGAGAGGGAGGTGGGAGGGGGGACTGGGATGGGGAGTACATGTAAATCCATGGCTAATTCATATCAATGTATAACAAAAACTACTGTAATGATGTAAAGTAATTAGCCTCCAACTAATAAAAATTTAAAAAAAAAAAAAGTAAATGAAATGTAACTGTAAAGATGTTACATTCATACTAAGTTGAAATATATGTTGAATTTCTTTCTCTGTTAAATTGTTATGAAATATCCCATGCCCTTAAAAATGCAGCAAACTTTACTATGAGCAGTTTACTTATTTATCAACTCATAATTTAGAAGACTGAAATAAAAACTCATACTGACCTCACCTTTCAGGAGAATATAGATACAGGTATACTGTAGTCAGACTTCTTAATTTTAGTAACTGGCATACTGGAGCAAATGAAAGCAGATACGAAGAAGCAGAGGAAGCTGAGTATAAGCTCTCCTTTTACAAATAAAAAAAGTGTAGTCCTGCTGGCATGCTATTTTGTAATATGTACCCTCAGAACTGCTTTGATTAAGAGAATTATTTGAAATTGCAAACTCTTTCAACCTCCAGAGGAAACAACAGTTTTCTAGACCTGCACTGTCTAATAAGTGTCCCTGGGCACACATGTCTCATTAGCATCGCACTGTGGCTTGTCAGAACTGAGATATGCTCTATTAAATATAAGTTGGATTTCAAAGATTTAATAAATAAAACAAAGATATTTTTCATAATTTTATACTGATTACATGTAGACAAAATAATAGTTTGAATATATTAGGCTGAATAAACTATATTAAGAAATTTATTGCCACTATTCTTTTTATTTATTTATTTTTTCCATTTATTTTTATTAGTTGGAGGCTAATTACTTTACAATATTGTAGTGGTTTTTGTCATACATTGACATGAATCAGCCATGGAATTACATGTATTCCCCATCCTGATCCCCCCTCCCACCTCCCTCTCCACCTGATCCCTCTGGGTCATCCCAGTGCACCAGGCCCGAGCACTCGTCTCATGCATCCAGCCTGGGCTGGTGATCTGTTTCACTCTAGATAATATACATGTTCTGATGCTGTTCTCTCGAAACATCCCACCCTAGCCTTCTCCCACAGAGTCCAAAAGTCTGTTCTGTACATCTGTGTTTCTTTGTCTGTTTTGCATATAGGGTTATCGTTACCATCTTTCTAAATTCCATATATATGTGTTAGTATACTGTAATGGTCTTTATCTTTCTGACTTACTTCGCTCTGTATAATGGGCTCCAGTTTCATCCATCTCATTAGAACTGATTCAAATGCATTCTTTTTAATGGCTGAGTAATATTCCATGGTGTATATGTACCACAGCTTCCTTATTCATTCGTCTGCTAATGGACATCTAGGTTGCTTCCATGTCCTGGCTATTATAAACAGTGCTGCAATGAACATTGGGGGTGCATGTGTCTCTTTCAGATCTGGTTTCCTCGGTGTGTATGCCCAGAAGTGGTATTGCTGGGTCATATGGCAGTTCTATTTCCAGTTTTTTAAGAAATCTCCACACTGTTCTCCATGGCGGCTGTACTAGTTTGCATTCCCACCAACAGTGTACGAGGGTTCCCTTTTCTCCACACCCTCTCCAGCATTTATTGCTTGTAGACTTTTGGATAGCAGCCATCCTGACTGGCCTGTAATGGTACCTCATTGTGGTTTTGATTTGCATTTCTCTGATAATGAGTGATGTTGAGCATCTAGACCTGCTCTAGACCTTAGGGGAGTAACGCCTGGGGCCTCTGGATCTGTAAACCAAATTCTGAGCATTTTGACTAACCTACTGCCTAGGGGTCATGGTCTCCTTTACAGTTTGTAAATGCAAGAGAAAGTCAGAGAAGGTATCATCAGAAACCATGAGACAGTTAACATGCTCCTCTTGGGAAGGGATCTTTAACAGAGCAAAGAGAAATGTAGCAGGTAAACTGCAGACTCCCCTTGCTTCTTCTTGCAAAGCCTCCTTGTGTATTTACTAGGAGACAGGAGATCATACTGAGCTAATGCAACTCTACTTTATAGCAAATGTGAAATCTGCCTCATCTTCCTCGGACCAGGGAGTGGTGTGACACTCAAAATATGTGTTGCAATAGACCATTTAGTTTTGAATAACACGTAATTTCTTTTATTATTAAGTTCCCAGGGGGGGAAAAATGAAAAATAAAATTTCATTATTTTTTATACTTTTAATCTGTAATGACTAAAGTAAAAATTCTTCTATTTTCCTTTCTTGTTCTACATGCTCTTATATGGGTGTCACTTACTTAGCTCAGACAGCTGATTGCATTTTAAATTTCTTCTGGAACAAGTGCTACCTAGCTAATATTAAATTGTATTACTTTTCCCTTCTTTATTCTAGGAGTGGGGCTTTTCTGGTGGCTCAGATGGCAAAGAATCTGCCTGCAAAGCAGGAGACTTGGGTTTGATTGATGAGTGGGGAAGATTTCCTGAAGAAGGGAATGGCTACTGATACCAGTATTCTTGCCTGGAGAATTCCATGGACAGAGGAGTCTGGTGGGCTACAGTCCATGGGGTCATAGCATCAGACACAATTGAGCAACTAACACATAAACTAGGATTAGGCTTCTCTGTTCATAATCATGATGTATTCTGTGTGTTTGATGTGTACATGATGTGTATTTGCACATGTATTCTGTGGGCAGATTATATATTCCACCTTCACTGACTTTAGGTTTTATGGTAACAAATGAAGTGGTCAATGGAATATGAGAAAATATAATGCTTTCCATAACCAAGTAGCAGTTTAAGGGTGATTGTATGGTCAATTCAAGCCCATTTCTGTTCTTGATCACTGGCATGTGAATGGCATACTTCAGTTAGAAGCCAATCAGCTTGACCTCAGAATGAAAATAAGCATCTTGTTTGAATGGAACAGAGGCAAGCAGAGTCACAGTGTATAAACAGGAGAGATTATTTATTGCTGTCAACCATCGACTGTTTGTTACCACTGCAATTTTGCCTCAAGCAACAACTGTAAACTGGTGTGTTGTTTATGTTGCATAATTATGGATTTAATGATAATTAGGAAAAACTGTGATTCTAAAGTGCAGTGCACAGTACAATGCAAATGCATATACTCTTACCAAACTAAGACCACTGTAGAGACTTGGTGGCATGTGATGAGGAAGAGAAGGAGGTTTAAAAAAAAGATGACTTGTGAGGAATGTATCTCTTTCTCATTCTCTCAGGTTGCCAGTCACTTTGTGTCAATTGTTGACAACTCCTCGTCCATAGGAGTGGTGATATGAAATGAAGAGGCGAATCTGTAACTTTCCCCTTCTAGTCCTTTTTCCTCCTGAACTGGAACAGTAGTGTTCCCTCTGAGGAAATCTGTGCTAGTATAGATATCACTTATCTATCACCAAAAAAGTTATTTTGACTAAATTTTGAAAATCAAAGTCAAGATATACATAACTATTAATTAGATGATTAGCGTTCATTGAAATGCAGTTTGTCCTCCCTGTTATATTTGTTTGCCAAGTTTTCAGCCATGTTTTCTACATTTTGTTATGGACAGATTTTGTGCCATGACATTAAAAGAAAGCACAAAGTTATAAGTAACATGAGTCCTGTGTGCATGCTCAGTCGTGTCCGACTCTTTGTGATGTTGGACACAAAGGGTGTGTCCGGCCACTATGGACAGTAGCCTGCCAGGCTCCTCTGTTTATGGGATTTTCCAGGCAAGAATACTGGGGCAGGTTGTCATTTCCTACTCCTGGGGATCTTCCCAATACAGGGATTAAACTGCCATCTCTCACATTTATTGAATTGGCTGGAAGATTCTTTACCTCTAGTGCCCATGACATGTATATGCGTGCATGCATGGTAAGTCACTTCTCTCATGCCCGACTCTTTGGAACCCTGTGACTGAAGCCCACCAAACTCCTCTGTCCTTGGGGATTCACCAGGCAAGAACACTGGAGTGGGTTACGCTGCCTCCTCCAACAGATCTCCCCAACCTAGGGATCGAACCTGAGTCTTATGTCTCCTGCACTGGCAGGCGGCTTCTTTACTAAGCCCTTGGTAATTACCAGTTTGCTTTAAAATACATGATTACATGACTTTGTTTCACACTGTATCTGAAAAGTTACAGATGCCAATTATTGCCATGTCAGCTCTAAGTCTGAGGAAAGGAGACTTGAGAATTCTGCTAGGATTATGTAAGTTTCTAGAAAGTTTCTGATTTATATCTAGATTCCTTGGCTTCTGTGTTTTATTTAGTGCTTTCCATACCATGCTCTTTACAACAAAGACTGCCGATTCCCCACACAAGTTTTCCCTGATCCCCAGCCACTTATATACACATGTAAAATCTGAGCTAAGTGCATATTGTTCTGGACTTCTCTTTATTATTGATGGGGTTCTCCCCCTGCCCCCCACCACGTTTCAGGAGTCATGAGAATAGCTATACCTTACTATTGTTTTTTGTTTACCGCATCCTCACTCACTTTGTTGTCCCCTACATGCCGCCTTTTAAGTGAGCTACTAGAAAATTAATGTTTTAATAATCTGAAAGCATCTCTCTTCCAGAAAGGTAAGGATACCTTTAATACATCGTATTGATTGAATCAAGTAAATAATTATTATCTTATCTCAGGCAAAAAGATATCTCTCAAGAAGAACGTGACTGGCCTTGCACACCCTGTAGCCCCAGCTTCACACACACAGACACCTCTTTATAGCAACCTGTTTATTACCTTTGTCATGATGGTAGTCTTATCCTCTTTTCTAAGTTAAATCCAGATGATGTGACTTGATCATACAGCTTGTCAAGGGGAAATAAATGATACAGATATTGGCTCCAAAACAGTAATTCTTAATCTTCACTATATATTAGAATCACCTGGGAGAAAATTCTTAAATAGCAATTTGATAGACCTTCTATTTTAATTAGTTTGGAGTGGGGCCTGAACATCAGTATTTAGGAACAAAAAACTTCTGAAATTTAATGTATAACCAGGATTTAGATTCTGAAATTCTTAAAATAATGCTATACCAGTCCCTAATAGGCTTCCCAGGAAGCTCAAATGATAAAGAATCTGCCTGTAATGTGGGAGACCTGGGTTTGATCCCTGAGTTTGGAAGATCCCCTGGAGAAGAGCATGGCAACCCACTCCAGTATTCTTGCCTGGAAAATCCCATGGACAGAGGAGCCTGGTGGGCTACAGTCCACAGGGTCGCAAAGAGTCGGACACGACTGAGTGACTGACATTTTCACTTTCAGTCCCTAATAAGTCTTACATTTACACATTTCAGGACATTCTCTGCATGGCAGCACGCAGAACTCTGGTTGTAGTGCTCAATTTCATTTAAGGATTGGGTGCATAAAGAGGGATGCATTACCTTACTGGACGATATGCCAGACCAAGAGGGGAATCAGGCTCTGGTTAAATTTTATTGTTACTTAAACATTAGTAATACATCCATTTACCTATTGGAAACTCTTCCTGTATTAGTTATTTATTTTGACACATATATATGGAATCTAGAAAAATGGTACTGATGAACCTATTTGCAGGACAGGAATAGAGACCCAGAGGCAGAGAATGAACTTGTGGACACAGTGGGGGATGGAGAGGGTGAGATGAATTGAGAGAACAGCATTGACATAAACACAGGAACACATGAGGAATAGATAGCTAGAGTGAAATTGCTCTGTAACACAGGGAGTCCAGCCTGGCACTCTGCGTTGACCTAGAGCAGTGCGATGGGGGGCGGGGCTCAACAGGGAGGGGATATATGAAGGCAGTGGAGCCCCACTCCAGTACTCTTGCCTGGAAAATCCCATGGATGGAGGAGCCTGCTAGGCTGCAGTCCATGGGGTCGGGAAGAGTCAGACATGATTGAGCGACTTCACTTTCACTTTTCACTTTATGCATTGGAGAAGGAAATGGCAACCTACTGCAGTGTTCTTGCCTGGACAACCCCAGGGATGGGGTCACACAGAGTCGGACACGACTGAAGTGACTTAGCAGTAGCAGTAGCAATGGCTTATTTATGTTGCCGTATGGCAAAAATCTACACAGTATTATAAAGCGATTGTCCTCAAACTAAAAACAAAAACAAAACAGAATTCTATTCAGTTACACAACCTGGTTTGTCCAGGTCAGGGTACCACAACTTTCAACTGTAATACACACTCTTGGCTGGGAGTGCAGATCATGAAGCAATTGCTGGATGCTGCAGGCATGCCAGCTTACCCTGACTCCAGATGTTAAGCTGAAGAGCTCAAAAGACTCCAAATGAGCAATAGTTGTGACATTTAGGAATGGTGTGGTTATTATCTCAATTAATCATTGCAACATAAACAGAAAAAGTATAAAAATAAACAAGAAAAATCATTTCCTTTGACAATAAAACTTTTTACTCTGTAACCTCATCAGGTTGTAACTTACTTTATAACAGTTTCAAACACATGAACTTTCTAAATTAGCAAAATGAAGAAAATGCCAACTTTCTTTGTACAGATTTTAATAAGGAAACCAGATAATTATAAAAATATCTGATCCATCTTAGTTACATATATAGCATCTTTTGCAAATATATCATCAGAATATTGAAGGCAGAAGGAGAAGGAGATGACAGAGGATAACATGGTTGAATAGCATCACTGACTCAATAGACATGAGTTTGAGTAAGTCCTGGGAGATGGTGAAGGACAGGGAAACCTGGCATGCTGCAGTCCATGGGGTCGCAAAGTGTAAGACCTGACTGAGCAGCTGAACAACAATAACACCAAAATAGGAGCAAGAGGAATTTGTTAACTTTAGTAATTAAGCACAGGAAAATAGTATTCAAAGTCAGCTGTCCCATTTGAAGGACACACATGTTAATGAAACTGAGCAGGACCCTATTGGGACCTCCTGAGTATGAATCCTTTCCATGTTTCCAATTTCTTGTTGATAGGAAATAGGCTTCATTCACCCTCCTTGAGACTTCAGTTGGTAAATCCACCTGCAATTCAGGAGACCCCAGTTCAAATCCTGAGTCAGGAAGATCTGCTGGAGAAGGGATAGGTTATCCACTCCAGTATTCTTGAGCTTCCCTTGTGAAAATTATTCACCTGCAATAATTTACCTGGGAGGAGACCTGGGTTCAATCCCTGGCTTGGGTAGATCCCCTGGAGAAGGGAAAGGCTACCCATTCTAGTATTCCGGCCTGGAGAGTTTCGTGGGGTTGGAAAGAGTTGGCCATGACTAAGCTACTTTCACTTTTCACTGTTTCTTTTTCACCCTTCTTGACTGTCCCTGAGATCCAAAGTGCAGATTCAAACAATTGCTACTCAGGGGAGGGAAGGGATGCAGAAATAAAGGAGAATTCAGGAAACAATAGTGTAGCATGGAACAGAGGCTTGGTTCCTCCTCAGGGAACATACTTAACAATATCTTTGACTTCTTCAGCAGGAAATAAGGTAGGCAACCAGGTGGAAAATGGTAACTTCATGCTGAGCACAGGATTCCTAGGACACTACCCTGTGGCCTTACCTCTAACCAGTCAGCAGAAAGTCTATACACAGTGGAAGATAATGAACACTCTGATCTCCTCCTAGAATGATATTCCCTCTAAAAATGTTCATGGTAGAGAAGAATCTTTGGAGCTGCTTCTTGGACACAAGACTACCTTCTTCTCTGGTTGCCAGTTTCCTGACTAAAGCAATCTTTCCTTTCTAACCAACACTCATTTCTCAAATATTCACTTTTGAGCAGCAAACAGCAAAATGTGAGTTCTATAACCGTAAAATTGAAAAAAAAATTAAAAGAAGTCAAACATGTAGTTAGATTCAAAAGACCCATCTATGAACAATATCAAATAAGAAATATTGCTTCAAAATGGCTGAGGAAAAAATAGCACATTGATTGTGCTAAAAAAAAAAAAAAAAAAAAAAAACAGACAAGCAAATAATACCCTGAAAAAGCAAATCAAGAAAATGTTCTCACAATCAGACAAAAAGGAAGAGATAAGAAAGTAGAAGACAGAGCCAGATGATGCAGAATTGAATTGAGCAGGCTGAAAGTAACACAATAAAGAAAAGAATGAACACAAAAACTTTGCAAAACTCATGGAGATAAAACAAAAATATTCTAAGATATTCTAATGCTTTACATTTTTCATTGTCATCCTTACAGACTTTGGTTTATGTCTACACAGAATTGAAAGTTAATTTGCTCTGTCACATATTGTTCTTCTCCTTTCTGCCCTAATATATTTTGCTCACACGCATATATAGGTTTGCTTGAGAAGTTAGGAAGAGATGAGTTTCAATGAATAACAGATACTGTTACCAAGCGAGACCCTGTGGGGTTCCTGTGCGCAGAATGTTTCTGTGTCCCCCATTTCTTTAATTACTAGAAGTAATTTTCATTCGGCTCCATGACCTTCCCTGAGTTCCAAAGGACTTATTCAAGCAGTTGTTAATTAGGAAAAGGAGTGGATGTGAGACAAGGGAGAAATAGTCAAGAGAAACAAAACTGAAGCTTTAAGGCAAAGTCCTGGAAACACTTTGCTACCCCATGGACTGCATCATGCCAGGTTTCCTGTCCTTCACTATCTCCTGGAGTTTACTCAAACTCATGTCCATTGAGTCAGTGATGCCATCCAACCATCTAAATCCTCTGTTGTCCCTTTCAACTCCTGCCCTCAATCTTTCCCAGCATAAGGGACTTTTCCAATGGGTTGGCTCTTCATATCAGGTGGCCAAAGTTTTGGAGCTTCAGCTTCAGCATCAGCCCTTTCAATGGATATTCAGGGTTGATTTCCTAAAGGCTTGATGAGTTTGATCTCCTTGCAGTATAAGGGACTTTCAAGAGTATTCTCCAGCAACACAGCTCGAAAGTATCAAATCTTTGGTACTCAGACTTCTTTATGGTCCAACTCTCATATCCACACATGACTACCAGAAAAGCCGTTGCTTTGACTATATGGACCTTTGTCAGCAAAGTGATGTCTCTGCTTTATAATATGCTGTCTAGAATTGTCATAACTTTTATTCCAGGAAGCAAGCATGTTTTGATTCATGGTTGCAGTCACTGTCTACAGTGATTTTGGAGCCCAGGAAAATAAAATTTGTCACTGTTTCAACTTTTTCCCCTTCTATTTGCCATGAAGTGATGGGAACAGTTGCCATGATGCAGCTTTTTTGAAAGTTGAGATTTAAACCAGCCTTTTCACTCTCTTCTTTCACTTTCATCAAGAGGATCTTTAGTTCTTAATTGCTTTGTACAGTTAGAATGGTATTGCCTGCATATCAAAGACTGCTGCAATCTTGATTTCAGTTTGTGATTCATACAGTCTGGCATTTCACATGATGTACTCTCAGAGTACTGAAGAATGGATGCTTTTGAACTGTGGTGTTGGAGAAAACTCTTGAGAGTCCCTTGGACAGCAAGGATAGCAAACAAGTCAGTCCTAAAGGAAACCAACCCTGAATATTCACAGGAAATACTGATGCTAAAGCTGAAACTCCAAAACCTTGGCCACCCAATGGGAAGAATTGACTCATTGGAAGAGACTCTGTTGCTGGAAGAAATTGTGGGCAGGAGGAGAAGGGAGAAAAAGAGATGGTTGGGTAGCTGGCAACTCAATGGACATGAGTTTGAGTAAGCTCCAGTAGGTGTTGATGGACAGGGAAGCCTGGCATGCTGCAGTCCATGGAGTCACGAAGATGGGGCACAACTTACTGACTGAACAACAACAACAACAAATTCATATATAAGTTAAACAAGCAGGGTGAAAATATACAGCCTTGCATACTCCTTTCTTGATTTTTAACCAATCCATTGTTTCATGTTTCAGGCTTGTCTAACTCAGTGAAATTATGAGCCATGTCACATAGGGCCAACCAAGATGGACAGGTCATGGTGTAGAGTTCTGACAAAATGTGGTCCACTGAAGAAGGGAATGAAAAACTTCAGTAGTCTTGCCTTGAGAACCCCATGAACGGTATGAAAAGGCAAAAAGATAGAACACTGAAAGATGAATTCCCAGGTTGGTAGGTGCCCAATATGCTACTGGAGAAAAGTGGAGAAATAACTCCAGAAAGAATGAAGGGATGGAGCCAAAGCAAAAACAACACATAGTTGTGGATGTGACTGGTGATGGAAGTAAAGTCTGATGCTGTAAAGCAATATTGCATAGGAACCTGGAATGTTAGGTCCATGAAACAAGGTAAAATGGAAATGGTCAAACAGGAGATGGCTAGAGTAAACATTGATACTTTAGGAATCAGTGAACTAAAACGGACAGGAAAAGGCAAATTTAATTCAGATGGCCATTATATCTACTTCTGTGGGCAGGATCCCTTAGAAGAAATGGAGTAGCTCTCATAGGTAACAGAAGAGTCCAAAATGCAGTACTTGGGTGCAATCTCTAAAAGGACAGAATGATCTCTGTTCATTTCCAAGGCAAATATTCAATATCACAGTAATCCAAGTTGATGTCCCAACCATTAATGCCAAAGAAGCCAAGCTGAATAGTTCTATGAAGACCTACAAGACCTTTTAGAACTAACAGTAAAAAAAGATGTCCTTTTCATTATACAGGACTGGAATGCAAAAGTAGGAAGTCAAGAAACACCTGGAGTAACAGGCAAACTTGGCCTTGGAGTACAAAATGAATCAGGGAAAAAACTAATAGAGTTTTGCCAAGAGAATGCACTGGCCATAGAAAACACCCTCTTCCAACACAAGAGACGACTCTACACATGGACATCACCAGATGGTAAATACCTAAATAAGATTGATTATATTCTTTGTAGCCAAAGATAGAGAAGCTCTATACAGTCGGTAAAAAAAAAAAAAAAAAAAGACTGGGAGCTGGCTGTGGCTCAAATCATGAACTTTGCATTGTCAAATTCAGACTTCAATTGAAGAAAGAAAACCACTAAGCCATTCAGGTAGACCTAAATCAAATCCCTTATGATTATACAGTGGAAGTCACAAATAGATTCAAGAAATTAGATCTAATAGACAGAGTGCCTGAAAAACTATGACAGAGATTCATGACATTGTACAAGAGGCAGTGATCAAGACCATCCCTAAGAAAAATGAATGCAAAAAATGCAAAATGGTTGTCAGCAGAGGCCTTAAAATAGCTGAGAAAAGAAGAGAAGCTAAAAGCATAAGAGCAAAGGAAAGATATACCTATCAGAATGCGAGTTCCAAAGAATAGCAAGGAGAGATAAGAAAGCCTTCCTCAGTGATCAGTGCAAGGAAATAGAGGAAAACAATAGAATGGGAAAGACTAGAGATCTCTTCAAGAAAATTAGAGATACCAAGGGAACATTTCATGCAAAGATGTGCACATTAAAGGACAGAAACAGTATGGACCTAACAGAAGCAGAAAATATTAAGAAGAGGTGGCAATAATATACAGAAAAACTATATAAAAAGATCTTAATGACCCAGATAATGATGTTGGTGTGATCATTCACCTAGAGCCAGACATCCTGGACTCCAAAGCCAAGTGGGCCTTAGGAAGTATCACTATTAATAAAACAAGTGGAAGGGATGGAATTCCAAGTGAGCTATTTCAAATCCTAAAAGGTGATGTTGTTTAAGTGCTGCACTCAATATGCCAGCAAATTTGGAAAACTCAGCAGTGGCCATATGACTGGAAAAGGTCAGTTTTTATTCCAATCCCAAAGAAAGGCAATGCCAAAGAATATTCAAACTACTGCACAATTGCACTCTTCACATGTTAGCAAGGTAGTGCTCAACATTCTCCAAGCCAGGCTTTAAAAGTACATAAACCATGAAGATATTCAAGCTGGATTGAGAAAAGGAAGAGGAACCAGAGATCAAATTGCCATCATCTGTTGGATCATAGATAAACAAGAGAGTTCCAGGAAAACATCTACTTCTGCTTTATTGACTATATCAAAGCCTTTGACTTTGTGGATCACAACAAACTCTGATAAAGTGTTAAAGAGATGGAACTACCAGACCACCTGAACTGCCTCCTAAGAAATCTGTATGCAGGTCATGAAGAAACAATTAGAACTGGACCAGGAGAAATGGCCTGGTTCCAAACTGGGAAAAGAGAACATCAAGATTTTATATTGTCACCCTGCTTATTTAATTTATATGCAGAGTCCATCTTATAAAATGCTGGGCTGGATGAAACCCAAGCTGGAGTCAAGACTGCAGAGAGAAAAATCAGTAACCTCAGATAAGAAGATGACACCTACCTTATGGCAGAAAGTGAAGAGGAACTAAAGAGCTGCTTGATGAATGTGAAAGCGGAGAGTAAAAAAGCTGGCTTAAAACTCAACCTTCAAAAAACGAAGATCATGGCATCTGGTTCCATCCTTTCATGGTAAATAGATGGGAAACAGTGGAAACAGTAATAGAATTTATTTTGGGAGGCTACAAAATCACTGCAGATGGTGACTGCTGCCATGAAATTAAGACACTTGCTCCTTGGAAGAAAAGCTATGACCAACCTAGACATTACTTTGCCAGCAAAGGTCTGTCTAGTCAAAACTATGGCTTTCCCAGTAGTCATATATGGATGTGAGAAATGTATAGCCTTTGCCAGCAATCTGACATAAAGAAGAAGTTCACATAGCAAATGGCTATTCCTCTGGCATCCACTCCCAAGTCCTGAAGTGAAGTGTTAGTTGCTCAGTTGTGCCCAACTTCTGGTGACCCCATGGACTGCAGCCCACCAGGCTCCTCTGTCCATGGGATTTTCCAGGCAAGAATACTGGAGTGGATTGCCATTTACTTCTCCATGGGGTCTTCCTGACTTAGGGATCAAACCTAGGTCTCCTGCACTGAAGGCAGATTCTTTACAACTGAGCTCTGAGGGGAGCCCTATGGATGTGAGAATTGGACCATAATGAAAGCTGAGCACCAAAGAATTGATGCTTTTGAACTGTGGTGTTGGAGAGTCCCTTGGACTGCAAGGAGATCAAACCTTTCAATCCTAAAGGAATCAATCCTGAATATTCTTTGCAAGAACTGAGGCTGAAGCTAAAGCTCAAGTCTTTGACCAACTGATGCAAAGAGTTGACTCATTGGAAAAGACCCTGATTCTGGGAAGGATTGAAGGCAGGTGAAGATGGGGATAACAGAGGACAAGATGGTTGGATGGCATCACTGACTCAATGGACTTGAGTTTGATCAAGCTCTCTGTGTTGGTGGTGGACGTAGAAGACTGGGATGCTGCAGTCCATGTGGTTGCAAAGAGTTGGACATGACTGAGTGACTAAACTGAACTTAACTGAATTGTTTCATGTCTGGTTCTAATCGTTGCTTCTTGACCTGCATGCAGGTTTCTCAGGAGGCAGATCAGGTGATCTGGTATTCCATCTCTTTAAGAATTTTTGACAGCTTGTTGTGATCCACACAGTCAAAGTTTTAAGCATAGTCAGTGAAGCACAAGTAGATATTTTTCTGGAATTCCTTTGCTTTTTCTATGATGAAACAGATGCTGGCAATTTGATCTCTGGTTTCTCTGCCTTCTTCTCACTGTCTTTTCTAAATCCTATCTGTACATCTCTGAGTTCTCAGTCCTTACTGTTGAGGCCTATCTTGAAGGATTTCAAGATCACCTTGCCAGCATATGAAATGAGCGCAATTTTAGGGTAGTTTGAAAATTCTTTTGCATTGTCCTTTGGGATTGGGATGAAAACTGACCTTCTCCAGTTTTATGGCCACTGCCAAGTTTTCCAAATTTACTGACATACTGAGTACAGCACTTTATCAGCATCACATTTTAGCATTTAAAATGGCTCGGCTGAAATTCCATCACTTCCACTAGCTTTTTTCATAGTAAAGTTTCCTGAGACCCACTTGACTTCACACTCCAGGATGTCTGGCTCTAGGTGAGTGAGCCCGGCATCGTGGTTTTCCGGGTCATTAAGGACTTTTTTGTATAGTCCTTCTCTGTATTCTTGCCACTTCTTCTTAACCTCTCTGCTTCTGTTAGGTGCTTGCCATTTCTGTCTATTTTTGTACCCATCTTTGCATGACATACTTATTTGGTATCTCCAAATTTCTTGAAAAGATCTCTAGGTTTTCCCATTCTATTGCTTCTCCTTTTTTTTTTTTTTTTTGCATTGTTCATTTAAGGAGGCTTTCTTATTTTCTCCTTGCTATTCTCCAGAACTCTGCATTCAGTTAGATATATCTTTACCTTTCTCCCTTGCCTTTCACTTCTCTTCTTTTCTCAGCTATTTGTAAAGCCTCCTCAGACAATCACCTTGACTTTTTCTATTTCTTTGGGATGGTTTTGGTCACTGCCTCCTATACAATGTTAGGTGCCCCCATCCATAGTTCTTCAGGTACTCTGTCTAGCAAAGCTAATTCCTTGAATCTATTCATCACTTCCACTGTGTAATCATGAGAGATTTGATTTAGGTCATAGATGAATGGCCTAGGTGGTTTTCCCTCAGTTTTTTCAATTAAAGAATGAATTTTGCAATACAGAGCTCATGATCTGAGCCACAATCAGCCCTAGTTTTGTTTTTACTGATGGTACAGAGCTTCTCCACCTTCAGTTACAAAGAATATAATCAATTTGATTTTGGTATTTAACCATCTGGTGATGTCCATGTGTAGAGTTGTCTCTTGTGTGGTTGGAAGAATGTGTTTGCTATGAACAGTGCATTCTCTTGGCAAAACTCTGTTAGCCATTGCCCTGCTTCTTTTTATACTCCAAGGCCAAATTTGCCTGTTACTCCATTTATTTCTTGACTTCCTGTTTTTGCATTCCAGTGCCCTATGAGGAACAGAGCATCTTTTGTGTGTGTGTGTGTGTGTGTGTGTGTTCTAGAAGGTCTTGTATGTCTTCATAGAGCTTGTAACTTTAGATTCTTCAGCATCAGTGAATGGGGTATAGACTTGGATTACTGTGATGTTGAGTGGTTTGGCTTGAAAAAGAATCAAGAATATTTTTTTCATTTTTGAGATTTTACCCAAGTACTCAATTTCAGACTCTTTTGTTAAATAAGGGCTATTCTAGTTCTTCTAGTGATTCTTGTTCATAGTAGTAGACATAATGGTTATCTAAAAGAATTCCATCCATTCTCACCAATTTTAGTTCACTGATTTCTAAAATGTTGGTCTTCACTCTTGCCATCTTCTACTTAACCGTGTTGCATTTACCTTGGTTCATGGAATTAACATTCCAGGTTCCTATGCAATATTGTTCTTTACAGTATTAGATGTTAGCCACCAGACTCAACCACAGTTTAACATCAATTCTGCTTCTGCCTAGTCTCTTTATTTTTTCTGGGAGTATTTCTCCACTCTTTCCTTGTAGCATATTGGATACCTACTGTTCTGGAGGGATCATTTCCCCGTGTCATATCTTGTGGCCTTTTCATACTGTCCATGGTGTTCTCAAGGCAAGAATACTGGAGTGGTTTGCTGTTCCCTTCTGCAGTGGACCACTTTTTGCCAGAATTCTCCACCATGACCTGTCTATCCTGAGTGGCCCTGCACAGTATGGCTCATAGCTTCATTGAGTCATGTAGGGCCCTTCGCTACAACCAGATTGGGATCCATGTGATCATTTTGGTTAACTTTCTGTGTTTGTGGGGTTTGTTCTATAGGCTGTGGGATTGTAGTTCTTGCTTCTCTGTCTGCCCTCTGATGGATGAAGATTAGAAGCTTGTACTAGCTTTGTGATGGGAGGGACAGGCTGTGGGGAAGGCCGGGTCTTGCCCTTAGGTGGGGCTGTGCTCAGTAAATCTTTAATCCAACTTTCTGCCGATGGGTGGGGCTATGCTCCCTTCCTGTTAGTTGTTTGGCTGGAAGTGACCCAGACCTGGGGTCTACAGGCTTTTTGGTGGGGCTAAAGGTAACTTCCCAGAGGACTTTTGCCAACATGCACCTCCCAGGATTGCTGGTTCCAGTGTCCCTGTCCCAGCACCAGGCCACTGCAGACACATGCCTCAACAGAAGACCCTCAAACACAGGCAAATCTTCTATGGATTCAAGGCTTCTTTCCCCTGGGTCCTTGTAAGCACAAGGTTTTATCTGTGCCATCCAGGAGTCTCTGTTTCCCGAGTCCTTTGGATGTTCTGCAATCAAATCCTGCTGGCCTTCAAAGTCAAATTCCATGGGGAATGACCAGTCCCTTTGCCAGATCCCCAGATTGGGAAATCTGATGTGAGGCCTAGAACTTTTGCAACAGTAGATGAACTTCTTTTGGTATTGTTCTCTTGCTATTTGAGATTTTGGTGTTTTCACAGGAGAAGATGAGCACATGTCCTTCTACTCAGTCATCTTGCCGTTCTTTGCCATCCTCATCATCGATACATACAACAATGAGTTGTTTAGCAGATACCGATGTCCCTCCCAGGTGGGAGACGTTAACATTTAATGGTGGTATGCTGCCCACAAGCACATACACCCCAGACTCTTTGGAACCTGAAGGCTGATGAAACAGAGTCCTACTTACTTTACCACTAACCATCAAAAGAATGTCCATGAGTTAATCCTGCACTTTTAGAGCCATTACTATAAAACTTTTCATTATCTTCTCCAGGTTGGGACACACAGTTTTGAAGGCATTAGCCCACTGTGGCCCCTTTGTCTGGCAAAGTAATAAGGCTACTCTTTCCTACTTCACCAAAAACTCTAAGATTTAATGTGATGTCAGGATACAGAGGCTGGATTCAGCTTCAATACTGTAAATTAAAAGAGACTAAGTAAACATAGACATAGGCAGGTGAAAATTTCATTTTAAAGCAAAAACAAAAATTCTAAGCCTTGTATGTATAAACCAAAAGTCTTAAAAGTGAAAAAAGGTATTCACCTCAGGCTCTCCATCTTTATAGTGCTGAAAGTTAGGCAATACATGCACAATTTCTGGAGTGGCAGGCACAGTTGGGAGGCCAAGCCTATGAATGAGGGAAAAAAAAACTTTATGAAATTACTTTCTATAAAAGTGATGGCGGTAATAGGATATTTTTTTAAATATTTCCAAATCTTCCCCATAAAAGGTGGACTAGACTGTATATCTTAAAAAAAAAAAAAAAAAGACAGATTTTTTTTTTTTTTTTTTTGACAAACCAAACGGGTGTTCTCATTCATGCTCAATAAAATCAATCTACTGACATCGGGTTGTGGTGAAGGGAACTAACAGCATTTATTTCAAGGCCCCAAGTAAAAACAACAGTTTGCTGACAAAGGTCCCTACAGTCAAAGCTATGGCTTTTCCAGTAGTCAGATACAGATGTGAGAGCTGGCCCATACAAAAGGCTGAATGCCAAAGAACTGATGCTTTCCATTTGTTTTGCTGGAGAAGACTCTTGAGAGTCCCTTGGACTGTAAGAGGATCAAACCAGTCAGTCCTAAAAATAAATCAACCCTGAATACTCATTGCAGGGACTGATGCTGAAGATGAAGCTCCAAAATGTTGGCCACCTGAAGTGAAGAGCTGACTCATTGGAAAAGACCGTGTTGCTGGGAAAGACTAAGGGCAAAAGAAGAAGAGGGCAGTAGAACATGAGATGTTTGTATGGCATCAGTGACTCAGTTGGGCATAAGTTTGAGCAAACTCCAGGAGATAGTGAAGGACAGGGAAGCCTGATGTGCTGCAGTTCATGGGGTCGCAAAGAATCAGATATGGCTTAGTGACTGAAACAACAACTGCAGCCCAAGCTAGGAGTCCAGGAAAATGTTAATGCTCAAAAAGTCTGAACTCCTTGATGAGTTTCTGGGAGGCATTTTTTAATGCCAAGGTGAAGGAGAGAGATTGTAGGGTATGTGATCAGCTCCTGCACAATTCTCTGATTGGTTTGTGGTGAAGTAATAAGATGATGTCACAATGGGCAACCTTATCACTCAGGCTCCAATAAGTCTGGGGTCATCAAATAGTTGACTCCTTCCATTTAGTGGGATTTTTCACATCTTTAAAACAATTAAGGAATGTACATCAGATACTTTTACCAAGGTACTTCTGAGAGACATTAAAGGAGAGGAACTGGATAAGGGTCTGTCCTAGGAAGTTTCCCCCTCAACCCCAACGTGTGTGAGTAGAAGCAAAGCACTGACATTCACAAGTCCTTTATAGTCTGGGGGATCAATGGGGCATCTGAGAGATCACAGAAGTTTATAACTGTCAAAGAGCCACCAGACTTTATGGGAAGCACAGTGAGATGATTTGAGAAGAGCATTTAACATTGGGTTGTATCTTACATACATTTGTGTTTATGTAAGTTTATGTAAGTTATACTGAAAGTATTACACCTGGAGTAGTCTGAACACTGATGATCTCTCAAAACTGATCACAAGAATCTCTTTTCCATTGGAGAGAAATTATTGGAGTTGTATAAATCAAGGAGAATAGTGAAAGCTGGTAGAAAAAAAAAAACAAAAAAATAATAAATGCAGACAATACAGAAAACAGAGAAGAGAGAAGGGGCACAGAGCCAGGAGATCACAGAAACTGTAAGGAAATATTTCCAAACTCATCACAGAAACTAGAGAAGGATCACTACTGCAGAAGTGCTAGACAACATCTTATTATCTCTCCTCTCAGAAAGCTGACTTAATGCACAAATAAGTGTAATGGAGGTGTCAAGAAAGAGGCAGAGGCACACTTTTCTGGAACCTGTTTTATGCAAGATTAATGACCAGCTGTTTTTTGTTGTTGTTTGTTTGTTTTTTAATTCTTTTTACTTTGCTCTTGATTGTTTCATCCTTTTGGTAGGAAGATATTTATTAACTGGATTGGGTGGCCACTGTGTTTCTTAAGGGGCAAGAGAAAGGAACAAATAAAATCTGAAATTAAGATGGAAGCCTTAGTAGACCCTGGAATGTGGAATATCAAGGTCCTAGACTTGGCCAAAGATATCCAGTCAAATGACTATTAAGTGAAAAGGGTTATAGAGTGTCTATAAGGTTCAAATATCTTAAACTTAGAGATTTCCAAAAATGTAAATATATTACCTAAATGGGAGGCCATTGGTCTGACTAAACACAGTTAATATTTGGAGTCTGATGGGAATTGTGGGATGAGGTCATCACCTCTAAATGAAGAAAAGTAAAACATTTCAGTATAGGTAAGTGGGTATGTCAGTTCTTCAATATCATTTAGGTAGCCACCCAATTCTTTGAAAAAGAAAAACAAAACTGTCTTTGTTTTACAAATGTAGCCTTTAAAGAAGGTATGACTATAAAAATCTAAAGTCCACCAATTTTTTTACTACTTCCCAAACGTCCTCTATTTATCTTAGTGAAAGTGAAAGTGTTAGTTGCTCAGTCATGCATGTCTGACTCTTTGCAATCCCATAGACTGTAGCCTGCCAGGCTCCTCTGTCCATGGAATTCTCCTGGCAACAATTCTGGAGTGGGTTGCCATTCCTTTCTCCAGAGTATCTTCCCTACTCGGGGATGGAATCTGTGTCTCACCCATTGCAGGCAGATTCTCTACTATCTGAGTCACCAGGGAAGCCATTTATCTTAAGAGGCTTGTAAGTATTAAACAAAGGGGAAACAAAGTCATCCTAGGAGGAACTCACCTGTATCTTTGAAATCAAATGTCATATCTGGTCCTTTCAGGAATCCTTATCTCTGCCATCTTTTAAAATGCAAATTTTGAAAAGCAGGTAAAACAATTTAGGAGCTGACTTGTCAAGGATGAATGCAAATCCTAAGTGTCTTTTCTGTAAATATTTAGTAGAAAGATTTAGCCATCTGGACAAGTAAGCTTGATTTGTTCCATCCTCTGGAAACCTAATATCCAGCCTCTTTTGTAAGCTTATGTGTTTTATATTGTTATCTGGGACTCAGGGCTGAAATTTTAGAGTGGGAACTGTGACACCTCTGTGTTTGTGTGTTTTTATGTATCTATATGTGTAATGTAGATGTATAGTACTGCTAAAAATAAATTCATAAAAGAGCTCTTCGTAATTTCCTTAAAGGAATTTAAGTGCAGCTATAAATAGTCAGAAAATAACCTGGCCAGGATGAATTTCAGGTTCATGCCATCTGAAAAACATTCAGTACTAAGCTTATATTTGGTATTGATGGTGGCTTAAGCTTGTTGGTCTGATTAATATAGACATGTCTTTAGAATCATCAATGTTAAGTATAAAACATCTGTTTTAGCTAGGTTTACTAGACCTTATTATATCTATTTCAAATTTGTCAGCAAGAAAAGTAACTCAATGTTGGGGCAAAAATACTTTTAAGGAAATAAGATATATATTTTCAGTAAAAGAAAGTGTGAGGAATGAAATACTGAAAAGAGTTTTACATGATCAAGATTTTCTATGATTATGTTAAATTTAGCTGGGTAAATGGATTTTGTTGGGAGTGGACTAGGGGAAGACTGGGCTTGCTTTCTCCCTTCAAAAATTCTTGAAATGTGGCTTTTGACAATAGATTGTGTGAGTTCCTCTGCCTATAAGTGATTTCTACTTGCTTTTCAGAACTTTTATAACTTTGGTTAAGGAATAAATATTTTCTCACAGTGACCTATGATCTTATTTGACCATTTTAAACCTTTTGACAAGCTTCCAAAATTCCAAATTTTAAAGTTCTTTTGATTTCTGGCTAACTTTGGGCTATTTTAGAAGACCCTTGAGGTATCTCAAAGATAAATTATTTAATTAGGATTATTTGATATGTTAACCATTCATAATTGTGGTTATTACAACAAAGTTTCTTTATCAACTGCACTGTAATCAGCTGTTTAGCCATGACTTTTAAGTCTTTTGTCATTGATAGGTAATTATTTTTGTACTCCAATGCTGTTATAAGAAGTGCTTCACATCAAGGTTTATAGGAAGGCTAAGGAAATAGTTGCAACAGTTCCACATCAAGATGATGACTATGGGAGGATTCCAGCCCAAACTGATTTAAAACAAGGAGCTGTTCTGCCCTACATCCCCTAGATCAGGCATCCAGAGATTTTTATTCCCTTACAGGCAAGGTTGATGCCCCAACTCTACCTTGAAGCAGTTACAGAAAATGGACCATTGCCCCTCTGATTCCCATAAGAATATGGGAGTAAAAACTCTGAAGGGGAAATACAACAGGAAGGAAGGGGCAAGACATAACATTTGGAAGAATGACATAACCCTAGGACATGACATAAACTGATTAGAACCAGATGAATCCAAGACGGTGGACAAGTTGACTTGCACTAGACTTTGAGTCTCAGTATATGTTCATTATAACACATTAGTATGCTAAATAAATGACACATCCACAGGCACTGTGGGTCAACTATCCAAGTCAACTATCAAATACCAAAAATTGGGCAATGGACAAAATCCTGGAAGTCTCTGACCCTTCCCCCAAAATAGTTGGAATACTCCTGCACTCATTAGCCTACAGTCTTCCAGGGTGGCACTAGTGGTAAGCACCCTGCTGCCAATGCAGAAGACATAAGAGATGCAGGTTTAATCCCTCGGTTGGGAAGATACCCTGAAGGAGGGCATGGCAACCCACTCCAGTTTTCTTGCCTGGAGAATCCCATGGACAGAGGAGCCTGGCAGGCTATAGTCCATGGGGTCGCAAAGAGTCAGACATGACTGAAGCAACTTAGCATGCACATTAGCCTATGAAATTACCCAGTCAATAAAAGCTAACCACACCATATTTTGAGGCTGTTGTCTCCTTCTGAGATGGCCCACACTCTGTGGATAGTACTTCTCTCTAAATAAATCCACTTCTTACTTATCACTTTGTCTCTCACTGATTTTTTTTTCTGTGACGAGACTTCAAGAATCTGAGCTTCATTAAGTGCTGAAATAGGGGTATGATCCCGATTGTAATATCGTGAGTTTTGGCAAAATTTGAGGCCTGACATGTGGGTTCAAGTCCCAATTTGAGCTGCACGGTTTCATAAGCAACATTGCTATTATACCAAAGAAAGGATAGGGAGCAGAATATTGTCCCTATAGACAGTGAGATCACACAAAAAATATGTGCATATAAAATATGTATAAATATAAAGTTCTAGCCTAACATCCTCCCCGCCCTTTATATATTTATTTACTTTTTCACTCTACTGGATCCTGTTTGCTGTGTGGGTTTTTCTCTAGTTGCATCAAGCAGGGTTAGTCTCTGCTTGCGGTGCATGGTTTCTCCTTGTGGTGGCTTCTCTTCTTGCAGAGCACAGGCTCTAGGACACGTGGGCTTCAGTATGTGCGGCACATGGGCCCTGGAGCACAGGCCCAGCAGTTGTGACTCACAGGCTTAACAGATCCACAGCATGTGGGATCTTCTTGGGCCAGGGGTTGAACCTATTTCTTCTGCCTTGGCAGGGATTCTTTACCACTGAGCCACCAGGGAAACCTCTAACCTAGTATTTCAAAACAAACTAAAAGTGATTCTAAACATGAATAATAATAGAATTAGGAAAACTCATAAAGTGATAGAATTCAAGAAAGACAAATAAAAATTCATTTCAGAAATAAACAGTAAACTAAAAGAAATGTAAGAGTGAATGCTTTAAGAGAAAAAGAAAGACAATTTAAATACAAAAAAGAAAAAGAAGATAAAGAAGAAAATTAAAGTAATTTGAGCATGTATATGCGTCACCAAAGAAGGAAGTGAAATACATGAAACAGAACAAATACTACAATAAGTATTTGGAAAAATATTACTAAAATTAAAAAAAAAAAATCTGAAAATTACATATTGAAAGGACATTATCTCTTAAAGAAAATAATGCTGGAATTTTTCACCTGAAATGAAACCTTGAAAGAAAAATAAACAAAAAAATTGGATAAAATAGCAAAATAGTTAAGTCATTTAAAGGACAAAGAAAAGAAGATGGTGGTCATATTTTTATTGATAATAACACAATGCCAGGAGATAACATATATTTTTGATAATCAGGGAGAGAAAAATATGAGTCAAATGTCATATACCCATTTAAATGCATGTATAATTTTCACACACAAGCTATTATAAACTTGCAAAATTGCTTTAGAAAATACTCCTGAAATAATAGGGTAAGGGCCTTCTAAAATCCATAAAAGCAACATTAGCACAAGCAAAAGTTGTCAAAATCAATTTTTTTCAGAAATCTGGAAATTAACCAAAGGTTTGCAATAATATAAGGAGTGTTTACTCAAGAAAACTAGCTGAATCTCATTAAAAACAGCAAGCTTTATGGAATCTTAATTGGCTTTATACACAACATCCTCTCCCAAACTCTGCAAGTAACTTTGAAAAAACAAAAGCCAGACAATGTCATGATAACTGTGAAAATCAGAAGGCTAGCAGCTGCTGGAGAGGACAGCACAGAATAGAATACAAGTCCCATCCTCAGAAACTGTCACTTATTAACCAAGGCTGGAAGCTCCCTGGAAAGGAGCTTGCTCTCAGTATTTGTCTTTCTCTAACCTGACTCAGAGCTTGCTTTATGTAAACAGCTCTATCCTCAGGGCATTCGTTCAAAATCATCATAGGAATTATTTATAATCAAAGTTGCCTGAGGCAGCAATATCATTTGTGGCCATTAAGAGGCTGATGAAAACATCTAAAAGGAAAAACTAGGAAATAGGATCTATTAGGAGGGCCAAAAAGCTCTAGAATATTCTTGGTGATCCAGAAGACCACAAACACGAGCAAGGCTCTGTATATGCCCAGGAAAGGCCTGAGACCTTTCTGGTATCCCAACTCTACCTGACTTTGCAGCTGGTACAAGGAGGAAATGAAGGTTAAGGCAGCAATTTTGGGGGTTAGAGACATTCTAACATGCACACATGCCTCTCTGCAAGAACTGAGAGACTTTCCATTCAAGGCATTTAAAGAAAGCTCTGTCTCATCCTTCGCTGACCACTAAGCTAACCAAACACAGACTTCAGTGACCACACAAAACAAAAGTATAGAATTTACCAAATTAACCCAGAAAAGACATTTAAACAAATAGCAATAATAGCTGCTGCTGCGTTGCTTCAGTCATGTCCAACTCTGTGAGACCCCCATGGCGGCAGCCCACCAGGCTCCCCTGTCCCTGGGATTCTCCAGGAAAGAACATTGGAGTGCCATTTCCTTCTCCAATGCATGAAAGTGAAAAGTGAAAGTGAAGTCTCTCAGTCACGTCTGACTCTTAGCGGCCTCATGGATTGAAGCCTGCCAGGCTCCTCCCGCTATGGGATTTTCCAGGCAAGAACACTGGAGTGGGTCGCCAGTGCCTTCTCCGAATAATAGCAAAAACAATCAAATAAATAACAACAAAGAGAACAACAACAACAAAACTCTAAAGGGAAAAATCTGATTCTCAAAGTTGCCACAGTGTCATATTCAAAATGTCCTGTTTTCAACAACAAAAAACTTATATTGAAAATCTTTTTCAAACAACAACAAAATTATAAAGAAACAAGAACATGACACTACACAGAAAAGAAAAAAAAAAAGGAAATGAATAAAACTGTCCTTGGGGAATCCCAGACATTGGGTTTACTAGCCAAAGACTTATTTCTTTTCACTTTTTCTTTATATTGTTAGAATGATAATTTTTAATTAATTTATTTTAATTGAAAGATAACTACTTTACAGTCTGCATTGGTTTCTAGCAAGCATCAACATGAATCAGTCATATGTTTACATGTCCCCTTCCACTTGAATATTTCTCCCACCTCCCTCCCCTCCTACCCCTCTAGGTGGTTAGAAAGTGCTGGGTTGAGTTCCCCGAGTCACACAGTAAATTCCGATTTACTAGACAAAGACTATTTTATATATGCTGAAGAGCTTAAGGAAACCTTGTGCAAACAAACCATGAAAATGATGTCTCACCAAGTAAGGCATGTCAATAGAGATAGGAATTATGAAAAGGAAACAGGAATTCTGCATTTGAAAAATTTCTAGAGGGGCTCAACATCAAATTTGAACAGAAAGAAGAAGAACCAGTGCACTTGAAAATGGGGCAATTGAAATTATTCAGCTTGAGAAATAAAACAAATGATGAAGAAAAAATTTAAAAGGCCTTAGAGGATAGGGAGGCCTGGTGTGCTGCAGTCCATGGGGTTGCAAAGAGTCAGACACAACTGAGTGACTGAATTGACTGACTGACGAGAGGCCTGTGGGACTCCATCTAGCAAACTGACATGTGCATTTAGGAGTTACCAAATGACAAGAGTCAGAGGAAAGAACAGGAATAATATTTGAACCAGTTGTGACCAAAAACTATTATATCATTAATCTGACATCTCAAAAAGATCCACACTAAGACACATTATGGTCAAAAGATCAAAAGGCAAAGAATCTTGAAAACAGCAAAAGAAAATTGACTCATCACATACAAGGGAGCTTCAATAACTGACTAATAATGCTTGATTATTTTAAACCATGAATGCTAGAATACAGTGGGATGACATATACAAAGTACTGAAAAATAAAGGCTATCAACAAATAATTTTATCAGGCAAAACTATGCTTCTAAAATGAAGGATAAACCAAGATATTTCCAAGACAAACAAAAACCAAGACTATTTGTTTCTAGCAAAGTACCCTTACCACAGGACTGGAAAAGATCAGTTTTTCATTCCAATCCCAAAGAAAGGCAATGCCAAAGAATGCTCAAACTACAGCACAATTGCACTCATCTCACATGCTAGTAAAGCAATGCTCAAAATTCTCCAAGCCAGGCTTCAGCAATAAGTGAATTGTGAAATTCCAGATGTTCAAGCTGATTTTAGAAAAGGCAGAGGAACCAGAGGTCAAATTGCCAACATCCGCTGGATCATCAAAAAGCTAGAGGGTTCTGGAAAAACATCTATTTCTGCTTTATTGACTATGCCAAAGCCTTTGACTGTGTGGATCACAATAAACTGTGGAAAATTCTGAAAGAGATGGGGATACCAGACCACCTAACCTGCCTCTTCAGAAACCTGTATGCAGGTCAGGAAGCCACAGTTAGAACTGGACAGGGGACAACATACTGGTTCCAAATAGGAAAAGGAGTGCATCAAGTCTGTATATTGTTATCATGCTTATTTAACTTATATGCAGAGTACATCATGAGAAATTCTGGGCTGGATGAAGCCCAAGCTGGAATCAAGATTGCTGGGAGAAATATCAATAACCCCAGATATGCAGATGACACCACCCTTATGGCAGAAAGTGAAAAACGAGCTAAAGAGCCTCTTGATGAAAGTAAAAGAGGAGAGTGAAAAATTTGGCTTAAAACTCAACATTCAGAAAACTAAGATCACGGCATCCAGTCCCATCACTTCATGGCAGATAGACAGGAAGACAGTAGAAACAGTGGCTGACTTTATTTTTCTGGGCTCCAAAATCACTGCAGATGGTGACTGCAGCCATGAAATTAAAAGACGCTTACTCCTTGGAAGGAAAGTTATGAACACCCTAGACAGCACATTAAAATGCAGAGACATTACTTTGCCAGCAAAGGTCCATCTAGTCAAGGCTATGGTTTTTCCAGTGGTCATGTATGGATGTGGGAGTTAGACTATAAAGAAAGCTGAGCGCCGAAGATTTGATGCTTTTGAACTGTGGTGTTGGAGAAGACTCTTGAGAGTCTCTTGGACTGCAAGGAGATCCAAGCAGTCCATCCTAAAGGATATCAGTCCCGGGTGTTTGTTGGTGGGAATGATGTTCAAGTTGAAACTCCAATGCTTTGGCCATCTGATGCGAAGAGCTGACTCATTGGAAAAGACCCTGATGCTAGGAAAGATTGAGGGCAGAAGGAGAAGGGGATGACAGAGGATGAGATGGTTGGATGGCATCACCGACTTGATGGACATGGGTTTGGGTGGAGTCCGGGAGTTGGTGATGGACGGGGAGGCCTGGAGTGCTGTGATTCATGGAGTCGCAAAGAGTTGGGCATGACTGAGCAACTGAACTGACCCTTACAAAAACATGAAAGTGGATCCTTCAGGCTGAAATGCAATAAGTAAAGAGCACTGGTAAAATTAACTAGAGGAGTGGAATGAGGGAATGGGAGGAAGGCTCCAGAGGGAGGGAATATATGTACACATTTGGCCGATTCACTTTGTTGTACAACAGAAACTAATATTGTAAAGCAATTATGCTCCAATTAAGAAACACAGTGAAGATGCATTTTTTATTTGTAACATTTTTTTCTACCTAATTTAAATAATAATAACAGAAAGCAATTATTATAAAGTGTGGGATGGACTTACAGTATGTAAAAATGTAGCTTGTCTGACAAATATAGCATAAGGGAGGAGGGAAAGTGTGAGATTAGAGAGGAGGAAAGACTTTATATATTATTGAAATTAAGATGATTTTTATCTGAACTAAATTGTCAATTAATATACTAATTGTAACTTATAGGGAAAGCTCTAAGAACACAACTTAAAAACAACCAACCAACCAAACCAACAACAACAACAACAAAAACACAAAGCAGTTAAAATAACATACTAGGAAAAAACTGTACATATATAGTACAAAAAGAGGAATAAAGGTGAAAAAAGCCATAATACATAAGGAAAACAAATAGAAAAATGAGGGTTATTGGGCCAAAGGGACATTTACCCTAGCAATTGAATTGAAAAACAGTTTTTTAAACATACATCTGATTTTCATTAAGGTTCTGAGAAAATAGGAATTTGTATGACCTTCCAAAATAGCAGTAGTTTCTTTCCATTGATGTCTGTCAAATTTTTTGTTTTAAGTAATTAATTTATTTTAATTGGAGGATAATTACTTTACAATATTGCGATGGGTTTTTGCCATACTTTGACCTAAATCAGCCACTGGTGCACATGTGTCCTCCTATCCTGAACACTTCCCTCCCCACCAGTGCAACAGCTTTGAGTGGCCTGCTTCATGCATTGAACTTGTTCTGGTCATCTATTTCACATATGATAATATACATGCTTCAGCTATTCTCTCAAATCATCCCACTCTCACCTTTTCCCACAAAGTCCAAAAGTCTGTTCTTTACATCTGTGTCTCTTTTGCTGCCTTGTATATAGGATCATTGTTCCCATCTTTCTAAATTCCATATATATACATTAATATACACTAATACTAGTGTTTCTTTCTAACTTACTTCACTGTATAATAAGCTTCAGTTTCATCCACCTCATTAGAACTGACTCAAATGTGTTCCTTTTTATAGCTGAGTAATATTACATAGTGTATATGTAACACAACATCCTTATCCATTCATCTACTGAAAGGCACCTAGGTTGCTTCCATGTCCTATATATTGTAAACAGTGCTGCAATGAGCATCAGGGTACATGAGACTCTTTCAATTATGGTTTCCTAGGTGTGTATTCAATAGTCATGTGAGATGACTACTCATATGGCTGTGAGAGATGGACTATATAGAAAGCTGAGTACTGAAGAATTGATGCTTTTTGAACTGTGTTGTTGGAGAAAACTCTTGAGAGTCCCTTCTACTGCACAGAGATCCAGCTCATCCATCCTTAAGGAAATCAGTCCTGAATATTCATTGGAAGGACTGATGCTAAGCTGAAACTACAATACTTTGGCCACCAGATGGGAAGAACTGACTAATTTGAAAAGACCCTGATGCTGGGAAAGATTGAAGGTGGGAGGAGAAGGGGACGACAGAGGATAAGATGGTTAGAGGCATCACTGACTCAGTGGGCATGAGTTAGAGTAAACTCCAGGAGTTGGTGATGGACAGCCAAGACTGGAGTGCTGCAGTCCATGTGGTCACAAAGAGCCAGACACAACTGAATGGCTGAACTGAACTGAGGTGTGTTTGCCAAGCAGTGGGGTTACTAGGTCTAATGGTAGTTCGATTTCCAGTTTTTTAAATAATTGCCACGCTGTTCTGCATAGTGGCTGTACCAGTTTGCATTCCCACCTACCGTGTAAGAAGGTTCCCTTTCCTCCACATCCTCTCCAGCATCTATCATTTGCAGACTTTTTGATGGTGGCCATTCTGAGCAGAATGAATTGGTACCTCTTTGTGGTTTTGATTTGCATATCTCTAATGATGAGGGATGTTGAGCATTTTTCATGTGTTTATTAGCCATCTGTATCTCTTTTTTGGAGAAATATCTGTTTAGCTCTTTTACCTACTTTTTGACTGGGCTATTTGTTTTTATGGAACTGAGATGCATAAGTTGCTTGTATAGTTTGGAGACTAATTCTTTGTCAATTGATTCATTTGCTATTATTTTCTCCCATTCTGTAGGCAGCCTTTTCACTTTGCTTATAAGTTTTTTTTTCATTATGCAAAACCTTTAAGTTTAATTAGGTTCCATTTGCATATTTTTGTTTTTATTTCCACTATTCTGGGAAGTAGGTCATAGAAGATCTTGCTGTGATTTATGTCAGAGAGTGTTGTGCCTGTTTTCCTCTAAGAGTTTTATAGTTCCTGGTCTTACATTTATATCTTGAATCCATTTTGAGTTTATTCTTGTGTATGGTGTTAGCAAGTGTTTTAGTTTTATTCTTTTAGACATGGTTAATTTTCCCAACACCACTTGTTAAAGGGATTGTCTTTTCTCCATTGTATATTTTTGCCTTCTTTGTGAAACATAAGGTGTCCATGGGTACATGGATTTACCTCTGAGCTTTCTGTTTTGTTCCATTGATCTATATTTCTGTCTTTGTGCCAGTACCATACTGTCTGAATTGAACTTCTGTTGTTTAGTGACTTTGTCATGTCTGTGTCTTTGTGACCCCATGGCATTTTAAGAGGGATGTTGCTAATAACCAATAAAGTACCAATCAAGTCTATCAAGTCTTACCTGTTCCTCTTTGTCAACTACAGTGCTGGAGGAGTTAGAAACTATTGGTGTGTAATAAGGCCTGTTGGGAAAATAGCAAATTTAAAGGACAGTAAAATACAAATATAAAGATATTTATGATTATATCCCATAGTTTATGCTTATTCAGGTAGACATAAATTACTGGGAAATGAGTAGGATTTTTGGAAAAATACATGAATTCCTCTTAAGCTTATATTTAATACAAATAATGCATAAATTTTAAGTTGTGTTGAAATGCATGTAATATCAGTAAAGTATTCACTGTCTATCTAAAATTGAAATTTAACTGAGATTTCAGTATTTTCATTTGCTAAATCTGTCAGTTTTACATTCTTTGTACTACTTAATGATTTTTTGCACTTAAAATCTTGCTTTATATGAGGAGCATTTTCCTTACTTTCTTTTTATCTTTTTCCCATCCATTTCCCAACTTTATCCATTCTGGATCATCATATTTTTAGATGCATTTCATATACATAGTAAAGAATTGGGTTTTGGTTTGTGTATTCTAATCATACCAATATTTCTTACTGAGTTAAAAATCATTTAAATGTATTAGTATGATTACTCTGTTTGCTCTCAATTCTTCCATATCATGTTTTCATTATGTGCTGATAAAAAGTTGTTACACACTGTTGGTTTTCAAAAAAAAAATTTTTTTTTCTCATTAAAGAGAAAGGACTACATTTTTATTCAAAAGCATCTTAGTGTTGATTATTCTTTGATTTACTCTCTGTGACATTGCCGTGAGCTTTCTGCTGCTCTTAAGCATTAGCTAATACCAGGTGGCTCACTCCACATGATTGTCTCTCGCTCCAGGTTTTCATAACTGCTGCTTCATTTCAGGTGAGGTAGGGGAATAGCACATTGCTATTATTAGTGTCAGTTGTTGTTCAGTTGTTCAATCATGTCCAACTCTTTGTGACCCCATGGACTGCAGCATGTTAAGTTTTCCTGTCCTCACTATCTCCTTGAGTTTTCCCAAGCTCATGTCCATTGAGTTCATGATGCCATCCAATCATCTCATCCTCTGTCACCCCCTTCTTCTCATGCCCTCAGTCTTTCCCAGCATCAAGGTCTTTCCCAGTAAACTGGCTCTTTGCATCATGTGGCCAAAGTATTGGAGCCTCAGCTTCAGCATCAATCCTTCCAATGAATATTCAGTGCTGATTTCCTTTAGGATTGCCTGGTTTAATCACCTTGCTGTCCAAGGGGCTCACAAGAGCCTTCTCTGACACCACAGTTTGAAGGTCCTTCTGTGTTCAATCATCTTTATGGTCCAACTCTCACAACCATACATGACTACTGGAGAAACCATAGCTTTGACTAATCCACTTTTCTGTATTATTTCCTTATTCCCAGATCAAACATGTGCCCCTTTTAAAAACTTTTCCTAAAACACACCAGATTTGAGAATGCCATACATTTCCTACCAACATTGACTGATACACGATGTATCATTAACAATGATATGATAATGAATAACAATGTAATTCATTAAACACACACACACACACACAGAGTATAACTCATTATAGTTGGTGACTACAAAGAGAAAGATCATTAAATATAGAAGAGAATTATGAAATACTTCCCAAAACTCAAAGGAAGAGATAGAGATAAAAATGAGAAAAGGTAAAATATAGGGTATGTAGATCACAGAAATATGTTTTGTACAAAAATCTCTATTTATCAATGAAAAACAGATGACAAAAATCATTCATAAAAGAATAATAGGAAAGCTGACTTGAAGAAACAAGACATTGCAAGTTGAAATGGACTTTGCTTAACTTGCACTGGAAAATACTCAGCAGCCACTAGACATATTATAGTGACCGATCATGGAGCTCTTTTCCCAGCAAATTCAATCTCATGACGCTTCAACACACCCCAAGACCTGGTCATTAGAAATCCATCAGATTTGGAAGATTGGATGGAATCTTCCTGTTCACATAGAATTTAAGATAAACTGTAAGGATTAAAAGACAAGGAAATACTTCAATTTCTTCAAATATGTAGGCTGGAAAAAATGAAGCTGCCTATAAAAGGTAGACTCTGGAGACCTGGGTTCAATCCCTGGGTTGGGAAGATCCCCTGGAGAAGGGAAATGTTACCCACTCCAGTATTCTAGCTTGGAAAATTCTATAGTCCATGGGGTCACTAAGATTCAGATATGACTGAGCGACTTACAGCTTCACTCACTATATGACAAAAATGTCTATAAGAGTAATAACCCTGCCACTTTGGTTACAATTTGCAGGTACCAAGCACCCTGTGACTACTCAGTAACATTCACCGGGGGAAGGAAATGAAAAAAAAATTAAACTGTCCTCAGAAATCTCAGTGACATTAAAATATCAGAAGAAAATTGAGTAATATTTACAGAGGAAAAAGAAATGTGACCTAGTTACTCTGTAGATAAAATAGTTTTCAGACATGGCAGATTTAGAAAATGCCTTATCTAAATGCACTTCCTAAAGAGAAAAAAACATTTATGCAAATGAAAATGATTCAGGTTAAAAATATATGTGTCAACTTATAGTATTATGTTTTATGATAGTAGTAGAATTATTGATCAGAGTAATATGCATGAAAAATTATCCTAAAGAAAGATTCAGTAGTGTGAATGATGTTCAAGGAAGCAATAATCAGTATATAGAAAAAAATAAGAGAAGTGACTAGAGATTCTGTTAATAAACTATGGCATACTCATATAATAAATTACTATGAAGTCATTAAAATTGTATTTTCAGAGACCGTTTAGTTGTCTTTTAAAAATGTTATAGTTTGAAATGAAGATACCAAAATACTAAGTAAATTTTGGTTTCAGACTCAGAAGCTTACCATGTTTTATAAGTTTCAAGATATTTAGATTTTCACATTTTAATATCCTACAAGAGGCATCCATTTTTTCAGTTAATGGGATCTTATAATATTTATTTATGACGGAATGAAAATAATAGAATTTGTTTACTTAAAGTCATTGATAAGGTCTTGCTAATCTTTGCAACCTTTCTTCCACACACATGAAATGCCTTTAAATTTATAGTGCTCAGTATACAATTTTATTATTGAATGACTGAAACAAACTGTGAATGGATATTCATTCCATCATATCTTCATGCTTCAGCATCCTAACACATTTTTTTCACAATCAAAAATAAGATAATTTTAATGATAAAAAATTACTAAAATTTGAGAAAAAAAATAAGGAAATTGAAACCAAATAGTATGATTTCCTGGAGAGAATACTGTAAGCAGTGCCTTTAAAAATGTAAGTGAAGTGATCTAGTGAGGTGGATGAACCAAAGACTGTTATATAGAGTGAAGTAAGTCAGAAAGAGAAAAACAAATATCATATGTTACTGTATTTATATGAAATCTGGAAAAATAATACAGATGAACCTATTTGCAGGGCAGCAGTAGAGATCCAGACATAGATAACAGACTCATGCACACAGTGGGGGAAGGAGAGGGTATGCTGAATTGAGAGTAGCACTGAAGCATATGTATTACCGCATGTAAAACAGGCAGTAAGAATTTGCGGTTTTGACACAGGAGTTCAAATCTGTGCTCTGTGACAACCTAGAGGGGTGAGAAGGGGTGGGGGGAGGCTCAGGAAGGAGCAGACATATGTATTGTTGTTCGGCTGCTCCGTTGAGACCGACTGTTTGAGACCCCATGAACTGCAGCATACCAGACACCCCTGTCCTTCACCAACTCCCAGAGTTTGCTCAAACTCATGGGCATTGAGTCAGTGATGCCCTCCAGTCATCTCATCCTCTGTCGTCCCCTTCTCCTCCTGTCTTCAGGCTTTCCCAGCATCAGGGTCTTTTCTAATGAGTCAGGCTCTTTGCATCAGGTGGCCAAAGTATTGGAATTTTAGCTAAGCCTCAGTCCTTCTTCTTTTTTTTTTTTTTTAGCATCAGTCCTTCTAATGAATATTCAGGATTGATTTTCTTTAGAATATATATATATACCTATGGCTGATTCATGTTGATGTATGACAGAATGCAACACAACAACTACCCTCCCCCAATTAAAAAATAAAAAAGTGTAAATGAATTGAAAAAGATTGTGCTTTTACATTGGACTCCAAATTACACTGATTTTATATTTAATTGGAGAAATAGACCCAAATCCTTCAGAGACTATGAATATTATTAATTCTCATGTTCTTTGTTACTGCTGACTTTTCCTGCAGTATGCTAATCTGACAACTATTGATTAGCAGAACTATAGGGAAGATTAAAAAGAATTCTTAAAACCTAAATCTTGTGCTGTTTTGAAGAGAGCTTTTGTCTTTGAAATTTAAAAGAATACTATTATGAAGTAATGTCTTTTTCTACTAAATCACATTTTCTAACTGTGCTTTAAAATCTGGAAACAATATTATAGCCAAATATCTTAAAATATATTATCTTCTCCCTATTTAGTTGTGGGAACCAGTGAACCAGTAAAGTTGCTCAGTCATATCCAACTCTTTGTGATTCCATGGACTGTAGTCTACCAGGTTCCTCAATCCATGGAGTTTTCCAGGCAGGAATACTGGTGTGGGTTGCCATTTCCTTCTCCAGGGGATCTTCTCTACCCAGTGATCAAACCCAGGTCTCCTACATTGCAGGCAGACGCTTTACGGTCTGAGCCACCAGGGGAACCCTTAGTTGCAGGAGTAGCCATGAATACCCTCAGCTATGAAGTCACATATAATTTTGATCAATATTTTGAGTAGGAACTTCTGGGCCTACTTAGTTTGCCCTAATTGCCTAGAAAGGTGATTAAACATATAACATAAAAATCAATATTAGCATCTTGACATCTAACTACCAACATGTCAGACTTAATTTGAATTTATATCAAAAACATATGGACAAGAATGGTTTGTTTATTTGGGGGTAAAAGAATATTATTGTCACCCTTCTGTTTAAAAATAAATGATGATAAATGATGCTTGATATGGAGTGAGTAGTAACTTTTCTATATTATGTATACCGCATTATCTAAAGTACGACTGCAATATTAAAGCTAATCATAGCTCATATAATTGTTTTCATGTTTAAGATACATAAAATTATTCAAATGCAGGACTTAACTTCTTAAGGCCCAGACATGCCAACATGCTTTGGTTACGGAGGATATCCTAATCGAAGAGAAATAACAAGAGTTTCGGAGTTGCTCAGATATGAGGTATGTGCCCTTGGGAAAATTATGCAATCACTTTCAGTCTTGATTTCCTCATTTGCCATCTAGAGATGATTGTACCTTCTCATAGATCAAGGGTTGAAAATTAAATAAAATCATATAGGTAAAATGCCCTATAACATGCTAGTCATATAGTCATTCTTAAACACCTTTAGATTTCTTTGTGTGTGTGTGTGTGTGTGTGTGTGTTGTGTGTGTGTGAATACAGAAGTGTTCAATTTGTAATAAAATTTCCTTGGGTAGTGGCCTTTCCTTCAGAAACAAATTGTTTACATTTTATCTACATATTTAGGAGAAAGCTACAAATTCAAGCACAGTCTATTCAATGAACATGAACAACCTAGAAAGTTCAAACTAAATCTGACAGATTTTCTTGCAGTTGCGAAGTTTTTGCACCACAAATGAATATCTTAATGCTCCACAAAGTGAACATTTAAATTAGAAATAATCTTTGCCAGAATTGTAAAGCCAAGGTTTGCCTTTAGTCTGTCTTTTCATCTGGGCTTCTACCCAGTTATCTTTTTTAATGCCCTTAGAAATTTGGTCAGAAATATGCCACTACTATGAATAGCAGCTTTGGTCTATGCTCTCAATTTGACCAATGGGCTTTGATATGGATCTGTTTCTGATAACGGATGGTACAGCTTCCTTGGTTCCTAAGAGCCTTCTGAGAAAAGTTTCTCTGCCTGGCTTTTGCCAGTCTTTTCTCTGAATCCCAACCTGATGGATACTGGAGTGCCAATACCTTCTGACAGAATTCACTGATTTTAGTTAACAAATTATCTGTTTATTTTTTCCACTATCAAACTCCCCGGGTTACTCGTCACAATCAAATGCGACTTTGGAAAGAATAGGTGATGATCTTGGGCCTGAATTCTCTACCCTTGCTGAAAACTGAAGTTGTTCCTACTGTATTGGCATAGCTGACACCCTGTCAATCAATTGTAAGGCAACTATAATTCCCAAGTTAATACAAAAGATTTTCTGATAGCTTCAAAAAATGCTATGAAAAAAATATATATATTTTAAAGTTTTACTTTATATTGAACTATAGTTGACTAACAATGTTGTGATTGTTTGAAATGTACATCAAAGTGATTCATATATGTATATATATGTACCTATTCTTTTTCAAGTTATTTTCACATTTAGGTTGTTACATAATGGTAAGCAGACTTCCTGTTCTATATAATAGGTTCTTATTGGTTATCAGCTTTAATTGTAGTAGTGTGTACATATCAATCTTAAAATCCCTAACTGTTCCTTTCCCCCAGACTTTACCCAAGTAATGATAAATTCCTTATCTAAGTGTGTGAGTCTGTTTTTGTTTCATAAGTAAGTTCATCTGTATCATTTCATGTTAGATTCTGCTTATAAGTGATATCATACAATATTTCTATTTCTCTGACTTACTTGAAACAGTATGACAATCTTTAGGTCTATCTATGTTGCTGCAAATGGCATTATTTCATTGTTTTTAATGGCCAAGTAATATTCCATTGTATGTATGTGCCACATCTTTTTTATCCATTTCTCTGTTGAACATTTAGATTGCTTCCATGTCTTGGCTATTGTAAACAATGATGCAATAAACATTGGGGTGCATGAATGCTTTCAAACCATGTTTTTCTCTGAATATATGCCCAGAAATTGATGCCTTCTAACTGTGCAATTGGAGAAGGCTCCCGAGAGTCCTCTGGACACCAAGAAGATCAAACCAGTCAATCTAAAGGGAAATCAATGCTGAATACTCATTGGAAGGACAAGTGCTGAAGCTGAAACTCTAGTATTTTGGATATAGAAATTGTTATATCTTCTTCTTGGATTGATCCCTTGATCACCATCTTTGTCTCTTAAAACAGTCTTTATTTTAAATTCCAATTTGTCTGATACAAGTACTGCTACTCCAGATTTCTTTTGATTTTCATTTTCATGGAATACCTTCTTCCACCCCTTCATTTCAGTCTATATGTATCCCTAGGTCTGAAGTGGATCTCTAATAGGCAGTTTATATATTGGTCTTTTTGGTGACAATTCAGTCAACTTATCTTTCAGTTGCATCATTTATCCCATCTACACTTAAGGTAATTATCAATATATATGATCGTATTGACATTTTCTTAATTGATTTGGATTTGTTTTTGTAGGTCTTTTTTTTTCCCTTTTCTGGTGATTTGATGACCTTCTTTTGTGTTGTGTTTAGGTTGTTTTATTTTCTTTTTGTGTGTGTATCTGTTGTGTTTTGGGGTTTTCTCTTCCCAAGAGGTTCTGATTCAGCAGTCTATATGTATACAAGTTTGTTTTAAATTGTTGGTTTCTTCCTGCAAATCTTGTCTGGTCATGCTAAATTCTATTAGGCTTTGTCCCTGCACTGAGGCATAGCCAACACCCCCCCTCCCCCCAACCATCTCTTCAAGAAACCCTCTGATACTAGAAGGTAGGTGTGGGTGAGTCTTTTATGAGGTTGGTGTTTTTTCCCCCCACCTCCTGGGTCCTAATGCACACAAAAATTTGTGTGTGCCCTCGAAAGTGGAATTTTTGTTTCCCTGTACTTGTAAAAGCCCTGCAATCAAATCCTGCTGGCCTTCAAAGAAAGATTCTCTGGGGACTCCTTTTCCCATTGCTGGACTTCCAGTCTGGGAAGCCCAGCACAGGGCTCACAACCTTCACTCCAGTGGGATAATTCTGTTGTATACTTATTGGCCAAGTCTGTGGGTACCCACCTGGCAGGTATGGGATTTGATTCTATAATACTTGCACCCTTCCTACAATTTCACTGTGGCCTCTCCTTTGCTTCAGGTGACAGTATCATTTTTGGTATGTTTCAGTGTTTCTCCATCAATTGTTACCCAGTAGCTAATTGTAATTCTGGTGCTTTCTCAAGAAAGAATGCAGGTACATCCTTCTACTCTGCTATCTTAAGCTAATCTACTCAACACTAGAAAAATATTAATGCAACAAATCTCACATGATTTATAAAAAAAGTATAGTCACAGAGGAAAATCACAAATTTAGGGAAGATATAGGTTCCAGGAAAGAATGGAAAGTCTTAAAAATGGACAAACTATCTTATAAATAAAATAGATTAAAGAATATCAAAGCATGTTTAGCTTATTTTTACATTTAAAAAAAGAAAAGTCACTTAAAACTTGATTGGAAAATAGTGAATGAGTTCTTAAAGTATGTTAAGGCTTTTCATGTATTTGAATGAAAGATAGAAATATTGAGGTTTTAAAACACTTCCAGAATATATATGTATAGATATAGATACAGATATATCTTACAAGGGAAAGAATCTGAATATATTGTTTTTGATATGTCATAAAAAAGAAAAAAAGATTTAACAAAATTATTTCAGTTCAACAGACCAGAGGTAAGGGAAGAATAAAAATACAGCTAAGAAAAACACATATGTATTTATTAAGTACCTTATTCTGCAATGGTAAAAAAATAAATAAAGTCTAAATATAGTATAATTTTGAAAAGAAGTATGTTTACTACAAAAACACTTAGAAAAGTTGGCAGTAAGGAGATAGAATACACTGAACTGGTCAAAATCCTGTGATCTGAGACATCTGTTTCCACTGGTTTCACAGGCAGTTTAAATCAAATGAAATCAAACTACATAGAACTGACAATCTTTATTTATAAAAGCATTTCAGAGAAATAAACCATCTTATTTTTTGAAAGTACAACATATACTATATTAATCATGAGAATTTTGAAGTTACTTTAGTCACTACATGATAAAGTTACTGTCTTCACTCATCGCTCTTCAGCATCACCCTAGACAATCTGGTAAACATGGAGAAAGGAGGAAAGAAAAAAAGAAAGGAAGGGAGGAAGGAAGGGAAGCAAATGTGAAATGAAAATAGAACAAATGATAAGACAGGATAAAAACATTTTATGCATACATATAGCATTGATATCTTCATAGCAACAAATATGAGAACATGAACAGTCAGATGATCAATCAGGCAAAATTAATAGGAATTCGGCAAAGTTATTAGGTAGAAAACAAAAATACTTACATAAACATAGGTACATGAAAATAAAACTCCATAAAATATAACAAAAATAAACATTTAGAAAATTTTTAAAATTCTATTTATATCAGCAATAGAATCTATATGAAAATTAGAAATAAATTTAACAAAATGATACCTAAGGAGTAAAAATAATATCAACATACATGAAACTAGACAGAAATCAAAACAGAGCTATACCATGTCCATGGCTAGAAGGTGCCAAACTCTAAAAGAAACACCCTCCAAACATCAAGTATCAAACTGAAGAAACTGGACATAGAAAGGAATAAGCAAAAATGAAGAGGAAAGAAGAATTTATACAGATAAAATCTGATATTATTCTGGTAAAATATAATTCCTCCACATCATAAACAATAATACGTTTTACAATACAATGACCAGTATTTTAAGAAAATGTCATGAAAATTGACTGAAAGGGGGATAGAAAACTTGAATAGACTATCTGAAAGTGAAAGTCAAAGGATGGATACGCCCATCTGAATGGAGAGTTCCAGAGAATAGCAAGGAGAGATAAGAAAGCCTTCCTCAGTGAGCAATGAAAAGAAATAGAGGAAAACAATAGAATGGGGAAGACTAGAGATCTCTTCAAGAAGGTTAGAGATACCAAGGGAACATTTCATGCAAAGATGGGCTGAATAAAGGACAAAAATGGTATGACAGAAACAGAAGAAATTAAGAAGAGGTGGAAACAATACACAATAGAACTGTACGAAAAAGATCTTCACGACCCATATAATTGCAAACAAAGCTACTGGAGGTGATGGAATTCCAGTTGAACTATTTCAAATTCTAAAAGATGATGCTGTTAAAGTGCTGCACTCAATATGCCAGCAACTTTGGAAAACTCAGCCGTGGCCACAGAACTGGAAAAGGTTCATTTTCATTCCAATCCCAAAGAAAGGCAAAACCAAATAATACTCAAACTACTACACAATTGCACTCATCTCACATGCTAGTAAAGTAGTGCTCAAAATTCTCCAAGCCAGACTTCAGCAATATGTGAACCGTGAACTTCCAGATGTTCACGCTGGATTTAGAAAAGCAGGGGAGCCAGAGATCAAATTGCCAACATCTGTTGGATCATTGAAAAAACAAAAGAGTTTCAGAAAAAAATCTATTTCTGCTTTATTGACTATGTCAAAGCCTTTGACTGTGTGGATCACAATAAGCTGTGGAAAATTCTGAAAGAGATGGGAATACCAGACCACCTGACCTGCCTCCTGAGAAACCTGTATTCGGGTCAGGAAGCAACAGATAGAAATGGGCATGGAACGACAGACTGATTCCAAATAGGAAAAGGAGTACATCAAGGCTGTATATTGTAACCTTGCTTATTTAAATTATATGCAGAGTACATCATGAGAAATGCTGGGCTGGAAGAAGCACAAGCTGGAATCAAGATTACTGGGAGAAATATCAATAACCTCAGATATGCAGATGACACTACCCTTATGGCAGAAAGTGAAGAAGCACTAAAGAGCCTCTTGATGAAAGTAGAAGAGGAGAGAGAAAAATTTGTCTTAAAGCTCAACATTCAGAAAACTAAGATCATGGCATCTGGTCCCATCACTTCATGGAAAATAGATGGGGAAACAGTGGAAACAGTGGCAGACTTTGTTTTTTGTTCTCCAAAATCACTGCAAATGGTGATTGTAGCCATGAAATTAAAAGATGCTTACTCCTTGGAAGGAAAGTTATGACCAACGTAGACAGCATATTAAAAAGCAGAGATATTACTTTGCCAACAAAGGTGTGTCTAGTCAAGGTTATGGTTTTTCCAGTAGTCATGTATGGATGTGAGAGTTGGATGATAAAGAAGGCTGAGCGCCAAAGAATTGATGCTTTTGAACTGTGGTGTTGAAGAAGACTCTAGAGAGTCCCTTGGACTGCAAGGAGATCCAACCAGTCCACCCTAAAGGAAAATAGTCCTGAATATTCATTGGAAGGACTGATGTTGAAGCTGAAACTCCAATACTTTGGCCACCTGATGCAAAGAGCTAACTCATTTGAAAAGACCCTGAATGCTGGGAAAGATTGAGGGTGAGAGGAGAAGAGAATGACAGAGGATGAGATGGTTGGATGGCATCATCGACTCAATGAACATGAGTCTGGGTAAAGTCCAGGAGTTTGTGATGGACAGGGAAGCCTGGCGTGCTGCATTCCACGGGGTTGCAAGGAGTTGGACAGGACTGAACAACTGAAATGAATGGAAAGAACTTAAGAACTTGAAAATTTAGTACATGATTTATTGTCTTCAAAATTCATCAGATAAACATTTCAACAGAAAATTATATCAAATCATTCATTCTGTTATCAAAATTCTTTGATAATCCTGAAAAAGATAAACATTTTAACAAATTAGTATAGGTGTAGGGTACTTCAATACATTATCCTCCCAGAATAACACAGGTTCTACAGACCTATGTTTTCCAGTTTTATAATCTATCCACCTCAGAACCATCTAAAAGTTTATTTCTCTAATTCATATTTCTTGGCTGTGGCTCACTTCTGCAAAATCAGAATCTTTGAAAAGAGTAAGAGAGAGTATGTGGGCATGTAGGTGGCCAGACAGGCTATGATCTTCTCGATCGGCTCACTATGTCATTCTGATGCATGCATACTGAAGTTTTGAACCTAGCTATAAACCACTTTAAGTAATGAATATAGTAATACATATTGTATAAAATGTAAGAAAATCAAGTATGGAATAGAAGCAGCTCTGAAAGAATACATAAAAACATAAGCACTGATTATCTCTGGACAGTATTTTGATTAATTCCACCCCCCCCCCAAAAAAAAAACCTCTACAAATTCATCCATGCCTTACATGAGGTACAATATTAATATAATTCACAATACTTGGAAAATACATTTTTACATTGTTTTCTTTCATTCAACAAGCTGAGGTTATATAGGAGATAAAAAAAAAAATGGCGTTGTAGACCTTAAAATATACCAGATAACAATTTTTTCATTTCTATTTTGTAGAACTAGAATCAATAATGATTTATGTAAACTGAATTAAGTCAAATCTGTAGCAGGAGAATAACCAAAAAGACACTTAAATGCCTCTTCCATTTCCAATTTTAAAGTTTTCCCATTATGCTTAAAAATCTTAATAGCAAATGAGAAATCTGTGTATATTATTGATCAATTGAATTTTTTTGTAATGAAGTGAAACATTTTACATTCTCAAATGCTATGAAGTACTATGAATTAACTACACTGAACATTTCACTGACCAATAATTTCAAATTCTGCTTTGTGTATCTCCAATGAGGATTTTATGTGTGAACATGCTTATATAACTTGATGATTCAGACAATAGCTGAAGCTGTTCTAACAAGAACATCAACAGATGTTCTCTAAAGTATCTGCAGTATGCCATTTATATCAGCTGGACATGTGTGCTAAGTCATTTTAGTCATGTCTGACTCTCTGAGACCCTATGGACTGCAGTCCACCAGGCTCTTCTGTCCATGGGATTCTCCAGGCAAGAATACTGGAGTGTGTTGCCATTTCCTTCTCCAGGATATCTTCTTGACCCAGGTATCGAAACTGTCTTTTTTGTCTCCCTCCTGCATCGTCAGGCAGGTTCTTTACCACTAGCCCCACCTGGGAAGCCCCAACTGAGCATAAATTAGCTGAAATTGTATTCACTTTTGTCATTACCTCATTATTCCTTGTTAACGAACATGTTTTATTGAAACATTTACATACTTTGCTAATACATTTGTCTTAGTTTCCTCCCCTCCTCCCCTAGAGGGCTTCCCAGGTGGCACAGGTGCAAAGAATCTGCCTGCCAATGCAGAAGATGCAAGAGACACAGATTTGATTCCTGGGTCGGGAAGATCTCCTGCAGTAGGAAATGGCAACCAACTCCAGTATTCTTGCCTAGAAAATTCCACAGTCAAAGGAGTCTTACAGGATATGTCTGTTGTGTGGCAAAGAGTTGGAGATGACTGAGCACACACATGCCAGCCAGCCAGCATCTTGACCATACGGGCTAGTAAAGCTTGTAATTGAGGTGGGGTCAATTTACTCTGGGGTAACCTTGCTCTAGAGGGCATGACTTGACATTATCTTTATAAGCAGAGACAAGATTACATAACCCTGTATATAGAGAAAATCTCTAGAATATACATAAGCTACCTCCCTCTTTCTTACACTGGGCTGAATTTGCTTATCTGTATAATTCTCTTCTTTCTTTCTCTCAAATATCTAATACAGTCTTCACCTACAATGCAATGAAGCCACCAAGGATAGACAAATGTCAAAACAGCCATTAAGGATTGACAAACCAACAAGGATGCTCATTTAACAAGATGGTAAGAGACAGTGTAACATAACTACATATGTGGCATCATTTGAATTAATACTAGCAATATTCAGGATGGAGTAAATTACTATAAACCAGGCATTTTACATAAATTTTCTTTGATTCTTATAACAATGCTAAAATGTAAAAATTGTTTTCCAAATTCTATACATATGATCAGAGTGGGTAAGTAACTTTTTTAAAGTCACACAGGCAGTAAGTAGTAGGGTTCAAATTCATTTCTGTCTTTTGTCAACATCTGTGTTTGTTCCATTTCTCCAAAGTGGCTCACCACATTAAGCAAATTGTTACATTAATCACATACTTAGTATTTAAGCTTCCTCATATTTAATAAAATTATCAACTGCCAGTAATATCATTTAATTCTAATATAACAGCTCTCATATATTTCAGCATCTGAAATGAACTTCCACAGAATTACTAGCAGCCACTTAAAGCAATGCATTTCAAAATATATACAAGATGGTTCATAATTCAGACTAATGCTTTTCCATTAAAAAAAAACTATTATAGGCAATAAAAAAAATCAACATTGGTCTTTCAAAGTTAACATGCATAAATACAAAATAAGCATCATAAGACTACTGTCAGATGGAGAATACAACCTTAGTGACTATAACTGAAAACCAGAGTAATGTTTAAACCACATATGATCTTATAAATCAGTTAATTTCATGATATTCCTAATGTTTTAATCATATGCATGTGGCCAGTCACACAAGCCACAACCCTGATTTTCAACCCCTTTCCATCTATACTATTAAACTCCAATCTTGATAATTAGGATTAGGCCTTCATTAATACTCAATTCCTTGGTGACTCAGTCAGTAAAGAATCTGCATGCAGTGCAGGAGACCCAGGTTCAGGAAGAATCCCTGGAGAAAGAAATAGCAACCCCTTCCAGGATTCTTGCCTGGAAAATCCCATGGACAGAGGAACCTGGCAGGCTACAGTCCATGGGGTCACAAAGAGTTGAATAGGACTTAGCAACTAAACCATTATCAATACTCAATTCACATGTGAGAATGCAAATGCTGTTTGATTGTTTTCTTGTATTACCATATGTGTCTAGGCATTAAACTAATTGAGCTGTGTGAGATGTGTAAGATTTGTTATCAACAAAATGATCTCACAAATAACTGTTTAAAGAAGTATTTGAGTTTAAATTTAAGTTCAAAGAAATGTTTTGAACTGGTTTTAATTATCTGTTTTCCTGATTATAATTTTTTAAATTTTTCTACAAAAATAAAAAAGATAACAAAAAATAATTACAGAAAATTAAATAATGGGATTGTATCTCAGTCAGTGCCGATGGAAACAGTATGAACAGATATGAGTTTATTGTGGAAGTAGAAAGGCAAGATTTACTAATGATTTGGAGGACAAGGGGAAAAAAAATGAATCAAGTATAACCTCCAAGTTTCTGTTTTAACTAAGGTATGTTTATTTTACCATCACTTACGAGGACAGGAAGTCTGAATGAAATGATAAAAAATAAATGCTGAAATAGAAATTTAGATATTAAATATAAAAAGTGAAAGATATATAATAGGAAATATAAGTTTGGGGCTCAGAGTAAAGAAATGGCTTCAAGACGTAAATTTGGTAGTCACCTGCATTTGGATGACATGAAATTGTGAAAAATGAATGATATTAACTTGGGTAAGAATATAGAGAAAAGATGAAGCTAAACTGGTTTTAAAAAGCTGAAAAAGATGGGCTGGGGATAAAGAATAAAAATTGAAAGAGCATATTTTCACTAAAGCAAGGCAAGGAGTGTTTCAAGAAGGAAGGAAAGAAGGCCAAAGCCCTCTCTGCTCATATGATGCAGGGCAGAGTAGTCCTGATCAGATATAACACAGTGCTTGTAATTAACATTCTAATACATGCAGTCTCAGGGTGGTGAACTCTACATTAGTGTAATTGAAGAATGGGTGAGCAATTTTAGTTTTAGCCATATTCTAAACTCAATTCAGTTCAGTTCAGATCAGTCGCTCAGTTGTGTCCGACTCTTTGCGACCCCAAGAATCGCAGCACGCCAGGCCTCCCTGTCCATCACCATCTCCCAGAGCTTGCTCAAACTCATGTCCATCGAGTCGGTGATGCCATCCAGCCATCTCATCCTCTGTCGTCCCCTTCTCCTCCTGCCCCCAATCCCTCCCAGCATCAGGGTCTTTTCCAATGGGTCAACTCTTCACATGAGGTGGCCAAAGTATTTGAGTTTCAGCTTCAGCATCAGTCCTTCCAACGAACACCCAGGACTGATCTCCTTTAGGATGGACTGGTTGGATCTCCTCGCAGTCCAGGGGACTCTCAAGAGTCTTCTGCAACACTGCTGCTGCTGCTGTAAATCGCTTCAGTCGTGTCCGACTCTGTGCGACCCCATAGACTGCAGCCCATGAGGCTCCACCATCCCTGGGATTCCCAAGGCAAGAACACTGGAGTGGGTTGCCATTGCCTTCTCCAACACTAGATAGCCCCCAAACACTAGATAGATATTCCCTCTCCCAGGTCTGTGAAGGAAAGGCCTCCAGCTAGAGGTGAACACGAAGGCCCCGTTGCATGGGACGCTGTGGTCCTGGTTCGGGGTGTACACAGCCCCTTAGCCTTCATGCGGTTTTATCAGCCGAGGCCAGTATTGGTAAAGATTGCAGAAATCTTCAATTGCCAAGGCTGTGCAAAAGGATTGTTGAACTTGGTGGCACGTGCTGAGGTATTCCGTATGTCTTCACGCCCCCGCCCCCCACCCCGGGAAAATTCGTAGCCGAGACTCCCTCTGTGCCCTGGAATGGCTCACAGACACTAGAGGTGTCTGTGGCATGAGTGTCTGATGCACGGACGCCCACGGAGCGGCCACAGAGCCCGGGTCTGGAGTGAGGGTGGGTGCCTGCGGAGCGTCTGCCAGCCGCGGGCAGGCGCGCAGGTGATCGTGGAGCCACGTGGCCTGCAGTCCAGGCAGGTGGTGCTGTGACCTCGGTGATGACCCCACTGACCTGCACAGGCACTCAGGGTCTGTTGCGGAGCCTGAACCCGCAGGGCATGCATGCCCCTATCAAGATTCCTAAAACCATATTTGTAAGATCTCTATGCTATGTAATAACACCGATTTTGAGGACTAAGAAGGATATGAACATCTTCAGGGGGCCATTAATCTATCTTTCAAGCTATTAATATTTGATTTAGTTTCATATTTATATGTATGAATTATCTATGGTTTTATTTTTCTTGCTGTTCTTGTTTGATTTACGTATTGCATTTACAGTGGCCTCAAGTTAGACAATCTTCTCATTTTCTCCTACATAGATGATGAATACATTGAAATGATCTGTTTCTTCAAAATTTCTTGAAAATAGAAACTGCTTGTAAAATTGTCTCATTGTAATGTTGCCTTTTAAAAATAACTTCTATTTTTTCTTACTTCAGGCTTTATATTTATTCTGTCTCTATATTTCTTCTTGAGTTAGTTACAATAAGTAAAAATTTTCTAAGAATTCATACATTTTAACTAAATTTTACAACTTGTGTAAAAGTTGTTCAAAACTGGTAAACTTACTACTACACTGGGATATTTTAAGTTATGTGCCCTAAGACACCATTATTTATTCATACTTCTTTGCTTTTATTCTTAATAAATTTTATCACTGTTTCACTTATTTTATTAATCTTTCAAATAACCACTTCTAAAATTTTGTACATTCTCTATATTTTATGCTTTTTTGTGTGTGTGTTCTTTAATTTTGCCCATATCTATAAGGTTATCTTCTGATTTCTGAAGGATTATTCTGTATTTTTCCTAAAATCTTAGTCCAGACATTTAGCTTATTAGTTTTCTGTGTCTTTTTAAATATAAATATTTTGTGCTATGAGTTTCCTTCTAAGTTACACTTAATTATACATTGTCATTATTTCATTTACCTAAAAATGATAAGTATTATTTTTAAAATATAGCTTTGCTAGGTAAACTATTCTAGATTAATAGTGACTTTCTCTCATAACTTTGAGTATTGGATTCTAATGCTTGTTTCTTTTTTTCTATCAAAAAGTAATTTATCAGTCTAATTGCCTTTGTTTCGTAGGTAATCTAAATTTTTGTTATTCATCCCTCTTCCTGTCTGACTTCAAGATTAGATTTTGTTTTATCTCTGTCACATTGCATTTTTAATAAAATATTTTAAGTGATTTTTCTGTATGTTTTCTTATCTATATTATATAATTAAATAGTATATTATATATTTATCTTCTGATAGAGGTACTTTATTAGTTTTAAACAAAAAATATTAACATTTCTTCATATATTGCTTCTTTATTACATTTTTCTGAGATTTCATGAGGATGACTGAAACTTTTATTCTTTATCTTTTACATTTATTTTTATATTTTACATCTTTACGTAGAGAAGGAAATGGCAACCCATTCCAGTATTCTTGCCTGGAGAATCCCATGGACAGAAGAGCCTGACAGGATAGTCTGTGGGGTTGCAAGAGTCGGACATGACTTAGCATTAAAATACTACCATGTCTTTTTGGCGCTAACTCATTTGGGTATTGATTTTCTGTAGTCTAGTTCACTAACTCTATTGCTGTTGTTGTCATTGTTCAGTCCCGAAGTTGTGTCCGGCTCTTTGAGACCTCTGGACTGCAGCATGCCAGGCTTCCCTGTCCCTCACTATCCCTGGGAGCTTGCTCAAATTCACCTCCACTGAGTTGATGATTTTATCTAACCATCTCAATCTCTCAGTCTTCCCCTTTTGCCTTCGATCTTTCCCAGCCTCAGAGTCTTTTCCAATGAACCAGCTCTTCACATCAAGTGGCCAAAGTGTTAGTGCTTCAGCTTCAGCATCAGTCCTTCCAATGAATATTCAGGGTTGATTTCCCTTAGGGGAGATTGGTTTGATCTCCTTGCAGTCTAAGGAACTTTCACGAGTCTTCTCCAACACTACAATTAAAAAGCATCAGGTATTTGGCTTTCAGCCTTCTTTATGGTGCAACTCTCATATCTGTAGATGACTACTGGAAAAACCACAGCTTTGACTATAGGGACCTTTGTCAGCAAACTGATGTCTTTTGCTTTTTAATATGCTGTCTAGGTTTGTCACAGCTTTCCTTCCAAGGAGCAAGTGTCTTTTAATTTTCATGGCTTCAGTTACCTTCTGCAATGATTTGGGGGCCCAAGAAAATAAAATCTGTCACTGCTTCTACTTTTTCCCCTTCTATTTTGCATGAAGTGATGGGACTAGATGCCATGATCTTAGCTTTTTGAATGCTGAGTTTTAAGCCATCTTTTTCACTCTCACTCTCATCAAAAGGCTCTTTAGTTCCTCTTTGTTTACCTTCATAAGGGTGGTGTCATCTGCATATTTGAGGTTGTTGGTATCTCTCCCAGCAATCTTGATTCTAACTTGCGATTCATCCAGCTTAGCATTTCACATGATATACTTTGCATATAAGTTAAATAAACACGGTAACAAGCTACACCCATGTAGTACTCCTTTCCCAATTTTGAACCAGTCACTTGCTATTGCTTCTTGACCTGCATAAAGGTTTCTCAGGAGACAGATAAGGTGGTCTGTACTTCATCTCTTGAAGAATTTTCCACAGCTTTTTGTGATCCATGCATTCAAAGACTTTTGCTTATCTGTTTTTAAACTATCCATTTAATTTCTCATTTTAAAACATATTTTCTTTCCAAAGTTTTATTTCATTATTTTTCGAATATCTGGTCATTTGTTATAGACTCTTGCAGCTTCATCAGTTTTGGTATTTCTCCTTTTATATTGAAAATAACTCAATCCATTTATTTTATATTTTAATATGAAATCTGTTGTATTTTAAATGAGTTATATCCCAACTTTGTATTTTCCTGCTGAATCTTTCAATCATTTCCCTATTTTTTCCTAATTTTTTTCTTTTTACTTGATAGCATTAATTTGGTTCATTAAACTCGTGGGAATCCCTGAGGTCTAAATAATACTCTTGCCCCTTTGGTTCTTCTAGGATATATGGTGCTGCTACTAAAGTGTGAGCTCTTTTAGTACCCTTTTAGCTTCCCCAGTTTAGTGGAGGAGGAGAAGTTCAAATTATGCCACTTTGTCACTGACTTAGAGGTCAGTCTTTGGATAACAGTTTGTGTTATGTAAGTATTTGTCCTCAGAATCACTTAACTGTATGTTTTTAGTGCTTCCTGATCAAATACCATTCCCAGACTCTTTGGGAAAGGACAGTTGATACTTTTCTTTCCTTGCCTCAAGCCATAATAAGTATAATAAAAAAACTATGCTTCATGTAGGATCTAAATTCATATTTGAAGTGAAAGAGACTTTAAGAGAGCCATATAATCAGAATCACACAATTTAAAAGAATAATTGTATTTTAGTATTTATTTATTTTTGGCTGTGCTGAGTTCTCATTGCTGCATAGGCTTTTCTGTCGTGTGGAGAATGGGGGCTGCTTTTCAGTTGTGCTGTGGAGCTTCTCGTCGTGGTGGGTTCTCCTGTTACAGAGCACAGGCTCTCGGGGGTGCGGGCTCAGTAGTTGCATCTCCCAGGCTCTAGACCACAGGCTCAATGGTGGTGGTGCATGAGTTTAGTTGCTCCACGGCATGCGAAATCTTCCAAGACCAGGGATTGAATCTCTGTCTCTTTGATTGGCAGGTGGCTTTTTCACCACTAAGCCATCAGGGAAACAACACAAATTTTTTTCAAGACTTTTCACTTTTTAGAGAATCCACTGTTTTTTATTAACATACCTAAATAATATGGCTATTTAGATAATACCTTTCTTTTCAAAATCTTTAAGTCACAAGATATCTTAAGTTTTAGATAAAACATTTGCATTAAAGATGTTTTAGTTGGTATTTCAGCTATGAGACCACAGAATTCACTTTTTTAAAGCCTCACTTACTGATAGTGAAACTTTTTTTTTAAGAATTGTGTTTCAATTAATTATATTTTATATTGTCTTTGGCTAAGGCAAATTGATTTTTATTTTTAAGGTAATATAAATAGTTGTAATTATTTGTTCTACACCATGTTAAAGCTATTGAAACAGAAGAAAATTAGGATTTATGGCTAGGTGTTATGTGTTAAAGGGTAACAGAGGAGTTAAATATCATATAAAATTTAGACTGTTTTTTCTCCAGTTCAGTGTCCATGGACTTGCTGGTATAAAATTTCATGGAGAGATATATTTTGTAGGTTTTATATTTCCTTTTTAAAGTCCTCTTGATACATCTGAAAGCATGTGCATTAGCTCCTACAAAGAGCAAAATCAATGTAGACCATATAAATTATAGCACCTGATAATAGCCTGATATGTTAGTACTCCGTCATTCTCTTATCTTATTCTACCTTTGAGGAAAATAAATTATCTTGGGTGCTGAAATATTTGATCATAGCTAAATCTGCTTTTCTGGTGTAAAGTATGCAGCACTTACACTGTGCCTATGACTAAATATCTGTGCACTAAAAATAAAAACACCATGCCCCAAATACTTTGTGTGTGTGTGTGCATGTTCAGTCATGTCTGACTCTTTGCAACTCCATGGACTGTAGTCCACCAGCCTCCTCTCTTCATGGGGTTTTCCAGGCAAGCATATTGGGATTTGCCATTTCCTCTTCCAGGGGATCTTCCCAACCCAGAGACCAAACCCCATGTCTCCTGCTTTTCCTGGCATTAACAGAAAGATTTTTTATCACTGAGCCACTTGGGAAGCCCAGAATACTTTAAAGTACACAGTTTTAAGAGATTTTAGCCTCATTAAAATTTCAAAATTACTGTTTTTTCTTTCATTCTGGGCATTTTCCAGTTGTTAACCCCATCATTTAGTACAGTTTGAGACTAGGAGACTAATATCAGGATGGTTTCCATTTGTCTCTCACTAACATTAAGATTCTCAGTCCTGACAAAATGTAGCTTCTTTTAGAATTTACTTTAAATAAAATGTTGAGGAAGAATGTCTTAATCACACAGAAACTATACTGACCCATTGTTTTTTGAGCAAGCAGCACCAAACACTGTTTCTGGTGACTCAGATGGAAAAGTATCTGCCTGTGATGCCGGAGACCTGGGGCAGAAAGATTACCTGGGAAAGGAAGTCTCTGCTAACCCACTCCAGTCTTCTTGCCTGAAAAATTCCATGGAGAGAGGAGCTTGGTGGGTTTCAGTCCATGGGATCTCAAAGAGTTGGACATGACTAAATGACTAACACTTTCACTCACTAATATTAAGATTTTGAGTCATGACATAAAATGCAGCTGCTTTTAGAAATTATTTTTGGTAAAAATGTTGAATAAGAATGTCTTGATCACACAGAAACTATACTGACTCATTATTTTGTAAAGCAAGCATAACCAAACACTGTTTCTAATGTGATTTCATAGACAGCATGTCATGAAAAACAAAACAAACAAATTGAAAAACAACTGCCTTAAGTGTATAACACTTGAAAAGAAGTGAAAGTGTTAGTTGCTCAGTCTCCTTGATTCTTGGGACCCCATGATCCACATATAGCTGTCAGGCTTCTCTGTCCATGGAATTCTCCAGGCAAGACATTGCTAGAGAAGGTAGTATTCTCAAGGGGATCCTCTTGACCCAGGGATGGAACCCAAGTCTCTCAAACAACATGTAAACTGAAAACTCTAATGTATTTCTAAATTATTAAGAAAATTAAGAAGCAATTTGAATTATAAGAAGCCCTATCAGATCCATGTCAACTGAGGGGATGAATTATAAGAGATTATTCAAGACAGTTGATTTATATTTTTGAGCTACACAGTCTCTTAAAGAACTTACATGTTTCTAAATAGAGATCTTTCCTTATATATAATAGATTTTCATGTGGAATATTCTTTTGAATACAAATAATTAGTATGCTAAAATTCTTAAAGGCATTATACATGGAAGTAGTCATTTCTTACATAAATTAGTTTACCCTATTAATTTGCTTAATTCTTATTCCAAAGATGAGGGTAAAAAGATGTGTGTGTGTGTGTGTAAAGTTTTGTTCAGTCTTAGTCAAACAATTATAGTTGCTGAAACTAGGGAGTTTGAATCAATATACTATGTCATATTTTTATTGGTGTCTTTTCGTAATAACCTGGGCTTCCCCAGGGACTCAGTGGGTAAAGAATCCATCCACACTGCAGGATACATAGGAGACAGAGAAGGTGCAGGAGGCATCATTTGATCCCTCGGTTGGGAAGATTCCCTGGAGAAGGAAATGGCAACCCACTCCAGTATTCTTACCTGAGAAATCCCATGGACAGAGAAGCCTGGCAGGCTACAGTCCATGGGTCACAAAATAGTTGGACATGACTGAGTGACTAAATACACACACACAATGATAACCTATCCCAGAGGCTGTAGGTTGACAAGAGGTGTCTCTAAACCTGTTGCAGTGGTGTTTATTACCCCCAAATTAACATAAAAGTTGTACTGAAATAATGTTCATTGCCTTCTGAAAATTGAAAGCCTGCAAATTCACAGAATTTATAGCTAAAAATTAAACTAGCTGGCTCGCAGAATTTTATAAAAAAAGTATATCTTTTAAATTCAATACACACAAAAAAATTTGGTCTGAATGAAACCTCTTATATCTTGCAACAAAACAAATAAAATAATTACACTTACATGGCTATTCTTTATATCCAAAAGTGTTTTCAGTTTCTTATTAGTATAGAGGATTTGCTTCTGTATAAATTCTATTGCAAACATACTCTAGCGTGTATAGCTATTTCATGTTCTTTTCTCATGGGACAAAAGGGGAAAAAATATGAAATTTATTTTCAAATTGTATTTTGCTTCATGGTTAGTAATTAACAGTGGATAGTATTTGGGAATTCTGATTTCTCAAATCCTCTGATTGTAGATTCAGGTATTCTATGCACTTCTACTCCTGCTCCGCTAGAACTGCCATTCAAATTCAGAGGCTCTGAGCTTGTCTTCTATTGTATCTGTGGGCTGAAGAGAGAGAGAAAAAAAAAAAGAATGCCCAGAATGAAAATTTGTAGTATTGTACTCTATTACTCTGCTATTATTATTATCGCATTATCAAGGAATGTGGGATTCTCTGGTAACTCAGCTGGTAAAGAATCTGCCTGCAAAGCAGGAGACCCCAGTTTGATTCCCAGGTCAGGAAGATCCGCTGGAGGAGGGATAGGCAACCCACTCCAGTGTTCTTGGGCTTCACTGGTGGCTCAGCTGGTAAGAATCCTCCTGCAATGCAGGAGACCTGGGTTTGATCCCTGGGTTGGGAAGTTCCCTTGGATAAGCGAACATCCCCTGGAGAAGGGAATGGCTCCCCATTCCAGTATTCTGGCCTGGAGAGTTCCACGGACTGTATAGTCCATGGTCACAAAGAGCTGGACGCGACTAAGCCACTTTCACTTTCACTCTATTACTACCTAAACTGATTCAGATTTTCTGGAAAATTTCCTAACATCTTTAGTTAAAAACTCCTATTATTTTTTGCCTTAACTTTCTTAACATGATTTTCTTGATCTCTAGTTTTTCAGGTCCTTCTAGTTTATCAGATCCTCCATTTTGATGCTACCCACCTTGCTCCTGCATTACACTGTGAATTTGTGTCTTCTTCTGTCATACTCCTCTTCTTCTTTTCTGTATTTTTAAAAGAAAAATACCCAATCAGTTTTGTGCTAACATGATATCGGAGGATTTAGGATTATATTTTGGCCTGCTGTGACCTAGCACAACTGGTGTTACCCCTAAGAGATTTAGTCTCTTTATGCATAAAGTGAAAGAACTGGACTAATTTCCACAGTGGCCCTAGGTTCTTCAAACAATTTTCTTTGATGATTTCCTCTTTTTATATTTTTTTTTATTCTTTGCAAAAAATTAACACATATATTAAGTTTATATATTTGAAACTATTCAGGGCAATTTGAATAAGCATTTTAGTAATGGCTTTGCTTGCATCTAATGTAACTATATTTCACAATAGCTATTTTCACTTTTACAGTTTATGTTTCAGAGAAGCTTTTTGCTGACCTATATACTCTGCTGTGTTTGATTACCTGTCTGTGTCATTGCTCAAGTGAATCTCTCCTTTCTTTCATCAAGATCTTATATAAGCACTTCAACGTTTAGAGGATTGAGCCCAGTACTAATCTCCGAGCTTCTAGAGGTTTTTTGTTATTCTCATTTTTTAGAGAACAATAGACTAATAAGGAAGGGTCAGCAAATTGAGAGGAACTTGACTTCTAGGTCCGGGAGGATTACCATGCATGATCATTACTCAGGTGAGAAGTAGAGACCAACCAGCTTCTAAGACCCCTGTTAGCATGAAAATTCTGTGATGGCAAAGTAAACTAATACTATTATGAATGTATAGGCCTTAATCCTACATCAACCACAGGAAGAACAAACCACTTGCATAAGAGTGAATCATCCAAAAAGAGGAAAAATGAGGCACTCTACAATCAATATTTTAGAGCTCCTGGGGCCATGGTTCTCTTCTAAACCCCATGTCAGTTTTTATTCTAGGAAGAGACAATGATTTGGGCCCTAAGTGTAGCATTAGTAAGCAACACTTCTTAAAGATTAGAGAGGGCCACAAAAGTCAGAGGATAAATGCCTCATTTAGAGATTCTTTTTTTCAAAAATTATTGAGTACAAGTCATTTTTGCATGAAAGCATTCTCTAGTCCATGAGGTCAGATAAATCTGTATACTCTCTACTTCTTTGCTTACAGAGAATCTTTCGCCTTTGACTTTGATTCCTCAGGAGAAGATATGATATCCCAGAGGAGCCAAACATTGCTTCTGTTGATCTTGACAGTTCTTTCTTGCTGATCCACCCTCACTAGCTTATACCTTCCATCATCATGCACAACTGATCTCCTGCATAACCTAAATTAACTGTTCTTTTCCCTTGCCATCTGGCCCAACAGTTCCAGGTCTAGAGATCACTTAATGAATAGCTCACTATGATCCTAAAAATCCCAGAACTAGACTTTCCAAATATTTAGCAGTCAATTGTTGTTCAGTCACTCAGTCATGCCTGACTCTTTGTGACCCCATGGACTGCAGCATGCCAGGTTGCCCTGTCCTTTACCATCTCCCAGAGCTTGTTCAAACTCATGTCCATTGAGTCAGTGATGCCATCCAACCATTTCATCCTCTGAAGCCTCATTTTCACCTTGCCTTCAATCTTTCCCAGCATCAGGGTTCTTCCAGTGAATTGACTCCTTGCATCAGGTGGCCAAAGTACTGGAGCATCAGCTTCAGAATCAGTCCTTCCAACAAATATTTAGGCTTGATTTCCTTGAGGACTGACTGATTTGATCTTGCTGTCCAAGGGATTCTCAAGAGTCTTCTCCAACATCACAATTCAAAAGCCTGAGTTCTTCAGTGCAGCCTTCTTTATAGTCCAAGTCTCACATCCATACATAGCTACTAGAAAAAACATAGCTTTAACTATACAGACCTTTGTCAGCAATGTGGTGTCTCTGCTTTTTTATACACTGTCTAGATTTGTCATAGCTTTTCTTACAAAGAGCACTCAGTGCTTTGAGGAAAATCTTTCACATAGCTAAATGATGCTTTCTTTTTATTTTTAAAAACTTTTTTTTATAATTCATACATTTAATTCATTATAATTCATACAATTTCCCCAAATGTTACATGTTAGAAGTTTGCTTTAACAGTTACCATGTACCTATGTCACTAGAGAGAAGTTAAAAAAAATCAATTTAACATAAATGACATGGAATAAATCTACTTCTTACAATGCCAATATCACAATTTTGGGTGCATCTGCATTATTAAAAGTTGTTTATTTAACTTATCAGCTCCTTATATCTGATCTGTTTGATGATGATTAAATACAGTATATTCATTAGCACTTGTGCAAAAGCTCCTATAGTGCTTAATACATTTTCTAAGTAAACTTTAATTACAAATTCTCACACTGTGTAAGATAATCCAGTTTTGTGAAAACAGAGGAGATTTAAAAATGTTTAGGATGATGACAAGGAAGACTCTTTAAAAGCTTGCAAGACAGTTGATAAGTTCAATTATATGACAACTGGTGAGCTCAGCAGTATCTCTTTATATACAGAACTGCTTAGAGAGATGTCATCATTTATATATTTTACTAAAATGCATTACAATGCATATTTGAAACCTTCACACAAGATTAAAATACACCGAGTTTATTTTAAGATTAATCTAGCAAGGAGTATTGTCATTATGAAAGAGAAGTGGAACTAAGACCTATTTTAAAGTTCTATGAAAACATAATCAAAAATTTCATCATTAGTTACATTCTCCCTCAAGTCTCTAACTCAGTTAAAATACATTAAACTTATTTTAAAATCAATAAATTTAATAAATTTAAAATCAATAAAGTGCTTTTTTTTTTTTCCTGACACAAAGTGAAAGTGGGATATATTTACTTTAACCTCCCTTAAACACCAATACCTAATATATTTCTTGGGCCCATGTACTACCCCCCAGTTCAGTTCAGTTGCTCAGTCGTGTCTGACTCTTTGTGAGCCCATGGACTGCAGCACGCCTGGCTTCCCTGTCCATCACCAATTCTCAGAGTTTGCTCAAACTCATGACCATCGAGTCAGTGATGCCATCCAACCATCTCATCCTCTGTCATCCCCTTCTCCTTCTGCTTTCAGTCTTTCCCAGCATCTTTTCCAATGAGTTGGTTCTTTGCATTGGGTGACCAAAGTATTGGAGCTTCAACTTCAGCATCTGCCCTTCCAATGAATATTCAGGGCTGATTTCATTAAGGATGGACTGGTTTGATCTCCTTGTAGTCCAAGGGACTCTCAAGAGTCTTCTCCAACACCTCAGTTCAAAAGCATTGATTCCTTGGTGCTCAGCTTTCTTTACAGTCTAACCCTCACATCCATAATGACTACTGGAAAAACCATACCTTTGACTAGATGGACTTTTGTTGTACTCCCCCCAAGTATTATTTTATTGAATAAATATTTCAAATTGTGTGTTTCAATTATTTCCTTGATTCAAAAGGAAAATATTGCTACTTGTTACTACTTGGGTTTATTTGGTACTGTTTTGTATCTCAAAGATATGTATTTATTTTCATAACTGTTCTAAGGATGTATACGTACCTAAATGTTATCTGTCACTGGAAAAGCATATAACTTACAAAATCGATAGGAATATGAAAGGAAAATGTTGTATGATTCCATTCCTATGAAGTATCTAAAGTAGTAAAAATCATGGATAAAGAAAGTAGAAAGGTAGTTGCCAAAGCCTTGCAGCAGGTGTATGACGTTTAATGAGTATAGAGTTTCAGCTTTGCAAGGAGAAAAGTCTTAGAGATACATTGCAAACAATGTAAAATACTTAACCGTACTAAACTATATACTTAAAAATGATTAAGATAGAAAATTTAATGTTACGTGTTCTTTTTTTCTTGATTAGAGAAGAAAGAAAAGGAGGAAGGAAGAAAGCAAGAGTGGAAAGAAAAGGAGGATAGAAGAAAGGGGGAAAGAAAGAAGAAAGAAAGGGTTCTCCTTGCTGATTCTATTGTCTTCTCCTAGTCTACTGACTTTTTTTCTTCTCTACCCTTCATATTAAGTAGTTCACCATAATGTCTGTTTCCTCATTGCTTTGTTTTGTCACAATTATTAACAACTCCAATTCACTGTCCTGTCTCTGAAATTTTTACTTCATGTTGTTAATTTCTTAAAATTTAAAAAATTTCTCTAATATAATTCCAAGGAAAGAATATGGTTGTCTCAGCTCATTCTTTACATTGTACACATCATATTTTAGTTGGTATCTTATTGAGGAACTACACTTGGCTCAGGTGGCAAACTCTGATCTAGTAAACAGTATTCAGGTGAAATGATATTAATAGTAATTGTAGGGTTGCGTCTTAAGCAATGAGTAAGCAAGTTTTCTCTTAGGATACACTGCATGTGGCTACAATGACCTTATAATTGATAGATTGCATTCACCTACTCTTTTCTAGTTGATCCTCTTGAAAGTGAAAGTGAAACTCACTCAGTTGTGTCTGACTGTTTGTGACCCCATTGATTATACAGTCCGTGGAATTCTCCAGGCCAGAACACTGGAGTGGGTAGCCTTTCCCTTCTCCAGGGGATCTTCCCAACCCAGGGATCTAACCCAGGTCTCCCGCACTGCAGGCAGATTGTTTACCAGCTGAGCCGCAAGGGAAGCCCAAGAATACTGGAATGGGTAGCCTAACCCTTCTCCAGCGGATCTTCCCCACCCAGGAATTGAACCAGGATCTCCTATATGGCAGGCAGATTCTTTACCAACTGAGCTATCAGGGAAGCCCTGATAGTCAACTTCATTTGTTTTCACCTCAGAATTTTTTATAACTCAGTGGTTCCCACAAGAAAATACATTATTCCTCAATTATCCATTTTTCTTCTCCCTTTCATATACAATGTACAAATATTCACATAAATATATAAGGTTAAGGTAAAAAAAAAAATATTGAGTTTTCACTTTAGTATTTAAGGTACCTAACCAGACACAGAAAATGCTTGAATAATATCTGCTAACTATCTATCCACTGGGCTTCCCTTGTGGCTCAGTGATAAAGAATCCATCTGCAATGCAGGAGCTGCAGGAGCTGCAGGTTTTATCCCTGAATTGTGAAGATCCCTTAGAGGAGGGCATGGCAATCCACTCCCATATTTTTGCCTGGAGAATCCCATGGACAGAGGAGCTGATAGGTTATAGTCTATAGGGTTGCAAGAGTTGGACATGACTGAAGTGACTTAGCATGCATGCATACATCAGTCCATTGCAAAGTCATTGAATGCAAATATAATTGGTAAGGGGAGCCTGTATATGAAAAAATCATGAAGTCTGTTTAGACTCACCTATAATAATCATTGTGATTTCCGAAATTTTAGCAGTTGTACTGGGTCATAATTCACAAACATCTTTGGGAGAAGACAATGGCAGCCCACTCCAGTATCTTTCGTGGAAAATCCCATGGACGGAGGAGCCTGGTAGGCTGCAGTCCATGGGGTCACTAAGAGTCGGACACGACTGAGCAGCTTCACTTTCACTTTTCACTTTCATGCATTGGAGAAGGAAATGGCAACCCACTCCAGTGTTCTTGCCTGGAGAATCCCAGGGACGGGGGAGCCTGGTGGGCTGATGTCTATAGGGTTGCACAGAGTCAGACATGATTGAAGAGACTTAGCAGCAGCAGCATCTTTAGGAAGGAATAAGGTGATGCTGTATCTCACAGGTCGCTGAACCCAGGGTAGGCAAGGCACAAACAGGGAAGCTGTAAGAAAACTCGTGGAGCCATAGGAACTGCTGTGACATGTTTATTCACAGCAGCAAGGCAGACATGCTTTACTCTCATGGTTAACCCACCAGACACAGCCTTAATGCAGCCATAGTGTAGCCAAAACTTGGACACAATGCAGCCATAATGCTGCCTTAATATGGCCTCAAAGACTGTTCAGGTGGAGCTTATATATGTTTACAGAACAAAAGTGGTCCATGGCCAAACACATACATCTTGACATGCATGCACAGTTCTATAAATTACCTTAGTTGTTACATAACCACGTATTTACAAATCGTGGGTCAAGAGAGTGAGAGGCCTTGTTGTAAGAGAGCCTGACAACGGCCATCTTGGCTAATTTGCTCTTTCCCTACATTTCACCTCTTCAGGATCTCTTGCCTCACAATCTATGTACAGTCCACTTCTGTGATATGTCCTTTGTGGATACCACTGACCCTCAAACCCACATTCTGCAACAGCAGTGGATGCTATGACAGCAAACAGGTGCATCTCCAACACATAGCAAAACCCAATGCCAGGCATCACTTGGAATTCATGTTGTAGTCCTCGTGTTCAAGGAGCTAAAAGAGCTACCCACCACATGTGGAATGCCTTTGTCTTTCATGCCTAAATCCAGTCCACCATGTGTCTTCTCAGTAAGGAATCACAAAAGTCCCCACAGGCGCTGGGCCCACTCCTTCAAAGAGGGGATTTTTGTGGCATTCACAGCCCACATGATTCCAAATGTTTTCACAGTATTCTAAATCTGCAAGAGAATTAGCAGTTAATAGCACATCATTCGGAGAAAGCAATGGCAACCCACTCCAGCACTCCTGCCTGGAAAATCCCATGGACAGAGGAGCCTGGTAGGCTGCAGTCCATGGGGTCTCTAAGAGTCGGACATGACTGAGAGATTTCACTTTCACTTTTTACTTTCATGCATTGGAGAAGGAAATGGCAACCCACTCCAGTGTTCTTGCCTGGAGAATCCCATGGACGGGGGAGCCTAGTGGGCTGTCATCTATGGGGTCGCACAGAGTCAGACACAACTGAGTGAATTAGCAGCAGCCGCGGCAGCACATCATAGGACACAGGCTTTACAGTGTTCTACTAAATCCACATCATAAGACACAGACTTTATAGTAGACAGTTTTACTTAATCTACATCATAGGGCACAGCCTTTAGAGTACACCTCTGCACAAATCAACCCACATTTGCATCTGTGTAACCCAGATGGGCTCCTGCCAGCTTGGGCCCCCTTGGGAGTCTTCATGCTTTTCATCCTCTTTGCCTGCCTCCACCCACTTCTCTCAGTAAGGACCTGCAAAACCCCCCACAGAGACAGGGCCCACCTCTTCAGAGAGGGAATTTCTGTAGCATTCACAGCTCACATCATGAGTCTGTATGTACAGGGTCACAGCCCACATCAGGAGCTTGTGTAACTACCTGTATCTTTTGCTATGGGCGCTTAAACTGCTGCTCTGGTCTCACTTATATAACTGGCCTTGCTCACAAGCAGGGACCTGCAGTCTTATAATGTTCTACAATGTTTGTCTCAATGAGGGGTGAGTGGTTATAGATGCAAACCATTCTATTTCATCCCTGGAGCAAATGATATCCTCCCCCGCTGTGTCCCAGAGTAGCAGAAGCCATACTGCCAACTCTACCTGAGTATATGGTCTATAGGTTGTGAACTCAGTCACACTGTGGGTCCCCTGAAGATGTCCCCCCCGGGCCATAGACTGCTCCTGTTCCACTTCCTGCTGTACAACAGGCCTCACAGCCAAGCAGGGGCCTGCGTCTCACAGTGTTCACTGTCATCGTCCCTCATTACCTCACAGTCTGAGGCACTGGGATCCTCAAGGTCAGCCATGTCTGGCTTCAGCATACATATGCATGGTTCCAACTCTTCTGTTCATCTGTCTCTGCAGTTCGTGCACTTGAGCAGCATCAAGGAGAGCAATGTCCATACCGGCCTTCAGAGGTTAGGAAAACCCATCTCATGGTGCCAGTGGTGGTACATGGCACATTATCTGGCAAATGGGAACTCACCTCCTGTAATGACATTTCAACATTATCCAGTGACCTGTCCTCCATCTCCCAGTCTCCAACTGGGGCCCACGCTGAAAGGACTGTGGCCGCCAGGTACCACATACTATGTGGTGTCCACTGACTTCCTCCAACCACTGGAGCCTCAGGCTCCCCTGCCTGCTGGGTATCCCATCAACTATGCCAACTATCTCGCTGTATCTCACTCTTCACTGAACCTAGGGTAGGCAAGCTGTGAATGGGGAAACTGGAAGAAAATTTGAGGAGCCATAGGAACTAGAGACATGTTTGTTTGCAGCAGCAATGCATGCATGCTTTATTCTTGTGGTTGACCTAGCAGACAAAGCCTTAATGCAGTTATAACATAGCCATAACTCAGACATAACACAACCATAACGTGGCCTTAATGCAGCCTTGATGTGAACTTAACACAGCCTTAACACAGACATGATACAGCCTCAAGGGCTTTTCAGGTGTAGCTTATATAGATTTATAGAACAAAAGTGGCCCATGGCCAAGTGGGTACATCGGGACACACATATGCAGTCCTATAAGGGATCTCAGTTGTTGCATAACAATGTATTTGCAAAATGTGGGGAAAAAGCAAGAGGCCTCGTGGTGAGAGAACCTGGCCACTGCCATCTTGGGTAATTTGCTCTTTCACTACAGTGGGTAACTCCTTTGTTTATTTTGCATGTCATAATGATAGCTCTGAGTACATCATCAAGAGTATATAATTTGTTTATCTTTCAAATGTTCATCTTTCACTTGCCAGTATTGCAGATTTTCTATACCCATTTGTTGTTGTTGTTGTTGTTTTTTAAATCGTGTCACAGAGACTCATGAAAACCTCCTGACTTTTATCCCATTGCATTTTATTTTATGCTCTGTGGTAACTAATAGCCACCTGTAGGTAAAGAGAGTTTGGTCTTTCTATTTTAACATGATAAATGTGTCTGCTAATAGTTTTAATCCACTGTTGCCAGTTCAGAGAAGTGAGATATTTTTTATTTTTATCATATAGCCAGTTACCAGTCCCTCCTCATCCCCTATAAGCAAAATACAGGCTACAGTTACTGAATCTAAGTCCCATATAAATGTACTCTCTTTATTTCATGCACGTGTTTTCAAAGTTTAATTAATCTAGATAAAAACTGTAAGATTTTAGTCTTCCTTCTACCGTAATTAGACATGTAAACTTGAACTAGCTATTCACTACTGTGCTCGCATTTATGCATTTGTAACTTTCCATGTTGACCTTTCCAAGTGAAAAACAAAATTCTCTGACATTGACAACCCAATATTACTTTTGATTGCCAATTATAGAATTTTCCTCTACTTCATAAAGTCATCAGTTTTCTGGGCCAAAAAGTTTGGGCTAAGAAATTGGATACAGTTTTCACTGTAGACCAAAAGATATTTGCAGTTGAGAAGTATCTAATGATAAATTAAACTAAATTATTTCTCCTCTTGTGCTTGTACACTTTAACGGTTACACTATAAACTTGCCCAAGAGAGACCTGTCTTCATTGGAATTCAATCTGAAAATCTCTTTACCCAGAGATGGCAGCTCATTTTGTATTGATATAATGTATACCTTGAAAAGGTGTAGAACTGGTTTTCTATCAAACAAACAGATCTTTTTGAGTTCTATATCCTACTAGATATTAATATTGACTTTCACCTGGCAGAGATGGGACTTAACCTGGCTTATTTTTGTAAGTGTTTAACACACTTTCTGTTTCAAGAGAATATTTCTACTTGATCCCCTAAACAATGAAAACACTAAAGAGCATAATACAATATGTGCTTTGCTTACTAACAGTCTCTCAAAATTGAGTAAATGCAGCACACCTGGATAAGCTAAATGCATTTTTTAACTTCTATCATGACCTGTCATTTTAAATATTGTATTTTCGTTGCCTTTATCCACAGTATCCCCTCCACTCAGTCTCTGTAAATGAGATTTATAGTTCAGCATGGTCCCTGAAGTAATTTCCCATAGTTTCACACAGACCCTCAAGCTCCAAACATTATGAAGATTTTCCCATATACATTATAAACCTCTCTGCAGCACAGCTGTAAATCATCATAATTTTGTTATGTCACATCTGCAGGTGATAGAAACAATAAAAAAGAGACCAAGAAAAGGCTCATGCTACGTTTTAGCAAATTATTTCTGAACAGTTTGACAGCTCTGTAAAGTTTTAAGGAATGTGTTCATTCTCTTCTCACACTCTTTTACTAGCACTTTATCTCACATAGCAAGTGAATACAGTGAAAAATAACCTGGAACCTCTGTTCTCTTCCTTTGCCTGTTTACGCCACTCTTATCAAACTTATAAACATATAACAATATTAGAAAGAACTTAGCAAATCAGAGGATCCTACATGATACCACAACCCTAACACAATTATTGTTTGTATTTCTATATCATTTCTCTTCTAGAAAATGAAAATGACATAGCTCAGTCCTGTCCGACTCTTTGTGACCCCATGGACTGTAGCCTACCAGGCTTCTCTGTTCATGGGATTTTCCAGGCAAGGGTACTGGAGTGGGCTGACATTGCCTTCTCCAGGGGATCTTCCCGACCCAGGGATGGAACCCGGGTCTCCTGCATTGCAGACAGACGCTTTACTATCTGAGCCACCAGGGAGACTTTATACATAAAGTCTTTATACATAATCACTGCTTTGGCACAGTCACAAACTGAATGCTCATATGTCTACTTTTGGCATCTTTACTGGACATTACACTATATGCATGTTTTAAATTGTATTATATTGATAACTGGCCTTCCCAGGTGGTTCGGTGAGTAAAAAACATCCCTGCAATGCAGGAGACACCAGAGATATACGCTTGATTCCTGGGTCAGAAAGTTCCCTCCGGAGGAGGACACAGCAGCCTGCTCCAGTATTCTTACTTGGAGAATCCCATGGACAGAGAAGCCTGGCAGGCTAGAGTCCACAGGTCTCAGAGAGTCAGACACAACTCTTTGAAGTTACTGAGCACAACACAGCACAGCACATATCCATGATTAATTATCTTTTCCAATAACTTTTAACTTCTTTGATTATTACTTTAATGCAATACTAATAAAATTCTAGGCAAAACATATGACTTGTTTCATGGATTTTGAAAGACATCCACAAATGTCAAGAATTTTTGTGGCCTCATGCTGAGTTCTATATGACAAAGCAAGTTCATGTATTCTCACTAGCACTACAATTAAATTTTCCATACTTAGTGAGAATAAATTTTATCTCATTTAAATGCACACTTATTTCACAGTTTATCAAAACCATCTAAGTATTCTTATCACTTTTTCCTTTTTTTGCAGATTTAAGTATTCATTTCTTAGTATTATTCTGTAAAATTTTGTCTATCTTTCATATAATAACTATGCTAAACTTTTGCCACATTTCTTGAAATAATTTTCCTAGAATGTTTGAATAACAGAACAATTATCTTTGAAGAATTTTATATATTAAGTAGTTGATTAGAAATTTTTCCTTTTATCTTTCAATGATTCTTAGAAGTATAGTTCAATTTTATTTTGTCTATAAATTTTGCTAAATCTAAGATACTTTTAGGACAAATAGGTTATTGGAGGGTACTAGGATTTTGTACAACAAATATCTTAATACTTAAGAAATATGCTGGAGCTAATGATATAATTGAATCCTTTAATTTGCTCTGTATTATAAACTGCTACTTGGCAACCAAGGATGTTATTACGTCTTACTGAAATTCAAGAAGTCATTTATGTAAACTAATACTTTCATAAACCTGTGCTAATTAAAATTATTGGTTTACACCAAAGAATTCCTGCCTAATGAGTGCCATTGTTTGGTAAAGAATCTGCCTGCTGATGCAGAAGAGCCAAGAGATGTGGGTTCCCTCCCTGGGTCGGGAATATCATCTGGAGTAGAAAATGGCAACCCATCCATTATTCTTGCCTGAAAAATTCTACGGATCAGAGGATCCGGGGGGACTATAGCACATGGGATCACAAACAGGCACACATAACTTAGTGACAGAGCATATATGCACACATACAAAAAACTACGGCTGTGTAGAAGGCTAGAAAACTCTATCCCATAGAATTTCCACTCCCCAGTCCCCACCCCCCTACTCAAGCTCCCCATATACACACACCCCATCAAAAGCCAGGCTCAGTTCAATTCAGTTCAGTCACTAAGTCGTGTCCAAATCTTTGAGACTCCATGGACTGCAGCACACCAGAGCTCCCTGTCCATCACCAACTCCCAGAGTTTACCCAAACTCATGTCCACTGTGTCAGTGATGTCATCCAACCATCTAATCCTCTGTCGTTCCCTTCTCCTCCTGCCTTCAATTTTCCCCAGCCTCAGGGTCTTTTCAAATGAGTCAGTTCTTTCCATCAAGTGGCCAAAGTATTGGAGTTCCAGCTTCAACATCTGTCCTTCCAATGAACACTCAGGATTGATCTCCCTTAGGATGGACTGGATGGATTTCCTTGCAGTCCAAGGCACTCTCAAGAGTCTACTCTGACACCACAGTTCAAAAAAAAGCATCAGTTCGTCAGCACTCAGCTTTCTTTATAGTCCAAATCTCACATCCATACATGACTACTGGAAAAAACATAGCCTTGACTAGACGTATCTTTGTTGACACAGTAACGTCTCTGCTTTTTAATATGCTGGCTAGGTTGGTCATAGCTTTTCTTCCAAAGAGTAAGTGTCTTTTAATTTCATGTCTGCTGTCACCATCCACAGTAATTTTGGAGCCCCCAAAAATAAAGTCAGCCACTGTTTCCACTGTTTCCCAATCTATTTGCCATGAACTGATGAGACCAGATGCCATTATCTTAGTTTTCTGAATGTTGAGTTTTAAGCCAACTTTTTCACCCTCCTCTTTCACTTTCATCAAGAGGCTCTTTAGTTCTTCACTTTCTTCCATAAGGGTGGCATCATCTGCATGTCTGAGATTATTGATATTTCTCCCAGCAATCTTGATTCCAGCTTGTGCTTCCTCCAGCCCAGTGTTTCTGATGATGTACTCTGAATATAAGTTGAATAAGCAGGGTGTCAATATACAGCCTTGACATACTCCTTTCCCGATTTGGTACCAGTCTGTTGTTCCATGTCCAGTTCGTCCAGTTCTAACTGTTGCTTCCTGATCTGCATACAGGTTTCTGAAGAGCCAGGTCAGGTGTTCTGGTATTCCCATCTCTTTCAGAATTTTCCACAGCTTATTGTGATCCACACAAAGGCTTTGTTATAGTCAATAAAGCAGAAATAGATGTTTTTTCTGGAGCTCTCTTGCTTTTTTGATGATCCAGCAGATGTTGGCAGTTTGTTCTCCGGTTCCTCTGCCTTTTCTAAAACCAGCTTGAACATCTGGAAGTTCACGGTTCACGTATTGCTGAAGCCTGGCTTGAAGAATTTTGAGCATTACTTTGCTAGCGTGTGAGATGAGTGCAATTGTATGGTAGCTTGAGCATTCTTTGGCATTGCCTTTCTTTGGGATTGGAATGCAAACTGACTTTTCCAGTCCTGTGGTCACTGCTGAGTTTTCCAAATTTGCTGGCATATTGAGTGCAGCACTTTCATAGCATCACCTTTTAGGATCTGAAATAGCTCAACTGGAATCCCATCACCTCCACTAGTTTTGTTTGTAGTGATGCTTTCTAAAGCCCACTTGACTTCACATTCCAGGATGTCTGGCCCTAGGTGAGTGATCACACATCATGATTACCTGGGTCATGAAGATCTTTTTTGTACAGTTCTTCTGTGTATTCTTGCCACCTTTTCTTAATATCTTCTTCTGTTAGGTCCATACCATTTCTGTCCTTTATTGTGCCCATCTTTGCATGAAATGTTCCCTTGGTTTCTCTAATTTTCCTGAAAAGATCTCTAGTCTTTCCCATTCTATTGTGCTCCTCTATTTCTTTGCAGTGTTCACTGAGGAAGGCTTTCTTATCTCTCCTTGCTATTCTTTGGAAGTCTGCGTTCAGATCAGTATATCTTTCCTTTTCTCCTTTGCTTTTGGTTTCTCTTCTTTTCACGGCTATTTGTAAGGCCTCCTCAGACTGCCATTTTGATTTTTTGCATTTGCTTTTCTTGGGGATGGTCTTGATCCCTGTCTCCTGTACAATGTCCCGAACCTCCATCCATAGTTCATCAGGCACTCTGTCTATCAGATCTAGTTCCTTAAATCTATTTCTCACTTCTACTGTATAAATGTAAGGGATTTGATTTAGGTCATATCTGAATGGTCTAGTGGTTTTCCCTGCTTTCTGCAATTTAAGTCTGACTTTGGCAATAAGGGTTTCATGATCTGAGCCAGTCAGTCCCTGGTCTTGTTTTTGCTGACTGTATAGAGCTTCTCCACCTTTGGCTACAAAGAATATAATCAATCTGATATCAGTGTTGGCCATCTGGTGATATCCATGTGTAGAGTCTTTTCTTGTGTTGTTGGAAGAGGGTGTTTGTTGTGACCGGTGCATTCTCTTGGCAAAACTCTATTAGCCTTTGCCCTGCTTTATTCTGTACTCCAAGGCCAAATTTGCCTGTTATTCCAGGTATCTCTTGACTTCCTACTTTTGCATCGCAGTCCCCTATAATGAAAAGGACATATTTTTGGGGTATTAGTTCTAAAAGGTCTTGTAGGTCTTCATAGAACCATTCGACTTCAGCTTCTTCAGCATTACTGGTCGGGCCATACACTTGGATTACTGTGATACTGAATGGTTTGCCTTGGAAACAAACAGAGATCATTCTGTCGTTTTTGAGACTGCATCCAAGTACTGCATTTCGGAGTCTTTTGTTGACTATGATGGCTACTCCATTTCTTCTAAGAGATTCTTGCCCACAGTAGTAGATATAAGGGTCATCTGGGTTAAATTCATCCATTCCAGTCTACTTTAGTTCGTTGATTCCTAAAATGTCAGTGTTCACTCTTGCCATCTCCTGTTTGACCACTTCCAATTTTCCTTGATTCATGGACCTAACATTCCAGGTTACCATTCCATATTACTCTTACAGCATCGGACCTTGCCTCTATCAACAGTCACATCCACAGCTGGGGGTTGTTTCTGCTTTGTCTCTGTCTCTTAATTCTTCTTGGGGTTATTTCTCCACTGATCTCCGATAGCACATTGGGTACCTACTGACCTATAGAGTTCATGTTTCAGTGTTCTATCTTTTGCCTTTTCATATGGTTCATGGGTTTCTCGAGGAAGAATACTGAAGTGGTTTGCCACTCCCTTCTTCAGTGGACCACATTTTGTCAGAACCCTCCACCATGACCTGTCCATCTTGGGTGGCCCTATATGGCATGGCTTAGTTTCACTGAGTTAGACAAGGCTGTGGTCCATGTGATTAGATTGGTTAGTTTTCTATGACTGTGGTTTCAGTCTGTCTGCCCTCTGATGCCCTCTCTCAGATCCTACCACCTTACTGGGGTTTCTCTTATCTTGGAAGTGGGGTATCTCCTCACAGTTACAGCTAAAGACCTTGGACATGAGATTTTTCCTCTCGGCCACTCACTACTCCCTTTTCTTACTTTAGTAAAACTCTGCTACACAAAAGCTCTTGAGTGATCAAGTCTGGTCCCTGGTCCCGAAGCTAAATCTTCATCTTCAGAGATCATGAATCCAACACTGTTCACTATAAGCTATCAGGACCCTGACATAGGACAGTACATGAAGGTTGCCGCAGCCATTAAGAATGCAATTCAGTGATACTGTGTCATCTTTAATTAAAAAAAAAGAAAAAGAAAGAAGAAAAGTACTGCCCAGACATCACTGGTTCACCTTTGAAGAGAGTAAGTAGAATTGAATCCAGCAAGGAACCAGGACCTGTGCCGTGAAGAGCAGGTGTGAGAGAACTGCAGCTCACCCTACGTCTCCTGTTGTTGACAATCCTCAGCTCTACCATCTCCCACCTCATCTCCCTCCTCCATAAGTACCTCTTCTTGCCTGTTCACTCCATGCCAGCCCCTGTATACAGCTGTTGTACTGTACTACTGTACTTTTCAAGGTACTGCACTGTAAAATTAAAAATATTTTATTTTCTGCTTTTTTTTAATGTATCCCTTGTATGAAAAGTATTATAAACCTGTTACAGTACTATATAGTTGACTGTGTTAGTTGTGTTCCTAGGCTAACTTTGTTAGATTTATAAACATGTTGGACTTAGGAACATGCTCTTCAAATGGAACTTATTTGTATGTAGGGAATTTACTGTATCGTTTTTGTCAGATAAGCCTCTTTTCTGACTTCCCATCAAAATGGTATTAATTAGTTGCTTGTGTTGACATGAAAAGATCTGTAAAATCTATATCTCTCCCAACCTACACACAGACACATATATACCCTCCAGTGATTTTTTTTTTCCTGCACTTCTTCCCTTTTTCCATATCCTGAATATTCATCCCCAAGTAAAGTCACTCTTAATATTACAGAGAATCTCCAGCCTCTGCATCCACCTCATCTTTATCTTACTTTCTTTCCTCAGAAGGGCTGGATTAGGAAATTCATATTGATTTGCAATCACAATAAATGCATGGAAGTCTCTGTGCCTTAATGTGAGCTGCTCTAACAGTGTCATAGACTGGGTGTCTTAGATAGTAAGTATTAATTTCACATAGTTCTAGAGACTAGAAGGCTGAGACCAGACTGCCAGCATGGTTGGATTCTAGTGAGACAGCCCTCTTCCTGTTTCACAAACGGCCACCTTTTTCTATGCCCTCATTTGACAGAGGAGAACATCATATTTCTTATGTCTTTTCCTATAAGGGCACTGATCACAATCATGACCTGATGGTCTGATTAATTTTCAAAGGCTCCACCTACAAATACCACCACACTGGGAACGGGAGATTCTACATATGAATTTTAGAGGGACCTGAAATTTCAATCGAGCTTCCCAGGTGGCCCAGTGGTAAAGAGTTTGCCTGCAATACAGGAGCCACAAGAGATGCAGTTTCAATCCCTGAGTCAGGAAGATCCCCTGGAGGAGGGCATGACAATCCACTTCAGTATTCTTGCCTGGAAAATCCCATGGACAGAGGAGTCTGGAGGGCTGCAGTCCATAGGGTCTCTAAGAGTTAGACACGCCTGAGTGACTGAGCAGCAGCCAGCACTCAACCCATAGCATTATGTATGACTCATCTCAGACGCGTTAGGTCTCACTTGTTAATAGGAAAGCAATTAGGAAGTTGTACTAACCTCAAACTCAAAAGGTACATACAGATTTACTACTGTCCCTGGCCGTTCTTCTATTGTTGAATGAGTTTTAATTAATTTTCTTCTACCATTAAACAGTATTGCATAAACACCAAAGCCTATAATGAAACAGTCAGAAATTTAATTCCATATTATCCATACTATTTTCCATACAAAATTTAATTCCATACAAATTTAATGCTAACTTCACACTTAGTAACTTACGACCTTGAGTAAGTTCATCTCTTTTAACTTTTTTTTTTTTTTTTGCTTAATTTACAAATGGGCAATACTATTGCCTTCATAAAGTTATGAAGGTGAAAAATGAAGTGTATTCATGATTCCCTAGTGCTATGTCTGGCATATGAGAGGTGCTCATTAAGAGTTACTTCCCTTTAAACAGGAATATGGTTGAATAAATGTGTAAGTATAAAATGTCAATATCTGAATCTCTGAGGCTCTAGAATCATGTGTTTTATTAAATAGATTTATTTGATGTGTACTATATGCCAAACACTATGCAAGATCTTGAAAATATGGGTATAAAACTGACTAATAGGAGATATGGTTTATATCTTCTTGAAGTGACAGGAAAGGAGAAAATGAAAAATACACCCATCTGAATGTTGAGTTCCAAGGAATAGCAAGGAGAGATAAGAAAACCTTCCTAAGCAAAAAAAAAAAAAAAAAAAAAAAAAGGTGGCAGAAATAATAGAAAGGGAAAGACTATAGAGATCTCTTCAAGAAGATTAGAGATATCAAGGGAACATTTCCTGCAAAGATGGGCACAATGAAGGACAGAAATGGTATGGGCCTAACAGAAGCAGACAATATTTAGAAGAGGTGGCAAAAATACACAGAAGAACTATACAAGAAAGATCTTCATGACCCAGATAACCAGGATGGTGTGATCATTCACCTAGAGCCAGACATCCTGGAGTCCAAAATCAAGTGGGCCTTAGGAAGCATCACTATGAACAAAGCTAGTGGAGGTGATGGAATTCCAGCTGAGCTATTTCAAGTCTTAAAAGTTGATGTTGTGAAAGTCCTGCAGTCAATATGCCAGCAAATTTGGAAAACTCAGCAATGACCACAGGACTGGAAAATGTCAGTTTTCATGCCAATCCCAAAGAAGGGCAATGCCAAAGAATGTACAGACTGCTACACAATAGCACTCATTTCACAGGGTAGCAAGGTAGTGCTCAAAATCCTTCAAGCTAGCAAAAAATAATACATGAGCAGAGAACTTCCAATATACAAGCTGGATTTAGAAAAGGCAGAGAAACCTGAGATCAAAATGCCAGCGTCCATTGGATCATAGAAAAAGCAAGGGGATCTGAGAAAAACATCTACTTTTGCTTCCTTAACTATGGTAAAGCCTTTGACAGTGTGGATCACAACAAACTGGAGAATTCTTCAAGAGACAGGAATACTGACCATTTTACATGCTTCCTGAAAAGCATGTAAAGAAGCAGGTCAAGAAACAATGGTTAGAACAGAATGTGGAACAACAAACTGGCTCAAAATTGGAAAATGATTATGTCAAGGCTGTATATTGTTACCCCACTTATTTAACTTATATGCAGAGTATATCATGTGAAATGCCCAGCTGGATTTACCTTAAAGCCATCACTTTACTGACAAAGGTCAGTCTAGTCAAAGCCATGGTTTCCCAGTAGTCATGTATGGATGTGAGAGTTCAACCATAAAGAAGGCTGAGTGCTGAAGAATTGATGGCTTCAAACTGTGATGCTAGAGAAGACTCTTGAGAGTCCCTTGGCTAGCAAGGAGATCAAAGTAAAGGAAATCAACCCTGAATATTCGTTGGAAGCACTGATGCTGAACTTCCAATACTTTGGTCACCTGATATGAAGAGCCAACTTGTTGGAAAAGACCCTGATGCTGGGAAAGTTCAAGGGCAGGAGGTGAAAGGGGCAACAGAGGACGAAATGGTTGTATGGCATCATCGACTCCAAGGATCTGAGTTTGAGCAAACTCTGGGAGATAATGAAGGACAGGGAACTCTGGGTTGCTGTAGTCCATGGGGTCACAAAGAGTCGGACACAACTGGTCAACTGAACAACACCAAATTCTTACAGTTTATTTCAAGTAGACACTAAATAAATAACTATTTGCATCTATTGCTATAGCACCCTGATAGTCGCTAACATGAGAACATAGTAAAGGAACATTTCCATTTGCTTTCTAATTTCTGTCTTTTTACTGATATTTTCTATCTGATAATACATTGTCATCATGGCTTTCTTTCTTTTTTTACTTTATTTATTTATTTGCTTCTTGGATATTTATAGTGGCTGTTTTGAAGGTTTTGTCTTATTATTCTGATTTCTGGTCTGTCACAGGCAGTATCTTTTTCAAAGATTTTTGATAGTATATCTCCTATCAATTTGCCTTTCTCACGGGTGGCGTGTTTTGCTGTTGTTGTCATTGTTATAAACTAGTTATTTCGAAGGGTATATTGCAGGAACTCTAGGTACTGATCCTTCAAGACTCTGGGATTTGATTTTGCTGTTGTTTGTTCATTTACTTGTTTATTTACATGGCTGGACTATTTCTTCAAAATTTATCTTCTGTCTCCTGAGTGTGAAGCAACTGGTACCACTCCACAAAGAGCACACTTGGGAATGCACACAATCAGGCTGGGATGGCGCAGTTTTAATAAGACTCTCTTTGTCTCTCTCTTCTGCGGATATCTCTGTTAAACCCACTCCCTTTTCTGATATCTCCTCAGCTTTTAAGCCATATTAATTGCCCCAGCAAATGCTCTATTTTTGTTATGAAGTCAGAAATTACTCCAAGTCTGACCCAATTAAACTGGGGTCCATTTGGAGAGGTATTTCTTTCAGGAAGTCTTTGCAACTAGTTCTGAACTCAGAAGGGCTATTCTTAGCAATCTCTTTCCTTTGTTCTCTCTGGGAAATTAGCTGACCTTTGGTTTAGCTTGTTGTTCTTAATTGCATACTATCAAAGTGTCTATTGTTTCTGAATGTACCCTTAGGCTTGAAATCCTCCACAATGTTGCAAATAATCTGGGTCTTCTGGAGAGAGCTTTTTCAAAGATTTTTTTGGTAGTATATCTTCTATCAAAATCTGTGAACCCCTACTCTAGGGCTGGGAATGGAGACTGTGGCCTGCTTCTCCTGCAGGGATGCCCTCGATACATTAGCTGGGATTGGGCATTGTCCTTTTTTTTTTTTTTTCTTCTTTTTTTGGCTTACATCTCCTATGAGGTGGTCTTCAGCCCTATAAATTGGGTATGAGTGGGGGAAGATTGTCCTCAATATTTGGCCACACTTGCCAGGAATGTAACCTCTGTAATTTGGAGTAAGGAGGTGGGAGCTGAGAAATGCTAGCAGCCTGCCTTTCCAAGTGAGATAGTGAAATAATTTGTCTCTTGTCCAGGGGCTGAGGAAAAGATGGGCTCCTTTCCTTGATTGCACATGCCTAAATTAGAGCTCTCGTTGTCTTGGCCAGTTGGAGAGGAACTAGGAACGTGTTGCTGGTCAAATTCTTAGCTTTTTCTGTCCACTGAAGCTGAATAAAAAATATGGAGACAGAGTTTGGAGGTAATAGAAAGGTGGCTTTAATTCTCAGCTGGCAGGGAGGGGAACACAGTTGGTTCACACCTCAAGAACAGTGTCTCCCCTCCATGAGGAGTCTCTCTGTGTGTGTTCAGTCACTTTAGTCATGTCTGACTCTTTGTGACCCTATTGACTGTGATCCACCAGGCTCCTCTCTCCACGGGATTCTCCAGGCAAGAATACTGGAGTGGGTTTCCAGGCCCTCCTCCAGGGATCTTCCTGACTCAGGGATTGAACCCGTGCCTCTTACATCTCCAGCACTGGCAGGTGAGTTGTTTTTTTTTTTTTAATTTTTTTTTATTTTTTTTACCACTAGCACCACCTGGGAAGTCCATAGGAGTCTAGGGACTTATATAAGATGAGGACTTGAAGTTAGGAGTCAGTGATGAGGGGACAAAGGTGTTAGGATCTTGAATTCTTCTTCATGCACTGTTTCAAAGACAGTCATAGGCTGGTGTAGTAACCCAGTAACTTAGCCTGTTTGTTGTCTCTACAGCCTTCTTTCTGGCATGTAAAAAGGAAGAACTATAAGAAGGAGAGTGTTGTAAGGGTAAACACCAGATACAGAATGTATCTAGCATAGAGTCAAAGGGAAATGCTTCCCAGGTGGCTCAGAGGGAAAAGAACTCACCTATCAATGCAGGAGACAGAGAAGATGCAGGTTTGATCCCTGAATCGGGAAGATCCCTAGGAGGAGGGCCTGGTAACCCACTCCAGTATTCCTGCCCGGAAAATCTCATGGACAAAGGAGCCTGGTGGGTTACAGTCCATGGGGTGGCAAAGGAGTTGGACCCAACTGAGCAACTAAACAACAACATGGGGAAATAGGTGTGAAGTGTAGCTCCTGCAGAGTTAGGGGGAAGAAAAGCAAACCTAGTTACTGATATGCAGAATTAGGTGAAGTTAAAGTAAAAAAGCTAGAACTGTTCAGGCCTGCTCACTCTTCTCTTTACCTTTTTTATTTTCAGGAAGAGGAAAGAAAAAGCTCATTTCTCTTTCTTTTCCTCTACACTGCAACAAAGGGAGCAGGTGCTACAGACTTACACATTCTGAGATTTAGAAGATTTTCTTGAATATATATTTCTTCTTTTATCTTACTTGCTTAGGAAAATTTCTGGAGACTCAAGTTTTTTCCACCAGTTACAGTTGGTTCCTGGGAACATCCATGGAGCTCCTCATACCGCCTTTCTGAAAGCAGTCACCAATATCCTGACGTTGTGTGTATACGGACAGGTAATTTTTTTTTTTTTAGTTGAGTATTTAACAATTTAAGTGGATGAACATTATTTGTGCAACATTTCTTTATGGTATATTGTGGTTTTCATAGCTATATATAGCTTTAATTAATTATAAACATCATTCTATTATGGTTTCCCATTAAGTGGATTTCCCACAATCTATTCATCTTTGCTACTATGAACAATTCTACAATAAACAATTTTATATATGTTGCTTTGTGCACCTATGCTAGAATTTCTCTATATATTTTTAGATAATTTTAGAATATGTTCATGTTCAACTTTACTAGGAATTGTCAAAATTCTCTCTGAAATATGATTTACACCCCCATTAGCAGTACGAAAAAATTCCTGATTCTCTCCATCATCTCTTGCACTTGGTAATCACTAGATTTTGACACTTCCCCCCAATCTGGATGTAAAATTCTAATTCATGGCTATTTAAATGCATATTAAATATTCATTTTCCTGACTACTGGTCAGATTAAGCCTTTTTCATATGGTGGCTCAGGTGGTGAAGAATCTGCCTGTAATTCGGGTGACTTGGGTTTGGTCCCTGGGTCGGGAAGATACCCTGGAGAAGGGAATGGCAACAGACTCCAGGATTCTTGCCTGAAGAATTCAATGGACAGAGGAGCCTGGCGGGCTGTAGTCCATGGGGTCACAAAGAGCTGGACACTGAAGGAAGTTAGCACAGCACAGCGGCACATGCGTAGTATTATGTCATCTGCAAACAGTGACTGTTTAGCTTCTTCTTTCCCCACCTGGGATTCCTTTAATTTTTTTCTTCTCTGATTGCCATAATTAGGACTTCCATAGCTATGCTGAATAAAAGTGGAAAGAGTGGCCATTCGTGTCTTACTCCTGATCTTAGAGGAAATGTTTCTGGCTTTTTACCATTGAGTATGATGTTAACTGTTGATTTATATATAGTCTTTACTATGTTGAAGTCTGTTTCCTCTACATTAACTTTACGAAGAGGTTTTTGTTTTTGTTTTTAATCACAAATAGATGTTGAATATTGCCATTTTTTTCTACATCTATTGAGATAATCATATGGTTTTTATTTTTCAGCTTATTAATGTGGTGCATTACACTGATTGAATTGCAGATGCTGAAACATCCTTGTATCCCAACCCACCTCACTGCAGTGTATGTTCCTTTAAATATATTACTGAATTCACTTGATAATATTTTGTTGAGGATTTTTGCACCCATGTTCATCAATGATAGTGGCTGCAAATATATAAAGATAGTGTAACTGTCTTTTTTGTGATATATTTTTGTCTAGTTTTAGTATCAGGGTGATATTGGCCTCAGAATGAGTTTTCTCTGCAATTTTTGGAGTAATCTGAGGACTGCTCAGTATTAATTTTTCTCTCAATGTCTGGTAGAATTTACCCAAGAAGTCTTCTGGTCCTGAACTTCTGTTTATTAGGAATTTTTAAATTACTGATTTAATTTCAATACTGGTAATTGGTCTGTTCATATTTTCTATTTCTTCCTGCTTCAGTTTTGAGAGATTGTACATTTCTGATAATTTGTCCATTTTTCTAAGTTGTCCATTTTATTGGCATACAATTGTTCATAGTACTTCTTATGATTTTTTGTATTTCTGTGATGCTATTTGTAACTTCTTTATCATTTCTAATTTTATTGATCTGGGCCCTCTGTCTTTATTTTTTGATGTGTGTGACTAAGTAAATGTTTATCAATTTTGTTTATCTTTTCACAGAATCAATTTTGTTTATCTTTCCAGCTCTTTGCTTTGCTTCATTGGTCTTTTAAATTGCTATTGTTACTTTAGTCTCTTATTTATTTTTGCTCTGATTTTTATAATTTCTCCCATAGCTAATTGAGTTGTTTGCTCTCCCTTTTCCAGTTCATTTAACAGTACAGTTTGGTTGTTTATTTGATGTTTTGCTTGTTTCTTTTGTGGTAAGCATGTATTGCTAACAACTGCTTTTGCTGTGTTCTATAGCTTTTAGATAATCATATTTTCATTATCATTTGGCTCCAGATATATATATATATATATATATATATATATATATATTATTCTCTTTGATTTCTTCAGTGATCCATTGGTTTTTAGTAGGATATTGTTAAGTCACCTTGAGTTTGGGTTTTTTTTATGCAGGTTTTTTTTTTTTTTTTTAGTTCATTTCTATTCTATTCTCATGCCATTGTCATAAAAGATACTTGCTATGATTTCATTTTTCTCAAATTTACTGAAGTTTGTTTTGTGGCCTAATATTTGATCTACACTGGAAAATCTTCTATGTGCACGTGAGAAGAATGTTCTATACATGTCTATAAAGTCCATCAAGTCTAATATAGAATTTAAAACTAATGTTTCCTTTTTGATTCTCTGTTTGAATGATTTGTCCATTGATGTAAAGGATGTGTTAAAGTCTCCTACTGATGTTTTGTAACTGTCAATTTCTCTCTTTATGTCTATTAATATTTTCATTATACATTTAGATGGTGCTTTGTTGGATGCATATATATTTAAAATTGTTATATCTTTTTCTAGGATTGATCTCTTGATGTTCTTCTTTGTCTCTTGTCACAGTCTTTATTTTAATGCTTTTGTCTGATAAAAGTATTCTTAATCCAGTTTTCTTTTAATTTCTGTTTTCATAGATTTTTTTTTTTTCTCTCCATGCACTCACTTTCAGTTTGTGTGTTTCTCTAGATCTGAGGTGAGTATCTTATACACAGCTTATATGTAGGTCTTGTTTTTGTATCTATTCTGCCACTCTATGTGTTTTGATTGCAGTATTTAGTTCATTTGCATTTAAGATAACTATTGATACATATGTTCTTCTTACTTTTCCTTAATTGCTTCAGAGTTGTTTTTGTAGATCTTTATTCTTTTTGTTGTTGTTGTTTCCTTTCTTCTTCTTTTGTGGTTTGATGACTACCTTTAGTATTATGTTTAGATTCCTTTTTCTTTTCTTGTGTTTATATTTACTGAAAATTTTCAGTTTGTGGTTACCATGAAACTTTTATATCTAAATAGGTCCTGGGGCTAGTGCTGTTCCACTGGTGGGCAGAGCTGATTCCTGGCTTCCAGACTCAAGGGACTATCAGAGTTGGTGTCACATTGCTGCCAAGTGTGGTCAGTTGCTGACACCAGTTGGCTGTGGTGTCCGTGATGTTTCAAAGCTTATGTTGGCCTATAGTGGGCAGAGCCTTGGCACATTTGGTCCCAGGGCAGGTATTGGCCTGCTCATGGGTAGCCTGGGTCTGGGTCTGTATGCTGCAAGGCTGCAGTTGGCCTGTGGCTAATGTCTACCCATTGGTGGGTGGACTGAGCTTGAGACTAGATCAGGCTCACTGGACAGCAGGGGCAGAGCCCAACTTGTCCCAGGGAAGAGGCTGGCCTGCTCATGGGTGACCTAGGTCCACAGGTTGCAGGACTGTAGTCCTCCAGAAGCTTTTTTCTGCCTGCTGGTGAGTGAGGTAGGGCCTGTGGCTCAAGAAGGATCACTGGTAGGTGGGCCAGCTTTTCTAGGGCTGCTGTCTGCCCACTGGTATGCGGAGCTGAGTCCCAAGCTCTCTGGCTGTAGGGCCTTGGGGCCTATACCCTGTCTCTAGTGGGGATCCTGGGACTAGTGCCTGTGAACTAATGTAGGGTGCCAAGTCCTGGATTCTCTTGTGGGCAGGACTGTGTCCAGGGGAGCCTGTGGGCTCAAGGATTCTTAAAGCAGCCTATCTGCAAGTGGGTTGGTCTGTGTCTATGCCAAGTTAGTTGCTTGGCCTAAGGTGTCTACAGGCTGTTGTGTAAGGGCAGGGCTGAATCTGGATGCTGAACATCTACTAGGAAAAACTCCAAAATTGCACTTACCAGCATCGGTGTCAACGTGGTAGAATGATTTCCCAAAGTGGCTGCCATTACTGTCTAGGTTCCCAGAGTGAGCTGCAGGCACCACCTGCCCTTCTGGAGGCCCTCTAAGACCAGCAGCTGAGTCTGACTCAGGTTCCTTCCCAATGACTGCTTTTGCTCTGGGTCCTGGAGCATGCAATGGCCCAGGTGACAAAGAATCTGCCTGCCAATGCAGAAGACCCAGGCTTGATCCTTGAGTCATAGACACAGGAGATTGCTGGCCTGTAGTCTGCAGGATTGCAAAGAGTCAGACACAACTCAGTGAATAATAGTTTACGAGTGGAGTCTCTATTTCCCACAGCCCTCTGGGATTTCTTAAAATAAGCTCTGATGACTTCCAAAGCCAAATGCACCAGGGTTTGTCTCCCTGGTGCAGAACCCCCAAGCTGGGGAGCCTGGATATGGGGCATAGGCTCCCTTACTCTTTGGGGAAACTTTTGAAATTTGAATTAATCTCCCATTTATGGACTGAACACTAAGGGGTAGGGGACTTGACTATATTGTGACTATGCCCCTCCTACCAGTATTGTTGTTCTTTCTTTATGTCTTTAGTTGTAGAAGATCTTTTCTGGTAGGTTCCTGTTTTATTCATTGATGGTTCTATAAATAGTTGCAGTTTTGGTATACCTATGGGAGGAGGTGATTTCAGGGTCTTCCTAGTCTGCCATCATGGCTGATCAAAAATTTATAAGTTTTAAACTGAATGCCAGTGCATTCTCTTGGCAAAACTTTATTAGCATTTGTTCTGCTTCATTCTGTACTCCAAGGCCACATTTCCCTGTTATTCCAGGTATTTCTTGACTTCCTACATTTGCATTCCAGTCCCATATAACGAAAAGGACATCTTTTGGGGGTGTTAGTCCTAGAAGGTCTTCATAAAACCATTCAACTTCAGCTTCTTTAGCATTGCTGGTCAGGACATAGACTAGAATTACTGTGCTGTTGAATGGTTTGCTGTGGAAATGAACAGAGATCATTCTGTCATTTCTTCTAAAGGATTCTTGCCCACAGTAGTAGATATAAGATTCTGGGTTAAATTCATCCATTCCAGTTCACTGATTCCTAAAATGTCAATATTCACTCTTCTCATCTCCTGTTTTACCACTTCCAATTTGCCCTGATTCATGGGCCAAACATTCCAGGTTCCTATGCAATATATTTTTTTAAAGCATCAGACCTTGCTTCTATCAACTATCACATCCACAGTTGGGGGTTGTTTTTGCTTTGGCTCCATCCCTTTATTCTTTCTAGAGTTATTTCTCCACTGATTGTCAGTAGCATATTGGGCACCTACCGACCTGGGGAGTTCATCTTTCAGTGTCCTATCTTTTGCCTTTTCATATGCTTCATAGGGTTCTGAAGTCAAGAGTACAGAAGTGGTTTGTGATCCCCTTCTCCAGTGGACCACATTTTGTCAGAACTCTCCACCATGACCCATCTGTCTTGGGTGGCCCAACACAACATGACTCATAGTTTCATTGAGTTAGACAAGGCTGTGGTCCATGTGATCAGATTGGTTAGTTTTCTGTGACTGTGGTTTTCATTCTGTCTGCCCTCTGATGGAGAAGGATAAGAGGCTTATGGAAGCTTCCTGATGGGAGAGACTGACTGAAGGGGAGACTGGGTCTTGTTCTGATGGGCAGGGACAGGCTCAGTAAATCTTTAATCCAATTTTATGTTGATGGGTGAGGCTATGTTCCCTCCTTGTTATTTACTTGGGGCCAAACTATGGTAGAGGTAATGAAGACAAGATGAAGAAGCTTCAAAGATGGAGAAGCTCTATACAGTCAGCAAAAACAAGACCAGGAGATGACTGTGGCTCAGATCGTGCACTCCTTATTGTCAAATTCAGACTTAAATTGAAGAAAGTAGGGAAAACCACTAGAGCACTCAGGTATGACCTAAATCAAATCCCTTATGATTATACAGTGGAAGTGACAAATAGATTCAAGGGATTAGATCTGACAGAGTGCCTCAAGAAATATGGACAAAGGTTCCTGACATTGTACAGGAGGCAGTGATCAAGACCATCTCCAAGAAAAATAATTGCAAAAGGCAAAATGGTTGTCTGAGGAGGCCATACAAATAGCTGAGAAAAGAAGAGAAGTGAAAGGCAAAAGAGAAAGGAAAGATACACCCATTTGAATGCAGAGTTACAAAGAATAGCAAGGAGAGATAAGAAAGCCTTCCTCAGTGATCAGTGCAGAGAAATAGAGGAACACAGTAGAATGGGAAAGAGTAAAGATAGCTTCAAGAAAATTAGACATGCCAAGGGAACATTTCATTCAAAGATGTGTTAAATAAAGGACAGAAAGAGTGTAGACCTAACAGAAGCATAAGATATTAAGAAGAGATGGCAAGAATACACAGAACTATACAAAGAAGATCATCATGACCCTGAGAATCACAATGGTGTGATCACTCACCTACATCCAGACATCCTGGAATGTGAAGTCAAGTGGGCCTTAGAAAGCATCCCTACAAGCAAAGCTAGTGGAGGTGATGGAATTTCAGTTGAGCTATTTCAAATCCTAAAAGATGATGCTGTGAAAGTGCTGCACTTAATATGTCAGCAAATTTGGAAAACTTAGCAGTGGCAAAAGGACTGGAAAAGGTCAGTTTTCATTCCAATCCTCTCCCAAAAAAAGGCAATGCCAAAGAATGTTCGAACTACCTCACAATTGTACACATCTCACATGCTAGCAAATGATCCTCAAAATTCTCCAAGACAGGCTTCAACAATACGTGAACCATGAACTTGCAGATGTTCAAGTTGGATTTAGTAAAAGGAGTAGAACTGGAGATCAAATTGCCAACATCCGTTGGATCATCAAAAAGCAAGAGAGTTCCAGAAAAACATCTACTTCTGCTTTATCGACTATACCAAAGCCTTTGACTCTGTGGATCATCACAGTCTGTGGAAACTTCTTAAATAGATGGGAATACCAGGGCAACTGACCTGCCTCCTGAGAAATCTGTATGCAGGTCAGGAAGAAACAGTTAGAACTGGACATGGAACAACAGAGTGGTTCCAAATTGGGAAAGGAGTATGTTAAGGCTGTATATTGACAACTTGCTTATTTAACTAATATGCGTAGTGCATCATGCAAAATGCTGAGCTGGATGAAGCACAAGCTGGAATCAAGATTGCCAGGAGAAATATCAATAACCTCAGATATGCAGATGACACCACCCTTATGGCAGAAAGCAAAGAACTAAAGAGCCTCTTGATGAAAGTGAAAGAAGAGATTGAAAAAATTTGCTTAAAGCTCAACATTCAGAAAGCTAGGATCATGGCATCTGGTCCCATCACTTCATGGCATATAGATGCAGAAACAATGGAAACAGTGCCAGACTTTGCTTTTTGGGCTCCAAAATCACTGCATATTGTGACTGCAGCCATGAAATTAAAAGATGTTTGCTCCTTGGAAGAAAAGTTATAACCAACCTAGACAGCATATTCATTTCTTTGCCAACAAAGGTCTGTCTAAGTCAAGGCTATGGTTTTTCCAGTTGTCATGAATGGATGTGAGAGTTGGAGTATAAAGAAAGCTAAACATTAAAGAATTGATGCTTTTGAATTGTGGTGTTGGGGAAGACCCTTGAGAGCCCCTTGGTCTGCATGGAGATCCAACCAGTCCATGCTAAATGAAGTCAGTCCTAAATATTCATTAGAAGGACTGATGCTGAAGCTGAAACTCCAATGCTTTGGCCACCAGATGTGAAGAGCTGACTCATTGGAAAAGACCCTGATGCTGGGAGGAATTGGGGGCAGGAGGAGAAGGGGATGACAGAAGATGAGATGGTTGGATGGCATCACCAACTCGGTGGACATAAGTTTTAGTAAACTCTGGGAGTTGGTGATGGACAAGGAGGCTTGGAGTGCTACAGTCCATGGGATCACAAAGAGTTGGACACAACTGTGTGACTGAACTGAACTGAACTGAAACTGCTTGCCTTTGTGAGTATCATAATAAAATCTTATGCTATCCTGCTCCTTCATGCCTTAATCCCAAACCATGGACACTGTCTGTTCTTTACTTCCACCCATGGACATCATCATGGATTGAAGATCCAGGATCACCTGAAGTAAATGATTCTTCTAGGTTATCATCAGAAGGTCAATAGTAGCCTAATGCTATGTCACAATGAGTAAGTCATTCACATCATTTCATCTCATCATATAGACACTGGATCATCTCCTATCGTCATCAGAGAAGAAGGGTGAGTACAGCAAAATTAGATGTTTTGGGAGAGAGAAAGAAGGAAAGAGATCACATTCACATAACACTATGTTTTTATCTCTATTTTATTTCATTAGTAGTATTGTTGTTGATCTCTTACTATGCCTAGTTTATAAATTAAACTTTATAATAATTATGTACGTACAGGAAAAAAATGGTATATATATAGTTCATACTACCCATGGCTTCAAGCATGTACTGGGACTATTAAAACATACCCCACATTGATGAAAGGAGGCTACCATACCACAAAAATATGCCTGCCGTATAATAGAGACATAATAAATGTTTATTATAAACATGTATCAATACAGCTTGACAGTAGAAAGCACACACATAAATACCAGCAGACAATCTCAAAGATTATTAGCCATAAAACATTGGAGCTGATAAAGCTTTTAGGGGTCATAGTCCTGATTCTACATGTGAGCCTGAAAGTTTAGGCTCATACCCAAGGCCACACATGCAAAGATGAAGAAAATCCTTGTATTTACTCATATATATCGTTTTCCTTGCCTATCCTTCCAAGACTGGGACAATACTGAATTCTTGCTTGGTATAAATACTCTACTTAATTTTATTGGCCAAAAGAGTACACAAGGACTTAGAAGCTAATCAAACTGATTCTTTCATTTTACAAATAATTTTATTATGAAGGGATTAAACATTTAAATACTAGTAGAGGGGAAATGTTAATGTTTGTTGTGGTGGTGCACTGAAAAACAATATATAAGATATGATTAGGTCAATGAAAATAAGGTGGTATAAAGCATTTGGAATTTGTGGAAGACAGAAATCAAAGTATAGGAAGCTATGTTAACAAAGGTTGACATAGAGATTTGGGGTATACAATTATTTGGACAGATTATTTTGGAACAGATAACAGGAGATTTGAGAGGGGCTAAGATACTTGAAATATATTTCGATGATAACTATGGAAACAAGCAACTTAATTTAAAAAGAGAAAAAGGAGGAGTCTTTTTGTATCTTCTCCTTCTCAAGGAGGGTGTAAGACTGTGCAATATAGCTGTGGATGTTTTGCAAATAAATTCCCACTTCTGGCACTGCTGAGTGTGAGAATCATTTTTTTTTTTTTTTTTAATTCCCCAAGTGGCTTCAGTGAACCTCTTGCCTTTTTCCTCCATAATGAAAGCCCTCTCTTTTAAATGTGTTTTCCTTAAAGCAGTGATGTAACATTTTATGAACTGGGTTTATATTTACAGAAAATGACCACCTTGTTAAAGCTATCCGATTACTAAATAGGACAAGGTATTATAAAAATATTTAAATAAAATTTTCCAAAGACATATGTTAGCTATACCTTCCTGATTAAAAGAAAAAAAAAACAGAATTATGAATCTCAATGTCTAAAAGGTGTATACAGATTTTTAAAGATGCTGAAAATAGTTTACCAGTTACCTATCTATGAGGGGAAATGTTGGCTTCATAATTTGCATTTCTGAGTTGTAATAAAAAAATAATTAAAAATATTGGAACATGGCAAATGACATTCACTAAACAAAATTTTATACTTTTTGTTTTTATTCTTTTCATTAGTTTTCTACTTTCTAGTCTCTCTCTCTCTCTCTCTCTCTATATATATATATATATATATATATATATAGTTAATTATCTTTTGCTTGGATATATAAAGATATTATTCATATATATGCAATTTCTTTACATATATCATAAAAACCTATGTGTTACAAGGGGTTTTCTCATGAATGCCAAACACTTGCTACTTGTGAGTTTCTTATATGGATACTGTATTATGGTATCTTTATGGTCTGCTTTAAAGAGTATCAGAGGAAATTTGCAGGACAAAAGTGTCATTAAAGAGAAGCATAAAGAACTTTTGATCTTCTGGATATTATGTTAAGCCCAGTTACTTCCATGTTTTCCTCTGTTTACACTGCTATTTGTTTGCTTCAGGAGGTAAGAAGAAAGAAAGGGAGGAAGGGAAGAAAGTAAGAAAGGAAAAAGAAAAAGAAATAATGAAATTAAAAAAAAAAAGAATGGAAAGGAATATAAATAAAGGAAAATAAAGAGGGAGGGCCATTTGTTTATCGATTGCTGCATACAAAAAGTCTGTTCCAAAACTGAATAGCTTGGACTTCCCGAGTAGCCTAGTGGTTAAGAATCTGCCTGCTGATTCAGGGGACATGGGTTCAGTTCCTAGCCTGGGAGGATCCCACATGCAGTGAGGACACTAAGCGCATGTACCACAACTATTGAGCCGGGCTCTAGAGCCAGTGCTCTGCAACACAAAAAGTCACTGCTCTTAGCCCACGCACCACAGCTAGAGAGTGGCCTCTGCTCAGTGTAACTGGAGAGGGCCTGCCAACAGCAATGAAACCCTGGCACTGCCAAAACTAAATACTGAATTTTGGCACTGCCAAAAAAAAAAAAGAAACTGAATAGCTTAAAACACAACTACCTATTTGCTCATGAATCTGTAATATGGACAAGACTCAGTTTGGATGGCTTGTCTGTGTTCCATGTGATTGATGTTGACCAGAAATGTCTAACTTGGGGTATCCAGTGAGGCTTCACTCACCTGTTTTCTGTCTCTGTTGGAGTGACTGGAATGGCTAGGAGCTGGCCTCTCTGTCTTTCTCCTCACTTCATTAAGATTCTCTTAGCCGTCTCTCTCTAGCATTATAGTTGGACAAGTTTACACAATAGCTCCAGGGCTCAAGAGAAAAAAAAAAAAAAATGGAGCAATTGGAGCTCATAAAAGTATTATCACTTCTGTCATATTCTATAGCTCAAAGCAAGTTATGAGGCAAACTGAGGTCAAGGGAGGAATAACAGATTCCATTTCTCAATTGTTGTTGTTGCTCAGTGGTTCAATTGTGTCTGACTCTTTGCAACCCCATGAACTGCAAAATGCCAGGCTTTCCTGGCCTTCACTATATCCTAGAGTTTAGTCAAACTCATGTCCATTGACTCGATGATGGCATCCATCTCATCTTCTGTCACCCTCTTATATTCCTGCCTTCAGTCTTTCCCAGCATCAGGCTCTTTTCCAATGAGCCAATCAGGTGGCCAAAGTATTATACCTTCAGATATTCAAAAAGGATTTCCTTTGGGATTGACTGGTTCAATCTCCTTGCTTGACAGTTCATGGGACTGTCAAGAATTTTCTCCGGCACATTTTGAAAACATCAACTTTTTGGCGCTCAGACTTCTTTATGGTCCAACTCTCACATCCATATATGACTACTGAAAAAAATAACAACAAAAAACAAAAAACAAAACCACATAGCTTTGACTAGACGGACCTTTGTCAGCAAAGTAATGTCTCTCTCTCTCTCTCTCTCTTTTTTTTTTATGCTATCTATGTTTGTCATAGCTTTTCTTCCAAGGAGCATGCATCTCTTAATAACATTGCTGTAGTCACTGTCCACAGTGATTTCAGAGCCCAAGGAAATAAAGTTTGTCATTGTCTCCATTTTTTTTTTTTTTCTGTAAATTTGCCATAAAGTGATGGGATCAGATGCCATGGTCTTAGTTTATTTAATGTTGAGTTGTAAGTCAGCTTTTTCACTCTCCTCTTTCACCTTCATCAAGAGGCTCCCTTTCTATCTTTAAGGTGGTATCATCTGCATGTCTGAAGTTATTGATATTTCTCCCAGAAATCTTGATTTTAGCTTGTGCTTCATTCAGCCTGACATTTTGCATGATGTATTCTTCACAGAAGTTAAACAAGCAGGGTGACAATAAACAACCTTGATGTACTTCTTCCCCAATTTCTCAGTAGGAGAAGCAATATGTATGTTCATAGATGAAAGTCACCATTTGTGCCTCTTTGCAAATCACCCACTACAGAAAGTAGAGAGAAATAAAGATGAAACAAAGCAAAAACTTTTCAAAAATTTTGCTTACTTTGCAATATTATTGTAGTTAATTTCTCCTCTACTCATTAAGACATTCAGTATAGGAGTCAAACTACATCCTCTCTATTTTTCCTGTCATCCAGACCTTATCTGTACCTCTCTAATTCTGCATGCTTGTTTCCTTTCTACATCTTTTCTCTACTCCATTCATGGTGCAGCGGTCATGATTCTTCTGGATTATTGAACTAGTTTTTATCTGTTTTTCCTTCTCCCTTCACTACATCTTTTCCACTATAACAGAGTAATCTTTCAAAACACAAAACTTCATGTCACTTTCCTGTTTTAAAGTCTCGAATAGCTCCATATTGTATAAATCATAGACTCTAAATTTCTTCTTATTTTATATAAGGCAATCTTTAACCTGTATCTTGTTGTTGTTCAGCCACTAAATCATGTCCAACACTTTATGATCCCATGAACTACAGCATGCCAGGCTTCTCTGTCCTTCACTGTTTCAGAGTTTGCTCAGATTCATGTCCATTGAGCCAGTATTGCTTTCTAACTATCTCATCTTCTGCTGCCCTCTTCTCCTTTTGTCTCCAATCTTTCCCAGTATTAGGATCTTTTCCAATGTGTTTGCTCTTCTGTCTCTTTCTTGGCTGATCAAATCTTTTGTTTTAGCTATTTTCTTATAAACATACAACTCACACTCATCATTCTGACCTATGCACAGTTCCCCAAATGTACTATAGCCATATCTTATCTATTTTAAAACACATTTCCTTCTCCTTGAAAAGCTATCCCCTTTCCTTTATTTGAAAATGCCTCACTGTATTAGACTCAGTCCAAGGATTTCCTGTTCTCTAGAGCTATCATTGACATACACAAGCAGAATTGATAAGTTTTGGTTCCTAATTATTTCTGTACCAGATATTTCTATTGATTTACACATAGTAAGCCTCAGCTGAAATTCAACAAATTAATAAACAGAAAGAGAGAAATCAAAACTGCATGACATGAGAGGAGACACACATTATTTCTTCCAGGAAGAATCAATCCACACTGTAAAGAAACTAAGATCTGAGACTATATTGTTCCACATATGGAGGTTAATAAAACGGGGCGGAAACCATGATTACAGAGTCCACAATACATTCAGTTAGGGCTTTTATGATTCAGACTCACAAAACGGTGCTGTACTTGAGTGACTTCTAGCACACATTCAGAATTTACAAAGTAAGATGCAGCATAAACTGATCACTGGAGAAGTGAATAACAAGTGAAGAGTACAGTGTTCAATTATTGTCATGACTCGAACCACTATTGCCAGATTTTCAGAACCCATTGTATCTTTTAAGTTGTTATTGAAGCTAAACATGGAATTCTTATTACAATGTTATATCCATTATAAATAAATGCTAACTAGGAACCAAGTATTATACTGTAAAGGTATATTTAATAAAACCAGAAATTTTCACCACACCAAAGCTCATAAACCTCAGTAAATCTTGAAAAAATTAGTCAAAAAAATCAACATGTATATTTAAAAAAATAAGTTCAAACTACAGAGCAATATGTTGGCATAAATTATTGGAATCTGTCTTTTATGGAGGTCACAGTGGCTTCATTTCTAACTTAAGATGAACTTCTTATGTTGCCTGGGATCAGGTGAGTCTAGGTATGTTCTGGATATAAAGAAATCTGGAAATTGTGGGTCCTGAAAATTTGATGGTTTTGCTGAAACAAGCATTTTGTATAAAACAATTTTCTCACAGTGCTCCAGGAACTACATTCAAAGATACACCTAAACAGGAGGGATTAGTATTGTGGAATGGGAAGTGAAGAACTGTTTCAAAGTGACTATAGAAGAATGATTGGCATTTCTTCATGCACTTGGACAATAACTTGAAATAGCTACAACAGAATATTAACTTGAAATAACTATAAGAGATTATTAATACTAAATCTAATTTACAGATGTGGAAATAGAAACCCAAAAAAGTTTTTAAGTTCTTATGAAAGATCACATGTTAGTTATGTGCAGATAGGTGGATATTATAGCCATCTTTTCATGCTCCTTTTAAATAGGTCTCATAAGAAATCCATCTAACAAGCAGACATACCACTGCAGTTTTTGTAGACTAATGGCCTGGATTTTGGAGTTAAGAAAGTGAAAACTGGAGGGTAGTTTCTTGATAGTCATGTGATAAATATTTCAAAGAGATGATTACCAATTATTATGATGGTTCAGTTCAGTTCAGTTCAGTTGCTCAGTTTTGTCCAACTTTTTGCAACCCCATGGATTGAAGCACCCCAGGCTTACCTATCCATCACCAACTCCTGGAGCTTGCCCAAACTCAGGCCCATTGAGTCAGTGATGCCATCCAACCATCTCATCCTCTGTCATCTACTTCTTGCCTGCCTTCTGTCTTTCCTAGCACCAGGGTCTTTTCCAAGGAGTCAGTTCTTTGCATCAGGAGGCCAAAGTATTGGAGCTTCAGCTTCACCATCACAACTTTCAATGAATATTCAGTGTTGATTTCCTTTAGAATTGACTGATTTGATCTCCTTGCTGGGGACTCTCAAGAGACTTCTCCAGCACTGCAGTTCAAAAGTAAATTAAGACACTTGCTCCTTGGGGAAAAAGCTATGACAATCTAGACAGCATATTAAAAACCAGAGACATCACTTTGCAGACAAATATCCATATAGTGAAACCAATGGTTTTTCCAAATGTCTCTGGTTTTTAATATGTTGTCTAGATTGTCATAGCTTTTCCCCCAAGGAGCAAATGTCTTAATTTCATGACTGCAGTCCTATCTGCAGTGACTTTTGAGCCAAGAAAATAAAGTCTGTCACTGTTTCCATTGTTTCCCCATCTATTTGCCAGGAAGTGATGGGACCAGATGCTGTGATCTTCATTTTTTTGAACATTGAGTTTTATGCCAACTTTTTCACTTTCCTCTTCCACTTTCATCAAGAGGCTCTTTAGTTCCTCTTCACTTTCTGCCGTAATGGTGGTGTTATCTGCATATCTGAGGTTATTGATATTTCTACCGGCAATCGTGATTCCCGTTTGTGCTTCATCCAGCCCAACATTTTGCATTACATACTCTACATAGAAGTTAAATAAACAGGGTGACAATATACAGTCTTGACCTACTCTTTTCCCCATTATGAGCGAGTCCATTGTTCCATGTGTAGTTCTAACTGTTGCTTCTTGACTAGCATCCAGATTTCTCAAGAGACAGGTAAGGAGGTCTGGTATTTCCATCTCTTTATGAATTGTCCAGTTTGCTGTGATCCACACAGTCAAAGATTTGATGTAGTCAACGAAGCAGAAGTAGATATTTTTTTTTTCTGGAATTCTCTTGTTTTATGTTTGATCCAACGGAGTTGGAAATGTGATCTCTGGTTCCTCTGCCTTTTCTAAATAAACTTGAATATCTGGAAGTACTGGTTCACATACTGTTGAAGCCTAGCTTGGAGAATTTTGAGTATTATTTCTCTAGCATGTGACATGAGTGTAATTGTACTGTAGTTTGAACGTTCTTTGGCATTGCCTTTCTTTGGGATTGGAACTGAAGAGAAAACAATGCCAAAGTAATGGAGCCAAACCAAAAGAGCAAAAAAAAAAAAAAAAAAAAAAGCCCAGATGTTGATGTGACTGGTGATGGAAGTAAAGTCTGATGCTGTAAAGAACAATACTGCATAACAACCAGGAATATTAGGTACATGAATCAAGGTAAATTGAAAGTGGTCAAACAGGAGATGGCAAGAGTGAACATCAATATTTTGGGAATCAGTGAACTAAAATGGGCTAGAACAGACAAGTTTAACTCAGATGACCATTATATCAACTACTGTGGGTAGGAACTCTTTAGAAATAGTCAACAAAAGAGTCTGAAATGCAGTATTTGGGTGCAATCTAAAAAATGACAGAGTTATCTCTGCTTATTTCAAAGGCAAGCCATTCAATATCACAGTAATCCAAGTCTACGTCCCAACCACTAATGCCAAAGAAGCTGAAGTTGAACATTTCTGTGAGGACCTACAAGACCTTCTAATATTAACTTCAAAAAAAGATGTTCTTTTCATCATAGAGGACTGGAATGCAAAAGAAGGATGTCAAGAGATACCTAGAGTAACAGTTAAGTTTGGCTTTAGAGTACAAAATGATGCAGGGCAAAGGCTAACATAGTTTTGTGAAGAGAATGCACTGGTGATAGAAAACACCCTCTACCAACAACACAAGAGACAATGCTACACATGGACATCACCAGATGGTCAATACTGAAATCAGATTGATTATATTATTTGCTGCTGAAGACGGAGAAGCTTAAACAGTCAGCAGAAACAAGACGGGGAGCAGACTGTGGCTCAGATCATGAATGTTTATTTCAAAATTCAGACTTAACTTGAAGAAAGTAGGCAAAACCACTAGACCATTCAGGTATGACCTAAATCAAATCCTTTATTATACAGTGGAAGTGATAAATAGATTCAAGGGACTGTATCTCATAGACACAGTACCTGAAGAACTATGGATGTAGTTGGTGACATTGTACAGGAGTGATCAAAACCATCCCCAGAAAAAGAAATGCAAAAAGGCAAAATAGTTGTCTGAGGAGGCCTTACAGATAGTTGTGAAAAGAAGAGAATTGAAAGGCAAAGGATATAAGGAAAGATATACCCATCTGATGTAGAGCTCCAAAGAATAAGGAGAGAGAAGAAAATCTTCCTAAGAGGTCAATACAAGGAAATAGAGGAAAAAATAGAATGGGAAAGACAAGAGATTTATTCAAGAAAATTAGAGATACCAAGGGAACATTTCATGCAAAGTTTGGCACAATAAAGGACAGAAACAGTGTAGACCTAATGGAAGCAGAAGAGAGATGAAGAGGTGACAAGTATACACAGAACTATACAAAAAAGATCCAGATGCCCATGATGCTGTGATCACTCATCTAGAGTCAGACATCCTGCAATGTGAAGTCAAGTGGTCCTTAGGAAACATCACCATGAACAAAACTAGTAGAGGTGGTGGAATTCCAGCTAAGCCATTTCAAATCCTAAAAGATGATGCTGTGAATGTGCTGAACTCAATATGCCAACAAATTTGGAAAACAGCAGTGGCCACAGGCCTGGAAAAAATCAGTTTTTATTCCAATCCCAAAGAAAGGCAATGCAAAGAATGTTCAAATTACTATACAATTATAACAGAAATTTATCAATTTCAATTGCTTGTTACCAAAACCCTTATGGGCAAAATATTAGCCTTTGCTTATGGATAAGCAGAATGAGACTGTGTTAAATTTTTGATCTACCAGGACAGACAAATGAAGGCAACAAAAGCTAATTCTTCACTCATTCTTTTCTTCTGCTTTGCATCCTCTTCATTCTAGGATCTCAGCTAAAACAGGGATCAGTATATGAGGGAGAGGGAATGAGAGAACACTGGGATGCACAAGTGGGCCAGTGAGGCCTTTGCCCCAAAGCGACTCTTGCAGCTCATGTTTGATTGGCTAAAACTTAATTGGCCAAACCCAGTCTTAGTGGAAGTGTAGTATAACCCTGTTTATATATCCAAGGAAATAAGTGGAAATGCATGAATAATAATATAATCTTCCATAAGTTGTTGTTGTTGTTCAGTTGCTAAGTCTTCTTATCTAATTTCACATCATGTGAATGAATGAGTTGTGTTTTAAATAGAGCCAGTTTAATTCTAGTGCCAATGCTTTTTAACATCTACATTTTCTTTCATTTAATAATAGCTGCATCTTATTTGTCAAACACTGTTAAACATTAGCATGGATTTTCTTACTGGCCTTCATATAAATCCAATGAAGATAGCACTTTTAGCATCCTTATTTTTTTAAGTGAAAATTTGTTTTCAAGGTTTGAAGGAATGAATTGTATTACCCAACTCAAATTGCCAATGCACTATGTCTAACAACTTAATGAATATCAAAGTGAAAAGCAATTGGGTATTAAAAATACATCAGATATAAATTAATTCCTGGATCATACAGTAAATTTAAACATGTATTTTAAAAAGCAATATGATGTAATCATATGTCAATGTATAAATATGGCTAATATAACTCAGAAGGATAACATAAAGAAATCATAAGGAAATTCAATACTTTTAAAATCTGCCTACTTGAGGTTGTGTGTAGTCCTAGTGCCTTACTTAAGTTCTCACTCTAAGTCCCTATCCCCAGTACATTTTTGTAATAATATGGCTCTATTATCACCCCAAAACTTGGATACAATGACATGAGTATTTCTTTCATATACTTAAGAACTGACATTTTATCTTAGGTTCTTTCTGGTTTTGAGTTCATTCATTTATATCCTGTTAAATTGTTTTAATACAAGATCTTCAGCTCCAAAAGAGATCTCTTACAGCTCTGTATTTCTGGAGAATACCTAGTGCTTGCCAGAATAATTTTATTTGATAAAAGTCATAGTAATCTATAAAGAATTATGAACAAGTTTACAAACAATCAATAATTTGTGAACATATAATTTTGTTTTAAAATTCAGTTATTAAATATTGCATGATATTAATATATAATAACATTGCACCACAAAAAATAGTGAACAGTTATTTATTATTTACATGTATCAAGTACTCTTTTATTTTTTTTCCATTTATTTTTATTAGTTGGAGGCTAATTACTTTACAATATTGTAGTGGTTTTTGCCACACATTGACATGAATCAGCCACGGATTTACATGTGTTCCCCATCCCAATCCCCCCTTCTGTCTCCCCCTCCATCCCATCCTTCTGGGTCTTCCCAGTGCACCAGCCCTGAGCACTTGTCTCATGTATCCAACCTGGGCTGGTGATCTGTTTCATCAAGTACTGTTTTAAATACAGCAAAGGATAGCTCATTTAATTCTCCAAATGACTTTGTAAGGTGTGTATTATTATAGCCCCCATTTTATAGATGAAGTAAATCCCCTTTGGATAATTTTCCCACATTATGGAAACAATGTAGAGAAGAAAATGAAATAAATCCATATACATCATGGTGTTCACTAACATTAATTATGTAATATTCTAAAGCATTGTCAAATAAATGGGAAAGTTAGAATATTTAGTAATACATCCAGTCCACATAATATGGAAATAACTTCAAAAATCTTCAGTACAAAAGTTATATTCACTGAAAATAGTTATGCTTGAGAGAACAAGATGGCGGAGGAGTAGGTGGACGTGGAGTACATCTCTCTCTACAGATACGTCAGGGATACACCTTCAGACACAGAAGTGCATGCAGAACACTAGTTGAGAGCGGACAGGAGTACCTGACCAGTGGAAAAGAATATATAGAACCATGCAAAACTCGGTAGGACAAAGAAACTAGGAGGAAAAACAGGAGAGTTAGTAGGACTGGACCTGCCTTCAGTGGGTGGGGGAACTGAAGCAGGGGTCCAATCCCCAATCAGGGCAATTGTTTGAGTCAAAGGAGAAACAGTTAAGGCTGAGAATTAAACAGCTGATTTGTGGCGGTCTAAATGGAATGAAAATCAGACAGTCCTTGCCACAGCCATACATACCCCAGACAGGAATGCAGGTCCCCTGGAAGGTGCAGTGGCTGGGAGCTGGAGTTTATGGATTATGGAGAAATCCCAGGGCAAGCGCTGCTGTTGAATGCGGAGATACGGATTGAGGGGATGTGAGGGAAGAGACTGTGGTGGGAAATGCTGGTGGAGGAAAGCCAGGCAGCCATGGAAGCAAGGCGATACTGCTGAGTCACGCATAGTGGGCAGAGCCATCACCATAGCCTCGCTCTCCCCGGACACCAGCATCAGCAGCTAACAGTAGAGAGGCTGGCTCATCAAGTGCCTGATACACTGAACTATAGAATAGGACCCCAGCCACTGGGGGCAGGGCGTGGGGGCCCTATGTGCCTGGTGTGCTGAGCAACAGAGAAGGACCCCAGGCAAGGGAGCCCTCTAAGTGCCTGAACAGAGGGGGCTACAGAGAAAGACCGGCCACAGAGGCCTTCTGATCGCCAGCTACACGAAACTCGAGAAAAGACCCTGATAGGGCCATGACTCCTGCAGCAGAGGCAGTGTCCCTACACACGAGGCACCACCAGGGTCCACACAAGCCAAGCAGCTGGGCCTCCTTCACGCTCAACTCTCACTGGGGCAGAGTAGCTGCAGGCGAGAAAAGTCGCGTCTGTTCACGCAGGGCCGCTTCAGTCGTGTCCACCTCTTTGTGGCCCCCTAGACTTTGGCCTGCCAGGTTTCTCTGTCAGGGAAGGCGGTTCTCCAGGCAAGAACACTGGAGCATTTTGGCCAATACTGGTTGCCATACCCTTCTAGAACACTGTATTTCCTGCTGCCCTAGCTGTCAACAGCCCTGAGTACCCGGTGCTGCCAGAACCCCTGTGACTCAAGCGGCTGCACCAGCTCCACACCTGGGCCTCACAGGGCCAAACCCAAGCCCTCCAGGGCAGCCTCAGGGGCAAACCCCAGTAGATGACCCACATGTAGAGGTGGAAATAAACCCATAATTGAAACCCAGGGGCAGTGTGGTTAAGGAAGAAGACCCAAAACCTTCCCACCCACAGATTAAATCCACACAATCAACTAGGAAGACTCCACGTCTATGGAATATGTAAAAGGTCATTGAAAGCTCCGACAAAAGAAAACAGACTAGTTCTGATAGCTGTGAACATTGGAGGCAAGAACACATAGGAGGAGGACCAGATTAGAATCTGAGCTGCCCCACAGCAGATCCAGAGCTCATCACAGTGTTGGAGGGCATCCTAGAGAGGTAAGGTGAACTGCGACTCCCAGTGAGGGAAAGGACTCTGATAGCAGTGATTAAAGAAACACATCTATTATTCTTATATTTTCCTTTGTTTTGTAGATTCTTTGGATTTTTTTTTTCTCTCTCCTTTCCCCCCACTCTTGTAGTTTTGATTTTATTGGCATTATGAAATCCAATTAAGCTTTTGAGCTTTTTTTTTCTAAGTCATATTTTTTATTGTTATTATAAACCTCTGCCTCTAAATTAGGCTTTTCCAGTTCTGTGGACTTCTCCTTTTTTTAATTTTCTTTTCTCTTTTTTAATTTTAATTTTTTAAGCATATTATTATTATTCTACATTTATTCTTTTGTTTTCTTTTCTTACTGCTCTTTTCCCTTTGCAGTTAATTTTAAACATATATAACTCTTCTTTAATCTACTTCTATCTAACTTTGCACATCTATTCTTTCTCTCTATGTTTTGTTCCTTTTACTCTCAACATATCTGATAGTTTTATTTTCATTGCTTTATTCCACAATTGGCACCTTGTTTTACTTTTGTTTTCCAGGGTGTCCTTTAGTTAGTTTTGCTCTGGTAGATACAATTTTTGATTTACTTTGTTTGCCAGGTCAATCTATTTTACTTTATTTTTGTTGGACTGTTTCAATTTTGCTTATGGGTGTGTATGTATATGTGTATATTCAGTCACACTTTTTATTCTTGTTATAAACCTCTGCCTCTACACTGGGATTTTGCAGTTCTGTGGAGTTTTCCTTTTATCTTTTTCTCCTTTTTTCTTTCTTCTTCCATTTTTCCCCTCTTTTTTATAATTTTATTTTTTAAACCTGTCATATTTTCCTACATTTATTCCTTTGTTTGCCTTTCTTACTGTTCTTTTCCCCTTGAAGTTAATTTTTCATGGATATAAATCTTCTTCATCTACCTGTATTTAAATTTGCATGTCCATTATTTTCTTTCTTTCCTTTCCCTTCAACATATTTGTTGGTTTTCTTTTCATTGCTTTATTTCCTGCTTGGCACCTTGTTTTAGCATTATTTTCCAGTTTGTGCTTTAGTTACCTTTGTTCTTAACTGGTAAATATAATTTTTGTTTTTCTTTTGTTCGCCGGGTCAATCTAATATACTTTGTTTTTTTTTTTTTTTTTTTTTGGACGGTTTTCACTTTGCTCATGGATGTATATGTATATGTGTATATTCCATTATTTTTACTATTGCTTTCCTGACTTTGTAACTGCCATTTGTCTGGAGTTCATCTTTGGTTTCTCCTTTTTGGATACTTGTTTTAATCTCACTTAATGCCATAACAAACCACTTGTAGAATCTTCGTTCTTGACAAGGGATCAAGCCATGAGCCTTTGGAGTGGAAGCACTGGCCCCAAGACTCTAGACTATCAGAGAACTAACCCTAGGGTGTATCAAATAGTGAGAACTCACACAAAGAAACCACCTGAATACAAGACCCACCGTCACCCCACCACCAGTAACACCCTGTGCAGGACACCTCATCTCAACAACAACAGCCAAAATACAAATCCTATCATCCACAGACAGGACAACCACCTCAATCAGCCTTGCCTGTCAGAGGAAAAGCAAACAAACAAAACCTAGGCCAAATGTCACCCTATAGGAAGCTTACACAAACCACTGGACCAACCACAGGAGGGCAGAAACCAAAGGGAAGTAAGAAATCAACTTTCTTCAAGGAGGGAATTCAACTTTCCTTGAAGCCTGGGAAAAGGAGAACACAAACAAAATAAGTTAAAAAAAAAAAAAAAAAGGCAGAGAAAAACTACACAAATGAAGGAACAGACTAGAAACACAGAAGTCCAAATAAATGAAGAGGAAATAGGCAAACTACTTGAAAAATAATTCAGAATAATGATAGTAAAGATGATCAAAAACCTTGAAAACAAAATGGAGAAAATGCAAGAATCAATTAACAAAGACCTAAAATAATTAAAGAATAAGCACACAGAGACAACACAATTACTGCAATTTAAAAATACTCTAGAAAGAATCAATAGCAGAATATCTGAAGCAGAAGAACGAATCAGTAAGCTGGAAGATAAAATGGTGGAAATAACTTCTGAAGAGCAGAGTAAAGTAAAAAGAATGAAAAGAACTGAGTATAGTCTCAGAGACCTCTGGGACAATATCAAATGCACCAACATTAGAGTTATAGGGGTCCCAGAAGAAGAGAAAAATTTTGAAGAGATGATAGTTGAAAATTTCCCCAACATAGAAAAGGAAATAGTGAATCAAATGCAAGAGGCACAAAAAGTCCCATACAGGATAACCCCATGGAGAAACACATCAAGACACATACAAATCAAACTAACAAAGACTAAACACAAGGAAAGAATATAAAAAGGAGCAAGGGAGAAACAGCAAGTAATATACAATGGAAACCCTGTATACTGAATAGCTGATCTTTCAGGAGAAACTGCAGGCCAGAAGGGAATGGCATGATATATTCAAAGTACTGACAGAGAAAAATCTATAACCAAGATTACTGTACCCAGAAAGGATCTCATTCAAACTGATGGAGAAATAAAATGCTTTTCAGACAAGCAAAAATAAGAGAATTCAGTATCACCAAACCAACTTTACAACAGATTTAAAGGGACTTTTATAATCAAGAAATACAACAGAAACTTCAATAAAATTGAAGCTGTGATCAAAAATCTTCAAAAAAACAAAAGTCCAGGAGCAGATAGCTTCACAGAATTCTATCACACCTTTAGAGACAAGCTAATGCCTCCTCTTCTAAAACTCTTTCAAAAAAATACAGAGGATGGAACACTTCCAAATTCATTCTATGAGGCCATCATCACTCTGATACCAAAACCAGACAAAGACAACACAAAAAAAGAAAACTACAGGACAATATCACTTATAAACATAGATGCAAAATTTCTCAAGAAAATTTTAACAAACAGAATTCAGCAACACATCAAAAAGCTCATATACCATGATTAAGTTGGGTTTATTCCAGGGATGCAAAGATTCTTCAAAATACACGAATCAATCAATGTGATACACCATAATACAAATTGAAAGATGAAAGCCATATGATAATCTCAATAGATGCAGAAAAAGCCTTTGACAAAATTTGGCACCCATTTATGATTAAAACTCTTAAAAAATGGGCATAGATGGAACCTACCTCAATACAGTAAAGGCCATATATGATAAGCCTAGAGCAAACATTATTCTCAATGGTGAAAAGCTGAAAGCATCCCCTATAAGATCAGGAACAAGAAAAGGGTGTCCACTTTCACTGATATTATTCAACTTAGTTCTGAAAGTCCTACCTACAGCAATTGGAGAAGAAAAAGAAATAAAAGAAATCCAGATTGAAAAGAAGAACTAAAGCTCTCGTTGTTTGCAGATGACATGACACTGTACATAAAAACCCTAAAGATACTGTCAGAAAATTACTAGAGTTAATCAGTGAATTTAGGAAAGTTGCAGGATGCAAAATCAATACACAGAAATCACTTGCATTTCTATATACTAACAACAAAAAATCTGAAAGATTAAGGAATTAATCCCATTCACCATTGCAACAGAAAGAATTAAATATCTAGGAATAAACTTAGCTAAGGAGACAAAAGAACTGTACATAGAAAACTATAAGACACTAATTAAAGAAATTAAAGATAACATAAACAGACAGAGAGATATTCCTTGTTCCTAGGTAAGAAGAATCAATATCATGAAAATGACTATACCAGCAAAATCAATGTACTGATTCAATGTGATCCCTGTCAAATTACAAATGGCATTTTTCACAGGTCTAGAACAAAGCATTTTACAATTCATATGGAAACATGAAAGAACCTAAAGAGCCAAAACAGGCTTGAGAAAGACAAATGGAGCTGGAGGAATCAACTGTCCTGACTTCAGGTTATACTACAAAGCTACAATTGTCAAGACATTATAGTAGTGGCACACAAACAGAAATACAGACCAATGGAACAAAATAGAAAGCCCAGAAATAAACCTATATACTTGTGGGTACCTTATTTTTGAAAAAGGAGGCAAGAATATACAATGGGGCAAAGATAGCCTCTTCAATAAATGATGCTGGGAAAACTGGACAGCTATATGTAAAAGAATGAAATTAGAACACTTCCTAACACCATACAAAAAGATAAACTCAAAATGGATTAAAGATCTAAATGTAAGACCAGAAACTATAAAACTCTTAGAGGAAAACATAGGGAGAACAATCAATGACATAAATCAAAGCAAGATCCTCTATGATTCATCTCCTAGAGTAATGGATATAAAAACAAAATAAACAAATGGGACCTGATTAAACTTAAAAGTTTTTGCACAGCAAAGGAAACTATAAGCAAGGTGTAAAGACATCCCTCAAAATGGAAGAAAATAATAACAAATTAAACAACTGACAAAGGGTTAATTTCCAAAATATATAAGTAGTTCATACAACTCAATGACAGAAAAACAAACAACCCAATCAAAAAGTGGGAAAAAGACTTAAACAGACATTTCTCCAAAGAAGACATGCAAACGCATGAAAAGATGCTTAGCATCATTCATTAGTAGAGAAATGCAAATCAAACTACAATGGGGTGTCACCTCACACCGGTCAGAATGGCCATTAACAAAACGTCTACAAACAGTATAAACTGGAGAGGCTGTGGCGAAAAGGGAATGCTATTGCACTGTTGGTGGGAATGCAAATTGATACAGCCACTATGGAAGACAGTATGGAAATTCCTTAAAAAACTAGGAATAAAAACCACCAAAGACCCATTAACTGCACTCCTAGGCATATGCTCTGAGGAATCCAAAATTGAAAAACACACATGTATCCCATTTTCCACTGCAGCACCATTTACAACAGCTAGAACATGGAAGCAACCTATATATCCATCAACAGATGATTGAATAAGGGAGTAGTGGTACATATACACAATAGAATATTACTCAGCCATAAAAAAGACATTTTTGAGTCTGTTCTAATGAGCTGAATGAACCTAGAACCTATTATACAGAGTGAAGTCAGTCAGAAAGTGAAAGATAAATATCATATTCTAATGCATATATACAGAATCTAGAAAAATGGTAGAAAGAATTTATTTACAGGGCAGCAATGGAGAAACAGACTTAGAGAATAGACTTATAGACATGGGGAGAGGGGAGGAGAGGGTGAGATGGATTTAAAGAGTAACATGAAAACTTACATTACCATATGGAAAATAGATACCTAACAGGAATTTGCTGTATGACAGGAAACTCAAACAGGGTCTCTATCAACCCATGGCGGGGGGATGGGGAGGGATGTGGGTAGGGGTGTACCAAAGGGAGGGGATATATATATATATACCTATGGCTGATTCATATTGAGGTTTGACAGAAAACAACAAAATTCTTAAAAGCAATTATCTTTCAATAAAAAGTAAACAAATTTAAAACTGATACTTATGCTTTATTATCCAATGTATATCTTAGTAATAACCTACTTATGCTAAGCATTAATAATAAATATAATGAGATAGAAAAGAGCCATGCATTCTTGTACTTACATTCTGATTAGAAAGATGGAAAATAGAATCTATGGAGAAATAATTAATCATAGTAAATAATTACAGATTATTCATATTAGAGTAAGAACAGAGTTCAAAATTGTATTACCATATTACATTAATACTTATACACATATATGCACTGAACTGAAAGCCATTCATAATAAAAAATTTAGTCTTAGTTTTGGACTTTGGCGTTGTGCTTGGATCTGGCTTTTAAATTTTCTTTAATGTGGCAAATTAGAAAAAGACAAACATGAAAAATAGTCAAAAGAATTAAAAAGCTAGTTCACAAAATAATAAATTTAAATAACCAATTAATAAGAACAAATATTCTTCAGGGAGAATTACACTCACCTGGTAATTAGGTTAAGTCTCTATACACTTTCCTAACACTGTGCTATACATATTATTCTTTATATTTACAAAATTATTTTTTGTGTCATTTTAATTTTTTTTTTGTTTGTTATCCTAGATTTAGGCTTCTGGAGAGCAGGAGCTATCATCTCTTTAGTCCCCATAGAACTTGAGTTTATATAGTGTAACAGGAATATAATAGACATTTATAAATATTTGTTGAATAAATAATAAAACTGTTAGCATTTAAGTTAAGTAAATGAGTTAAAGTCAGTACAAAATACCATTTTTTCTCATCAGTTAGCCAAGAGGAGTTAAAAATTGTAATAATTAATATTGATTTCTCATTGCTTGCATAGAAATAAAATGATGAGAATATTTCTGCAGATCAATTCACAAAATATTTCAATAGCCCTCAAAAGAGTTTTCTTCCAATTTTTCAATCTCCATATGAAATGTGGTATAAGAATATCATGTGGTTTACACACGAAATTCAAATATGAGACTGCTTAATACAGAAAGCTTATAATGGATAGACTTACCTTTTTATAATGAGATTAAATATGACTATATATATATATATATCTTATGGATTGAGTTGTGTCTACTCAAAATTCACATATTGACCTGCTACTTCCCAGTATACCTCAGAAAGTGACTGTGTTTGCAGTGTTTGAAGACATGTCCTTTAAAGAGGTAACTAATTCTAAATGAGGTCGTAAGAGTGGAGTTTCAGTCTGACAGGATTGGTGCCTTTATAAGACCAGGAAGAGAAAGCAGGGATTGGCACACAGGTCATGTGAGGACACAGCAAGAAAACAGTCATCTGCAAACCAAGCACTGAGGACTCAGAGAAACCAACACTGTCAGAAGCTTGATATGGACTTTAATTTCCAGAACTTTGAGAAAACAAATTTCTAACATTTAGGCCGCCAGCCTGTGGCATTTTACTAGCATAGCACCAGCAAATAAATACAGTGCTTTTCTGAAACTTCTGTAATTCCTTTATGTTCTTTATCCAAACAGTGAAATGTTTTAAAAGAGATTTATTTAACATTTTTATGATTTTGTTATTTTATCATTGAATGTTTAAGGTCTAGTATAGAAAATAAGCTAGAAAGTTAATATTGGATAGCCATTTAAGTTCTTTCAGAGAAGTATGGCTATATTACCATAGTAATTTAAAACTCTAGGGATTCAGATGGGGTAAATCAGAAAGACTACATAGAGAAGAATTCAAGGGGGGTACTGAAAACTGGGTAGAACAAGAATCTGTGACTGAGGGGAAGCTAGATAAGGAGATAGTGGAAATAAATTTTCAAGTAGCAAGATCACATGATTATCTATATTGTGACCTAAAGGCATGGGACCCATTGGAGAAACATCAAAATTTCAAATGGATGGAACATAAGATGAAGGGAAAGGAACACTGAGATAAATATTTTGGAAAGGAAATTTTGAGGCCATAGTTTGGACTTGAGCCAGAGTAAGATCATCTGAGAGAAATGATCTTTTCACAATCAACTATGATCTTCAGATACATAATTTGATAGAAGATTACAAGTTTGGAGGGGGAGCAGAGACTAAGGTTAAAAAGTAAGTCGATTGCTAGTAAAATACCTTAGTCCCACTATTGATGAAGTCCCAATTAATATTTTAGCAGGCTAGGAGCTGTTAAGAAGTAGAGGGTTAGCTCTCACCTATGTTTGAATAAGGGGGTTCCCTGGTGGCTCAGCGATAAAGAATCCAGCTTAATGCAGGAGGTGTAGGAGATGCAGGTTTGGCCCCTGGTGGAGAAGATTCCCTAAAGGAGGACATGGCAACCCACTCCAATAATCTTGCCTGGAGATTCCCATGGACAGAGGAGCCTGGAAGGCTACAGTCTATAGGGTCGCACAGAGTTGGACACAACTGAAGCAACTTAGCATGCCCGCAGCACGGTAACTAAATACAGGGAGATAGAGAAGATAGAAATCAAAGATGAAGCCAGTATCCAGCCTATGCTTTGGGGGAGGGGGACCTAGTTAAGAACCAGAAAATGTGATGTTGTTGTTACTTTTAATATTGTTAACGTTTGGGGAAGTAAACAAGGTTGGAAATAAAGGTGATATGTAGTTTATGTAATATGACTAATATAGAGTTTAAGGCAATGTTAGGATATTTGGGTAAAATTAAGCAGCATTCAGAAATGTAGGCTTGGAGCTCAGGAACAAGTCAGATTTAGAGAAAACAGACGAAAAAGCAGTGAAAGCAATTTGTAAAATATTTAGATCTCTAAATCAAGGAATGGGATACTGTATCTTTTATCTTCATCTAAAACCTGAATTTGTGTGTCCCAGAACATTTATATGACTTTCAGAATATGGAACAAAATCTCCAAAGTAGAGGTTTTTTACAGTCCAGATAGAAGAAAATAGTTTATAAGTCAAAAGTTTTAAGTTTATTCATTGTTAACACACAGAAATACCTCTGCTTAGTGGAGGACTGAAAGTAAAGACCTAAAAAAAGATAAAAGGACAATAAATAAAAAAGTAAGATGAAAACTGTAGGTGACTGTGAAATAGCTATTTAACTCTCATATAAAAAAATGTTTTTTTTTTTCATAAACTTAAAAGCAAAGCTACAAATAGATCCTCAAGAAAAAAAAATCCCACTAAAAAAAAAAAATGGCACTTCTCGTTGGTGTGTAAAGTGATAAGTTGATGATCCCAGTGACACAGAAAAAGTCTGGTTCATTAAAAGAAAAATCATATTGTAATTCAACAAAAAACTGTGGAAGCAATAGGTAATAGATGAATGAAATCTCCAGGAGGAATGGTGTGCTGACCTTTTTCCTGGGGGTTTTGCCAATATTGGATAGGGACTCAAGGGTGTTCCCAATTAGAGAAAGATTTGCTTGAGAGAAAGAGAAACCGATAACACTTTCTAGAGGTTGTTGGTCGTTAATGCGACCAGTTTAAAATGAGGAAACTCAACACACAGTCTGTTTTCCCTAGATGATGTTTACTGAACTCAAGATTCCTATGGGACACTGAACTCATCTATAAATCAAATTGTATCTCCTATTGTCTTCCAGTCCTTAGGTGGGAAAAAAAAAATCTTCCTAAAGCACACTGCTGGCCCTCTTTTCTGGACAACTGCAAGATCTTGAAGCTGTTTGGAAGAGAAGACTTCCAAATATATTAGACTAAGACTTCAGAAATATATTAGTAAATATATCCAGAAGATAGAGTGAGGTGCCCTAAAAACTTGTGGTACTTAAATAACTTAGAACTTTCTCAAGATAATTGTTGACCCATTTGTCAAGATAGTTGTCAATTTCTGAAGTTATATGGGAAGAAAATGGAGAACTGGAAGGGGAAACTAAGTAAAAGCCAGACCTCCTGCAATATTTTTAAGGACTCAGAAGATAGAGATTGCTGAGAACTCCATGAGATATTGAAATGAAACATCTGAGAAAATGATCTAGACCTAGAATAATTTTTTATTTATTTTAGTGGTAACAAGTTTGAGACTGCTCGGCTATAATCCTAGAGACCTAGCGTGGTCATATCCTAGAAGAAAACCAGAGATAAACTTAGTTTTACAGAAATCTTGTCTCATTCCTAACTCAGGTTAACTATTTGAGAAGTAGAGGAAAAGAGGATGACAGTCCAGTTTTGGTTTGCATACCACATATATTCCACACATTAAAAAAAAAAAATCACTAGACATGTGAAAGAGAATAATATATAACCAATAACTGAGAGGAAAGGAAAATAGACACAGATCTACAAATGATACAAACATTGGAGTTAGTAGGCAATAGATTTAAGAAAAAAAGCAGGAAGTCAAGAGATACCTGGAGTAAAAGACAAGTTTTGCCTTGAGCTACAAAATAAAACATGAGGAAAGTTAAAAGTGTTTTGCCAAGAGAACACACAGGTAATAGCAAACAACTTCTTCCAACAACACAAGAGACAACTCTACACATGGACATCAGCAGATAGTCAATACTGAAATCAGGTTGGTTATATTCTTTTCAGTCGAAGATGGAGAAGCTCTATATAATTAAAAAAAAAAAAAAAAAACAAAAAAAACAAAACAAGACCTGGATCTGAAAAACAGCTGAGGAAAGGAGAGAAATGAAAGGCAAAAGAGAAAAGGAATTATATACCCAACTGAATGCAGAGTTCCAGACAATGCAAAAATAGAGGAAAACAATAGAATGGGAATGATTAGAGATCTCACAAGAAAACTGGAGATATCAGCAGAGTACTTCATGCAAAGTTAGCCACAATAAAGAACAGAAGTGGTAGGAAACTTGAAGCAGAAGATATTAAGAAGAGTTGGCAATAATTTACAGGATTATACCTAAAAAGAAAAAAAAAGTCTTAATGACCCAGAATCATTAAGGTCCATGAATTAAGTTAAATTGATAGTGGTCAAATAGGAGATGGCAAAAATGAACATCGACAATGTAGGAATCAGTGAACTAAAATGGACTGGAATGGGTGATTTAATTCAGAAGAACATTATATCTACTACTGTGGGCAAGAATCCTTTGGGAAAAAAAATGCTGTAGCCCTCATAGTCAACAAAAGAGTCTGAAATGTGGTGCTTGGGTGCAGTCTCAAAAACAACAAAAAGATCTCTGTTTGTTTCCAAGGCAGACCATTCAATATCACAATAATCCAAGTCTATTCTCCGACTAGTAATGCTAAAGAAGCTGAAGTTGAATGGTTCTATGAAGACCCCCAAACCTTCTAGAAATAACACCCCAAAAGGTGTCCTATTCAATAGAGGGGACTGAAATACCAAAGTAGGAAGTCAAGCGATACCTGGAATAACAGGCCAATTTGGCCTTGGTGTACAAAATAAATCAGGGCAAAGGTTAACAGAATTTTGGTGAGAATGCACTGGTTATAGCAAACACCATCTTTCAACAACACAAGAGATGACTCTACGCATGAGCATCATCAGATAGTCAATACTGAAATCAGATTGATTTTATTCTTTGCAGACAAAGATGGAGAAAAACTTAAATTGAAGAAAGTAGAGAAAACCACTACAGAATTCCATTCAGTTCAGTCTCTGTCATGTCCAACTCTTTGTGACCCCATGGACTGCAGCACACCAGCCTCCCTGTCCATCACCAGATCATGGAGTTTACTCAGACTTATGTCCATTGAGTTGGTGATGCCATCTAATCAATCTCATCCTCTGTTGTCCCATTCTCCAACTGCCTTCAATGTTTCCCAGCATCAGGGTCTTTTCAAATGAGTTGTTCTTCACATCAGGTCACCAAACTATTGGAGTTTCAGCTTCAGCATCAGTCCTTGCAAAGAATATTCAGGACTGAATTCATTTAGGATGGACTGATTGGGTCTCCTTGCAGTCCAAGGGAGTCTTAAGACCTTGCTGTCCAAGGGACTTTTAAGACCATTCAGGTATGACCTAAATCAAATCTCTTATGGTTATATAGTGGAAGTGATGAATAGATTCAAGGGATTAGATCTGATAGACGATGAGCCTGAAGAACTATGAACAGAGGTTCATGACATTGTACAGGAGGCAATGATAAAAACCATTCCCAGGAAAAAGAAATGCAAAATGGCAAAAAGGTTGTCTGAAGAGGCCTTACAAATATCTGAGAAAAGAAGAAAGCAAAAGGCAAAGGAGAAAAGGAAAGATATATATCCATTTGAATGCAGAGTTCCAAAGAACAGCAAGGAGGGATCAGAAAGCCTTCCTCAGTGATCAATGCAAATAAATAGAGGATAACAATAGAATGGGAAAGACTAAAGCTCTCTTCAAGAAAATTAGAGATACCAAGGGTACATATCATGCAAATATGGGCACAGTAAAGTACAGAAATGATATGAAATTAACAGAAGCAGAAGATATTAAGAAGTGGCGACAATACAAAGAAGAACTATACAAAAAAGATCTTCATGACCCAGGTAACCATGATGGTATGATCACTCACCTAGAGCCAGAGATCCTGGAATGCAAAATCAAGTGGGCCTTAGGAAGCATCACTATGAACAAAGCTAATGGAAGTGATGGAATTCCAATTTAGCTATTTCACATCCTAAAAGATGATGCTGTGAAAGTGCTGCACTCAATATGCCAGCAAATTTGGACAACTCAGCAGTGGCCACAGGATTGGAAAAGGTCAGTTTTCATTCCAATCCCAAAGAAAGGCAATGGCAAATAAATGCTCTAAATACCACATAATTGCACTCATCTCACATGCTAGCAAACTTTTTCTAGGTTGGTCTTACCTTTTCTTCCAAGGAGCCAGTGTCTTTTAATTTAATGACTGCAGTCACCATCTGTAGTGATTTTGGAGTCCAAAAAAATAAAGTCTCTCACTGTTCCCATTGTTTCCCCATCTATTTTCAAGGAAGTGGATCGGACCAGAGGCCATGATCTTAATTTTTTGAATGTTGAGATTTAAGCCAACATTTTCATTCTCCTCTTTCATTTCTATCATGAGCCTTTTTGGTTCTTCTTCTCTTTCTACCATAAGGGTGGTGTAACCTGCATATCTGAGGTTATTGATATTCAATATTGATTCCAGCTTCATCCACCCTGGTATTCTGCATGATGCACTCTGCATATAAGTTAAATAAGCAGGGTGCAATATATAGTCTTGACGTACTCCTTTCCCAATTTGGAACCATTCTGTTGTTCCATGTCTGGTTCTAACTATTGCTTCTTGACCTGCATACAGATATCTCAGGAGGCAGGTCAGGTGGTCTGGTACTCCCATCTCTTTAAGAATTTTCCAGTTTGTTGTGATCCACACAGTCAAAGGCTTTAGCATAATCAATAAAGCAAAAGTAGATGATTTCCTGGAACTCTTTTGCATTTTTGATGATCCAACAGATGTTGGGAGTTTGATCTCTGGTTCCTCTGCCTTTTCTAAATCCAGCTTGAACATCTGGAAGTTCACAGTTCCTGTACTGTTGAAGCCTGGTTTGGAATATTTTGAGCATTACTTTACTAGAGTGTGAGATGAGTGCAATAGTGTGGCAGTCTGAGCATTCTTTGGATTGCCTTTCTTTGGTATTGGAATGAAAATTGACCTTTTCCAGCAAGAGACATTAAAGGTAGAGACATTTCTTTGCTGACAAATGTCCATATAGTCAAAGTTATGGTTTTTCCAGTAGACTTGTATGGATGTTAGAGCTGGACTATAACATAAGCTGAGCACCAAAGAATTGATATTTTTGAATTGTGTGTTGGAGAATACTCTTGAGAGCCCCTTGAACTGCAAGGAAATCAACCGAGTCAATCCTTAATGAAATCAGTCCTGAATATTCATTGGAAGGACTGATGCTAAGCTGAAGCTCCAGTAATTTGGCCATCTGATGCAAAGAAATGCTTCTTTGGAAAAGACCCTGATGCTGGGAAAGATTGAAGGTAGAAGGAGAAGGGGATGACAGAGGATGAGATGGTTGGATGGCATCACTGACTTGATGGAAATGAGTTTGAGGAGGCTCCAGAAGTTGGTGATGAACAAGGAAGCCTGGCATGCTGCAGTCCATGGTGTTGCAGAGTCAATTACAACTGAGCTACTGAACTTGAACTTGACCCAGATAACTACAATGGTGTAGTTCTGCTTTATTGACTATGCTAAAGCCTTTGTCTGTGTGAATCACAACAAACTGTTGAAAATTCTTAAAGAGATGGGAATACCAGACCACGTTACCTGCCTCCTGAGAAATGCATGTGCACGTCAAGAAACAGAACAGTCTATGAAGCAATGGACTCGTTCAAAATTATACTTGAAAGGAGTATACTGTATTCGGTGTATTGTCACCCTGATTTTTTAACATATATGCAGAGTACATCATGAGATATGCCAAGATAGATGAATCACAGAATGGAAACGGATTGGTAGAACTCTTAACAACCTCAGATATGCAGATATGCTTTAATGGTAGGAATTGAAGAAAAACTAAAGAGCCTCTTGATGAGGGTGAAAGGGGAGACTGAAAAAGCTAACTTAAACTCAACATTCAATAAATTGAAGTCATGGAATCCAGTCCCATCACTTCATGCAAATAAAAGGGGAAAGAGGGGGAAAAGTGGAAGCAATGACACATTTTCTTTCATTGGGCTCCAAAATCACTGTGGACAGTGAATGCAGCTATGAGATTAAAAGAAACTTCCTCCTTGGATGAAAAGCTATGACAAATCTAGACAGTGTATTAGATAGCAGAGACATCACTTTGCTGACAAAGTTCCATAGAGTCAAAGCTCTGGCTTTTTCAGTACTTATGTATGGATGGGAGAGTTGGACCATAAAGAAGATTAGGTACTGAATAATTGATGCTTTCAAACTATGATGCTAGAGAAGACTCATGAGAGTCCCTTGCACAGCAAGGAAGTAAAACCAGTCAATCCTATAGAAAGTCAACCTGAATATTCATGGGAAAGACTGATGCTGAAGCTGAAGGTCCAATAGGTTAGCCAAGATTTAGTGACTGATATACATCAAGAAATTTAAAATAACTGTAATCATTATGTTAAAATATTAGGGGAAAAGTTGAACAAAAATGAGCATATGGAGAATTTCACCAAAGAACTGAAAAAATATCAAACAAGATATTAAATCAAATTTGAAAGCAAACATCTCCATGATATCTAATACAAAGAAGGCAACACATGTGTTAAACAGTCGATTGAGCAAAGGGAAAATACAAAGGAACAAAGGAAAAATTTTGAACTCAAAGACACATCATAGAAAAAATATCCACAGTAAACCAAAGGAGAAAAATAAAATAAAAAGAGCAATAAAGAATTAAAGCCATGTGGAATACTCTCAGATGAGCTAATAACCACTCAAGTGAGATTCCAGAAGGAGAGTAAGGACAATGAATAGACAGAAACAATATTTGAAGAAATAATAATTGAAATTTTTCCATAGCTCTTAAAAGAGGTTATCCAAAGAACCCAGGAAGTTTAGGAAACTCCAAGAAAGCTATACATAGGTATATATAAAACTAAAATAGGTATTTTGTTGTTGTTCAGTTGCTCAGTCGTGTCTATCTTTTTGCAACCCCATTGACTACAGCACATCAGGCTTCCCTGTCCTTCACCATCTCCTGGAACTTTCTCAGTCATGTCCAATGACTTGGTGACGCTATCCAATCATCTCATCCTCTGTCATCCCTTTCTCCTCCTGCCTTCAATCTTTCCCAGCAACAGGGTCTTTTCTAATGAATCAGTTCTTCACATCAGGTGGCCAAATTATTGGAGCTTCAGCTTCAGCATCAGTGCTTTCAATGAATATTCAGGACTGATTTCCTTTAGGATGGACTGGTTTGATATCCTTGCAGTCCAAGGGACTCTCAAGAGTCTTCTCTAATGCCATAGCTCAAAAGCATCATTTCTTCAGTGCTCAGCCTTCTATATGGTTCAACTCTGCCAACCATATATGACTACTTGGAAAACCATAGCTTTGACTATATGGACCTTTGCCAGCAAAGTAATGTCTCTACTTTTTAATGCTATCTAGGTTTGTCATAGCTATCCTTCCATAGAGCAAACGTCTTTCAATTTTGTGGCTGCAATCTCCATCTGCAGTGATTTGAGAGCCCAAGAAAATAAAGTCTGTCACTGTTTCTGTTGTTTCCCCATCTATTTGCCATGAAGTGATGGGACTGTATTCTGTGATCTGCTACTAAAACAGTAAGAAGTAGAGACTGATTTCTTAAAATCTTAGAAAACTAACAGAGGAATGAGATATCTACCTTGAATGGAACAAGAATGATAGTGGTGATTAACTTCTCAAAAGAAGAACAAAAGAAAAAAGAAAAAAAAAGAAAATCTGTCAAAGACAAAGGAATGTTACCTGTATTAGCTTTGTAGGGCTGCCATAAAATATTACAGACATGGTGGCTTAAATATCAGAAATTTTGTTTTCTCAAAATGTCTTAGTCTAGAAGTCCAAGACCAAAGTATCAACACATTTGCTTTCTCTGAAGTCTCTCTCTTTGACTTTCAGGAAATTAAAAAAAAAAAAAAAAAAAAAAACCCACAAAAACACAAACCAAAAGCTCTGATGGGTCAAGAGAAATTATCGAGTTCAATTCTATGGTGATTATAGTATATAAATAAGCTAAATACTTGAAATGAAATATTAAGTTTGTCATAATGTAGAACAAAGCTATATTACCAATGATATTCTTAAATATATAGTTAGATAGTTATCTATCTATCTATCTATCTATCTATCTATCTATCTACCTAGACAGACAGATAGTTAAAACTTAAAAAATGAAATTCAAATAATGAAAACAGACTAAGAAAATGCTACCTTTATGAAAGGTGGTATAACCAAACTAATATTAGACCAAGAAGACTTTAAAAGAAAAGTACTACTAGAGATAAAGAAGACTATTCTAGAATAAAATCATCAGTCTAAATAAATATATAATAATCTAAATTTGTGAACTTCCAAAATATATGTTCAGAAAATATAAACCAACTATTGTTATAACAAAATGGAAAATGTAGCAATCTACTGCCATAAAGGGGATTTTCTAATATGTTCTTCTCTGTAACTAATAGAATAAGATGATACAATATCAGTGAAGATATAAAATATCTGAACAGCACAATTAATACACTTGACCTAAGCTGTATACAGAGTGGCCGTGAAGTCTTAAAACACACACATAATATAAAAAAGAGGGGAGATGGCTTGAGTAGGATCTTTTACAAGTAATATTATATTTTCTAATCTGAAGGCTAGTTACATAGATACTCTGAACTTTCTGTATGTATATTTTAATTTAGGAGGAAGAATTAATTCACAGGAACTTCCATTCATATGTAATCATTTAAAAATATTTCTAAAGTATTCTCCAGGAGACAAAAATATCTGTGAGCATTTTTGCTACTAATAATTCATTTATTTAACTCTCCAAACTCATTTAATGCCCACATAATTGCTCCTAATTTATAAAGTTTCTTCAGTTTAAAGACGGTAGAATTCTATTAGTCATTATACTAACTTCTCATCAAAATGTCCTTTTTATGTTCTACTTCCTCACACTTAAGTGAAATATAGAGACAACAAATAGAACCAGTATTTTCTGAACAGTCACATATTTTATATAATGACAAAATAAAATTTTAAAAACTTTTGAGGTGGGAATATATTCATTTTTTTGTGTAGAAAACAGATTGAGAAGACCCAAATTATTCATTTTGGGATAATGAATTTGCAAAACAGTATTCAAACCTCAAATCTACATCCTAGCTAAATTTACTTTGTTTTACATTCTTTCCACTTTACCTTTTTTTGAGAATATAATAAGGTAATTGAGCTCCTGAATTAATGATCAAAACAGTTTAAATTGTTTAAATAATAATAAACAATATCTAGATAGGTACTGAAATTAAAATTTCCATTTGAAACAGAAATTTTGGCAATAGACTGAAGAAATAGATAAGATAGTTCTAGAAACTGACTTCAGTGCATGGGATGAAAGATTCTAAATCAAGAAATTCATTCAATATCTTTTGAATGTTACTTCCAGATAGTTGGGAATTCCACTCAACTATCAATCGCCAGCCTGGTCTTAAATGAATGTATGCTATGTCTTGCCACTGAAGTCTGGATCTTGGCTTGGTTTGGGCCTCAAATTTATATATAAATGCTAGCTTCTTCATAGATTAAAGTTACTCAATTTTACAATCTCTTGTTTTATTACAATCAAAAGTTATTTATAAAAAAGCTACTGAGTTATTAATATATAATTCAACTTGTAACTCATAAATTAAATGTGGAATGTTAGCAAACATTCATGAAAATTTGAATTTGGTATTTTACTAAGAAATCTGGCTTTTACAAATTCCACATATATAATTGTCTTCTACAGATAGATGGGAAATCCACATTTTTCTGCAGTAATTTTTATTATCTGTTCACCTTCAGAGTTGTTTTGATTTTGTGCTACTCTTGATAATAATTAAATATCATTGTTTCTTCTTTAAGCTAACCTGGAAGCAACCCAGGAAGGAACAGCTAGAACTAGCCATGGAACAACAGACTGGTTCCAAATAGGAAAAGGAGTATGTCAAAGCTGTATGCTGTCACCCTGATAATTTAACTTATATGCAGAGTACATCATGAGAAATATTAAGCTAGATGAAACAAGCTGGATTCAAGATTTCCAGGAGAAACGTCAATAACCACAGACATGCAGATGACATCATCCTTATGGCAGAAAGTGAAAAAGAACTAAAGAGCATCTTGATGAAAGTGAAAGAGGTGAGTGAAAAAGTTGGCTTACAACTCAACATTCAGAAAACTAAGATCATAGCATCGAGTCCCATCTCTTCATGGCAAATAGATGGAGAAACTGTGGAAACAGTGTCAGACTTTATTTTTGGAGGCTCAAAAATCACTGCAGATTGTGACTGCATCCATGCAATTAAAAGACACTTACTCCTTGGAAGAAAAGTTATGACCAACCTAGACAGCATATTAAAAAGCAGAGACATTAGTCTGCCAACAAAGGTCCATTTAGTCAAGGCTATTGTTTTTTCAATAGTCATGTATGGATGTGAGAGTTGGACTATAAAGCTGAGCGCCAAAGAATTGCTGCTTTTGAACTGTGGTGTTGGAGAAGACTCCTGAGAGCCCGTTGGACTTCAAGGAGACCCAATCAGTCCATCCTAAAGGAAACCAGTCCTGAATATTCATTGGAAGGACTGATGCTGAAGCTGAAGCTCCAATACTTTGGCTACCTGATGAAAAGAACTGACTCACTGGGAAATACCCTGATGCTGGGAAACATTGAAAACAGGAGGAGAAGGGGTTGACAGAGGATGATATAGTTTTATGGCATCACTGAGTCAATGGACAGGAATTTGGGTAAACTCTAGGAGTTGGTGATGGAAGGGAGGCCCGGTATGCTGCAGTCCATGGAGTTGCAAAGAGTAGGACATGAGTGACACTGAATTGAACTGAACCTGTTGTTTGTATTTTGATTAATTCTTTCCATGGTTGCATATTTAAGACAATAATACACACATGGTTTGTAGCTAGATTGTGAATTACCCAGAAATCTGCTGTTAAGAGATACACAGTCACTACACAGTCACTAGAACATTTATAGAGACTCTTTCTTGCTGAGGGGCTGCCAGTGGATTTATTTTATCTGATCTATAGCAATCAAAGTAATGGTAGCAAATATAAAAATAATTACAGGTTAAATTAAATCATCAGTAGAATAGTTGCAGTGACCAAGAGTTCTACTGAAAACACTGTGCAAAGACTAATAAAAACAGAGACTTTTCAGTCTACTCTGTTCTATTTAGTTATGATAAGTTCAATGCTTCTCTTTGGACTTGTATTTATTGGACCAATGATTTTAACAAAAAGTATACAAACATTTTTGTATGTATACAAAGTATATAAACATTTTTTTCATGAGGATGAAAATAGCAGAGTAGAAGGACATGTGTTCATCTTCTCTTTTGAGAATTCCAAAATTATACTTACAGCTGAACAACCATCAACAGGAGAATGTTGGATCCTGCCAAAATCATACCCCACATCCAAGGGCAAAGGAGAAGTCACAGCAAGATGTTAAGAGGGGTGAAATTGCATTTAGAATCAAACCCCATATCCACCAATGACGCTTAGAAGGCTCAAACAAAACCTTTTGCACACCAGACCGAACAGAGACTGAGCCAGACCTGCCTTTGAGTGTCTGAGTGTTTCCTGCAGAGGTATGGGTCAGTAGTGGCCTGCCACAGGGTCAGGGGCTCTGGATATAGCATACCTGGGTGTGGCATAAGCTCTCTTGGAGGAGGTCTCCATTAATTGCTCCATAGAGCCACCAAACAGATGACCCACAAACTGCAGAACAATTATACCAAATAAATTCTTGCACTGTTGAGAAAGTTCTAAGACCCACAACAGATTTCCCAATCTGGGGATCTGGCAAGGGGACTGAGAAGCTGCAGGGAATTTGACTTTGGAAGCCAGTGGGATTTGATTACAGCACTGAGATGGGACTGGGAAAACAGATTCTTGGAGGTCACAAACAAAGTTTGCACCAGACCCAGGAGAAGGAGCAGTGACCCCATAAGGGACTGACCTAGACTTGCCTGTGAGTGTCTAGGAGTCTCCAGCAGAAATGCACGTTGGCAGTGGCCTGCTACAGGATTTGGGGCACTGAATGATTCAGTGTGTGCATGGGACCTTTTGAAGGAGGTCACTATGTCTTCATTACCTCCACCATAGTTTAGTCTCAGGTCAAACAACAGGGAGGGAACACAGTCCTGCCCATCAACAGAAAGTTTGATTTAAGATTTACTGAGCATGGCCCCGCCCATCAGAACAGGACCCAGTATCCTCCACAGTCAGTCTCTCCCATCAGAAAGCTTCCGTAAGCCTGACAGCATTATCCCTCAGAGGGCTGACAGAATGAAAACCACAATCACGAAAAACTAATCAAATTGACCACATGGATCACAGCCTTGTCTAAGTCAATGAAACTATGAGCCATGCTGTGTAGGGCCACCCAAGACAGCTGGATCATGGTGGAGAGTTCTGACAAATGTGGCCCACTGGAGAAGGGAATGACAAGCCACTTCAGTAATAGTTGCCTTGTGAACCCCATGAACAGTATGAAAAGACAAAAATATATGACACTGAAAGATGAATTCCCCAGGTTAGTAGATGCCTAATATACTGTTGGAGAAGAGTGGAGAAATAATACCAGAAAGAATGAAGAGATGGAGCCAAAGAGAAAACAGCACCCAGTTGTGGATGTGAATGGTGGTGGAAGTAAAGTGCAATGTTGTAAAGAACAATATTGCAAAGTAACCTGGAATGTTAGGTCCATGGATCAAGGTAAATTGGAAGTGGTTAAACAGGAGATGGCAAGAGTGAACATCAACATTTTAGGAGTCACTGAAATAAAATGGACTGGAATTGGCAAATTTAACTCAAATGGCCATTGTGTCTACTACTGAGGGCAAGAATCCCTTAGAAGAAATGGATTAGCCATGGTAGTAAAGAAAAGAGTCTAAAATTCAGTACTTGGGTGCAATCTCAAAAATAACAGAAAGATCTCTTCATTTCTAAGGCAATCCTATATATATCAGAGTAGTCAAAGTCTATGCCCCAAATATTAATGCTAAAGAAGCTGAAGTTGAATGGTTCTATGAAGACCTACAAGACCTTCTAGAACTAACATCCAAAAATGATGTCTTTTTCATTATAGGGGACTGGAATGCAAAAGTAGGACATCAAGAGATACCTGGAGTAACCAGCAAATTTGATCTTGGTGTACAAAATAGAGCAGGGCAAAGGCCTATAGAGTTTTTCCAAGAGAACACACTGGTCATAGCAAATGCCCTCTTCCAACAACACAAAAGAAGACTCTACACATGGATATTACTAGATTGTCAGTACTGAAATCAGACTGATTATATTCTTTGCAGCCAAAGATGGAGAAGCTCTATAAGTCAGCAAAAACAAGACCATGAATTTACTATGGCTCACATCATGAACTCTTTATTGCCAAATTCAGACTTAACTTCAAGAAAGTAGGGAAAAACTCTAGAACATTTAGGTAAGACCTAAATCAAATCCCTTACAATTATACAATGGAAGTGATGAATAGATTCAAGAGATTAGATCTGATAGACAGAGCTCCTGAAGAACTATGGTCAGAGGCTCATGACATTGTACAAGAGGCAGTGATTAAAACCATTCCCAAGATAAGGAAATGTGAAAAGGCAAAATGGTTGTCTGAAAGAGGCCTTACAAATAGCTGAGAAAAGAAAAGAAGCTAAAGGCAAAGTAGAAAAGAAAAGACAAGCCCATTTGAATGCAGAGCTCCAAAGTGTAACAAAGAGAGATAAGAAAGCCTTCCTCAGAGATCAATGCAAAGAACAGAGGAAAACAAAAGAATGGGAAAGACTAGAGATCTCTTCAAGAAACTTAGAGATACCAAGGGCATATTTCATTCGAAGATGGGCACAATAAAAGACAGAAATGCTATCAACCTAAAAGAAGCAGAAGATATTAAGAATAAGTGACAAGAATACACAGAAGAACTATACAAAAAACATCTTCGTGACCGAGATAACCATGACAGTATGATCATTCACCTAGAGCTAGACATCCAGAATTGCAATGTCCATTGTGCCTTAGGAAATATCACTATGAACAAAGCTAGTGGAGGTGATGGAATTCCAGTTGAGCTATTTTAAATCCTAAAAGATGATGCTGTGAAAGTGCTGCACTCAAAGGCAAGCAAATTTGGAAAATTCAGCAGCGGCCAAAGAACTAGAAAAGGTCAGTTTTCATTCCAATTCCAAGGAAAGACAATGCAAAAGAAAACTACCACACAATCATACCCATCTCACACACTAGCAAAGTAATGCTCAAAATTCTCCAAGTCAGGCTTCAAGCGTATGTGAACTGAGAACTTCCAGATGTTCAAGCTGGATTTAGAAAAGTCAGAGGCACCAGAAATCACATTGTTATCATTCCTTGAATCATCAAAAAAGCAAGAGAGTTCCAGGAAAACATCTACTTCTGCTTTGTTGACCATGCCAAAACCTTTGACTGTGTGGATCACAACAAACCTTGGAAAATTCTTAAGGCACTGGACTACCAGAACACCTTACCTGCCCCCTGAGAAATCTGTATGCAGATCAAGAAGCAACTATTAGAACCGGAGATGGAACAATGGACTGGTTCCAAATAGGGAAAGGAGTACATCAAGGTTGTATATTATCACCCTACTTACTGAACTTATATGCAGAGTATATCATGCACAATGCTAAGGTGGATGAAGCACAAGCTGGAATCAAGATTGCCTAGAGAAATGTCAATAACCCCAGATATGCAGATGACATCACCCTTATGGCAGATATCTGAGAAGAACTGAAGACTGTCTTGATGAATGTGAAAGCATAGAGTGGAAAAGTTGGCTTAAGTCTCAACATTCAGAAAACTAGGATCATGGCATCCGGTTGCTTCACTTCATGGCAAATAGTTGGGGAAACAATGGAAATAGTGAGAGCCTTTATTTTGGGGGCTCCAAAAATCACTGCAGATAGTGACTGCAGCCATGAAATTAAAAGATGTTTGCTCTTTGGAAGAAAAGCTATGACAAAGCTAAACAGCATGATAAAAACATTACTTTGCCAACAAAGGCCTGTCTAGTCAAAGCTATGATTTTTCTATTAGTCATGTATGGATATGGGAGTTAGACTGTAAAGAAAGCTCAGAGCCATAGATTTGATTCTTTTGAACTTTGGGGTTGGAGAAGACTCTTGAGATTCCCTTGGGCTGCAAGGAGATCCAACCAGTCCATCCTAAAGGAAGTCAGTCCTGAATATTCATTGGAAGGACTGATGCTGAAGCTGAAGCTCCAATACTTTGGCCACCTGATGCGAAGTACTGACTTATTGAAAAGTCCCTGATGCTGGGAAAGATTGAAGGCAGATGCTTGGATGGCATCTCCAACTCGATGTATATGAGTTTGAGTAAACTCCAGAAGTTGGTGATGGACAGGGAGGCCTGGCATGCTGCGATTCATGGGGTGGCAAAGAGTTGGACACGACTGAGCGACTGAACTGAACTGAACTGAACTCATGGACAGGAAAGCCTGGCATGCTGCGGTCCATGTGGCTGAAAGGAGTTGGACATGGCTGGTTAGGATTTAGACATGACTGAGCAACTGAACTGAACTGATACAAGCACTAAGTGCTTTCTTTACAATTTATGACTCATGTATAAGTGTTCAGTATTAACATTTTCTATAAATTTGTTGAGATTAATTTTGTTCATAGATTGATGAGATGGGCATCAGCTTGAAAATTATTTCATCAAATGGTTTAATGAAATCAAATAAAAATTAAGATTCAGTATTCAAATTTTATTGCTTAGCAAACTAGTTTTCAGTAATGCATGTATTTTACAAATGAGTTCTGTGACCATTATGTGCTACTATCATTATTGCTGTGTAGACTGAGTTAGGTCTAAGTTAAGCTATGTATATTTTAATGCAAAATTCTCTCCTGATTCGTTTAGCCAATACAATTAGCACTTTTAGCAAACTCATTTTGTTGGTTATATATTTCTTATCTTTTTGAATTAAGAAAGTATTCTTCCTCACCTATGATGTTCTTGAATTCATTCAAAGGGAAGTAGTTTTCCTTCACAATGGATTATCATACCTCATCTAATACTATTAGTTCAGTGAGTACTCATTATATGTCAGGCATGAACTGAGGAAATAGCATAAAATAAAACAGACAAAATCTAATGAGAGAAAAATCAGACTATAGAAAATTCTTACTATTGCATAGAAGCCCAGCAGCAAATAGTTCTGACACATGAACAAATGAACAAAGAGTTAAGTAAGAGAGCTACTGGGGGAGTGGCAAAAACTTTAAGTTCACTTGAGAACTCAAACCTACATGAGAGGCTTGAGAGGCCAGAGATGCAGAGGCAGTGTGCTTGCTTTCTATCCTATTCAGATTCAAGCATCTTTTGCTAGTGTTAAAAGCAATGTGGGTACTTTGCCTAAGGGTAGAAAGAATTGGAAGTCTTTCTCAGTACATTGTAATTGATTAGAAAAGGACTGAGTTTTCTGATAGAATGAAGATGTTTATGTTTGTGTGGGAGTATCTGTGAGAGTGTGCATAAAAAGACCCAGAACATAGGATAGCACGGAGTAATGGTTCTATTCTGTAAAAGAATAATTATCTTTTTTTTTTTCCAAAATGTGTTGACATGTAATTTTTGTTATTTTTAAGTATAAAACTTTTTTCTGGTTTTACTTTCTAGTATGATAAATAACAATAGAAAAAAAATAGCACACGTTCTTTGAGATGCTCAGTAAATTTTGAGGAAGTAGAGGAGTAGAAAACCCACAGGTCTAAGAATCCCTACCCTAAATATGTCCTTTATCTGAATCTGTGAATAAGAAGCTACAATAAATGAAATGGGTGAATAATGAGAGGCTATAATCTCTGGGTCATTTTGGAATGAAGTCATCAGATAGAATCGCTAGTTGTAATTTTCCAATTGGACAACAACAGTAGTAATGGGGGTGAGGACCACAGCAAATGGTGATGGGCAGAGAAAAAGTCCAAAATTAAACTGCTCACAAAACTCCCTTGCAACCTGACTGTGGACTCACCAGTTCAGTTCAGTCACTCAGTCATGTCCGACTCTTTGTGACCCCATGAACCGCAGCACACCAGGCCTCCCTGTCCGTCACCAACTTCCGGAGGCCACCCAAGCCCATATTCATCGAGTCACTGATGCCATCCAACCATCTCATCTTCTGTCATCCCCTTCTCCTCCTGCCCTCAATCTTTCCCAGCATCAGGGTCTTTTCAAATGAGTCAGCTCTTCACATGAGGTGGCCAAAATATTGGAGTTTCAGCTTCAGCATCAATCCCTCCAATGAACACCCAGGACTGACCTCCTTTAGGATGGACTGGTTCGATCTCCTTGCAGTCCAAGGGACTCTCAAGAGTCTTCTCCAACACCACAGTTCAAAAGCATCAATTCTTCGGCCTCACCAGAGCCATCATGAATAAGAAGACTCCTATGGTGTGAAGCTATTTTAAAAAATGTGGAAGTCTACACATCTAGAATAGTATTATTTTAATCTAACCTACTAGCAATTACTTTTTTGCTGTTGTTAGTTCAAATGTGTTGACTATACACTAACACATATGCATAGAGTGTTGAGGACATTGCTTAAGCTTTCTAAGGTTTTATTCTCTCTTCTGCAAGATGAGAGGAGCAATTGTAACTAGTACAAAAGAATGTCATATAAGTTCCTTAAGAAGATGATGCAAAGAAAATTGATAAAAGAAACTATGTGAAAATCTTAATTATGATAGCTGGATGGACTATGAGCAAGTGTTATTTGTTAAATCAATTTTTACTTTTCTAAAATTTCCATGGAATTTATGTTGCATTATCATTATCATTCAATGTATTTAAACTAAAAAAATAATGAACTAGTTCTCCCATTTCTTTCACCCCCTTCCCCACTCCTTGCCCCTGACAACCACCAATTTGCTCTCTCTATGTATGGATTTGCTTTTTTTTTTTTAAGATTCCTCATATAAGAGTGATTATACAGTTTTTGTCTTTCTCTGATTTATTTCATTTAGCATAATGCCCGTGAGGACCATTCATGTTGTCACAATTTTCAGAATTTCATTTTTTTATGGTTGAATAATATTCTATTGTATATATACTATAATTTCCCCATTTATCCAGCAATGGACACTTACATTTTTCATGTTTTGACTTGTAAATAATGCTGCTATGAACATGGGGTGCATATATCAAGTTATTGCTTTTGTTTCCTTAGGATAAATATGCAAAAGTGGAATTGTTGGATCATTGGATAGTTCTATTTTAAATTTTGGATGACCCTCTGTACTGTTTTCCATAGTGAATGTACCAATTTGCATTCTCACCAGCAGTGCACAAGACTTCCCTTTTTTCCACATCTTAACCAATACCTGTCATTTCTTTTCTTTTTGGTTATAGACACTAAAAGACAGAATAGGAATTATTTTGTAAAATTATATTAACATCCCACATATGTTTATTGCTTAGCATGTGTCATACATTATGTTGACTGCTTTATAGGGATTACCTTACTTAATATTAAATGAACTTCAGAGGTAGTTTCTATTATTTTCCCTATGTTTACAGATACTCAGAAAGATTATTATTTGCCAGAGTTGCCACAGGCTAGTTAAGTGTTCCAGCCAGGTCTGGAATGCAGGCAGCATGATTACAAAATCCACCTTTTAATTAATTTCTTCCTTTCCTTACTCTTCCCTTCCTCCTATTTCCTCCCCCTTCCTCTCCCATTTCTTTCTTTCTCTCTATTTTTCTTTCTTTCTTTATTTTTAACCAGTTTTAGTTTCATTAAACTAGCTAGAGTATAAAAGCATCACTAGCTAGAGTAAAAAAAATAATACCTGTGAAAATTCTTCATCATTCAGTAAAATTATGATAACAGGAGGGAGAATCTCATATTTGTAGTTATAAATTATTTTATATTTCTCTTAGTGAATTCATTAAGATGTTGGCTCATTATAAAATGCCAAATCTTTTTGCTGCTCTCTTAATTACTTAGTGAAAATGAGCAAAATGCAACAGCAGTATGTCAAAAAAACTGTCCAATCATCAAATGTTGTCTTCCTAAAGAAAACAGTGAGCAGTGCTAATACTTTTGGCTTGCATATGGAACTTCCTTTGGGGATGCTTCCCTTAAATATTTGTTATACAATTATGATCTGCTAAAATAAAAATCATTCAAATAATTAAAGTTTGGAATATAAAGAGAGACAGGACAGTTCCACTCTGGCCTAGATGATGGAGGTGTTTTGGAGACTCACTAGTTACATGCACCTGGACTGACTTTATTGCCAACTGCAAAATAGCTCAGAAACTACCAGCTGAATTCTTGGCTTATTCCCCTTCTCGTCTTTCCCCAACTCTCAGGACCCAGGACTATCTCCTTTATCATACCTCAGGAAAAATTTTGTTTTAGAAGACAGTATGTGTTATTATTATGTTCTGGGTGCCATAATAAAATACCACAGAGATATTATGTAGCTTAAACAACAGAAACTTATTTTCTCACAGTTTTGGAGGACTGAAATCCAAGATCAACAATGTGTCAGCAGATTTGATTTCAGCTGAGTGCTCTCTCCTTGGCTTGCAGAGAGCTGCCTTCCTGCTGTGTCCTCACACAGTCCTTCCTGGTGCCTCTCTGTGCCCTAACTTCCTTTATTCCAAGGACACTGGTGAGATTGGATTAGGTCCCACCATAAAGGCCTCATTTTAGTTCAGTTAACTCTATAAAGGCTCTATCTCTCAAAGTGTTTACATTCTGAGATACTGGGGGTTAGGACCTCAATGCATGAATTTTGGGGAGACACAACCCAGGTTGCATATATGCACAGACCACTGACTTTCTATATATACACCACCTATTTTACACTTATTACTATTGTTTGGGACAAAATTAGATTTTTAAAACACTTGGAACTTATCTGTGCCATTTGTAAAATGTGTATCTTTAACATTTAAAATATTAGAACTCCTGTTACATCAGATCATTAAAACAAGTTTTGCGAGCAGACCAGAAAACAGCTAAAAGTACCATATTTTAAGAGTACTGTATAAGTAATTTGAGACATTACTTCAACAACTGAACAGAAATAGTAATAATTAAAAATACTGAACAGAAATAGTAATAATTAAAAATAATAATAATAATAATTCACCTTCAATCCCCTCATTGTTTCCTCCAGGGAAGAAACTCTGCAAAGCTACTTCTAGCCAGCTTATATTCTGGTGCAATGTTTTAAGGTCTAAAATTCTTCTGTGCAAGCCTCATGGGAAGTGTTTTAGCAGGAAGCAGTTTATAGTAAATTCTTATGTGTGGTATGCACTTTGACTTTCAAGGCACCAAGAGTTGGAGTTTTGCCTTTGAAAGCATGTCCCACAATTACAGACTATTCTCCTGCTGTTCAGCCTTTTGTCCAACTTGAGGTGTTGCCGGATATGCAATGCTGTTGTTCGTTTCAATGGAGTATCAGGTGAATCTTATAAATAAATTACTAATGGGAACCTAGTGTTTGTACTGATTTTCCATTGCCTACTATTTGAAGGAAATAGCAGAAACACGCTCCCAAGCCTTTTGCTCAATATATTCACACAGTGAAGTTAAAATGTTTGGTTAGGAAATCAATATTGTTATACTAAACATCAAGCATAATAAACTAGAAAATAAATGAACTCACTTAAAATCAATGTGTATTCAAACCAAGGAGTAACAAAATAGACAAAACTACAACTTCAAATAGTAACCTAGGGAGAATTAACCAGAATCCCAAATTTTGCCACTGCAGGGAGAATCAATGAAATGTATAAACAAAATAAGAAAAACAATTCAATATTTGAGGTAGCATTAAGATGCATCTGTAGTAACTTTGAGGAGAGTGACTACTATACAGTATTGGCAACTATATTAAGAACCTTCTGAACAATAAATAGAACAATATACATAGAAAATAAATGAGAACAATACTTTTAGAATTCTACTTGGAAAGAGTAGAAGGATTTGAATAAAATTTGGAAAAATATATTGGATAGTCTATTGACTCCTCATATAATATTGGAAATAAGGCATATATGACTACCCGCCAAAATTTAAATTTTAAAAGAAACATACCATGACTGTAGCATTCACATGCTGTTTTAGTTGAGTCTAAGACTAGCCTCAATGGAATGGATAACATATTTATTGTAGGAATGTGCTGTTTAGAGTAGATACCATTCACAGGAATGGCACCCATGCAACACACGATGTTACAGAGTTCATCCAAAAGTTACTGCTATATAAAGGACTATATGGACATGGAAATGGCAACCCACTCCAGTATTCTTGCTTGAGAAAGCCCATGCACAGAGGAGCCTGGTGGACTAGAGTCTCTGGGGTCACAAAGAATCAGACACAATTGAGTGACTAAGCATGTAACACACACACTATGGTCTATGACAAATTCCTGTCCTATTGGAATACTGGGATGAAGTAGGCTAGCGTAAGCACCTCAAACGAGACAGCTAACTTGGCAGGGAGTCCAGGGCCCTTCAAGGAGGAGGTGAACATTCTCACTCATGCTTTCCTTAAGCCTTGCACATCAGTGTATCATGCCCAAGAACTGGCCTTTCTTTAGGCCTGGAACTAATGACTACACAAGCACAATGTCTTACTCAAGAACATGCTTTTCTTAGACTTTATGTTAGTAATTATAATTGCAACATACTTTTGCCTTGGAGCCTGCTTTTCAAGACTTGTACCCTGATTACACAGCAACAGTATATCTCACCTAGAGACATTGACCAGAACCCATTGTCCCTGGCTAATCTTGCACCAAAGTTATCACAGGATGTATGCCTTGGGAAAGAGCCTGGGAAAACTTTTACAGCCTTGTATAGGCTTGAAGTGTTCTTTTTATCTATTTTTTAGCAGCCAGTTGGAAGTATATAAGACCCTGATTAAACTAGTGAGGGTGGGTACTCTCCTACCTCCTTCTGATGTCTATGTCAGAAACTTTCTCTTATTTTCACTTTAAATAAAAATCTACTCAAAGCTCTGAGTGACTGAGACTGTCTTTGGTACTGGAGTTAAATCTCCTTTGGAAGCCACAAACCCGGAGCTGACCACCACAAGCCATCATCACTTGGAATCAAGTCATCTGTGTTTAAATGATGATTTGGCCAGCACTCAATTATTCTGTGGGAGAAGGCAATGGCACCCCACTCCAGTACTCTTGCCTGGAAAATCCCATGGACGGAGGAGCCTGGTAGGCTGCAGTCCATGAGGTCGCTAAGAGTTGTATAGGACTGAGCGACTTCACTTTCACTTTTCACTTTAATGCTTTGGAGAAGGAAATGGCAACCCACTCCAGTATCTTGCCTGGAGAATCCCAGGGACGGGGGAGCCTGGTGTGCTGCCGTCTATGCAGTTGCACAGAGTCGGACACGACTGAAGTGACTTAGCAGCAGCAGCAATTATTCTGTGATACCAAGAAATTATTTAATGTCATACAACAGTATGAACAGTATGCAGCATGCCAGACTTCCCTATCCTTCACTATTTCCCAGAGTTTGCTCAAACTCATGTTCATGGAGTCAATGATGCCATTCAACTATCTCATCCTCTCTCACCCCCTTCTCTTCTTGCTCTCAAACTTTTCCAGGATCAGACCTTTTCCCAATGAGTCAGCTCTTTTCATCTGGGGCCCAGAGCTTCAGCTTTAGTGAAGCTTCAGCTTTAATGAAAAGCTTCAACTTTTCACCAGCCCTCCCAATGAATATTCAGGAGTTGCAGAAGTTGGACCATTGAGAAACCAAGCACCACACCCAGAGAGTGTTGGAGAGTTGGAGAACTCAGATGGGCTGGGAGAAGTTAACACTTTCAGCTCTGAGCCCTGAACAAAGGGGTTACAAAGTTTTTATAGGCAGTATATGACAGCAGACTATAGTGGGCTGTGCTGACTATGAATAGGCCATTTTAAACTAGAGGTTTTTGCTCCAGCTGGAACAGTGGTTGGAACACTGCAGGGGGGATGCCTGACCTTAACACAAGCAAGCATGGTTAAGCAGGATTACATGGGCTGGGTAATTGCAAAAGTAGGACAAACATCAGTGAGGTAAGTTTCAGCTCCTAGCATTGTTGTAAGTTTCCATTATCTGGAAACTATGTAACTTACATCAATTCGCAAGGAGCAAACTGAGTTACAGAAGCAGAACTAGCATGAAGTTATTTCTAGCTGGGTGTAAGTAAACTCTGGGAGTTGGTGATGGACAGGGAGGCCTTGTGTGCTGGGATTCATGGGGTCATAGAGAGTCGAACACGACTGAGGGACTGAACTGAATTGAACTGAAGTTTTCAAGTTTTCTCTTCACAGGGTTGATTTCCTTTACATGGACTGGTTGATCTCCTTGCAGCCCAAGAGATTCTCAAGAGTCTTCTCCAACACCACAGTTTGAAAGCATCAATTTTTCAGTGCTCAGCTTTCTTTATGGTCCAGTCCTCATCCATGCATGACTACTGGAAAAATCATAGCTTTGATTATACAGACCTTTGCTAGCAAAGAGATGTCTCTGCTTTTTAACTGGGTGTCTATGTTCAGCATAAGTTTTCCTCCAAGGAGCAAGCATCTTTTAATTTTATGACTGCAGTCACTGTCCACAGTGATTTTGGAGCCCAAGAAAATAAAGTCTCTCACTGTTTTCATTGTTTCCCCATCTATTTGCCATGAAGTGATGGCACCAGATGCCCTGATCCTGGTTATTTTAATGTTGAGTTTTAAATCAGTGTTTTCTCTCCTCTTTCACCTTCATCAAGAGGCTCTTTAGTTTCTTTTCACTTTCTGTCATTAGGGTGGTGTCATCTGCATATATGAGGTTACTGTTATTTCTCCCAGCAATCTTGATTCCAGCTTGGGCTTTGTTCAGCCTGGCATTTCACACGATGTACTCTGCATATAAGTTAAATAAACAAGGTGGCAATATACAGCCTTGATGTACTCTTTTCTAAATTTTGAACCAGTTTGTTGTTCCATGTCCAGTTGTAAATGTTGCTTCTTCACCTGCATACAGGTTTTGGAGGAGGCAGGTAAGGTGGTCTGATATTCACACCTCTTTAAGAATTTTCCACAGTTTGTCATAATCCATAAAGTCAAAGGCTTTGGCATAGTCAATGAAGAAGTAGAAATTTTTCTGAAATCCCCTTGCTTTTTCTATGATTCAGTGGATATTGGTAATTTGATCTTTCAATATCCCTGGCCTCTAATACATTCTTTTGTCAAAGACTTTTATTAGAATTAAGAGGAATAATCCACATGGCTAACATAGATTGTCACATTGCAAGCCATAAAAGCTGCCATTATCATTAGTGCAAAAAGCATCTCTAGCTGAGTACAGTTTCAAGATTTTCCTTGATTGTCATTTCCTCAGAAATGCTTCACCTAGCTATGCTACCTAAAGGAAGCATAGTTTTTATTCACGCTATTATTCAATTCCTTCATCATATTTACAAATACATTTCTTTCTTTGATTTCTTTGTTTTGGGAGAGAAGATTCCTTTCTCTCTTTTGAACCAGGCTTTAATTGAAAAATAAACACCTTAAAGGTAAACATCATTCTCTGCTCCTAACACAAAGCCTGACAAATAATAAATGATGATGTGACCAGCACTTAACTATTCTGTGACACCAAGAAATTATTTAATGTCTTTCGTTGTTCAGTACAAATATGAGACATGCTAGGCAATGAACTGTGTACATTTATATGTATTGACAAGATCATTCTTAATTTGAAATCAACGTAATGTGTTGTCTTAGCCTAATGTCAGTACACTTTTCCCATGTGACAGTCATTCTTATTTCATTGCAATTTGTGATTAAATAAAAGTATAGGATTGTTTTCATTCCATATTTTTCACAAAGAACAGATAGATTCTTAGCAGTTTTTACATTTAACATTTGAATTTCTGATTATTTCTCAGTAACTCTAAGAGGAAAAAACAGATAAATTAAAATGTTGCTGAATTTGTTAATATGGGTATGCTGGGCAGAGGGTGAATCTACCTGACCAGCTCTGATTTTTTTTATTCCTTCAGTCAGAATAACGCTATTGTAGATATGCACATTTTGTTCCTTAGTAAAGAGATTATCATCAAAGGACATAAAAGTTTAATACACATAAGAAATAAGTGTCCAAACTATTGACCATGGAAAAAATCCAGCCCACCATCCCTTTATTTATGGCCCAGAAGCTAAAAATAGTGCCTACATTTTTAAATGGTTGGACAGAAATGATGCTACATTGCACGTGAAAATTACATGAAATACAAATTTTATTGTTCATAAATAAAATTTTATTGAAAAACATGCACATTGATTTGTTTATGTATGCCCTCTGGATAATTTTGAGCTACAGTGATAGGCTGTTAAGTTCAGTTCTGTAGCTCAGTCATGTCCGATTCTGTGATCCCATGGACTGCAGCACGGTGGGGCTCCCTGTTCATCACCAACTCCCAGACCCTCCTCAAACTAATGTCCCATTGAGTTGGTGGTGCCATCCAACTGTCTAATCTTCTGTCATCCCCTTCTTCTCCTGCCTTCAATCTTTTCCATCATCAGGGTCTTTTCCAATGAGTTAATTCCTTGCAAAAGGTAGCCAAAGTATTGAAACTTCAGCTTCAGCATCAGTTCTCCCAATGAATATTCAGGACTAATTTCCTTTAGGATGGAGTGGTTTGATCTTGCAGTCCAAGGGACTCTCAAGAGTCTTCCCCAACACCACAGTTCAAAAGCATTGATTCTTCAGCACTCAGCTTTCTTTATAGTCCAACGCCCACATCCATACATGACTACTGGAAAATAAAAGTTTGGACTAGATGGACCTTTGTTCTCAAAGTAATGTCCCTGTTTTTATCATGCTATCTAGGTTTGTCATAGCTTTTCTTCCAAAGAGCAAGCATCTTTTAATTTCATGAAGTCACCATCTACAGTGATTTTGGAGCTCAAGAAAATAAATTTGTTCCCCATTTCCATTGTTTCCCCTTCTACTTGCCATGAAGTGATGGGACTGGATGGCATGATCTTCGTTTTTTGAATGTTGAGTTTTAAGCCAACCTTTTCACTCTCCTCTTTCACGTTCCTCAAGATGTTTCTCAGTTCCTCTTCAATTTCTACAATAAGGGTAGTTTCATCTTCATTTCTGAGGTTATTGATACTTCTCCCAGCAATATTAATTCCAGCTTGTGCCTCATTCAGCTCAGTATTTCTCGTGATGTACTCTTCATATAAGTTAAATAAGCTGGGTGACAATATACAGCCTTGACGTACTGCTATCCCAATATGGAGCCAGTCTGTTGTTCCATATCTGGTTCTAACTGTTGTTTGTGTATTTGCATACAGATTTATCAGGAGGCAGTTAAAGTGGCCTGGTATTCACATCTCTTGAGAAATTTTCCACGGTTTGCTGTGATCCATACAGCCAAAGGCTTTGGCATAGTTAATAAAACAGAAGTAGAGATAAGAAATCCTTCCTCAGTGATCAATGCAAAGAAATAGAGGAAAACAATAGAATGGGAAAGACTAGAGATCTCTTTAAGAAAATTAGAGATACCAAAGGAATATGTCATGCAAAGATGGGCACAATAAGGGACAGAAATGGTATGGACCTAACAGAAGCAGATGATGTTAAGAAAAGGTTGCAGTAATACACAGAAAAACTATACAAAAAAAGATCTTAATGACCCAGGTAACCACTATGGTATAGCCACTAATCTAGTGCCAGAAACCCAAAGTCAAGTGGACCTTAGGAAGCATCACTATGAGTAAAACTAGTGGAGGTGGTGGAATTCCAGTTGAGCTATTTGAAAGTCTAAAAGATGATGCAATTAAAGTGCTGCACTCAATATGCTAGCAAATTTGAAAAACTCATCAGTGTCCACAGGGCTGGAAAAAGTCAGTTTTCATTCCAATCCCAAAGAGAGGTTATGCTAAACAATGTCCAACCTATTGTACATTTGTGCTCATCTCACACACTAGCAAATTAATGCTCAAAATTCTCCAAGCCAGGCTTCGACAGTATGCAAACCGTGAACTTCCAAATGTTCAAGCTGGATTTAGAAAAGGCAGAGGAACCAGAGGTCAAATTGCCAGCATACATTAGATCATAGAAAAAACAAGAGAACTCCAGAACAACATGGCCCACAAGGCAAAAATAACTGATGCCTATTTGCAGAGGTAACCTGTTGATCCCCCAGTTACTGTATAATGATTAATATGAAAGACAAAAGAGTAGTGTTGGAAATGAGACTCTAAAGAGTGTCAAGATCACTTTTATAGTAAGTCCACTACATACAAGTGCGTTCAATTCTGAGAGCATGTTCCTAATGTAAGTTTGCTTGCAAGTCCAACACAGTTAGCCTAGACATCCAGCTAACACAATTGACTATATAGTACTGTACTGTAATAAGTTTATAATACTTTTCACACAAAAAATAATACATAAACACAAACCAAAGTTAAAGAAAACATTTTTAATTTTATGGTATAGTACCTTGAAAAGTACAGTCAGTCAGTGAGTCCTCAGTCAGTCATGTCTGACTCTTTGCGATCCCATGAATCGCAGCATGCTAGGCCTCCCTGTCCATCACCAACTCTCGGACTTTACTCAAACTCATGTCCATCAAGTCGGTGATGCCATCCAGCCATCTCATCCTCTGTCCTACCCTTCTCCTGCCCACAATCCCTCCCAGCATCAGGGTCTTTTCCAATGAGTCAACACTTCGCATGAGGTGGCCAAAGTATTGGAGTTTCAGCTTCAGCATCAGTCCTTCCAATGAACATCCAGGACTGATCTCCTTTAGGATGGACTGGTTGGATTTCCTTGCAGTCCAAGGGACTCTCAAGAGTCTTCTCAAACAACACAGTTCGAAAGCATCAATATTTCAGCACTAAGCTTTCTTCACAGTCCAACTCTCACATCCATACGTGATCACTAGAAAAACCATAGCCTTGAGTAGATGGGCCTTTGTTGGCAAAATAATGTCTCTGCTTTTTAATATGCTGTCTAGGTTGGTCATAACTTTCCTTCCAAGGAGTAAGCGTCTTTTAATTTCATGGCTGCAATCACCATCTGCAGTGATTTCAGAGGCCAAAAAAATAAAGTCAGCTACTGTTCCACTGTGTCCCCATCTATTTGCCATGAAGTGATGGGACCAGAGGCCATGATCTTAGTTTTCTGGATGTTGAGCTTTAAGCCAACATTTTCACTCTCCTCTTTCACTTTCATCAAGAGGCTTTTTAGTTCCTCTTCACTTCCTGCCATAAGGGTGGTGTCATCAGCATATCTGAGGTTATTGACATTTCTCCTGGCAATCCTGATTTCAGCTTGTGCTTCTTCCAGCCCAGCATTTCTCATGACGTACTCTGCAAAGAAGTTAAATAAATAGGGTGACAATATACAGCATTGATGCAATCCTTTTCCTATTTGGAACGAGTCTGTTGTTCCATGTGCAGTTCTGACTGTTGCTTCCTGACCTGCATATAGGTTTCTCAAGAGGCACGTGAGGTGGTCTGGTATTCCCATCTCTCAGAATTTTCCACAGTTTATGTGATCCACACAGTCAAAGGCTTTGGCTTAGTCAGTAAAACAGAAATAGATGTTTTTCCTAAACTCTTTTGCTTTTTCAGTGATCCAGAAGATGTTGGCAATTTGACCTCTGGTTCCTCTGCCTTTTCAAAAGCCAGCTTGAACATCTGGAAGTTCATGGTTCACTTATTGCTGAAGCCTGGCTTGGAGAATTTTGAGCATTACTTTGCTAGTGTGTTAGAGGAGTGCAATTGTGTGGTAGTGTGAGCATTCTTTGGCATTGCCTGTCTTTGGGATTGGGATGAAAATGGACCTTTTCTAGTCCTGTGGCCACTGCTGAGTTTTCCAAATTTGCTGGCATATTGAATGCAGTAGGTTCACAGCATCATCTTTCAGGATTTGAAATAGCTTAACTGGAATTCCATCACATCCACTTGCTTTGTTCATAGTGATGCTTCCTAAGGCCCACTTGACTTCACATTTCAGGAGGTCTGGCTCTAGATGAGTGATCACACCATTGTGATTGTTTGGGTCGTGAAGATCTTTTTTGTACAGTTCTTCTGTGTATTCTTGCCACCTCTTAGTAACATCTGCTTCTGTTATGTCCATACCATTCCTGTCCTTTATCGAACCCATCTTTGCCTGAAATGTTCCCTCGGTATCTCTAATTTTCCTGAAGAGATCTCAATCTTTCCCATTCTGTTGTTTTCCTCTATTTCTTTGCACTGATCACTGAGGAAGCCTTTCTTATCTCTCCTTCCTATTCTTTGGAACTCTGCATTCAAATGGGAATATCTTTCCTTTTCTCCTTTGCTTTTCACTTCTCTTCTTTCCATAGCTATTTGTAAGGCCTCTTCAGCCAAATATTTTGCCTTTTTGAATTTCTTTTCCATGGGGATGGTCTTGATCCTTGTCTCCTGTACAATGTCAAGAACCTCCGTCCATAGTTCATCAGGCACTCTGTCTATTAGATCTAGTTCCTTAAATCTATTTCTCACTTCCACTGTACTTTCATAAGGGATTTGATTTAGGTCATACCTGAATGGTCTAGTGGTTTTCCCTACTTTCTTCAATTTAAGTCTGAATTTGGCAATGAGGAGTTCATGATCTGAGCCACAGTCAGCTCCTGGTTTTGTTATTGCTGACTGTATAAAGCTTCTCCATCTTTGGCTACCAAGTATATAATTAATCTGATTTCGATGTTGACCATCTGGTGATGTCCATGTGTTGATTCTTCTCTTGTGTTGTTGGAAGAGGGTGTTTGCTATGACCAGTGCATTCTCTTGGCAAAACTCTATTAGCCTTTGCCCTGCTTCATTCTGTACTCCAAGGTCAAATTTGCCTGTTACTCCAGGTGTTTCTTGACTTCCTATTTTTGCATTCCAGTCCCCTATAATGAAAAGGACATCTTTTTTTTTGGTTTTAGTTCTAAAAGGTCTTGAAGGTCTTCATAGGACTGTTCAACTTCAGCTTATTCAGCGTTACTGGTTGGGGAAAAGTACAGTAGTCGAGTGCAGTGACTGACACACAGAGACGGTCTGAGTGAACAGCAAGAAGAATTACTGTATGGAGGAGTGGGAGGAGGTGGGAGATAGTAGAACTGAAGGACTGTCAACAATCGGAGATTTTGCTCATGTCTGATAGCAATGGCACCTGTTCTTTTTCCTTGCTGAATTGAATTTCACCTACATCTTTAAAAAACGATCCAGTAATTTCTGGGTAGCAACTCATTTTTTTCTGATCATAGATGACACAGTAGCACTGGATTGTATTCTGAAAGGCTCTGCAAACTTTATGTATTGTTCTACAATCACATCCTGAGTCTTAGAAATTAACCATACCTACTCAAATAAAGAAAATTTCCTTGACATTTTCTGCATTGAGAATCTCTTCAGCTCTTCACTTAGTTCTTCTTCCTCTTGTCTTTCTTTATCCTTTCTCTGGGCCTCCAATTCCATCAGGTCTTAATTAGTAAGCTTTTCATGCTGCATAGTAACAGGACTGTACATTAAAGCACACAAAAATGCAACCACTTGCAGAGAATGCTGGCGTGTGACAATGTACACCAGACAACCAAAGCTAATTTATATAATTGGACATGGGAACACATGTTTATACCTTTGAAAGTTCACTAGTTGAAGGTTTGTATGTTGGGGACTTAATGTAGTCCTTAAATTTAGAAACTTGCTCACATCCCATGCAGTCTAGGATATATAGCAAGAGTGATAAGGTTGAGAAAATGTGAGAGGAACATTACTCCACTCATTTGTCAACAATAAAAGAGCTAGGGATCATATTGTCCTTCTAAGTCACTTTTACATGAGCCTACTTCACTCCAGTGCTTTGATAGCATTAGAGAGCTAGATTTCTGTTTACTTAGCTTAAGTTCATGTTATTCACCAGATAGTAAACTTATGTTTGAAGGATAAATAAATAGTATGGCTACAATTTGAAAAAACTCTCAGGACTTTTTCACTAAAAACCAGTGTAGCATTAAGTTCACAAAGCAGTCTTTGGAGACCTTCAGATTTAAAACTTCTTAATAGTTGAAGAACACCAAAGCTTGGGAAAAGGAAACAAAATTTTGTCAAAATTAAAAGTCTTACCCTCAAATAAGACAAACAAGACCTTAGGGTCATTTTGATAATGGATAACTCTAAATATTAAAATCCATAATTACTTGATTAAGATCCAAATTTCTTTAGGGAGCAGACATATTTCCCCCCAAATGTGTATTTCCCCCCAAATGTGATCACTTGTATATTCTTTTCTAATATTTTTAAAAATAGAAAATAAAGGTCCAAGCTCAAAGGTTGAAGAAATGACTATAAAATTGGAAGTTCAAACATTTTCTCCTAAAATAATCTACTTCAGTACCACTGACTTGAAGGATTTTATGCTTTCTTCCATTATAGCTCTTGTTCTCTCTCTCTCCCCTTCCCTCTTTCTCTTCCTCTGTGTTTCTCTGTTTTGTCCTTTATTTTTCTCCCTAGTTATAACCAATTATAAACTGAAAGATTCTTTTTGAAAGAATCTATGACATTTCTCTTGTATCTAATAGAATTGTAATAATTGAGTTTATAATTATTGAACAGAACCTCTATTTACCTTATGAAGACTTAAAAATCATTGTGTATATATATATATGTATATATATATATATATATATAATCATTGTATAAAAAAGCAGCAATTCAATCATTTGATCAAAACACTCTTTTCAGATGTGAGGGCGATCTGTTTGTGACATCTGTCACCCCATCGACAGGGTTGATTCGGCTCATCTGGCTGGCTAGGCGGGTGTCCCCTTCCTCCCTCATCGCTCCATGTGCGTCCCTCCCAAAGCTGCATGCTCAGTCAAAGAGGACGACCATCCCCGATAGAGGATGACCGGTCTTCAGTCAAGGGTATACCAGTAGCTGCACTTCCCTGCTAGAACCTCCAAACAAGCTCTCAAAACACTCTTTTCAATGAGATCAATATATTGATTGTTATCTACTTTGAAAATTACTTAAAGTGTCACAGAAGAGTATTAACATAAAATAAGGATATGATAATTATTAATTCACTGCTACAATTCTGGAATTATAAATAAATTTTATGGATTAATGATAAACTTAACCAAAGAATTGATTTTCTTAATTTTTTTAAAGCAAAGTAATTTTTTTTCTACAAATGAATGTTTTTAAAGTGAGACTGTTTTGTTTAAAATACAGCAAGATTCACAGAGTCTTACACAAGCTCACACACAAGCTTACACAAGTCAACCCCAGCCAACTTGGACAACCATAGCATTCTACACTACACAGTATGAAAGCATTAAACTAATCAATGTATGGCTAAAACCACTACAATGTTGTAAAGTAATTAGCCTCCAACTAATAAAAATAAATAAAAAAATAAAATAAACAAACAAATAAATAAACTAATCTACTGTAATCCTATTTGCCAGGTCAAAGATATTGCATACAACATTAAACAAATCAGCATTCCTTTGGTCGAATTCTTTTTATCATCAGTTCCTACAACTTTGTAGCCTTTTTATTAGACAAAACTCTCATTTCTGTGATGAAAGTTATGTACTCTGGACTCCTTTAACCTAGAACAGAGATGACCTGACATTTTCTACTAAGGGCTAGATAAGCCCTTAATATTGTTAATATTGTAGGCTTTGCAGTTCAGAATGTATTTGTTGAAGATACTTAGCTCTGTCTCTATATCAAAAAGAGCTACAAAGTACATGAAGAAAAAAAAAAAAAGGTGTAGCTGTGTTCCAATAATAATTTGTCTACAAAAATACTCAGGAATGACATCAGCAAAAAAAAATGTCAGAGTAATCAATTCCAAGGGCTTTTATGACCCAGAAACACCAAAAACTGTAGAGAAAATATTAAAAGTTACATCAACCAATGGATTTGCTGAATAATTAAAATACAACTTAAAAATGATTGAGAGATTATTTGTGACAGTTTTACTGTTCCATGCCACACCTTCATCCTAGGTTCAGCAATAGCCTGTATTCTGAGTGTGGTACTCTGACCCTAGGTTACTGAGGAAGCAAAACAAGCATTATTCTATAAGTGATGTGGTTGTCTATCATATCCTATCAAGGACTACCTGAAGGAATAGCACAGATATCTGCTTATTTTGCCTAACTCTGAATTCTCTCAGCACAGAAAAACAACTACAGTACTTGGAAACATTGTAAAACCAAAGAACAATCCACTGCTATAGCCATGCAGAAGGTTATAGTTGAGGCAAACAATACACATATAGAAGAATGGAAGGAAAAACTGATGAGTGTCTTTGGGAAATTAGATAATTAAAAGCATTTGCTTATACCAGGAAATTTAGAAAGCCACATTCAAGGCCAGTGTAGGACACACACTCAGAAAAGGCATGAATCATCCTAGAGTAATTAATCCCTAGGCTCAGAGCAGCAGGAGGTGATGACATAGGCAGATTTGAGTGCTTGGCTAAGTATAAACTAATGCCTCAACACAGGGCAATTCTTCTAAGATTAGGAGAGTTGTTTTTTTTTTTTTCCCTCCTTTATTTTCTTTATTTATATATTTTGGATCTATTTGCTCAAGGAAATCTCTGTAAAAACTCTAGTTGACCACAAGCTAAAGCAACAGTGAATTCAGAGGCCATGTGCACAAAGACTACAAAGTTTATGGAAATAGTTTAGAAAACTAACTAAGCAACATGTATAAGTCAGTAAAAATACACCATGAGGAAGGAAAAGAATATGATTTCCAGAGTAACCACATTATATCATTCAAAATGCCCAACTTGCAACAAAAACTATGAAATGAAAATAAACAAGAAACTATAGCTTATTTAGGGCTTCCCAGGTGGTGCTACTGGTAAAGTACCTGCCTGTCATTGCAGTAGACACAGAGATGCAGGTTCAGTTCCTGGGTTGGGAAGATCCCATAGAGGGAAGCCGTGGAAACCCACTGCAGTATTCTTGCCCGATGAATCCCATGGACAGAGGAGCTTGGTGCACTACAGTCCATAGTGTCAAAAGGAGTCAGACACTACTGAGGCAACTTATCAAGTACACACATAAGCATGGCCTATTCAGAGGAGAACTGAGTAGTAGAAACTGTCCCTGAGCAAACACAGATATTGGACTTATAAGACAAATACTTAAAATCAGTGATCTTAAATACACTCAAAGAGCTAAAGAAAACCATGTAAAAATAGCTAAAGAAGATATAGAGCAATATATAAACAGAAAATACCAACAGACAGAAATTACAAAAAGTAAACAGATAGAAATTCTGAGGCCCAAAGTACAATAACTGAATAAAGAATTTCAACAGCAGATTTGAGCAGCTAGAAGAAAATATCAACAAACTTGAAGATAGGTTAATTGAAGTTGTCTGGTCTTAGGAGCAGATAATCAAAGAATAAAGATAAACAGAGCTAAGGTACCTGTGAGACATCATGAATCATATCAACACAGAATTGTGTTACTTCCAGAAGGAATGGATGCTGCAAAAATCAATAACAGAATATAAAATTTTCTTAAATGCACATGGAACATTCTCCAGAACAGACCATATATTAGGTAAAATAAAGAAGCCTGAGTAAATTTTACAAGGTTGAAATATTTTAAAGATAACACAATGTTATAGAAATATATATGCATTTCTTAAAATAAGATGAATACAGACAAAGAAGAAAATAATTCATGCACAGCTGTCATTGCCAAAAATGAATATTTAGGATTTCATACTCCTTCTATTGAAGAAATATTATACTATTTAAATGTTTTTATTCATATTCACAGGCTTTTGCTTTCATTTTGAGTACATTTAGAGAAAAAGCAATTGTACAATGGTTTTATTTTATTTCATATACCCAAGTAGCTGTTTATACTTCTGCGAGATGATTTTATTAATATAAAAAACAATTTTTGAAATTTGGTTTAGCAACATATTTGTTTCAGTTAACATCCTTTTATCATCCTGGGTTAGAAATTGATATATTGACCAGAAATCAATCTGTCATAAAACACATGTTTGGTCATAAAGTCAAAGTAATGTATTCTAGCAACTCAAAATACTTTTTTTGCTATGCTAATTGCTCCTTATATTTTTTTCAATCCTTGAAGCATTAGAAGTATGCCCTGTGGCTTTGAGAGTGTGAGAGTATGCTTTTCTTGGGCTTTGTTTATACAGAAACCATGTCTTTAACAGATGAATAAGTCTTCACAAGCTGTATATTACTCTAATACAGTCTTGCATGGAACAGTACAAGGACAGAACAGACTTCTTACTAAGATGAGCAAAGTACACTCAAGCTTTCCAGGGCTGCTCCACCATTCTCATGATTATGATCAATAAAATATAAATGTGGATGTGATTTGTTTTTGGTAAAAATAAAAATGAAAGAGGGTGTCATCTACTTGTTAGTATGTTGGGAAAAGTCTGTGAGATATAATAATAATAGGTCAGCATCAAAAAGTTGAACTGGCAGGGGTGGAACAAGATGGCAGAAGAGTGGGTGAATGTGGAGTGCATCTCTCTCCATGGATACATCAGGAATCCACCTTCACACACAGAAGGGCATATGGAACATCAGCTAAGAGTGGACAGGAGCACCTGACCTGTGGAAAAGAATACACAGAACTACGAAAAAAGCAGTGGGATGAAGGAACTAGGAGGGCGGGAACAGGAGTATTAGTAGGACTGGACCTGCCCTGGGTGGGTGGGGGAACTGAAGCAGGGGTCCAACCCCCACATTTGTCTAAGTCAGAGGAGAAACATTTAAGGCTGAGAGTGAAGCAGCTGAACTGTAGAAGCCTAATTGGAATGAGAAACAGACAGTCCTTGCTGCAGCCATACATACTCCAGACAGGAAGCTGGTCCCCTGGAAGGGGGAACTGGGGTTTAGGGATTACAGAGCAATCCCAGGCTGCTGTTGACTGTGGAGAGACAGATTGAGGGGATGTGAGGGAGGAGATTGTGGTGGGAAACACCTATGGAGGAAAGCCAGACGGCCATGGAAGCAAGGCGATACTGCTGAGTCATGCGTAGGGGTTGGAACCATCACTATAGCCTCTCTCTCCCCACACACCAGCATCCACAGCTGAACAATAAAGAGACTGGCCCAACAAAAGCCTGATACACTGAGCTACAGAGTAGGCCCCCACCCAGGGTGCTCCTTTAAGTGACTGATGCACCAAAATACAAAGTAGGACCCCATCCAGGGTTCTCCTTTAAGTGACTGATGCACCAAGTGACAGAGTAGGACCCCTCCCAGGGTGCCCCTTAAACTGCCTGACACGCTGATCTATATAGAGTAGGACCCCAACCAAGGGGGCCCCTCTATGTGCCTGATGCACTGAACAACACAGAAGGGTCCCAGGCAAGGGAGCCCTGTAAGTGCCTGAACAGGCAGAGCTATGGAGAAAGACTGGGCACAGAGGGCTTCTGATCGTCAGCTACAAGAGGCTCCAAAAAAGACTCTGGTAGGGCCATAACCCCTGCAGCAGAGGAAGTGCATGTCCTTTCACACTAAGCACCTCCAGGATCCCCAGAAGCCAAGCAGCTGAACCACCTTCATGCTTAACCCTTATTGAGGCAGAGCTGCCGCAAGCAAAAAATGTTTTGTGTCTATGCGCATAGGGTCACTTGGTCATGTCTGACTCTTTGCAGCCCTTTTGTGGCCTGCGAGGCTCCTCTGTAAGGGAGGGAGGTCTCCAGGCAAGAATACTGGAGTGTATTGGCCAATACTGGTCACCATACTCTTCTAGAGCACTGTATTTCCTGCTTCTTTAGCTGCCAACTCCCCTGAGTACCTGGTGCTGCCAGAACCCTGCCACCCAAGCAGCTGCACCGCCTCCACACCTGGCCCTCACAGGGGCAAGCCCAGGCATACCAGGGCAGCCTCAGGTGCAACCCCAGGGGACAATCCACATGTAGAGGTGGAAATAAAGCCACAATTGAAACCAAGGGGTAGTGTGGCTTAGGAAGAAGAACCAAAACCTTCCTACCAGCTGTAAAAGCTGCAGATTAAATCTACACAATCAACTATGCAGACTCTGTGTCTATGGAATATATAAAAGGCCATTGAGAGTTCCCAGAAAAGAAAACGCACTAGTTCTGATAGCTGTGGGCCTTGGAGGCAAGAACACATAGGAGGAGGACCAGATTAGAATCTGAGCTGCCCCCACAGCAGGCCTAGAGCTCATCACAGTGTTGGAGGGCATCCTACGGAGGTGAGGTTGACCATGACACCCAGCAAGGGAAAGGACTCTGACGGCAGTGGCTCGAGGAAAGCATTCATTGTTTTATGTTTTGACTTGTTCTGCAGATTCTTTTGGATTTTTTTTCCCATCTTTTGCCCCTCTGTTATAGTTGTAAATTTTATTGGCACTATGAAATCCAGTTAAGCTTTTGAGTTTGTTTGTTTTTTCCCTGAGTCACAATTTTACTGCTCTTGTAAACTTCTGCCTCTACGTTGAGCTTGTGCATCTCTGTGGAGTTTTCCTTTTCATTTTGTTGTTGTTGATGCTGTGTTGCTTTTTCTTTTCTCTCTTTTATTTTTAATTAAAAAAATTAAATCTATTATAATTTTTCTATATTTATTCCTTTGTTTTCCTTTCTTATTGTATTTTCCCCTTGTAGCTAATCTTTAATGTATATAAATCTTCTTCTTCTACCTCTCTTTAAATTTGCATCCCTATTATTTCTTTCTTTCCTTCCCTCTCAAAATATTTGTTAGTTTTATTTTCATTGCTTTATTCCTGAATTGGCATCTTGCTTTACTTTTATTTTCCAGTTTGTGCTTTAGTTAGTTTTGTTCTTAACTGGTCAATATAATTTTTTATTTCCTTTGTTACCTGGGTCAATCTACTGTGCTTTACATTTGTTGGACAGTTTTTACTTTGATCATGGGTGTATATGTATATGTGCATTTTGCATTATTTCAATTTTTATTTGCCTGATTTTGCAACTGACATTTGTCTGGAGTTCACCTTTGGTTTCTACTTTTTGGATATTTATTTTAATGTTACTTAATGTCATAACAAACCACTCTTGGAAACTTCGTTCCTCACCAGATCAAGCCCTGAGCCTTTGCACTGGTAGAACTGATTTTAAGACCCTAGACTACCAGAGAACTAACCCTCAGTTCAATTCAGTTCAGGCGCTCAGTCGTATCTGACTCTTTGCGACCCCATGAATCGCAGCACTCCAGGCCTCCCTGTCCATCACCAGCCCCCGAAGTTTACTCAAACTCATGCCCATCGAGTCAGTGATGCCATCCAGTCATCTCATCCTCTGTCATCCCCTTCTCCTCCTGCCCCCAATCCCTCCCAGCAACAGGGTCTTTTCCAACGAGTCAACACTTCGCATGAGGTGGCCAAACTACTGGAGTTTCTGCTTCAGCATCAGTCCTTCCAAAGAACACCCAGGACTGATCTCCTTCAGGATGGACTGGTTGGATCTCCTTGCAGTACAAGGGACTCTCAAGAGTCTTCTCCAACACCACAGTTCAAAAGCATCAATTTTTTGGCACTCAGCTTTCTTCACAGTCCAATTATCACATCCAAAGATGACCACTGGAAAAACCATAGCCTTGACCAGATGGACCTTTTTTGGCAAAGTAATGTCTCTGCTTTTTAATATGCTATCTAGGTTGGTCATAACTTTCCTTCCAAGGAGTAAGTGTCTTCTAATTTCATGGCTGCAGTCACCATCTGCAGTGATTTTGGAGCCCCCCAAAATAAAGTCTGACACTGTTTCCACTGTTTCCCCATCTATTTGCCATGAAATGATGGGACCACATGCCATGATCTTAGTTTTCTGAATGTTGAGCTTTAAGCCAACTTATTCACTCTCCTCTTTCACTTTCATCAAGAGGCTTTTTAGTTCCTCTTCACTTTCTGCCATAAGGGTGGTGTCATCTGCATATCTGAGGTTATTGATATCTCTCTGCAATCTTAATTCCAGCTTGTGCTTCTTCCAGCCCAGCGTTTCTCATGATGTACTCTGAATATAAGTTAAATAAGCAGGGTGACAGTATATCGCCTTGATGCACTCCTTTTCCTATTTGGAACCAGTCTGTTGTTCAATGTCCAGTTTTAACTGTTGCTTCCTGACCTGCATACAGGTTTCTCAAGAGGTATTCCCATCTCCTTCAGAATTTTCCACAGCTAATTGTGATCCACACAGTCAAAGGCTTTGGTGTAGTCAATAAAGCAGAAATATATGCTTTCCTGGAACTCTCTTGCTTTTTTGGTGATCCAGTGGATATCGGCAATTTGATCTCTGGTTCCTCTGCCTTTTCTAAAACCAGCTTGAACATCTGGAAGTTCTCAGTTCATGTATTCCTGAAGCCTGGATAGGAGAATTTTGAGCATTACTTTACTAGCGTGTGAGATGAGTGCAACTGTGTGGTAGTTTGAGTATTCTTTGGGATTGCCTTTCTTAGGGATTGGAATGAAAACGACCTTTTCCAATCCTGTGGCCACTGCTGAGTTTTCCAAATTTGCTGGCATATTGAGCACAGCACTTTCAGAGCATCATCTTTCAGGTTTGAAATAGCTCAACTGAAATTCCATCCCATCCACTAGCTTTGTTCGTAGTGATGCTTCCTAAGGCCCACTTGACTTCACATTCCAGGATATCTGGCTCTAGGTGAGTGATCACACCTTGTGATTATCTAGGTCATGAAGATCTTTTTTGTACAGTTCTTCTGTGTATTCTTGCCACCTATTCTTAACACCTTCTGCTTCTGTTAGGTCCATCTAATTTCTGTCCTTTATTGAGCCCTTTTTTGCATGAAATGTTCCCTTGGTATCTTTAATTTTCTTAAAGAGATCTTTAGTCTTTCCCATTCTGTTGTTTGCCTCTATTTCTTTGCATTGATCACTGAGGAAGGCTTTCTTATCTCTCCTGGGTATTCTTTGGAACTCTGCATTCTAACGGGAATATCTTTCCTTTTCTCCTTTGCTTTTTGCTTCTTTTCTTTTTCAGCTATTTAGAAGGCCTCCTCAGACAGTCATTTTGCCTTTTTGCATTTCTTTTCCATCGGTATGGTCTTGATCCCTGTCTCCTGTACAATGTCACGAACCTCCGTCCATAGTTCATCAGGCTCTCTGTCTATCAGGTCTAGTTCCTTAAATTTATTTCTCACTTCCACTGTACATTCATAAGGGATTTGATTTAGGTCATACCTGAATGGTGTAGTGGTTTTCCCTACTTTCTTCAATTTAAGTCTGAATTTGGCAATAAGGAGTTCATGATCTGAGCCACAGTCTGTTCCAGGTCTTGTTTTTACTGACTGTATAGAGCTTCTCCATCTTTGGCTGCAAAGAATATAATCAATCTGATCTCGGTGTTGACCATCTGGTGATGTTCATGTGTAGAGTCTTCTCTTGTGTTGTTGGAAGAGGCTGTTTGCTATGACTAGTGCATTCTCTTGGCAAAACTCTATTAGCCTTTGCCCTGCTTCATTCCATAGTCCAAGGCCAAATTTGCCTGTTACTCCAGGTGTTTCTTGACTTCCTACTTCTGCATTCCAGTCCCCTATAATGAAAAGGACATCTTTTTTGGGTGTTAGTTCTAAAAGGTCTTTTAGATCTTCATAGAACTGTTCAACTTCGGCTTCTTCAGTGTTACTGTTTGGGGCATAGTCTTGGATTACCATGATATTCAATGGTTTGCCTTGGAAATGAACAGAGATCATTCTGTTCATTTGAGATTGCATCCAAGTATTGCATTCTGAAATCTTTTGTTGACTATGATGGCCACTCCATTTCTTATAAGGGATTCTTTCACATAGGAGTTGATATAATGGTCATCTGAGTTAAATTCACCCATTCCAGTTCATTTTAGTTTGCTGATTCATAGAATGTCAACATTCACTCTTGCCATCTCCTGTTTGACCACTTCCAATTTGCCTTGATTCATGGACCTAACATTCCAGGTTCCTATGCAATACTGCTCTTTACAGCATTGGACCTTACTTCTATCACGAGCCACATCCACAACTGGGTGTTGTTTTTGCTTTGGCTCCATCCCTTCATTCTTTCTGGAGTTATTTCTCCACTGATCTCCAGTAGCATATTGGGCACCTACCAACCTGGGGAGTTCCTCTTTCAGTGTCCTATCATTTTGCCTTTTCATACTGTTCTTGGGGTTCTCAATGCAAGAATACTGAAGTGGTTTGCCAGTCCCTTCTCCAGTGGACCACATTCTGTCAGACCTCTCCACCATGACCTGACCATCTTGGGTGGCCCCACACGGCATGGCTCAGTTTCATTGAGTTAGGCAAGGCTGTGGTCCTGTGATCAGATTGGCTAATTTTCCATCATTATGGTTGTGGTGTGTCTGCCCTCTGATGCCCTCTCGCAACACGCACTGTCTTACTTGGGTTTCTCTTACCTTGGACGTGGGGTATCTCTTCATGGCTGCTCCAGCAAGGCCCAGCTGCTGCTCCTTACCTTAGATGAGGGGTGTCTTCAAACTGCCACCTCTCCTGACCTTGAACATGGAGTAGCTCCTCTCAGCCCTCTTGCGCCCACGCAGCAGCCGCTCCTTGGTGGGAGTATCAAACAGCGAGAACTCCCACAAATAAGCCACTTGAATACAAGACCCAGTATCACCCAACCACCAGAAGCACACTGTGCAGGAAGTCTCATCAAAATAACAAACAAAACAAAAACACAGACACAATCATCAGCAGACAGGATTACCACCTCAGTCAGCCTCGTCCATTAGGGGAAAAACAAACAATCAAAAACCAGTTCAAATCTCACCCTATATGAAGCTAACACTAACCACTGGACCCACCTTATGAGAGCAGAAATTAAAAGGAAGAAAGAAGTCAACCTTCTTCAAGGAAAGAATTCAACTTTCTTTGAAGCCTGGGTAAAGGAGACCTCAAAAACAGTAAGTTAAAAAATAAAAATAAAAAGGCAGAAAAATGCTACATAAATGAAGGGATAAAGTAAAAACAGAGAAGACCAAATAAATGGAGAGGAAATAGACAAACTACCTGAAAATGAATTTAGAATAATGACAATAAAGACGATCAAAACCCTTGAAAACGAAATGGAGAAAATGAAAAAATCAATTAACAAAGACCTAGAAGGATTAAAGAATAAGCATACAGAGATAAACAGCACAAATACTGAAATTAAAAATACTCTGGAAGGAATAAATAGCAGAATATCTGAAGCAGAAGAATAAATCAGTGATAAAATGTTGGAAATGAACTCTGAAGAGCAGAATAAAGTAAAAAGGATGAAAAGAACTGAGGATAGTCTCAGAAACCTCTGGGACAATGTCAAACACACAAACATCTGAATTACAGGGGTCCTGGAAGAATAAGAGAAAAGGAAAGGACATGAATTTTTTTTTTAAGAGATTATAATTGAAAATTTTCCCAACGTGGAAAAGGGAATAATCAAATCCAAGAGGCCTAAAGTGTCCTATACAGGATAAATCCAAGGAGAAACACACGGAGGTACATACTATTCAAAGTAACCAAGACTAAACACAAAGGAAAAATATTAAAAGCAGCAAGGGAGATGCAACAAGTAACATACAAGGGAAATTACATACACTTAACAGCAGATCTTTCAACAGAATCTCTGCAGGCCAGAAGGGAATGGCAGGATATTTTTAAAGTATTGAAAGGGAAGAATCTAACCAGCAAGGATCTCATTCAAAATTGATGGAGAAATTTAAAAAAAAAAAAAAAAAAAGCAAATTTTGCTTTTTTTAAAAAAAAAAAATTAAAAGCAAAATTTAAAATAATTCAGTACCACAAAACCAGCTTTACAACGAATGTTAAAGGGACTTATATAGTCAAGAAATACAAGAGAAGAAAAAAGCTCTACATAATAAACCCCAAACAATGAAGAAAATGGAAATAGGAACATATATATCGATAATTACTTTAAAGATGAATGGACTAATGCTCCAACCAAAAGTCACAGACTGGCTGAATGGATTAAAACAAAAACAAAAACAAAACAAAAACACAGCACCTATATATACGCTATACAAAAGAAACCCGCTTCAGGCCTCAAGACACATATAGACTGAAAGTGAGAAGATGAAAAAATATATTCCATGGGAAGCAAAAGAAAGCTGGAGTAGCAATCCTCATATCAGACAAAATATACCTTAAAATATAGAAGATTACAAGAGATAAGGAAGGACATTACATAATGATCAAGGGATCGATCCAAGAGGAAGACATAACAATTGTAATTATGTATGCACCCAACATAGGAGCACCTCAGTACATAAGACAAACACTAACAGATATAAAAGGAGAAATTGACAGTAACATAATAATAGTAGTATACTTTAGCATCTCTCTCACACCAAGGGACAGATCAGCAAAACAGAAAATTAATAAAGATCACTTCTTAAATGATACATTAGATGAGATGTATTTCATTGATATCTTCAGAACATTCCACCCAAATGCAAAATAATACACCTTCTCAAGTGCGCGTCTTCTTAAGTGCATATGGAACATTCTCCAACATAGACCACAACTTGGGTCACCAATCAAACCTCAGTAAATTTAAGTAAATTGAAATCATATTAAGCATCTTTGACCATAATGCTCTGAGACTAGATACCAGTTACAAGAAAAAAAAAAAAAATGTAAGAAACTCAAGCAAATGGAGATTAAACAACACATCTCTAAATAACCAACAGCTTACTGAAGAAATCAAAAGGGAAATAAAAAAAAATTCTAGAAACAAATGATAATGAAAACATGACAACTCAAAACCTATGGGATGCAGCAAAAGGAGTTCTAAGAGGGAAGTTTATAGCAATGCAATCCTACTTCAAGAAACAAGAAAAACACTGAATAGACAAATTAACTTAAACAACTGGGAAAAAAGAACAAAAAAACCCCCTAAAATTAGTAGAAGAAAAGAAACCATAAAGATCCAAGCAGAAATAAGAGAAAATGAAATGACAGAAACAATAGTAAAGATTAATAAAAGTAAAAACTGGTTCTTTGAGAAGATAAACAAAATTGACAAACCTTTAACCTTACTCATCATGAAAAAAGAGAGAAGAATCAAATCAACAAAATTAGAAATGAAAAAGGAGAGGTTACAACAGACAATGCAGAAATACAAAGGACCATAAAAGACTATTATGAACAACTATATGGCAATAAAATAGATAACCTGGAAGAAATGGACAGATTCTTAGAAACATTCAATCTTCCAAGACCGAACTAGGAAGAAATAGAAATTATGAACAACCCAATCACAAGCCCTGAAGTTGAAGCTGTGATAAAAAAATCTCCCAAAAAACAAAAGCCCAGAACCAGGTGGCTTCATAGGAGAATTCAATCAAACATTTAGTGAAGAGCTAATGCTTATCCTTCTAAAACTCTTTCAAAAATTGCAGAGGAAGAAACACTTCCAAACTCTTTCTATAAGGCCACCATCACCCTGATACCAAAATCAGACAGAGACAAAGATATAGGGAAATATCACTGATGAACATAGGTGCAAAACTCCTCAACAAAATTTTATCAAACAGAATTCTGCAACACATCAAATAGCTCATACACCATGATCAAGTTGGGTTTATTCTAGGGATGCAAGGGTTCTTCAACATACACAAATCAATCAATGTGTTACACCATATTAACAAATTGAAAAATAAAAACCATACGATAAAAAGAAAAAGCCTTTGACAAAATTCAATATCCATTCATAATTAAAACTCTTCAAAAAATGGGCATAGAAAGAATCTACCTCAACAAACAAAAGCCATATATGATAAGTCTATGCAAACATTATTCTCAATGGTGAAAAACTGAAAGCATTTCACCTAAGATCAGGAATAAGACCAGGGTGTCCACATTCACTACTATTATTCAACATAGCTCTGCAAGTCCTAGATATAGCAATCAGAGAAGAGAATTAAATAAGAGGAATTCAGTTCAGAAAGGAAAAAGTAAAGCTCTCACTGTTTGCAGATGACATGATACTGTACATAGAAAACCCTAAAGATAGTATCAGAAAATTACTAGAGCTAATCAGTGAATTTAGCAAAGTTGCAGGATACAAAATCAATACAGATAAATCACTTGCATTTCTATGTACTAACAATGAAAAATATGAAAGAAAAATTAAGGACTCAATCCCCTTCACCATTGCAACAACAAGAATCAATATTGTGAAAATGACTGTATTATTAAACACAATCTACAGATTCAATGTGATCCCTATCAAATTACCAATATCATTGTTCACAGAAATAGAACAAAAAATTCACAATTTCTTTGGGAATACAAATAGCCAAGACAGTCTTGAGAAAGAATAATGGAGCTTGAGGAATCAACCTTTCTGACTTCAGATTATACTACAAAGCTACAATCATGATGACTGTATAATACTGGCACAGAAACAGAAATATAGACCAATGCAACAAGATAGAAAGCCAAGAAATAAACCCATGCACCTATAGGTTCCTTATTTTTGACAAAGGAGGCAAGAATATACAATGGCGCAAAGACAGCTTCTTCAATAAATGGTGCTGGGAAAACTTTACAGCTACATGTAAAATAGCAAAATTAGAATACTTCCTTACACCAGACACAGATATAAACTCAAAATGGATTAAAGATCAACATGTGAGACCAGAAATTATCAAACTCTTAGAGGAAAACATAGAACACTCGATGACATAAATCAAAACAAGATCTTCTATGACCCACCTCTTAGAGTAATGGGAATGAAAACAAAAATAAACAATGGGACCTGATTAAACTTAAAAGCTTTTGCACAGGAAACTAAGTAAGGTGAAAAGACAACCCTCAGAATAGGCAAAAATGATAGCAAATGAAACAACTAACAAAGGATTAATTTCCAAAATACACAAGCAGCTCATACAACTTAATACCAGAAAACCTAACAACCCAATGAAAAACTGGGAAAAAAAACCTAAACAGTCATAGAAAGAAGACATGCAGACACATGAAAAGATGCTGAACGTTGCTCATTATTAGAGAAATGCAAATCAAAACTAAAATGAGATATCACCTCACACTGGTCAGAATGGCCATCATCAAAAAGTCTACAAACAATAAATGCTGGAAAGAGTGTGGAGAAAAGGGAATGCTCTTGCACTGTTGGCGGGAACATAAATTGATATAGCCACTATGGAAGATGGAATGGAAAGTCCTTACAAAACTAGGAATAAAATCACTATATGACCCAGTAGTCCCAATCCTAGGCATATACCCTTAGGAAACCAAAATTGAAAAAGACACATGTATTCCATTGTTACTTGTAGCACTATTTACAGTAGCTAGAACATGGAAGCAACCTAGATGTCCATTCACAGATGAATGGATAAAGAAGTTGTGGTATATGTGCACAATGGAATATTACTCAGCTATAAAAAAGGAACACATTTCAGTGAGTTATAATAAGGTGGATGAATCTAGAACCTATTTTACAGAGTGAAGTCAGCCAGAAAGAGAAAGATAAATATTGTATTGTAATGCATATATACAGAATCTAGAAAAATGGTACTGAAGAATTTATTTTCAGGGCAGCAAGGGAGAAACAAAAATAGAGAATAGATTTATGGACACGGGGAGAAGGAGAGGGTGAGACATATGGAAAGAGCAACATGGAAGCTTAAACTATCATATGTAAAATAGATAGCCAACAGGAATTTGCTGTATGGCTCAGGAAACTCAAACAGAGTCTCTGTATCAACCTAGAAGGGTGGGGTGGGGAGGGAGATAGGAGGGAGGTTCCAAAGGGAGGGGATATATGTATACCTGATTCATATATTCATGAATGTATGAATGGTTGATTCATGTTGAGGTTTAACAGAAAGCAACAAAATTCTGTAAAGAATTTTTCCTTCAATAAAAAATAAATTTTAAAATGTTACTAAATTAAAAAAAAAAAAAGCACCAAAAGAAAACCTGAACTGTGCATGCACAAATGCCCAGTTTAGTAGAAAGAGTGGGACCTCACCTGCTCCCCATAACTATTCACTGTAAGATTTTTCTCTCATGTTATGATTTCAATATGGATATGAATGTCACAGCTGTGGAACTGCTCTTCCCAGAAGTAGTCAAAAGGAACAAAAACCCATTAGTGTTGTTCTCTCCTGATTGGAATCTTTAATAATCAGAAGGTTATCCTCTTTAAGAGTCAGTAGTTGTAACAAGCAGAAGTCTCTAGAGTATTACCTAAGGAGTTCCAGAATTTCAATAATTATTCTACCTATGGAATCAAATATACCATAACCTATTGAAGAAATGGTGCAAACCAATGAATGTTTACAAAAATAAAATAATTAAGAAATATATACAAATGAGCAATAAAATTATACATAATATATATTTGCTTGTTTTTTGTTTTAATATCACATTTATCAAAAAATTAATCTATCAGAAACAAACTAATATTAGCTCCCTCACTAGGACAATTACAAAAAAAAAAAAAATAAAACATGAAGATAATACAAAGTTACTAAATGCAAAATGGTGAAAGATTTTAAAAAATCATATTTCTTGAATTCTCCTAGAACTCAAGAAAAAAAAAAAAAACACAATAAACCAAAGAATAGGCAATGTGAAACACAGACTCTCACAATCCAATGAAACTGCACAACATTGAAAAAGAATAGAAACATATTCAAATAGAGTTAAGGAAAAATTGTAAAGTTTGATTCTTTAGATTGAAAAGTTTCTTAATTCTTTAGATTGAAAAGTTTGATTCTTTAGTTTGATTCTCTATTTGACTAACAGGCAGAATTAGTTTATGACTTCAAAATAAAGAAAACTAGTATTTTCTTCATAAGAAAAAAATATTATTCAGGAATAACAAGAAGAAGACTGGGAAACATGGCATTTTAAGCTTTTTCTTCTGCAATATTAAACAGAAGATAACAATAAAGAAATCATATATGCAATATTAAACAGAAGATAACAATAAAGAAATCATATAAAGAACTTCGGGGTGAAAATGTATTGCATATTCAGTTCAGTTCAGTTCAGTTGCTCAGTCATGTCCAACTCTTCTCGATCCCATGAATCGCAGCCTCCCTGTCCATCACCAACTCCCGGAGTTCACTCAAATTCATGTCCATCAAGTCGGTGATGGCATCCAGCCATCTCATCCTCTGTCATCCCCTTCTCCTTCTGTCCCCAATCCCTCCCAGCATCAGGGTCTTCTCCAATGAGTCAACTCATCGCATGAGGTGGCCAAAGTATTGGAGTTTCAGCTTCAGCATCAGTCCTTCCAATGAACACCCAGGACTGATCTCCTTTAGGATGGACTGGTTGGATCTCCTTGCAGTCCAAGGGACTCTCAAGAGTCTTCTCCAACACCACAGTTCAAAGGCATCAATTCTCTGGCACTCAGCTTTCTTCATAGTCCAACTCTCACATCCATGCATGACTACTGGAAAAATCATAGCCTTGACTAGACACACATTTGTTGGCAAATTAATGTCTCTGCTTTTTAATATGCTATCTAGGTTGGTCATAACTTTCCTTCCAAGAAGTAAGCGTCTTTTAATTTCATGGCTGCAGTCACCATCTGCAGTGATTTTGTAGCCCCCCAAAATAAAGTCTGGCACTGTTTCCAGTGTTTCCCCATCTATTTCCCATGAAGTGATGGGGCCATGATTTTAGTTTTCTGAATGTTGAACTTTAAGCCAACTTTTTCACTCTCCTCTTTCACTTTCATCAAGAGTTTTTTTTAGTTTCCTCTTCACTTTCTGCCATAAGGGTGGTGTCATCTGCATATCTGAGGTTATTGATATTTCTCCCGGCAATCTTGATTTCAGCTTGTGCTTCTTCCAGCCCAGAGTTTCTCACGATGTACTCTGCATATAAGTAAAATAAGCAGGGTGACAATATACAGCCTTGATGTACTCCTTTTCCTATTTGGAACCAGTCTGTTGTTCCATGTGCTGTTCTAACTGTTGCTTCCTGACCTGCATATAGGTTTCTCAAGAGGCAGGTCAGGTGGTACACTTAGTCAAATAAATGTTCATGGCATCTGGTCCCATCACTTCATGGGAAATAGAAGGGGAAACATTGGAAACAGTGATGACTTTCTTTTCCTGGGCTCCAAAATCACTGCGGACGGTGACTGTAGCCATGAAATTAAAAGGCATTTGTTCCTTGGAAGAAAAGCTATGACCAACCTAGACAGCATATTAAAAAGCAGAGACATCACTTTGCCAACAAAGGTCTGTCTAATCAAAGCTATGGTTTTTCCAGTAGTCATGTGTGGATGTAAGAGTTGGACTATTAAGAAAGCTGAGGGCCGAAGAATTGATGCTTTTGAACTGTGGTGTTGGAGAAGACTCTTGAGAGCCCCTGTGACTGAAAGGAGATCAAACCAGTAAATCCTAAAGGCAATCAGTTCTGCATATTCATTGGAAGAGTTCCAATAAGATGGTTTCTATTTTGATTTCCAATATAGTTTCTATATGTTTTCTAATACTTTGGCCACCTGATGCAAAGAACTGGCCCTGATGCTGGGAAAGATTGAAGGCAGGAGAAGGAGATGACAAAAAATGAGATATTTGGATGGCATCACCAACTTGATGGACATCAGTCCAAGCAAGCTCTACGAGTTGATGATGGAGAGGGAAGTCTGACGTGCTGCAGCTCATGGGGTCGCAAAGAGTCAGACATTACTGAGCGACTTAACTGAATTGATGTAAATGTTATTGCTCATAGTGAGGCTGTGGAACAGCAGTATGATATTCCTTGCTTAGGATGCAAAATCCAGGCCCTAACCCACGCCTCCTAATTTAGAATCTGTGTTAAATGACAATCCCAGGTGATTAAGGCACACATTCAATTTGAGAAGCATAACACCATAATGTGCTTATCTATGCCTATGTGTAAATCTAAATATTGATTTATGTTTATCCAACTGGTTCAGAATCCATTCTCAAAGGTAAGCAAATACATTGGCAATCTATAAATCAAGAACATCATTGAAATATCCTATTGGAATAGTTGCTCAATATATGTCATTATTAAAAACAAAATAAATTAAAAGGAACAAACTCCCTTATGGACAGTCCCTTGAATATGATTTATTGCATTTCTCTTGATACTTTTAATAATATTTTTTCTTTGGGTTTAATTTTTGTTAGTTTGATTGATGTGTCTTGGAATATTTCTCCTTGGACTTATCCAAGGGAGTATGGGACTTATGGGACTCTCTGGGCTTGCTGGATTTAGATGGCTCTTTCCTATCTCATGTTAGGGAAATTTTTGACTATTGTCTCCTCTAATATTTTGTCATACCCTGGCTTTTTCTCTTCTTCTTCTAAGACACCTATAATTAGAATATTCTTGTGTTTAATGTTGTCCCAGGGGTCTCTGAGACTGCCTCAGAGGAGTAAGATTGGGAGATGGCCAGCCTTCCTCCAAATACCTCAAAAACTCATCAAGTCGTGGTACAACTCCTACAAAGCAAGCTCTTAGGCTTCCAGGGGAACAGGCCTAGCTGCCTGAAATGAGATAGGAGAGAGGAGGGAGATATAAAAAGGGAAAAGATGGAGAAATTCTGGGCAAGAGCTTGTGCCCCAAGGGAGGAAGCGAACGCTGAAACAGGAATCCCCATGCACAGGGAAATTCCCTCACAGGCGGGTCCAAAGGGGAGTTAGCGAAGTCTCTGAAAATCAGGCAAAGCAGGGACTTGGAGGGCAGTGGGTAAAGCGTCTGTCTGCAATGAGGGAGACCCCGGCTCAATCCCTGGGTCAGGAAGATTGCCCCGGAGGAGGAAATGGCTACCCATTCCAGTATTCTTGCCTGGAAAATACCATGAACAGAGGAGCCTGGTAGGGTACAGTCCATGGGGTCGCAAAGAGTCGGCACGACTGAGCGACTTTACCTCGCTTCAAACAGAGAAAGCTGCGCGTCTCAGCCCCTTCACAGCTCCTGGACCGTGTCCCCAAACAGCCGGCGGCTCAGGGAGCCGGGAGTGGGGCGGCATACAAACCCAGCCAGTGCACACAACCCTTGCAGCTCAGAGGGCAGGTCGGGGTAGCCGCGCGGGACAAGCAGCTGGCACAGAGGGCGGGGCTGAGGTGCCGACAGAGAGGAGGCGGACAGACGGGCAGCGCACACAGCCCTCTTGGCACAGCCTAAAGAAGAACAAATAACTCCGGTGACGGAGGGGCAGACCCCGGGGACGGAGACAAATGCACACACGGCCCGTGATGCAGAGGGCAGACCTCGGGGACGGAGACAAATACACACACGCCCCGCGATGCAGAGGGCAGACCCCGGGGATTCAGACAGACACACACACACCCCGCGATGCAGAGGGCAGACCCCGGGGATTCAGACAGACACACACACGCCCCGCGATGCAGAGGGCAGACCTCGGGGACTCAGACAAATACACACACGCCTCGAGACGCAGAGGGCAGACCCCGGGGACGGAGACAAATGCACCCACGCCCCGCGACGCAGAGGGCAGACCCCGTGGACTCGGACAAATACACACATGCCCCGTCATGCAGAGGGCAGACCTCGGGGACTCAGACAAATGCACACACGCCCCGTCACGCAGAGGGCAGACCTCGGGGACGGAGACAAATACACACACGGCCCACGACGCAGAGGGCAGGCCTCGGGGACGGAGACAAATACACACACGCCCCGTCATGCAGAGGGCAGACCTAGGGGACGGAGACAAATGCACACACGCCCCGTCACGCAGAGGGCAGACCTCGGGGACTCAGACAAATGCTCACACACCTCGTCACACAGAGGGTGAGCTCTGGGACTGAGGGAACGCACAAGTGACCGCGACGCAGAAGGATCCACCCAAGCACCTGTCTAGAAAGTTCCTGCCAGCAGCGCTGGGCAGGACAGGGGAACAGAAGCACCAGCAATGATCCCAGGGCCAAGTAAGGGGCTGGCGGCACTGCACATGCGCTGAGAGGGCCCCTCTGAAGCAGCTGCGGAAATGGACGCGCCCAACACCACAAAAGCAAGAACGACTGCCAAAGGCGTCCTGAACCCATAGACACTCCAAAACCTACTATGGACACTGCACTGCCCTTCAGAGAGACGAGATCCAGCTGCAGCAACCAGGACGCAGGCACAAGCTCCTCCAACCGGGAAAACATACAGGACACTAACCCAACCCCATCTGCAGAGGCAGACTCCACAACCAGGAGCTACCTTGAGAAACTTCTTAAAATTTTTTTTTCTTTTTTCTCTTATATACCACACTGTTTATTCCTCCAGCACATCTCCACCTTCACACTAGCCTTCAGCGGTGCTATGGAGTTTTCCTCTTTGTTCTTCTCAAGAAAATTAAAAAAAAAAAAAAAATCATTTTAAGATTATTTCTCCTTATAAATCACAGTTTAGACCCCAACATATTTCCACCGTCATACTAGCCTTTTGCAGTTCTGTGGAGTTTTCCTTGGTTAAAAAACAAAAGAAAAAAGAAAAAAAACATTTTAAGATTTTTTTTTTTTCTTATAAATCACACAATTTACCCACCCTACATATTTACACCTCCATGTTAGCCTTCTGTAGTGCTGTGGAGTTTTCCTCTTTGTGTTTCTTGTCAAAAAAAGAAAGAAATACATTAAGTTTTTTTTTTTTTTTCTCTTTCTCACCTTTTTTTTTTCTCGATGAGTTTTTTGGATTTTGTTTGTGATGTATTCAGCTGCTTTTCCTACAGTTCTTTACCAGCTGCAGCTATTCCTGAATATATATAAATCTTTTCCACATACACCTATTCATCTTTGCTCCTCTAGTTTTTCATTTCTCTCTTTTTTTTTCTTTAATCCTCTTCTCCACCGATTCCTTTTGTCTTTTCCCTCCTTTTTCTTCTTTCTCTTTTCCCTCTTTTTATATTCTCCCCTTTTTCCTTCACTCTTTATTCTTTCACCAGGTAAGTTAAATTGTTGAGCTCTCTATGCTACATTCCCAGTTGGCCTTCTGCTCATACTCAGATTTCCAGATCAAGCATTAGCTAACTCTGCTTTCAGTTGGCTGATAGCACCTCTGGTTTCCCTTGCTCACCAAGTCAGATTCCTGTACTCTTTTCTGTAGAACACTTTGGTTATAACTATATGTGCGGAAGTGTGTGGATATGTCCCAGTATTTCTATAATTACCTACTTGATCTCCTCCCACTCCCATAACACAGGCACATCATCCTCAACAAGAAATCAACACAAACCACCCAGCCAACATTTCCTTCCAAGGGCAAAATCAAAAGAAAGAAGTAATACAACCCGAAAGCCTGGGAAAAGGAGATCTCAGGTGGAGCAAGTTAGGGGGAAAAAATGAAAAGACTGAGAAATACACTACAAATGAAAAAGCAAGGTAGAAGATCACAAGACCAAATAAGTGAAGATGAAATAAGTAATCTCCCTGAAAGGTAATTCAGAATAATCATAGTAAAGATTCTCTGAAGACTTGAAAATAGAATGGAGAAAATACAAGAAGCATTTAACACAGTTAATACAATCACCAAGGACATAGAAGAAATAAAGAATAAGCAAACAGAGATGAATAACACAATTACTGAAATTAAAAATGCTCTAGAAGAAACCAATAGCAGAATAACTGAGGCAGAGGAACGGATAAGTGACCTAGAGGATAGAATGGTGGAAATAACTACTGAAGAGAAGAATAAAGGGAAAGGAATGAAAAGAATTGAGGACAGCTTCAGAGACCTTTGGAACAATATTAAATGCACCAACATTCTAGAGGAAGAAGGAAAAAAAGGAAGGCACTTAGAAAATTTTTGAAGAAGTCATAGTTGAAAGTTCCCCAACATGGGAAAGGAAATAGTCAATTAAGTCCAAGAAGCTCAGAGAGTCCCCTACAGGTTAAAGCCAAGGAGAAGCACATTGAAACACATATTATTCAAGCTCACAAAGGTTAAGCACAAAGAAAGAATATTAAAAGCAGCAAGGGAAAAGCAACAAGAAGCATGCAAGGGAAAACCCATACAATTAACAGTGGATCTTTCAGCAGAAACTGAAAAGGCCAGAAGGGAACGTCAGGGTATATTTAAAGTACTGAAAGAGGAAAACCTACAGCCACGATTACCATACTGTCTTGATGACTGTAGCTTTATAGTATAGTCTGAAGTCAGGCAGGTTGATTCCTCCAGCTCCATTCTTTTTGCTCAAGGTTGTTTTGACTATTCAGGTTCTTTTATGTTTCCATACAAATTGTGAAACTTTGTTCTAGTTCTGAGTGAAGTAAGTCAGAAAGAGAAAAACACATATCATATACTAATGCATATTTATATGACGTCTAGAAAGATGGTACTGATGAATCTATTTGCAGGGCAGAAACGAAGAGGCAGGCATAGAAAACATACTTACTGACACTATAGGGGAAGCAGAGTGTGGGAAAATTGAGAGAGTAGTATTGAAACTCATTGACTACCATATGTAAAATAGATATAGCCAGTGGGAATTTGCCATATGATCCAGGGAGATGAAACATGGTGTTCTGTGACAACCTAGAGGAATGTGATAAGGTGGGGGGGGGGGGTAGAATTTAAGGGGGAGGGGCATATGTATACCTATGGCTGACTCCTGTTGATGTATGGCAGAAGCTAACAAAATATTGTAAAGCAATTATCCTCCAATTAAAAATAAATAAATTGGTTTAAACACACTTAGGAATAAACCTAACTAAAGACAAAAGACCCCTATGCAAAAAACTATAAGACATTGATGAAAGAAATAAAAAATGACACAAACAGATGAAGAAATAGAACATGTTCTTGGATTGGAAGAATGAATATAGTGAAAATTACTACCCAAAGCAAACTACAGATTTAATGGAATTCCCATTAAAATAGCAATGGCATTTCTAACAGAATTAGAACAACAACAACAAAAAATACAATTTGCATGGAAACACAAAATATCTTGAATAAGCAATGCATTCTTGAGAAAGAAAAATGGATCAGGAACACTCGACCTACCTGACTTCAGACTATACCACAAAATTATTGTTATCAAGATAGTATGGTAGTGGCACAAAAACAAAAAATATATAACAGTGGAACAATACAGAAAACCCAGAGATACCCCACACACCTATGGCCACCTTATATTACAAAGGAGGCAAGAATATACAATGTAAAAAAGACAACCTCTTCAAATGGCACCAGGAAATCTTGAGAGCTCCATGTAAAACAATGAAACTAAATACTTCCTAACACAAAAATAAACTAAAAATTTATTAAACACTTAAATGTAAGTCCAGAAACTCTATACTTCTTAGGGGAAAACATAGCCAGTTTGACATTATTTGACATAAGTCACAGCAATGTACTCTTTGACCCATCTCCTAGAATAATGGAAATAAAAAGCAAAAAGAAATAAGACCTAATTAAACTTAAAGCTGTTGCATAGAAAAGGAAACCATAAACAAGATAAAAACATAACCCTCATAATGACTTCAGTTCAGTTCTGTTGCTCACTCATGTCTGACTCTTTGTGACCCCATGAGCTACAGCACTCCAGGCCTCCCTGTCCATCACCAACTCCTGGAGTCCACCCAAACCGATGTCCATTGTGTCGCTGATGCCATCCAACCATCTCATCCTCTATCATCCCTTTCTCCTCCTGGCCTCAATCTTTCCCAGGATCAGGGTCTTTTCAAATGAGTCAACTCTTCGCATCAGGTAGCCAAATTATTGGAGTTTCAGCTTACACATCAGGCCCTCCAATGAACACCCAGGACTGATTTCCTTTAGAATGGACTGGTTTGATCTCCTTGCAGTCCAGGGAACTCTCAAGAGTCTTCTCCAACACCACAGTTCAAAAGCATCAATTCTTCTGTGCTCGGCTTTCTTTATAGTCCAACTCTCACATTCATACATGACCACTGGAAAAACCATAGCCTTAACTAGACAGACCTTTGTTGGCAAAGGAACGTCTCTTGTTTTTAATATGCTGTCTAGGTTGGTCATAACTTTCCTTCCAAGGAGCAAACGTCTTCTAATTTCATGGCTGCAGTCATCATCCGCAGTGATTTTGGAGCCTAGAAAAATAAAGTCAGCCACTATTTCCAATGTTTCCCCGTCTATTTGCCATGAAGTGATGGGACCGGATGCCATATTCTTAGCTTTCTGAATGTTGAGCCTTAAGCCATCTTTTTCACTCTCCTCTTTCACTTAAGAGGCTTTTTAGTTCCTCTTCACTTTCTGCCATAAGGGTGGTGTCATCTGCATATCTGAGGTTATTGATATTTCTCCCGGCAATCTTGATTCCAGCTTGTCCTTCATCCAGCCCAGTGTTTCTCATGATGTACTCTGCATATAAGTTAAATAAGCAGGGTGACAATATACAGCCTTGATGTACTCCTTTTCCTATTTGGAACCAGTCTGTTGTTCCATGTCCAGTTCTAACCTTTGCTTCCTGACCTACATACAGGTTTCTCAAGAGGCAGGTGAGGTGGTCTGGTATTCCCATCTCTTTCAGAATTTTCCACAGTTTATTGTGATCCACACAGTCAAAGGCTTTGGCATAGTCAATGAAGCAGACATAGATGTTTTTCGGGAACTCTCTTATTTATTTGATGATCAAGAAGATGTTGGCAATTTGATCTCTGGTTCCTCTGCCTTTTCTAAAATCAGCTTGAACATCTGGAAGCTCATGGTTCACATATTACTGAAGCCTGGCTTGGAGAATTTTGAGCATTACTTTACTAGCATGTAAGATGAGTGCAATTGTGTGGTAGTTTGAGTATTCTTTGGTATTACCTTTCTTTGGGATTGGAATGCAAATTGACATTTCCCAGTCCTGTGGCCACTGCTGAGTTCTCCAAATTTGCTGACATATTGAGTGCAGTATGTTCACAGCATCATCTTTTAGGATTTGAAATAGCTCAACTGGAATTCCATCACCTCCACTAGCTTTGTTCATAGTGATGCTTCCTAAGGCCCACCTGACTTCACATTCCAAGATATCTGGCTCTAGGTGAGTGTGAGTGATCACAGCTTCATGATTATCTGGATCATGAAGACCTTTCTTGTACAGTTCTTCTGTGTATTCTTGCCACCTCTCCTTAATATCATTTGCTTCTGTTAGGTCCATACCATATCTGTCCTTTATTGAGCCCATCTTTGTGTGAAATACTCACTTGATATCTCTAATTTTCTTAAAGAGATCTCTAGTCTTTTCCATTCTACTGTTTTCCTCCATTTCTTTGCATTGATCACTGAAGAAAGGCTTTCTTATCTCCCCTTGCTATTCTTTGGAACTCTGCACTCAAACAGGTGTATCTTTCCTTTTCTCCTTTGCTTTTTGCTTCTCTTCTTTTTCACAGCTATTTGTAAGGCTCCTCAGACAGCCATTTTGCTTTTTTGCATTTCTTTTTCTTGGGGATGGTCTTGCTTCCTGTCTCCTATACAATGTCACAAACCTCTGTCCATAGTTCATCAGGCACTCTGTCAGATCTAGTCCCTTAAATTTATTTCTCACTTCCACTGTATAGCCATAATGGATTTGATTTAGGTCATACCTAAATGATCTAGTGGTTTTCCCCTAGAAAACCACTCATAATGGAAGAAAATAATTGAAATTGAAGTAACTAATGAAGGGTTAATCTTCAAAATATATAAGCAACTTATATGGCTCAATATCAGAAAACACACAACCTAATCAGAAAATGGACTGAAGACCTAAAGAGACATTTCTCCAAAGAAACATACAGATGACTAATAAATATATTAAAAATGCTCTAATAATAGCTTATTATTAGAGAAATGCAAATTAAAACTGTAATGAGGTATCTCCTCACACCAGTCATAATGGTCATCACCAAAAAAAAATCTATGAACAATAAATATTAGAGAGCATGTGGAGAAAAGGGAACCCTCTTGTGCTGTTGTTGGGAATGTAAATTGATATGGCCACTATTGAGAGCAGTATGGAGATTTCTTGGAAAAAACAACAACAACAACAAAAAAAAAAGAGGAAGAAAAGTAGGAATAAACTACTATGTCAGCCAGAAATCCCACTACTGGGTATATACCCTGAGAAAACAGCACTTCTAAAAGACATATGTGCTTGCAGCACTCTTTACAATAGCCGGGACCTGAAAGGGATCTATATATCCTTTGGCAGATGAATGGCTAAAGAAGAGTGGTACATATATACAATGGACTATGATTCTGCCATAAAAAAGAGCAAATTTAAGTCAACTGTAGTGAGGTTGATGAACCTAGAACCTGTTATACAGAGTGAAATAAGTTAGAGAAAAAAACAAAGATCATACATTGATGTATGTATATGCAATCTAGAAAAATGATGCTGATAAAGTCATTTTCAGTGAAGGAATAGAGGTGCAGATGTAGAGATCAGACTTGTGGACTCACTAGGGGGGGAAGGAGAAAGTAGGATGGATTGAGAAAGTAGCATTGACATATATACACTATCACGTTTAAAGTAGGTAATGAGGGAGAAGCTGCTATATAGCACAGGGAGCTCAGGCCTGTGCTCTCTGATGACCTAGAGGGATGGAATGGGAGAGGGCAGGCAGGCTCAAAATGCAGGGGATGCAGACTTATAAAGTCATAACTGATTCACGTTATCATATGGCAGAAACCAACACAACATTGTAAAGCAATTATCTTCCAACTAAATAAAAAAGGAGCTACAGTCCCCTATTTGTCAAGATGCTTAATACTTTGATATACAAAGATGTTTTATTTAATTCCTGGCCTCTTATCATAGAAATATTATGATTTATTTAAAATAAAATATTCTCTGTTAGAATATGATTGATTTATATTTTAAAGAAACAAGTTTAAAGGCAAACAGAAAATAATTTCTTTTCAATATGGTGCAGATGAAGACAGCAGCTCCATGGAGGCCTAATGTATATTTCAGTAATCAATTAAAGTGGTATGGCTTTTCTCTTTTCAAATAATTAATTTTCAAAAATTGGAAAAAAAAGATGAAAATAATCTTGATATTTCTGAAAATATATCAATACCTCAAAATGCATTACTCTCAATAATGTTATTAATGTGGGCTTTCCTGGTGGCTCAGATGGTAAAGAATCGGCCTGATTTTGCAATTTGTTTTCACAAATAGATTAAACCATGAGTGTATACAAATGTATATATTCGTGCACTGACACATTCAATGATTTATTGACTCATTCAAAAATGTTAAACACACTCATAGTGTAAATTTGAAATTCAGCTATCCCCCACTCTTCAACAACTTTTGTATAATGTCATTGAGACTATAATCAAGATTTTGCTGCACAGATTTTCCACCAGCAATTTCCTGAGGCTCTGAATATCACTATCTTAGTATAAAAATTTAAGTCCTGCTACTCACCTGAAATGTTCAGTAGATAATTATACAGTCATACTATAATTGCATGTGTATATATGTATATATACTGATAGCAGCCCATCACTGTAAATGTGACACAGGAATGGCACATGTAGTTTTGAATGGCTGATAATTTTTTCTGTTTATGTGTATGTACACATAATATTGATATAAATTGGTCCTATTCTTATACCACTCTTAGCTACTAAGTTCTTTGCAATGGGATATAAAAGTTTCTATTAAGCAGAGCATACTATATTCTCCTGTTTACTCTCAATCATTTACCTCTTCGCACATTTCATTTCCTTATTACATTCTAAACTGGATTTTCTATATATATGACCCCAAATTGCAAAACCTTTCTGAGTAAGGCATAACTCATTTGCTTTTTTCCAAATTGTACAAGCTATATCCTTTTAAGCATATCTTAAACATTTTATTTAATTAAATTTATTTTATTTCTCTATTTTTTCCTCTAATTTTGTTTCTCTAATTAAAATATTAGGTATATTTTGATTTAAAGCACCTTTCATTCTATTATTGCTGAACTTATGATTTATTAGATGAGTATAAGTGTTAAGAAACATAAAGCAGGGAAAGTGGTGATGTGTGCTGTTTGAAAGCTTCAGTAACAGCCTCTTGTTTCTTTATGTATATGTAAAGACCTTGAAGAAGTGAGAGATCAGACATACAGATGTCTGATGGAACAGCATCATAGAGAGAGACCTGGAAAGGGCAAGGACCCTAAAGAGGGACCGCATCTTTCACATTACAAGAATATAAATAAAGACAGTGTAGCTGGACTAGAGAAGAATAGCTACACATATCATCATTTCTCTGTCTCTTTGTTCTGTTTTCATCTGTGCTGCATCCATCCTCAGGTAGATTTTTGCAAGCATAGCCACCAACAACAAAAGAGTATCTCCTATTTGACTGGAAACAAAATTTCTACTTCAATTATTTCTAGCATAAGTTGATTGATAGAAGATTTTCATTGCCTCATCTTAGATCATGTGTTTCAACTTTGAATCAAAAACAGATCAGAAATGCCAGTTCTTTAACTGGCCAGGCCCTGGTTCTGTGCCAACCCTCATGGCCAGATGGTTGTACTTATTCATACACAATTATGAAAATTCAGAGTAGAGGCTGGTGTGTCCACAACCAAAAGTTAGGTAGCTGTTTCTTAAAGTAACTCATGCATGCTCAGTTACATCCCACTCTTTATAATCCCATGAATTGTAGCCCACCAGGTTCCTCTCCCATGGAACTTTTCAAGCAAGAATGCTTGAGTGGGTTGCCAGTTCCTGCATACTATGTTAGATTTTTAATATTTTTATTTTTTTTTAGATTTTTAAGATTTTTAAGTGCCAGAGTAATATCTGCAAATTGCAATGCAATACTTATTGAAATCAAGAAGAATTAAGATTACAGTCATTATAGCCATATAAAATGTACTTCTTATACTTAAAGCAACCACAGACTTCCTCTTTTTTTTCCTTTTTCTTTACTACTATTTGGTTTCTTTCTTTCTATTTTTGGATATTTATTATAGGGCTTTGGTTTGCAGTTACCATGTGGTATGTATGAGTGTGCATATATTTTAAGCTAGTACTTAAGTTTGAACACATTCTATAAGCATTATAATTTTTACTCCCCACAACCAATGTTTTGTGTTTTTGACATATTTTACACCTTTCAATTTTATGTATTCCTTAACTACCTATTGTGATTATAGTCTTTTTTTATTGTCTTTTCGCCTTCATACTAACTTAAGTGGTTGATCCACTGCTGTTATTATATATTTGCTTTTACCCGTGAGATTTTATTTTCTAGATTTTTAGGGATGGTCTCCTCTTCCTTTTAACATTTATTCTAAGGCTAGTTTAATGCTTATGTACTCCTTTATTTTTTCCTTGTCTTGGAAACTATTTCTCCTTTTAATCCTGAATGATAACATTGCCAGGTAAAGTATCCTAATCTGTGAATTTTTTTCTTTCTTTCTTTATTTCAGCAATCTGAATATATCATTCTGTTCCCTTCTAGAACTGCAAATTTTCTGATGAAAAATTATCCAATAATCTTATGAAGTTTTCTTATACATGATTTGTGATTTTTCTCTTGCTGCCTTAAAATTCTCTTTTTCCTCCCTTATAGACTTCCCTCCCAAAGTGGGGAGGGGGGTATATGTACACATATATCTGATTCATTTCGTGTTAAAACAGAAACTAACAGAATGTTGTAAAGCAATTATACTTCAATAATAATAGTAAAAAAAAACACCCTTTTTTCCTTAACTTTTGCGGTTTTAATTGTGATATGTCTTGGTATGAATATCTTTGGGTTCAGCTTGTTTGGGACTCTCTGTGTTTCCCAGATCTGCATATCTGTTTTCTTCTCCAGGTTAACAATTTTTCAGTCATTGTGTCTTCCAGTGATCTTTCTGCTACTTGCTTGCTCTTTTCCTTCTGGGACCTGTATATGAAAATATTAGGATGCTTGATATTATCTCAGAGATCCCTTAAATGATCCTTATTTATTTGTTATTTTTTTTTTCCATTCTAACTTGGTTATTTCCAGTATTCTATTTATGAATCACTGATTCATTTCTCTGTGTCATCTAATCTTCTCCTGGTTCCCTTTCATTTATTTTTCACTTCAGTAGTTGTAGTCATCACTAATGACTGATATTTTCCTAGCTCTTTGTTGAACTTCTCATTGTTTTCTTCCGTTCCTCTAAGCTTGGTAAGCATTTTTGTGATTGATTTTGACCTCTTTATCTGGTTAAAGACTGGAGATCTCCTTAAAGTTGTAATTTCTTTTATTTGGAATACGTGTCCTCTGTCTTTTCATTTTGTTTGTTTTTCTGTGTTTATTTTAATGCACTAGAAGAAACAGCTGTTTTCTCCCAGTCTTGAAGGTGTGGCCCTGTGCAGGCATCCCCTATCTTGACTGTGTATAAAAGCCTTGGCAGGCCAGCTGGGGCTGGAGTGGACATGGGTCAGGGGTGTCCTGGGGTGCAACTGTGTCAAGGTACCCTGGACAGCTGGAGCTGGAGTGGACGTGGACGGGGTGAGTCCTGTAGTGTGCTGTGTCAGGGCTGTCCTAGTGGGATGGACAAAATTACAGTGGGCTTGGGCCAAAGCCAGGGGTCCTGGTGCATACCACACCAGGGTTCCTGGATGGGACTGCTGCGGCAGAGTCAGCTGAGGCTGCGTGGTCCTCCAGTGGCTGGAGCTGTTGTGGGCCAAGGGCCTGTGGTTTGCTGGACTGATTGTGGCAGGCTGGTCAGAACACCTGGATTATGGTCCCGCCTGCACTATCGAGGTGGGCAGAGAAGGCAAAAACTGACACTCTATGGTGCCTCTGACCTCAGAGAGTGTTACAACAGTTTCCCACCATCTAGTGTATATTCTGGGGTCAGAATACAGGTTTTCTTCACATGTAATCTAGGTACCCTTTAAATGACTTTTTTTTTTTCTGTGCCCCAGTGTAAGCAAGTCTGCACAAGAGCCCCTCAGTGATATCCCTCCTTAATGTAGGTCACTAGAGGTGGGGTTTCCAGTGATATTATGTCCTTTTCTCTCCTACCATTCTGCATGTGGTGCTTCTATAGTTTGTTGTGTTGAAACTGTTTAATCAGCCCTCAGTTGTTCTTCAAGAGGAATTACTCTGTACGTAGGTATAGATCAAATGTGTTTGTGGGAAAAGTTGAGTTCTGGGTATCTCGACTCTTCCATCTTGGACCAGAGCTCTGACTCTATCATTATTCCTGCCACTGATTTCAAAGATTAAATGAAGCAATACAAGGAGAGTACTTAAAATAGTGCCATGTATATTGCAGATACTGAATTAGTGCTGAAAAACAATATTATTGGGGCTTTCCAGGTTGCACTAGTAGTGAAGAACACACCTGAAAATGATGGAGACATAAGAGATGTGAGTTTGATCCTTGGGTCAGGAAGATCCCCTGGAGGAGGGCATGGCAACCCACTGCAGTATGCTTGCCTGGAAAACCGCATGGACAGAGGAGCCTGGGGGCTACAGTTCACAGGTTCCCAAAGAGTCAGGCATGACTGAAAAGACTTGGTTCAGTTCAGTTCAGCCGCTCAGTCATGTCCAACTCTTTTCGACCCCATGGACTGTAGCACACCAGGCCTCCCTGTCCATCACCAACTCCTGGAGTTTACTCAAACTCATGAGTTGGTGATGCCTTCCAACCATCTCATCCTCTGTCATCCCCTTCTCCTCCTGCCTTCAATCTTTCCCAGCATCAGGATATTTTCCAATGAGTCAGTTCTTCGCATCAGGTGGCCAAAGTATCGGAGTTTCAGCTTCAGCATCAGTCCTTCCAATGAACATTCAGGACTGATTTCCTTTAGGATGGACTGGTTGGATCTCCTTGCAGTCCAAGGGACTCTCTTGTACTTGTCCTCTCCAACACCACAGTTCAAATGCATGAATTCTTCAGCCTTCAGCTTTCTTTATAGTCCAACTCACATCCATACATGACTACTGGAAAAACCATAGCTTTGACAGACCTTTGTTGGCAAAGTAATGCCTCTGCTTTTTAATATGCTGTCTAGGTTGGTCATAGCTTTTTTACCTAGGAGCAAGCCTCTTTTAATTTCATGCAGTGATTTTGGAGTCCAAGAATATAAAGTCTGTCGCCATTTTCCATTATTTCCCCATCTATTTGACGTGAAGTGATGGGACCATATGCCATGATCTTAGTTTCCTGAATGTTGAATTTTAAGACAACTTTTTCACTCTCCTCTTACACTTTCATCAAGAGGCTCTTTAGTTCTTGGTCACTTTCTGCCATAACGATGCTGTCATCTGCATATCTGAGGTTATTGATATTTCTCCCAGTAATTGTGTTTCCAGTTTGTACTTCATCCAGCCCAGCATTTCTCATGATGCACTCTGCATATCTGAGGTTATTGATATTCAATATTGATTCCAGCTTCTTCCAATCTGGCATTCCACATGATGTGCCTTTTCCAGTCCTGGAGCCACTGCTGAGTTTTCCAAATTTGCTGACATATTGAGTGCAGCACTTTCTCAGAATCATCTTTTAGGATTTGGAATAGCTCAATTGGAATTCCATCACCTCCATTAGCTTTGTTCGTAGTGATGCTTCCTAAGGTCCACTTGACTTTGCTTTCCAGGATGTCTAGTTCGAGGTGAGTGACCACACCATTGTGATTCTCTGGGTTGAGAAGTTCTTTTTTGCTATACATCTTCTGTATATTCTTTCCAACTCTTCCTAATATCTTCTGCTTCTGTTAGGTCCATGCCATTTCTGCATAGTAAGTGCCCATCTTTGCTTGAAATGTTCCCTTGCTATCTCTTCTTTCTTCAATTTAAGTCTGAATTTGGCAGTAAGGATTTCACGATCTAAACCACAGTTGGCTCTTGGTCTTGTTTTTGCTTACTGTATAGAGCTTCTCCATCTTTGGCTGCAAAGAATATAATCAATCTGATTTCAGTATTGAACATCTGATTATGAAGAGGCTTAGCACACACAAAAATAAATAAGATCTTCCCAGGTGACTAGTGGAAAAGAACCCAACTGCTAGTACAGGAAATGCAAGAGACATCAGTTCAATCCTTGAATTGGGAAGTCCAAAGCAATATCTGAAATGTGTATGAATTTAAATGAGGATTTTATTTTATTTTTAATAAGAGGTAAATGAGAACATTTAAAAAGTAAGACGAGGGAGTGTGTATAATTACATGGGAGATCATGTAAGTCTTGTAAGGAAAATGAGAAGAGTCTGGTACACTTAAGTGCCAAATAATGTGTATTTATGAACATTGCTATCATCATTGTAAGCATTACATTAAGAAAACAGCTCTGTGGGAGGGGGGATTGGGGAGAAGAAGAAGACAATTCTGTGGCTGAAAGCTTACTTTTGCAAGATAAAATAATGAAGATGGGTGCCAGTGTAAGTACTATGTACATGAAGAGTTACAAATAGATGATTTCTATTTTCTGTGTAAATTTGGATGAAAGTTTATTTACTAACAACTCAGAATAGGAGATGCAAATATTTAGGAAATATGAGAGCATTATTATTATGCATTCATTCGCTAAATATTTACTGGGAACCTCCTATATGTCATTACTTTTCTGACAGAGGTCTGTATAGTCAAAGCTACGGTTTTTCCAGTAGTTGTGTATGGATGTGAGAGTTGTACCATAAAGAAAGCTGAGCACCGAAGAATTGATGCTTTCAAAAGCATCAACTGTGGCGTTGGAGAAAACTCTTGAGAGTCCCTTGGACTGCAAAAAGATCAAACCAATCAATCCAAAAGATAATCCATCCTGAATATTCATTGGAAGGGTTCTAATCAGATGGTTTCTATTTTGGTTTCTAATATGGATTCTATACGGTTTCCAATACTTTGGCCACCTAATGCAAAGAACTGATCCTGATGCTGGGAAAGATTGAACGCTGGAAGAGAAGGGGATGACAGTAGATGATATGGTTGGATGGCATCACCAACTCGATGGACATCAGTCTGAGCAAGTTCTGGGAGTTGGAGGTGGACAGGGAAGCCTGGTGTGCTGCAGTCCATGGTGTCGCAAAGAGTCAGACACAACTGAGAACTGAACTGAACCTATACTTCAAGTATTAGTCACTGGAGATATTTTAGTGTATAAAACCAGAACTCTTAAAGTTTGATAAACACATATCAGATCAAATTACTTCTAATTGTGATACATATTCTTGAAGGAGACAAAAGACAAAACACAATCAGGGAGGTTGGTGAAGGCTTTGTAATTGTGTAACATTTGAATAGAGATGAGATTAAGTGCTAGCAAAATGAGATTTATTCCATATCAACCCACTTTTATTTAAATTAATGTATATTAAATACCTAATATGTGCCAGTTATAATGGTGCACATTGGTGATAGGAATACTGCTAAAGCACTTCAGTTATTTCCGACTCTGCACCCTATGAACTGTAGCCTGCCAGGCTCCTGTGTCCATGGGATTTTCCACGTATGAATATTGGAGTGAGTTGCCATTTTCTCCTCAAGGGACATTAGCAGATGGTTCTTTTCTTCTAGTGCCACCTTGGGAGGCCCCTAGTGATAGAGAGAAGTGGGGAAAAAAAAATCACACTATTCTAACATCTCATGGGGCTTTTTAGAGTAAGGTGGAAAGAATTTTGCATTTGCTAGTTCTTCTCCTTGAAATGTTTTTCTCCTGAACATCAATACCATGGCTTGTTCTCTCACTTCCATCAGCTTTTAATCTAAATGACACCAATTTTTTGTAAGCTTTTTAAAAATACTCTGATATTTCTTCTCCTCCATCTTTCCTGGGTTTATCCACTTTTACCATTCAGTGCATTTTGGGAGTCCGCCTTGTTTACTGCTGGCCTCCCTTTTTAGAATGAAAGATTCATGAGGATAAATCACAGTTGTTGTTGTCTTACTCCCAGATATACCATTCTACCAAAATGGTGGACATAGAGTTGATAATCAATGAATATTTATCAGGTAAATAAAGTAATCATTATATACTGGGTATATTCTAACATTAAATGGTAGACCTAACACAAAGAATATTTTCACCTGCAATTTTTATTTTAATTATTGTTGCCATGATACCATATTAGAATAGCTCTAACACGCTTAAAAAAAAAAATCTAATATAGTAAAACTTTGGCTTTACATTTCCCTGCTCTTCCTCTCACCATTTTATGAGCACTTTAAAAGTGGCAATCATAAAAATGTGTAATGAACTTTGCATCTGCAGATTATACATCAAGGCTAAATCATAGATCCCATTATTATTCTGTCTGAACATCTTCATTAAATACATGGCCATTGGAGAGAAAAAGGATAGACAGGCTTCTTTCCTAGAGTCATCATCTTGACTCCTAGTGAATTATCAGATGCAATCACTTATAAATGACAGTATGTTGCCCAAATATTTTTGTTTCTTAGCAGAAAAACTCTCTAATATTTCGTGGCAGACCCTCCCTGCTTTGTTTTATGACTGCTATATTCTGTGTGCTCTGCAAACTTTAGCATTCTCTTAGGGATGTTTCTCTTAATGTGTTCTAGGAACCACATTTTCAACATGTGTAGGGAGTATTAACCCTCACTCCCAAGCTGGACGTCCTATAGCTGGATTCATTTCTGCCACTCAGGGATAGAGTCAGATCCCACAAATTAATGGTTCAGTCCTACAAGATTGCCTCCATCCCACTTCAGATGCTAACCACAAACACAGGTTGTCACTTGTGTTCTGTGCTATCTATCAGAAGTTTCCACGATATCATCTGACTCAGTCAACTCACAGAACTCAAGAAACCCATTTACTCACTAGATTTCTAGCTTACCACTTAGTAACAGCCAGATGGCAGAGATACATAGAGCAAGGTATGGAGAAAAGGTGCCAAGCGTTTGCGCTTTCCTCAAGCACTTCACTCTTTCCAAATCTCCACTTGTTTACCCATCTGGAAGCTCTCCAAATCCTGTCTTTTTGGGTATTTATGGATACTTCATTGTATAAGCATGGTTGATTAAATCACTGATCACTGATGCTTGACTCCAATCTCTAGCATCATTCTCCTCCCTGGAGGTCAAGGGGTAGAGATGGAATTTCCAGCCCTTGAATAACATAGTTGGCTCCCCTTAGGTGGAGCCCCCATCCTTAGTGTTAAGTATTATCATTCTTAACACTTAGGAAACCCCAAGACTTTGGGGAGCTGTGAATAAGAAACTATTGAGGAAGATCAAATATATATGAGAAATGCATTTTGGTCATTTGAATGATCAAATATGCAATTCTATTATAAATCACAAAACTACAGTTTCTTTTGCCACTTCTACAGAATTTATTGTAACGTTAAAAAGTAAGTAAAAATACAAACACTATTTTTAATATGTGAAGACATCAAGGACTTTATTTCTATTATTCCCCAAAATATTTCAGTTACTATAAGGTTTAGGTATAGTATCATGCTATTTCATCTCCTCAGCCCACCTTAGCTCTGGGTGAAATGATCCAATAACCATTTTGCTAATTTTTTCTCTTTAAATTTTATGTCCAACTATATGGGTTTCATATGAAACCCAGGGACGGGGGAGCCTGGTGGGCTGCCATCTATGGGGTTGCACAGAGTCAGACATGACTGAAGTGACTTAGCAGCAGCAGCAACAGCAGCATATGGGTTTCAAGTATATTTTTATAAGTGTACTATGAAGGATATTAGCTTGCTTAAATCCCTTTGTACAATAATAAAAATAACACATTTTTATACAAACTTATAATAGAAAATGTTTGCTATGCTCCTCTTTATGAGTTCATGAAAGCAAGTCATTTCTTCATAATTTCCTCTGGCTTTGGTCTTCAAGAATCCTCAAAGTAAGTTTATCTCAAATACAGTAGTAGGACTACATTTGATGTAACTGAAAAACATCCTCTTTCATACCATTCAAAATTCCTTTTTAACTTTTTGCTTACAAATGTCTTGTCAATTCACATGTATTCTTCAGCCCTTTATATGCATGATATCACATAATTCTGTGAAGAAGCATTTAAGAAGGCCCTTTTTACCAAAAAGAACATATATGCATAAATACTGATAAACATATATAAGTCAAACTACAAGTTCACACATACATGCATGTGAGTACATAGGCATGTTACTGTGCTTGTCAATGTATGTAATAACTGCCAATGATAACTTTTTGAAAGTTTGGAGACACACAAATAAAGATAAATTTATAAAGGGTAATTATTTTTAATGTTGTATTAACTAAACTATTTGCTTGATAATGCATTATTGGGTCACCTACAATTAAACTATTGTTCATGGTTTGCTGTTGTTGTTCACTCGCTGAGTTGTGTCCAACTATTTGTGACCCCATGGACTGCAGCACATCAAGCTTCTCCATCCTTCACTATCTCCCAATGTTTGCTCAAATTCATGTACGTTGAATCCGTAATGCTATCTATCCACCTCATTCTCTGTGGACCCCTTCTCCTCCTGCCCATAATTTACCAGCATTAGGGTCTTTTCCAATGAGTTGGCTCTCCACATCAGGAGGCTGGAATATTGGAGCTTCAGCTTCAGCATCAGTCATTCCAATGTATATTCAAAGTTGATTTCCTTTAAGATTGACTGGTTTGATCTCCTTGCTGTCTAAGAAACTCTCAAGAGTCTTCTCCAGCACCACTATTTGAAAGCATCAGTTCTTTAGTGCTCAGCCTTTTTTATGGCCCTACTCTCACATCTGTATATGGCTACTAGAAAAAACATAGCTTTGACTACTGGACCTTGGTCGACAAAGTGATGTCTCTGTATTACAATATGTTGTTGGGGTTTTTCATAGTTTTCTTTAAAGAAGCAAGCTGTAGTCACCATCAGAAATGATTTTGGAGTTCAAGAAAGTAAAAACTGTCTACTTCCATTTTCCCTTTCTATTTGCTGTGAAGTTATGGGACCAGATGCCACGATTTTGAATGCTGAATTTTAAGCCAGCTCTTTCATTCTCCTCTTTCAGTCTCATCAAGAGGCTCTTTAGTTCAATCTAATGGCAGAAAATGAAGAGGAACTAAAGAGCCTGAGGTTGACAGTATTTCTCACCGCAATCTTGATTCCAGTTTGTGATTTATCCAGTCAGCATTTTGCATGATGTAGTCTGCATATAAGTTAAATAAGCAGGGTGAGAATATACAGCCTTGACATAGTCCTTTTCCAATTTTGAAGAGTCAGTTGTTCTATATAAGGTTCTGTTTCTTCTTGACCCACACACTGGTTTCTCAGGAGATAGGTAAGGAGGCCTGGTATTCACATCTCTTTAAGAATTTTCCAGTTTGTTTTGATCCACATTTTCATAGGCTTTAGTACAGTCAATGAAGCAGAATGAGAGGTTTTTCTGGAATTCCCTTGCTTTCTCAATGATTCAATGAATGTTGGCAATTAGATTGGTTCTTCTGCCTTTTCTAAATCCATCTTGTACATCTGGAAGTTCTCAGTTAATTCTCTTGAAGTCTAACTTGAAGGAATTTGAGCACCTTGCTGCTGCTGCTGCTGTTAAGTTGCTCCAGTCATGTCCAACTCTGTGTGACCCCATAGAAGGCAGCCCACCAGGCTCTTTTTTATTTTTTTCGCTGACATGTTTTTTTTTTTTTTTTTTGCTGACATGTTGATGCAGCACTTGAACAGCATCATCTTTTAGAATTTTAAACAAATCCATTGGAATTCCAGCACCTTCAATAGCTTTGTTTGTAGTAATGTCTCCTAAGACCTGATTGACTTTACACCCCAGGGTGTCTGACTCTAAGTGAGTGACCACACCACCAATGTTACATGAGTCATTAAGAACTTTTTGTATAGTTCTTTTGTGTATTCTTGCCATCTCTTCTTAGTCTCTTCTGCTTCTGTTATGTCCTTACCATTTCTGTTCTTTACCATGCCCATCCTTATGTTAAATGTTCCCTTGATATCTCAGATTTTCTTGAAGAGATCTCTAGTTTTCTCACTCTAATTTTCCTTTGTTTCTTTGCATTGTTTATTTAAGAAGGCCTTCTTATCTCTCCTTGCTATTCTGTGGAAATCTGAATTCAGTTGTATATACCTTTCCCTTTCTCCCTTGCCTTTTACTTCTCTTCTTTTCTCAGATATGTGTAAGGCCTCCTCAGACAACCACTTTGCTTTCTTGCTTTTCATTATCTTTAGGACAGTTTTGGTCACTGCCTTTTGCACAATGTTACAAACCTTCATCCATAGTCTTTCAGGCACTATACCAAATATAATCCCTCAAATCTATTCATCACCTGTACTGTGTAATCATAAGGAATTTTATTTAGGTCATACCTGAATGGCCTAGTGGTTTTTCCCTACATGCTTCAATTTAAAACAGAATTTTGCAATAAAGGAGTGTTGATTTGAGCCACAGACAGCTCCAGGACTTGTTTGTACTGACTATATAGAGTTTCTCCATCTTCAGCTGCAAAGATTATAATCAATCTGATTTTCGTGTTGACCATTTGGTGATGTCCATGTGTAGAATCATCTCCTGTGCGTTGGGAAAGGATATTTGTAATGACCAGTGTTTTTTCTCGACAAAACTCTGTTAGCCTTTGCCCTGCTTTAGTTTGTACTCCAAGGCCAGAGTTGCCTGTTACTCTAGGCATCTCTTGAGTTCTTACATTTTATTCCAATCCCCTGTGATGTAAAGGCAATCATTTTCTGCTGTTAGTTCTAGAAGAGTCAGACAGAACTGAGTTACTGAATTGAATTAGAAGGTCTTCATAGGACGCTCAACTTCAGTTTCTTCATTATTGTTGGTTGGGACTTAAACAGGGATTAATATGTTGTTGAATGTTTTGACTTGGAAATGAACCAAGATCTTTCTGTCGTCTTTGAGATCACACATACGTACTGCATTTTGGAATCTTTGGTTGACTATGAGGGGTAGTCTGTTTTTCCTCAGGGATTTTTGCCCACAGTAGTATGTACAATGGTTATCTGAATTAAATTTTCCCTTCCTGTCTATGTTCATTCACTGATTCGTCAGATGTCAATGTTTATTCTTGTTGTGCTTGACTGGTTTTACTATGTCCAATTTGCTTGATTCATGGACCTAACATTCCAGGTTCCTAGGCAATACTATTCTTACAGCATTGGACTTTAATTTCACCATCAGACACCTCCACGGACTGAGCATCATTTTGACCAAGCCTAACAAGGGAAGTGAAAAGCAAAGGAAAAATGGAAAGATATTCCTATTTGAATGCAGAGTTCCAAAGAATAGCAAGGAGAAATAAGAAAGCCTTCCTCAGTGATCAATGCAAAGAAATAGAGGAAAACAACAGAATGGGAAAGACTAGAGATCTCTTCAAGAAAATAAGAGATACCAAGGGAACATTTATGAAAAGATGGGCTCAATAAAGGACAGAAATGGTATGGACCTAGCAGCAGAAGAAGATATTAAGAAGAGGTGGCAAGAATACACAAAAGAATGTACAAAAGAGATCTTCATGACCCAGATAACCATGATGATGTTATCACTCACCTAGAGCCAGACATCCTGGATTCTGAAGTCAAGTGGGCCTTAGGAAGCATCACTACAAACAAAGCTGTGGATGTGATGCAATCCCAGTTGAGCTATTTCAAATCCTAAAAGATGATGCTGTGAACCTATTGCCCTCAATATGTCAGCAAATTTGGAACATTCAGAAGTGGCCACAGGACTGGAAAAGTCAGTTTTCATTCCAATCCCAAAGAAAGGCAATGCCAAAGAATGTTCAAACTACCACACAATTGCACTCATCTCACATGTTAATGAAGTGATCCTTATAATTCTCCAAGCCAGGCTTCAGCAATATGTGAACTGTGGACTTCCAGATGTTCCAGCTAGTTTTAGAAAAGGCAGAGGAGCCAGAGATCAAATTGCCAACATCTTCTTGGTCATTGAAAAAGCAAGAGAGTTCCAGAAAAACATCTATTTCTGCTTTATTGACTATGCCAAAGCCTTTGACTGTGTGAATCACAATAAACTGTGGAAAATTCTGAAAGAGATGGGAATACCAGACCACCTGACCTGTCTCTTGAGAAATCTGTATGCAGGTCAGGAAGCAACAATTAGAACTGCACATGGAACAACAGACTTGTTCCAAATAGGAAACCCACAAGCTGGACTCAACATTGCCAGGAGAAATATCAATAAACTCAGATATGCAGATGACACCACACTTATGGCAGAAAGTGAAGAAAAAATAAAGAGCCTCTTGATGAAAGTGAAAGAGGAGAATGAAAAGGTTGGCTTAAATCTCAACATTCAGAAACTAAGATCATGGCATCCAGTCCCATCACTTCATGGCAAATAGATAGGGAAACAGTGGAAACAGTGGCTGACTTTATTTTTCTGGGCTCCAAAATCACTGCAGATGATGATTGCAGCAATGAAATTAAAAGACACTTACTCCTTGGAAGGAAAGTTATGACCAACCTAGACAACATATTCAAAAGCAGAGAGATTATTTTGTCAACAAAGGTCCATCTAGTCAAGGCTATGATTTTTCCAGTGGTTATGCATGGATGTGAGAGTTGTACTGTAAAGAAAGCTGAGCGCAGAAGAATTGATACTTTTGGACTGTGATGTTGGAGAAGACTCTTGAGAGTCCCTTGGACTGCAAGGAGATCCAACCAGTCCATCCTAAAGGAGATCAGTCCTGAGTGTTCATTGGAGGAACTGATTTTGAAGCTGAAACTCCAACACTTTGGCCACGAGATGTGAAGAGCTGCGAAGAAGACCCTGATGCTGGGAAAGATTGAGGGCAGGAAGAGAAAGACAGAGGATGAGATATTTGGATGGCATCATCGACTCAATGGACATGGGTTTGGGTGGACTCTGGAAGTTGGTGATGGACAGGGAGGCCTGGTGTGCTGCGATTCATGGGGTCACAATGAGTCAAACATGACTGAGAGATTGAACTGAACTGAGCTTCATTCTTTCTGGCTGCTGCTGCTGTTACGTCCGGTCAGTCGTGTCCTACTCCGTGTAACCCTGTAGACGGCAGCCCACCAGGCTCCTCTGACCCTGGGATTCTCCAGGCAAGAACACTGGAGTGGGTTGCCATTTCTTTCTCCAATGCATGAAAGTGAAAAGTGAAAGTGAATTTGCTCAGTCTTTCTGGAGCTATTAGTAATTGCTCTCCACTCTTTCTCAGTCAGTAGCATATCACACACTTTCTGACCTGGGGGCTCATCTTCCAATCTTTTGCCTTTTCATAATCTTCATTGTATTCTTGTGGCAAGAATTCTGGAGTGGTTTGCCATTTCCTCCTCCAGTGGACCATGTTTTGTCAGAACTCTTCACTATGACCTGTCCATCTTGCACAGCTTAGCTTAAAATTTCATTGAGCTATCTAAGCCCCTTTATCACTGTGAAGCTGTGATCCATGAAGGGGATCATGTTGTTAATGTATAAATATATCTCCTTAAAACTTAAAATGTGCCAATGTTTTCATATCTAGATTTTTTTCTGTGCTAGGCCTAGCAATTTTCAATTGGATTTTCTATTCTCCTTTATGGGCAATCTCAGCTTTTTCATTCATAACAACTTTTGTATAATTGCACACTAATTTTTTATTTCAAAATGTTTATGTCATAAGTAACTTTTATTTTCTCTCTCTCTAAATATATTCTTTTTGTTGCTGTTATTTTCTTCCTGTATTCACATTATTAAAATGAAGTCACTCACTATCACACTCATTCTGCCATTCTGAATATATAAGCTTCAATCATTCTGGCATTTTAATTTATTCAAATTACATAGTCAAGTGTAATTATTTGCAGTTCCTTTCATTACTCTGCATTAGAGATTTCTTTATAATACATATCTTTTTGATATATCTTCACCTTCTTGTTACATTTTTTAATACACCAAGGCCCTGAGATGCAATTAAATAAATTGGGCAGAAGTTGAATAGTACCCATGTGTAAGGCTTACTTGGTATTCTGTGAAGCATTTTAAGATAAGGGATTTCCTGAAAATATTTGCTTATGCTTTACTCTCAGTTCTGATATGAAGAAAGTAAGAGTAAGAATTAATTGCTAATGTTTCCTGTTTCCTTTATACTTAATAATATTCTGTAGAGAGAAAATGGAAATAATCATTAGCATTCCTTTTACATGACTTCAATGGTAATATGTAAAAAAGAAGTCAATACTGTGACTTTTTTGAATAATAAAAAAATTAACGTTTCATAGAAAGAGGCAATGGTATGAGCGGGTTTTTAGAAACAAGCAAAGCTGTGTTTCAATGTTGATAGTATTGTGTGGCTTTGTTTAACTCCTCAGCAATCTGTGATTTAATGATTTTCATGAGTGTGTGTTTGTTTTGAGGGAAGTACAATAATAAAATAAGCCCTGGTTTCAAAGTTTTATTTCAGTTAGGTTCAGTTGCTCAGTCATGTCCAGCTTTCTGTGAACCCCATGGGCTGCAGCACACCAGGCTTCCCTGTCCATCACCAACTCCCAGAGCTTGCTCAAACCCATGTCCATCGAGTCAGTGGTCCCATCAAACCATTTCATCCTCTGTCATCCCCTTCTCCTCCCACCTTCAATCTTTCCCAGCATCAAGGTCTTTTCCAGTGAGTCAGCTCTTCACATCAGGTGGCCAAAGTATTGGAGCTTCAGCTTCAGCATCATTCCTTCCAATGCCTATTCAGGACTGATTTCCTTTAGGATTTACTGGTTGGATCTTCTTGTAGTACAAGGGACTCTCAAGAGTCTTCTCCAACACCACAGTTCAAAAGCATCAATTCTTTGGCACTCAACATTCTTCATAATCCAACTCTCACATCCATCCATACATGACTACTGGAAAAATCATAGCTTTGACTACATGGACCTTTGTCAGCAAAGCAATGTCCCTGCCATTTAATAAGCTGTCCAGATTGATCATTTAACTAGTTTTATTTAATTTATCACATTTTACTTTCAAAATCTGGACAGTGGGCTTATTTTCTAATGTATTTCTCATGATTATTTTTGTTAGCAAAGCTAATGATTTGGGACTGCTTTTTGAACATTGTTCAAATCCCTACTTTTAGTTAACCATTCAGTCTTTTATCTACACAATTATATATTCACTCATCTATTAAATTATTTAAAAGTCACCTGCTACAAATGCATCAGATAAAGTATTAATGATTACACACATATATTATATATATATATATATATATACACACACACACATATATATATATGTGACTTGAATTAGATCTGTATCTTAAATAGGCTTATTTAGACAACATATTGTCTTTTTATAGAGGAAGTTCAGAAAAAGAGGGAAAAAATAAATGTCCTTTGAACATTATCTATGTTCCAGTTCGAAAGGCTACCCACTCCAGTATTCTGGCCTGGAGAATTCCATGGACAGTCCATGGGGTCACAAAGAGTCATACACGACTGAGCAGCTTTCAAAAAAAAAAAAAAGATTTTGAACTAGGTATTGCATATATGTTATCTTATTCAATTCCTAGACGAGTCCATAACTGTGCCAAATGAACAGAGTACTAGAGAATGCTGAATAATAATATGAATATACTTAGCAATATTGAACATTTCAAATATTTTAAAATGATAAATTTTATGTAAACATTTGGCCCAATGACATACATACGTGAAAAATTTGGATTAAAACTCAGGTTAATTTCTTTTTCCATCTAACTTTTCCACTGAATAAGAACAATGCCTTAAGAAGTACATTGGCAACCTTGTTGGGACTTCAAATAAATAATGGATAACATACCTGCACACATCTACCACCAGATTCATTCTCTTCTGTTGAAATCATCTCTGTGTGACTCTCCTCCATCACACCATAGGTTTCTCTTAGGAAAGAACCTTGTCTTACTCATCTTGCTATTTCATACCTTGATACTGTACCTGGAATACTGGATGAGAGCAGGATATTGGAGGACCCAAGAAATTGACCTTGAAAGATGTATAGAACTTAAAGAGATGAGGAAGACTGGGTTAGGAAAGGAGGAAATCCAGTTGACAGAAAGTACTCTGAGAATAAAAATGTGAATTTGGGGAAGCACAGGACATGTTAAGTCTAAAAATCTGTCTCATTTCTTCAATTGAGAGATCTAGATGAATACTAAAGAGTATAGATGTTGATGGTATACAATTGATCTTAAACTTCATGACTCTGAACTGGATGTGTTAAATCTGGCTGCTCACTTACTGGTATAAGAAAATATACAGATTAGATTAAATAGAATTACAGAATACATTAGCATTAAAAGATAGACAGTGTAAACAATATGCTAAAATAAGCATAGAATTCACCCTATCAAAGAGTATTCCAGGGAATTTTACACAGTCATAATTAGTTTTAATGACAAGAAAGTTTCCTCAGAGATAATACATTGTTAAAGAATACAGGCTGAGTGAAAGACAGGATTAGCATGAGCACTATAGCCTACATTACTTGCAAATCAATACCTTTTGTTAATGAGAGTTGATCTGTCAACCAGTATTTACCTAAATCCTCAGAATAATGACCAGTGTTTATTGTGTGGATTCTGTGAGATCCTCAAGTGCTTTCTGAATCATCAAAGAAATATAAAATTGCTTTACATTATTTAAATGAAAATTAGGTTCTATCATACCTTAATTCTTTTAAAACTGGCATTCTATGCATAATACCATGGTGAACATATTAACCAGAACACTTGACTATTCTGAGCTTCTTATTCTTCATAGCTTCTGAATATTAAGGTTTTATCATTGTGCTTCTTCCATGTCAATCTCTGAGATATTGAACTGGGGGAAAAAATTCACTCATCTTCCAACTCTGGGCAGTATTATCATGAACAATTTTCTCTTTCTGGTAAGTTTCTTTCATATATTCAAATTGGTATGTGAATCCCACATGCATTCATCTACAACATGTGCATAAATGTAATATATGTCAAAATTTAATTATGCATAGATTTTAAAGATGCCTATATCTTTAAAGTCTTTCTTTAATGTTTTTAATTGACAGGAAAAAGTTTAAAATTTTTAAAAAAGATATGGTAATCTATTATTAACATTAAACATCAGTGACAATTTTCTTCATGCATTTCTTTTTGTTCATATTTTAAAAAGTATGAAATATTCCACTTGTCATTCCAGAGCTTCAGGCCTTAGAAGCTATTGTTCTCTATATATGTGAGTATATACACACACAGATATATCTGCATATATGTAACATTTTTTAAATCAGGTATTTTCTTACATAACTATAGATATCAAACCATTTTTAAAATGATTAGAGTGATGAAGTTTAGACTTTGGTCAATGAAAAAAGTCAAATATCTATTGAACATGAGGCTTATAAGGAAATCTGAAAATTCAGATAGAATTTTAATGAAATATTGAAGGAGCTGCAATCTACCAATGAAAAGTAGGAGGTCAAAGGAAACATGAAAAGTTACAAATAATTGGTCAGTAGGTTTTACTGCTCAATTACTGGCCCTATGTAGCTCAGCCTTCTTTCATTTACATGGGACTAAAAGACTAGTCTTGACCAACTGGCCATGAGTACAAGTGAATATGTCATTTATGGGCTGGGTCACAGAAAATCAGTCAATTTCCTATGTTCTGGGTTCTTCTGATGAGAATCTCAAATTAATGCACAATTGTGACATGGCAGAGCTTATTTACTCTGGATGACTGAGTCACTTTGCATAGCAGAGCCTTGCACCAACTTGTCAGGACATGAAGTAACATGGAATGATTTTAATGTCTTCAATTACTGAATTTTCAGTTGTTATCTAAGCATAGCCTAACCTAACTTGGCAAGAAGAGAAACTGGTTCTGGAAGTGGAATGATACAGTAATTAAATCTAAAATATACAACGTTAGCTAAATGAAAAGTAACTATATTGGGGACTATAAAACTGATGATTCATATCATACAGTAGCAAAATATTTGATAAAAATTTAACTTGTGGTAGTTTGGAAAGCAGATCATTCTCTTTTTCATGCAATAGCACTGGATGCTGTTCAGTAGCTAAGTCACGTCTGGCTCTTTGTGATCCCATGGACTGCAGCGCACCAGGCTTCCCTGTGCTTCATTATCTCTTGGAGTTTGCTCAAACTCATGTCCATTAAATCAGTGATGTCATCCAAACCTCTTGTCTTCTGTTGTCCCCTTCTCCTCCAGCCCTCAATCTTTCCAGCATCCAGATCTTTTCCAATGAGTCAACTCTTCATATTAAGTGGCCAAGGTATTGGAGCTTCAGCTTCAGCATCAGTTCTTCCAATGAATATTCAGGGTTGATTATCTAAAGGTAGTCATAGAAGGATTGACTGCTTTGATCTCCTTCCAGTCCAAGGGGCTCTCAAGAGTCTTCTCCAGCACCACAATTCAAAAGCATCTGTTCTTCAACACTCAACCTTCTTTATGGTTCAACTCTCACATCTGTATACAACTACTGGAAAAACCATAGCTTTCACTATATGGAACTTTATCAGCAAAGTACTGTCTCTGCTTTTTAATATGCTCTCTAGCTTTGTCATAGCTTTTCTTCCTTGGCATAAACTTTTCTCCAAGGACTAAGTTCCATGTCCGGTTCTAACTGTTGCATCTGGACCTGCACACTGGTTTCTCAGGAGACAGGTGAGATGGTCTGGTGTCCCTATCTCTTTAAGAATTTTCTATAGTCTGTTGTGATCCACACAAAGGTTTTAGTATAGTCAGTGGAGCAGAAGTAGACAGCAAAAGCATTGGCACTGGGAAAGAGGTTCCGAACTAAACCTTAGTAATGTGGATTAATTGCTATTGGAAGCATTAATAAAAGTGTTAGATGAAATAGATGATCTATGATAGAGTTGGCAGGGATACACGTAGAAGTAAAAGGTCACAGACATTCTATAAATCTAAGAGTTTGAAATATTAAAAAAATATTTTTGCAGCCTCAAATTACTAAAAATAGGCTAGAAGGCTTTGATTCAGGAACTTTGATATGGTGGCCATTGCATTGAGAGAACAACTTGAGGGAGGGAATGCAAATCTGTACAGCAAATCTTGGAACTGTATCCTCAGAAGAACACTGGATGTGATTATTATTATACAAACTTAACTGAATAAAGTAATTAGAAGCCCCCCCCTTTTTTTAACTTTTTCTTTTGTATTTAGCAGGGGCGCGAGAGGGCCAAGAGGAGCTACTTCATGCTCAAGGTCAGGAGGGGCGGCCGTGAGGAGATACCCCTCGTTCAAGGTAAGGAGCAGGGGCTGACTTTGCTGGAGCAGCCATGAAGAGATATCCCACATCCGAGGTAAGAGAAACCCACGTAAGATGGTAGGTGTTGTGAGAGGGCATCAGAGGGCAGGCACACTGAAACCATAATCACAGAAAGCTAGCCAATCTGATCACAGGACCACAGCCTTGTCTAACTCAGTGAAACTAAGCCATGCCGTGTGGGGCCACCCAAGACGGATGAGTCAGGGTGGAGAGGTCTGACAGAATGTGATCCACTGGAGGAGGGAATGGCAAACCTCTTCAGTATTCTTGTCTTGAGAACCCCATGAACAGTATGAGAAGGCAAAATGCTAGGATACTGAAAGAGGAACTCCCCAGGTCGGTAGGTGTGCAATATGCTACTGGAGATCAGTGGAAAATACTCCAGAAAAAATGAAGGGATGGACCCAAAGTAAAAACAACACCCAGTTGTGGATGTTCCTGGTGATAGAAGCAATGTCCAATAGTGTAAAGAGCAATATTGTGTAGGAACCTGGAATGTTAGGTCCATGAATCAAGGCAAATTGGAAGTGGTCAAACAGGAGATGGGAAGAGTGAATGTCCATATTCTAGGAATCAGTGAACTAAAATGATCTGGAATGGATGAATTTGACTCAGATGACCATTACATCTACTACTGTGGGCAGGAATCCCTTAAAAAAATGGAGTAGCCATCATGGTCAACAAAAGAGTCCAAAATGCAGTACTTGGATGCAATCTCAAAAATGGCAGAATGATCTCTGTTTGTTTCTGGGCAAACCATTGAACATCATGGTAATTCAAGCCATTGACCCAACCAGTAACGCTGAAGAAGCTGAAGTTGAATGGTCCTATGAAGACCTACAAGACCTTTTATAACTAACACCAAAAAATATGTCCTTTTCATTATAGGTGACTGGAATGCAAAAGGAGAAAGTCAAGAAACACCTTGAGTAACAGGCAAATTTGGCCTTGGAGTATGGAATGAAGCAGGGCAAAGGCTAATAGAATTTTGCCAAGAAAACACACTGGTCATAGCAAACCCCCTCTTCCAACAACACAAGAGAAGACTCTACACATGGACATCACCAGATAGCCATCACCAATATCAGACTGATCATATTCTTTGCAACCAAAGATGGAGAAGCTCTATACTGTGAGCAAAGACAAGACGGGGAACTGATTGTGGCTCAGATCATGAACCCCTCATTGCCGAATTCAGACTTAAATCACAGAAAGTAGGGAAAACCACTACACCATTCAGGTATGACCTAAATCAAATCCCTTATGACTATACAGTGGCAGTGAGAAATAGATTTAAGGGCCTAGATCTGATAGACAGAGTGCCTGAAGAACTATGGACGGAGGTTCGTGACATTGTACAGGAGACAGGGATCAAGACCATCCCCATGGAAAGAAATGCAAAAAAGAAAAATGGCTGTCTGAGGAGGCCTTACAAATAGCTGTGAAAAGAAGACAAGTGAAAAGCAATGGAGAAAAGGAAATACATACCCATTTGAATGCAGAGTTCCAAAAATAGCAAGGAGAGATAAGAAAGCCTTTCTCAGCAATCAATGCAAACAAATAGAGGAAAATAACAGAATGGGAAACTCTAGAGATCTCTTCAAGAAAATTAGAGATACCAAGGGAACATTTCATGCAAAGATGGGTTTGATAAAGGACAGAAATTGTATGGACTTAACAGAAGCAGAAGATATTAAGAAAAGGTGGTAAGAATACACTGAAGAACTGTACAGAAAAGGTCTTCATGACCCAGATAATCACAATGGTGTGATCACTCACCTAGAGCCAGACATCCTGGAATGCAAAGTCAAGTGGGCCTTAGAAAACATCACTACAAACAAAGCTAATGGAAGTGATGGAATTCCAGTTGAACTATTTCAAATCATGAAATATAATGCTGTGAAAGGGCTGCACTCAATATGCCAGCAAATTTGGAAAACTCAGCAGTGGCCACAGGGCTGGAAAAGTTTTGTCCATTTTCATTCCAATCCCAAAGAAAGGCAATGCCAAAGAATGTTCAAACTACTGCTCAATTGCACTCATCTCATACAGTAATAAAGTAATGCTCAAAATTCTCCAAGCCAGGCTTCAGCAATACATGAACCATGAACTTCCAGATGTTTAAGCTGGTGTTAGAAAAGGCAGAGGAACCAGAGATCAAATTGCCAATATCCACTGGATCATTGAAAAAGCAAGAGAGTTCCAGAAAAACATCTATTTCTGCTTCATTGACTATGCCAAAGCCCTTGACTGTGTGGATCACAATAAAATGTGGAAAATTCTGAAAGAGATGAGAATACCAGACCACCTGACCTGCCTCTTGAGAAAACTATATGCAGGTCAGGAAGCAATACTTAGAACTGCACATGGAACAACAGACTGGTTTCAAATAGGATAAGGAGTACATCAAGGCTGTATATTGTCACCCTGCTTATTTTACTTATATGCAGAGTACATCATGAGAAACGCTGGGCTGGAAAAAGCACTAGGTAGAATCAAGATTGCTGGGAGAAATATCAATAACCTCAGATCTGCAGATGACACCACTCTTATGGAAGAAAGTGAAGAGGAACTAAAAAACCTCTTGATGAAAGTGAATGAGGAGAGTGAATATGTTGGCTTAAATCTCAACATTCAGAAAACTAAGATCATGGCATCTGGTCCCACCCCTTTATGGCAAATAGATGGGGAAACAGTGGAAACAGTGGCTGACTTTATTTTTTTGGGGGGGGGGGTGCTCCAAAATCACTGCGATGGTGATTGCAGCCATGAAATTAAAAGACAGTTACTCCTTGGAAGGAAATTTATGACCACCCTCGATAGCATATTAAAAAGCAGATACATTACTTTGCCAACAAAGGTCTGTCTAGTCAAGGCTATGGTTTTTCCAGTGGTCATGTATGGATGTGATAGTTGGACTGTGAAGAAGGCTGAGCACAGAGGAATTGATGCTTTTGAACTGTGGTGTTGAAGAAGACTCTTGAGGCACTCTTGGACTGCAAGGAGATCTATCCAGTCCATCTTAATGGAGATCAGTCCTGGGTTTTCATTGGAAGAACTGATGCTGAAGCTGAAACTCCAATGTTTAAGCCACCTCATGCGGCGAGTTGACTCATTGGAAAAGACCCTGATGCTGGGATGGATTGGGGGCAGGAGGAGAAGGGGACGACAGAGGATGAGATGGCTGGATGGCATCACTGACTCGATGGACATGAGTTTGAGTAAACTCCACATGTTGGTGATGGACAGGGAGGCCTGGCATGCTGCGATTCATGGGGTTGCACAGAGTTGGACAAGACTAAGCAACTGAACTGATTGACTGATAGCTGATTAACAATGTTGTGATAGTTTCAGTTGCATAGCAAATGTATTCAGCCATACATATAAATATATCAATTCTCCCTCAAACATCCCCCCAATCCTGACTGCTACACAACACTAAACAGAATGTCATATGCTCTGCAGTAGTCCTTGTTGGTTATCAATTTTAAATAATGTGCATGTCTATCCCAAACTCCCTATCTCTTGCCCCCATTCTTCCTCCCTGCAACTGTAAGTTCATTCTTTAAATCTGTCTCTTTCTCTGTGAATGTCTCTCTCTTTTGTAAATATATTCATTTGCATCATTTCCTTTTAGATTCCACATGTAAGGGATGTCATATGATATTTCTTCTTCTCTGTCTGAGTTACTGCACTTAGTATGACAGTCTCTAGATCTATTCATATTGCTGAAAATAGCAATTTCATTCTTTTTAATAGATAGATAGTATTCCATACACACACACACACACACACACACACACCACCACCACCACATTTTATCCATTCCTCTATTGAAGGCCACCAAGTTTTTGAAAGAGTGAATTGACACTTAAAAAGTCATTCTCAGGAAAAAGAGAGTGGATCATGAATAGATTTAAAAGGTTGGTATCATTGAAATATTCTTATCATTAGGTTCTTTCCTCCTAATTGTTATAGTCAATGGCAGTGAAGTGAGCACTTCAAATGCATAATAGCAGGTTATTGATATGATGGTGATATTATTATAGTTATCAAAAGTCAAAAATCATACAGAATGAATGCTTCAACTTGTTAGTCAGAAGTACATGTCTGACAAAACGTGGTCCACTTGGGGAAGGAAAGGCAAACCACTCTGGTATACTTGCCATGAGAACTCCATGAACTGTATAAAAAGGCAAAAAAGATATTACACAGAAAGTTGAGCCTCTCAAGTTGGAAGGTGTCTAATATGCTACTGGGGAAGGAGGACAACTAGCTCCAGAAAGAATGAAGAGGCTAGGCCAAAGCAGAAACAGCACTCAGTTGTGGATGTGTCTGGTAATGAAAATAAAATCTGATGCTGTAAAACAGTATTGAATAGGAGCCTGGAATGTTAGATCCATGAAACAAGGTAAATTGGACATGGTGAAGCAGGAGATGACAAGAGTAAACATTGACATCTTAAGAATCAGTGAATTAAAATGAACAAGAATAGGTGAATTCAAATGATTATTATATGTACTACTGTGAGCAAGAATCCCATAGAACAAATGGAGTAACCCTCATAATTAACAAAAAGAGTCTAAAATGCAGTACTTTCTGTGCAGCCTCAAAAAAGACAGAATGATCTTGGTTTGTTTCCAAGGCAAACCATTCAATGTCACAGTAATACAAGGCTATGCCCCAAGCACCTATGCCAAAGAAGCTGAAGTTTATCAGTTCTAGGAAGACCTACAAGAGTTCATAGAGCTAAAACAAACAAATAAACAACAAAAAAAAGATGTACTATTTATCATAGGGAATTGGAATACAAAAGTAGGAAGTCAAGAGATACCTGGAGTAACAGGCAAATTTGGCCTTTGAGTACAAAATGAAGCAGGGCAAAGGCTAACAGAATTCTGCCAAGAAAACACACTGATCACAGAAAACACACTTTTTCCAACAACACAAGAGACAGCTTTACACATGGACTTCACCGAATGGTCAATACTGAAATCAGATTGATTACATTCTTTGCAGTGGAAGATGGAGAAACTGTATACAGTCAACAAAAACAAGACCTGGAGGTGACTCTGGCTTAGATCATCAGCTTCTCATAGCAAATTCAGGATTAACCTAAAGAAAGTGGAGAATACCACTAGGTGAGTGAGGTACAGTTTAAATCAAATCCCCTATGAATAGACAGTGAAAGTGATGAATAATTTCAAGCGATTAGATCTAGTAAACAGAGTCCTGAAGATCTATGGGCATAGGTTCATCATATTATACAGGAGGCCACTAACAAAACCGTTCCAAAGGACAAAAAAAAAAAAAAAAAAAAAAAAAAGTAAGAAAGCAAACTGATTGTCTGAGGAAGCTTTAAAAATGCTGAGGAAAGAAGAGAAGTGAAAAGCAAGGGAGAAAGAAAAAGGTAAATCCAATTAAATGCAGAGTTCCAGAGAATAGCAAATAAAGACTATATGCCTTCTTCAATGAACAGTGTAAAGGAATATAGGGAATCAATGGAAGGAGAAAGACTAGAGATCTCTTCAAGAAAATTGGAAATATAAAAGGAATATTTCATTCAAAGGTGGGCACAATAGAGGACAGAAATGGTAAAAACCTAATAAATCAAGAAGAAATGGCAAGAACACACAGAAGAACTGTATAAGAAAGATCTTAATGACCTGATAACCATGATGATGTGGTCACTCCCCCAGAGGCAGACACTCTGGAGTGTGAAGTCAAGTGGTCCTTAGGAAGCGCTGCTGCCAATGAAGCTAGTGGAAGTGATGGAACTCCAGTAGAACTATTTAAAATTCTAAAAGGTGATGCTATTAAAGTGCTGCACACAGTGCATCAGCACATTTAGAAAACCCAGAAGTGGCTACAGGAATGGAAAAGGTCAATCTTCATCCCAATTCCCAAGACGGGCAGTACTAAAGAATATGCAAAACACTACAGTTGGACTCATCTCCCGTGCTAGTAAGGTTATAGTCAACATCCGCCAAGGTAGGCTTCAGCATTATGTGAACTGAGGACTTTCAAATGTTCAAGCTGGATTTAGAAAAGGCAGAGGAACCAGAGATCAAATTGCCAACATTCACTGGATCATAGACAAAGCAAGGGAATTCCAGGAAAATACCTACCTCTGTTTCACTGACTATGCTAAAACCTTTGTGTGGATCATAGCAAACTGTGGAGAACTCTAAAAGAGATGGAAACCTGTATGCCGGTCAACAAGCAACAGTGAGAACCTTGTATCGACAACCAACTGATTCAGGATTGAGAAAGATATATGACAAGGCTGTTTATTGTCACCCTGTTTATTTAACTTATATGCAGAGCACATCATGGAAAATGTTGGGATGGATGAGTTACAAGCTGGAATCAAGATTTCTGGGAGAAATATCAACAACCTCATATATGAGGATGATACCACTCTAATGGCCTAATTTGAAGAGGAAATAAACAACCTCTTGATGAGAGTGAGGAGGATAGTGAAATAGTTGGTTCAAAACTCAAAATTGTTCTATACATCTGTTTGGACTCTGCGGGAGAAGGAGAGGGTGGGGTGTTTTGAGAGAACAGCATTGAAACATGTGTATTATCCAGGGTGAAACAGATCACCAGCTCAGACTGGATGCATGAGACAAGTGCTCGGGCCTGGTGCATTGGGATGACCCAGAGGGAACAGGTAGAGAGGGAGGTGGAAGGGGAGATCGGGTTGGGGAATACTTGTAAATCCATGGCTGATTCATGTCAATGTATGACAAAACCCACTACAATATTATAAAGTAATCAGCTTCCAACTAATAAAAATAAATGAAAAAAATAAAAACAAACTCAAAATTGAAAAACAAGTTCATGGTATCTGGTTCCATCACTTGATGACAAATAGAATGGGAAAAGGTGGAAGCACTGATATTTCCTCTTGTTGGGCTGTAAAATCACTGCAGATGTTGACTGAAACCATGAAATTAGAAGGCAATTGCCTCTTGGCAGGAAAACTAAAACAAAACTAGACAGTGTGTTTAAAAGGAAAGACATCACTTTGCAACAAAGTTCTGTATAGTCAAAGCTATGATTTTTCCAGTAGTCATATACAAATGTGAAAATTGGACCATAAAGAAAGCTGAGGGCCAAAGAATTGATGCTTTCAAACTGTGGTGCTGGAGAAGACTCTTGACAGTCTCTTGGAAAGCAAGGAGATCATACCAGTCAATCTTAAAGGAAATCAAGCCTGAATATTCATTGGAAGGACTGATACTCAAACTGAAGCTCCAATACTTTGGCTACCTGATGGGAAGAGCCAACTCATTGGAAAAGACTCTGATGCTGGGAAAGATTGAACGCAGAAAGAGGGCAACAGGGAATGAGATATTTGAAGGCATCAATGAAACATTGAAACATTGAAGGCATCACTGATTCAATGAATATGAACTTGTGCAAGGACTGAGAAGGACTGGGAAACTTGGTGTGCTGCAGTCCATGGGGTTGTGAAGAATTGGACATGACTTTGGGGCTGCACAAGAGCAACCCATGTTCATTGATTCATTACTTATCATTCAAATCTCAAACTTTTTTTTTTTTTTTTTTGGAAGATGAATAATGGTATGGCAGAAGAGAAAATGAATGAAAGTATGCTTATTACTCATATCTTTTCAACAACCCTCACAATTGAAGTCAAGCTTCCCAGGTAGTGCAGTGGTAAAGAATCTGCCTGCCAATGTAGCAGGTGCAAGAGACATGGGTTTGATCTCTGGGTTGAGAAGATCCCCTGGAACAGGTAGTGGCAGCCCACTCCAGTCTTCTTGCCTGGAAAATCCTATAGACAAAGGAGCCTGGTGGGCTATAGTCCACGGGGTCACAAAGAGTTGAACACGACTGAGCTACTAAGTGGGGTAGCTCTTTGTCTTAGAGTGTCTGGTAAAATATGGAAACTTGTCCCCTGAGATCCATGGGCTTCAGTGTTAACTTCTAACTTACATGCACAATTTCATGTATATGTTTAATTTCATTTTCCCTCCTGGGAAGAACATTAACTACTTCAGATTTTTTAAAGAATATATAATTTCAAAAATTTAAATGCCCAAATGTTTGGAAAAAAGAGGAGAAATTTCCATAAGATTGTCTTTATTCATTGTATTATCTCTGTTTGGCTGTCTATTAACAGTTATCCATTGCAAACTCTCATACAGTCAACAGAAATGTGTTTTCTTATTGCCCTCAACTCAGTAATGTTTGCCCACAAGCACTGTACCGTGGTCTCCTCTTTTCTTTCACTGTTTTTTACATATTGTTCTCTTGGCTATGAAGAAAAGAAATTCTGAACACTTATGTACCATTGCATCTTCTAATCTTGAACTCTCTCAGTATCTAAGATCCCTCTATTTCCATTTAAAAATGCAACAGTGCTTTTTAAAAAATAAGTTTAATTTTTAACATCCATGTGATTTAAATATCAAAATACTACAAACTCTACTTTGAGAAGTTTTATTCCAAGTGTGTGCCTTTCCTCTGTCCTACCTCTGGTTCCCTACAAATAATAATTTTAATACACACACACACACACACACACACACACACACATATAGGTATATATATAGATATATATATATGAGAGAGAGAGAGAGAGTCAGTTTTTTTGTGTGTAAATATGAAGAAAATAAAACATGTATTCTTATACTTCTCCTCTCCTTACACAAAAGTAGAAAATTATGCAATATAATTTTAAACTACTCTCAATTATTATTGCTGTGTTCACTTTATTTGAATTTTTATTACTGAGTATACTTCTTAAATTTCCGATTCATATTTTATCTTAAATACTGTTTTGTCTTTGACAGAACTTAAAGAAATCATTTAAAAGATGAATTCTCAAAACAAACATTTATTTTTATACTTACATTTTGTTTTGCTGGTTATTCCTGTTGACTGACTTCTAAATCATAAGATGAATGAAAAATCACAGCCAATTAACTAGATTAGTAGTTTTCTTTTCAATTTGGTTTAAAGGATGGAGGAAACAAAATATTAATCATATTGATACTGACATAGATTTTACTGGGGAAGATAGAATGATAATTATATTATGTAGCTTCCTCTGTGTATGAAAATAAAGTGAAAGTGTTAGTCACTCAGTTGTGTCTGACTCTTTGTGACCCCCATGAACTGTAGCCTGCCAGTCTTCTCTGTCCATTGAATTATCGAGGCAAGAACACTGGAGTGGGTAGTCATTTCCTTCTCCAGGAGATCTTCCCCATCCAGAGATTGAGCCCAGGTCTTCCTCATTGAATTCTTTACCAACTAAGTCACCGATAAAACAATTAATGATATAATAAACTTCAGAAATTCTCAATTACATAAATGAGTTAATTTTCACTTGGAATCTGTAAAAGAAAAATATCATGTGCAATATTTACCCCAAATTATTTAAAAGTCTGACTAACATTACCAAGAACAAGTGCTCTTCAAAACAAAATTTGGGTAAGTATGTGTAGTCTCAGGAAAGCAAGTAGTAAAAGGGATTAATTAGAGATCCTCAATTCTACTCAATATTTTAAGCTTTATAAAACAATTCCCAGCATTACTGCCTGTTTACAGTTGTTGATGGGATACTTAGGTGGAGACAATTTCAGGAGAATTTCAGTTCATAAAATACATTAAAAAAAATCTATGCTCTCAATACATGTATTGTACACATTAATAAGAGATGATTACAAACAGATTACAGCTGTTTTAATGGTTTGCAATTTAGTTTGAATCTGCATCATCTCCTATCTACCCAGGACACTTTTATATATATATATGTCTATTTATATATATATTTATATATATTTATTATATATATAATTTATATATAATCATATATAAATTATAAATATAGTTGTATAAATATTATTCATATTATATAAATATAATATTTATATTTATATATGTATATATATACATACATACATGTGGAGATAAAAAATAAATCTATCCATTGGCAATTCAAAGACCTTTGGTATAAACTCTGCAGCTGAATGTTAGAAGAGTTTGCTTAACACACTTGTAATTAAAAAGTACTTGGTGATAAACTGAAGCCATTTATTGTACTCTGATTAAGGAAGCCAAAAAAGATAAAAATGTCACATATAAAAATAAGCATAATGACTACTAAAGGAATTTTATCATCATGCAATGTGTCAAGGGACTAAATTTGATATATAAAAACTCTTTCCCCTAGAAACTTATCTTTAAAAATGTCATAATTCTTTAAAAATATTTATTTCCAAGTATAGATTTCAAATAAATCAGTAGTTTAAAAAAAAAAAGTCTCTAGTCAAAGCTGATATGCAAAATAAGTAAAATAAGTTCAGTACAAAATCCCAGTTAAGAAAATTCTGGTATAATAAGTGAAGTGTCATTTATTTGGCCCTCTCTAGAAATATAAATATATTTAAACCCTCTCAACCTCATGTAGTATTTAAAGACAACTTTCCTCCCCCTGAAAATGACTCCAAATACTTTGTTTATGCCATTTCCTGCTAGAGATACAACTTCCTCATCTTATCCCAAATGGTGAGAATTTATGTTTCAAGTTTTCTTCATTACTACCTTCCCAACAAAGCCTTTCTTTGAGGTCCTTAAATTGAATGTGAATTTTGAACTACCACTAAATTGTGTTTGTTCATTTTAAAACTTGATATACTAAATTGTATATTTACTTTTTTCTCTTAGACTCTAAGCTCCTGAAGTACAACTTTGCATTTAGCATAATAACTTAACAAGTATTAGGAGCTCACAAAATGACCAGTAAATGAGTTTACTAGAGTATAATTCAACACTGACCAGCCCTGGGGATGTAAAGAGGTGGAGGAAGATTTATGTTTGAACCATTAATCCACACTACACTAGCAAAATCTTCATTAAACTTCAAATTTTTTATGACTTGCTTTTGATATTGACTGGCTTCCTTGTTGGCTCACTTGGTAAAGAGTCTGTCTGCAATGCGGGAGACCTGGGTTCAATCCCTGGGTCAGGAAGATCCCCTGAAGAAGGAAATGGCAACCCACTCCAGTATTCTTGCCTGGAGAATTCCATGAACAGAGGAGTCTTGTGGGCTATAGTCCATGGGGTCACAAAGAGTTGGACACAACTGAGTGACTAACACTTTGATATTGAATGAATATACACCAATTTAATGTTCATGAGATAAGAAGAATACTAATGCATTTAAAACATAAGAGAATTTCTGTAATGAAATAAAAATAGTTGATCAGCATACTATATAAAATTTCCTAAGTGTCACTAATGTTTTGTGAATTGCACTTTGAAAAACAATGATCTACTCAATCAACTTATGCTAAAATTTATTTCAGGTGAAAAAAATATAAGACAATTGACAAGTTGTTGCTGGGTACACATCATATGCTTGGCATATTCTGGCTTAAGTAAAGAACAGATTAAGAGCCCACAGCATAGTCATTTATTGAAGTGATTATTCATAGACTCGGCTCAGTTCAGTTCAGTTCAGTCACTCGGCTTGTCCGACTGTTTGTGACTCCATAAAATGCAGCACGCCAGGGCTCCCTGTCTATCACAAACTCCCAGAGTTTACCCAAACTCATGTCCACTGGGTCAGTGATGCCATCCAACCATCTCACCCTCTGTTGTCCCCTTATCCTCCCGACCTCAATTTTCCCAGCATCAGGGTGTTTTCAGATGAGTCAATTCTTCACATCATGTGGCCAAAGTATTGAAGTTTCAGCTTCAGAATCAATTCTGCCAGTGAACACTTAGGACTGATCTACCTTAGGATGGACTGGTTGGATCTCCTTGCTGTCCAAGGGACTCTCAAGAGTCTTCTCCAACACCACAGTTCAAAAGCATCAATTCTTCAGTGCTCAGCTTTTTTTACAGTCCGACTCTCACATCCATAAATGACTACTGGAAAAACCATAGTCTTGAAAACACGGACCTTTGTTGGCAAAATAATGTCTCTGCTTTTTAATATGCTGTCTAGGTTGGTCATAATTTTCCTTCCAGGATTAAATGTCTTTTAACTTCATGGCTGCAGTCACAATCTGCAGTGATTTTGGAGCCCCCAAAAATTTAGTCTCTCACTGTTTTTCTCTGTTTCCCCATCTATTTGCCATGAAGTGATGGGACCAGATGCCATGATCTTAGTTTTCTGAATTTTGAGCCTTAAGCCAACTTTTTCACTCTCCTCTTTCACTATCAGCAAGAGGCTGTTTAGTTCTTCTTCACTTTCTCCCATAAGGGTGGTGTCATCTGCATATCTGAGGTTACTGACATGTCTCCCGGCAATCTTGATTCTAGCTGTGCTTTAGCCCAGGGCTTCTCATGATGTACTCTGCATATAAGCTAAATAAGCAGGGTGACAATATACAGCCTTGAAGTACTCCTTTTCCTATTTGGAACCAGTCTGTTTTTCCATGTCCAGTTCTAACTGTTGCTTCCTTACCTGCATACAGGTTTCTCAAGAGGCAGGTCAGGTGGTCTGGTATTCCCTTCTCTTTCAGAATTTTCCAGTTTATTGTGATCCACACAGTCAAAGGCTTTGGCATAGTCAATAAAGCAGAAATAGATGTTTTTCTGGAACTCTCTTGCTTTTTGATGATCCAGTGGATGTTTGCTATTTAATCTCTGGTTCCTCTGCCTTTTCTAAAACCAACTTGAACATCTGGAAGTTCATGGTTCACATATTGCTGAGGCCTGGCTTGGAGAATTTTAAACACTACTTTACTAGCATGTGAGGTGAGTGCAATATCTGGTCGTCTGAGCATTCTTTGGCATTGCCTTTCTTTGGATTGGAATCAAAATTAACCTTTTCCAGGACAGTGGCCACTGATGAGTTTTCCAAATTTGCTGGCATATTGAGTGCAGCACTTTCACAGCATCATCTTTTAGGATTTGAAACAGCTCAACTGGAATTCCATCACCTCCACTAGCTTTGTTCTTAGCGATGGTTCCTAAGGCCCACTTGACTTCACATTCCAGGATGTCTGGCTCTAGGTAAGTGATCACACCGTCATGATTATCTGGGTCATGAGGATGTTTTTTGTACAGTTCTTCAGTATATTCTTACCACCCCTTCTTAATATCTTCTGCTTCTGTTAGGTCCATACCATTTCTTTCCTTTATTGAGCCCATCTTTGCATGAAATGTTCCCTTGGTATCTCTCATTTTCTTGAAGAGATCTCTAGTCCTTCCCATTCTGTTATTTTCCTTTATTTCTTTGTGCTGATCACTAAGGAAGGTTTTCTTATCTCTCCTTGTTATTCTTTGGAACTCTGCATTCAAATGGGTATATCTTTCCTTTTCCCTTTTGTTTTTCATGTCTCTTCTTTTCGCAGCTATTTGTAAGGCCTGCTTAGGCAGCCATTTTGCTTTTTTACATTTCTTTTTCTTATGGATAGTCTTGCTCCCTGTCTTCTGTACAATGTCAAGAACCTCCATCCATAGTTCTTCAGGCACTCTGTCTATCAAATCTAGTCCCTTAGATCTGTTTCCCACTTCCACTGTATAAATGTAAGGGATTTGATTTAGGTCATACCTGAATGGTCTAGTGGTTTTCCTGACTTTCTTCAATTTAAGTCTGCATTTAGCAATAAGGAGTTCATGATTTAAGCCACAGTCAGCTCCCAGTCTTGTTTTTGCTGACTGTATAGAGCATCTCCATCTTTGGCTGCAAAGAATATAATCAGTTTGATTTTGGTGTTGGCCATGTGGTGATGTCCCTGTGTAGAGTCGTCTCCTGTGTTGTTGGAAGAGGATGTTTGCTATGATTAGTGCATTCTCTTGGCAAAACTCTATTAGCCTTTGCCTTGCTTCATTCTGTACTCCAAACTCAACTTTCCTGTTCCTCTGGGTAACTCTTGACTTCCTACTTTTGCATTCCAGTCCCCTATGAGGAAAAATACATCTTTTTTTTTTTTTTTTTTTCTTTTTTGGTGTTAGTTCTAAAAGTTATTGTAGGTCTTCATAGAACCATTCAGCTTTAGCTTCTTCAGCATTACTGGCAGGGTCATAGACTTGGATTACCATGATATTGAATGGTTTGCCATGGAAATGGACAGAGATCATTCTGTTTTTCTTGGGGTTACATCCAAGTACTGCATTTTGGACTCTTTTGTTGACTATGATGCCTACTCCATTTCTTCTAAGGGATCCTGCCCACAGTAGTAGATATAATGGTCATCTGAGTTAAATTCACCCATTTCAGTCCATTTTACTTCGTTGATTCCTAGAGTGTCGACGTTCACTCTTGCCATCTCCTGTTTGACCACTTCCAATTTGCCTTGATTCATGGACCTAACATTCCAGGTTCCTATGCAATATTGCTCTTACAGCATCGGACCTTGCTTCTATCACCAGTCACATACACAACTGGGTGTTGTTTTTGCTTTGGCTCCGTCCCTTCATTCTTGCTGGAGTTATTTCTCCAGTGATCTCCAGTAGCATATTGGGCACCTACCTACCTGGGGAGTTCATCTTTTAGTGCCCTATCTTTTGGCCTTTTCATACTGTTTTGTAAGAAAAATGCCCTGGTCCCAAATCTGTGATTGAAAAAAGTTAAAAGAATAGATTTAGTGAAGTTTTGTCACACAGATTTGTGTTAGGTTATGTTTTCTAAGGTATAAGATGATTTAAATATTCATTCTTACTTACTAGCCTATTCTTTCTTCCCCTCACCTGGAGTTATGTAAGGTTGTCTTTCCAAAATCTACTTTTATTATTTTCTTCTCATAAACATCTGACACAGGGTATGTATGTTTTTATGTCTCCCTTTAAAAAGAATGTTTATTTTTATTACAATAACTATCACCATGCAGAGCTTTAAAAGTGAGAGAACTGGCTTCAAAATAGGGGAAGAAAATAGTTCTGATAAACTTTCAGTATTGTCCTTCATATATTAAAACTGGAAAGTTTTGTGGCTATGCATGGATTGCTTTAACCTCATCTTTACCCAGAAATGTTTTTGAAAATGTTAGTGATCTAATAATGAGACAGCCAACAGTGGAAAACAATATCCTCTTTATTTGGATTGGAAACAAATCTAAAAACATAATAGTTTCATTATTTTTACACTAAGCATCCCCAGATTAAGTGAACCTTGCATCCAGCAGTTGAATCAATGTTCAGTGCAATTCAGAGTAAGATGCATTACTTGTGTTCCTGCAATTTCAAAAGTGGACATATTTTTCATGTCTACTATTTTGATATAAGACTCAATTCTAATAGTATTTCAACAAAAAATATGTTTTGGGGGAATTAGTTTCCTAGTTGAGAAGATTCTGACAATGATTGATGTTTGATACTTCAAATCCATTCATAAATGTTTCAGTACTTTGATTGCCTTTGGAAGAAAAACTAAAACCCAAGGAGAAATATTATTTGAAGCATGGCTCAAGCCTATAACAATACAAATTCAAACAAATGCAGACTTGGCTTAAATGTCACAACAGTTGAAGTTGTGGTAATCATGCTTTACCTTATATAAAAATTTGATTCCACAGAATTTATAGCATAATTTTTATTTTTATAATTATTATGCTTAATATGATTATATGGATAATTTAAATAGATACCCATCAGTTATCCAAATAGGATATGAAGTTGATTTCAACTTCTCAGAATAAGACTTATTCTATTTCAATGCCATAATCCTTGTTATATACTTGGTTTTATCTTATCTTTTCTGAATAGTCAGAATTGCAGGCCATTGTTCCTTTAGGTCAAGAATATAATGACAACAACAGCAAATCCTTGATTTTAATGCTTATTAACTGAGAAGATGGCTCTATTTTAGTAGGGTGATTTAAGAAGTTCTCTCTCAAGAATAATACTGGGGCAGTTCTCTGAGTATAGGAAGAAAATGTGTCAAGTGAATATCTAAAAAAGAATATTCCCAGGAAAGGGAATAGTTAACTACATTAAAGTGTGTGAGTAAGGGAAGAGTTCAGGATGCATAGGAAAAGAAAAAAAAAAAAAAATCCACAGAGCACAGTGAGCTTGAGGAGAGAGGTAAGATTGATTGTTATGGTAAGACATTGCACCATAAATGTAATTGAAAACAATTCTCAAGAGTTTGAGTAGGAAAGTGACAAGATCTGAGAGATGTTTTAAGAAGAGTATTTAGCTACTGGGTAGAGAGTGGAATATAGGGAATGATGAGTAAAAGTAAGAAAACCATGAAACTATCAACTTCAACAACCCAGGTGAGGAATGATGGTAAATTTTGCTAGTTGAAGGTCATATGCATGTCTGCTGAGTTGCTTCAGTCAGTTCCAACTCTTTGTGATGCTATGGATTGTAGCCTGCCAGCTCCTCAATCCATGGGATTCTCCAGGCAAGAATACTGGAGAATGCTGTCATTTCCTTCTCCAGGGGATCTTCCTGACCCAGGGATCAAATCCGTGTCTCCTGTTTTGCAGTCAGATTCCTAACTGACTGAGCTACCAGGGAAACCTTGACGGCCATATAGGTGTCAGTAAATGGTCATGTCTGGAAAAATTTTAAGTTAGAGCTGCTGCTACTAAGTCGCTTCAGTCGTGTTGGACTCTGTGTGACCTTAAAGACGGCAACCCACCAGGCTCCCCTGTCCATGGGATTGTCCAGGCAAGAGTACTGGAGTGGGTTGTCATTGCCATCTCCTAAATTAGAGCTAAACACCAGCTAATGGCTTAAATATGGGTTCTGGGAGAAGAGAAGGAGTTGGCCAGGTCAACTAAATGAATGGTGGTGATATTTCTGAAGGTGGAGTAGATTGGTGGAGAACATTTTAGGGGATAAGAAAGGAAGGAATCAACAGTTTTGTTTAGGGCATACATGCAAGATGTTCAGGTTGGTGACATACACACCTAAGAATCACCTGTGGATATATGGTATTTAAAGCCAAAGGAATGAATGAAATAATCTAAAGGATAATTTTAGATCAATAAAAGGAGAGTCTGAGGGTGAGTTCTTACGGGAGTGCAACATGAAAAGGCCAAGGAAGGCAATCCTGAGAAGGAATAGCCCCTGCAGTCAGAGGAAACCTGGGAGATTCTTTTGTCCCAGGTAAGTGATGAAACAATTTCAAGAAAGATCAGATGCCAGTGAGAGGTTGTGTATGATGGTAATTATGAAAGGATTGCTGAATTTAGCAGTGTAGAGAATGCTGCTGATATTGACAAGCAAAATTTAAGTAGAGCAATATGGGAGATTGCTTGGTTAGTATGGATTCAAGAGGAAAAGAGAGGCAAGGAAGTGGAGACAATCGATCCTTCTGAGTTATTCTATTATTAAGAGGAGCAGAGAAGAGCAGTAATTAGAAGATATCATAATCCACAAAAGGTATTTGTTTTCTTTGAATGCCATAAAAGAGGAAACGCTTAAGATGAAGAAGAGGAGAGATGATTATGAAAAGACATGTTTTGAGTAGGCAAAAAGAGATGGGATTCAATGCACAGAGGAGTTGGAGTTAGGTAGCTGCAAGGACACTTCAGCAATCATAAGATGGAAGAAGAATATATGAGTAAAGATGGGGATCAGATATTAATTTAGGAGGAAAAAAATAGGAGGTTATTTCCTATTGTTCCAGTATTTTATCTTAAAAGATCCAAAGACATCAGCTGATGCTAAGAAAAAGAAGGTGTTGTAGATTGAAGGGGGAATAGAAGCTGTGAAGTAATCATACTACAGAGTGAGAAAATAGTTTCACTAAGATAATACTAGGAAATATTAGTATTGCTAGGCAGTGTTGAGAGTTTACTTTAGAATTGTGGTCATAAATCTAAAGTGATATTTATCAGCATGCTGTATATTACATTCTTTGTATGTTTAGATGTTTGGATAGAGGTAGAGTGTAAATAGAAAGACTTATATGCAATCAAGATAGAGATTAGTCTGCACAAGTACAAAGTGAGAAAAAAGGGGCAAGGTTGAGAGTGTGTGCAAAGTCGTATTATGGTAATAAATGCAAGATGCAAAATACAAAGGAACTCATAGAGTAGATAACTGGATTGAAAATTCTAGTGAGATTGAAGAATTACAGGAATTTAGGTATTGGAGAAGATGAGCTGGACATACAGAAAGTCTTAGTTGAGTAGCAAGACACTTGACATGGTTTATATATTGGAAATTATTAATAAGTAGTGATTAGTGATAAAGAACTAGTTTTAACAACAGGAAAAAGATGACTAGAACTGAGGAGGTTACGGAAGGAGCAAGTGGACAAAGTGTTAAATATCAAATAAAAAATAATAACAGCAGTAGTATAGATGCAAGCAAAATGAGGCTTATACTAAAAGCTTCAATGGGGATGACACAAATGTTTATATAAATATTCATTAATCAGGCATGGCTGATACTATCAGTGAAAATACTTGGTGATAGATGCTTCTAAGAAGCATTTCAGGAGCATTCTAAAATGCTTGGCATTTAGAGAAGGATGGATGAAAATGTATAAGGGTCTGGAAAAATAGGCCAAGATGAACAAATATATACCTAAACTCTTACTTCTGTGCTCTGAGTAACAGTGGAAATATGAGAAAACTGAATTATCTCTTGAAAGACTTGTAAGCAATCAGTTCAGTTCAGTTCAGTTGCTCAGTCGTGTCCAACTCCTTGTGACTCCATGAATCACAGCACGTCAGGCCTCCCAATCCATCACCAACTCTCGGAGTTTACTCAAACTCAAATTCATCGAGTCGGTGATGCTATCCAGCCATCTCATCCTCTGTCGTCCCCTTCTCCTCCTGCCCCCAATCCCTCCCAGCATCAGGGTCTTTTCCAATAAGTCAACTCTTCGCATAAGTTAGCCAAAGTATTGGCGTTTCAGCTTCAGCATCAGTCCTTCCAATGAACACCCAGGACTGATCTCCTTTAGGATGGACTGGTTGGATCTCCTTGCAGTCCAAGGAACTCTCAAGAGTCTTCTCCAACACCGCAGTCCAAAAGCATCAAATTTTTGTCAATGGCAATGTCCTAAGAGAAAGATTTCCTCTTCTTGGGCTCCAAAATCACTGCAGATAGTGACTGCAGTCATGAAATCAGATGATTGCTTCTTTGAAGGGAAGTGATGACAAACCTGGAGAGGGTGTTGAAGAGCAGAGACATTACTCTGCCGACAAAGGTCCATATAGTCAAGGTTATGGTCTTCCCAGAGGTCACATACAGTTGTGAGAGCTGGACCATAAAGAAGGCAGAATGCCAAAGAACTGATATCTTCAAACTGTGGTGCTTGAGAGGACTCCTCAAAGTCCCTTGACAGCAAAGAGATGGAATCAGTCAATCTGACAGAAGATCAACCCTGAATATTCCCTGGAAGTACTGATGCTGAAGCGGAAGCTCCAGTATTTTGGTCATATGATGTGGACAGATGACTCATGAAAAGTCCCTGATGCTAGAAAAGATTGAGGGCAGAAGAACAGGGCATCAAAGGATGAGATGGCTGGACAGTGTTACTGATGCAATGAACATGAACTTGGGCTAACTCCAGGAGATGACGAGGGACAGGGAGGCTTCATATGCTGCAGTCCATGGGGTCACAAAGAGTCGGACATGATTGGGTGACTGAACAACAACAAAGGGAAAGATAAAAGGATTTTTCCTGATGACAAACCAGGAGTCCCAGGAGGTATGGGAGAAAGGTATTGTGAAAATGACAGAAGGATAAAAATTGAATCAGAATAATAAAACTCTATCTGCAAAGCCAAGTAAGAATAAGGGTCTGGGTGAATGTGGAAGGCCACCTCTAGTGACTGAGATAGAAGGGAATGTGAGGCACTGTGTGTCTATCCCTGCTGGATTCCTACTCATAATGAACCACCACTTTCTTGAGGTTGATCTAGTAGCCAGTTTGTTGATATAGAGGAAAATTACTCAGGGGAGAGGTGCCAGGGAGATGTATTAGGAGCTTACTGGGAGTAATAATAACTCTGAAGCACTCTTAAAAACACTACTCTAGACAATATTTGAACCAAGTTGGCCTTCTTTAAAACTTGCCAGGGGTATGTTGGCAGAACAAAGGGGAATATTGAGCATAGTATTCAGTATCACTTGGAGCCCACTGTGGATGCTATTAAGATCTAAGTTTGGGGAATATCATGAGGAGAGCAAGAGTTTTTTCATGGAGTCTGTCCTTGACTCCCGTGGGCACCAATGAAAATGCTTTGCCTTGCTGTAAATTGTGCACTATATACCCTACCTTTGCCCCTGTAGATCTAATTTCCATCTTTCTCTGCCCTGTTCTTTTCCCTGACTTATGTGAACTGCATCCTTTGTCCTCCCTCTTCAGGTTGGGTTTGCTCAAAAGGATTGGAGAGGAGAGAAGAGTGACATCACAGTGTTTACTTCCCCATTGGTCTGCTCTTGACTTCTGTGTAAACTACTGTATTCCTTAACTACAAATCCATTGAAGATCTATGATTGTTGGCTTCTACATAGCTCTTTTATTGTTTATGTTTTGTTAGCTACTCTCTGTTATTTCAAGCCTAGGCATGGTCATGATATTCAAGTCTTAGGAACATGCTTAGGATTTTGCACTCTACCTAGTGGTTTTCCTACACATTGCTCACAACTTCACACATCACTTTTTCAGATTGCCAGCTTTGAGTAAGTTTCTTCCTGCCACAAAATATAGCAAATGACAAATGGTTCATCAATGTCCAACAAGTGGACCTTAAATGAGATTCTGGAATTGGGTTGCTCACATATTTGAGAAATTCACAGATAACTCTTTTGCTGTCGAGAAATAGGAGTAACCCAGGGTATGTTCTAGTATTTAGTATGCACATGCAACATGCAGTGAGGCAGGTGAAAGACAAAGTGTTTGGCAATCAAGGGCTGTGTTGATCCTTTACTACGACCATAACAGTAATTATATAAATGTTGCAGTATTGGCTAGCCTACTATGAAAGGTATATAGTACAACCAATTTTTGACATATTGATAGTTTCTGATTAGATGGCCAGTGAGACATTGAAAGAATTACTAGAACACAGTTGCCTAGACAGTGTATTAAAAAGCAGAGACATCACTTTGCAGACAAAGGTCGGTATAGTCAAAACTATGGTTTTTCCAGTAGTTAATAGATGTGAGAGTTGGTCCATAAAGAAGGCTGAGTGCCAAATAATTGATGCTTTTGAATTGAGGTACTGGAGAAGACTCTTGAGAGTCCCTCGGACATCAACGAGGTCAAACCAGTCAATCCTTAAGGAAATAGACATTGAATATTTATTAGAAAAAACTAATGTTGAAGCTAAAATTCCAATACTTTGGCCACCTGATGGAAAAGAGCTGACTCTTTAGGAAAAGACCCTGATGCTGGGAGAGATTTAGGGCAGGAGGAGAAGGAGGCAACAAAAGATAGATGTTTGGATGGCATCATTGTCTCAATGGATGTGAGTTTGAGCAATCCCCAGGAGATAGTGAAGAACAGGGAAACCTGGCATGCTGCAGTCCATGGACTAACAAAGATTCAGATACAGCTTAGTGACTTAACAAAAACACGGTTGTTATTATACAACAATCATTATCCTATCATTGGATTTGTTATATGTTCATTGCTTGGATTTGGTTAAGGTTTATGTGTTTTAGTCTCCCACCCTTTATATTTGCTCCCTGACCTCAGTTAACCCTATTTGATTCTATATCAGAAGTTAAATGAAGGCAGCTTATTGCTATGCAGATTAGTTTAATTCAGTCATTCAGTCTTGTCCAACTCTTTGTGACCCCATGTGACCCCAGAGAAACAGCACACCAGGCTTCTCTGTCCATCACCAACTCTGCAAGTAAAAGTTACCAAATATTTCAATGACAAAATAAGAAAGTGTGGCAGTTACCACATTCTCTAAGCAATATTAAACAACTTATGAAGTCACTAGCTTTGAAAGGTTATAGTACTGTAGATTTTGCTGAAAAGAAACTACATAACATGTGATGTATAATTTCAACTTCTCTTTACACTTTTTCTCTGATCCCAGAGAATTAGAAAGTTGTGTGGTATAGTCTGAATACTGGCTCATTCATATACTTTCCTAGGACAAGTTAATTTATTACTTCTAGTTCACATTGTCATCATCTACATAATTTGACTATTATAACATCTTTTACTATTTTGTGAAGAAAACATATGATAATGAATGTGGCCAGTACAGTGCTCAGAACATAGAAATGTGTAGTGGAAGCTTTATTTTAATCCCCAGCCCAAAATCACCCAAACTTTATCAATGACATTTATGATTTCTTTTGAACTGTATTTCTTTACCATCTGAGCCACCAGGGAATCCCTTTTTTTAAACTTTATTTATTTATTTTGCTTTTATTTTATGTTGGAGTATAGTTGATTCACAATGTTGTGACACTGATGATTTCTGAATAGAAAAATTAAGAACAAGTAGGGTGATAATGCTGTAATAAATATGTGTATGGTGGGGGAGGTGGTGTTACAGCATCTGGCATTCAAGGAATTCTATAGGTTTTACCAAATTCTTGTATTCTTGACTGTAGAAAATACTATTTTAGCCAGATTATTCATTTGAAATAACAAAATTATCATTCAGGCTTTGTTATAGATTGAGTTACATTCCCTCAAAAAAGATATGTTTAAGTTCTAACCACTTTAGAAAGTGACCTTATTTAAAAATAAGATCATCACAGATGTAATTAGTTAAGACTCAGTCATACTGGTGTAGGATGAGCCCATAATCCAATGTCAGTGGTATCTTTAGAAGAAGATGGCCATAGAATATCATGTGGCAGTAAAGTCAGAAATTGGTAGTAATCCAGCTGCAAGCCAAAGAATATCAAAGATTTCTGGGAAACCACCAGAAGCTGGAAAGAAGCAAGGAGGAATTCTTACAGGGTTCAGAGGGAGCATGGCACTACTGATATCTTGATTTTCCATTTCTAGCTTCTGAAAATGCGAAAAAATATTCTTGGTACTTTGTTATGGCAGTCCTAGGAAAAAATATGGACTTAAAAGTTAAGTACAAAATGTAGAAATCATTGAGGAATAGCTTTCAGAACTCTGCTTGGGTATGTAGAATCACTCAAAGAATTGTAGTTCCCAACTACCTAAAGACTACCAACTCTAGGGATGCAAACATGCAAATCAACTGCAAACATGAAATATATCCTACATAAGACAGAGATCACAGCACTTCTCTTAAAAAGAGCGTGAATAATTGGATTAGTCTTGGATATTTTCCCTTTATGTTTTACTTTTTATCCTATTTTTTAACCAAATAGATGATGTTTTCAGATATTTTTCTTTATTACATTTTTAGTCTCTTACTAGTCCAAATGATGATTTAAACAAATTTAAAATGTTTTATTAAAAAAATTAAAATGTTTTATTATTATTTTCTCAAAAGCAAGAGATAACTGCATCCTGAACCTCCACATTGAGAAATTTCACAATGCATTAAAAATGAATGGCTCCAGTGATAACCAAAAAAGGGTGATTATTACACTATTTATAAAAGTTGGACATTATCCTAATACAGAGATGCTGTTATAAGAACTTGTCTTTATTGTTCTTTTCCACAAACAGAAAAAAAAAATCACAAAAGAAGGGAAAAGTGAATTGTTCTCTTTAAAAGAAATGGATTAATTTTTAAAGCAAGAACATATTGCTATACAGGTATGTTGTTTAGGTCAAAACATATTGAAGAGAAACAGTTTGGAGATAAACATTCAAACAGCCTCCAAATTAGCTAAAATCATTTCTTTCAATATCTAGGGGTCACAGCCATATCATGTATGCTGATACTATACTGATTTTTTTGTTCTCTTCCTGAAAGAATATCTTTCTGGATAAGTGTACTTTGGGGAAGGAGTGATAGAGCAAAAACTGCTCAATTATTAAAAGTTTACATATGCATATACATGTATAGTCTTATATATGTGCTTCCTTCATAGCTCAGTCAGTAAAGAATCTGCCTGCAATGCAGGAGACCTGGGTTTGAGCCCTGGGTCAGGAAGATCCCCCGGAGAAGGAAATGGCAACCCACTCCACTATCCTTGCCTGGAAAATTCCATGGGCAGAGGAGCTTGGTGAGCTACATGGGGTGGCAAGAATTGGACACGACTTAGCAACTAAATCAGACTCATATATATAGTCCTTTCCTATATATCCATAGGAAAGACCATGTGGAGTACTCGTGTCAAGATCATTTGGGAAGATAATCAAGCTGAGTAGACAGGCAGATCAGCCAAGAAAGAAATCATATATAAAATGAGAACCACCAAAATCAGAATTATTTAAATATGGTTGCCATGTTTACAAATAGACTGAACAAAATATCTCAGTAAATAAAAAATAGTTTTTCAAGGGAAAGCTAGAAGTATCCACAACACAGAACAAGAACAAAGATAACAAATGCCAAGCATTCAGCTAAAACAAGCTGCTTAATTAGTTTTCCTCTGCCTCATGAAGAACAAACAATTGCTTTCCATGTTTATAACTTACCAAGCACATTCTTCAGGGAATAACTTATTCTTATTAAAGTTTTGCATGATCATTTTGTATTGAATTTACTTCACTTTAAAAGAAGAATTCTAACTTTCATACTTTTATTTCAATACTCAGGAGTGGTCTTTACAAAGCAGATGATAAATTAGATGTTAGCAATATTTTCTAGAACTGTGCAACACAGCGTGAGGTCTACAGACAGGTTTGCTCTGCAAGATATTTGTTACCAGAAAGCAGTAAATACAAAGGTTACAAGTTTTAAAAACTTTTCTAGCAGTTGATGGTCTCATGTCATCAAGCTTGTGAGTAGACTTCTCTCGCTGAACAGAATCTAGACCAACTGGGTGTTGTTTAACTTGTAGTTGAGTTCCATAGAACAGAAGCTTCGTATTAGTCATTTATAGTTGGACCATGTATTGAACTATGACAGAATGAAAACTGAACAAAATGCCTTTTATTACACATAGTTTGGTACAGCAGCAGCAACGTGGAGTCTGAAATCAGAAAGGCTTACTTTCAAATACAACACCACATTCCTTTTTTCCTGTGATTTCACGGATGTTGCTTGACTTCGAAAGATGGAGATGGAAATTTTTACCCCAAAGGGTCAGTGAGAACATTAAATGGAATGCCCTGACAATGAATAAAACAGTGACTTACCAGTGCTTCACAGTTATTCGAGTAACTTAAGTTCCGATACTACCTTTCCCGCTGAGGCAGTCACCACCGCTGGGATGGACAAATCTAGTCTTCTAGCAAAAACAACACACTTTCTAACGTGACCATGAAGTAGAACAGGTAGTAATTCTATGTTGGAATTTTCTGAATAAAATAGAGAAACCATAATGTCCTGTATGTGTACATGTATATTCAACACTTTTGTTGTTGTTCAGCTGTTAAGTCACGTCTGACTCTTTGTGACACATGGACTAGGCTCCTCTGTCTTCTATCTTTCAAAGTTTGCTCAAATTCGTGTCCATTGAGTCAGTGATACTATCTGATGATCTCATATTCTGCCACTCCCTTCTTTGCATTCAATTTTTTGCATCATTAGGGTCTTTTCCAATGAGTTGACTCTCTGCACCAGGTGGAAAAGTACTGGAGCTTCACCTTCAGTAACAGTCCTTCCAATCAATATTCAGGGTAGATTTCCTTTAGGATTGATTAGTTTGATATCCTCGCAGTCCAAGGGATTCGCAAGAGCTTCCTCCAGTACCACAATTCAAAAGAATCAATTATTCAGCGCTCAACCTTCTTTATGGTCCAATTTTCACATCTGTACATGACTACTTTTAATTATATTTTAACCATAGGTGAATAAATCAACTGGAAAACAATGTTTCCTAAATCTTCCCTAACATGCTTCCCTGAACTTGGTTTTACTTTCCAATCAAGCTCTAAGCATTGGTACAGGAATAGTCTTATTCTGTGTGCTCCAGTCCATCAATTACTTCACATGAAAATCTTGATACATTTCAAACCTACTCAGATTGATTAAAGCATACTTTTTCTAGGTATCTTTGTAGAGACCTCATGGTTCACATGTTTACATGTGTATTCTATGCTGGTTCTTGCTTTTATTGCATAAATAGACGACTAAAATGAACTGAGAGTGGTCTATTTCCAATATAGACAGTACTGTTTGTCTTGAAAATAGCTATTATAACTGATATGGGTTAATGGTGTGAATTCCAGAAAAAACATCTATTTCTGCTTTATTAACTACGCCAAAACCTTTGACTGTGTGGATCACAATAAACTGGAAAATTCTGAAAGAGATGGGAATACCAGACCACCTCACCCACCTCTTGAGAAACCTGTATGCAGGTCAGGAAGCAACAGTTAGAACTGAACATGGAACAACAGACTGGTTCCAAATAGGAAAAGGAGTACATCAAGGCTGTATATTGTCACCCTGCTTATTTAATGTATATGCAAAGTACGTCATGAGAAACACTGGGCTGGAAGAAGCACAAACTGGAATCAAGATTGCTGGGAGAAATATTAATAACCTCAGATATGATATGACACCAGCCTTATGACAGAGAGTGAAGAGGAACTAAAAAGCCTCTTGATGAAAGTGAAAGAGGAGAGTGAAAATGTTGGCCTAAAGCTTAACATTCAGAAAACTAAGATCATGGCATCTGGTCCCATTACCTCATGGGAAATAGATGGGGAGACAGTGGAAACAGTGTCAGACTTTATTTTTTTGGGCTCCAAAATCACTGCAGATGGTGACTGCAGCCATGAAATTAGAAGACACTTACTCCTTGGAAGAAGAGTTATGACCAACCTCAGTTCAGTTCAGTTCAGTTCAGTTGCTCAGTCGTGTCCTACTCTTTGCGACCCCATGAATTGCAGCACACCAGGCCTCCCTGTCCATCACCAACTCCCAGAGTTTACTCAAACTCATGTCCAACCTAGACAGCATAGTAAAAAGCAGAGACATTACTTTGCCAGCAAAGGTCTGTCTAGTCAAGGCTATGGTTTTTCCAGTAGTCATGTGTGGATGAGAGAGTTGGACTGTGAAGAAAGCTGAGCACTGAAAAATTGATGCTTTTGAACTATGGTGTTGGAGAAGACTTGAGAGTCCCTTGGACTGCAAGGAGATCCAAACAGTCCATCCTAAAGGAGATCAGTCCTGGGTGTTCATTGGAAGGACTGATGCTGAAGCTGAAACTCCAATACTTTGGCCACCTCATGCGAAGAGTTGACTTATTGGAAAAGACCCTGATGCTGGTAGGGATTGGGGGCAGGAGGAGAAGGATAGGACAGAGGATGAGATGGCTGGATGGTATAACCGGCTCTATGGGCATGAGTTTGAGTAAACTCCGGGAGTTTATGATGGACAGAGAGGCCTGGCGTGCTGCAATTCATGGGGTCTCAAAGAGTCGAACATGACTGAGCGACTGAACAAACTAACTAAGGGTGTGAATAGGAAGTTCCTAGGAGATAAATGCAAATAGTTAAATAAATACATGAAAAGTTCAATATAACTCATAGCTAAAGAAATAGAAATTAAAATGGTAGTGATATTTGTCATGTCTCACACTGGCAAAGATTAATATGCTTGCTAAAATATAGTACTGACAATGAGCACAGGAGACAGAAATGTCCATTCTAATCCAAATTACAACAATCTAAAAGAAAAAATGATACCTATCAAATTGCAAATATGCATACCTTTGAAAAAGAAGCACTATTGTTAGGAGTTTACTATAAAATAACCTTGCAAAAATTTAGCAAAATATGTAAATGGAGTTGCTAATAGTTTCATTACTACTACTATGAAAAAATGAAGTACTCTAAATATCCATCAAGATGAGACTAGAAAAGCAAATTATGGTACCCATGGGTACCTTATTTTTGACAAAGGAGCCAAAAATATACAGTGGGGCAAAGACAGCCTCTTCAATAAACAGTGCTGGGAATACTGGGCAGCTACATGTAGGGAATGAAATTAGAGCACTTCCTAACACCATATACAAAGATAAACTCAAAATGGAATAAAGACCTAAATGTAAGACCAGTAACTATCAAACTCTTAGAGGAAAACATAGGCAGAACACTCGATAACATAAATCAAAGCAAGATCCTCTATTACCCACCTCCTAAAGTAACGGAAATAAAAATAAAAGCAAACAAGTGGGACCTGACTAAACTTAAAAGCTTTTTCACAGCAAAAGAAACTATAAGTAAGGTGAAAAGACAATCCTTAGAATGGGAGAAAGTAATAGCAAATGAAACAAGTGACAAAGGATTAACTTCCAAAATATACAAGCAGTTCATACAACTTAATACCAGAAGAACAAAAAAACCAATAAAAAAGTGGAAAAAAGACCTAAACAGACATTTCTCCAAAGAAGACACAGATGGTTAACAAGCACATGAAAGCATGTTCAACATTGATCATTATTAGAGAAATGCAAATCAAAACTACAATGAGATATCATCTCACACCAGTCAGGATGGTCATCATCAAAAAGCCTACAAACAATAAATGCTGGAGAGGGTGTGGAGAAAAAGGGGATGATCTTGCACTGTTGTTGGGAGCATAAATTGATACAGCCATGATGGAAAACAGTATAGAGATTCCTTAAAAACTACCATATGACCCAGCAATCCCACTCCTAGGCATATACCCTGAGGAAACCAAAACTGAAAAAGACACATGTATCCCATTGTTCATTGCAGCACTATTTACGATAGCTGGAACATGGAAGCAACCTAGATGTCCATTGACAGATGAATGGATAAAGGAGTGGTACATATACACAATGGAATATTACTCAGCCATAAATAGGGATGTGTTTGAGCCAATTTTAATGAGGTGGATGAACCTAGAACCTATTATACAGAGTGAAGTCAGTCAGAAAGAGAAAAATAAATATCTTATCCTAATGCATACATATGGAATCTAGAAAAATGGTACTGAAGAATTTATTTACAGGTCAGCACTGGAGAAACAGACATAGAGAATGGACTTATGGACCTGGGGAGAGGGGAGGAGGGGGTGAAACATATGGAGAGAGTAACATGGAAACCTACATGACCATATGTAAAATAGACAGCCAACAGGAATGTGCTGTATGGCTCAGGAAACTCAAACAGGGGCTCTGTATCAACCTAGAGGGGTGGAATGGGAGGGAGGTTCAAAAGGGAGGGGATATATATATACCTATGCCTGATTCATGTTGAGGTTTGACAGAAAAAAACAAAAAAAAAAGCAATTATCTTTCAATTTAAAAAAAAGCTAATTAAGGAAATGTTTGAATAGCATGCACCACCATCCATTCTATTAAGTAATATAAGGGGTGTGTGTGTGTGTGTGTGTGTGTGTGTGTTTGTGTGTGTGTGTGTGTGTGTGTTGTGTTGTGTGGAGAAATGTTACAAAGCAGGTGTTATATTCAAATTAGGATAATTTGAGGACTGATTGATAATAGATCTTTTTAAAGTGGTGAACATAGTACAGGGACCCAAGGAATAGCATACATCCTGGGGCTACTTTCAGTGGAACCCTTACAATCCCTAAACTTGCTGGGAGACAGAAGGCAGAAGCTACCAGGATCTAGACGTCAAAAAGATGTATATAGGTGTCTGTCTTGAGGGAGCACTCATAGAAGAACAAAATTCTGCTTCAAGCAAGCCAAAAGTAAGGGGACTAGAGAAATGTCTTCAGCCCTCACTCTCATTTCACCTTCTGTCTTCCTTCTAGAGCTTCACCTTCTGTCTTCCTTCCAGAGCTTCTGATTGGCCTAACCCAAAAAGAAGCCAAAGTTAAGGAAGCCTATACAGATTAGCCTTTTGAGGTTAAGTAGTGATGTTAAAAGACACAAAGATACAAAGAGCATACTGAAAATAGTGTGTCTATACAAAAGTGTGCATACATATCACAAATATACACAAATAAGAGAAAGGGAGATACTCTGTCCTCATTGTATTTATCAAAGTATTAACTGTAGTTATTAACTATGGTAAAGTGAGATTTGAAATGAATTTTACTTTCATTATTTTTTTCAGAGTGATTTCTTTTTCTTATTAGATGAATATGATTTATATATTTAAAAATAACACTAAAGGTAATTTGATGGAAAGAAGAAAAAAAAAGAAAAAGAAAAATATAAACAGCACAGGATTGGTGGTAGTTCAAAAGAAAAAGATAGAGGAAAGAAGACATGATCCAAAATTTGAAACAGGCTTTCCTTAACGTTGCTTAAACCTACTTGACCATCCAGTAGCTTATGCAGCTTCTAGTACATTATAACAAAAGACACCAAACAAAGCAAAAGCTAAGCATTAAAGAAGTAAGTTGTGAAAAACCCAAATGATGCAGGAACAGAAGAAATGAGAATTAAAGACTCAAAACCTATTTCCACATAATCTGAAGTCGTGAGTCATAACAGTGCACCAGAACTCTATTTTCTCAAAATATATACAGGTGATTCACTACCATGATTTTTAGAAAGGTCATGGATCCCAGGGAGAAAGAGTCAGAAATCAGGAAAAACAGAAAAATTGCATTTTGTTAGCAGTGCTTAATATATATTGCATCTAAATAAAGGCTAACATGAAGTTCTGACCTGACATGTTTTCCAAGGAAATATTTTTGTTTCTGTATATAGCAATGACAGAGCAGAGATATGAAATGTTTAAATCTCAGCTCAAATACTTACTTGTATCCATGACCTTGAAAATCCATCACACAACATCTACAGATTAGAATTTCTCGAGAATGAGAGATAATATGACTCAAGTTCAGACTGACTTCTGCATTTTTTTTTCTTTTTCATATAACAGAAGTAAACTGCTAACCTACTTTTATTTACTGTAATTGTAAGAATATCCAAGTGTATCAGCAACTTGGCCCTTATACTGATCAGAAATAAAGGGGACCTGTAGGCCTCCAGCTGTCTTTTCTCATTAATGACTTATTTGTACACACAGTATCACTTCCCTGTGACATCACATAGAAAGACTCTAAATAGTCCCCACTCTTTGACCAAGCCTCCATTTGTGCCTTTTTTCTGACACAACTCTTGCTTTGTATTATGTGATATTCTGGGTTCTGGACCTTGTAGCTTCAATCTTCTAAAGCATCTTTCAAGAAATAATGGGGCTTTTATATCCCTGCCACTCTCCGAGGCACAGTGTATCCTAGGGGCCAGAGATAGACCAATGAACAGTACAGTTATAACCTATACCCTCATGGAGCTCTAGGTTAAGTGGGTGTGATGTCTGATTTCATGGGTCAAGTTGGTTAAGCTATAGTTTCCAAATATTTGGTAAACAACAGTTTGGATATTGATATGAAGAGAATTCTAGATGAGATTAACATTTAAATCAGTCAAATTTGAGTAAAGCAGATTATTCTCCATAATGTGAGTTGGCCTTATCTAATCCGTTGAAAGACTGAGAGGGCAACAAAGGATGAGATGGTTGGATGGTATTATGAACTCAATGGGCATGAATTTGAATGAACTTTGGGAGATAGTGAAAAGCAGGGAGGCCTGGAAAGCTATAGTCCAACAAAGAATTGGACACAACTTAGCAACTGAACAACAACAGCAAATGAGTTGAAGGCCTTTAAAGAAGATTATTGCCCCAAGGGAAAGAGAGTTCTTTCTGAAGACTGGTTTTGGACACCAACTACAATATCAACTCTTCCCTTGATATTCAGGCAAATTTTGGACTTAACAGCCTTCAAACTTGCACAGGTCAATTATTTAGAATAAATTTCTCTCTCTCTCTCTCTCCCTCTCTCATATATAGATGAGACAAGGAAGAGAGCTCTCAGCAGGAATAAAATCAGCTGTTACTGTGATCTTGGACTGCCTAGCCTCCAGAACTGTGAGAAGCAAGTTTCTATTGTTTAACCCATGCAGTCTATAGTATAACCTTCCATTCAATTCAGTTCAGTCACTCAATTGAGTCTGACTCTTTGTGACCACAAGGACTGCCGCACAGCAGGCCTCCTTGGCCATCACCAACTGCCAGAGTTTCACCCAAACTCGTGTACATTGAGTCGGTGATGCCATCCAACCATCTCATCCTCTGTCGTCCCCTTCTCCTCCTGCCCTCAATCTTTCCCAGCATCAGGGTCTTTTCATATGACTCAGTTCTTCACATCAGGTGGCCAAAGTACTGGTTTCAGCTTCAACATCAGTCCTTCCAATGAACACCCAGGACTGATCGCTTTTAGGATGGACTGATTGGATCTCTTTGCAGTTCAGGGGAATCTCAAGAGTCTTCTCCAACACCACAGTTCAAAAACATCAATTCTTCAGCACTCAGCTTTCTTTACAGTCCAACTCTCACATCCATGCATGACTACTGGAAAAATCATAGCCTTGACTAGATGAACATTTGTTGGCAAAATAATGTCTCTGATTTTTAATATGCTGTCTAGGTTGGCCATAACTCCTCTTCCAAGGAGTAAGTGTCTTTTAATTTCATGGCTGCAGTCACCATCTGCAGTGATTTTGGAGCCCCAAAAAATAAAGTCTGTCACTGTTTCCACTATTTCCCCATCTACTTGCCATGAAGTGATGGGACCAGATGCCATGCTCTTCGTTTCCTGAATGTTGAGCTTTAAACCAATTTTTTCACTCTCCTCTTTCACTTTTATCAAGAGGCTCTATAGTTCTTCTTCACTTTCTGCCCTAAAGGTGGTGTCATCTGCATATCTGAGGTTATTGATATTTTTCCTGGTAATCTTGATTCCAGTTTGTGTTTCATCCAGCCAGCTTTGCTCATTATGTACTCTGCATATAAGTTAAATAAGTAGGGTGGCAATATACAGCCTTGACGTACTCCTTTACATGTTTGGAACCAGCCTATTGTTCCATGTCGAGTTCTAAGTGTTGTTTCCCGACCTGCAAACAGATTTCTCAATAGGCAGGTCAGGTGGTCTGGTATTCCTATCTCTTTCAGATTTTTCCACAGCTTATTGTGATCCACACAGTCAAAGGCTTTGGCAAAAAGCAGAAATAGATGTTTTTATAGGACTCTCTTGCTTTTTTATGATCCAGTGGATATTGGCAATTGGATCTCTGCTTCCTCTGCCTTTTCTAAAACCAGCTTGAACATCTGGAAGTTCATGGTTCATGTATTGCTGATGCTTGCCTTGGAGAATTTTGATCATTACTTTGCTAGCATGTGAGATGAGTGCAACTGTGTGGTAGTTTGAGCATTCTTTGTCATTGCCTTTCTCTGAGATTGGAATGAAAACTGACCTTTCCCAGTCCTGTGGCCACTGCTGAGTTTTCCAAATTTGCTGGCATGTTGATTGCAGCACTTTCACGGCATCATCTTTCAGGATGTGAAATAGATCAACTGGAATTCCATCACCTCCACTAGCTTTAGTTGTAGTGATGCTTTTTAAGGCCCACTTGACTTTACATTCCAGGATGTCTGACTTTACGTGAGTGATCACACCATCATGATTATTTGGGTCATGAAGTTCTTTTTTGTACAGTTCTTCTGTGTATTCTTGCCACCTCTTCTTAATATACTCTGCCTCTGTTAGGTCCATACCATTTTTGTCCTTTATTTAGCCCATCTTTGCAGGAAACATTCCCTTGGTATCTCTCACTTTCTTGAAGTGATCTCTAGTCTTTCACATTCTATTATTTTCTTCTATTTCTTTGCTCTGATTACTGAAGAAGGCTTTTTTTTTTTTTTAATCTCTTCTTGCTATTCTTTGGAGATCTGCATTCAAATGGGTATATATTTCCTTTTCTCTTTTGCTTTTCACTTCTCTCCTTTTCACAGCTATTTGTAAGGCCTCCTCAGTCAGCCATTTTGCTTTTTTGTATTTCCTTTTCTTGGGGATGGTCTTGTACCCTGTCTCCTGTACAATGTCATGAACCTCCATCCATAGTTATTAGGCACTCTGTCTATCAGATCTAGTCCCTGAAATCTATTTCTCACCTCCACTGCATAATCATAGAATGTTTTATTTAGGTTATACCTGAATGGTCTAGTGGTTTTCCCCACTTCCTTTAATTTGAGTCTGAATTTGGCAATAAGGGGTTCATGATCTAAGCCACAGTCAGCTTCTGCTCTTGTTTTTGCTGTCTGTATAGAGCTTCTCCATCTTTGGCTGCAAAGAATATAATCAATCTGATTTCGGTTTTGGCAATCTGGTGATGTCCATGTGTAGAGTCTTCTCTTATGTTGTTGGAAGAGGGGGTTTGCTGTGACCAGTGTGTTCCCTTGGCAAAACTCTACTAACCTTTGCCCTGCTTCATTCTGTACTCCAAGGCCAAATTTGCCTGTTACTCCAGGTGTTTCTTGACTTTCTACTTTTGCATTCCAGTCCCCTATACTGAAAAGGACACCTTTTGGGGGTATTAGTTCTAAAAGGTCTTGTACGTTTTCATAGAACCACTCAGCTTCAGCTTCTTCAGCATTACTGGTAGGGGCATAGACTTGGATTACCGTGATATTGAATAGTTTGCCTTGGAAATGAAGAGAGATCATTCTGTCGTTTTTGAGATTGCATCCAAATATTGCATTTTGGACTTTTTTTTTGTTGACTGATGGCTACTCCATTTCTTCTAAGGGATTCCTGCCTACAGCAGTAGATGTAATGGTCATCTGAGTTAAATTCACCCATTCCAGTCCATTTTAGTTCGCTGATTCCTAGAATGTCGACAGTCATTCTTGCCATCTCCTGTTTGACTACTTCCAATTTGCCTTGATTCATGGACCTAACATTCCAGGTTCCTATGCAATATTGCTCTTTACAGCATCAGACCTTACTTCTATCACCAGTCACATCCACAACTGGGTGTTGTTTTTGCTTTGCGTCCATCCCTTCATTCTTTCTGAAGTTATTTCTCCACTGATCTCCAGTAGCATATTGGGGACCTGCCTACCTGGGGGGTTCATCTTTCAGTGTCTTATCTTTTTGCCTTTTTATACTGTTCATGGGATTTTCAAGGCAAGATTACTGAAGTGGTTTGCCATTCCCTTTTCCAGTGGACCATATTTTGTCAGAACTCTCCACCATGAGCCATCCATCTTGGGTGGCCCTACACGACATGGCTTAGTTTCATTGAGTTAGACAAGGCCATGGTCCCTATGATCAGATTGGCTAGTTTTCTTTTATTTTGGTTTCAGTCAATCTGCTCTCTGGTGCCCTATCTCAGCACCTACTCTCTTACTGGGGTTTCTCTTACCTTGAACTAGGGATATCGCTTCACAGCTGCTCCAGCAAAGCACAGCCATTGCTCCTTACTTTGGACGTTGGATATCTCCTCTCAGCCTCCGCTCCTGACCTTGGATGTGGGGTATCTCCTCTCCAGTTGCCACTCTTTATAGCAGCCCAAAGTGATTAAAATACCAAAATATCAAGATTCTTCATATTTTTCAGTCTCCTCTGGGAACAGAAACAGTTTTCTGAGCATTCTTCCAAATTCTTTTGAAGATGATTATGTGTTTACTGTTCTCTCTACTTATTGTATACTTATAGTTTTCTCATGTGATATGTTCCATGAACCATCAAAGGCCAATAATTTTCATCATTTGAAGGACTCCATGACAACAACTAACTGCTTTCTCACACCTGAGCTGTTTCCACCCTGAAACAGGTAGTAAATAATGCAGATCTTTAGAACTACAGTTTGCAGCTTTAACTTGCAATTCCGCACTACTAACTTCTATTTACCTGGGGATTTTATAGTGACATAAACTTGGTAAGGGCTTCCTAGGTGGCTCAGAGGTAAAGAATCTGCCTGTCAATGCAGGAGAGATGAGTTTGACCCCTGGGTAGGCGGGAACAATGGAGAAGGAAATGGCAACCTACTCCAGTATTCTTGTTTGGACAATCCCATGGACAGAGGAACCTTGGGGCTGTAGTACACAGGATTGCAAAGAATCCAACACAATTGAGCATGCATGCATGCAAGCTTAGTAAGTCAATGTATGTAAAAGACATAGGCTTCACCCAGTTCATGGAAGAACTAAAATAATAAAATTAGTTTTAGTACATTGTAAAGAGGCCTTACAAATAGCTGTGAAATGAAGAGAAGTGAAAAGCAAAGGAGAAAAGGAGAGATATTCCCATTTGAATGCAGAATTAAAAATAATAGCCAGGAGAGACAAGGAAGCCTTCCTCAGCGATCAATGCAAAGAAATAGAGGAAAACAACAGAATGGGAAAGACTAGACATCTCTACAAGAAAATTAGAGATACCAAGGGAATATTTCATGCAAAGATGGACTCAATAAAGGGCAGAAATGGTATGAACCTAACAGAAGCAGAAAATATAAAGAAGAGGTGGCAAAAATACACAGAAGAACTGTACAGAAAAGATCTTCACAACCCAGATAATCACAATGGTGTGATCACTCACCTAGAGCCAGACATCCTGGAATGTGAAGTCAAGTGGGCCTTAGAAAGCATAACTACAACTAAAGCTAGTGGAGGTGATGGAATTCCAGTTCATCTATTTCACATCCTGAAAGATGATGCTGTAAAAGTGCTACACTCAATATGCCAGCAAATTTGGAAAACTCAGCAGTGGCCACAGGACTGGAAAAGGTCAATTTTCATTCCAATGCCTAAGAAAGTCAATCCCAAAGAATGCTCAAATTACTGCACAATTGCACTCATCTCACAGGCTAGTAAAGTAATGGTCAAAATTCTCCAAACCAGGCTTCAGCAATACGTGAACCGAGAATTTCTAGATGTTCAAGTTGGTTTTAGAAAAGGCAGAGGAACCAGAGATCAAATTGCCAATATCTGCTGGATCATTGAAAAAGCAAGAGAGTACCAGAAAAACATCTATTTCTGCTTTATTGACTATGCTAAAGCCTTCGACTGTGTGGATCACAATAAACTGTGGAAAATTCTGAAAGAGACAGGAATACCAGACAACCTCACCTGCCTCTTGAGAAATCTGTATGCAGATCAGGAAGCAACAGTTAGAACTGGACACGGAACGACAGACTGTTTCCAAATAGGAAAAGGAGTGCATCAGGGCTGTATATTGTCACCCTGTTTATTTTACTTATATTCAGAGTACATCATGAGAAATGCTGGGTTGGAAGAAGCACAAGCTAGAATCAAGATTGCCGGGACAAATATCAATAACCTCAGATATGCACATGACACCACCCTTATGGCAGAAAGTGAAGAGGAACTAAAGAGCCTCTTGATGAAAGTGAAAGAAGAGAGTGAAAAAGTTGGCTTAAAGCTTAACATTCAGAAAACTAAGATCATGGCATCTGATCCCATTACCTCATGGGAAATAGATGGGGAGGCAGTGGAAACAGTGTCAGACTCTATTTTGGGGGGCTCCAAAATCACTGCAGATGGTGACTGCAGCCATGAAATTAGAAGACGCTTACTCTTTGGAAGGAAAGTTATGACCAACCTAGATAGCATATTAAAAAGCAGAGACATTACTTTGCCAACAAAGATCTGACTGGTCAAGGCTATGATTTTTCCAGTGGTCATGTATGAATGTGAGAGTTGGACTGTGAGGAAAGCTGAGCCCTGAAAAATTGATGCTTTTGAACTGTGGTGTTGGAGAAGACTCTTGAGAGTCCCTTGGACTGCAAGGAGATCCAACCAGTCCATCCTGAAGGAGATAAGTCCTGGGTGTTCATTGGAAAGACTGATGCTAAATCTGAAACTCCAATACTTTGGAAACCTCACGCGAATAGTTGACTCATTGGAAATGACCGTGATGCTGGGAGGGATTGGGGGCAGGAGGAGAAGGGGACAACAGAGGATGAAATGGCTGGATGGCATCACCGACTCGATGGGCATGAGCTTGAGTAAACTCCGGGAGTTTGTGATGGACAGGGAGGCCTGGCGTGCTGTGATTCATGGGGTCGCAAAGGGTCAGACATGACTGTGCGAGTGAACTGAACTGAACTGAAGGTTGTTGCTATACCCTCAAGCTTTGTTCTTAAGCAATATATCTGGGGCTACCTAGAAGCTGCTGAAATCCATCCAATGGATTCACTGATTAGAAGTCATCCTCTTCACATGCAACCTTTTAACCACCCTGCCAAGCCTGACTTCACATTTTTGTAAATGATTTTGGTCTTAACTGACTAAATATTTACTACAAATAATTTAATCATAGACAATTTTAAGAAGAAAAAATACATATACAATTTATCATGTATATTTACCATACTCCTATCTGCCAACCATGCCTATAATGTACTCTGGTGTTGTGATAATTGCTTCATGGACCTTGTTGAGTCAAAATTGATTTCATTGTAACTGCTAATGTATGTTTATCATCAGCTCATTATTACTATTTTTCATTATGGTTCTTTTAAATATTTTCAATTTGAGGCTAAGAAATGCTTTCATTGTCACTTGCCTTGGCAACTTTTCTTATCAAAATATTTCTCCAGAGTCAGCATTTCTGAATTACTTTTAACTGTTTTCAGCAACCAAGAGCCTTTTAAGTGGAACAGTTGGCAGAATCATTGTAGTGACAAGCACATTTCTGGGTAATAAATGACCCAACATTTACAACTGAAAGAGATCTACATGTAGGAAAAGGCAAACTAATGCAATTCTTCATCTATTCAAATGGAAATCATTCTATAACATAGCCTAAATTTCCTTGGGCCTCCCACATGTGGAGCTGAAAGACATTGGGAAATAGATGTTGTTTTTACCTGTTCTAAAACACCAGCTCCCAATAGTTCCTTCCCTCTTGCCCTTTTTATTCAATTTCTATGGACAGTCCTTTGAAGATCACCCTTGCAAGAGTGTTTTAGGTAATGTGACCAACCCTCAATTGCCAACAACAGTTTTTGCAGATTCTGTTAAGCTCTTCTTTACTATTGCCATTTTGCCAGTCAACATAAATCCTTCTAAAAGGTGTTTTAACTTCCCACTAAGCACCATTGATTTTACTACATGTTGGCAAGATATTTTCATTGGAACTGTGTTAGTTTGCTTGGGCTGATATAAACTAGTGCCATAAAAAACAAAAATGTATTCTCTTCCAGAGTCCCTTGGAATGCAAGGAGATCAAACCAGTCTATCCAAAGGAACTCAGTCCTCAATATTCACTGGAAGGACTGAAGCTGAAGCTGAAACTCCAATACTTTGGCTACCTGATGGGAAAATCCGACTCACTGGCAAAGACCCTGATGCTGGGAAAAATTGAAGGCAGGAGGAGTAGAGGATGACAGAGGATGAGATGGTTGAATGGAATCATCAACTCAATGGACGTGAATTTGAGCAAGTTCTGGAAGTTGTTGAAAGACAGGGAAGCCTGGCATACTGCAGTCCATGGGGTCACAAAGAGTTGGACACCACTGAGCGACTGAACTGAACTGAACCAGCTCTGTAGGCCAGAAGTCTGAAATGAAGGTATTAACAGGGTTGTACCCTCTCTGACAGCCCTAAGGAGTATTCTTCCACATGTGTCCCTAGATTTTAGCAGTTGCTGAAAATTTTTGGCATCCCTTCATTTCAGCCTAATTTCTGCTGCTGGAGTCATTTGGCTTTCTCCTTTCATTTATGTTCTGTCCAAATTTCCTTTTCACAAAGATACTAATAATTGGATTAAAATGCATCCTAATCCAATATGACCTTACTTTAACTTTATGGCCCTATTTCCAGATAAGATCACATGCATAATTACCAGGGCTTCAGACTTAAACATGATTTCTTGAACATGGCTGAACAGTTCAGCCCAGAAGAAAGAGATCATGAAGCCATTAAACAAGTATTTCTCTAGTGTTTACTATATGCTTGGGACTCTCAGCACTCCTTCTGGGATTGCTGCTGCCTCTCATATTTCCATCTACCCTTGCCCACCAAGTACCAACTCTCTGCCATCCTCTTAGGAAGTGGTTAGACCACTAATATGTGAATGCCTTTCAAATGTCAAGGCTGCACAGAGTCAATGACAAAAGAACAGATCTATGTCTTTCTCCTGTTTGTAATTGGTTTTGTAAAGGAGGTACAGAAGCAGTGCTGCTTGTGCCTAACAGTCTTAAAGAGTTTCACATGACATGGATGGTTTCTTTTTGACCTTTGGTTTTCATTCTACTGAAGGCATAAATTGTGATTGAATGGGTGGGGGCTGGGCCAAGGACAAAGTTAAATGAAAGACCTGGGCTATATTCAGAGAAGAAAACAAACAACAAAAATAAATCATTTTCTGACCATGTGGTTTAAAAAATGGTCCCAGATTCCCTTCCCAGGATCTTTTCTTGAGAAATATTTCTGTGAAGTCTAAGTCTGTCTTTCAAATTAGTTTTTATCTGTGCTCCTTCTATGCAAAGTTTACTCACTATTTATGTTATTAGTAATCAGACTTCTGAATAATCAGCTTCATTTGAAATTATCCATACCATCTCTCTTACTTTAAATGCCAGTGGCATTCAGTATTAAAGGAATGCTTAACACTCTGAAAATGTAACCCCAGTTTCAAAGAGACTTGTGACCCTAAAATGTTAGTTTTATAGAAAATAAATGAAAAGAGGGATTATTGAGAGCTTACCATTTACTAGATGCTATAATAAAATTTTTATGTACATATGTGCTGTGCCTAGTCCCTCAGTTGTGTCTGACTCCTTGTGGCCCCACGGACTGTAGGCTTCTCTGTCCATGGGGATTCTCCAGGCATGGATATGGGGAGTGGGTGGCTATGCCCTAGTCCAGGGTATCTTCCTAACCCAGGGATCAAACTCAAGTCTCCCTCATTGCAGGTGGATTCTTTATCAACTGAGCCACCAGGGAAGCCCTTATAAACATATATACACACATATATACACACATATGTACTTTATATTTACACATAAATATGTATACATATATGTATATATGATTAGCTCCTCACAGACACTTATGAAATAAGTAGTAATATCATGTCTATTGGACAATAGCATGTCTATTATACAGTAATAGCATGTTTATTGTACTACTTATTGTACAAATAAGCAGTAATATCATGTCTATTTTACATATCTATTGTAGAGTAACATCATGTCTCTTGTACAAACTGATGTAGCTCCTCCAAACTAAATAAATTGCTAAGGTTGCATAGTTAGAACATAGCACATAACTGTAACTTTTACTTTGCTTGTTGGTTCTCAACAATTTGTATTTTACTTTTGTATTATCATTCATGTAGCAGAATCCATAGGACATTTAAAATTATACTCTATAAATATTTTACATGGCTTTTATCCTTTTAAACTTGATGAGCAATTAGTAAATAAAATATACTCTAAGTGCTTTAAGAAACTATGTAAAAATAAACCAGACAGGTGGAAGATTGTGCTTGGCAAATTGTAGGAATCCCACATTCATGTTTAATGCTGAGTTTAAAGGTGTATTATCCCAGAACGTGTCACTGTTATAATCAATGGTTGAACTGTTTTATACATAAATTGCATCTTCCAGTGTAATGTATACATTGTTACCTTAGCTATGATGCCTTTTCCATCTGTGGTTGCATGCAAATATTTTATGTATGCGCACATAAATTTCCCCCAAATAAATCCAATTTATTGGTATTAGCATGTGCCTTCAACCTCCAATTTGCTGAACAGTCAATTTATGTTGGAAACTTCATAAAACCAGTTGCATATTCATAGATAGAAATGTCTCTGTAGGGTAATAAATTGCTTCATTTTGTTCTTTTTTTCTTTTGAATTTTTCTAAAGGAGCCAAATGAGGCTAAAGAATAACACTGGGCAGTTTTATTTGTTTGACATAATCACTAACTTGAAAGCAGTCTTTTTTTTATTTATGACTGGTGTTCTTGTTTTCCCTTTTATTTATATATATGTTTTTTATATTTCAGGACAACCTCATTTATCCCAGGCAGCAGGTTAAAAATAAATAGATAAAAAAGTATAAGTATTCAGTTTCCAAAATGATGTCCCTCCCCACCAGTTTATTATAACATAAGGAATACTGCCTTGGTCAAATACATCATGTGACAATGATCCCTGGTGGTCCATTTGAGCAACTTTTATTATCATCCACCCATTTATCACCAGCTTATCCTAGTCATGAGGCATCAATAATGTGTCAGACATTCTGATAAGTATTTAAGTGATTCTTTGTCTAGTGGACTTTCTAGGACAATATATCACTCTACGGTGTAACTGAGCCTTGAACTCAATCAGAATAGAGATATTTCTATTCTGTTTGAGATTAATCTTTAAGGTAAGAGATATACAATTACCTCAAGTAATATGAGTATTTGATAGTGGACAGGTTATTTCATCCAGTCTTGCAACTCGTTTTCTTCATCTATAAAATAACAAAATCAAGACATGCCAAGTCAACACTGTAAAGCAATTTCCTCTAATTAAAAATACAAATCAAAGATAGAACAATTAAAATGTCTTAAAAATTATAGTCAAATTCTTGATCACTGAGGAAATTTTAAATACTACCAATGTTTATAAAAATGGAAAGCACAATTACCTTTAATAATATGTTCCAGAGATGAGTAGTCAATATTTTAGCATTTTTTTGTTTTTATCCCACAATTTTATAAGAAATTATATTTTACAAGATATTTTCATAACAAAATGCTTTTTTTTTTTTTTTTAATTATACAAGTATCTCCATCTAGTCCCCAAGGTTTTGTGCATGTGTGCTCAGTCACTTCAGTAATGTCTGACTCTTTGTGACCCCATGGACCTGCCAGGCTCCTGAGTCCTTGGGATTTTCCCTCTAAGAATACTGCAGTGGGTTTCCATGCCCTCTTGCAGGGGATCTTCCTGACCCAGGGACTAAACCCATGTCTCCTTCATCTCCTGCATTGCAGACACATTATTTACCTACTGGGCTATTGGGGAAGCCCCCCAAGATTTTACAGTGATTTTAAAATTGTTTTCTGTGTATTTATAGAAGTTCTTTGGTATCTCTCCAAGTTCTGCCATTGGGTGGGAAACGCAGAAGGAAAACACCAGCTGTGAGATCTCAGGGTAAATGAAGAACTTCCACTAGATTCTAGGGAGGTCTGAAAGAGAGTTATGTGAGCAATGAACACAGCACAAAAGGATTATCAGAATTAATCCAATGACTACTACTTGGGGATCCTCATAGAAAGACCATTAAACAGTTCAGAATGAGAATATTGACAAGGAAATCTCTTGGAAAAGAAACTTGGTTATTGAGCTCATTTGCACACTTACTAATTCTGGCTGTCTGGGTTAATCAGGCATCAGGGAAGCACCATTTATGCAACAGTGACTTCTAGGAAAATGATTCACAATGAAAGTAAATGCAGGTCTGTGTTCAATCCAAGAGAAACATTTGCTCAGCTGGAAAGTCAGCCAAGTGGAATATATGCCTGCTCACCTCAGAATTCTGTACTCTATTCATCTTGTATTTAATTATATGATAACGGAGGGATCTAATGCATACCTACCTCATTAAAACTGCAGAATTTCATAACATTTCCTGAACTGAGAACATTTTTCCTTTTCCTTTTAAGTATGCTTTTACTTTGTGAAGTGTGATGGCTTTGCATTTTTATTGTTTTTGATCTCTTCTTTCATTACCACCCATAAATGAAACACAAATATGAAGCATTCAAGCATTCCTTATAGACTGGTAAAGTGTAGTAGAGAGGATACTGTGAGGGACGCAAAGGCATGGGGAGCTCTTTAGTAAATTTTCCTTTCACCTTCTTTCCTAGTCAAAGAATGCTGACCACTCTTGTTTTGAGCCAGGTATCACAGACTTGACATTAGATATGGGGAGAAGAGTGCTAGTATTCTCACTCTCTCTTATTCTTTTTGGTCTTGATCTAAGAAACTCTAAATCTGTAAGCCACATCAGTCTTCTGTCAAAAGATAGATAAGAACCAGTTTCTTAAGAACTTATTAAAAAAAAAAAAAAAGCATCAGCCTTGGGCAATCACACATTGTTTGCAATTCCTGATGATCCTCTTGATCATTCCCTCTTGTAGCTGTTGTTACTTGGCTTTACCCTCCATCACTGCACAGGTGTTCTCTTGAAAGGTCTAATATTTGAAACTAATTATCGACTTTGGGATGCAGTTCCTCTCCTATCTTCCTGAAACATTTCTGTAAGTTTTTTAGCCTCTTGCTTTCATGTCCTGTGATCACCTGATTGAACCAACCTTTGTGTCAGTCAGGAGGTTGTCAAGAAAATTAGTGAAGTTGGCATAACATCTCCTCAAGAACTTCACAAGGCTAAGTAAATGTTTATATAAGTAAAGTTTTTTACAGTAGTGATTGAACAACTCTAAACTTATCACAACAGGCTATTTATATTTAACAGTGAAAACCTAATTGTTGTCTATAGCAGGGGTCCCCAGCCTCTCTAGGCCAGGATGGGTCTGTGGCCTGTTTGGAACTGGGCCACTCAAAAAAATGTGAGCAGTGAACCAGCAAGTGAGGCTTTATCTGGTGCTGCCCATTGCTATCTATTGTTCACATTACCGCCTGAACCAGTGCTCATATTACAGACTGCACCATCCCTCCCGTGGCTCCCATTGCTGCCTAAACCACACTCCCTTCGCTATCCTCCCAGGTCCATGGAAAAACTGTCTTCCACTAAACTGGTCCCTGCTGCCAGAAAGGTTAGGGATGACTGAGCTAAAGTGTTTCTTAAGAGCTTCAGAAAAATTAAAAAAAAAAAAAATTCTTAAGGCTCTGTCTCAATGTCTGGTTTTTCCTCTCTATTATTTCCTCATTTAACATCATTATTTCATCTATAAACTTCGTGTTGATAATTAAAAATGTCAAACTTCAATGTTATTATTTTTTTTCTCCTTAATTTAATGACATCCAGTACTGGCTGAGGATGTGACAGGTATAGTTACATAACTTCCTGAATCAAAGCAGGACATTATGGTCCTTGCCCTCCACTGCCCCAAGTCCTCTGCCTGCCTTTTGCCTGTGGAAAACTTGTCAAAAATAAGCTTAATCAGAGAACTAAGAACATACAAAAGCCAAGGAAAATAGTCAAAGGAGACCAAATAATAATAACATAGTCATTAAGCATGGTCAAGGATGTTTAGTTCCTTCTCAAGGACTCTAGAAAATACTCTGATCCATATTTTGTGAGCTGCCTTAGAAAAACCACTAGACCATTCAGGTAGGACCTAAATCAAATTCCTTACAGTTAAACAGATGAAGTGGCAAATAGACTCAAGGGATTACACCTTATAGACAGAGTGCTTGAAGAACTATGGACAGAGGTTCATGACACTGTAAAGGAGGCAGTGATCAAGACTAGTCCTATGAAAAAGAAATGCAAAAAGGCAAAATGGTTGTCTGAGGAGGTCTTACAAATAGCTGAGAAAAGAAGAGAAATGAAAGGCAAAGGAGAAAAGGAAAGATATACCCATCTGAATGCAGAGTTCTGAAGAATAGCAAGAGATAAGAAAGCCTTCCTAAGCAATCAGTGTAAACAGAGGAAAACAACAGCATGGGAAAGACTAGAGATCTCTTCAAGAAAATTAAAGATAACAAGGGAACATTTCATGCAAAGATGGGCACAGTAAAGAGCAGAAATGGTATGGACATAAAAGAAACAGAAGATATTAAGAAGAGATGGCAAGAATACACAGAAGAATGATACAAAAAAGATCTTCATGACCCAGACAACCACGATAATGTGATCACTCACCTAGAGCCAGACATCCTGGAGTATGACATCAAGTGGACCTTAGGAAGCTTCACTATGAACAAAGCTAGTGGAGTTGATGGAATTCCAGTTGAGCTATTTCAAGTCCTAAAAGATGATGTTGTGAAAGTGCTGCACTCAATATGGCCACAAATTTGGAAAACTCATCAGTGGCCACAGGACTGGAAAAGGTCAGTTTTCACTCCAATCTCAAAGAAAGGCAATGCAAAAGAATGTTCAAACTATCACAAAATTGCACATATTTCATACACAACAAAGTAATACCCCAAGTTCTCCAAGGCAGGTTTCATGAACCATGAACTTCCAGATGTTCAAACTGGATTTAGAAAAGGCAGAGGAGCCAGAGATCAAACTGCCAAAACTCACTGGATCATCAAAAAAGCAAGAAAGTTCCAGAAGAAAACATCTACTTCTGCTTTATTGACTATGCTAAAGCCTCTGGCTGTGTAAATCACAACAGTCTGTGGAAAATTCTTCAAGAGATGGGAATACTAGACCAGCTGACTTGCCTCCTGAGAAATCTGTATGCAGGTCAAGAAGCAATAGTTAGAACTGGACTTGGGCCAACAGATTGGTTTCTATTTGGGAAAGGAGTATGTCAAGGCTATATATTGTCACCCTGCTGATGTAACTTATATGCAGAGTACGTCACACAAAATGCTGGGCTGTATGAAGCACAACCCAGAATCAAGATTTCTGGGAGAAATATCAATAACCTCAAATATGAAAATGACACCACCCTTATGGCAGAAAGTGAAGAAAGACTAAAGAGCCTCTTGATGAAAGTGAAAGAGGAGAGTGGAAAAGCTGGCTTAAAATTCAACATTAAAAAATTAATATCATGGCACATAGTCCCATCACTTCATGGCGGATAGATGGGAAAACAATGTAAACAGTGAGGGACTTGATTTTGGGGGGCTCCAAAATCACTGCAAATGGTGATTGCAGCCATTAAATTAAAAGACACTTATTCCTTGGAAGAAAAGCTATGGCCAACCTAGACAGAATAAAGATATTATTTTGCAGACAAAGGTCCATCAAGTGAAAGCTATGTTTTTTCTAGTGGGCATGCATGGATTTGAGAGTTGGACTATAAAGAAAACTGAGCATCAAAGGATTGATGTTTTTGAACTGTGGTGTTGAAGTAGACTCTTGAGAGTCCCTTGAACTGCAAAGAGATCCAACCAGTCCATCCTAAAGGAAATCAGTCCTGAATGTTCATTGGAAGGATTGATGCTGAAGCTGAAGCTCCAATATTTTGGCCACCTGATGGGAAGAGCAGACTCATTGGAAAAGACCCTGATGCTGGGAAAGATTGAAGGCAGGAGGAGAAGGGGACAACAGAGGATGAGATGGTTGGATGGCATCACTGACTTGATGGACATGAGTTTGAGCAAGCTCCAGGAGTTGGTGATAGACAGGGAAGCCTGGCTTGCTGCACTCCATGGGATTGCAAAGAGTCAGACATGACTGAGAGATTGAACCGAACTGAACTCATAGATATGGAAGCCCTAGGTGGAAGAAGTTAACTGCATTAACTTAAGTTAACCAGACTGTACACATGCCATATGCTGCCACAGTTCCAAGAACTGACCTCAGAGAAGTGGGAGCAATCAGATGCTGGAACTGAGTAATGCATGCATGCATCCTAAGTCGCTTCAGTCATGTCCAACTCTTTGCAACCCTATGATGGGTAGCCCACCAAGCTTCTTTGGTGCATGGGATTCTCCAGGCAAGAATAGTGGAGTGGGTTGCTGTCTCCTCCTCTAGGGGATCTTTCCAGCCCAGGGATCAAACCTGAGTCTCTTATATCTCCTGCATTGGTTGATGGGTTCTTTACCCCTAGAGCCACCTGGGAAGCCCCAGAACTGAATATTAACTGAACCTAAAATAACCAAGATGATGCTGGCCAGACCACCGATGACCAATTTGAAGATAACTGTCAGAGCTGACTGTGCTGTTTCTGCATGGAGCCCACTCCTTCTGTCTGTAAAAAGTTTTGCCTCACTGGTTGCCAGTGGAGGAGATATTGGCCCTTGGACTGACATCCACCCTCCCCTCCCTCCAGTTGCTGACATTTGAAAGAAAACAAACTTTCCTTTCTACCAACTTGGCCTGTTTATTGGTTTTGAGCAGCTAGCAGCCTGACCCCAAACTCTTTTTGTAATATTCCTACACTGATCTTTTTTACTTCCTAAAGTTTCATAATGAATACATGATATGATGTCTTTAGTGCACAGAGAATTGTTCTAGGTACCTGTCACTAGTATCTGATTAACATTATTTGTGATTAATTAATTCTTGATGAATTATTTTCAGTTTTCCTCATATACAGACAGCCATACTCAGCGATGCATGGAAATGAGTAAGGAATTGAATCACAATGAATGTTCTCACCTTCCAAGAGAGTCCATCATTAGATGCGGTCTTAGACTTATAAGTAATCTTGGGAGCGTAATTTAAACAAAAGAGTCTCTGGACTATAATTCCTCAGTCAGTACAATTCTTTGCCCTTCATTTTCCATTAAGTCTTTGTTATTAAATGACACACACCAGTTTACTACTTATTTCACTTGTCTCAGAATCTCAAAATAGAAATTTTCTCTTTCAGTAAATAGGGTTTAGTTGAGACTTCTGGCTTAGTCATCACTTCTCAAAATAACTTTGGCACTCCATCTGGTTTTTATGTGTCTGCTAATGCCTATTAATTTTTCTTGATCTTAGTTTAATTCCTGTTTTTATCTTTCAAGGTGATCTGGCTTATTCATAATTGCTTGAATTCATTGTTCCCAATTTATACACATACAATGCATTCATATACTTTATAGACATACAGAATTAAATAAACAATATTGCCCTGCCATTATTATCCTTATCCCACTCAGATCTCCTGTGTTTCTTGTTTGACCATTTTCCTCCAAATTACCAAGGTTTGAAAATTTCAGTGTCATTGAAGATTCTAATTCTCCATCACTCCTTAAACTTAAAAAGTGAAGTGTAATCGCATGCCAGACTCTTTGGTACCCTATGACAGTAATCCGCCAGGCTCCTCTGTCCATGGAATTCTCCAGGCAAGAATTTTGGGGTGCCTTTTCCAGGGGATCTTTTTGACCCAGGTATTGAGCCTGGGTCTCCTGCATTGCAGGAGACTTTCTTTACCATCTGAGCCACCAGGGAAGCTGTCCTTAAACTTAATTGAAGCATCAAATTTTGTTTATCTCATCATACCTTTTAATTCCTGGAGCCATTTCCAGGACCAGTTCCTCATCATCTCCCTTGATTTGTGAAATATTGCCTGAAATCATTCTCACAACCTTTTATTTTTTATCTGTCATTTGCAACTCCATGAAAATTTCCACCATACTATTAACGAACAAAATTTATATTTAGATGTATCACAGTTATCTTTTTTTTGATCATGACTGTAGGATAATCTCAGATTTATCAAGGTTTTCAAACACCTCCAAAATCTCCCTATTTACAATTAAGGTATATAATCCTTACATTTTTCTATAGTAACCATTTCATTAATATTCCTCATTCTAGTCCCTTTACTTAGGATGTTCTTCATAAGGTCCCAGTTTTCTAAAGTTTAGTTCAAATATGATCATCCTTCATTCAGTCTTCCAAGACTAACATCAAGCAGAATTCATACCATCTTTAATTCTTTTATGATCATTATGGGATACTCTAACATATACATTTTTATTTTAATTTGTGTACAGTTCTCATTGCAATTTAGCTATTTTACCTCTATTATTCTGCTGTTGAGGAAAAACAACACATTGTTTCATTGCTGAAGATTGATTTGTTTTTATTTTTAAAATGTGCTTTCTCACATGGATCTATTCTTTTTTATTACAAGATTTTATTGAGATATAATTCACACATCATAAAATTTATCCATTTAACTTTATGATTCACTGTTATTTTTAGTATGTTCACAAGATAGTAAAACAATTACCACAATCTAAGTGGTTGAAAATGCTAGAATATTTTCATCATTCTAAAAAGAAATCTTACATTCATCAATAGTCAGTCTCTATGCCCCTTGCCCAAAGCATTAGGCAACAATTAATTGTATGTTTTGTTTCTACAGATTGCCTATTCTGTACATTTCATTTGGATGAAATCACATAATATGTGGCCTTTCGTGACTGGACTCTTTCATTCAGTATAATTTTTCAAAAGTCATTCAAACTAGATTAAATATTTTTGTAGATTATACTCCATTTAAAGTTTTTGAAAAATAATGATTATATTTAACTATACTCTTCTTCCTTATTTATTTTATACATAGTAGTTTATGTCCCTTAATCTCATACTCCTATCAACCCTTCCTCTTTGTCTCTCCCCACTGGTAACCATTAGTTTGCTTTCTATATCTGCAAGTCTGTTTATGTCGTTATATACATTCATTAGTTTAACTTTTCAGATTCCACCTCTAAGTGATTACATAGAGCATTTCTTTCTCTATATGACTTATTTCACTTAGCATAATGCTCTTTAAGTCTACCCAAGGTATTGCAAGTGGCAAATCTTCTTTCTTTTCCATGGCAGAGTAACATTCCATACTACACATATTCATTATTCATTCATTGGTTGATTGGTTGAGGGACACTTAGGTCGTTTCTATATATTGGCTATTGTAAATACTACTACTATGAACATTGAAGTGCATGTATCTTATTGAATTAGTATTTTTGTTTTCTCTAAATATATATCCAGCAGTGGACTTTTTGGATGATATGGCAATTCTATTTTTAGTTTTTTAAAGGAAACTCCAGTTTTTGTGTATCTGTTAAAGAATTTTAATTTGTGGTTGCCATGGGCTTCCCCTGTGGCTCAGATGATAAAGAATCTGCCTGCAATGCGGGAGACCTAGTTTTGATCCCTGAGTTGGGGAGATACTCTGAAGAAGGGCATGGCTAACCACTCAAGTATGCTTGTCTGGAGAATTATATGTACATAGGAGGTTACAGTTCATGGGGTTGCAAACTATCAGACATGACTGAGTGACTAACACAGGATTCATACATGTTGACCTATAGGTATATCTACTGTTTGAAACAGGTACTCTTTTACATTCAAACACATTTTTAAAAATCTACATTTTTAATCCTTTCCCACTCATTTTGTTTTTTTATGTCACATTTTATACCTTTATGTTTATTTCTTTACTGATTATTGAATAGTTTTTTTTTCATTTTTTTAAATTGAAGCATAATTTACAATATTATGTTTTTCTCAGGTATAGCGCAAAGTAAGTATATATATATATATATATATATATATAGAGAGAGAGAGAGAGAGAGAGAGAGATACATATTATATATATATATACATATATATGTATATATATATATAATATATATATATATATATATATATATATATATATATATAATATATATACATATATATAGCCATATTTATTTCAATTATAGATTATTGCAAGATATAGACTATAGACTATAGTTCTCTGTGCTATTTGATAAATCTTGTTGTTTATTTTATATATACTTATATAAGTATATATGGGGGTATCCTTGTAAATGTAACTCTGTTTTCCTGTTGATGCTTTTAGAACTACATCTTTAATTTTTACCATTTTTATTATGATATGTCTTGATGTGGGTCTGTTTGGTTTTATTTGTTAAGACTCTTGTTTCTGTACTTGGAAATCTGTTTCTTTCTTCAGTTTAGGCAGTTCTTAGCCATAATTTCAAAAAATACATTTTCTAATCCTTTCTCTTTCTCTTCTCCTGGGGCCCCTATAATGCAAATGTTAGTACATTTGATTTTTTCTCCAGGGTCCTTAAATTATCCTCATTTAAAAAAGTTCTTTTCCTTTTTTGCTGTCCTGATTGGGTGATTTGCATTATTCTGTCATCCAAATCACTTCCATATTCTTCTGTATCAGCGTCTGCTGCATTTTCTTCCTGGTGTGCTTTTCGTTTCAGCTATCATATTCTTCAGTTTTGACTGGTTCTTTTTCATATTTTCTAATTCCTTGTTAAAGTTCTCACTGTGTCCATCTATTATTTTGTCTAATTTGGTTAACATTCTAATTGCTAAGGCTTTGCATTTTTTTTAATCTGGCAACTGTTTATTTCTGTTTTATTCATATTTGTTTGTTTTTGACATTTATTTTTTTTCTCTTATTCTTTCAAATGAGACAAATCCCCTTGTCTTCTCATTTTCCTTTACTTTATCTATGTCTATAAAATTAGGTGATAAAGTTAGCTACTGTGATCTTAAAGTGGTATCCTTATTTAGGAGTGCCCCTATACAGTCTGTGTGTGTCCAGTGGCTTGGATGGGAGATCTGGACTTGGCATGAACAGAAGCTGTGTCTTTTCTAAAGACAGCTATTACCTTAGCAGACGATGGGGCTGGAAATGGAGGGTCTACAGTCTGAGCCAGGTGTGAGGCAGGGCATCCTCTCTGCTCAGCGGCTGTCATTGCCCTATTTCGTGCATGGTTGGATCCCAGGCTGCTAGATAAGAAGCCTTCAGGTTCAGGTAAGTTGATTCCATTCCCTTTAGGTGTGTTTTCTTACTCCTCCCAGCACCAGCAGCTCTGTCTCAGAGGGGAGAAGTGTTGGAGCAAGAAGGGCTAGTGTGGGCACTTGGTTGGGTTAGGGCATGAGCTGTGGTGACCCACCACAGTCAGACCTTCAGACTGCTTCTGACACATTGCCTGCAGACTGTCCCTGTACTTCTCAGAGGCAGCTTCAAGTCAAAGTCTCCTTTGCCCTTCACAGATGATGTCTCCCCTTGATCTCTGCCACCTTCACCTTGATCTGGATCTACACCAAGGCGTGAGGGGCCTGTTCAGGCTTCTGGCATGGTCAGGTCGTGGGCTATAGTAGTTCAGTTGCAGACAAGATGTGACTGCTTCTGATACACTGCCTTTGTGAGGACTAGGAATGGCTTACCCCGCCCTTTGGCTCAGACGGTAAAGAATCTGCCTGCAATGCAAGAGTCCTGCGTTCGATCCCTGGGTCAGGAAGATCCCTTGGAAAATGGAATGGCAACCCACTCTAGTATTCTTGCCTGCAGAATTCCATGGAGAGAGGAGACTTGCATATTCCATGGAATCATCAAGAGTCAGACACAACTAAGCAACCAACACTGTCATTTCCACCTTGTTTAGATGCTGCTTTCAGTGTGAGTGATCTGTGTCTCACAGCCAAGCCATCTCCTTAATCACTGCAGCCCTCATATAAGTGTGAAGTTGCAACATGAAACAGAAGGACTCTGCGGGGGGAGGCAGGGTGGAGGCAGGGGGTGAAGGGGAAGAGTTTGCAAGGCCAATTGAGAACTGCCCTTGGCAATAGAGAGAGACTGACCAGCCATTTGCACAGTTTTGAATCCACCCTATCCAACCTGCTTTGGGAGCAAGCAAGCCTGTGCACATTCTTCAGAAGCAGATGCTGGGCTTCCTATAGTCCTCCTATTAATACCACCAGCACTGCAAGCAGCTAAGGGGGGTTGTCTTCCCTGCATAAGACCCAATATGTTTTGGGGCACACAATATGTGGTTTGAATCACTCACTCCCCAGAAAGGATCTCACCCATGCTGTTTTTGAGTCAGTCTGACTCTTCTACCCAATGGATTGCAGCAACCCAGGCTTTCCTGTCCTTCACCATCTCCCAGAGCTTGCTCAAATTCGTGTCCACTGAGTCAGTGATGCCATCCAACCATCCCATACTCTGTCATTCCCTTCTCCTGTCTTCAATCTTTCCCAACATCAGGGTTTTTTTTTCCAGTGAGTCAGCTCTTAGCATCAGGTGGCCAAAGAATTGGAGATTCAGCTTCAGCTTCAGCATCAGTCCTTCCAATGAATATTCAGGGTTGATTTCCTTTAGGATTAACTGGTCCCCTTGCAGTCCAAGGGACTCTTTTTTGAATTGTGTTCAATTCAAAAGCATCAATTCTTCAGTGCTCAGCCTTCTTTATGGTCCAAATCTCACATCCATACATGAATACTGGAAAAAAAAACAAAAAACAAACAAGAAAAAAACATAGCTTTAAATATACTGACCTTTTTGGGCAAATAATATCTCTGCTTTTTAAAATGCTGTCTAGGTTTACCATAGCTTTTCTTCCAAAGAGATAAAGTCTTTTAATTTCATGGCTGCAGTCATTGTCTGCAGTGATTTTGGAGCTCAAGAAAGCAAAGTCTTTCACTGTTTCCATTGTTTCCCCATCTATATGTCATGAAGTGATGGGACCTGATGCCAATCTTAATTTTCTGAATGTTGAGTTTTATTGTGGTTATTGATATTTCTCCCCGCAATCTTGATTCCAGCTTGTGTTTCATCCAGCCCAACATTTCACATGATGTACACTATATAAGTTAAATACTCTATATTATAAGTTAATATTATATTAGTATTATAAGTTAATACTCTATACTCTATATAGCCTTGACACACTCCTTTTCCAATTATAAATCAGTCTGTTGTTCCATATTTGGTTCTAACTGTTACTTCTTTACTTGCATACAGGTTTATCAGGAGGCAGATAGGTGGTCTGGTATTCCCATCTCTTTTAAGAATTGCCCATAGTTGAGTTCCACACAGTCAAAGGTTTTAGCATAGTCAATATGAAGCAGAAGTAGATATTTTTTCTGGAATTTCCTTGCTTCTTCTATGATTCAACGCATGTTGGCAATTTGTTGTCTGATTCCTCTGCTTTTTTAAAAAACAGCTTGCACATCTGGAAGTTCTTGGTTCATGTACTTTTGAAGTCTAGCTTGGGAGATTTTCAGCATAACTTTGCCACTTATGTGAAATGAGTGCAATTGTGTGGTAGTTTAAACATTTTTGGCATTGCCCTTCTTGGGTATTGGAATGAAACCTGACCTTTTCCAGTCCTGTGTCTCCTGATGAGTTTTCTAAATTTGTTGGCATATTGACTGCAGCACTTTAACAGCATCATCTCTTAGGATCTGAAATAACTCAGCTTGAATTCCATCACCTCCACTAGCTTTGTCCATAGTGAGACTTCCTAAGGCCCACTTGACTTCACACTACAGGATGTCTGGCTCTAATTGAGTGATCACACTGTTGTGATTATCAGGGTCATTAAGATTTCTTTTGTATAGTTCTTCTGGTTATTCTCACCACTTCTTCTTAATATCTTCTGCTTCTGTTAGGTCCACACCATTTCTGTCGTTTATTGTGCCCATCTTTGCATGAAACATTCCCTTGTTATCTCTAATTTTCTTGAAGAGATCTCTATTCTTCCTCATTCTATTGTTTTCCTCTATTTCCCCACCCACATAATCTCTCTTTCCTTCCAATCCCTTGTCCCCTCCCAGGGGCATATATCTTGACCTGCTTGACTCTTTCACCTTTCTACTGGATTCTGTGTGTATCTTTCTTACAGTCTTGATTTTATAGGAATCTCTTGCCAGTGTTCAGCTAGTTTTCATTGAGATTTGTTCCACATGTAGATATATTTTGATGTGTTTGTGAAGATAGTTAAAATCTCCATCCTCTGGCCCTGCCATTTTGATTCAAGTCCCATATTCCCTTTACTTTTGCTTACTTAACATTTCATTTGCATATCTATTACAGTGTTTCTTGTGTGTGTGTGTGTGTGTGTGTGCGCGTGTGTAGTATATTTTGCGTAAATATATGGCTTCCAAATTGTACTGAGGGCACATAATTATTGTATACCCTATAGTACCTAGAACAGTGTACTGTGCACAGAAATAAAGGCAAATATCTGTAGGATTCAATACATAAATTTGCTTGTAACTTACTCATTAAATAATGTGAGTAACAAATCTACATGACACCTACTAATTCTGTATATTCCTGAGAATTTCCTTTATATAATAAAGCTAGGTGCATTTTATGTTCCTTGTTCTACCAGTGGGTCCAGAACCATAAACTCATCTTTTTTATCCTCATCTGTAAAATGAAGCTATATTGTTACATACCTGATGTAGTTATAGTAAATACTATCAGCCAATACCCATAAAATACATTGTGATATATAGTGTTACCCATAAGCATTAGGAATCACTAATGATACATGGCTGAAAAGTAAATATACAAACTTTGATAACATCAGTTACCTTTCTGACCTCCCTATTATACAGGAGTATACCAATTGAAATTTTAAAATAAAATTAGCACTGATTATTTCATATTTCATCAAGACAAGTCCTCTGATATGAGTAAAACGATAACATTTTCTGACCCATAGTAAAAATTAAAATAGTAACAATAATAATAGGACTTACTGGCCTGGCGTGCTGTGATTCATGAGGTCGCAAAGAGTCGGACACGACTGAGCGGCTGAACTGAACTGAACTGAACTGATATATATTTTCTCATTTTCTTTGAAACACATTTTAATAAAAATGCTATAATTCTTTCCATTTTCCAGATGAGGATGACAAATGAAAGATTACACAGCTATTAAATGTGAGAAGGGATAGCTGAATCCTGACCTGTTTAACTCAATACCACATTAATTTGATAATTATAATGTTTGTTCATACAATGCAATGCTCCACATTTTAAAAATATATTTTCTTTCACTATTCACTATCCAAGTATCTCCAGGATATTTTTTTCCTGATCACTATGTATGCAAAATAATACTTATTTGAAGGTCATGTAAATGAGAATTGGCATATGAAACTTCCCTTCACACTCTGTAAATTTAACATTTTATTTGTCAGAAATTTGATACAGAAATTTGATAGTTTATCTCTATAACTTATAGCATCTATGGATTTTGATCTTAAGTTATAATTATTAACATATATTTTATCCTTACCTCTAAGTTTCTTGGCAAAAACACCTGTGTTTTATCCAGTTTTGAACTCCTTGGAGTATTTAGCACACTGTATTGTATATGGTAGTTGTATAAATATTTCAGATTATGGATCTTTATTTTTCATTCCAACCTTATAAGATGTATGATAAGTTTACATTTTTTCTTTGCTTAAGTGAGGAAAAAGGAAGAGTGCTCATTGTGAGCAATTGTTTTCACTATATAACGGTGTACATGCAAATTTGATCATAGGGCTAAATGTGTTTGAAGACAGTTAAACACTAAACAGTTTTTTAAACTAACCCTGTTTTCTTTGATCTGCATGACTATCCTAAAGCTGGGTACTGAGAAATCTCATGAAATGTAGTTTCTAGAAATTGTGGTTCCAGTCAATTGAGAGTTTACTGTTGTGAATGCTACTAGGAAATGAGTTTTAATTCCTGATGGAAACAATACATTTTCTATGTGAGAGTTTTATCTACATATTTATATACATATTAAAAGGCAATCATTGTTAAGTGACCAATTACTTTATCATTGACCTTATTTTCTGGACCAGCAATTCTTAGACACACAATATTAAGCTACCAAATTGAATCTACAAACTCCAAAACATCAATCGTTCCCTAAAGATCTACCCTGCATCCATTGATTTCTCCCACATCTATCATTTTCCAGGTTCAAATAATATGTTTACAGCTTTCCTTAGTCATTCAAACAACTAAGTTCCCAGAACTATAAATAGCCCATGCTATATGCCTATACACATTTCTTGTTGATGACTACCTCCTTGAAATCTAGTCTCCAAGACTTCTTCATGAACAGTGGAATCAAAGCTCTCAAAAGTCTTTCATGCAATTTCCTATTCAAATTTGCTCAAGTTAAAAGTCTTTTGAACCAAATATTTCTTGTAAGCCAATACTTCATTTTTAAAATCAGAGAAAAGTTCTGTGGAAGTCTTAACTAATCATGCAACTTAAACAACTTAAATAAACACCAGAAAATAGCCTCGCCCCACACATAACATTGTACAGTCCTGGATTTGTCTCTTTGAGCTATTCATTGTCTTCTTTTCATGTTCTGTTTTAACATTCTTTCTCCCTCTCTGAAAATGTTAGTCTTCAGCCAAACATCATCACTTCAGTGACTTACATTGTGACAGAGAAGCATCCATCCTTATTTAAACAATGAGAATAGTATAAATAGAATCCCCCCTCCTAAAGCTAACAACATCAATTATTTAATCCCAAATATCATTAACATTGCAACATACTAGCATAAAAAAGCACTAATGGGTTTCAGTTGGTAAACACTTTATGAATTATAATCTTGTCAGTCAACATGATTAACATATTTGCACATAAAGCTAGAATTTGAAAATACAAGACAATTAATTAAATTTCATATTTAGACTGAAGGTAGTTTATGACACTATCATAGAAGTGGGAAAGCTTTGACCCTATAGAACTATATGAAGGTAGTTCTGCCAATAGATTCAGATTGTACCATTATAACATAGTCAAAATTTCAGATTTGCAAATTGGTGATTTTAAAAATAACAACTCCAATACACAAATGCTTTAAAGCACAAGTAAGTCCTAAAAATGTAATTTAAAACAGAATATAGGAGATTCAGGAAATACGGCAGTGGAAGAACACATGGAGATCAGCTTTCTCCCCACAAATACATCAAAATACCTCTGTATGCAGAACAACTCCTTCAGGATACCCACTGAATGCTGGCAATGGCTTTCAACTTCCAAAGAAGCAAGTTAATCTCCACATAAAAGAGTAGGGTAAAAGAATTAAGGGGGAAAACAAAACAAACAAACCAAAATTAGAGAGACAAAGGAATCTGGATGGAACCTGCACATCTTGGAGGGAATTGTGAAGGAGGAAACATTTCTGCATACTTGGAAACCCCCTCTTGAGCAAAGACAGGGAGACACCTTTATACCTCAGAGGAGAGGGCAACAACAGGTGTGTGGAAGGCAAGAGGAAGAGAATTCTGCATAGAGATGAGAGTTGAACACTGCCCTCCAGCCTGAGATGTGTGTCTGCATGCTCACCAGGGCAGATAGGGACTGGGTGCTGAAGCCCAGGCTTTGGAGATCAGACCTCAGGGAGAGGACTGGAGCTAGTATGACCCAGGAGAAAGACTAGACCTGCCAAGAGGCAAGAGATCATTGTCTTAGGGACCTTTTAACTCAGGGCACTGACAGACAGTGAGACACTGCCTTCACGAGTGCCAGAAACCAGGCAGGATGCAACCCGTGACACCAGAAGTGAGCATGCTGGTGATGTGATGGCCACTGCAGCTGGCTGTGAGCAGGGGCAGGTCACTGCCTACAGGTTCCCAGACACCTAAGTGGCCTAGCCCTGCCAAGAGACCCAATTCCTGGGGCCAGTTACCCCGAGAGAGCACATGGCTGTATCAGGCTGCAGCAGCTTTGGGCAGACTTCAGCTACCTCAGGCAATCCCCATACATCCCATTGTGTCTGTCTCATCCCTCCCTCTCACAGCCCAACTGATCAAGTGAGCCCTCGTAAGCTGCAGCTTTTGCCCCATCTTGTCTGTGTGAAGAATAGACCTCAGAGGGTGACCTACAAACAGGCATGGCCAAAACCAGAACAGAAGACCAGGGACTGTATGTCCAAAGAAGAGGAAGGAAATTCACTTTTTCAATCACAGAAGCAGTGGATTAAACCCCCATAACTTGCTTGAAACTGAATTTTAGAGGCAACTGTGGACTTTAGAAGCAAGTACAACCTGGACTTAGGCTAGATCTGAATCTAAGTTGACCCCACAGTGCCCACATTAGGTTCAGAGACACTTCTAGAAATATTGAGGATCTTTCTGAGTAAGCCAATTGGCTAGAGATCAATGCACTGGAGAGGACACCACTGAGGACATGGAAAAATATTCTTACTACTGTTGCAGGAAGGGGGACCCCTTCCAGGGTCCGCAACTGGGCTCTTGTCTAACACTGGAAATGAATTGTCTGAGGAGACACATGTGCTGACAAAGCAAGAGATTTCACTGGGACAGGGCACCCGGGTGGAGAGCAGGAGGGTAAGGGAACCCACGAGAACAGCTCTGTCACATGGCTTGCTGTCTCAGGTTTTATGGTGATAGGATAATTTTCCAGGTGGTCCTTAGCCAGTCATTCTGGCTCAGAGTCCTTCCTGGTGATGCAGCCTTGTTCAGCCAAGATGGATGCCAGAGAGAAGGATTCTGGGAGGTGGTCGGATATGTGGTGTCTCCTTTTGACCTTTCCTGAACTGTTCTGGTTGTTGGTGGCTTATTAGTTCCATGCTGCTTACCAGGACCTCCTGTCATAAAACAACTCATGCAAATGGCTACTATGGTGACTGGCCAGGGTGGGCGGTTTCAATCAGTGTGCTTTCCCTAATAACTCCCCACTGAGATACTTCATACGCAAGATACTTCTTGGGAATTGGGGTGCAGGTCACTTTCTTCTGTAGCTTCTTCCTGCTGTGCTTGGGAGTAGGCCTGCCTAGCAGAGCAGAAGTCTCTCTCTACCTGATCTAAGTTAAGGTATTTTTTGCCTTGACTGAAACCAGCATTCACACTTGTAATAACAGCACTTTAGTTTGAAACAATTGACTCCTCTCAGAGATGAAATAGACAGGGGCCAAAGAGGAGACCTAACAGGATGGTCATCACTGGTCCCCAGAAACAAGAGGCAACATTTGGAATGAGGGCTGTAGGGTCTGTGACTTTTTTTTTTTTTTTTTTTTGATTGGTTGGTGGTGAGGCAACAGATCTGTGCTCCAGGAATCTTGTGTTTAGTCTGAAGTGACCATCTTCCACCTGGGTTGGGGCTCCAGTTCTGTAGAACTTAAAGACACTGTTATGCATATTTCTTTGAGTAGGAACCAGGACCCTGTCTCAAGGCTGTTCCACCATTTGATTGTTTCTCCTCTGTTTCTGTATTCCCTCCCTTCCCTGATTAGCAATCATTTGAATCCACCCTTTGGAACTCAGGGAAGGTCAAGGAGGCTGAATGAAGCCTATGTCCTACAAACAAGAAATGGAGAACACAGAACAGATATGTACTCCAGAGCCCCACAGAGTTCTGCTCAGTTTTAATTTAGGGAACTGGGAAACTATGACTGTGATAACTTCCTGCCAAATGGGGCATACAACTGCCTCAGCTTGGCGAATAGACACTGAATTGGAAGTATTCCTGAGTTCCAAGTCCTAGATCTGAGCCTTGTATGATTAAACTCTCAATCCCTTGGTCTGCCATTTTGTTGTAACAGACACAATTAGAAGTAGCTGTAAGAGGGATAACTGGAATTTTAACAGACAAAATAAACCTCATTTCTTTTTAGAAGAATAGGCCTGAGACCCAGTTTGGACCTGGCACTTCAGGGAGATTTGTAGCCAGGTAGCCAGTTGCCTAGTTTTATAAAAAGTAAGGTTGCAGTTACTAGCTTCCAGCAGACACTGTTTTGAGAATGGTGGCATCTAAGCCTGACATGACTCAGAAAACTCGTGTTTAGCAATACAACGTCTAATCTGAAATTACACCCATAGTATCATCTAGTTATTTCCCAGGATGTCTGAACCACAGCTACTCTATTTTGACTTTTAATGTTAAGTTTTCCTTCATAGCCAAAGCTGCTGCTGCTGCTAAGTTGCTTCAGTCGTGTCCGACTCTATGCGACCTCATAGATGGCAGCCCACCAGGATCCCCCGTTCCTGGGATTCTCCAGGTAAGAACACCGGAGTGGGTTGCAATTTCCTTCTCCAATGCATGAAAGTGAAAAGTGAAAGTGAAGTCGCTCAGTCGTGTCTGACTCTTAGCGATCCCATGGACTGCAGACCACCAGGCTCCTCTGTCCATGAGATTTTCCAGGCAAGAGTACTGGAGTGGGGTGCCATTGCCTTCTCTGCATAGCCAAACCAGTTGTCACTATTAATGATGTCAGTGTTTCTCTAGGTATGAGAAGATGTAAAATTTGGACTCATAAAATCTTCTCCTGAAAAGATCTAATTATCTGAAGGCCTGTTCTGCCAGTTTTTCCCAGAGCACAGAGTGCCTCATTCCTGATTTCCACACTGAATTCCTTTCAGGGGAGTTGAAGGTCAGAAGTTGCCGTGACTGTGATTTAATCTTTGTAGACATAGATGGCAAGTGTCAGTTTTTGGTTGGCAGAGCCCATTGTTCATAAACTTGACCATGATATTGAGTTGGGAATTTCATGACCATTTTATCCCATGGTGCTGAAACTGTCCATTCTCAGGTTTGGCAAAGATTTTGTTGACAGGCCACTCAATGTGTTTGACTAACTAGGTCATAAAACAGTATCCAAAATTCTCTGGACCACCTGTCTTACTAGCCTCTTGGTCCAGGAAAACATTCCCTCTTGTTGCTTCTTCCCATATCTAGAGTTACACTGTTACCATCATCAATCTCATATGAAACTATATATTATTTTATTAGAGGCCTCAGTCACACATTTGGCAGTGTAAGAAACAATTTTGTAAAACAGGTGAAATGCAAATAACATAGCTAGCAGTATTAGTAAAGTCACAAGTAAGACTTAAGAGCTTCCATTAGATGTTGCCCAGTATATCCCAGATCATCTGAGTTAGTCTACTCTGTATGAATCTTTATCTTCCAGGGAAATTATATATTGGCACTGTCTATGAGGCACATAGCCCTGTTTTATAGTGTTACTAGACTGATTATTCTTAATATGATTTAATTGTTTCCAACATAGAGGAGACTTTAAACCTAAATTACCATAGCCTGGTGTTATCTATATAAATCCATCCCATAACTGTGGGAGATTTTTCCTCCTTTGCTGAAACTTTGCTTGTTGCTCTGACTGAGCTTGAGTAATAGAAGAAATCTCAAATTTATGGCCAGTCAGAGGAGGCATTATTAATTGGCCTGGTAAGGGGATCCCATCTAGTAATGAGAGAGTCAATTCCTAGGCAGGTTGATAAGAAGTCTAAGGGTCCCCACGGAGAGAGGGGTTTGGAATTCTCAAGGAGGAAGAAAGGACAAACTTTTTTTCCTCTCTACATTCCTTAGGATTATATAACAATAATGTATGTTGCTTGAGGACAGTCTCTGAGAAAAACCTGCTGGCTAATTCTGTTATCTCAAAATATAAATCATGGGAGTAGGTCTGGTGAGGTCTTTACAACCTCTAGACATTCTTTTGATTCACTGTAATAACTAAGTTGAGAGTATATAATTCCAGTTCTAAGACTAGCAAGGGGGTACTCTTTCTACCCCCTTCTGATGTCTATGTCAGAAGCTTTCTCTATTTCCTTTATACTTTAATAAAACTTTGTTACACAAAAGCTCTGAGCAATCCAGCCTCGTCTCTGGCCTCGGATTGAATTCTTCTCCTCTGGAGGCCAAGAACCTCTGAGTCTTTACTTGATTCAGCAACAACCTTTCATCTTGCAGGCTCATCTGGGGTCCTTCAGGACAAGGTAAGGATGCTTGGAGCTCTAGTTCTTTTTTCTCCTAGCGAACACGTTTTCCACTGTACTTTATTAACTCTACAGTGTGGTTGTGTGAATGAATGAAATGCTCTGCGTGAATCAAGTGAGGAGCCCTGCTCTGTGGTTCCACAGCGACCTCATATGTCTTATGGCAGAAACCTGTCAGGGGTTTATACCAACCTGCCAATGCCAAGAGGCACCCAACATCTCTTTCAGGAACCGACCAGAAATGGGCAAAGTGTGTGGACCGAACTCTCCTTTCTCAGTCAAACTTTTTGGTCTCTTTGACCATTTCATAACTCTTTGGGAATTAGAAGTACAACCTAATCTATTGGATCATAGACTTTCAAGGGACTTGTAATCTATGTTGCTAATGTGTACTGTGGCCTAGGTCCCAAACTTGGATTGGTAGTCAGGAAGCGCCTAGCCTTGCTAGGAATTGAAAGTTCGGAAGCTACGTGGAGCTCTAGCTCCAAGGGCATCTCTGAGGTTAAAGGTTACTCGGATTGGAACTACAAGGGTTGTTCCCCGCCCCCCCCCCCCCCCTTTGGTAACGCTGGCTCTTAGTGGATAAGAAGAGGCTCATACTGGTGTGGTGATGCTTGGAAGAAACATCTCAGTTTCATGTTTGTATCAGTCTTACTGTAGTCAGGAATATACTCAGGGTCGTGCACAGGCACTTAGGTGATGAATGTTTCCCCCAGCGGTCTTGGCTTGGGAGGCATTCTGGAAGGTTACTCTGGTTGCACCCCAGGTGGCATCAGAGACAAGCAAGGTTTTAATGGTGAAGAGCTGGATGTCAGTCAGGGATGCCATCAGGTCTACCCTTGGTGCATCCCCACCCCGTCTTGGTGGTAGAACTGGGAGGGACGAGTGTGATGCCTGTGTCGGTAAGGGGCAGACTAAGTCTGACCAGGAAGGGAAAGCTTTTTGGTGTAAAGTCTGTCTACACCCCCATCTAGAGCAGGGAGGGACGCCTCCAGTAGAAAAATGGTGCTGGTTGCTTTTTTTCTTTCTTACAGATGGGAGCTAACAATTCCAGCCTCACTCCTTTGAATTGTATCCTGAAAAACTGGGATAGATTTGATCCCAGGGCTTAAAGAAGACACACCTGGTCTTCCTATGTGATACCGCATGGCCAGTATACCCACTGGAAGATGGCAAACGGTGGCCAGTTGGAGGGTCTCTTATGTATAATACTGTTTTACAATTAGACCGGTTCTGTAAAAAACAAGGAAAATGGGTGGAAGTAGCATATGTGTTGCTCTTTTTTGGCCCGCGAAATATTCCAGACTTAGGTCCTAAGGGTATAGATTTGGGTATGAAACCTTCAGCTCCCCCCTGTCCTCCTACTTCCCCCCCTTACCTGGGTCTCCAAACTGAGGTTCCAACTGTCTTGGTCTCAGTGGAAACCCATTCTGCGATACAAACTTCCTCAGTCTCAGTGGAAACCCAAATTGAGATTCGAACTCTCCACGTAGAGGCTCAAACAACTCCTGTCTCAGGACGACTTCAGACTACTCTGGTTTCAATAGAAACTCAGACCATTGAAGTAAGAGATGAGATGTGGACAGGAGGCAAAGATAAAAAAAGCAGGTTTCTCCAATATATCCCTGGGATATGCGCAGAGCAGCCAGAGAGACCGGGGAACAGCCACACAAGCTGTTGCCTCTTCATGAAGTACCCACCAGGAGAAATAATCAGTCTATGAGAGTTAATAAGCCTTTTTCTTATCAAGAAATACAAAGAATCAAGGAAGATCTGGGAGACTATTTAGAGGACCCAGAAAAGTTTATTAGAGCTTTTAAAGGTGTTAATCTGCATTATGACCTTACTTGGAAGGATGTGATGTATATCTTGGGACAAACGCTGACTCTTGACTCAAAAAGTCGAGTTTTGGGAAAAGCGGTTGCTTATGGAGATGAATGGCTTGGTAATGAATCAATAGGAAAGAGGGAGGACAAGATAATCGCTCTCCCCACTGGGAATCAGGCGGTCCCAGCTACAGAACCAGACTGGGACTACAACACAGCAAAAGAAAGATGGTATCAAAGTCATTTTGTCAGATGTTTTCTTGAAGGACTCAGACAGGCGCGTTCTAAGCCTTTAAACTATGGCAAACTGGCAGACATAGAACAGGAGGAGAAGGAAGCTCCTGGAAAATTCCTAGATATACTGAGAGAAGCCCTTCACAGATTCACTGAGATTAATCCCAAAAGTGAAGAGGGAAAAGTGATCTTAAAGAATAGATTTTTCACTCAGTCAGCTCCAGGTATCTGCCATAAGCTATTAAAACAGGCGTATGGACCAAATCAGTCTTTAGATAATCTGTTACAACTGTCTCAGACAGTCTATTATGGTAGGGAATATGAGGAAAAGAAAGGCAGAGAAAGACAAAGGAGCAGGCAGAAGACTTCGCGATGTCTATGGAAACCATTCTTAAACAGCCGGAGAAAAATGCCCAGAGGGACCCAGGTGAAAAGGGATGGGCTTGCTACTACTGTGGAAAGGAGGGGCACTTCAAGCGGGATTGCCCTCAGGCATCTAGGCAAACCCCGCTCCATGTCTGGTCTGCAAATCACCACACTGGAAGAGAGACTGCCCACAGAGGCGTAGGTCTCAGGGGTCAGACTCTCAAGACAACCGGGACTGAAGGTGCCTGGGGGTCCCCACACAAGCTCCCGTCCTAATTACACCTGAGGAACCCTGGGTATTGATAATGGTTGGAGGCCAATTCATCTATTTCCTTTTAGATGCTGCGGCAACAAACTCTGTGCTTACTGAAGCCCCTGGCCCACTTTCTTCCCAATCCGCTTCCGTAATGGGACTGTATGGATGAGCCAAAAGATATTATTTCAGTTATTCTTTATCTTGCAACTGGGATCCTGTGCTATTTTCACACGAGTTCCTGATTGTGCCAGAATCACCCTCACCCCTTTTGGAGAGGGATATACTGAGCAAGGTCCATGCCTCTGTTTTCATGAAGATGGAGCCTTCCCTTTCTGTCCCTTTAGTTGAACAAAATGTAAATCCTAGAGTATGGGCTGATGGAAAATCTGTGGGTCGAGCACAAAATGCTATTCCTGTAGTTGTCAAGCTCAAAGACCCACACTTATTCCCACATAAGAAGCAGTATCCACTGAAACCTGAGGTTAAGGAAGGGTTAAAACCCATCACTGAGAATTTAAAGGAGCAGGGACTATTAGTTCCCTGTAACAGTCAATTCAATACTCCTGTTTTGGGTATAAAGAAATCAAATGATAAATGGAGATTAGTTCAAGATTTACAAATAATAAATGAGGCTGTAGTTCCTTTACAGCCCGTGGTGCCTAATCCTTATACTCTATTGTCTGAAATTCCTGAATGAGCCAAATTTTTCTCAGTAATTGATTTGAAAGATGCCTTGTATTCAGAGCCTTTGGCGGAGGAAAGTCAATTTCTATTTGCCTTGGAAGACCCCACGCAGCCAGCTTCTCAGTTAACCTGGACAGTTTTGCCCCAAGGATTTCGTGACAGTCCTCACTTATTTGGACAAAGTTTGTTATGGGATCTACAAAACTTTAATAGCTCTAAAGCGGTGGTGTTACAATATGTAGATGATATTTTGCTCTGTGCTGAAACAGAGGAAGCTTGTTCACGAACCTCAGCAGATTTCTTAAACTTTCTGGCAGGCTACGGTTACAAGGTATCAAGAGAAAAGGCTCAGCTTTGTCAACAATCTGTTAGATATCTGGACCTTATCATATCAGAAGGGACTAGGGCCATAGGCCCTGAGAGAATTAAACCTATGCTAAACCATCCCCTACCTATGACTTTAAGACAATTGAGAGGATTTTGGGGAATCACAGGCTACTCTCCTGTGGATTTGGATTCCAGGTTATGGGAAACTTGCCCGGCCTTTATATAAACTTATAGCTGAAACTCAGCAGGCCCAAACCAACAAACTGGTTTGGTCTCCAGATACTCAAAAGGCTTTTAAGGTTCTTCAGATTGCTCTCCTGCAAGCTCCCGCTCTGAGCTTGCCCACAGGGTCAGAATTTAATTTGTTTGTCACTGAAAGAAAAGGTATGGCCTTGGGAGTTTTAACACAACCCTGAGGGCCTCACCAGCAACCTATTGCTTTTCTAAGCAGAGAATTAAAGGTAATTGCACGTGGGTGGCCCCACTGCCTAAGAGTAATTGGGGCAGCTGCTTTATTAGCACCTGAAGCTTTAAAGATAATTAATGGACAAAACCTTACTGTACTGACTTCTCCTGACTTGAGTGGAATCTTAAATTCTAAGGTTAATATTTGGATGACAGACAGTAGGCTTCTTAAATATCAATCATTGTTGTTAGAAGGACCAGTATCTAAGCTCAAAGTTTGTGGAAATTTAAATCCTGCCACTTTCCTTCCTGAGAAGGAAAATGAAACACCTGATCACGATTGTTCCCAGTTCCTAACTTTAAACTATGCAGCTCGGGAAGGTCTAATGGATACTCCGTTAGACAATCCTGACATGGAAATATTTACAGATGGCAGGTCTTTTGTGCGGGATGGAAAGCATAAAGGAGGTTATGCAGTGGTGACTGTTGAACAGGTTTCAGAAGCAAAATCTCTCCCCCAGGGAAACAGTGCCCAGTTAGTGGAGCTAGTGGCTCTGACCCGAGCTCTAGAGTTAAGCAAAGGGCAGAGAGTAAATATTTACGTTGATTCTAAGTATGCTTATTTGACTTTACATGCTCGTGCTGCAATATGGAAGGAAAGACAGTTTAAAACAGCAACAGGAGAACCCATTAAACATTTCCGAGAGATTGAGAGATTTTTAACTGCTATCTATTGTCCTAAAGAAGTAGTGGTTATGCATTGCAAAGGGCACAGCAGGTATGGGGGAAAGTAGCTGCCAGTAACCTGTTAGCTGACTCTCAAGCCAAAAAAGCAGCACTTTATGAAACCCCCTCCCTACAGACGCCTTTGATCTGGACGGGTCCTGTGGAACAGGAAAAGCCACAATATACTGAGGAAGAATTAGAAAGATGTGAGAAAAGAGGAGCAAAGTTTACTGATTAAGGATGGTTACAGCCCGAGGATGGATAATTAGTAATTCCTGAAAATGCTCAGTGGAAAATTCTTAAGGGTTTACACCAGAGTTTTCATTTGGGTGCAGAAAGTACTTGCCAGATGGCTTCTTGTTTGTTTGAAGGTAAAAATGTCATGGAAACTTTAAAGAACATTATCAAAAGGTGTGAGGTTTGTCAGAAAAATAACCCAAAGACTGAAAAGCTAGCAAAGTCTGGATTACAACGACATGGAAAGTATCCTGGAGAGGACTGGGAAATTGATTTCACTCATATGCCAACAGCTAATGGGTATTCTTGCTTACAAGTTTGGGTAGATACTTTTACTGGATGGATTGAGGCTTTCCCCTGTCATAGTGAACAAGCTAAAGAGGTTATAAAGATTTTAATCCATGAAATTATCCCCAGGTGTGGGCTGCCACGAGCCTTCAGAGTGACGATGGCTCCGCCTTTAAAGCTGCTGTAACTCAGGGAGTGTGTAAAGCTCTAGGAATAGAATATCACTTACACTGTTCCTGGAGACCCCAATCCTCAGGAGAGGTTGAAAAAGCTAATGACATTATCAAAAGACATCTGTGAAAATTAACTCAAGAGACGCAGGACAACTGGATTAAAGTCCTACCCATAGTTTTAATGAGGGCTCGAACTGCCCCCCAAAAGAGCGACTGTCCCCCTTTGAATGTATTCATGGAAGGCCTTTCTTATGCATAGACATTGTTATAGACCCTGAAGCCTTGGACTTAACTAATTATGTAACTCAGCTCTCAGCTTTTCAACAGGCATTAATAGAACTCTGGGAGATGACTCCTGACCCAGCTTGAGTCAAGCAAGCCTCTATTTGAGCAAGGAACCGAGGTCCTCATATAAACATTGGGGTCTGGAGTCCCATCCCTCGAGGCCCTCTGGGAAGGCCCTTACCAGGTTATTCTTTCTTCTCCCACAGCTATCAAAGTGCCAGGAATTGATTAGTGGGTACATCACACTCGAGTTAAGATGAAGAAGGAATTCATAGGGCCTGGACTCCATCTGAGGCCTGTCCATGCTGATCTTGCTCGGCCACGTCTCCAGTGGACTCTGAACTCTCTGCTTAGTGCCTGTGGGAACAATGGAAGGATAAGACCCCCTCCAGACAAGGGAACCTTGAAGATCATACCCAGTTTACTCATCACCTAAGAGAAAACAGACACTAATCACCCCTGCCTCTGGACAGTATCTATCAGAATGTAACCACAGGCTTATCAGTTATTAACTGGTTGGAATGTAACCTCGGGCTTATTCATTATTAACTGTTTGAACACATAACACGTGAATGATGGGGTTATTGTGATTGTATTTACCCTTCCTTTGTAAGCATCAAGGGATTTGGGGCGGTGGGCTTGGACACGTACACATGGGGTGTAAAAGATTTTCACAAATGCTGGTCGGGGTCCTTGGCTAAGAAGAGACTCTGCATTAGGCCCGCCGGTGTAATAAACTGCACTCCACTATCTGCATTGTCCTTCTGAGTGAGTTTGTTTCCCGGAAAGTATGGCTATAACAAAGAGGTGGCACCCTGACCAGAACTAAGTGACGTCATTTTAATGTCTTTACTTTCTATGCTCTGACTTTGTAAGTTTCAGATGGGCCTGATAATCTATGTGAGTCTACTGCTGACTCCAAAGATCGAGGGTCTGCTGTTTGATCCTCAAGACAATGCCTTCCTGTCCTGGGCTCATTCCTACGCTGCATTCCACAATCTGGTCTAACTGCTGGGTCTGTGGAGCACTCCCTTCTTCATCGGTGGAAGGCTTCCCATGGTGGACATCTCCACTTCAAGGAAAGGACATTTCTCCAAGTCTGCAAATACCTTCAACAATCACATGCGATGACTCTTCTTAAACTGATGACATCTAACAACCCTAAAATGGACTGGTGCAACATTTTGTACTTTAACTATGGACATAATGTTACTTTTGATTTTGATTATACATTGTCTCGGTTTAATAACTATTTTGTTACGCATAAGACAACTAGGTCTAGATCTGATAGTTTTTTATCTGACGTTTATCAAATATGGGATGAGGTTATATGGCTAAATCCTGAAAAAGGACGTCTAATATATACTGCCCCTATTTTCGGGGAACAAACCGAGCCATCCCCAAAAGTTAGCCAACAACTTAATTATAGTGATTGGAAACACTTGGGATTTTTGCCTCAGGAAATATGCAATATAATCATTCCCGTGTTTTCCAACTCCAATTCAGGTCCTCCCTTTGTCTGGCCAGACACTGATTGGGACTGGATATCTCAGTCACGCTGGCTTGCTCCAAACGGGTCCTACTGGATATGTGACTCTTACCTACGGACATGGCCTCCCCCTGGTTGGATAGGGAGATGCACCCTGGGTCTAGCTTTTACTCACGGCTTTATATTTTCAGAGCTTCCAGAAAAGCCTGCTAATTTACCCCACCTTAAAACTCGGTGGGCAAGGTCTGTATTTCACTGGTATGATTATTTTGCTACAGTGTTTGTTCCCTCTTTGGGAACTACAGATGTTATGCTACAAGTGGATGCTTTGACTAATCTTACTCAACAGGCATTACAAGATTCTCAAAAAGCTATTTCAGCTCTAAACGCTGAACAAGCACAAATTAGAAAGGTGGTTTTACAAAACAGATTAGCTTTAGATATTCTGACAGCTGTGCAAGGAGGAACTTGTGCCATTATTCATACCCAATGCTGTACTTATATACCTGATATGAGCACTAATGTTACTCATTTTACTAAACACATGACCAAGATGACTGGGGCTATGGATACTCCTGAAGCCTCAATTGCCTCACTTTGGAAGACGTTAACTAGTTCCCCATGGTAGAAGACTATCTTAATTACAATAATTCTGATTGTTCTATTTTTGCTGTTTGCTCCCTGCATCTGTAACTGTGTGACTGGATTTGTTTCTAGTCACGTGAAGCCTTTTAAGTTACAAATGGTTGTCCAAGGTCCTATGAGTGCCACAGCTTCCTCCAACTATTATTACATGGGGCCCCTGGATCAGAGACCCTCAATATGATGGTTAGGAGAATATGTTGCCTTAACAATTTAGGGACCATGCCCCTAAACAGCAGGAAGTAGTTATGGAATGAAAACGACACCCCTTTCCCTTGGCAACATAATTCTCCTAAAAGAAAAGGGGGAAATGAGAGAGTCAATTCCTAGGCAGGTTGATAAGAAGTCTAGGGGTCCCCATGGAGAGACGGGTTTGGAATTCTCAAGGAGGAAGAAAGGGCAAACTTTTCCCCCCCCTCTACATTCCTTAGGATCATATAACAATAATGTATCCTGATTTATTCTGTACCAACTGAGCTATGCAGAGTACATCATGAGAAACACTGGGCTGGAAGAGGCACAAGCTGGAATCAAGATTGCCAGGAGAAATATCAGTAACCTCAGATATGCAGATGACACCACCCTTATGGCAGAAAGTGAAGAGGGACTAAAAAGCCTCTTGATGAAAGTGAAAGAGGAGAGTGAAAAAGCTGGCTTAAAGCTCAACATTCAGAAAACAAAGATCATGGCATCTGGTCCCATCACCTTATGGGAAATAGATGGGGAGACAGTGGAAACAGTGTCAGACTTTAATTTTTGGGGGCTCCAAAATCACTGCAGATGGTGACTGCAGCCATGAAATTAAAAGACACTTACTCTTTGGAAGGAAATTTATGACCAACCCAGATAGCATATTAAAAAGCAGAGACATTACTTTGCCAACAAATGTCCATCTGGTCAAGGCTATGGTTTTTCCAGTGGTCGTGTATGGATGTGAGATTTGGACTGTGAAGAAAGCTGAGTGCCAAAAAATTGATGCTTTTGAACTGTGGTGTTGGAGAAGACTCTTGAGAGTCCCTTGGAGTGCAAGGACATCCAACCAGTCCATCCTGAAGCAGATAAGTCGTGGGTGTTCGCTGGAAGGACTGATGCTGAAGCTGAAACTCCAATACTTTGGCCATCTCATGTGAAGAGTTGACTCATTGGAAAAGACCCTGCTGCTGGGAGGGATTGGGTACAGGAGGAGAAGGGGACGACAGCAGATAAGATGGCTGGAATGCATCACCGACTTGATGGATATGAGTTTGATTAAACTCCGGGAGTTTGTGATGGACAGGGAGGCCTGGCGTGCAGTGATTCATGGGGTCACAAAGAGTCAGACAAGACTGAGCCACTGAACTGAACTGAATAACTAATTGAGAGTATATAATTCCAGTGCTAAGACTAGCAAGGGCGTACTTTTTCTACCCCCTTCTGATGTCTATGTCAGGAGCTTTCTCTTTTCTTTATATTTTAATAAAACTTTAATACACAAAAGCTCTGAGTGATCCAGCCTCGTCTCTGGCCCCAGATTGAATTCTTCTCCTCTGCAGGCCAAGAACCTCAGCATCTTTGCGTGATTCAGCAACAATAATATTCAGTAATATCAATAAAATTCAATAATATCAATAGTGACCTAAATATGACCATAATTTTTTTAAGTAAATTTTCTCAGGGCCAACCAGTTAGAGCTTTGTAGTAGAGAAATTTATCAAGGTAACCCAGGACTAGACACATATAATTGGCCACAAACCCTACAATTGGATTTATTTCTAAAACTAGCATGGGGTCAGGCCTATGATAGAAAAGCATTTGATTTATATACAGTGTCTAGGAAGTCAAGAAAACATTATAAATGATCATATGAATCAGGTCCAGCATCTTGGGCATGCTGTCTAGCTCTGATGTCGTCATCTTCTCATCCTGGTGTAGTGTAGTTTCTCCTCTGTTTGAGCATCATTTTAAGGTGAGATCAGGTCAGCTGTCTTCTCTATAGATCAATCCAGTGTAGGAGACATTAGAAGTGGGAATTAATCTAAGAGTTAATTTCCCTTCCGTTTCATTGTGCATGAACTAGTTAAGAGTACCTGACAAAAAATCCTTCCATCCAGGTTGGAGACAGTCCCTTAAATTAGGTCTTTTTCCAGTCCTGGTTGCAGGTCATGAGGCATTTTATCTTCATCCAAAGATAGATTATTGAGATAAGCTTCAGAAACAAACTTAGGGTGTTCTTTAAGAATTCAATTACATTTTACATTAATATCATATAACAGCAAAAGACTATCTAAGAAATGAGCCTTACTAGATGCAGACCTTTATTAATAAACTGGGATTTAACATTTATTGAAACATCTTTTTCTCCCTAAAATTACCCTTAATTTTATCAAATATAACCAAATTAAGGCTAGTTTGTTTGCAAAGTAGGTCTGGTCTCACTAATTTTGGCCTGATGATTTATATAACCATAATTATTCATAGACTTTTTACTTTGCTGAAACGTTTATAGAGTCTCAGACTGAACTTTTAAAATAAAACAAGGCTGAGAAACTCACACCAAAGGCTTATCACAAATTTCACCTAACAAATCTAGGTGAATTCTTCCCTTTTTTAAGGTCTCAAAAATTCCTTGAGATTTTGTACCTGTTAGTGAGATAACCTTTCTAATTCATTTGATAAACTTACTGGAAACCTAAGAGTTTCTCATTTCTGGAGGAGTCAGATAGAGAGAAAATATAATTGTTTGGTTTATAACATATAATTTTACTAAATTATTGCCACGATTAGTTTGAGAGGAACGTTTTTCCTACTCCCAGAAAACACAAGATTCAAACCTGTAATTTTTCAGAGAGAAACCATAAAAGTTATAAGCATATTCGCTGGTTCATTCAGTCCTTTGTTAATTTTTGTGAAGTCATCAGGTTTTTCATTAGAATACCAAGACATATCAGAATGTTAAGAGCTCCATATAATTTCTAGGATATCTATATTAGTTTTATTTACCATACATTATAGCATGAGAGGATTTATTACTCATTTGATAATACTTTTCATGTAATTTAACCAACCAAATAAGCACAGTTTAATATCTCTCTTTGGGATGTTTCAGGGGCCCTTTGAAACACCCCAAAGTTAGCTAGAGGTCAAAGGAACTTCAGAAGAATTCAATTTAAGTTTTTGTCCAAAACCATCAATTAAAAGGGTTTAGAACTTTTGGTCAGATTTAGACAATGTTGATGGGTGTATCATTTAGCTTGTTGATAGGTCATGATGGGCATATATACTGAGGCTCAAGGTCTAGTGAAAGTCGACTCTGCCATCTTAGACCTAACCAGTTTTGTCTCTAACCAGTTTTCCTATGGCTGTCATTCCTAACAAAATCCATTTATCTAACTGAATGTAACCCAATTTTTAAAAAATCCTGATCATGTATAACTCTTTTTGGTATTTTTTCATGCTTTTTTTTAACTGAAAACACAGTTCCTACTTTCCTTTAGCGACCAAGAACTAACTTTTAGAGTAGCATTTAATAGATTGGTGGGCATAAAGACCAGTAATAATTTCTAAAACCCTTGCTTTCTTGAAACATTTTAGGATGGCACCAAATATTATTAATTTATAGTACCAAATCTCTTTAGTTTTTCTGTAAAAGGAAATCTGTGTTTAGTAGTAGATGTTCCAAAATCTTATTTTATTTGGAAATTACCTAACTATTCAATAAACGTCCAACACTTAGTTTAGCACAACCCTTAGAAGTTCAAGTTACCCCAATCTGGAGAGACTATTTCAGACAGATATTCCTAAAGCATAATTATTTTTAATAGAGCTTATCTAAAATCTCATATCTCATTTACATTTTTTTTAGAAGTTTCTTCACTCGAGGTAATTTCTTTGTTGACTAACTTGTAACAGATATTATAATATTTAACATATTAAATCTAGGTACAATGAAAACATTATACTTAATGTTAATTACTGTAAGATATGTCTATATTAGATAGGTCAACAAACAAACAATAGCAGGTATTTAATACTGAATATTTACCAGTTCACATGAACCTGGAATTTATTGTTTAATTTAGAATTATTTGATTTGTAAGTGCTTATCTTTCTTTAAGCCAATTAAATGGAGTTTATTTACAAACTAACCTCAAAAATATTATCCAGAGACAAAGACATATCAAGACATATTTAGACAGACACAACACAAGATCTAGCTTCATTCTCTAAGTTTAATCATGAATGAGATATTACAACATAAAATTTATTAGTTTATTAAAAAAACCCAGTTGGAATAAATAAAATTTTTAAAGGCTTTCTCCCATTTTTCCTCAATCTCACAAGTTAGAGATGGTCTAGATAAGTGTTCCTGAGAGCCCTGATTTCAAGGCACATGGAAAGAAAATCAAGTTCTAACAAAATGGTGGCAGGTCTAAACCAAATGGTGGCCAGACAAAGCAAAATGGCCATCAAAAATCACAACACAGAACACAGAGTTAAAACACACATATAAACCTGGCAGTCCTCATCAGACACTCCCTTAAATACAAGAATAGAGTCTCTCAGAAAACCTCCTATAGAGACACAGAACTTCAGATCCAAGTACTAACAAAGTAAAGGAAAATATCTCAGGTCTTCGAAGATTTCAAAGGGAGGAAAGGAAGCCAGGTTGAAAGAAGAAGGGGGAAGAGGCAGGAGAGGGGGACAAAAGGGGCAGCCTTACAGACATCTCCTGCCACCTGCAGATACCCAGGCATTACGGGACTTTACCCTGGGCCTCCAGAGAAGGGAGGACTGGGACTCGGCCCTACCAGAAACCAGACCAAAACAGAACCAGAATTCGAGTTCTCTGCCAAGAGGAGGTGATCAGTCTCCAATCCTTAGTTCAGGCTGAGGCTCTTCGACCAGATTCCTGCATCCAGGACCAGGGGACTAGAAAAACGGGGAAGGATAGGAAGGGTTAGGAGAGGAAAGAGAGAGGGAAGGGGAGAGAGGTCAATAAAGTCTCTTGTTCCTTACCAATTGGGGCACTCTGGTCAGTTGTTCATGTCAGGAGGAGATCAGAGACAAAAGGGTCCCAGTTGTGGCTGCTGGATCTGGTCCATTGGCAGGCAAGCTGGCCCCTGAGTACCCCGAGTGGTCAGGATGTCAGTCGCAATGAAGAAGAATTCCCGCCAGAGTCGTCATTTGTTGCTGATTGAAACCGCCCACCCTGGCCAGGCACCATAGTAACCATTTGCATGAGTTGTTTTATGACAGGAGGTCCTGCTAAGGAACATGGAACTAATAAGCCTCTACCAACCAGAAGAGTTCGGGAAAGATCAAAAGGAGACACCACCTGTCCGCCCACCTCCCAGAATCCTTCTCTCTGGCATCCATCTTGGCTGAACAAGGCTGCACCACCCAGAAGGACTCTGAGTCAAATGATTGGCTAAGGACCACCTGGAAACTAATCCCATCACCATAAAACCCAAGATTGCAAGCCATGTGACAGAGCTATTCTCCTGGGTTCCCTTACCCTACTGTTCTCCACCCAGGTGATGTTTCCCAATAAAATCCCTTGCTTTGTCAGCACATGTGTCTCCTCAGATAATTCATTTCCGAGTGTTAGACAAGAGTCCAGTTTTGGGCCCTAGAAGGGGTCCCACTTTCTGCAATACTACCACTCTCAACATACACATATTTTTGTCTCTTGTCTTTTAGGTTTTGTCTATTATTCTTTTTAAATTTTTTCTTTACATATTTTTACTTATGTTTCCTGTCTTATGCTTCTATTATTAGTTTAGTTCAGTCGCTCAGTAGTGTCTGACCCTTTGAATCACAGCATGTCAGGCCTCCCTGTCCATCAAAAACTCCCGGAGTTTAATCAAACTGATGTCCATCGAGTCGGCGATGACATCCAGCCATCTCATCCTCTGTCGTCCCCTTCTCCTCCTGCCCCCAATCCCTCCCAGCATCAGGGTCTTTACCAATGAGTCAACTCTTTGGATGAGGTAGCCAAAGCATTGGAGTTTCAGCTGCAGCATCAGTCCTTCCAATGAACACCCAGGACTGATTTCCTTTAGGATGGACTGGTTGGATCTCCTTGCAGTTCAAGGAGCTCTCAAGAGTCTTCTCCAGCACCAGAGTTCAAAAGCATTGATTTTTCTGTGCTCAGCTTTCTTCACAGTCCAAATCTCACATCCATACATGACCAGTGGAAAAGCCATAGCCTTGACCAGATGGACAAAAGTAATGTCTCTGCTTTCTAATATGCTATCTAGGTTGGTCATAGCTTTCCTTCCAAGGAGTAAGTGTCTTTTAATTTCAAGGCTGCAATCACCATCTGCAGTGATTTTGGAGCCCCCCCAAAATAAAGCCTGACACTGTTTCCACTGTCTCCCCATCTATTTCCCATAAGGTGATGGGACCAGATGCCATGATCTTAGTCTTCTATTATTACATAAATGTATTTCATTTTTTCCCTATTTACACAATGTTTGTCATTATATTGCATTTTCCCCATGTTTTTGGTTTTCTAATTTTTCTAGCTTAGTTTTTAGCATTTGTTTTCATTTATGGGTTTCTTTATTGGTTTGATTGCTCTCTTCTTTTTTGATTCTTCTTTTATACTTTTTTTTTCTTTCCTCTCTTTGTCTTCATTTCTTCACAAGTGTGAGTGTGTGAACTTCCTAATGTGTTCTTGTTTGTTTAGATTTAATTTTAACATATATCCTGGGGTTTTGTCTTTTCATTCTTTTCTTGTTTTTTTGAATGTAATATTTCTTTTTCTTTTTTCTATTTCTTTATTTCTCTTCTGTGTTATGTGGCTTGTGGAATCCTGGGGCTCCACAAAGGGGGCAGGCCTGAACCTCCGAAGTGAGAGGACTTTGGACCACCAGAGATCTCCTAACTCCATGGACAATTAATCAGTGAGAGCTCTCCCAAAGATCTCCACCTCAACACTAAGATCTGGCCCCACCCAAAGGCCAGCAGACTCCAGTGGTAGATTCACACCGAACACATAGCAGAACAGGAACATAAACTTATCCAAGAGCAGACAGTTAGACAAAGTCATACCAAAATCACAAATACCTCAAAACATAGCACTGGTCCAGCACTACTTTCAGAGAGATAAGATCTAGCTTCATGCAACACAACCCAGGCACCTCTTCTCCCCTCTTATGACAGGAAACCTTCACAAGACTTTCAACCCCATCCACTGGAGGCAGACTCCATAAATAAGAGGAAATATGACTTTGCAGAATGTGGAAAGGAGATCCAAAACACTAAATTAAGCAAAATGAAATGATAAAGAAACATGTAGCAGATGAAGGAGCATGGTGGAAAGCCCAAAGACCAAACAAATGAAGAGGAAATAGACAATCTACCAGAAAAAAATTTCAAGATAATGATAGGAAAGATGATTCAAAATCTGGGAAATATGATAGAGGCAGATAAATAGAATGGAGGCACAGACTGAGAAGATTTAAGAAATGTATAACATATAACTAGATGAACTAAAGAACAATCAACAATGAGAATGCAATAACTGAAATTAAAAAAATAAATAAAGTAAAATGCACTGAAGGGAACCATTAGCCAAATAACTGAGGCAGAAAAATGGATAAGTGAGTTGGAAGACAAATGGTGGAAATAACTGAAGCAGAGCAGGATAAAGAAAAAATAATGAAAAAAAAAAAAAAAAGTGAGGACAGTCTCAGAGACCTTGAGGACAACATAGAGCACCAACATTTGAATTATAAGGTTCCCAGAAGAAGGACAGAAAAAGAAAGGATACAACAATATATTTGAGAGGATTATAGTTGAAAACTTCCCTAACATGGGAAAAGAAATAGTCACCCAAGTCCAGGAAGCCTAGAGAGTTCCATAGAGGATAAATCCAAAGAGAAACACACCAAGACACATATTAATCAAACTAAAAAAAAAAAAAAAGATTGAACACAAAGGGGGAAAAAATATCTTAAAACAGCAAGGGAAGAGCAACAAATAATATTCAAAGGAATCCACATAATGCTAATAGCAAATACTTCATCTGAAACTCTGCAGACCAGAAGGGAGTGGCAGGATATACTAAAAATGATGAAAGGAAATAACCCAGCAAGGATCTCATTCAGATTTTACGGAGAAATCAATGGAAAAAAAAAAAAAAAAAAAAGAAAGAAAGGGAATCCAGATTGGAAATGAAGTAAAACTCTCACTTTTTGCAGATGACACTACACTATATGTAGAAAACCCTAAAGATGCCACCAGAAAATCGTTATAACTATTCAATGAGTTTAGCACAGTTGCAGGATAAAAAGCTTTTGCACAGAAAAGTAAACATTAAACAAAACAAAAAAGCAACCCATAGATTGGGAGAAAATATTTACAAATGATGTGATAAGAAATCAGTCTCCAAAATTCGCAGAGTTTATGATGGCTGATAGCGTGAAAACAACCAACCCACTCCAAAAATGGGCAGAAGACCTGAATAGATATTTCTCCAAAGAGTACAGACAGATGACCAGTAGGCCCATGAAAAGATATTCAACATTGATACTTAATAGACAAACTCTATTCACAACTTTCTGAGTATATAATACAGTATCATTAACTAGAAAAAAAATACAGATAATTGCAAATCAAAACTACCATGAAATGTCACTTCATACTGGTCAGAAAGGATATAATCAAAAAATCCACAAATAGGAAATGCTGGAAAGAGTGTGGAGAGAAGGGAACCCTCCTACACTGTTGGAGGGAATGTGAATTGGTATAGCCACTGTGGAGAAACTATGGATATTCCTTAAAACACTAAAAATAGAGCTAACATATGATCCTGCAATTCCACTCCTGGGCATGTGTCTGGAGAAAACTTGATCCAAAAGGATACATGTATCCTAATTCTTTTCAACACTGTTTACAGTAGCCAAGACATGTAAGCAACCTAATGTCCACTAGTAGAAGACTGGGTAAAGAAGATATGGTACGAATGTGCAATGGAATATTACTCAGCAATTAAAAAGAATGAAATAGTGCCATTTATAGCACTATGGATGGACCTAGAGAGTGTCATAATGAGTGAAGTAAGTCAGACAGAGAAGGAGAAATATTGGATGGCATCCCTTATATGTGGACTCCAAAAGAAATGATAAAATAAACTTACTTACAAAATAGAAAGAGACTCATAGACTTAGAAAAATAACATGATTACTGGAGAGGGGAGGGATAGTTAGGGATTTTGTGAAGGTCATGCACACACTTCTATATTTAAATTGGATAACCAACAGTACGTGGGATTATGTTCAATATTATGTGTCAGCCTGGGTAGGAGGAGGTTTGGGGGAGAATAGATACATGCATATTATGGCTGAGTCCCCTCACTGTTCAGCTGAAACTACCACAGCATTGCTAATAGGCTATACCCCAATGCCGTCTTTCCTGGTGGCTCAGACAGTAAAGAATCTGCCTGTAAAGTGGTAGACCTGGGTTCAATCCCTGAGTTGGGAATATCCCCTGGAGGAGGAAATGGCAACCCACTCCAGTATTCCTGCCTGGAAAATCTCCATGGACAGAGGAGCCTAGCCAGTTCAGAGGGTCACAAAGAGCTTGACACTATTGAATGACTAAGCACAGCACCCGAATACAGAAAAATTAATAAATAAAATGGAGAAAAAGGTTGACAAATCATTAACCAGACTCATCAAGAAAATAATGAGAAGACTCAAATCAATAAAATTAGAAATGAAAAAAGAAAAGTCACATAGATAATGCAGAAATACAAAGAATCTCAAGAGACTACTATGAGCAACTATATGCCAATTAAATGGGCAATCTTGAAGAAATGACAACCTTAAAGAAATGGGCATATTAAAAAAAAAATACAACCTTCCAAGACTGAACCAGGAAGAAATAGAAAATAAGAACAGACTAATCAAAGTACTGAAATCAAAACTGTGATAAAAAATCTTCCAACAAACAAAAGCCCAGAGCCTGATTGCTTCACAAGTGAATTCTATCAGACATAGAGAAGAGCGAACACCTATTCTGCTCAAACTCTTTCCAAAAATAAAAAAAATCAGAGGTAGAAAAACTCCCAAATTCATTCTGCAAGGTCACCACCACCCTGATACCAAAAGAAGACAAGCATATCGCAGAAAGAGAAAATTATAACATCACTGAAGGATATAGATGTAAAAATCCTCAACAAAATTCTAGCAAACAGAATAAACAACACATTAACAGGATCATACGCCATAATCAAGTGAGGTTTACCTCAGGGATGCAAAGATTCTTCAATATATGCAAATCAATCATTGTGCTATATCATATCAACAAATTGAAATATAAGAATCATTTGATCATCTTAACAGATACAGAGACAGTTTTGGCAAAATTTGACACCCATTTGTTAATAAAAAGAAAAGAAAAAAGAAGACTCTCCAGAAAGTCAATATAGAAGGAATCTATCTCAACATGATAAAGGTGATATAACAAGCACACAGTAGCTATTATCAGTGGTAAAAAACTGAAAGGATTTCCTCTAAGATTAAGAACAAGACAAGGGTGCCCACTTTGGCCACTATTATTCAATGTGGTTTTTGAAGTCTTAGCCATTGCAATCAATGAAGGAAAAGACAGGGAATCCAGACTGGCAAAGAAGTAAAATTCTCACTTTCTGCAGATGACATTATATTATACATAGATATTCTTAGAGATGCCACCAGAAAATTGCTAGAGATAATCAGTGAGTTTGTAAAGTTTCAGGATACAATATTAGTATACATAAATCCCTTGGATCCCTGTACACTAACAATGAAAAATCAGAAAGGAAAACTAAGGGGACAATCATACTTACCACTGCAACACAAACAACAAAAATAGAATACCTAGGAATGATCCTACCTAAACAAAGATCATGGCATCTGGTCACATCACTTCTTGGCAAACAGATGGAGAAAGAGTGGAAACAGTGGCTGACTTTATTTTTGGGGGCTCCAAGATCACTGCAGATAGTGACTGCAGCCTTGAAATTAAAAGACACTTACTCCTTGGAAGAAAAGTTATAACCAACTTAAACAGCATATTAAAAAACAGAGACATCGCATTGCCAGCAAAGGTCTGTCTACTCAAGGCTATGGTTTTTCCAGTAGTCATGTATGGATGTAAGAGTTGGACTATAAAGAAAGCTGACTGCTGAAGAATTGATGCTTTTGAACTGTGGTGTTGGAGAAAACTCTTGAGAGTCCCTTGGACTGCAAAGAGATCCAGCTAGTTCATCTTAAAATAAATCAGTCCTGCATATTCATTTGAAGGACTGATGCTGACACTGAATCTCCAATACTTTGGTCACCTGGTGTGAAGAACTGACTCATTGGAAAAGACCCTGATGCTGGGAAAGATTTAAGGCAGGAGGAGAAGGGGACAACAGAGGATGAGATGGTTGGGTGGCATCACCAACTCAATGGGCATGAGTTTGAGTAAACTCTGGGAGTTGGTGATGGACAGGGAGGCCTGTCATGCTGTAGTCCATGGGGTCACAAAGTCAGACATGACTGAGTGACTGAACTGAACTGATCCTACCTAAGGAGACATAAGACCTGTATGCAGAAAACTGTAAGACACTGATGAAATAAATCAAAGATGACATACTCATATGGAGAGATATACCATATTCTTGGATTGAAAGACTCCATATTGTGAAAATGATTATATTACCCAAAGCAATCTACAAGTTCAATGCAATCCTGGTCAAATTAACAATGGTATTTTTCCCAGAGCAAGGACAAAATATTTTACAATTTGTATGGAAAAACAAAAGACCCTGAATAGCCAAAGCAATCTTGAGAAAAAAAAAACAGACCTGAAGGAATCCATGACTTCAGGCTACACTACAAAGCTACAGTCATCAAGATAATGTGGCACCTGCACACACACACACAAAAAAAAACAGAAATATAAACCAAAGGAACAAGATAGAAAGCCCAGAGATAAGCTTACACTCCTATGGGCACCTTATCTTTGACAAAGGAGGCAAGAATGTACAAAGGAAAAAAGGCAGCCTCTTCAATAAGTGGCTCTAGGAAAACTAGACAGCAATGAAATATGAAAAATGTTTAACACCATAGACAAAAATAAATTAAAGAATGATTAAAGACCTAAACATTATACCAGAAGCTATAACACTCTTAGAGGACAACTTAGAACACACTTTGATATAAGTTGTAACAAGATCCTCTTGATCTACTTCTAGAGTAAAAGAAACAAAAACAAAGATATACAAAAGGGATCTAATTAAACTTAAAAGCTTTTGCACAGCAAAGGAAACTATAAATAAGATTAAAAGACAATCCTCACAATGGGAGAAAATAATCACAAACAAAACAACTGTCAAATGATTAAATTCCTAAATATATAGGTAGCTCATGCAGCTGAATATTAGAAAAACAAAACAAACAGCTCAGTCAAAAAATGGTCAGAATAACTGCCCAGGTATTTCTCCAAAGAAGACATACAATATTGCTTATTGTTAGAGAAATGCAAATCAAAGCTCAAATGAGGTACCGCTTTCCACCATTCAGAATGGGCATCATCAAAATCTAGAAACAATAAATACTGGAGAGGATGTGGAGGAAAAGGAACCCTCTTGCACTGTTGGTGGGATTGTAAATTAATACAGCAACTTTGGAGAACAGTGTGAACATTCCTTAAAAAACTAGGTATTAAACTACCATGTGACTCAGCAACCCAATTACTGGGCATATACCCTGAGAAAACCACAATTTTAAAAGACACATATTATTCCAATGCTCACTACTGTAGTCCTTACAATAGCCAGGGCAAGGAAGCATCCTAGATGTTTATCAACTGATGAATAGATAAAGAAGTTGTGGTGCATATATACAATAGAATATCACCCAGCCATAAAAAAACAAATGAATTTGAGTCAGTTCTAGTGAGGTGGATGAACCTAGAGTGCATTATACAGAGTGAAGTAAGTCAGAAAGAGAAAATAAAAAATGTATATATGTATAGTATATTAAAGTATATATATGGAATCTAGGGGTTTCCCAGCTGGTGCTAGTGGTGAAGATCCCACCTGACAATGTAGGAGATGTAAGAGACCCAGGTTCAATCCCAGAGCTGAGAAGATTCCCTGGAATAGGGCACAGCAGCCCACTCCAGTGTTCTTGCCTGGAGAATCCCATGGACTGAAGAAATTGACAGGCTACCATCCATAGGGTTGTATAGAGTGAGACATGACTGAAATGACTTAGCAAAAACACATGTATGAAGTCTAGAAAAACAGTACTGATGAACCTATTTGCATTAAAGGCCTGGAGACACAGGTGTAGAAAATGGACTTGTGGACACAGTCGGGGAAGGAGTGGGTGGGATGACTTGAGAAAGTAGCATTGACATATATACACTACTATACGTAAAATATTTGACTAGTGAGAAGCTGCTATATAACATTGGGAACCCAGACGGGAACTTGTGATGACAGGAAGGGACAGAATGGGGGATGTGTGAGGGACACTTACAAGGCAGTTCAGTTCAGTTCAGTTGCTCAGTCATGTCAGACGCCTTGTGAACCCATGCACTGCAGCACGCCAGACTTCCCTGTCCATCACCAACTGCCAAAGCCTACTCAAACTCATGTCCATCGGTTCGATGATGCTGTCCAGCCATCTCATCCTCTGTCATCCCCTTCACCTCCTGCCTTCAGTCTTTCCCAGCATCAGGATCTTTTCTGGTGAGTCAGTCCTTTGCATCAGGTGCCCAAAGTATTGGAACTTCAGCTTCAGCATCAGTCCTTCCAATGAATATTCAGGACTGATTTCCTTTAAGATTGAATGGTTGGATCCCCTTACAGTCCAAGGGACTCTCAAGAGTCTTCTCCAACAACAAATTTCAAAAGTAGCAACTGACAAAGTATTAATCTCAAAAATATACAAGCAACTCCTGCAGCTCAATTCCAGAAAAATAAACGACCCTATCAAAAAATGGGCCAAAGAACTAAACAGGCATTTCTTCAAATAAGACATAATGATGGCTAACAAACACATGAAAAGATGCTCAACATCACTCATTATCAGAGAAATGCAAATCAAAACCACAATGAGGTACCATCTCATGCCAGTTAGAATGGCTGCTATCCAAAAGTCCACAAACAATAAATGCTGGAGAGGGTGTGGAGAAAAGGGAACCCTCTTATACTGCTGGTGGGAATGCAAACTAGTACAGTCACTATGGAGAACAGTGTGGAGATTCCTTCAAAAACTGGAAATAGAACTTCACATGACCCAGCAATCCCACTGCTGGGCATACACACTGAGGGAACCAGAAATGAAAGAGACATGGCTACCCCAATGTTCATCACAGCACCATTTATAATAGCCAGGACATGGAAGCAAACTAGATGTCCAACAGCAGATGAATGGATAAGGAAATGGTGGTACATATACACCATGGAATATTACTCAGCCATTAAAAAGAATGCATTCAAATCAGTTCTAATGAGGTGGATGAAGCTGGAGCCTATTATACAGAGTTAAGTAAGCCAGAAAGATAAACACCAATACAGTATACTAATGCATATATATGGACTTTAGAAAGATGGTAATGATAACCCTATATGTGAGACAGCAAAAGAGACACAGATGTATAGAACAGTTTTTTGGACTCTCTAGGAGATGGTGAGGGTGGGATGATTTGAGAGAAGAGTATTGAAACATGTATATTATCATATGTGAAACAGATCACCAGTCCAGGTTTGATGCATGAGACAGGGTGCTCAGGGTTGGTGCACTGGGATGACCCTGAGGGATGGGATGGGGAAGGGGGTGGAAAGGGGGTTCAGGCTGAGGAACACAAATACACCCATGGCTGAGTCATGTCAATGTATGGCAAAGACCATGACAATATGGTAAAGTAATTAGCCTCCAATTAAATGCATTTAAAAAAAAACCTGTCAACTCTTCAGCACTCAGCTTTTTTATACTCCAACTATCACATCCATATATGACTATTGGAAAAACCATAGCTTTGACTAGATGGAACTTTAATGGCAAAGCAATGTCTCTGCTTTTTAATATGCTGTCTAGGTTGGTCATAAATTTTCTTCCAAAGAACAAGCATCTTTTAATTTCATGGCTGCAGTCACCATCTGCAGTGATTTTGGAGTCCAAGAAAATAAAGTCTGTCATTATTTCCCCATCGTCTGTTATGAAGTGATGGGACCAGATGCCACAATCTTAGTTTTCTGAATGTTGAGTTTTAAGCCAACGTTTTCAATCTCGTCTTTCACTTTAATCAAGAGGCTTTTTGGTTCCTTTTCACTTTCTGCCATAAGGGTTGTGTCATCTGCATTTCTGAGGTTATTGATATTTCTCCTGGCAATCTTGATTCCAGCTTGTGCTTCATCCAGCCCAGAATTTCTCATGATCTGCTCTGCATATAAGTTAAACCAGCAGGGTGACAATAAACAGCCTTGACATACTCCTTTCCCAATTTGGAACCAGTCTGTTGTTTCATGTCCGGTTCTAACTGTTGCTTCTTGACCTGCATACAGAGTTCCCAGGAGGCAGGTCAGGTGGTCTGGTATTCCCATCTCTTGAAGAATTTTCCACAGTTGCTTGTGCTTTACACAGTCAAAGGCTTTGGTATAATCAATAAAGCAGAAGTTTTTTTTTTTTTTTTTCCTGAAACTCTCTTGCTTTTTTGATGATCCAACAGGTGTTGGCAATTTGACATCTGGTTCCTCTGCCTTTTCTAAATCCAGCTTGAACATCTGGAATTTCACGGTTCATGTACTGTTGAAGCCTGGCTTGGAGAATATGAAGCATTACTTTGCTAGCATGTGAGATGAGTGCAATTGTGCAGTAGTTTGAACTTTCTTTGGCATTGCCTTTCTTAGGGATTGGAATGAAAACTGACCTTTTTCAGTCCTTTGCCTCTGCTGAGATTTCCAAATTTGCAGGCATATTGAGTGCAGCACTTTCACAGTATCATCTTTTAGGATTTGAACTAGCTCAACTGGAATTCCATCACCCCCACTAGATTTGTTCGTAGTGATGCTTCCAGGACCCACTTGAGTTTGCATTCCAGGATATCTGGCTATAGGTGAGTGATCACACCATCGTGGTTATCTGGGTCATAAAGATCTTTTGTAACAGGCAGGGGAAACGTAAATATATAGTCATGACTGATTTTCAACCTACGGCAAAACAAAACAAAACAAAACAAAACAAAAAAAACACTACATTGTAAAGCAATTAACCTCGAATTAAGAAAAAAAAATCACCCTGTATACTGCAATGCACTAATATTTACAAGGCCTAGGTTTTATGTATATCCATAATATTATATAATAATAATTGTGAAGATTTCATTTTCAGTTCTTACAGTTCATTATTATCATCATCCAGAAGAAAATAAATGTCCATTGAATATTACTTAAAGCCAAATAAGCAATTTAAAAAGCAATAACTGATTGAAGGACTCAGTATGAATAAATATATAGAATTTCATACATATTAAGGCATAACTGTAACTGCAATCACAGATAGAAATGCTGCACATTTTTAAGGAGTTTAGTAGGATATTTGATAAATAAAACTTTTGAATAGATTTGTTTTCAGTGACTTTATTTTTCACTGGAGCTTCCTGGATCAATTGTTACTATATATATTTTTTACCTACAATAAGTAATAATTTATCTATCTTGACATTATTAAATGTTATTTTCCCTCATACTTATTTTGTGCTCCTTGTAACATTATTTACACTCCTGAGTGGAATTCAAGGAATTAAAAGTGCATAGTCAAAGCTATGGTTTTTCTAGCAGCCATGTATGGATGTGAAACTTGGACCATAGAGAAAGCTGAGCACCAAAGAAATGATGCTTTTGAACTGTGGTGTTTGAAAAGACTCTTGCGAGCCCTTTGGACTGAAAGGAGGTCAAACCAGCCAATCCTAAAGGAAATCAGTCCTGAATATTCACTGGAAGGACTGATGCTGAAGATGAAGCTCCAATACTTTGGCCACCTGATGCGAAGAACTGACTCATTGGAAAGGTGCTGATGCTGGGAAAGATTGAAGGCAGGAGGAGAAGGGGACAACAAAGGATGAGTTGATGGGATGGTATCACCAACTCAATGAACATTAATTTGAGCAAGCTCTGGGACTTAGTGATGGACAGAGGAGGCTGAAGTTCTGCAGTCCATGGGGTCGCAGAGTTGGACATGACTGAACGACTGAACTGAACTGAACTGAATATTTTGTAAGACTTGATATTTTAAACATGTCAGATTTGAAGCATGTCAGAGTGTATTTGAAATTTATGGCTCTGTCTAAATTTAGAATCCAGAATAGTTTCTATATGGCCATAAGCTATCATCAATTAATAACTAGGTTTAAATATGAGTTTCAACTCCTGATAACTTTTATAAATTACATTTGAATTAAGTTTAATAAATTGCATAGCCACTAACAAGTCTACTCAGGATGTTGTTTTACAGTCTTTTAACTTAACCTTTAGTTACAGTGAAAATAAAGGGAGTGATACATCAACTTATGCTTCCCAAATGCAATTGTTCTGAAGATGCCCTATTTTTCTCATCATTTATGTGTGCACATTTAGTGAGTTGAGTACATTTTTTTTTTTTCTTTTCTTTTTTTTTTTTTTTTTATTAGTTGGAGGCTAATTACTTTACATCATTACAGTAGTTTTTGTTATACATTGAAATGAATTAGCCATGGATTTACATGTATTCCCCATCCCAGTCCCCCCTCCCACCTCCCTCTCCACCCGATCCCTCTGGGTCTTCCCAGTGCACCAGGCCCGAGCACTATCTTAATGAATCATATTCCTGACTTCTGAAATTACTCCTTATCCAACCAATTTGTTATATTTTCAACTCTTAATCAGCCAGACCTGCTCTTACTCTCATCTCTGACCCACAACCATGTTAAATAATTTTAGTTTATTATTATACAAAAAGTTTTGTCTTTATTTCCCTTTTAGGCCACACTGGATCAATCTCGTGGTTAACCATCTCAGTTCCTACTTCACTATCTTGAACCTCCCTCCTTGTCTGAAATGTTTACTTATTACAGCAAGCTATTTAAATTAGAGATTATTTTTGCTTTGATGCTTATCAACAAAGGTGATTATAGAGTTATTTTGTGCGAGGTGTGTTCATCTTGTTTCCCTATTGTTATAACACATGTTCTGAACTCAGAGTGTAAGAAAAACATCACAGATTATAGGAATGTGTATATGTTATTCTCCTGCTTTTCCTCCTCTTCTTCCTCCTGTGTTTTCTTCTCTTCATTATATCCTTTCTTTCTTTATCAATGATATTCTTGACTACCCATGACAAGCTAGATTATCTGAAGATGAAGAATATATAAGAAAGACATGCTAGCAAACAATTCACTACTTTAACACAAATATACAAATGCAACCAAATACTAAGGAAAGAGCAATGACAGCATACTATGATAAATCCAACTGGAGCATCAATTTTAAGTTTTTTTTTTTTTTTTTTTAAGTAAAGGTAGACAAACACAAACACCTTGAAAACTCTTGCTTTTAAGTTAAGGTAACATTTTTATATGATTTAAAATATATTTTAAAATACTATTAAGAATGTGATAGCAGCTTCAACCTGGCCCTTAAACTTCTAAACTGTCTTGTCAATCTACTCTGACATTAAGGAAACTTATTAGAGATATTTGAGAAATACTGATATAAGACTTTTCCAGATTATGTGAGGTCAGAATTCTGATTAACATTCAGTCTCATAAGAGAAATGCTAAAGAATAACATAATTTGTGTTTAACAGGCGCACATTATAGAAACATAGAAAAAACATTATAGAGGAATCATAACTATGGTTTAAAATAGATATGCAATAAATATACACAGTAAATATTGGAACACAAAATAAAAGCAAGCTAAATAATGTAAGAATGTTGGCATTTGATCAGTATTTGTCAGTGGTTGAGATTCAAGTTGGCAATCTGTTTTATAGGAATAATTTGAAATAAGGAAAAAAAAAATACTACATTCCTATCACTGGAGACATCCTGAAGTCAATCTCCACTGCATAACAGCAATGATATTAACTCCAAAGTCATTTTGGGACCATATTAAAAAGAATAGGTGCTAAAGTAGGAAAAGAAATTCATTAAAGCTCTGATTTCTGCATTATACTTTCTCTATGAAATATTCCATGTTGGTTTCCCTCTCTGGAATATCATGCTCTGTTTATTTATTGAAAAAGTATAAGTTGAATGAACAAAATTAGTTACGTTCTAAGCCTTAGGAAAAAAATCATCTTATTTCTCTTAATATTCTCTTATTATGTTTTTGTTTTTTTCAGTATTAATTATCTTTGCCTTTGTTCCCTCTCATCTCCAGTGGGACTAAATTGGGATATGGATCTTGTAGAAAAATATTCAAGAATATCTAAGGTAAGTTTTCAGATACATGCACAAATATAGACATTCATGATAAATGTAATCAATAGGCAGGAATGTTAGAAGTCAGAATTCTAGAAAAGTTAGCCAGGTTCAGAATTCTAGAAAAGTTAGCCAGGTTCCTGAGAAGTATACTTATCTTGAAGCAAAGAGTTTGACTTCATTAGTCAGTTAACTAAAGCCCCTAAACAATCATTAAGCATATCTTAATATTACTATAGTCAAAGTGACTCCATAGAATTTTAGAGCCCCAAGCACCTTGATGAGGTACTTTTTCAATAAATGAGCTTAACACACAGGAAGGGAGATCATCTCTTTTATTTCAAATTTATATTGTTGAGCTGACATCACATTTTAAGTTTCAACACTGTATTTTACTGACTATAAATTCCTATACCACCCAAGTCAGTAAGAAAACAGCTCTAAAACTGCTAGTCCAAAGGCTGCTGCTAAATCCTTTTCAATGACTATTATTCTGAAAAGTATACAATAGCCTGGTTGATTTGTGGACTTATCAATGTCACACTTGGGGATTCCCAGAAATACTCAAAAGAGAGAATTGTTCAAATGTCTGGATTTTTTCATAAATAGGTGAGCTATAGATTTTCAAATCTTGACGCACATTCTTTCCCCTCTATTTCTCTTCTCTAGCTCTCCTGAGATATTATTAGCAAGTAATGTTCTGAAGATATTTGAAAATACTCATTACAGTGGTTTGAAAGATTGTTGTCTTTTTGGTTATAGTAATTCTGACATGTGTGAGATGATACCTCATTGTAGTTTTGATTTACATTTCCCTGATGATTAGTAATGCTGAGCATCTTTTTATGTGCCTATTGGCCATTTGTATGTTTTCTTTAGAAAAATGCTTATTTGGGTCCTTTGCCCATTTTTCCATTGGTTTGTAGTTTGTTTTGCACATTGAGCTCTTCATATCATTTGTATGCATGTGTGCTTCATTTCATTGTTTCATATGCAGTTGTTCAACTCACCCATCACCACTTATCACTTCAGTTGTGTCTAACTCTTTGTGACCCTGTGAGCTGTAGCCCACCAGGATCCTCTGTCCATGGGATTCTACAGGCAAGAATACTAAAGTGGGTTGCCATGCCCTCCTCCAGGGGATCTTCCTGCCCCAGGGATGGAACATGCATCTCTTATGCCTCCTGCACTGGGAGGAGGGTTCTTTAGCACTAGTGCTAAAAGTATGGAGAACTTGAGAACACCTGAGATGCTCATAGTTTGGATATTAACCCTTTATTGGACATCATGCTTATGCTCCTGCTTAGTTGCTCAGCGGTGCCTGACTCTGCAACTCCATGGACTGTAGCTGGTCAGGCTCTTATGTCAATGCAATTTTCCAGGCAAAAATACTTGAGTGGGCTACTGTTTCCTCCTCCAAGGGTTCTTCCCAACCCAGGGACTGAACCTACACTTCTGAGGCTCCTGCATGTCCAGGCAGATTCTTGTACCACTGAACAACCTGGGAAGCCTTCATTTACAAATATCTTTTCCCATACAGTGAGCTTCCTATTTAGCACAGTGGTAAAGAATCCACCTGCCAGTGCAGGTGATGCAAGAGACTCAGATTTGATCCCTGGGTTGGAAAGATCCCCTGGGATAATAGAGTAGGTAGTGGCAATCCACTCAAGTATTCTTGACTGGAAAATTCTATGGACTGATGAGCCTAGCAGGCTGTCGTCCATGGGGTCACAAAGAGTTGGACACAGTTGAGCACACACAGACACACTCTCCCATACAGTAGTTTGCCTTTTCATTTTGTTGATTATTTCCTTCACTGCCCAAAAGCTTTTAAGTTTGATTTGATCTCACTTGTTTCTTTTTGCTTCTGTTTCCTTTGCCTGATGAGACACTTTCCAAAAAAAATATTGCTGAGACCTATGTCAAAGAGTGTATGCCTGTATTTTCTTCTGAGAGTTTTATGATTTCAGGTCTTAAATTTGAGTTTTTAATTATTTTGAATTTATTTTTATATGGCATGAGAAAATGTTCTATTTTCATTGTTTCATATGTAGTTTTTCATCTTGCCCATCACCACTTATTGCAGAGACTATCTTTTCCCTGTTATATAATTTTTGCCCCCTTTGTCACAGATTATTCAACCATATGGGCATGGGTTTATTTTGACTCTATTCTGTTCAATTTATCTGTGTGTCTGTTTTTGTGCTAGTACTATATTGTTTTGATCACTATAACTTGTAGTATAGTCTGAAGTCAGGGAGTGTGATACCTCTAGCTTTGGTCTTTTTTTCTCAACAGAATTGGAGGGTATTATCCTTAGTGACATAAGTTAAACAGAGAAAGACAAATCCTGTATGTTCTCACTTATATGTGGATTCTAAAGTATAAAACAAATAAATATAACAAAGCATAATCAGAGTCACAGATACAGAGAAGACACTAGTGGTTATCAGGAGGGAAAGGGTTAGGAGGAGGGGCAGAATATGTGAAAAGAATTAATAGGTATGAACTACTAGGTATAAAATAAGTGTTACAAGGATGCAATCTACAGTATGGGTAATATAGCCAACATTTTTAATGACCTTAAATGCAGTAAAATATTTAAAAATAATTGAAACACTATGTTAAACACCTGAAACTAATATAATATTGCAAATCAACAACATTTTAACACATTAGAAGAGTTTATCATAAGAAGAACTTATTATTGATGTATGTCTGTATAGTACTTTAACTATAAATGCTCTTGATTATTTAAAAAAAATGAACAATTGGTGTTTCAGTAGAAAATGAACTTAAATGTCCAGCAATATGTGAGCAAAAATTTAATACAATGAAATGTTGTATAGTCATTAAAGGGTTGATTATGAAAGCACTAAGATAGAAAAAACATATTTTAAAAAATGACAAAGCAAAATTGTAAAGTGTAGTTTCAACTAGGTAGAAAATCATGAAAAATAGACTCAATAAAAATACAGGAAAATAATTTAGGTAATGTTGGACACACTTAGGACTAGCTCCCCAGCTATACACATGCACCTTGCTAACTGGACTCCCATCAGAGGACTTCACTGCCATATCCACACCTGTGGCAGGAATGTAGCCACAGAAGTGTGTGTTGATGACCAGTGCCCAGGCAGCTGCTAGTGGGACAAGATCCAGCCTTGTCTCCCGTCAATGGCTTGCACCACTGGGCTCACTAGCAGAAGATGACTCCAGCTATTCACCACAGGACTCCTACCCAACTGATAGCAATTCTCATATCAAACAAAAGAGACCTTAAAATAAAGATTACAAGAGATAAGAGAGGACAATGCATAACAATCAAGGGATCAATCTAAGAGGAAGACAAAACAATTGTAAGTATCTATGCACCCAACACAACAGTACCTCAATACCTAAGACAAACACTAACAGACATAAAAGGAGAAATTGACAGCAACAATAATAGTAGGAAACTTTAATACCCCACTCATACCAATAGACAGATCATCAAAACAGAAAATTAATAAGGAAACACAAATCTTAAATTATACATTAAATGAGATGTATCTCATTGATATCTTCAGGACATTCCATTCAAATGCAAAAGAGTACACATTCTTCTCAAGGGCACATAAAGCATTCTCCAGGATAGACCACATCTTGGGTCATAAATCTAACTTCACTGAACTGAAGAAAATTGAAATCATATCAAGCATCTTCTCCTATCACAATGCTATGAGATTAGATATAAATTACAAGAAAAAAAACTATAAAAAGCAGAAACACATGGATATTAAACACGTTTCTAAATAACCAACAGGTTACTGAAGAAATCAAATGGGAAATAAAAAATTATAGAAACAAATTACAATGAAAACACGACAACTCAAAACCTATGGGATGCAGCAAAAGCTGTTCTAAGAAGTAAGTTTATAGCAATACAATCCTACCTCAAGAAACAACAAAAACATCAAATAGACGACCTAACTTTACATCTAAAACTGGGAAGAGAAGAACAAACAAACAAACAAAAATCCCCAAAATTAGTAGAAGGAAAGAATCATAAAGATCCAAGCAGAAATAAATGCAACAGAAGTGAAAGAAACAATAGTAAAGATTAATAAAACTGAAAGCTGGTTCTTTGAGAAGATAAACAAAATTGACAAACCGTTAGCCTTACTCATAAAGAAAAAAAGAGAAGAATCAAATCAGCAAAATTAGAAATGAAAGAGGAGAAGTTACATCAGACAATGCAGGGATACAAAGGATTATAAGAGAAGATTATGAACAACTATATGGCAATAAAATAGATAACCTGTAAGAAATGGACAGATTCTTAGAAAAGTTCAATCTTCCAAGACTGAACTAGGAATAATTAGAAAATATGAACAATCCAATTACAAGCACTGAACTTGAAACTGTGATTAAAAAAATAAAATAAAAAATAAAACCTCCCCAAAATCGAAAGTCCAAGACCAGATGGCTTCACAAGAGAATTCTATCAATTAGAGAAGAGCTAATGCCTATCATTCTAAAACTCTTTCAAAAATTTGAAGAGGAAGGAAAACTTCCAAATATATTCTACGAGGCCACCATCACTCTGATACTAAAACCAGAAAAGACAACACACAAAAAAGAAAACTACAGGCTAATATCTCTGATTAGCATAGATGCAAAAATCTTAACACAATTTTAGCAATCAGAATTCAGCAAAGCATGAAAAAACTCATACACCATTATCAAGTTGGATTTATTCCAGTAATGCAAGGATTCTTCAATATATGCAGATCAATCAATGTGATACACCTTGTTAATAAATTGAAAGATAAAAACCATATGGTAATCTCAATAGATACAGAAAAAGCCTTTGACAAAAAGCCTTTTAATCAGCATCCACTTATGATTAAAACTCTTCAAATAATCGGCATAGAAGGAAACTACCTCAACATAGTAAAGGCCATATATGATAAGCCTAAAGCAAACATTACTCTCAATGGTGGAAAACTGAAATAATTCCCCATAAGATCAGGATCAAGACAAGGGTGTCCACTTCCACCTCAATTATTCAACATAGCTCTGAAAGTAAACATAGTTCAGCAATCAGTGAAGAAAAAGAAATAAAAGGAATCAAGATTGGAAAAGAAGAAGTAATACTCTCACTATTTGCAGATGACATGACACTGCACATAGAAAACCCCAAGATGCTATCAGAGTATTACTAGAACAAATCAGTGAATTTAGCAAAGTTTCAGGATACAAAATCAATACACAGAAATCACTTGCATTTTTCATATGAACAATGAAAAATCAGAAAGAGAAATTAAGGAATCAATCCCATTAATCATTGCAACAAAAAGAATTAAATATCTAGGAATAAACTTACCTAAGGAGACAAAAGAACTGTACATGAAAAATTATAAGATATTAATGAAAGAAATCAAAGTCTACATAAACAGATGGAGAGATATTCCATGTTTCTGGGCAGGAAGAATCAATATTGTGAAAATGACTATACAACCAACACAATTTACAATTCTATCAATTCACAATTTACAATTCAATGCTATCCTTGTCAATTTACCAATGGCATTTTTCACAGATCTAGAACAAAACATTTCACAATTCATATGGAAACAAAAAAGACCCCAAACTGCCAAAGCAGCCTTGAGAAAGAAGAGTGTAGCTGGAAGAATCAACCTTCCTGACTTCAGATTATACACAAAGCTACAGTCATCAAGGAAATATGGACTGACACTAAAACAGATACATAGACCAATGGAGCAAGATAGAAAGCCCAGAAATAAACCCATGCACCTTAGCTACCTTATTATTGACAAAGGAGGCAAGGATATACAACCGGGCAAAGACAGCCTCTTCAATAAATGGTGCTGGGAAAGCTGGAGAGCTACATGTAAGGAATGAAATTAGAACACTTCCTAACACCATACACAAAGATAAACTCAACATGGAATAAAGACCTAAATGTAAGACCAGACACTATAAAATTATTAGAGGAAAACATATGCAGAGCACTCAATGATATAAATCAAAGCAAGATCTCTATGACCCACATCCTAGAGTGACAGAAATAAAAACAAAAGTAAACAAGTGAGACCTGGTTAAACTTAGAAGATTTTTCACAGCAAAGGAACCTATAAACTAGGTGAAAAGATAACCCTCAGAATGTGAGGAAACAATATGTGAAGAAACTGACAAAGAATTAATTTCCATATATACAAGCAACTCATACAACTCAATACCAGAGAAACAAACAACCCAGTCAAAAAGTGGGAAAAAATACCTAAATAGACATTTCTCAAAGAAGACATACAGATGGCTAAGAAACATAGAAAAGATGCTCAACATTGCTCATTATTCAGTTCAGTTCAGTTCAGTCACTCAGTCGTGTCTGACTCTTTGTGAGCCCAAGAATCGCAGCACGCCAGGCCTCCCTGTCCATCACCAACTCCTGGAGTTTACTCAAACCCATGTCCATTGAGTCAGTGATGCCATTCAACCATCTCATCCTCTGTCATCCCCTTGTCCTCCTGCCCCCAAATCTCTCTCAGCATCAGGGTCTTTTCCAATGAGTCAACTCTGCACGAGGTGGCCAAAGTACTGGAGTTATTAGAGAAATGCAAATTTTGATTCAGTGAGATATCACCTCACCCTGGTCAGAATGGTCATCATCAAAAAGCCTATAAACAATAAATGCTGGAGAGGGTGGGAAAGAAAGGGAATACTCTTGCACTGTTGGTGGGAATGTAAATTGATACAGCTACTATGGAAGACGGTATGAGATTCCTTAAAAAATTTGGAATAAAACCACCATATGACCCAACAATCCCACTCCTAGGCATATACCCTAAGGAAACCAAAATTGAAAAAAGACACACGTATCCCATTTTTCATTGCAGAACTATTTACAGTAGCTAGAACATGGAAGCAACCTATATGTCCATTGATATATGATTGGATAAGGGAATTGTGGTACATATACACAATGGTATATTACTCAGCCATAAAAATGAACACATTTGAGTCAGTTCTAAAGAGATGGACCTACTATACAGAGTGAAGTCAGTCAGAAAGAGAAAGATAAATATCATAGTCTAATGCATATGTATGGAATCAAGAAAAATGGTACCGAAGAATTTATTTACAGAGCAACAATGGAGATACAGACATAGAGAATAGACTTATGGACATGGGGAGAGGTTGACATGTATGGAAAGAGTAACATGGAAACTTATATTACCATATGTAAAATAGATAGCCAACGGGAATTTGCTGTGTGGCTCAGGAAACTCAAACAGGGGCTCTGTATCAACCTAGAGGGGTGGGATGGGAAGGAGATGGGAGGGAGGTTCAAAAGGGAGGGGATGTATACGTACCTATGACTGATTCATACTGAGGTTTGACAGAAAACAACAAAATTCTGTAAAGCAATTATCCTTCACTAAAGAAAAATTAATTTTTAAAAAGTGAATGGAATACTGTCATTTGCAGCAATATGGGTGGTTCTGGGGATAATCATACTAAGTCAGGTAAGTCAAACAGAGAAAGACAAGTATCACATTATATCACTTATATGTGAAATCTTAAAAATCGTGACACAAATGACCTTATCTACAAAACAGAAACAGACTCACAAACTTAGAAAATCAACTTATGGTTACTTGGGAGAAGAGTTGGGGCAGGGATAGACTAGGAGCTTGAAACTGACATGTGCATTCTCCTATATTTAGAACAGATAGCCAGTAGATATTTAGCATGTATCTCAAGGAACTGGACACAGCTTTCTGTGATAACTTCAATGGAAAAATAATTTGAAAATAATAGAAAATAAATAAATGAATATGATGTAAATAATTTAATTGAAAATGATCAAAGGACATGAATAAATATTTTTCCAAAGATAAATTGTCAACAGGTACATGACAGGTGCTTAACATTACTAATTATCAGAGAAATATAAATCAGAAACACAATGATATTTTACTTCATACCTGTTAAAATATTTACTATCAAATACAAGAAATAATAAATGCTGGTGATGATGTAGAGAAATGAGAATCCTGTTATTCTTTTGGGGGAATATATATTTACATAGTCACTACAGAAAATAGTATGGAGACTTCTTAAAAATATATATGTATATATATATATAACCAATATCATATATTTGTCTTTCTCTGTCTGACTTACTTCACTCAGTATGACAATCTCGAAGTCCATTCGTGTTGCTGAAAATGGCATTATTTCATTCTTTTAATATGGCTGAGGAATAATTTACTGTATATGTATACCATGTACAGTAGCTTTTTTGCCCATTTCTCTGCTGATGAACATTTAGGTTGCTTCCATGTCCTGGCTATTGTAAATAGCACTGCAGTGAATATTAAAGTGCATGTATATTTTTGAATTATGGCTTTCTCTAGGTAAATGCTCAGGAGGGGGGTTGCTGCATCAAAAGGTAGTTCTATTTTTAGATTTTAAGAAACTTCTGTACTGTTCTTCATAGTGACTATGCCAATTTACATTCCCTTCAACAGTATAGGAGGGTTCCCATTCCTCCACATTCTCTCCAGCATTTCCTTTTTTGTAGATTTGCTGATGAAGGTCAAAAATAGGACTACTATATGATTTAGCATTCCCACATCTGGTTATTTGTCCAGAGGGAATAAAATTATAATCTCATAGGGAGATCTGCATCCCCATGTTCATTGTAGCAATGTTCACGATAGCCGAGATATGGAAACAATATAAGTGTAAGTCAAGAGATAAACTAATACAGAAGATGTGTTTTTGTATGAAGTGAAATATTATTCAGACATAAAATGGAAATAAATTCTCCCATTTGTGACAATATGGATGGATTCTGATGGCATTATGCTAAGTGAAGTATGTCAGAAAGAAAGACAAATACAGTATGATCTCATTTGTTTTTGGAAGAAAACAAAGTCATAGAAACAGGAAAGAGGTGGTTAATAGGAGCTGAGCATGGGAGACGTAATGCAGACTTGTGAGTCAAATAATATAAAACTCTTATTTATAGATAAATAAGTTCTGGAGATCTCAGGTACAGCATGGTGACTATAGTTAATATTATTGTATTATATGGATCACAGCAAACTGAAAAATTCTTAAAAAGATGGGATTATAAGATCACTTTATCTACCTCCTTAGAAACCTGTATGCCGGTCAAGAAGCAACAGTTAGAACAGGATGTGGAACAGTGGATTGGTTCAAAATTGGGAAAGGAATACATCAAAGCTGTATATTGAACTCTGCTTATTTAAGTTATATGCATCATGCAAAATGCTGGGCTGAGTGAATCACTTGCTGAAATCAAGATCCCCAGGAGAGATATCAGTAACCTCCGATATGCAGATGACACCACACTTAAGGCAGAAAGCGAGGAGTAACTAAAAAGCTTCTTGATGAAAATGAAAGACAAGAGTGAAAAAGCTGGCTTAAAACTCAGCATTCAAAAACAAACAAACAAACAAACAAACAAAGAGCCTCAGCATTCAAAAAACTAAGATCATGGCATCCAATCCCATAACTTCCTGGCAAATAGATGGGGAAACAATGACAGATTTTATTTTCTTAGGCTCCAAATCACTGCAGATGGTGACTGCAGCAATGAAATTAAAAGATGCTTGCTCCTTGGAAGAAAAGCTATGATAAACACAGATAGCACATTAAAAATCAGAGACATTACTTTGGCAACAAAAGTCCATATAGTTAAAGCTATGGTTTTCTCCAGTTGTCGTGTATGGATGTGAGAGTTGGACCATAAAGAAGACTGATTATCAAAGAACTGATGCTTTGGAACTGTGGTGTTAGAGAGTGCCCTGGATTGCGACTAGAACAGATCAGCCAACCCTAAAGGAAACCAACCCTTAATATTCATTGGAAGGACTGATTCTGAAGCTGAAACTCCCAACACTTTGCCACCTGAAGCAATGAAGTGATTCATTTGAAAAGACCCTGATGCTGGGAAAGATTGAAGGCAGGAGGAAAAGGGGATGACATAGGATGAGATGTTTGGATAACATCACCAACTCAATGGACAGAAGTTTGAGTAACCTCCTGGAGATGGTGAAGGACAGGAAAGCCTGGTGTGCTGTAGTCCGTGGGGTTGCAAAGAATCAGACATGATTGAGTAACTGAACAACAGCAAACATATTGTATAATTTAAAGTTGCTATGAGACTAAATATTAAATGTTCTCATTATGGCATCAACAATAAATTGATAACTATGTGAGATGGATGATGTGCAAATTAAACTTATTTAATAAAAAATTGCTATATATACATGTACCAAATCATCACATTGCATTACATCTTAAACTAAAACATTGTTAATTATGTATGAACAAAATGGGGAAAAATAGCACGTGATTTATGATAACATTAAGGATTTTTGTCACAAAGGCAATAGAGCAATTGTAGGATATATGTATATATATATTAATATATATATATATAATGTAAATTCAGTTCTGTTCTATGTTGTAGAAGTAGAACAAACAGCTTATAATGGATATTATGCAAAGACATGGGATCATGAAATTTCAAGGACTGTATATAAAAAAAACTGATTGATTGTTCTATAAGTTGGTGTGAAATACAATAAAACATTTTGTTCATCTACAAATGATTGAACCTGATACTGAGTCCTAAAACTGAGTTTCCCCACTCAGTTGTATAATTAATCTCTCTATTCAAAAACATTATTCCATCTCTTCTCCCCTTTAACCCGTACTAAATAAACACTATCAACCAGAGTCAGATGACTCTGTTGCTGATGACATTGTTACTGTACTTTTACATTGCAAAAGTCCTGTTGTCAGCATTATCATGAACATAAAAACTCAGTTGTTTCTTTTCTTTCTTTCTTTTTTCTTTTTTTTTAATTAGGAAAGAATAACAAACCCCTGATCCATGAAACACCTGTCCTGGGAATTATAAACCAGAGACATTCTGTCTCCTGAAACCACGGTAAAGAAGTGTCACAAGATAAGACACAACTAAACTTCTTTGTTCTTCCCCTTAAAAAAAAAAAAACAAAAAAAACTCTAACACAAAGACTTAGATGAACTGGATATGAGATTTGTCTCCCACCCCATTGCATGATGTACTGCAAATAAGTACTTACTTTGCTGCAAACACCTCATGCCAGAGCTTGACTTTCAGAGTCATGGGTATCAGCAGAATTTGGTTACAGAAAAAAATTCTAGACTAGATGCCACCAAGTAGTTGTAATTCAATTAAAAGCCAATATACCCTTCTCCCCTTATTTATCAACATCTAACACTAAAAGTGTTCAATCTGTCTATTTCCTCAAAGAAACATTTCTATCCTTGTCTTTTTGAGAAGTTCTTTTCTTGTATTTGCATTTTATTAAAAGTGACTGACCTAGCAAAGACGGAAAAATAATACATTTTAAAGATATTTGGTGTCACACAGAAATGAAGTTCTACATTTCTTTAAATTTAGGAAATAGAAGTCAAATTCAAATATTATAAGGTGGAGCATTATTTTGTTTAAGAATAGTTAACTCTTCTCTAGAAGGAAGCCTGAAGCATCAGAAAATCACTGAGTAAAATCTTGGGAGAGAATTTTTCAAAGCCTTATCAATAATGAAGACAAACATATAGGCAACTTCACTAATAGCTTTTAATTAAGTAAATATTAATAATCTACAGTGAGCCAAACCAGACTTAACAGTATGGGCTGTGCCAGTGGTTTTAATCATTCTTAGAGGTTTTTTTAAAAATTTTAGTTTTATTGGTTTACAATACAATATCACTTTACAATGTTGCATTAGCTTCTGCTGTACAAAGAAGAAAATCAGCTATATGTATACACATATCCTTTCCTTCTTGGACCTCTTTCCCAGCCCCATTCTCCCATTCTGTCCATCCAGGTTATCAGAGAGCACTGAGCTGAAATTCCTGTGCTTGATAGCAAGTTCCCACTAGTTGTGTTACATGTGAAAGTGTATATAAGTCAATCCTTATCTCCCAATTTGCCCCACTTGCCCTTCCACCCCCAGGTCCACATGTACATTTTCCACATCTGCATCTGTATTCCTGCCCTGGAAATAGGTTCATCATAACAAGTTTTTTTCTAGATTCCACATTTATTCATTAATATATGATATTTGTTTTTCTCTTTATGACTTATTTCACTCTGGGAGACAGATTCTGCGGCCATCCACATCTCTAGAAAGGACTCAGTTTTGTTCGTTTTAAAGGTTCAGTAACATAGCAGTGCATACATGTACCACATCTTCTTTATCTATTTGTCTGTCATTGGGCATTTAGGTTGTTGCCAAGTACTGGGTATTGTAATTAGTGCTGCGGTGAACATTGGGGTACATGTGTCGTTTTGAATTATGGTTTTCTCAGGGTATTCAAGGTATAAGCCCAGTAGAGAGATTGCTGAGTCATATGGTAGTTCTATGTTTAGTTTTTAAAGGAGACTTTATGCTGTTCTCCACAGTGACTGTCTCAATTTACACTTCCACCAACAGTTCAAGAGGCTTCCCTTTTCTCTATACTCTCTCCATCATATATTGTTTGCAGATTTTTTTTTTAATAATGGACATTCTGACTGGCATGAGGCCATACCTCATTATAGTTTTGATTTTCACTTCTATAATAGTGACTATTTCTGATAAATAGCAGACAAGATGGTGGAGCAGAAAGAAATGTGCTTATCTTCTTCTGTGAGAACTCCAAAATTGCAACTTGCTGCTGAACAACCATTGACAGGAGAATGTTTGATCTCACCAAAAACAGATACCCCACACACAAGGGCAAAGGAACAGCTCCAACAAGATGGTTCAGTTCAGTTCAGTCGCTCAGTCATATCCGACTCTGCAACCCCATAAACCACAGCACACCAGGCCTCCCTGTCCTTTAGGATGGATTGATTGGATCTCCTTGAAGTCCAAGGGACTCTCAAGAGTCTTCTTCAACACCACAGTTCAAAAGCATCAATTCTTTGGTGCTCAGCTTTCTTTATGATTCAACTCTCACATCCATACAGGCCTACTGGAAAAACCATAACCTGACTAGACAGAAATTTGTTGACAAAGTAATGTCTCTGTTTTTAATATGCTATCTAGGTTGGTCATAACTTTCCTTCCAAGAAATAAGTATCTTTTAACTTTATGGCTGCAGTCACCATCTGCAGTGATTTTGGAGCCCCCCCCCAAAAATAATCAGCCACTGTTTCCACTGTTCCCCCATCTATTTCCCATGAAGTGATGGGACCAGATGCCATGATCTTAGTTTTCTGAATGTTGAGCTTTAAGCCAACTTTTTCATTCTCCTCTTTCACTTTCATCAAGAGGTTCTTTAGTTTTTCTTCACTTTCTGCCATAAAGGTGGTGTCATCTGCATATCTGAGGTTATTGATATTTCTCCTGGCAACCTTGATTCCAGCTTGTGCTAGGAGGGGCAGAATTGTGTTTAGAATCAAACCCAATGCCCACCAGAGACACTCAGGAGGGCTCAAACAAAACCTTGTGTGCACCAGGAGACCTGACAGAGACTGAGCCAGACCTGCCTTTGAGTGTTTGAATGTCTCCTGAGGAGGGACAGGCCGGCAGTGGCCTGTCGCAGGGGCAGGGGCTCTGGGTGCAGAAGACCTAGGTGTGGAATAACCCCTCTTGGAGGAGGTCTCCATTAACTCCACCATAGAGCCACTAATCAGATGACCCACTAACTGCAGAACAAATTCTTGCACTGTTAGAAAGCTCTAAGACCCACAACAGATTCCCCAACTTAGGGATCCAGCAAAAGGACTGAAACTCCTAGGGAATTTGACTTTGGAGGCTAATGGTGTTTGGTTACACAACTTCCACAGGACTGGGGAAAAAGAATCTTGGAGGGCACGAGCAAAACCTTGTGTGCATCAGGGGCCAGGAGAAAGGAGCAGTGACTCCATAAGAGACTGACTCAGACTTGCCTGTGAGTGTCCAGGAGTGGGGACGTGGGTCAACAGGGAAGATACACAGCCCCATTCATCAACAGAATACTGGGCTAAAGATTTACTGAGCATGGCCTGCCCATGAGAATAAGATCCAGCCCCCCCCCCCACAGTAAATCTCTTATCCTTATTCATCAGAGGACAGGCAAAATGGAAACCACAATTACAGAAAACTAACCAAACTGATCACACAGAACACAGCCTTGTCTAACTCAATGAAACAATGAGTTATGCCATGTAGGATGGGTCATGGTGGAGAGTTCTGGCAAAAAGTGGCCCACTAGAGAAGGGAATGGTAAACCACTTCAGTGTTATTGCCTTGAGAACCCCATCAATAGTATGAAAGGCAAAAATATATGACCCTGAAAGATGAACTCCCCAGCTCGGTAGGTGTCCAATATGCTGCTGGAAAAGAGTGGAGAAATAACGCCAGAAAAAGTGAAGAGCCAGAGCCAGAGTGAAAACAACACCCAGTGTGGCTGTGGCTGGTGATGGAAGTAAAGTTCGATGCTGTAAAAAGCAATATTTCAGAGCAACTTGGAATGTTAGGTCCATCAATCAAGGGAAACTGGAAGTGAACAAAGAGAAGATGGTAAAAGTGAACATCAGTATTTTAGGAATCAGTGAAATAAAATGGGTGCATTTAATTCAGGTGATCATTTTATCTACTACTGTGGGCAAGAATACCTTAGAAGAAATGGAGTACACCTCATAATCAACAAAAAGTTCAAAACACAGTACTTGGCTGCAATCTCAACAATCTCAAAAAGGAAAGAAAGGTACCTGTTCATTTCCAAGGCAAATCATTCAATATCACAGTAATCTAAGTCCATACCCCAAACACTAATGCCAAAGAAGCTGAATTCAAATGGTTCTATGATGACCTACAAGACCAGACCTTCTAGAACTAACACCAAAAAAAAAAAAAAAAAAAAAGAAGTCTTTTTCATCATAGGGGACTGGAATGCAAAATTAAGAAGTCAAGAGATACCTGGAAAAACAGGCAAGTTTAGCCTTGGAGTACAAAATAAAGCGGGGCAAATGTTAACAGAATTCTGTGAAGAGAACACACTAGTCATAGCAAACACCCTCTTTCAACAACACAAGTGACAACTCTATATATGGACATCATCAAATGATCAATACTGAAATCAGATTGATTACATTCTTTGTAGCCAAAGATAGATAACCTCTATACTGTCAGCAAAAACAAGACTATTAGCTGACTGTGGCTCAGATCATGAACTCCTTATTGCCAAATACAGACTTAAATTGAAGAAAGTAGGAAAAACTACTAGACCATTCAGGTAAAACCTCAATTAAATCCCTTATGATTATACAGTGGAAGTGACAGATTCAAGGAATTAGATCTGATGCACACAGTGTCTGAAGAAATATGGACAGAGGATTGTGACATTGTACAGGAGGCAGTGATCAAGACCATCCCCAAGAAAAGAAATGCAAAAACGTTGTCTGAGGAGGCCTTATAAATACCTGGGGAAAGAAGAGATGCTAAAGGTAAAGGAGAAAAGGAAAGATATACCAATCTGAATGCTGAGTTTCAAAGAATAGCAAGGAGAGATAAGAAAGCCTTCCTCAGTGATCAGTACAAAGAAACAAAGGAAAAAAAATAGAATAGAAAGACTAGAGATCTATTCAAGAAAATCAGAGATACTGAGGGAATATTTCATGCAAAGATGGGAACAATAAAGGACAGAAATGGTATGGACATAACAGAAGCAGAAGTTATTAAGAAAAGGTGGCAAGAATACACAGAAGAAGTATACAAAAAAAGATGTTTATGAACCAGATAACCATGATGGTGTGATCACGCACCTAGATCCAGACATCCCGGAGTCCAAAATCAAAGGGGACATAGGAAGCATTATTATGAACAAAGCTACTGGAGGTGATAGAATTCCAGCTGAACCATTTCAAGTCCTAAAAGATGATGCTGTGAAAGTGCTGCACTCAATATGCAAGCAAATTTGGAACACTCAACAGTGGCCTCAGGACTGGAAAAGATGATCTTTCAATTCAATCCAAAAGAAAGGCAATGCCAAGCAATGTTCAGGCTGCTGCATAATTGCATTCATCTCACATGCTAGCAAATTAATGCTCAAAATTCTCCAAGCCAGGCTCAACAGTACATGAACTGTGAACTTTCATATGTTCATGCTGGATTTAGAAAAGGCAGAGGAACCAGATGTCAAATTGCCAACACCTGTTGGATCATTGAAAAAGCAAGAGAGTTCCAGGGGGAAAAAAAAGAAAAATCTACTTCTGTTTTATTGATTATGCCAAAGCCTTTGACTGTGTAAATCACAACAAACCATGGAAAGTTCTTCAAAAGATGGGAATACCAGACCACCTGACCTGCCTCCAGAGAACTCTGTACACAGGTCAAGAAGCAACAGTTAAAACTGGACATGAAACAACAGACTGGTTCCAAATTGGGAAAGGAGTACATCAAGGCAATATTTTGTCACCCTGCTTATTTACCTTCTATTCAGAGTACATCATGGGAAATGCCAGGCCGGATGAAGTACAAGCTGGAATCAAGATTGCCAGGAGAAATATCAATCACTTCAGATATGCAAATGATACCACACTTATGGCAGAAAATGAAGAGGAACTAAAAAGCCTCGTGAAGAAATGAAAGAGGAGAGTGAAAAAGCAGGCTTAAAACTCAACATTCATAAACTAAGATCATGGCATCTGGTCCCATCACTTCATGGCAAATAGATGGGGACGCAATGGAAACAGTAACAGACTTTATTTTCTTGGGCTTCAAAATCACTGCAGATGGTGACCACAGCCATAACATTAAAAGACACTTGCTCCTTGGAAGAAAATCTATGACAAAACTAGACAACATATTAAAAAGCAGAGGCATTACTTTGCTGACTAAATCTATCTACTTAAAGCTATGGTTTTTCCAATAGTCATATATGGTATGAGATTTGGACTGCAAAAAAGAAGCTGAGTACCGAAGAGTTGATGCTTTTGAACTATGGTGTTTTAGAAGATTCTTGACAGTCCCTTGGACTGCAAGAAGATCAAACCAGTTAATCCTAAAAGAAATCAATCCTGAATATTCTTAGGAAAGACTGATGCTGAGGCTAAAACTCTAATACTTTGCCCACCTTATGTGAAGAACTGACTCAAAAGAAAGGAAAGACCCTGATTGAAGGCAAGAGGAGAAGGAGACGACAGAGGATGATATGGTTGGGTGGCATTACTAACTCGATAGACATGAGCAAGTTCCAGGAGTTGTTGATGGACAGAGAAGCCTGGCGTGCTGCTCCCATGGGGTTGCAAAGAGTCAGATACAACTGAGCAACTGAACTGAACTGTTAGAGTTACTTTATAATGTTGTGTTCATTTATTCTGTACAGCAAAATGAGCTAGCTATGTTTATACATATATCCCCTCTCTTGGATTTCCTTCCCATCTAGGTCAGCACACTAACTTTTAGTTTCAAAATTTTAAGAAGCTGAGTTGGTAGTATGGATATGCTTCATTAAAATAAAGAAAACATATTTTCATTATTATTTGAGTGGGTCATTTATATAGCAACACAAAGAAAGGAAAATGAAGACATCCTTAATTGTGTCTGAGAGATATTTTTTATTCACTGATGTATATAGGAAATTTAGGAACTAATTATAAAGGAGTGTATTAGGATAATCATCTCTTTGTCTGTTTACATATTTACTGGTAAAGCAGGTTTACAAACTTCAATAGACCTAATTCGCTTCAGTTTTAAATATTTACTATTGCCCATTAAGACTTTCGTAAGTCAAATGGTCACATAAAAGTGCATATTGGATTCAGCCATTACTCATGCTTTAAGTGAATTCATGAAGGGGAAAGTAACTTTCCAAATTGTTAAGCTGTTTTGTTATTAGAGAGAAAATGAGTACCCTAGTTCTTATTTACTTTTTAAAGATGGACTATTATAAGTCTCAGTAATGAAAAAACAAAACAAGGCTCTAGAAAATGAATTAAGGGGGATCAATTATCTGACAGAATATCTTGGATACTGGGTAGTTCACTATGTCAATAAAAACTTAACCACATCTCAAATAATTTTATTTTATTATAGTGATTCACAAATCTATGTAAAACAGTTACACAGAATCAAAATATTCTTGCCATGTTTCTATATTACCAGTCTCTGAGTTCTGTACACCATTTTTACTCTAATTGCTATAAAATAGTAGGCAAGGTTGGGATCAAGTTTAATTTCTACAAGTGTGCTTTCCTCTAATATTTTGACCCTGATATGTCCTTCACACCATGTTTATGTAGATTTGAGAGGCTAAAATTTACAATTCTAAGGTAATCTTTTAATTTTCACTTTACTTCATTCTTTACCCTTTTAATTACCACTGCAAATTCAGGTTGTATGGCAATACTGTTTTCATGGCATTTGAAGAGAGGAAAGTCCTTATATGAGAAGATGTCAGTTTGATTGTCTCTTAAGCTGAACTGAGAAAATAGAGCTTGCTTAAATATATGTTGGAAGATCCTAAGAAATAAAAGCAATGGTAACAGGGAGAAGCTGTTCTGAGTTTGTACCAATAGCTAACTTTGGTGCTGTCAGACTCCACATCAAAACAAAACAAATAACCCAATCAAAAAATGGGCAGAAAATCTAAACAGATATTTCTCCAAAGACGTACTGGTGACCAAAAAGCACATGAACAGTTGCCAATATCACTATGTATTAAACAAAAGTAAATCAAAACTACAGTGAGGTTATCACCTCACAGCAGTCAGTGTGGCCATCATCAAAATGTCTACAAATGATAAACACTAGAAAGGGTGTGAAGAAAACAGAATCCACCTACACTGTCAGTGGGAATACAAACCGGCACAGTCACTATAGAGGACAGCATGGTGATTTCTTCAAACACTAAAAATAGAGCTACCATATGATCCAGCAGCTTCACTCCTGGGAATTTATCCAGAGAAAAGCATACTTAGAAAAGACACATGCACTCCAAAGTTCATTATAACACTATAGGATGAACCTAGAGGCTATCATACTAAGTGAAATGTCAGACAGAAACTTATATGTGGAATCTTAAAAAATGATACAAATGAACTTATTTACAAAACAGAAGCAAACTCACAGACACAGAAAACACACTATGGTCACTAAAGGGGAAAACTGAGGGTGAAGCATACAGTAGGAGTTTGAGATTAATTTATCACATGATTATATGTAAAATAGATAATCAACAAGGACCTACTGCATAGCACAGAAAACTCTACTCAGTACTTGTAGTAATCTAAATGGGAAAAGAGTATATATATATATATATTGTATATATATATATATATATATTGTTGTCTGGAAAATTTCATGGACAGAGGGGCCTGGCGGGCTACAGGCCATGCAGTCGCAGAGTTGAACATGACTGAGCACACAGCACATGCACATGTATATGTATAACTGAATCACTTTTTTGTACATCTGAAACTACCACAGTATTATAAATCAATTACACTCCAATATAAAATTTAAAAATACAATAGTGACATAAAGTTGCTTGGTCATCATGTCCGACTCTTTGCAATCCCATGGACTATACAGTCTATGGAATTCTCCAGGCCAGAATACTGGAGTGGGTAGCCATTCTCATCTCCAGGGGATCTTCCCAACCCAGGGGTTGAATCCAGGTCTCCCACATTTCAGGCAGATTCTTTACCAACTGACCCACCAGGGAAGCACAAAAATACAATAATATCTGCAATAATTAAGTGAACAGGTTAAATGTTGGAATTATAGCTTTTGCAGATAATTCTTATAATTTTAAGTTCTTGCATGTAACATTCGACATTTCTCCCAAGAATCATTTGAGAAGTAAATAAGTTTTTATATAATTCTGAAATATATATTAAACTGATTATCAACATATGTCCCCTTTGTAGTATTAAATAGAGAAAGCAAAAATTCTAAGTAATTGAGAACTGCAGATTTCTTTTATTAGGAAACACAATGCTCTGAGACTTTCTATGTTTGTTTTATTCTGAAAATTACAATAAGTAGTAAGAATAATTTTAGAATTTCATATACATTAAAAGTTGTACATGATTTGCTACTTTTATGCTGTACTGTAGAGCATTAAAGGAATCTGTGGATATTAGTGATGCCTGCACAGTCTGTGCCATATATTGTGGTCTATTCAAATCTCCTTGAGCTCAGAAAATAATTTTGTTTTTGTTTTCTATAGAGAGAAAAAGTGGAGGAACAAAGCCTTTAAATTATATTCCAAATGGTGGTGGCTTATTTTTTTTTTTTTTTCAAAATGATTTCACTATTGTTACTCTGTGATGATACTATTTTACAATTCTCTGATGCAATAGTTTTTTGGGGAGGATATCCTTGTATGACAAACCTAGACAGTGTGCTGAAAAGCAGAGACATTACTCTGCCAATAAAATTTTGTATAGTCAAGGCTATGGTCTTCCCAGTGGTCACATAGAGTTGTGAGAGCTGAGTTGTAAAGAAGGCAGAATGCCTAAGAATTAATGTTTTTGAACTGTGGTGCTGTAGAAGACTCCTGAGAGTCCCTTGGGCAGCAAGGAGATCAAACCCATCAATCTTAAGGGAAATCAACTCTGAATACTCATTAGAAGGATTAATGCTGAAGCTGAAGCTCCAGTGTTTTGGTCATCTGATGTGAACAGCCAACTCATTGGAAAAGTCCCTGATGCTGGGAAAGATTGAAGGCAGAAGGAAAAGAGGGTGTCAGAGGATAAGATGGCTGGATGGCATCGCCAATGCAATGGACATGAACTTGGGTAAACTTTGGGAGATGGTGAGGGACAGGGAGGCCTGGTGTGTCAACTGGGTGACTGAACAACAACAATCCTTGTGTGAAATTATAGTCACTGACCATAGAAACATCCATTTTTATCATCACTCAAACTTCTGCTCTATTAAGAAAAAGTGATTCCCATAAGACAAAATTATATACTAAATCTAATTCAAAAATTCTACTCAGCTTTTGCTGAAGAATTCAGGAAAAAATGCATCCATCCATTCATTCATTCAAAAGATATTCATTATAAGGATATATCAAACCAAGATCTCTGTCTGATACAAAGAAAACTGAGGCACAGGAAATAAGCAAGTTATATACAAACTGTGGTAACTTGTATATTCCACACTATAGTGAAGGGTACACAAGAGTTACAAGTAGCATGTGTGATGGATAAAATAGTTGATACTTTTAGATTTCCCAGCACGTTCTGTTTGTTTTCTTGCTCCAATAAAATAAACCCTTTTATATACAAAAAAAAAAAGTCAGTACAGGAGGATTTCGGGAGATAAGTATTGGATTTTAGATTTAGATAGTAAACCAGTCTGTTCAATCAATGTCCTTTTACTCTTGGCCTCAGAGATAAATCCAGCCAGACTAGAGTCCTATGGGGGTCATCCTCTGTGGTTACAAGGAAGATGGGTTCTTTCTGTTGTTGCTAAGTTGATTAAACATAAGCCTGCATCTGCTCGAGAACACATTTCTTACACATAACTATTTGCTTGAAAATAACACGAGTCAGTGGGAATCACAGCTGAAAGAAGAAAAGAGAGAAACAGTAATTCTGGTATTCTGATACCATTTCTAAAGCCTGGATCCTGTAGTTTCAGTGAAGATCAGCCTCTGTGTTTTTATGGTATGAGTTAGTTTATCTTTTGGCCTTAAGTTGTATTGAGTTTATTTACTTAGCTGCCTTATCACATAGAGAGGAAACTTAGAGAAGAGAGAGGATACCTATACATGAAAGGATCACATGAGACTCCATGATGGATATATTATTTATTAACTGAACTCCTCCTCTATTCTAGTGTGCTAGATACCAAGTATCTAACATCACAGAACATCAGATGTGGTCCTATATGCATCAAATTATTAGTTGTGGTGATGAAAGTAATAAAGAAGCACTTTTATAGTAGTGCTGATCTTGGGCAACCTTACTGTGCAGTGGTTTAAAGCAGGGCATTGGTTTCCAGCTAGAGGTTGAGGCCAGATCATTGCAATGAGAGCACCAAATCATAGCCATTAGACCAGTGGACAGTGTCAAGCCCCTGGCCCTCCAGCTTTGTGGAAAGTAAGTCCCATAATGATGGAAAGCAGTAAAACAAGCAAAGTGTTTATTAGAAAGAAAATGAGTACAGTACATGTGGATAGCCACAAGGGCAGGCTCAGAGAGTCACACACTCTTGGTGGTTTGAATCAGTTATGGGGCATTTCTTCCAGATTTTCTTTGGTCAATTATTTTGATTTGCCGGGTCCTGAGGCCATACTTGGTATACTTCAGGAACCCCCATGTGTGGGTGTTCATTTCTTACTCAGCCAAGATGAATTCCAGGGAAGAGGCTTATGGGTGGGTGACATCACTTACCATGAGGTGACATCCCTTCCAATTTTGACCTCTTAGAAGCCTTTGTGTGTGTGTGTAGCTGGGGAGGTCTCCTTGACTTTGAGAATGAGGAATATGTGGTCTTTTATCTCATATCTGCACAGAGAACACTCTCCTCAATCATGTTACTTTTATGGAGTTTCTGTCAACAGGGGAGCAACTATTTAGCCTGGAGACCCATCTATCTCCTGCTTCACTGCGATGTTACAAGGACCATGAAAGAACAAATAGATGCTGAGACTGAGATAAGGTAGTCAAGAAAGACCTCTCAGAAGAGGAAGTGACATTCAGGCTCAACCTGAAGAATGAGAAGAGATTGTGGAGAAGAGCTGAAGTGTGTGTGTGTGCAAATGATCACATAAAACAAAAGAAAAAGAGTCTTTATTTCAATAAGGACAACTTCTATGGATTCAGGCTTCTGGAATGTTTGTGGATGGAGGCCATACTTAATTCAGGATTGTCCAACTCTTTGCCACCCCACAGATTGTAGCCCACTGGTCTCCTCTGTCTATGGGGACTTTCCAGGCAAGAATACTGGAGTGAGTCACCATGCCCTCTTCCAGGGGATCTTTCCAACCCAGGGATGAAACCCAGGTCTCCCACATTGCAGGTGGACCCTTTACCATCTGAGCCACCAGGGAAGCCAAGAACTCTGGACAATTCATGTCAATTAAGTGATTCTTAGATTAACTACATTAGAATTTCCACTGCTTTTGTATTAACTGATCTATTTATACACTTCAGTAAGTTCTTTTGCTTATGAGATATGAATTCTATGATAAATTATGACTATTTCTGGGGGGAAATCTTCACTTTTCAAAGAACTGAAGGTTTCTGTAAAATAGAAAACTGAATAGTTGTAAATTTCAAATACCTGCAATTTTCCCCATACCTCATTCAGCAGCTTAGATCCATTTCAAGCAAATTTTAATCAAATACCTCACTTAGCCTTCAAGCTAACATAATTTCTCTGTGGCACTACAACTCTTGTCACATTCATTGCTGACTGCATCATCTGTGTTCCTCTTAAGATTGATTGGAGAGAGAGAGAGGAAGGGAAAGAGAAAGAAAAAAAGAGAAAGAAATAATACTTGGAAAATTTGAGGAATGTCCTTGGGTGAACCCTTACTGGCATTTTTTCTCTTCTGCATGGTTCTGCAGAGCAAGCAAGTTAATTCCTGCCTTGAAATCATTTTATGAAAGGTTTACAACTTGACATCTGCTGAGTCATAACATCAAAATGGTTTTCCCAAGTTGATTGTAAGATAAATCAGGTCGACTCTTAGGGTAGTAGCATTGATTCTGCATTAATCACTCAATTCCCTCTGCAATTTTTCTAAAGTGTATGAGCCTGTTATTTCTTCCAGAAAGATGTGCCTTTTATAGATATGAATGTAACACTGCTAAACCTAAGTTTTTATAATTGAAAACTAAGTCTATATGTTTTAGCTATTGTTGGTTGGTCTGCTTTACTTTGCTTTAGTTGATCCCAGAACTTTAGTATGCTAAAATTGTATTGTTTGAATTCTAATGTGTTAATAAAAATAAATGAAAAAAAAAATGAATTCTACTGTGTCTTATATCATGAACACTGAAAACTCTAAGTTGATTATCCAAGTTAATTACATAAATGGTGATGGTAAGATTCTCTTTAGCTGCTGTGATTATAACATACTCCTACTTTTTCACAGGAGGATAAACCTGAAATTTTGTTATAAATTCAACTTTCATAAAAGTAACAAAGGCAAACCAGTAGAAAATGTTTCCTTCCAATAAGCAAATTACCTCTTAATATATAAGAAATGTTCTATTTTTAAAGTTCTAACACTTAATGTTATAGATTTTTAAGCCGCTTCCTTTGGTCAGAGTAGAACACCTGTTAAGTTTTACCCTATTTTATTTACTATTCTTATAATTGCAGAGTATTTGGAAACAAATCAAGATATATAAAGTCATAAAAGATTGTCTCTTTTTCCATAATGAAACAAGCTGAATAAGCTACAAAAAATATAGTTTCTCTAAGTCCCTCTGAAAGATCTAAATGTGAAGAAACCATGAAATAAACTTTAGAAAGTGATGAGTCTTTTATTACAAAGAGAATCTGGACACATCTTTGGCAGAATGATACAAGAATGAAGAATTTGACACTAATTGGAGTAGGAAAAAACCTGCTTTTTAGATCTACATCTGGACTTACATCCTACCCGTCTCCTGAGAAACCTTCATGCATGTAAAGAAGCAAAAGTTAGAACCAGATATGGAGCAACAGACTGGTTCAAAATTGGGAAAGGGATACATCAGGGCTGTATATTGTCACTCTGCTTATTTAACTTACATGCACAGTGCATCTTGTGAAATACCTATCTGGATAAAGCTCAAGCTTGAATCAAGACTTCTGAGAGAAATATCAGTAACCTCAGAAATGCAGATAATACCACCTCATGGCAGAAAGTGAAGAGGAACTAAAGAACCTCTTGAAGAAGTTGAAAGAGGAGAGTGGAAAAGCTGACTGGAAACTCAGCATTCAAAAAACTAAGATTATGGCATATGGCCCCATCACTTCATGGCAAATAGACGGGGAAACAGTGACAGACTTTATTGTGGGGGGACTCCAAAATCACTGCAGACAATAACTGCAGCCATGAAATTAAAAGATGCTAGCTCCTTGGAAAAGAGCTATGTCATACCTAGACAGAATATGTAAAAGCAGAGACATCACTCTGCCAACAAAGATCTGTGTAGTCAAAACTATTGTTTTTCCAGTAGTCATGTATGGATGAGAGAGTTGGACCATAAAGAAGACTGAGAATGAAAAAACTGATGCTTTTGAATTGTGGTGTTGGGGAAGACTCCAACACCAAGGGACTTGACAGTTCCTTGGATTGCAAGGAGATTAAACCAGTCAATACTAAAGGAAATCAACCCTGAATATTCATTAGAAGGACAGATGCTGAAGCTGAAGTTCCAATACTTTGGCCACCTGATGTGAAGAGTCAACTCATTAGAAAATACCCTGATGCTGTGAAAGACTGAAGGAAAAGGAGAAGAGGGTGGCAGAACATGAGATGGTTAAATAACACCACAACTCAATGGACATGAATTTGAGCAAACCCTGGGAGGTAGTGAAGGACAGGGAAGCCTAGTGTGCTGCAGTCCATGGGCTTGCAAAGAGACAGACACAACTTAGCAACTGAACAGGGAAGCAGCAGATTTTAAGGAAAACAAAACAAAACAAAACAAAACAAAAAACAATAAACAAACCTAGAAGCAAAAATACTTCTATTTTGACAAGAAGAAGAGAGAATTTTTCCATAATTTGGAAAGCTAGCAGCTCAGCTATAAAGTGCAAAGATAACTCGAATCTTACAAGTTCTCATACCCCAAGACTCATAGAAAAATAAAACATGGGATCACTCTCTCAACATAAAAATGCAGTAATGAAACAACACAAACTAAAGTCATGTTAAATAGATGTGTCAAAAAACCCAGGCCTAACTTAATACAAATGAAATTAATTGAGTCCCCAACTAAAGCAGCCTAACATGAGAAGGTAAATTCTTTATTTCTGAATAAAAAATAATTTATTTCTGTCTATACTGTTCTTTAAAATAAATGGCCATTATGCAATAACAAATTTACAAAACTCACAAACAAACAAAAACTAAGGGTGAGAGAAAGAGTGAAGAGAGGAAAGTCATTAAAGTAGATATAGAGATTGCTCAAATATTACAATTATAATTAAGGGATTTCATGATAACTCTCATTTACAAAACCTCCGGGAACTTTTTTTTTAAGTGGTTTTACAGTATATAAATTCAACAAAATTGGCAAAAAATTAAAATAACTGACAAAATACTAAAGGATAGAACTGAAAATGTGGGAAGCATATAAATATATAGGGTATTTTAGCAGAGATAAGGACTTTTAAAATGAAGACTAAAATGGGAATGTTGCAAGTGTTGCAGTATAGAAAAGAATTAAAGAATTTGAATACAAAGCAGTAGAAATTTTAACTTAAAGAGAAAAAAGTGTGAAAAAAATAGAACAGAGTATCTAAGATCTGTAGGAAATCATATGATCTAACATGCCTGCAGAAGGAAATGAAAGTGAATTGGAGCAGACAACATATTTCAAGAGATAATGGCTATGAACATTCCAAAGTAGGGAAACAATATCATGGATAAATACCCAGATTGTTATATTGAATAAAAGAAGCTACAGACATACACACACACACTGACATAGGACTAGCTGTACTATTTTATTTCCATAAACTTTAAGAACATGAAACTAAATGATGATCATCAAAGACAAGAAGTTGTTGCAATACAAAGGACATGGACAAGAGAAAAGGGATATGAGTGAACTCACGCTGGCGATGAAAACATCCTGTCTTGTTCCTGTAGAATTCCAAGGTCATGTAGAAATGGTGAACCTAACTGAGCTGAACACCAAGGGTTGGTGTCAATATATGTAATACACATATGCAAACAGGAAATCAGAAAAGTTTTATTTAAAATGGAGTTGGGGAGCCCTGAAAGAGGACCTGCCATGCATGTACCTTCCCTCACAGCTTATATTAATTTCTGAACAGAAAGACACTTGACTTTACTTCCCAAGCAGGAGGAACGAATATTTCCTCTTTGCCCAGCAATAGTTCAGGTATTGAGAAATCATCACCATCCCAAATTCTCACTTTTGTCCAATGCACTTCTGTTCAAAGTAGCCACTTCTGACTTTTTTTTTTTTCCTATAAAGTAATGATGTGATCTTTTTCTCTGAATTTGCCTGTGGTTTGCCATAGTTTGCATGTTTCAGATTACATTTCCTCTGCCATTTGCAAACAAACTCACTTTTGCTGGTAAAACAACTGGACATTTTATTTTTAAGCTTGACAAAATATAAGCAAACAGTTTGTAGTACAATCATTCAAGAACTATCATGGGAAATCCCCTCTCTTGTACTTCTTTTTTTTACAGATACATATTACACTAGTAATAGATACAAATAAAACATTTTATACCTAGTTAACTTGGCTTCATACTAGAGTATTTCCATTAATATGCCCAAGGAGATCAATAAAGGAGCACATGCAACAAATCTAGGATTCAAGTAGGAGAAGACCATATTTCCATGTATTTTAACAAAGGATTAAAGCACACGTGGTTTAGGTTAAGATGTTTCCAAAATTAGCTTACAGAAAAGAATGCGGGTGAGAAAGGAAGTAGGGTTTGTGTTTTGTTTGGAACACAAAGAAGGAAGTATAATGAAAACTCCTGAGGGATGTCACCCAGAAACTAGAAAACCTAACCAGGAGCTTATATTCTTCATTGCACTTGAGTCACACTTGACTTGTGTCTCACTGAGAATTCTCTCAGAGATCTATCTTCTTAATTATTTATTTGTGGCAATGACTGACTTCTTATCAGGGTTAACTCAAGGTCCATTTTGAATATGGTGGCTACTTATCTGATGAAGTGAAGTGAAATGAAGTGAATTCTCTCAGTCGTGTCCAGACTCTTTGCAACCCCATGGACTGCAGCCTACAAGGCTCCTCCATCCATGGGATTCTCCAGGCAAGAATACTGGAATGGGCTACCATTTCCTTCTCCAGGGGATCTTCCTGACCCAGGGATCAAACCTGGTTCTCCCACATTGGAGGCAGATGCTTTAACCTCTGAGACATCAGGGAAGCCTAATTTAGTTGATAGTCCTATGTAACAGCTTGTCTTTACCACAAGGTTGGCCTTGTAACATTTTCTTTTCTATCCATAACCTATCCAGCATCTTAATGTGGTGAAATATTAAGTTGCAGCTAGATAGAAATGGTCTCAGCATAAAAATCCAATTGAACATAGCTGCAAAACATAGTGTAAAACAAGATTCAGACCCAGAGTCCAATCAAGTGACTTTCAGTTCAGTGCAGTTCAGTTGCTCAGTCATGTCTGACTCTTTGTGACCCCATGAATCGCAGCATGCCAGGCCTCCCTGTCCATCACCAACTTCCGGAGTTTGCTCAAACTCATGTCCATCGAGTCGGTGATGCCATCCAACCATCTCATCCTCTGTTGTCCCCTTCTCCTCCTGCCCCCAATCCCTCCCAGCATCAGGGTCTTTTCCAGTGAGTCAGCTCTTCACATCAGGTGGCCAAAGTATTGGAGTTTCAGCTGCAGCATCAGTCCTTCCAGTGAACACCCAGGACTGATTTCTTTTAGGATGGACTGGTTGGATCTCCTTTCAGTCCAAGGGAATCTTAATAGTCTTCTCCAACACCACAGTTCAAAAGCATCAATTTTCTGGCGCTCAGCTTTCTTCACAGTCCAACTCTCACATCATTACATAACCAGTGGAAAAATCATACCTTTGACTAGATGGACCTTTGTTGGCAAAGTAATGTCTCTGCTTTTTAATATGCTATCTAGGTTGGTCATAACTTTCCTTCCAAGGAGTAAGAGTCTTTTAATTTCATGGCTGAAGTCACCACCTGCAGTGATTTTGGAGCCCCAAAAAATAAAGTCTGACACTGCATTCACTGTTTCCCCATCTATTTCCCATGAAGTGATGGGACCAGATGACTTTACCATTCCTCAAATTGCAACAGGAAAATGTTTGCCAAGAAATTTCAGAATGACTAAAAGAACCAGTAACTGCTACTAAATGCCTCTTTAAATGGGAATTTCAAATTCTGATCTCTTGTCTTTTCCTATTCCACTACTCTACTATGTGTCAGGGGATAGAGGAGGCATGGATAACTTGTTTACTTTGTTCATAGTTCTCCATATTAAGGATATCCATGTTTAGATGATCTTTTGGTTTTTGAACCTGTAGATATGATTAGATAAGATGAGACTCTTGGAGCTCTTGGAAAAGAGTGATTATATTTGACATATGGGAAGTAACCAATGATTAGAGGAAAGACTGTGGTAATTGATTCTAGAGGGAAGACTGTATTAATTGATTATTATTCTGGCATGAATTAATTGCCCTTTTGTATCTATACTCTTTCCTCTGTAATTCTGTTTTACCATCCATATTCTGTTTCTGGGATGGCCTTTATTCTTGTTTTGTGTAATAGAACATGGTAGAAGTGTTTATGTTTGCAAGTCCTGAGCCTAGGCCTGAAAAGTCTATAAGGACTTTACAAGTTTAGCATAATTTTTTGTGCTTTGGGGCTTGCTTGAATTTACATTTCGGCCTTGCCTGAGAACATACCATACTAGGCTGCTGGAAGGATATGAGTCATATAGAAATAAGAATCAAAAAAAAAAAAAAAAAAAGAAATGAGTCAGTCCTGGTGGCTCAGATGATAAAGAGTCCATCTGTAATGCAGGAAACCCAAGTTCAACTCCTGGATTGAATGATCCCCTGGAGAAGTAAATGGCAACCTGCTCCAGTATTCTTGCCTGGGAAATCCCAAGGACAGAAGAACCTGGTGGGCTATAGTCCATGGGGTCTCAAAGAGTTGGACAGGACTGAATGAACAACACCAACAATAAGAACTCTGTTTTTAGCTGGATCACCTTCCATTTTTCCCCCTTTGTCTTATTTCTGTGTGTTAATGTTAGTCTCACTCGCATGGACTGCAGCACGCCAGGCTTCCCTGACCTTCTCTACCTCCTGGAGTTTGCTCAAACTCATGTCCATTGAGTCAATAATACTTTCCAACCATCTCATCCTCTGTCACCCACTTCTCTTCCTGCCCTCAATCTTTCCCAGCATCAGGGTCTTTTTCAAGGCATCAGCTTTTTTATCAGGTGGCCAAAATATTGGAACTTCAGCATCAATTTTCCCACTGAAAATTGATTGATTTTGTAATCAATCAGGGTTGATTACATTTAGGATTGACTGGTTTGATCTCCTTGTAGCCAAGGGACTCTCAAGAGTCTTCTCCAACACCACCGTTGAAAGCGTCAATTCTTTGGCACCAATTTGATTCACAGCTGATCAAAGATTCATGATATTGTAAAGTCAACAAAAGAAATACATGATTCACTGGTCCTAGAGTTATAAGTTTAAAAACATGAATATTGTTTGATGACATTGTGTTTTTGGATAATTTGCTTTTCAGAAATTTCCAATAGAGATAACCCACAATTTCACCTTTTTATAATTTATGTTTCATTCCCCAAATTAAGCACACTGTCATAGCTACTTTGTGTCTTAGTTTTTAATTACCAGAGGTAGTACTCATTTCTTATTCTTCCTAAATTAGTTCACCTTTGTTTAAATGTCTATCTTCTGAAATATAATATACACTGAAGAAAGATCAGGTACTGCCTCTGAAACTATAGGAAGATTATGTTCCAAAAATCATAAAGTAATCGAGGGGAAGAAGTTTGGCCATTGTGTTTTTTTTTTTCCTTTCTATAGTATAATAGTAAATAGAACTACTTTCCTACTAGTTACTTACCAAAAAAAAAAAAAAAGTCAGTAAAATTTAAAAAAAAAATTCCACATTTCATATTCTCTAGAAAAAATGCAAAACCTAAGATATAAGCAAGCTCTAGTATAGCAATGTTAGCAATGTTTAGGCTAAAAATATGTAGTTTCCTAGAATTCAGGATAGGGGATACTGCTATAATTATTATTTTGTTAAACACAAATATACCCCATAATAAAAGACTTTGGAAGGAGAACGAAAATAATAATACACATATTTAACTTAATAGAATATAAAAGTGGGTAAAGTAATAACAAAAATAAAACCAAACCTAACAGTAACATACTATTTGGGGGAAATAATGAAAATTAATAAAAACAAAAATTAATAAAACAATAAAGTATGGAGTGAGGGGTCAACCAGCTCAGAAATAATACATAAATAATTCTTAAACTGGCATATTGCAAGTTAATAGTTGTGATTTAGCAAATATAATTTAAAGGAAATGGAAAAACATAAATATACAAGATGAGAGTATTAAATAGATACTGATGAAATTATTAGATAAGAAATATAAGCCTCCAGATATAAATTGATAGCCTACTTTTTTCTACCCAGTTCTGAAAGCAATAGGAAAGAAAAAAAGGGTGAAAGAGAAACTGAAATTCCATGTTCAGTAACAATAGTAAGTACTGAAAAACAGAATTAACACTAAGCATGAAGTGTCACAAAATTTAGTAAAAAAAACAAACAAAAAATATATATAATTTTAAAAAGCAGGCTGTTTGGAAAGAACAGCTATCTCCAAAATAGGCAGTACTCAAACAGAGGCAGAGGTTGAAGGTACTGTGTGGTTCCACTGTGGGTCGTCTAACTGCAGTCTCCCTAACCCTGTTTGAACCCACTGTGCCGAGGACTCAGCGCCAAGGAAGGCGAGGCATAAAGAGGGAACCACGCGGGCATGCCATCTGGCCATGTGTATCAAGTTACATCAGAAAGCTGCGAGTGGTGAGTGGCCCTGTGAGTAGGGCTTTCAGGAAAAAAAAATTATATATATATAAATTTTATAAATATATAATAAATTTTTATTATATATATATATATATATATATATATATGTATGCTGCTGCTGCTGCTGCTAAGTCGCTTCAGTTGTGTCCGACTCTGTGCGACCCCATAGATGGCAGCCCACCAGGCTCCCCCGTCCCTGGGACTCTCCAGACAAGAACACTGGAGTGGGTTGCAATTTCCCTCTCCAATGCATGAAAGTGAAAAGTGAAAGTGAAGTCGCTCAGTCGCTTCCGACTCCTTGTGACCCCATGAACTGCAGCCCACCAGGCTCCTCCATCCATGGGATTCCCCAGGCAACAGTACTGGGGAGTGGGTTGCCATTGCCTTCATATATATATATATATATATATATACCTAACCTTGAATTTCAGATTTACTTAAAGATATATGTGTGTCCCAAATATTTTATGTGACATTCCTATACACACATGCACACACAAAGCTATTTATTGTTTATCTTAAATTCAACTTTAATTGAGTATTCTGTATTTTTATTTTCTAAATCTGAAAACCTACCTATTCATCTTTGTTAACTGAAACAAAAACTAGTTACCTATTAGATACTGAAACCCTGAATCATATAGAGGTTGACTTGTGAGACAAGGATACTTTGCACTAGCCAAGGCATTCCCGTATCTCCTCTTTAACAGTGTTCACAAAATAACACTTATTTGGGCAGACTTCCCCATACTTAAAAATAAGTAGTAGTGAAATACACAACATAAACATTTAGGTTCTATTAAAAAAAAAAAAAAAGACAAAAAAAAATGATCAAAATACAGGGAGGTGGGAGGGGGGTTCAGGATGAGGAACACATGTAAATCCATTGCTGATTCATAGCAAGGTATGGCAAAAATCACTATAATTTTGTAAAGTAATTAGATTCCAACTAATATAAATAAATGGAAAAAAATGATCAAAATAAAACAAAAAAAATTACCATTAGAAAAAGTAAGAAATGAACAGAGCAAAAAAGGGAAATAAAAATTATACAGCAGTAAGAATTTGCCAGAAAATTGAAAATCAAGACATACTTTCCAACTAACTCATTCTGAGGCCATCATCACCAGGCAAAATCATATCATATACACAAAAACTACAGACTAATATCCTTTATAAACATACATTCAAAACATCTAACCAAAATTTCAGTAAGTTGAATTCAACAATATCCATAATAAATGCTACATCATGACAAAATGATATTCAACAAAGGCATATAAAGTAACATTCAAAAGAAATAATGTGAAAGGGGATTCTGGAAAGATGATGAAATAGGAAGCACCAGAAATCTTCTTCCCTATCCAGACAGCATCTGTACTGAAATAATCTGTCTGATGTAACTATTTTGGAACTCTGTAGTTTCTTGAAAGCTTACAACTTCCAGGGGAAGACTTGGAAAGTACAGGCATACCTCAGAGATACTGAATTATGTTTATATTATACTGTAGTCTCTAAATGTGCAATAGCATTATGTCTAGAAAAGTGTATGCACTTTAATTTAAAAAATACTTTATTGCTAAAATATGCTAATCATCATTTGAGCCTTCAGTGAGTTTCAATCTTAAGTCCTTTGTTGTCATTTTAATCATCTTCACAGCTTCACTAGGTGTAGATTTTGTCTTAGAAATCATTTTCTTGGCCAATTTGTAAGAAGCAACTTTTTATCCATTAGTTTATTAGGAGATTGCAACCATTCAGTCATATCTTCAGGCTCCATCCTCCACTGAAGTCTTGAGTCCCTTAAAGTAATCTCTGAGGATTAAAATTAACTTCTTCCAAATTATTAATGTTATCATTTTGATCACTTTCCATGAATTATGGATGCTCTTAATGGCATCTAGAATTGTGAACACTTTCCAAAAGATTTTCAATTTACTTTGCCCAGATCCAGCAGAAAAATCACTGTCCATGGCAGCTATAACCCTACAAAGTGCATTTTTTAAAGAATAAGATTTAAAATCCAAAATGACTCCTTGATCTATGGACTGCAGAATGAATATTGTGCTAGTGAACATGAAAACAACACTGTAATCGGTGGGTCTAGAGATGGGCCCTGAAGAATCAATAGAATTTAGGAAAAGAGGGGGGGATAAGAGTATTCTTTATAAAAGTAGCTATATGAAGAAAAAAACACATGAAATGAAGAATTTGAATTTTATTATTAATAACAGAAGCACCTCTGTAATTTTTAAAATGCTTATTAAAAAAAAAACTTTAAATTGGATGATGATTGCTTTACACCATTGTGTGATTTCTGCCATACAGCATGAATTAGCCATTAAGTCATATATTCCCTCCCTCTTGAACTGCTCTCCCAACCCACCTCATTCCACCCTCCATCCCACCCCTCTAAACTGTCACAGGGAACCAGGTTGAGCTCCCTGTATTATTCAGCAACTTCCCACTTGCTATCAATTTTGCATAGTGTGATGTACATGTTTCAAAGTTATTCTTTGAATTCATGCCTTGCTCTCCCTCCCCCACAACCTCCATAAGTCTGTTCTCTGTGTCTGTGTCTCTATTCTTGCCCTGCAAAGAGGTTCATCAGTACCATTTTTCTAGATTCCATGTATATGCATTAATATATGACATTTGCTTTTTTCTCTTTCTGATTTACTTCATTCTGCATAACAGGTTCTAGGTTCATCCACCTCAGTTCAACTCACACTTGTTCCTTTTTATGGTTGAGTACTATTCCATTGTATATACATGCTATAGTTTGTTTGTTTGTTTTTTTATCCATTCATCTGTAGGTGGACATCTAGGTTACTCCCATGGTTTGATTATAGTAAGTTATGCTACAATGAATATTGGAGTACATGTGCCTTTTTGAATTATGATTTTCTTGGGGCACATGCTAAGTAGAGAAATTGCTGGATCATATAGTAGTTTTTTCCTAGTTTTTTAAGGAATCTCCACAGGCTATATCAATTTGCATTCCCACCAACAGTGCAAGAGGATTCATTTTTCTCCACATCCTCTCCAGCATTTATATTTGCAGACCCCCCCACCCCTCCTTTTGTAAGCATGTATTGAGGGTCAATGTTTTGCTGGAACCCAAAGATTCTGGAAAGAAAAGTCAGGTCCCATAAGACCTCTGTTCTTCAGAGACTGACACCTTAGTAGAGCCATGGAGATAGTCAATAACTTCAGCATGGTTATATCAAGGTTCAGTTCAGTTCAGTCTCTCAGTCGAGTCTGACTCTTTGAAACCCCATGGACTGCAGCATGCCAGGCCTCCCTGTCCATCAACAACTTCTGGAGTTTATCAAAACTTATGTCCACTGAGTTGGTGATGCCATCCAACTATCTCATCCTCTGTCATCCCCTTCTTCTTCCACCTTCAATCTTCTTCAGCATCAAGGTCTTTTCAAATGAGTCAGCTGTTTGCATCAAGTCGTCAAAGTATTGAAGTTTCAGTTTCAACATCAGTCCTTCCAGTGAACACTCAGGACTGATCTTTAGGATGGACTGGTTGGATCTCCTTGCAGTCCAAGGGACTCTCAAGGGTCTTCTCCAACACCACAGTTCAAAAGCATCATTTTTTCAGTACTCAACTTTCCTTGCAGTCCGACTCTTACATCCATACATGACCACTGGAAAAACCATAGTCTTGAGTAGATAGACCTTTGTTGGCAAGGTAATTTCTCTCTATTTAATATGCTGTCTAGGTTGGTCATAAATTTCCTTCCAAGGAGTAAGCATCTTTTAATTTCATGGCTGCAATCACCATCTGCAGTGATTTTGGAGCCCCCCAAAATAAAGTCAGCCACTGTTTCCACTGTTTCCCCATCTATTTGTCATGAAGTGATGGGACCAGATGCCATGATCTTAGTTTTCTGAATGTTAAGCTTTAAGCCAACTTTTTCACTCTCCTCTTTCACTTTCATCAAGAGGCTCTTTAGGTCTTCTTCACGTTCTTCCATAAGTGTGTTATCATCTGCATATCTGAGTTTATTGATATTTCTCCCAGCAAACTTGATTCCAGTTTGTGCTTCTTCCAGCCCAGCATTTCTTAGGATGTACTCAACATATAAGTTAATTAAGCAGGGTGACAATATACAGCCTTGACATACCCTTTACCCTATTTGGAACCAGTCTGCTGTTGCTTCCTGACTTGCAAACAGATTTCTCAAGAAGCAGCTCAGGTGATCTGATATTCCCATCTCTTTCAGAATTTTCCACATTTTATTGTGATCCACACAGTCAAAGGCTTTGGCATAGTCAATAAAGCAGAAATAGATGTTTTTTTGGAACTCTCTTGCTTTATCAATGATCCAGCAGATGTTGGCAATTTGATCTCTGATTCCTCTGCCATTTCTAAATCCAGCTTGAACACCTGGAAGTTCACAGTTCACATATTGTTGAATCCTAACTTGGAGAATTTTGAGCATTGCTTTGCTAGCATGTGAGATGAGGGCAATTGTGTGGCAGTTTTAGTATTCTTTGGCATTGTCTTTCTCAGGGATTGGAATGAAAGCTGACTTTTTCCAGTCCTGTGGCCATGCTGAGTTTTCCAGATTTGCTGGTGTATTGAATGCAGCACTTTCACAACATCGTCTTTAAGGATTGGAAATAGCTCAACTGGAATTCCATCACCTCCACTAGCTTTGTTCGTAGTGATGCTTCCTAAGGCCTACTTGACTTCACTTTCTAAGATGTCTGGCTCTAGGTGAGTGATCACACCATCATGATTATCTGGGTCATGAAGATCTTTTTTGTCCAGTTCTTCTGTGTATCTTGCCACCTCTTCTTAATATCTTCTGCTTCTGTTAGGTCCATGCCATTTCTGCTCTTTCTTGTGCCCATGTTTGCATGAAATATTCCCTTGGTATCTCTAATTTTCTTGAAGAGATCTCTGGTCTTTCTGTTTCTATTGTTTTCCTCTATTTCTTTGCTTTGATTACTGAGAAAGGCTTTCTTATCTCTCTTTGCTATTCTTTGGAAATCTGCATTCAAATAGGTATATCTTTCCTTTTCTCCTTTACCTTTAGCTTCTCTTCTTTTCTCAGCTATTTGTAAGGCCCCCTTTACTAAAAGTAGATATAATCATATCATATAGTGGGGATAAAGACAGATCTCTTATATAGATTTTGGGATCAAGGACAATTATCTAGTAGCAGTCATGTTCAAACTGAGAGTTGAAGTATCATAAGGCTGAAAATGTCAGTTAACTTTAGACAGAATTCTTAGCACATTAGAAAACATAAACTATGGGGAACAAAGGCAGGGAAGCATACAGCTTGCTGTGGCAAGGTCAGAGGGATGGGAGTTAGGAGGAGAGTTAAAAACTTAGGGCAAGACCCCATTGTATGTCCTGTGCTATCATCTGCAAAATATTTTTTGGCAAGAAATGCTTGTGGATTTAATGAATTTTGCATAAGCACATGCATCCCTAACTGAGAAGAAAATTTAATTAGTGCAATAAATGAATTGCAGATAGTAACAATTGTTCCTGTTCTCTGTTCTCTCATTCATTACTTCAGGCTTCTATAGGAGTCTAAAATAATACAATGGACAGATAAAATTCTTATTCTGAAGGGATTTATAATTTAGTTTTTGAGAACACCAATGAATATTACTCAGCAACTAGGAGGCTATTAGACTGGAGTTAGAAGTGGTGGTTGTGGTATTGATTGTCTATAAGCCTTAAAGGTGTCTGCTAATGAAATGTCTCTTGGAGACATTTTCAGCACTAAAAGTGAATGGATAGTCATTACTATGAGTTTTTACAAACCTGGAAGAAAAAACTCTCTGAGGCAGTTAGCCTATTTTTAAGTGATTTTAAAGACTTTAGGGATGATTGGAACTGAATGTAAATCACACAAGAATGCTTTACTTTGGCATGTCACCTCCCTGTTTTTGTTTAATTAGCAGTGTGGACATAATTTTGTAGAAAATGAGACATCTCAAGTGCAATAAGGCATATATTCATTGGCTGAGAAGTGAATTGACTTCGCCAGGATAAAAAAAGTACTGATTATCAACCAATATTGGGTTAAGTAGTCCAGCTCTATAGATTATTTTACACAGTTGAATCTATAGAGTTTGCACTTATTAGTCACAAGCAGATTCCAAGGACTGGAGACTTGGAGAGTCTTGTATTTCAAGCTTTATAATTCTTCCTTAGGTATTCCCTGGTAATTCAGCTGGTAGAGAATTCTCCTGTAATGCAGAAGACCCCAGTTCAATTCCTGGGTTGGAAAGATCCCCTGAAGAAGGAATAGGCTACCCATTTCAGTATTCTTGGGTTTCCCTGGTGGCTCAGATGATAAAGAATCTGCCTGCAATCTGGAAGACCTGGATTCAATCCCTGGGTTAGAAGGATCACCTGGAGGATGGCGTGGCAACCTATTCCAGTATTCTTGCCTGGAGTATCCCCATGGACAGAGAAGCCTGGCAAGTTACAGTATATAGGGTAACAAAGAGTGAGACATGACTGAATGACTAAGCACAGCAATGGATTGGAAGAGATCTTAAGCAGAATTTTAGAAGGAAATTGCCTAGAAACTATAAACTCAAAGTCTAGGGAAAGTTTATAAGCCTCTTGCAAAAGTTAGCTTTATTCTGTGTTGACTATAATCTACCATTGAGTGGATGGTTTTTGTTGTAGTTGTTAAGTCACTCAGTCCTGTCTGACTCTTTGTGACTCCATGGATTCCAGCACACCAAGCTTCCCTGTCCTTCACCATTCACTGGAGTTTGCTCAAGCAACCATCCAACCATCTCAACATCTGGCATCCTCATCTCCTTCTGCCTTCAATCCTTCCCAGTTTCAGGGTCATTTCCAACAAGTTGGCTCTTCACATCAGGTGGCCTAAATATTGGAGCTTCAGCTTCAGCATCAGTCCTCCCAATGAATACTCCCAATGATATCCTTTAAGATGAACTGGTTGGATCTCTTTGCAGTCCAAGAGACTCTCAAGAATCTTCTTCAACACCACAGTTCAAAAACATCAATTCTTCACTGTTCAGCCTTCTTTATGGTCCAACTCTCACATCCATATATGACTTCTGGAAAAACCATAGCTTTGACTAGACAGACCTTTGTCAGCAAAGTAATGTCTCTGCTTTAATGTGCTGTCTGATATTGTCATAGCTTTTCTTCCAAGGAGCAAGGATTTCTTGATTTAATGGCTGCAGTCACCATCTTCAGTGATTTTGGAGCCCAGAAAAATAAAGTCTGCCACTGTTTCCATTGCCTCCCCATCTATTGGCCATGAAGTGATGGTACTAGAAGCCATGATCTTAGCTTTTTGAATATTGAGTTTTAGGCCAAATTTTTCACTCTCCTTTTTCACCTTCATCAAGAGGTTCTTTAGTTCTTTTTCACTTTCTGCCATAAGAGTGGTGTCATCTACATATCTGAGGTTATTGATATTTCTCCTGGAAATCTTGATTCCAGCTTGTGCTTCATCCACCCCAGCATTTTGCATGATGTACTCTGCATATAAGTTAAATAATCAGGGTGACAATATCCAGCCTTGCCCTATTCCTTTTCCAGTTTAGAACCAGTCCGTTCATCCATCCAAGAGTTTGTGTTCATTTAGAAAAAGTTCTAACTGTTTCTTCTTGACCTGCATAGAGGTTCTGGGGAGGCGGGTAAGGTCATCTGGTATTCCTATCTTTTTAAGAATTGCCCACAATTTGCTGTGATCCACATAGTCAGAGGTTTTAGTGTAATCAATGAAGCAGAAAATGATTTTTTTTCCCTGGAATTTTCTTGCTTTTTTTATGATCCATGAGATGTTGGCAATTTGATCTCTGGATCCTCTGCCTTTTCCAAATCCATTTTGAACATCTGGAAGTTCTTGGTTCACATACTGTTGAAGCCCAGGTTGAAGGATTTGGAGTATTACCTTGCGAGCATGTAAAATGAGTGCAATTGTGTGGTAGTTTGAACATTCTTTGGCATTACCGTTCTTTGGGATTGAAATGAGTGGAGAATATTAGTTAAAATGAACAAAGCTAGAACTTTAATTTCACTAGTCATAAAATTAAATTAGACTTAAATAAGTAAGGCCAGTGGAAACATTATGAAAACTATAAAATTCTTCTCAAAATAAGAGTTTCTGGGATAAGTTAGAACTTTTTAAACCAAACATTTCATCCTTCTCTGTTGCTTTCATGAAAGGAGTATACTTCCCCATCGCTTGACTTGGAAAGTTAGTCAGTAGATTTTAGTAGAAATTATGAGAACAGAGGGTTGATAAGTGCTTTTATTATTGAAGTATGTCAAAGTCCAAGCACTGAAAAGCAATTTTCAGGAATTTTACATATTAGCTGCCAAACAGAACCATTATTCAAAAATAGTAAAAAATAAAAACAAAGGTAATACATACTCAAATCTCATAATTTCCTAACTTTTACACCTCTATGCCCTTATAGCTCTATTCACAGCTACTAAATCTATAAGATGGGAATTTTATGTAAAGATGTGCTATTCTCCATCTCTTACCAATTTTGCATTTGAACACATATTTTGCATTGTCATGGTGGAAATAGTCTTAAGAGATATGACAAAACTAACTATAATGGAAACAACTAATTTCTTTGGATGGTGTTTGTGCAAAGAAGAATTAACAGAAAAACCTGCTTGCAAGTTTCAGCCTTGGCTAGTATCTGGGAAGCTGACTCCAGAATTTCTACCTTTCCCAGAACTGAGAAGAGTACTTAATTGTGCCTAACCTGTACAAGCAATGTGCTTTATGTTGAACATTTGCTTTTGTTCTGGGAGCCAGGAAATTTGGTACATGCTAGGCAGAGGGTGTTTATGTGATTTTCTCCAAATTAAAGTCTTGGACACTGACTTTCAAATATGCTTTGTTAGTAGATAACACTTCACACACACTAGCACTAATGATGCTAGAGAAATTAAGTATTCCCTATGTGATACCACAGGGAGAAGACACTTGGATGCTTGGGCCTGATTGCCCTGCACTTCACCCATACAACTCCATGCTTTACTGGATTTATTCCTTTCTCACTTTGATGTAATAAATCTTATGTTGATTCTTGTGAGTCTTTCTAGTAAATCACTGAACCTGGGTGTGGTCTTGGGCTTCCTAACATAGCATCATATAAAGAGTTTAAAAAATATATTGGCATGAAGAGTTTATGTCTGGTAAATTCTCACTTTGGATTTCTTGATTCTAGTTCAGAAGATTAAGGACTGCTTCATAGGATGATTTTGGACTGCAGGGAGATCCAACCAGTCCATCCTAAAGGAAATCAGTCATGGGTGTTCATTGGAAGGACTGATGCTGAAGCTGAAACTCCAGTACTTTGGCCACCTCATGAGAAGAGTTGACTCATTGGAAAAGACCTTGATGCTGGGAGGGATTGGGGGCAGGAGGAGAAGGGGACGACAGAGGATGAGATGGCTGGATGGCATCACCGACTCGATGGGCATGAGTTTGAGTAAACTCCGGGAGTTGGTGATGGACAGGGAGGCCTGGTGTGCTGCAATTCATGGGGTCACAAAGAGTCAGATACGACTGAGTGACTGAACTGAACTGAACTGAATATGATGATACTCTAATTGTTTAAACTTTATTAATTTCTCACTAAACTCTAAACTTTGTATTGTGTGGGATCTGTATTTACTGAAGATTTCAGTAAATCTTCTGTTTATGTGTTTGAATGATTTCAATATTTTGGTGAATCACAGTTGGGGGGCTTTGTTTATATATTAATAAATATAAATTTGAGCCTCCTTAAGATTTCTTTTGCTCTTTTCAATCAGTGACACAGAATACTTCTTTTAGAATACAGCATAGCAAGCTTATGAGAGCTGCACTGTATGTATGCTTAGAAACTAAACATAAGACAGGGTGAATATAGAAACTGCCATGCATAATTCATTTATTGTAAGTTGTTATGCAACTTCCATGCTCTAGAGATGGGTTACATAAAATTTTAATGAAAGTTTTGGCAACTTAAAACTCATCTTATGCTCTTGAGTGACACAGGGGAATATCACTTTTCCCAAGGTTGGATCTGGGCAGCTAAATCATAAGCTGCCAAGGAGATACATTCATTAAGGTTCTTATAGACCTGCAGGAAATTAGATGGGATTTCCATTTATATTGTAGTTTCAACTACCACCTTTTTAATATTTTTTTAAAGAGTAAAGACAGCATTTACCAAAGAGGTCCATAGAATGTATTATTTGTTATATTAGTATTTAGTGCCTTGACTGCTATTAATAATAATACACTGCAAATACTGGTTGGATTTTGCCTATATACCATCTAGAATGAAAGGAATAAAGTGTTCTGTTTGGGGAATTATCCTTTAAATGGTACCTGGGAGTTTGGCATGAGATTTTAGTAAGCATGAATAGTTCATTAGATTGACTGGTGAGAATATTTTTCCTTAACCATCCACAATAGAGAGAATTTTTATAGAAGGCAAAGATTGCATGTGGGGCTCAATACACAGATTTAATACTAAGTGTATTAAAAATGCAAATATATATTTAAGATATTTTTATCCTGGAATAGACTTATTTTCCCCCTCTTTATACTGATATCTAAATGGACTAGGATTTTGGGGATGAGAGCTTGAAAAAAGTCGTGAGAGACCATAAAGTTCATGTCCTTGATGAGCTAGTTACTCTAGGCAAAGCTGTCACAGATATAAACATATATATTCAGTGATGTGAAAAGCAAATCAGGAGGTAAAGTAGAAAGTATGATCACTTATTTTGATAACATTCCCCCTTTGCTTTTTATCCAGGAGCTCTATTTAAAATGAAAAAAAAAAATTTGATCCTGATATTTTTCTTTGATGTAAATCAATCAGCTGAAGATTGATTAAATTCACAGTTCTTGAGCTTTTCAGATATACTGTCTGAAAGAAGAAAAATTCTTTCACAGGCTAAAAAATGAAATTTGCTTATGCTATGACATAAATATATTATTTAAGAAACCACAGGTGACACTAAGTGAAGAAAGGGACCACATTGGTATGTACAGCATGCTCTAGCTATTTAAAGCCACCTGAATCTGAGGGAAAAGAAGCTATCTAATTATAAACAATGACTACTTCTGAGTTATTAAAGACTATAGTCTTTAGGATGTAACACATTTTAACAAATGAACACATGATTTTATTGTTTATTCAAAAAAGCAGGGGAGTGTGTCTAAAGTAATATGCAGATAGATATACTCAAGTAGAAGCTAACATGCATCATAGTTTTCTTTTGGACTTGGCTCTCTTATGATTGAAACTAATGAGCTCCATTCCTGACATCTGAAACCCTACTTATGCAGCTAACTTCAGCCTTAAATCTTACCTAACTCTATGGCTCATGTTTTGCTTCTGCTGCTCTTTTTTTTTCTTTATAGTAAATATTTGTTAAATATTTTAGAACAATTTTTTAGGATTAAGGTTTTCATTACTTTGAATCTGGAGTTACTTGGCAATAAGTAACCATTTCCTGGGTGGCTCAGTGGTAAAGAATCTGCCTGCCAAGCAGGAGATGTGGGCTTGATCCCTGGGTCAACAAGAACCCCTGGAGAAGGAAATGGCAACCCAGTCCTGTATTCTTGCCTGGAAAATCCCAGGAACACAGGAGACTGGTGGGCTACAGTCCATGGAGTCACAAAGAGTTGGACATGACTTAACAACTAAACAGCAACAACAATATCACAATTCCCATTGAACTGATGTACCTCTACATACCAAATTTATTCCTCTAGTCTCTCTAGCCAATCCCATCCAAACACATTTTTTCACATGTATCCTTGGGTAACTTATTTCCTGTACCACAGAATTACTTCTCATTTCCACCCATTAAGTTTTTCCTAGGTTCTCAATCAGTTCATTCACTCAGTCATGTCTGAATCTTTGGAAACCCACAGACTTCAGGATACCAGGCTTCCCTCCCTGTCCATCATCAACTCCCAGAGCTTACTCAAACTCATGTCCATTGAGTCAGTGATGCCAACGAAACATCTCATCCTCTGTCATTCCCTTCTAATATCGTCAAACTTTCCCAGCATCAGGGTCTTTTTCCACGAGTCAGTTCTTCCCATTTTTGGTGGCCAGAGTATTGAAGTTTCTGCTTCAGCATCAGTCCTCCCAAAGAATACTCAGGACTGAATGACTTTAGGATTGACAGGTTGGATCTCCTTGGAGTCCAATGAACTTTCAAGAGTCTTCTTCAACATCATAGTTCAAAAGCATAAATTCTGCACTCCATTTTCTTATAGTCCAACTCCCACATCTGTACATGACCACGGGAAAAACCATAGCTTTGATTAGATGGAGTTTTGTTGGCAGAGTAATGTCTCTGCTTTTTAATATGCTGTCTAAGTTGGTCATAGCTTTTCTTGCAAGGAACAAGCATCTTCTACCTTCATGGCTGCAGTCACCATCTGGAATGATTTTGGAGCGCAAAAAATAAAGTCTTTCACTGTTTGCAAGGTTTGCCCATCTATTTGTCATGAAGTGATGGGAGTGGATGCTATGATCTTAGTCTTCTGAATGTTGAGTTTTAAGCCTACTTTCCACTCTCCTCTCACTTTCATCAAGAAGCTCTTTAGTTCGTCTGTGCTTTCTGCTATAAGGATGATGTCATCTGCATATCTGAGGTTATTGATATTTCTCCCGGCAATCTTGATTCCAGCTTGTGCTTCATCCAGCCCGGCATTTTGCATGATATACTCTGCATGTAAGTTAAATAAGCAGAGTGACAATATACAGCCTTGATGTACTCCTTTCCAAATTTGGAACAAGTCTGTTGTTCCATGTCTGGCTCTAACTGTTGCTTCTTGGCTTGCATACAGATTTCTCAAGAGGAAGGTAATATGGTCTGGTATCACCATCTATTTAAGAATTTTCCACAGTCTGTTGTGATTCACACTGTCAAAGGTTTTGGTTTAGTTAATAAAGCAGAAGTAGATGCTTTTCTGGAACTCTCTTGCATTTTCTATGATCCAATGAATATTGGCAATTTGATCTCTTGTTCCTCTGTCTTTTTAAAATACAGCTTACACTTCTGGAAGTTCATGGTTCACATACTGTTGAAGACTGGCTTGGAGAATTTTGAGCATTACTTTGCTAGTGTGTGAGATGAATGCAATTGTGTGGTAGTTTGAGCATTCTTTGGGATTGCCTTTCTTAGGGATTGGAATGAAAGCTGTCATTTTCTAGTCTTGTGGCCACTGCTGAGTTTTCCAAATTTTCTGGCATATTGAGTGAAGCACTTTCATAGCATCATCTTTTAGGATTTGAAAGAGCTCAACTGGAATCCCATCACCTCCAGTAGCTTTGTTCATAGTGATGCTTCCTAAGATCCACTTGACTTCACACTCCAGGATGTCTGGCTCTAGGTACTCACCTAGAGTGATCAAACCATTGTGTTTATCTGGTTCATGAAGATCTCTTTTAGTTCTTCTGTGTATTCTTGCCACCTCTTCTTAATATCTTCTGCTTCTGTTAGGTCCATACCATCTGTCTTTTATTGTGCCCATCTTTGTATGGAATGTAATTTTCTTGAAGAGATCTCTAGTCTTTCCCATTCTATTGTTTCCCTCTATTTCTTTGCATTGCTCATTGATAAGAAAGCTTTCCTCAGTAATCAATGCAAAGGTCCTCAGTCTAAACTTAACAATTTACTACTTCTGTACTCCCTGTCTTGATCACAGTAGGTCCTCATCAAGTTGTTTTTCAGGATGAATGAATAAGTATAAATGAATGAATTAGCACTTTAAAAGAGACTTCCAGAATTGTATTTCCTTTCTACAGATAGTTTACTTTTCTAATTGACTAAATGCTTCCACATCTTCAATCCCTGATTACTCAGCATTTGCTGTCTGAGGACCAGGTTTTCAGAGAGGGTCTAAGCTTATTTCAGATTATATCTTTAGTTTTGCAGCTTGCTTTTGTTTGAATACTTGTATCTCCCCCAAATTTTATGCTGAAATCCTAACCCACAATGTGATGGTTTTAGGTGGTAGGGCATTTGCATGGGTAATTAGGTTATAAGTGCAGAGTCTTTACAAATAGGATTAGTGTCCTTATAAAAGCAATCTCAGAGAGGGCCCTTGTCCTTTCCGCCCTATAAGAATACAATGAAAATTTAGACAGCGAACTGTCAGTACCATGATCTTGGACTTTCCAGCCTTCAGAACTGTAAGAAGTGAATGTGTTTATAAGCCACACAGTTGATAGTATATATGTTATAGAAGCACAAATGGATTAAGACATAGCTAGCTGTTACTGATGCTCATAAAAAATAATCAAAATCATGCTTTTCACACCTCTATAAGGGAAGTTGAATCCCCAAAATTTTAGATTACACATTTTCCAAACCTGCTTTTGGATTCTCTGCCCCAACTATTATGTAAAGGTTTCCCTGGTGGCTCAGACAGTAAAGAATCCACCTGCAAGGCAGGAGATGTGGGTACCTGGAGAAGAAAATGGAAGCTACCTACTCCAGTATTCCTGCCTGGTGGGCTACATACAGTCCATGGGTTTGCAAAGTCAAACACAACTGAGTAACTGATACTTTCCACTATTATATAAAAATCATATATAGCAGTATAAACCTTAAATCAGTTTAAATCTTAAAGTGTTATTAAATATGCTATGGTTTAAGGATATAACATATAAACTATGGTGGATTTGATGTTAAAACATTAGCTTCCTAATGATCAAAAATATCACATGCCTTAGGGAGTCAAAATATATATATTAGCATTCTAACAAACTGCAAATGTTAAATAAGTAGACACAAAATCCTGGGAATATTTCAAGTACTATATATTTTTTGACTATTCATTGAAGAATTCATTGAACATTTCAACATGTGTAATCAAAAAATCAGGAAATTCTCTTAAAGTTCTCTTGTAGAGAGTTATAAGGAAAAAAAGATAATTGTTTTAAATAACAAAAGCAGACTGTAGTAATTTTTTGACTTTATTCTTCTATTGACACCAAACCCTATCTTTGGAATTTTAGCAATTTGCAACAACAATAACAACAAAAACAAAATAATATAACCCATAATATAAACCCATAATATGACTTGAGATAATATTAATTAGCAAGTGCCCAAGATGAATGGAATCTGGGTGAAGGACAGTTCTTCCCCAGCTGTGGAAGGGAAGACTTTTCTAATAAATTTCAGTTTAATTTGGGTTATTTACAGGCTGATTTAACTAGCAGTTGTACTGTTATCTTTCTGCAGTGAACCTGAGACTACAGTCTTGGTCAGTCTGAGATAACATTAACTACTTGTTCTCCCAAAAGTTCTTGACATTTTGTCTAGCTTGTTTCAGCATGGTTAAGCTGAACCCAGAATTCATTTGTAAAAAAAGAGTTTCAAAAGAGATTATCAATCTGCATGGAATATATTTAGCTGTTTTGCTTTTTTATGAACATATCAACCAAAAAAAAAAAAAGCATAAATAATTCTTAGAGTTACATAAATGCATTGTGTTTCCATTCATTTATGAATATATTTTGGTAGGATTCTGGAACAAAATAGGTTATAAAACATCAATGCACTACAAATGAAAAAATTAAAATTTAAAATATTTATGCTCACAAACACAACTGAAGCACAAGAAAGTCAAGCTGGAGATTTGTGGTGACAGGAATGAAACTGATATTTCAGAGTTGGTGACAGATTACTTATCATTGCTATTATATATACATTATTTTGGCAGTTTATTCTCATGTGTAGCACTGAGCACTTTTTTCCTCCTTATTAGTAGTTTTGAGACGGTGGTATTTGCACTAACAAGGCATATTAAAATAAGAGCACTGGACACCACAAAGGAAACAAATGTTCTATTGGCCAGCGATCCTCTCTGGGCCAAGTTGACAGTTCAATTATCCTAACAGATTACAAACGATTGCATTGAAGACAAATGGCTGTCTATTTCCCTCTGTGAGTATCACTCAATAAAATGGAAAAATGTCAAAGAGAAGATGCCTTGTCTCTAAAGAACTGTATATTTATGAGATGCAATAAAGTTTGTGTGTGTGTGTGTGTGTGTGTGTGTGTGTGTGTGTGTCTGTGTGTCTGTGTGTAGTACTTAAATAGTTAAGATAAATCAAGGATTAGGGCATTTTTTTAAATGGCAAGTTTACTGAAAATTCACCACTAAAAAGAAAATTATCTGTTGCCCCTATGACATTACAATGAAAACTATAGCAATTGTGAATATCCTGAAGAATTATAACATTCTGAATAACTTTTGAAATCACCACAGAAAAATTAAGTTTTATGTTTAATACGAGTGCAGTGATTCTATTTTTTGCTGATAAACTAGAAATCATCAAATGAAACCTAGGGCAACCACTATCTATTGCATTTAATTAACAAAAATACCTAATTTTACCAACTGGATAGCTATTTCCTTAAAATTGTAAAGAACAGCTGCAGAATAAATATGTGATTGAAATCTTTATTTTGTTCTCTTAATGAGTGTGAGACTCTATCTTAAAAAATAAATTATATAGATCAATACAGAAGAAAACTATTCTGTCTTTCATGTTTAATAAATATGCAAATGCTCAAATTATATATATATAAGATTTGCAGATCTTCAATAAAAGAAGGAAGGTAGGCAAAATGATTGTCTGAGGAGGCCTTACAAATAGCTGTGAAATGAAGAGAAGTGAAAAGTAAAGGAGAAAAGGAAAGATATTCCTATTTGAAAGCAGAGGTCCAAAGAATAGCCAGGAGAGATAAGAAAGCCCTCAGCGATCAATGCAAAGAAATATAGGAAAACAACAGAATGGGAAAGACTTGAATGAGATTTCTTCAAGAAAATTAGAAATACCAAGGGAACATTTCATGCAAAAATGGGCTCAATAAAGGACGGAAATGGTGTGGACCTAACAGAAGCAGAAGATATTAAGAAGAGGTGGCAAGAATACACAGAAGAACTGTACAAAAAAGATCTTCACAACCCAGATAATCACAATGGTGTGATCATTCACATAGAGCCAGACATCCTGGAATGTGAAGTCAAGTGGGCCTCAGAAAGCATCACTACAACTAAAGCTAGTGGAGGTGATGGAATTCCAGTTGAGCTATTTCAAATCCTGAAAGATGATGCTGTGAAAGTGCTGCATCAATATGCCAGCAAATTTGGAAAACTCAGCAGTGGCCACAGGACTGGAAAAGGTCAATTTTCATTCCAATGCCTAAGAAAGTCAATCCCAAAGAATGCTCAAACTACCACACATTTGCACTCATCTCATACAGCAATAAAGTAATGCTCAAATTTTCCAAGCCAGATTTCAACAATGCGTGAACTGAGAATTTCCAGATGTTCAAGCTGGTTTTAGAAAAAGCAGAGGAAATTGCCAGTATCTGCTGGATCATTGAAAAAGCAAGAGAGTTCCAGAAAAACATCTGTTTGTGCTTTATAGACTATGCCAAAGCCTTCAACTGTGTGGATCACAATAAACTGTGGAAAATTCTGAAGGAGATGGGAATACCAGACCACCTGACCTACTTCATGAGAAACCTGTATGCAGGTCAGGCAGCAACAGTTAGAACTGGACATGGAATGACAGACTGGATCCAATTAGGAACAGGAGTGCATCAAGGCTGTATATTGTCACCCCACTTATTTAACTTATATGTAGAGTACATCATGATAAACTCTTGGCTGGAAGAAGCACAAGCTGGAATCAGGATTGCCAGGAGAAATATCAATAACCTCAGATATGCAGATGACACCACCCTTATGGCAGAGAGTGAAGGGGAACTAAAAAGCCTCTTAATGAAAGTGAAAGGGGAGAGTGAAAAAGTTGGCTTAAAGCTTAACATTCAGAAAACTAAGATCATGGCATCTGATCCCATCACCTCATGGGAACTAGATGGGGAGACAGTAGAAACATTGTCAGACTTTATTTTTGGGGGGCTCCAAAACCACTGCGGATGGTGATAGCAACCATGAAATTAAAAGACGCTTACTCCTTGGAAGGAAATTTATGACCAACCTAGATAGCATATTAAAAAGCAGAAACATTACTATGTCAACAAATGTGCGTCTGGTCAAGGCTATGTTTTTTCCAGTGGTCATGTATGGATGTGAGAGTTGGACTGTGAAGAAAGCTGAGCTACGAAGAATTGATGCTTTTGAACTGTGGTTTTGGAGAAGACTCTTGAGAGTCCCTTGGACTGCAAGGAGATCCAACCAGTCCATCCTAAAGGATATCAGTCCTGGGTGTTCATTGGAAGGACTGATGCTGAAGCTGAAACTCGAATACTTTGGCCACCTCATTTGAAGAGTTGACTCATTGGAAAAGACCCTGATTCTGGATGGGATTGGGGGCAGGAGGAAAAGAGGACGACAGAGGATGAGGTGGCTGGATGGCATCAACAACTCGATGGACATCAGTTTGAGTAAACTCCGGGAGTTGGTGATGGACAGGGTGGCCTGGCGTACTGCGATTCATGGGGTCACAAAGAGTCGGACAGGACTGAGCGACTGAACTGAACTGAACTGAAATGAGGGATATACCTGCAGCTATCTAGTCTAGTAAAAGAGTATACAGAATTACAACAGGCATTTAAAGATGTAGAATTGGAAAATATTAGATACACCTGGATAAACATTTTAAAAAATCCTATAGATATTTTTGGGTCTGTATCTCTAGATAGAGTTCTTTATTTATCTGACTTACCTAATCTAAAATATCTCCATTCAGAAAAGCAAAATATGCCACATTTTATGATAAAAAGCATCAAAATTAAAATGACAGATTGATATCATTTTGTCAAACGAAATGGCAGCCATTTATACCAAATTTGTATAGACAAAAATTGTTTTTTAAAGGCAATGTTCTTTTAATCATAAGTAGCTATTTTCTCTTCTTTTTTTTTAATTGTTTCAGTCATGCAGTAATGTGTGGATCAGTGTTAATTGTAGTAACAAACAGTTGCATACACATCTGTAAATATTGCTGAATTATGTCTCATAAAGGGAGAATTAGATATACAATGACAATTAGACATTAGCCCATGACTATAAAACATGAAATAAATGAATTAATATATAGCATTGTTTAATTTTAATTTTTTAAATGTTACTTTCCATTTTTAATTATTATACAATATTGGCTATATCCCCTATGTTATACAATACATCCTTACATATATCTTATGCCAAATAATTTGTATCACCTGCTACTTCACTCCTATATGCTCTATTCCCTCTCTACCACTAACCACTGTTTTTTTCTCCGAATCTGTGAGTCTGCTTCTTTTATTTTATATTCACTACTCTCTTGTGTTTTTTAGATTCCACCCACATATTATTAATATCATAGTGTTTATCTCTCTGTTTAACTTATTTCACCTTATGGTGAAAGCATTTCACCATAATGCCTTATGAGTCTATTGTTGCAAATGACAAAATTTCATCCGATTTATGTCTGGACAACATTCCACATATATACATATATGTACCTCATCTTCTTTCTTTATTCATTTATCTATTTATGGACATTTAGGTTGTTTCCATATCTTGGCAGTTTCAAATAAGGCTGCTATAAACATTGAGGTGCATGCTGTGCTGTGCTGTGCTAAGTTGCTTCAGCCATGTCTAACTCTTTGCAACCCGATGAACTGTAGGCTGCCAGGTTCCTCTGTCTATGGGATTGTCCAGGCAAGAATACTGGAGTGGGTTGCCATGCCCTTCTCCAGAGGATCTTCCTGGCCCAGGGTTTGAACCCATTTCTCTCATGTCTCCTGCACTGGCAAATGGGTTCTTTACCAATAGTGTCATGGCTAGATCCCATCAAGGTGCATATATCTTTTCAATTTAGTGTTTTATCCTTCATGTATATACTCAGGAGTGGAATTGCTGGGTCATATAGTAATTCTTTTTTTTTTTTTTTCTTTTTTTGAGAAATCCTCCTATGGTTTTCCACAATGGCTAAACCAATTTAAATTACCACCAACAGTGTACAAGAGTACACTTTTTTCATATGTTTTCCAACATTTGTTACTTGTATGGTTTTTAATGATCACTTTCTGACAAGTGTGAGAGGGATATCACATTGTTTTGGTTTGCATTTCCAGATAATTAGAGATGTTGAGCATATTTTCATGTGCTGTTGGCCATGTACATTTCCTCTTTTGAAAAATATCTATTTAGCTCTTCTGCTTTTTTTTTTCCTTCTTTTTTTGATGTTGAATTGCTAGCACAACCTATTCATAATGTGCCAAAGAACAAAGCACATGTTAGGGAATTTAAATAGTCTTGTTTAGGCTTCAGAGACAAAGCAAAGCAAGCCTATGATCTGATTTCTAACTTGCTTGGACACTGTTCTGACACTGAGTGACTGCCTGCTCTGAGTACAAGACTGGAAGCACCATAGATAAGATAAGAGTAATCTTGAGATTGTTGAGCCACTTGGAGGGGTCTGGCCAATCAAGCCCCAGGGTTAATAAGATTCCAAGTTTTACATGACAAAACAAACAGCATTAACATGAAACCAGAGGTGCAATTTGCTCACAGATTGATGATAATACCAGTTTGCATTCTGGAATTATAAACAGGAATCCCACACACACACACAAAAATCTTTGACGTTCATCCACAGAGATGACCTGCTGCCTGGGACTTTCTCCCAACTCAGAATCCAGATGGCCTGTGACATGGGACTTCCAAGCACTGTTTAAGTCTTGATGTTGGTCAAAACTCAATTTGGCAAAGTATCCTACTGCTTCTGTTTCTCTAATGTTAGTATATTGAAACTAAGCTAGATAATTAAGGTCAGTTCAGTTTAGTCACTCAGTCACGTCCAATACTTTGTGACCCCATGGACTGCAGAACGCAAGGTTCCCTGTTCATCACTCACTCCCAGAGCTTGCTTAAACTCATGTCCATTGAGTCACTGATACCCTACAGACATCTCAACTTCGCTTGTTCCATTCTACTAATGCCTTCACGCTTTCCCAGCATCAGGATCTTTACCCGTTAGTCAACTCATCATCACATCAGGTGGCCAAAGTACTGGGCTTCAGCTTCAGCATCAGTCCTTCCAATGGATTTTGAGGACTAACTTCCTTCAGGATTGACTGGTTGGATCTTCTTGCAGTCCAAGGGACTCTCAAGAGTCTTCCCCAATACCACAGTTCATTTTCTGGTGCTCAGCTTTCTTTTTGGTCCAGTTCTCACATCCATACATGACTACTGGAAAAACAATAGATTGACTATATGATTCTTTCTTGGCAAAGTAATGTCTCCACTTTTTTAGGTTGGTCATAGCTTTTCTTCCAAGGAGAAGGCAAGTATCTTTTAATTTCATGGCTGCCGTCACCATCTGCAATGATTATGGACCGCCCCCCCCAACAAAAAAAAGGAAATCTGTCACTGCTGCCATTGTTTCCCCATCTATTTGTCATGAGTGATGAGATCAGATGGCTATGACCTTTGTTTTTTGAATTTTTTGAGGTTTTTAATTTTTTTTTAATAACAACAGCATTTTAAAAAATTATTTATTTATTTTACTTTACAATATTGTATTGGTTTTGCCATACATTGACGTGAATCCTCCATGGGTGTACATGTGCTCCCCATCCTGAACCCCCCTCCCACCTCCATCCCCATCCCATACCTCTCGGTCATCCCAATGTGCAAGCCCTGAGCACCCTGTCTCATGCATTGAACCTGGACAGGTGATTCATTTCACATATGATAATTTACATGTTTCAATGCCATTCTCCAATATCATCCCGCCCTTGCCCTCTCCCACAGAATCCAAAAGACTGTTCAATACATCTGTGTCTATTTTGCTGTCTCACATACAGGGTTATTGTTGCCATCTTTCTAAATTCCAAAATAATATACCATATTGGTGTTTTTCTTTCTGGCTTATTTCACTCTGTATAATAGGCTCCAGTTTCATCCACCTTGTTAGAACTGATTCAAATGTATTCTTTTAAATGGCTGAGTAATATTGCATTGTGTGTATGTACCACAACTTTCTTATCCATTTGTCTGCTGATGAACATCTAGGTTGCTTCCATGTCCTGGCTATTATAAACAGTGTTGCGATCAACATTGGGGTACACATGTCTCTTTCAATTCTAGTTTCCTCAGTGTGTGTGCCCAGGAGTGGGATTGCTGGGTCATATGGCAGTTCTATTTCCAGTTTTTTTAAGGAATCTCCACACTGTTCTACATAGTGGCTATACTAGTTTGCATTCCCACCAACAGTGTAAGAGGGTTCCCTTTTCTCTACACCCTCTCCATCATTTATTGTTTGTAGACTTTTGCATAGCAGCCATTCTGACTGGAGTGAAGTGGTACCTCATTGTGGTTTTGATTTGTATTTCTCTGGTAATAGAGTGATGTTGAGCATCTTTTCATGTGTTTGTTAGCCATCTGTATGTCTTCTTTGGAGAAATGTCTGTTTCGGTCTTTGACCTACTTTTTGATTGGGTCTTTTATTTTTCTAGAATTGAGCTGCAAGACTTGATTGTATATTTTTGAGATTAATTTCTTGTCCATTGTTTCAGTTGCTGTTATTTTCTCCCATTCTTAAGGCTGTCTTTTCACCTTGCTTATAGTTTCCTTTGTTGTGCAGAAGCTTTTAATTTTAATTAGGTCCCATTTATTTATTTTTGCTTTTATTTCTAATATTGTGGGAGGTGGATCATAGAGAATCCTGCTGTGATTTATATCAGAGAGTATTTTGCCTATGTTTTCCTCTAGGAGTTTAATAGTTTCTGGGCTTACATTTAGACCTTTAATCCATTTTGAGTTTATTTTTGTGTACGGAGTTAGAAAGTGTTCTAGTTTCATTATTTTACAAGTGATTGACCAGTTTTTCCAGCATCACTTGTTAAAGAGATTGTCTTTTCTCCATTGTATATTCTTCCTTCCTTTGTCAAAGATAAGGTGTCCATAGGTGCATGGGTTTATCTCTGGATTTATTTCTATTTTGTTCCATTGATCTATTTCTGTCTTTGTGTCAGTACCATACTGTCTTGATGACTGTGGCTTTGTAGTAGAGGCTGAAGTCAGGCAGGTTGATTCCTCCAATTCCACTATTCTTTCTCAAGGATGCTTTGGCTATTTGAGGTTTTTTGTATTTCCATACAAATTGTGAAATTATTTGTTCTAGCTCTTTGAAAAATACCGTTGGTAGCTTGATGGGGATTGCATTGAATCTATAGATTGCTTTGGGTAGTATATTCATTTTCACTATGTTGATTCTTCTGATCCATGAACACGGTATATTTCTCCATCTATTTGTGTCCTCTTTGATTTCTTTCATCAGTGTTTTATAGTTTTCTATATATAGGTCTTTTGTTTCTTTAGGTAGGTATATTCCTAAGTATTTTTCTTTCATTGCAATGGTGCATGGAATTGCTTCCTTAATTTCTCTTTCTGTTTTCTCATTGTTGGTGTACAAGAATGCAAGGGATTTCTCTGTGCTAATTTTATATCCTGCAACTTTACTATATTCATTGATTAGCTCTAGTAATTTTCTGGTGGAGTCTTCAGGGTTTGCTATGTGTAAGATCATGTCATCTGCAAACAGTGAGAGTTTTACTTCTTTTTCCAATCTTGATTCATTTTATTTCTTTTTCTGCTCTGCTTGCTGTGGTCAACACTTCCAAAAGTATGTTTAATAGTAGTGGTGAGAGTGGGCACCCTTGTGTTGTTCCTGACTTTAGGGGGAATGCTTTCAGTTTTTCTCCATTCAGGATAATGTTTGCTGAGGGTTTGTCATGTATAGCTTTTATTATGTTGAGGTATGTTCCTTCTATTCCTGTTTTCTGGAGGGTGTTTATCATAAATGGATGTTGAATTTTTTCAAAGGTTTTTTCTGCATCTATTGAGATAATCATATGGTTTTTATTTTTCAATGTGTTAATGTGGTGTATTACATTGATTGATTTGCAGATATTGAAGAATCTTTGCATCTCTGGGATAAAGCCCACTTGGGCTTTATGATGCTTGATGTATGATCTTTTTAATATGCTGTTGGATTCTGTTTGCTAGAATTTTGTTAAGGATTTTTGCATCTATGTTCATCAATAATATTGGCTTGTAGTTTTCTCTTTTTGTGGCATCTTTGTCAGATTTTGGTATTAGGGTGATAGTGGCCTCATAGAATGAGTTTGGAAGCTTACCTTCTTCTGCAAATTTCTTGAAAAGTTTGAGTAGGATGGCTGTTAGTTCTTCTCTAAATTTTTGGTTTGAATTCAGCTGTGAAGCCATCTGGTTCTGGGCTTTTGTTTTTTTGGCAGATTTCTGATTACAGTTTCAATTTCCATGCTTGTGATAGTTCTGTTAAGATTTTCTATTTCTTTCTCATTCAATTTTGGAAATTGTACTTTTCTAAGAATTTGTCCGTTTCTTCCAAGTTGTCCATTTTAATTGCATATAGTTGCTGATGTTGAGTTTAAAGCCTACTTTTTCACCCTTCTCTTTCACTTTCATCAAGAGGCTCTTTAGTTCCTCTTCCCTTTCTGCCATAAGGATAGTGCCATCTGCATATCTGAGGTTATTGATATTTCTCCCAGCAATCTTGATTCCAGCTTGTGCTTCATCCAGCCCGCCATTTTGCAAGATGTACACTGCACAGAAGTTAAATAAGCAGGTTGACAATACACAGCCTTGACATACTCCTTTCCAAATTTGGAACAATTCCATTGTTCCATGTCTGGTTGGACTTTTGCTTCTTGACCTGAATAAAGGTTTCTTAGGAGGAAGATCATGTGGTCTGGTATTCCCATCTTGAAGAAAATTCCACAGTTCCTTGTGATACACACAATCAAAGGCTTTAGAATAGTCAAAGAATCAGAAATCGATTTTTTTTTTTCTGGAATTCTCTTGCTTTTTCTATGATTCAATGTATGTTAGCAGTTTGATCTCTGTTTCCTCTGTCTTTTCTAAGTTCAACTCAGACATCAGGAAGTTCTCCGTTCACATACTGTTGAAGCTAACTTGGAGAATTTTGACAATTATTTTGCTTGCGTCTGACATGAGTGCAATTTTGTGGTAGTTTGAATATTCTTTGGCTTTGCCTTTCTTGGAATTAGAATGAAAACTGACCTTTTCCAGTCCTGTGGCCACTGATGAGTTTTCCAAATTTGCTGGCAAACTGAGTACATCAATAAAGCAAAAACAACACCCAGTTGTGGATATCGCTGGTGATTAAAATATGTCTGATGCTGTAAGGAACAATATTGCATAGGAACCTGGGAAGTTAGGTCCATGAATCAAGATAAATTGGAAGTGGTCAAACAGGAGATGGCAGGTGTGAACATCAACATTTTAGGAATTAGTGTACTAAAATGGACTGGGGTGGGTGAATTTAACTCAGATAACCATTATATCTACTACTGTGAGAAAGTATCACATAGAATAAATGGAGTAGCCCTCATAGTCAACAGAAGAGTCTGAAATGCAGTACTTGAGTGCAATCTCAAAAACAACAGAATGGTTTCTGTTTGTTACCAACGCAAACCATTCAGTATCACAGTACTCCAAGTCTATGCCCCAACCAGTAATGTTGTAGAGGCTGAAATGGAATGGTTCTATGAAGATCTACAAGACCTTCTAGAACTAACACAAAAAAGAAATGTCCATTTCATCATAGGGAACTGGAATGCAAAAGTAGGAAGTCAAGAGATACCTGGAGTAAAGACAGATTTGACAGTGGAGTGTGGAATGAAGCAGGGCAAAGGTTAACAGAATTTTGCCAAGAGAATGCACTGGTCATAGCAAATTCTTTCTTCCAAACACAGAAGAGAAGACTCTACACACACCATCAGACACCACCAGATGGCCAACGCCAGAATCAGATTGATTATATTCTTTGGAGCCAAAGATGGACAAGCTCTATGCAGTCAGCAAAAACAAGACCAGGAGCTTACTGTGGCTGTGGCTCAGATCATGAATTCTTTATCACAAAATTCAGACTTTAATTGAAGAAAGTAGAGAAAACTACTAGACATTTCAGGTATGATCAAATAAAATCCCTTATGATTATACAGAGGAAATGACAAATAGATTCAAGGAATTAGATCTGATAGAGTACCTGAAGAACTATGGACAGAGGTTCAAAACATTGTACAGGAGGCAGTGATCAAGACCATCCCCAAGAAAAACAAATGCAAAAAGGCACAATGGTTGTCTGAGGAGGTCGTATAAATACCTGAGAAATGAAGAGACGCTAAAGGCAAAGAGAAAAGGAAAGATATACCCATTTGAATGTAAAGTTCCAAAGTATAGCAATGAGAGCAAAGAAAGTCTTCCTCAATGATCAATGCAAAGAAATAGAGGAAAACAATAGAATGGGAAAGACTAGAGATCTATTCAAGAAAATTGTAGATTCCAAGGGAGTATTTCATGCAAAGATGGGCACAATAAAGGAGAGAAATGGTATGGACCTAACAGAAGCAGAAGATATTAAGAAGAGGTGACAAGAATAACCAGAATAAGTACATAAAAAAGATCTTCATGACCCAGATAACCATGGTGGTGTGTTCACTTACCTAGAGGCAGACATTGTGGAATGTGAAGTCAAGTAAGTCTTAGGAAGCATCACTATGAATAAATCTAGTGGAGGTGATGGAATTCCAGCTGAACTATTTCAAGTCCTAAAAGATGATGCTGTTAAAGTACTGCACTCACTATGTCAGATTTCAAAAACTCAGCAGTGGTCACAGGACTGGAAAAGAACAGTTTTTATTCCAATCTCAAAGGAAGGCAATGCCAAGCAATGTTCAAACTACTGCACAATTGCCCTCATCTCACATGTTAGCAAAGTAATGCTCAAAATTCTCATAGCTTGGTTTTAACAATATGTGAACTATGAAGTTCCAGATTTTCAAACTGGATTTAGAAAAGTTAGAGGGATCAGAGATTATATTGCCAACATCCATTGGATCAAGGAAAAAGCAAGAGAGTTCCAGAAAAACATCTACTTCTACCTTATTGACTATATAATAGCCTTTGACTGTGAGGGTCACAACAGACTGTGGAAAATTCATCAAGAGATGGGAATGCCAGACCACTTTACCTACCTTCTGAGAAAGCTGTATGCAGGTTAAGAAGCAACAGTTAGAACTGGACATGGAGCAACAAACTGGTTCCAAATTGGGAATGGAGTACGTCAAGGCTATACATGGTCACCCTGCTTATTTAACTTCTATGCAGAGTACATCATGTGAAACGGAGTGTGGGATGAAGCACAAGCTGAAATCAAGAATGCCAGGAGAAATATCAATAATCTCATATATGGAAATGACACCATCCTTATGGCAGAAAGTGAAGAAATGAAGAACTTCCTGGTGAAAGTGAAAGAAGAGAGTGGAAAAGTTGGCTTAAACGGCAACAACCGAAAACTAAGATCATAGCATCCAGTCCCATCACTTCATGACAAACAGATGGGGAAACAATGGAAACCATGAGACACTTTATTTTTTTGGACTCCAAAATCACTGAAGATTGTTACTGCAGCCATGAAATTAAAAGGCTCCTTGGAAGAAAAGCTATGACCAACATACACATCATGATAAAAAGCAAAGACAGTACTTTGTCAACAAAGGTTCATATAGTCAAAGCTATGGTTTTTCCAGTAGTCATGTATGGATGTGAGAGTTGGACTATAAAGAAGGTTGAGCACCAAAGAACTGATGCTTTTAAACTGTGGTGTTGGAGAAGACTCTTGAGAGTCCCTTGGACTGCAAGAAGATCAAACCTGTCAGTCGTAAAGGAAATCAGTCCTGAATGTTCATTCAGAAAGAACTGATGCCGAAGCGGAAATTCCAATACTTTGGCCATTGATGCAAAGAAATGACTCATTGGAAAAGACCCTGATGCTGGGAAAAATTGAAGGCAGGAGGAAAAGGGGACAACAAAGGATGAGATTGTTGATGGCATTACTGACTCTATGGATGTGAGTTTGAATAGGTTCCAAAAATTGATGATGAAAAGGAAAGCCTGGTGTGCTGCAGTCCATGGGGTTGCAAAACGTTGGGCATAACTGAACGACTGAACTGAACTGATTGAGTGTAGCATTTAAAGAGCATCTTCTTTGAGGATTTGGAATAGTTCAGCTTGACGTCCATCACCTCCACTAGTTTTGTTTGGAGTGATGCTTCCTAAGGTAGCTTTGACTTCGCATTCCAGGAAGTCTGGCTGTAGGTCACACCATGTAGATGTGTGTAGATTTTTTGTAGATTTGTTTGGAGTGATGCTTCCTAAGGTCGCTTTGACTTTGCACTCGAGGATGTCTGGCTGTAGGTCACACACATGTAAATCACACCATTGTGGTTATCTGGGTCATTAAGATTTTTTTTTGTATAGTTCTTCTCTGTATTCTTTCCACCTCTTCCTAATATCTTCTGCTTCTGTTTGGTCCATATCATTTTTGTCATTTCATGTGCCCATCTCTGTATGAAATGTTCCCTTAGTATCCCAAATTTTCTTGAAGAAATCTCTAGTTTTTCTCATTCTTTTGTTTTCCTCTATTTCTCTGAAGGAAGAAGTATTGGAAGGCTTTCTTATCTCCCCTTGCTATTCCTTGGAACCCTCCTTTCAGATGGGTATATCTTTACTTTTCTCCTTTGCCTTCCACTTCTCATTTCTCAGCTTTTTGTAAGGCCTCCTTAGACAACAGTTTTGCCTTTATGTATTTCTTTTTCTTGGGGATAGTTTTCAACACCACCTTATGTACAATGTCACGAACCTCTGTCCATAATTCTTCAGGCACTCTGTCTATCAAATATAATCCCTTCAATCTATTTGTCACTTTTTCTGTATAATCATAAGGCATTTCATTAAGGTCATTCCTGAATAGTCTAGCCATTTTGTCTACTTTCTTCAATTTAAGTCTAAGTTTAGCAGTAAGGAGTTCATGACCTGAGCTACAGTCAGCTCCCAGTTTTGTTTTTGCTGACTATATAGAACTTCTCCAGTTTTGGCTCCAAAGAATATGATCACTCTGATTTTGGTATTGACCTTCTGGTGATGCCAATGTGTAGAGTTTTCCATTCTGTTGTGTTGGAAGAAGGCATTCGCTATGACCAGTGCATTCTCTTGGCAAAACTCTATTCACTTTTACCCTGCTTCGTTTTGTACTCAAAGGCAAAACTTACCTGTTATTCCAGGTATCTCTTGACTTCCTACTTTTGCATTCCACTTCCCTATGATGAAATGGGCATCTCTTTTTCATGTTAGTTCTATAAGGTCTTCTAGGTCTTCACAGAACTGTTGAACCTCAGCTTCTTCAATATTAGTGGTTGGGCCATAGACTTGGATTACTGTGATATTGAATTGCTTTCCTTGGAATCAAACAGAGATCATTATGCCATTTTTGAGATTGAACCCAAGTACTGCACTTCATTTGGGAAGATCCTCTGGAGAAGGGAACAGCTACCCACTCCAGTAATCTGGCCTGGAGAATTCCATTGACTATATAGTCCATGGGGTTGCAAAAAGTCTGACATGACTGAGCAACTTTCACTTTCACTGCATTTCAGACTCGTTGACAATGAGGGCTACTCCTTTTCTTCTAAGGTGTTCTTTCCCACAGTAGTAGACATAATGGTCATCTGTATTAAATTCACCAATTCCAGTCCATTTTAGTTCACGGATTCCTAAAATGTCAATGTTCTCTATTGCCATCTCCTGTTTGGCCCCTTCCAATTCACCTTGATTCACGGACTTAGCATTCCAGTTTACTATGCAATATTGTTCTTTACAGTATCAGATTTTACATTCATCACCAGTCATGTTCACAGGTGGACATTGTTTTTGCTTTGGCTCAGGCTCTTCATCCTTTCTGGAGCTAGATCTCTGCTCCAGTAGCTTATTGGGCACCTACAGACCAAGGGAGCTCATCTTTCAGTGCCATATCTTTTTCCCTTTTTTTTTCCTTTTCATACTGTTTATGGGGTTCACAAGACAAGAATCCTGAAGTGGTTTGCCATTCCCTTCTCCAGTGTACCATGTTTTTTTCAGAACTATGCACCATGACCTGTCCTTGTGTAAGCCCCCATACTATGGCCACCTGATGAGAAGAACTGAGTCTTTGCAAAAGGCCCTGATGCTGGGAAAGTTTGAAGGCAGGAGAAGAAGGGGACAATGGAGGATGAATGTTTGAATGGCATCACTGATTCAATGGGAATGAATTTTAGCAAGTTCTAGGAGTCAGTGATGGACAGGGAAGCCTGGTGTGCTGCAGTCCAGGGACTCACATGGACTCAGACATGACTGAGTGACTCAACTGAACTGAACACATCATGGCTCGTAGTTTCATTGAGTTAGACAAGGCTATGATCCATGTGATCAGTTTGGTTAGTTTTCTATGATTGTGGCTTTCATTCTAATTGCCATCTGATCAATAAGGATACGAAGCTTATGGAAGCTTCCTGATGGGTAGGACTGGCTGTGGGGCAATCTGAATGTTTCTCTGATGGCAGATCCATGCTCAGTAAATCTTTAATTCCACTTTTCTGTTGAAGGGTGAGGCTGTGTTTCCTCCCTGTCATTTGGCCTGAGGTCAACATATGGTCGGGGTAGTGGCAGTAATGGTGACCTCCTTCAAAAGGACTTGTGCCAGGACTGCTGTAGTCAGTGCCCCTGACCCTGTGGAAGGTCACTGTTGGCCCATGCCTCTGCTGGAGATGCCTGGATACTCACAGGCAACTCTGGTTCAGTCTCTTGTGGGGTCAATGCTCCTTTCTCCTGGGTCCTGGTGCACATAAGGTTTTGTCTGTGCCCTCCAAGAGTCTGTTTCCCTAGTCCTGTGGAAGTTCTGTAATCAAATTTCACTGGCCAACAAAATCAGATTCCCTGGGGGTTCTATTGCTATTATTTATTTGTATAGAATGAGTGCCTTACTTTGTTAACAAATCCTTTGAACTGGAGACAAAAGTGAAAACTTCTGACAGAACAGCACATTATATTTTAATTCTCAATCTGATAAATATTGGCTTACCATCCTCTTGACGATTAAAACATTAAAACCCTAGGAACGTGAGATACTTGTCCAAAGTCACATACTTTGTTAGAGGTAAAGTCAGTTTCCAAAACCGCTTTGTGATTCCAAAGTTCATATGCCTTTCTATTATATCATGATGTTCCTAGGAGCAACGTATTGAAACAAATAAACCAAAAAACTAAAATTAAAATTTAATGAAACTTTATGAAGTTACTTTCTAGTAAAAATGAAAGTCAAATTTTGAATTCATGACATGTACATGTTACATCTAGCTCTTTCCTGTGTGATTTTTGTGCTTTCTACATATAATTTCTTTTAAAATTTTTATTTCTGTCTATCATTCTGTGACCTGGAGGAGGAAATGAAAACCCACTTCAGTATTGACTAGAAAATTGCATGGACAGAGGAGCCTGGGGCAGGTTACAGTCCGTAGGGTTGCAAAGAGTCAGATACAACTGAAGCAACTTAACACGCATGCACACACATAGTGATATAAATGTGAATGTTTAATAGGTAGGGAAATCAAGAGAAAAACACTAAACTGATGACCCTCAGATATCATGTAGTGTTATCATGTGTATCGTTACATGGGTGAGCTTTCTGTAGTTTTTCCTCACCATTTATTAGTTATTTATGAGATGTTATTAATTCTTAAGTACACTGAAGACTCATCTCTTGTTCATTTTAGTTATTTGAATGTAGCTCTTTATAAAAACAATGCTAAGTACCATTTAAAAAATTCATTTAAGCAAAAGCTCATATTTAGTTAATTGACATCACTCTTATTTTCACTCAAAATGCTTAAATATGACTGCTAAAGTACACTTTATAGTAATAGAATTCATATTAGAAGTATAATGAAATTTGAATGCTATGGAACTGTTTGATTAAATTTCCAAATAATTTAATTTTAGATACTAAATTTTATCTCTTCCTTATGTTCTATATATCCTTCTTTGTCCTTGCTAATTTGATGAAATTAGAAAACCTATCATAATTTTACAAGGATCCCCTTTATTAATAAGAAAGCTATGGGAGGGAGTAGAGAGATACAGACAATTTAAAGTCTAGAATTGGAACAGTCTAGGTGAAGAAGACTTTATCTTCAAAACAGTGCATTTTGTTTTTTAAACTTTGGGGAGGAGAATTCCCTAAGGAAACTTCCAGATGGAGTAAAGACTGCTCATGTGTCTCTAACTTTGTTTCTGAATACAACTGCTCTTTTTAATTCTCTCTGGCACTTCCAACCCTTAGCATTATATATGCATCTTAAAATTCTGACTTAAGTGTAGGGGGAAAAAGTCCTTCTCCTTGATGTCTCTTATCATAGAGACTGATGTTTGCTTGGAGAGTTTTTATAAAGAAAAAGATTAAAAAATTACAGCCATAAAATACAATCTAATTACTCATGATTCAGTTCCTAAAAACATCATTATAGAATAAGAATTCATTACAGAATAACATCTCTGGACTTCCTCAGTCTTCTGGTAATTCAAAGTTTTGTTTTTGTTTTTTTTTTAAGGAACATTGGTGTGAAGGTCTCTTCTGTCCTTAATGGTAGCATGATGTCATGGAAAGTGCACTGGGTTTGTAGACTCAGTTCTTAATTCAGTCACATGTTTTAAGATATCTTTAACAAAGACTTAACTTCCCTGAATACAATTTCAGTCATGAAAATACCAAATTAAATGATTTTTTTTCTATAGAATTTTGATAACTTTAAAATGAGAGATGATATAAAAATAAACTTCAATAAATATTATTTCATTTTTTATTTTTTACTGGAGTATATTTGATTAATAGTGTTTTGCTAGCTTAAGGAGAGAAAAACAATGGTCTACATTGAAAAGAATTTTCCTTAATTTATCCTCTCAATATTTTAATTTTTTTCCTGTGTGGAAAGCTCTAATTTTAATAACATATTAGATAAATTTACCCATCATGATAAAACTTTATTTCTCAGAACCCTCTAGAATTTGTTGATTCAGCTTCTGATCTTTACAACATTCATACGCCATAATTCAATTCCATTCTGAGCCTATAGCAAATGGTATCAATCTGCTCAGGTCAGTCACTCAGTCATGTCCACCTCTTTGGGATCCCATGGACTGCAGCACACCAGGTTTCCCTGTTCACCACCAACTCCTGGAGCTTGCTTAAGCTCATGTCCATGGAGTCCATGATGCCATCCAACCATCTGTCATTCCCTTCTCCTAATGCCATCAATCTTTCCCAGCATCAGCGTCTTTTTCCATGAGTCGGTTCTTCCCATCTTTGGTGGCCAAAGTATTGGAGCTTCAACTTTAGCATCAGTCCTTCCAGTGACTATTCACACTGATTTTCTTTAGGATTGACCGGTTGGATCTCCTTGCAGTCCAAGGGACTCTCAAGAGTCTTCTCCATTAACACAGTTTTAAAGCATCAATTCTTTTGCACTCTTTCTTAATGGCCGACTCTCACATCCATCCATGACTACTGGAAAAACCATAGTTTTGACTTGATAAAACTTTGTCTGAAAAGTAATGCTTCTGCTTTTTAATATGTTGTCTAGGTTGGTTATAGCTTTTCTTCCAAGGAGCAAGCATCTTTTAATTTCATGGCTGTGGTCATCTTCTCAGTGATTTTGGAGCCCAAGAAAATAAAATCTGTCACAGTTTCTGTCGTGTCCCCTTCTGTTTGCCATGAAGTGATGGGACTGGATGCCATGATCTTTGTTTCTTGCATGCTGAATTTTAAGCCTTTTTTTTTTTTTTTTTTTTTTCATTCTCCTCTTTCAATTTCATCAAGAGGCTTTTTGGTTCTTCTTTGCTTTCTGCCATAAGAGTGGTGTCATCTGCATATCTGAGGTTATTGATATTTCTCCCGGCAATCTTGATTCCAGCTTGTGTTTCATCCAGCCTGGTATTTCATGTGATGTACTCTGCATATAAGTTAAATAAGCAGGGTGACAATGTACAGCCTTGACATCCTCCTTTCCCAATTTGGAACCAGTCTGTTGTTCCATGACCAGTTAAAACTGTTGCTTCTTGACCTGCATACAGATTTCTCAGGAGGCAGGTAAGGTAGTTTGTTATTCCAACCTCTTTAAGAATTTCCCACTGTTTGCTGTTTGTTGTATCATCTTTTAAAACATAGTTATTAATAATTGCCTTAGCTATTACATTAGTTCTTCCCTGAAGTATTTTTTGATGGTATGTACAGATAAAGACTTTTGCTCTCAGTTATTTTTTATGCAGATTATACTGTCATTTATTATCTAAAATATTATTAAAATCAACTGTATTATTTTCTTATTATCTATAATTTTGACAATTGCATTATATTGGGGGACATTTTCAATCCAGTGATTATTTGAATTGGCATTCATGTTGCAGGAAATCAGTGTTTTGTTTTATGTTTTTTTTTTAATTGAAGTAATGTTGCTTTCTGACATTATATACAACATGTGTACAACATTATATTTCTATTTCTGTATACATTACAACATGCTTGCCACCAAAAATTGAATTTCCACCCATCATTATACAGTTGACCTCCTTTATCCATTCCTCCCCCTACACCTTTCCTTCCCCTCTAGTAATCAATACTCTGTTCTCTATGTGTTCTTTTTTGTTTGGTTTGATTTTTTGTTTTTGTTGTTTATATGCTTTCTTTTTTTTTTTTTTTTTACATTGCATGTATGAATGATATCATTGGGTATCTGTTTTAGCCTTAAGAAATATTTTTAGATTTCTCTTGTAGTCTCAAAAGATGCAACATGAAATTTTATGTTTCTGTTGTTCAGTTGCGAAACTGTGCCTGACTCTTTGTGACCACATTGGATTGCAGCATGCTAGGCTTCCTTGTTCTTCATCCAGAGTTTGCTCAAATTCATGACCACTGAGTCAATCATGCTATCCAACCATCTAATCTTCTGCTGCCCTCTTCTTCTTTGACCTTCAATTTTTCCCAACATCAGTGTATTTTCCAATCAGTCAGCTCTTTGCATCAGGTGCCCAAAGTATTAGAGCTTCAGCTTTAGCATCAGTCCTTTTAATGCATATTCAGGGTTGATTTCCTTTAGGATAGACTTTTTTTAATGAAGTTTTATGTATGTATTTATAAAATATTGCCTTAAATTCATGAGCTTTACTTAAACTCTGTACCCCAATTGTAGCCTACCTACATTTTAATGTGGGGTCTTACTCTCCCTTTAAATTCAACTAAGCAATTATATATATCCTAACAGTTCCATATTAGCTAAATCCAAATATTGTATATATATAAGAATCTCAATCTTCCCTCCTTATGCTTTTTCCCCAGATATTTGGGCTTGTGCATACACTCATTTACCCTACAAGACTTATGCTACGATTGTAGGATCTAGGATGCAGTTTTGTTGATAATTTGATGATCAAGAATTTATAAAATTAAAATCCTTTTCTGTTTTTTATAGAGACTTTGTTCTTAATTTTGGCAGAATTACTAAAGGAAGTATATACAAGGAAAGAAAGTCATATGGGGAAAAAATGGTTCATAGCAAACTTAAGCAGTCCTCAGTAAAATCTTATGTAGAACTTTTGTAAAATTGGTTTAGAACATTAACTTTGGATTAATGAGCCCATTCTATTATTCTCTTCTTATCTGAGATGTTTCACTACCTTCTAACTTCAAGAAAATTTAATCAGCAGATGGAGGAAGAAAATATGGGAAAAGCTTACCAGATACCCTTACTTTCAATGAAAGCTATCACTCAATCACTTGTACTCACTTTTATTACAAGAATTAGATAGAAACCCACTCCTAGACCAAGGACACAAGGGGAATGTGAAAAACTAGCAATAACAGCATCACGTGGATTGTGTTGAGCACAAACAGTTTCTAATATAGGAGGAAATTAAAGGGAAAGGAAGAAAGAAGAGAGAGAAACTAAATTATTACATGTGACTAGAGTGCAGAAATTGAGCCCTGATACTTTGTAATATATCCCGAAATTCAAGAGAACAATCTTTAATTTATTGTATGATTGATGACTTAATAAGCACTTGTGGCAAGTGTGCTAAGAGCATCTCTGTTATATAGATCCAAAATCCGAAACAGGTATTGTAAAGTGAGCAAATATAGTCAGAAAATAACTTTTTATATCACTATATTTGTAATATGCCACAATGTGAGTATATTCATGATTTCACATATATCTTCAAATATTTCATCTCTTAAACGTGCTATTCATGTATAATAACTTTAAGTTGTTACACTGCTTAAGTTTTCCTTCTCATTTAGAGAAAGGTTAAAGAGTAAAAATTTAGCATAGGGAATTTTTTGGTGACACAATATCAGATGACTTATTACACAGAAATGTAATGTTGAAGTAGCAGAGCAGAGATTAATGCACATCTGCTTAAAACTCATAACCTAGTCTTCTTCTTGTAGTCACTTAATGCAGCATGGTACCTAAAATTTATAGGATGAATTTATAATATGAACCTCGGTCTCAGGAGGTATCCTTACTATGCAAAATATTCCACTAGTTATCCAGCTGCATTTATGTATTTCAACAGATTTGCTTTGCACATTTATTTTAAAATATAAAGTTAGGCCTTTTTGCTTTCTTTTATAGAAATATTAGCATATTGATAAATTTGAAGGTATAATGACATTATAATTGAAACTCTGCTTCTAGAACAGCACTGTAGTAAATATGTCTTAATGTGTATTCATGAAACTGTAACAGGTAGTGACACTGCATATTCTAAAACCACCCAAGATGTGAATGGGTGAGTCTGTTAAAGAGAAAATGTAAATCTGCAAGCTGAATCAAGCACGACAAATTCATCCCACTAGATAATTGACATGGTATGACCCATTAAAACCATTGTTCGCATTTTCAATTAATTTTCCCAATATTCACTGTCTTTGTCTTACTTACTATAGAGATTGATTTGAGGGTAAATTAGAAAACTATGTATATCAATGCTCATAAAAGCTGTTGCCTACTAAATTGTAATCTTTAAAACCAATCCCTACTGCTAAACTCTTCCAAATAGTAACTCCTCAAGAAGCAGTTGATAAATAAAAATGGGAGCTATTATAAAACTAATATGTCTATTTGTATTTCTTACTTATTCATATAATAGATTATGGTCAAGATCCTAAGAACTATCATAGAAATAACATATTATTGTATTCCTAGAATAACTTTTACATTTTTTGTGATTTAGTTAAACTTTTGTGTAGGGTATTTGAATCTCATGTGTAACAGAAATTTGTCAATAATATTTTCTTCTATTTTTCATATCCAATTTTTATGTCAGATTACACTAGTTAGATGTCTTAGTGTTTAAAAAATGAACAAAGTATCATAGTAGAAATTTTATAAATTAGTCTGTATAAAGTAGCTTCTATAAAGTATTATTTCTTCATTTTTATTCTTCAAGACAATTGTGTTCAATGACGATTATCAGATTCTTGAAGGTTGGGTAAAAATGTCTGTAAAATAATGTGTATCTGATGCCTATTTGTGCAGAGAGTAAAATGTGGTAAATATTAATGTATCCAATTATTAATGACTATAAGTTTATCCTGATTTTACTTTCTTCTTGAATCAATCTTGATACATTAATTATCTCTTTAAGGTATTGTTTATTTATTTAATTGGGTTTGTCAATTTGTGCTTGAGGGGAATGGAATCTCCCAGATAGATAGACAGATGGAGATGTAGATAGAGATGTCTTCTCTAATTGATGAGCATAAGACTATATATTCTTATAAAGTCAAACTATTGTTTGCTATTAAAAATGTATGTCAACTTCTGAGAGAAGGATATTAATGTTTCTCTCTGATTACAAATTCATCAAATATAATTTTCTTACATTTTAATTTTGAATTTCAACTGTTAGATAAAGACTCAATCTGAGCTGCCGTGTGTTTACAGTGAGTAGCAATTTGTTTTCAAAAAGGATACTTAATAATAATTCACTTAAGGTTTTATCAGTATTGCCTACAGTTTTCCTTGGTTAATATCAGTGTTTTCCTAGTGTGCATTTTATGGTCAAGCTTTATAAATGTTGGAGGTAGTTGCTTTATGCCCATCTTCAGTGTGTGATATGCTCATATATATTCATATTCATATCCAAATGTGCTGTGCTAAGTCTCTCAGTAGGGTCTGACTCTGTGACATCACGGGCTGTAGCCCACCAGTCTCTTCTGTCCTTGGGATTTCTCAAGCAAGAACACTGGTGTGGGTTGCCATGTTCTTCTCCAGGGGATCTTTCTAAGCCAGGGATTGAACCTCTGTGCAGGTCAAGAAGCAACAGTTAGAACTGGACAAGGAACAACAGACTGGCTACATATGGGGAAAGGAGCACAGCAAGGCTGTATATTGTCACCCTGATTATTTAACTTATATGCAGAGTACATCATGCAGAAATGCCAGGCTGGATGAAGCACAAGATGGAATCAAGATTGCCAGGAGAAATATCAATAACCTCAGATATGCAGATGACACCACCCTTATGGCAGAAAGCAAAGAACTAAAGAGGCTCTTGAAAGTGAAAGAGGAGGGTGAAAAAGCTGGCTTAAAACTCAACCTTCAGAAAACTAAGATCATGGCATCTGGTCCCACAGGGAAACAACGGAAACAGTGATGGACTTTATTTTCTGGGCTCCAAAATCAGTGCAGATGGTGAGTGCAGGCATGCAATTAAAAGACATTGCTCTTGGGAGAAAAGCTATGACCAACCTAAACAGAATACTAAAAAGCAGGGACATTACTCTGCAGACAAAGGTCCCTCTAGTCAAAGCTATGGTTTTTCCAGTGGTCATATGTGGATGTGAGAGTTGGACCATAAAGACTGAGAGCTGAAGAATTGATGCTTTTGAACTGTGGTGTTGGAGAAGACTCTTCAGAGTCCCTTCGATTGCAAGGAGATCAAACCAGTGCATCCTAAAGGAAATCAATCCTGAATATTCTTTGGAAGGACTGATGCTGAAGCTGAAACTCTGCTTCTTTGGCCGCCTGATATGAAGAGCCAAATCATTAGAGAAGCCCTGATTCTGGGAAAAATTGAAGACAGAAGGAGACAGGGGCAACAGAGGATAGGGTGGTTGAATGGCATCACTGACTCAATGGACATGAGTTTGAGCAAGCTCCAGGAGATGGTGAAGGTCAGGGAATCCTGGCGTGTCGCAGTCCATGTTGGTCACAACAAGCCAGCATAACTGAGTGACTGAACAACAGCAATATATATACATGTTCATATATATACACACACATATATAATTATCTGTGTGCATATATATATATACAATCATGTATATATCCATATATATAGTGACTACTGATTTTTTTGCTATTATCTAACATTGTGATATTTTTGTTCTTCATTGAATTCATTGCAAAATTGTTTCTGTTTTAAATTTTGGGTTTTTGGCCACAGCTAGAGTGGGATCTTAGTTCTCTGACCAGGGATCAAACCTACACCCCCTGCGTTGGAAGGCAAAAATCTTAACCTTGGACCACCAGAGAAGTCCCTAATATTGTGATTTTCAGTTGTCACACTTTTTCTTGCTTTTTTTCAGTTTTTCTTTTTTGAACAATCTCCTTTTGCCTTTATAATGAATGAAAGAAAAGGTTATAATTTCAATTATCACCCCCTGTTTTACATGTTTTACATTATTTTCTGACATTTTGGATCTGTTCTATTTTAAAATCAAGTTGCTTTGTATTTTGGATCATCCGTGTCCAGTGCTTACTTTAAGTTGCAAACATTTTTGTCACATTTGCCAATTTATTTGTATGAGACTAATTGTGAAAAATAATTACTTGGCATTTTTTTTAATCTTCTGTATTCAGAATTATGTATTAAAAATATAGCTTATAAGTTCTTTCAGATAATCTCTAACTCATAAACTCTGTCATTTTGTACAAGAAATTATATTTATTTTTCATTCTTAAGTAACAAGGATGTTTAGAATTTTAGCCTGACAAGTTTTTAAACATCCTGGACATATATAAAATATATTACATTGATAAAATGCAATTTTATGTTCTGGCTTATAAGAAGTGTATTATCCAGTTGTTTCAGTGTATAAAGCATATATTTTTTTTAATGGGAGCTTTAAAAAAACAACCAAAAAAACTATAAATATATGCTACTCCTATGATTACTTATCTAAGTATTACAAAAAATATAATATGAGCTTATTTATAAACAATGTATTTGAAGGCCATCCTTTGACTGTGATATTTAGACCTGGGTTTCCTCTGCTCTGCTAGTGTGGCTGGTTGTCATACACAAACACATAGTTATTTCTTTTCCAAAGCAACTAAGTATGCCACAGAATAGGTTTCCTAGGTTTTCATTTCATTGTATGCTCTGTCTTATATGTGGCCAAGATTTCTCCCTCACTTTTGCCTCATTACAGCCATCATTTCTCCTGCCCTTCCTGAATCTTATCTTCCCTACAAAGGAAGGATGTCATCACTGCTAAAATAAATCACCACCTGCTATTATTTCATGAGTACATGTTTGTGGGTTGGAAGTGTCTCTAGTTTCAGGGAACATTTTCATATACCTGTAGGCATCTGTGAGTTTTTAAGGTGGCCCTGATGATACTGGTGAAGTTTTGTTACATTTGGTTAGTTGTTGGCTGTTGGTTTATTTCCATATGTCTTTCAAACTTTCCTGTTTAGTCTATACATGTTTTCCTTAGTGAGGTATGAGTCCAAGAATGGAAACAACATTATGGAAGTGATTTTTCAATTTGTGCTAATGTTACACTTGCTAAAAAAAGAAAAAATCTGTTGGCTAAAGTAAGCCACGAGGATCAATCCTGAACCTGTTTAGGGTACAATAAACATGGGCACAAGCAGGTAAGAATAATTATTAAAATCAATCACCACATTTGTTTAATTTCTTTTTTATCCTTTACAGTCTACCTTTGTGAAGTGAATATTGCAGTGGCTAATCTCTAGCTTCGGGTAGCTCAGTGGTAAAGAATCCACCTGCCAATACAGGAGCTGCAGGAGGCACCGGTTGGATCCCTTGGTCAAAAAGATCTCTTGGAGAAGGAAATGGAAACCCAATCCAGTATTCTTACCAGGATAATCCCATGGACAGAGGAGCCTGGCAGTCTACACTGTCCATGGAGCAAAAAATCAGACGTTACTGAGCATGCATGTACACTATCTTCAGCTTACCTTCCATCCTTGAGAAAACTCAGTGATATACGTTTCATAAAAATCACACTGCTGGTAGTTGGTGAATGTGGGTTTTGAATCAAGGTCTTCTGACTCCAACTGCCAAGTTTCTCCCTCTTTCTCTTTTATTTTTAAACTATTATTTCCTCTTTTATACTTGGTTTTCATTTTTTATTTTGTTTTGTTTTCATTTTTGTTTTTAGTAAATTTCTTTCAACTACACTGAAAATTCAGTACCAGTGACAAATATGATAAATAATATTTTACACATAAATTCCACAAAATATTTATTGGGTTTTGTTTAGCTTCTCTTTTGCTTTTTGCAGGGAAGTATGCAAATATAGTACTTATATTGAAGCATCCCAGTGCATTATTTTGTCTGCTAAAAATATCACATTTGAAACAGTAAGTGGTATGGGTCGAGTCTTTTTCATTTTACATTTCACTCTGCATAATTTAGGATGTTTTAGACAGCTATTTTATCTTTGTGTGTGTTGCTAACATTTTTAGAATTCATACTCTTTTGCATTAGAAGGAAATATGGAAACTAAATCCACTTGCTGTTTTTGTATTTATTTATAAACTTCCTTCAGGAATATAAACAAAACCTACTGTTTAGAAGGTCATGGCCAGATGAGATCTACTATTAAGTAGTCATTTTTCTATCCTGCTTTTAGAATACCTAGTATTTTCTTTAAAAAGACAGAAAAGAAAATGGCAAGACTTCTTATTTCATGACAAGAATTCATTACTATTTTTTAAAGTTATCTGAAGCTCATGACCTCATGTCTGAATTACTTCAAGAACCTCAAAACTAATCCTCCCCTCATATCCCTGCTCCCCTCCCCACCAATTTTGTTCTATGTCCTTTTTCTTTGATACTTCATAACACAAAAAATTTTAATAGTCTCCTATTTCATCTAGTTCAAAACTCACCAAAGAATACTCACAGGCCCAACTGTAAGCTGGGGAACTTCATGTATGTATACTGATCTCAACATTTACTAAAATTCACTTCCTCCTCCTACCTCAGACCATGGTTGTTCTTTTTCAATAACTGCAATGCTCCTTATTCTTTATTCATGCTTCCAGTCACCTAAACCAAAGTTATATCTGATGATTTCCTTGCCTAACCTCCAAAGCTAATCAATTTTTAAATCTTATAGATTTTATCCCTTAGTCTCTTCACAAGCATTCTCCATATTTTCATTCTAACAACTGTTCCCTATTTTGGGCTTCCCTGGTAACTCAGATGGTAAAGAATCTTCCTGCAATACAGGAGACCAGGGTTCAATCCCTGGGTCAGGAAGATGTCTTGGGAAAGGGAATGGAAACCCACTCCAGTATTCTTGCCTAGAGAATTCCACGGACATAGGAGCCTGGCAGGCTACAGCCCATGTGGTTGCAAAAAGTCAGACAGTTCTTATTTGGCTTATACCTATGTGATTACAATATTCTATCTCCTAGATACAATTCAACCCATAACATCTTCTATGTTGTTACTATTACATGATGGATTATTTATCCTGAGAATATGCATGCACTCTCATGCATATTAATTCATTTTCACATGCTAGTCTTCATCAATTTTCCACTTAAGGTGGGATTTTAACTTCAACTCAATTATCACTATACTCCAGAACAACATCAAAGCATTCTTTCTTCTATATTCTCATAGAAATCCTTATATTACTCTATGTTCTCTTGAATCTCTTTCTATATACTTGTAATCCCACAAATGAATGTGAACTCTGTCAGTGTAGTGTCTGTGATATTCATTTTTGTATCCACAATGGCTAACACACAATGGCCTTTATGTAAAATATCAAGTCCTCAGTATATATTTTACATGGATTAATGAGTGAATCAATGGATTGATGAAGTGCCACTAGTGGGTATAATTTTATCATAAGAATACACTGCTTAAAACTGTTAACCTTCAATTTTTCACAATATTGTTCAGGTTCCTTAATGCCACTCCAAACACATTTCATAATAGGGCAGGGTACACTCTCACACTTTCTAAGTTGTCTAATTGGGCTATAAACATTTACTACAGCTTTCCCCAGTTGCACAATTTCTCAAGCCACACTGTGTGTTCTATATTCAACAGACACATATAACCATTGCTGTTGCAAAGCAGTTACATAGTATTCTCCCAGATTGGTATACCAGTGGGTCCTCTGTGCATCTGCTGTTCCATTTTCAAATATAACATCACTGTTTGTTTCAAGCACCTTTTCATGAATTCTCTATTTTGCACTTTCATTCTACAAAAGTACCCCATTTAATTCTCAAGAAAACCATAACTTTATCACAGCTATCACCTTTTTTTGATGCCAGTGTAGTGTTTCTTTAGACTTGGGTGTTTTGAGTTCTGTTCCACTCACCTCTCTTTTTGAACTCACTTCTTTATTGTAGTTGCTGAATAGTCATTTTCACCTCTTGAACTTAATTGAAAACCTACTATGGTCAGACACAATATACATTTGGGCTACATCAGTGAACAAAATAGATTATTCCCATTGTCTAGTTTATATTCTAACAGGAACAGTCAGATAATAAAAATAGATAGTAAACACAATAAATAAATTAAATGGAATCTTAGACAATGATGAATGATATAAAAATTAGAAAAAGTAGATCAGGGTAAGGAGGATAAGAGGAGCTAAATTTCAATGATGGTAAGTAATAGTTCATTGAGAAGCTGACATTTGACCAAAGATGTGAAAGAGGTGAAGGAAAGCTAAATCTGGTGAAAGAGAGTGAATGGGCAAAAGGGGCAGTCAGTGCAACTTAGGAAAGTGCTTATTTGAAGAACAGCAAGGGATTTTGTTGTTGGAGATGAGTGAAAGGTAGATGAGAAGAAGTAAAAGAGATGACCCTAAGCTGTAACTCACAGGTCAATGTATGATGTTGAAAATCATATCTGTTAATATAATGCCATAAGTAACCACAGAATCATCACTTTATATTTCTTCACCCTGCTTTGTTTTCTTCAGATTACACATTACTATTTGTAATTATTCATCTTATTTATATGTAAAGGGCATGTAATTTATTTTTCATACTTTCTCATACTGAACTATATGGTCCTTAGGACCAGAAAATTTATAATAGTTCTAGGGTCACATTAGTGGTCCAGTGATATTTGTTGAAAAACATTAATGTTAATGGTGTTTCTCTACATATTCTAATTGCCATTTACCTTGGTACTATCCTTCAGGTTTATTTTTCTAGTTCCTTATATTGATGCTCAATAAGAATTGAGCATCTGCTTTAAATGATAATAATGGGAAATGAAAGCAGCATAGTAACTTATTATAGAAAAACTCCATGTCTTTCAAGGCAAGAATCTTCATGATGTTTATCTATTTATTTTTCTACAATCTGTATATGAGGATCCACTGAAACTATTAATTGTTAAGGAGAAGCCCCAGGCTGTGTTTCTAAAACACACACACTAAACAAACTGTTCTCTCTCTCTCTCTCTCTTTTTTTTTTTAAGATATAAAACTGAAACTAGTTTTCTATCATTCATGTCCCCAGAAATAAGAACCCCATTCACTTAAAGATATCTTCTTAATGGAGAAAAGAAATAAGGGAAAAACTATTCTTCTTTAAATTAGTGTTTCTAGGTTTCTAAATTGATTTTTCATATATGATTAACCAGTGAAATAAAGTTATATAAACACTTAAAATGTGTGGAATCATCCACATATTTTTCTTTTGTAATAGTTCTAATTCTGGTTCTAGTTATAATTCTACAAGTATTAGCTCTTGACGAATAGATATGGTAGAAGTAGTGCCAGTAAGGAATTTTGTGTTAATTCCAGAGCCTCAGTATAAACAGCAATGCCAATGCTTCCACTGATTCAGGATTTCTAAGAAAAGAGAAACAAAACAAAACAAAACACTGTATACATAGATCAATGGAACAGGAAAGAAAGTTCCCCCAAAACCACAAACCAATGGGTAACTCTATGACAAAGGGGGCAAAACCACAGAGGACAGGAAAGATGGTCTCTTTAACAAGTAGTGTTGGGGAAACTGGACAGATACAGATAAAAATGAAATTAAAACATTTCCTAACACCACACACAAAAATAAACTCAACATGTTCTAAAGAACTAAATGTAAAACCAAATACTGCAAAACTTTTAAAGGAAAACATAAGAAGAACACTTTCTGACATGAATCTAAACATCTTTTTCATCTTCCGGGGTAAATGAAATAAAAACAAGAGCCAACAACAACAACAAAAGCCAACAAATGGAATCTAATTAAACTCAAAAGCTGTTTCACAGGAAAGTAAACCATAGACAACACTAAGAAACAACAGATAAAATGGGAGAAAGTATTTGCAAATGATTCAACCAACAAAGGACTAGTCTCCAAAATGACTGTGTGGATCACAACAAACTGTAGAAAATTCTTCAACAGATGGGAATACCAGACCACCTGACATGCCTCCTGAAAAATCTGTGCTTGGATCAAGAGGCAGTAGTTAGAACCCGAGATGGAACAACAGACAAGTTGCAAATTAGGAAAGAAGTACGTCAAGGCTGTATATTGTCACCCTGCTTGTTTAACTTATATGCAGAGTACATCATGTGAAATGCCAGGTTGTATGCAGCACAAGCTGGAATCAAGATTGTCGGGAGAAATATCAATAACCCAGATACACAGATGACACCACCATTGTGGCAGAAAGTGAAGAGAAACTAAAGAGTCTCTTGATAAAAATGAAAGAGGAGAGTGAAAAGTTGGCTTAAAGCTCAGCAGTCAGAAAAGTACAATCAAGGCATTCTGTCCCATCATTTCTTTCAAAGAGATGGGGAAACAATGGAAATTGTGACAGAATTAATTTTCTTGGGCTCCAAAATCACTGCAGATGGTGACTGCAGCCATGAAACTAAAAGACACTTGCTCCTTGGAAGAAAAGCTATGATCAATCTAGACAGTGTATTAAAAAGCAGAGACATTACTTTGCCAACAAAGGTCTGTCTAGTCAAGGCTATAGTTTTTCCAGTAATCATGTCTGGATTAAGATTTGGACTGTAAAGAAAGCCGAGCACTGAAGAATTAATGCTTTTGAAATGTGGTGTTGGAGAAGATGCTTGAGAATCCCTTGGACTGCAAGGAGATCCAACCAGTCCATCCTACAGGAGATCAGTCCTGGGTGTTCATTGGAAGGACTGATGCTGATGCTGAAACTCTAATATTTTGGCCACCTAATGAGAAGAACTGACTCATTGGAAAAGACCCTGATGATTGGAAAGATTAAAAGCGGGAGGAGAAGGGGACAACAGAGGATGAGATGGTTGGATGGCATCACTGACTTGATGTGCATGAGTTTGAGCAGGTTCTGGGAGTTGGTGATGGACAGCAATGCCTGGAGTGCTGCAGGCCATACAGTGACAAACAGTTGGACATGCCTGAGTGAGTGAACTGAAGTTATTTGGCTGAATACCATAAAACCAAAAAAACTCAGTCAGAAAATGGGCAGAAGACATACATGGATATTTCTCCAAAGAAGAGCTATAGATGATCAAGTGGCATAGGAAAAAAAAAAAAGATCAACATTACTAATTACTAGAGAAATGTGAGTCAAAACTTCAATGAGATACAACTTCACAGCATTCAGAAAGCCCATCATCAAATATCAAGAAGCAATGAATGCTTGAGAGGGCGTGGAGAAAAATAAACCCTCTTACACTGTTGATGAAAATGTAGATTAGTGCAGTCACAGTGGAAAACAGTATGATGGTTCCTTATGAAACTAAAAATAAAGCTACTATATGATCCAACAGTCTCACTCCTGGGGATATATATGTATCTTCATATATCTGAAGAAAATATGATTCAAAAGGATACATGTACCACAGTGTTCATTGTAGTGCTCTTTACAAAAGCGCGGACATGGAAGCAACCTAATCATCCATTGAGAGATGAATGGGTAAAGAAAAGTGGTACACATATACAATGGAATATTACCCAACCATTAAAAAGAATGAAATAGAAGTGGAACAAGATGGCAGAGGAGTAGGTGGATGTGGGGTACATCTCTCTCCATGGATACATCAGGAATACACCTTCAGACACAGAAGAGCATGCAGAACACTGGCTATAAGCGCACAGGAGTACCTGATCAGTGAAAAGGGATATATAGAACCACACAAAGGTGGTAGGATGAAGGAACTAGGTGGAAAAACATGAGAGTTAGTAGGACTGAACCTGTCCTCAGCGGGTGGGGGAACTGAAGCAGGGGTGCAATCCCCACAGAGGGGCGATTGTCTGAGTCAGAGGAGAAACATGTAAAGCTGAGGGTGAAACAGCTGATCTGTGACAGCTTAAATGGACTGAGAATCAGACCATCCTTGTCACAGCCATACAGACCCTGGACAGGAATGCTGGTCTTCTGGAAGGCATAATGACTGGGTGCTGGGCTTTAAGGATCGTGAAGAAATCCCAGGGCGGGAGCTGCTGCTGACTGTGGAGAGATGGATTGAGGGGATGTAAGGGAGATGATTGGGGTGGGGAATGCCTGTGGAAGAGAGCCAGGCAGCCATGGAAGCAAGGCGATACTGCTGAGTCACACGTAGAGAGTGGTGCCATCACCATAGCCTCGCTCTCCCCACACACCAGCATGGGCAGCTGAACAGTAGAGAGGCTGGCTCATCAAGTGCCTGGTACACTGAACTACAGAGTAGGACCTCACCCAGGGAGCCCTGTTAAGTGTCTGATGCCCTGATCTACAGAGTAGGACCTCAGCCAGGGTTCCCCTTTAGTGCCTGATGCACCAAACAACAGAGAAGGGCCCCAGGCAAGGGAGCCCTCTAAGTGCCTGAACGCGTGGAGGTACAGAGAAAGACTGGCCACAGAGGCCTTGTGATCACCAGCTAGGAGAGGCTAGAGAAAAGACTCTGATAGGGCCATAACTCCTGCAGCAGAAGCAGTCCATATCCTTGCACACTTGGAACTGCCAAGGGCCCTGTAAGCTGCATCTGCACCACCTCCACACTCAACTTTTAGTAGACAGAGTTGCCACAGGCAAACAAACAAACAAAACTCTTGCCTCTATTCATGCAGGGTCACTTCGCTTGTGTCCCACACTGCAACCCTGTAGACGGTGGCCTGCCAGCCTTCTCTGTCAGAGAGAAGGTTCTCCAGGAAAGAATACTGGAGCATATTGGCCAATACTGGCTGCCATACCTTTTGGAACATTATCTTTCCTGCTGCCCTAGCCACCAACACCCCTGAGTATCTGGTGCTGCCAGAACCCCTGAGACCCAAGCAGCTGTGCCACCTACACACCTGGCCCTCACAGGGGTGAACCCAAACCCTCAAGGGCAGCCTCAGGAGCTAAACCCCAGTAGATGACCCATATGTAGAGGTGGAAATAAAACCACAATTGAAATGCAGGGGCAGTGCGGCTAAGGAAGAAGACCCAAAGCCTTCCCACCAGCTATAGAAGCTGCAGATTAAATCCACATGATCAACTAAGCAGACTCTGTGTTGATGGAATATATAAAAGGGCATTGAGAGCTTCCAGAAAAGAAGGCACACTAGTTCTGATAGCTGTGGACATTGAAGAAGGCAAGAACACATAGGACGAGGACCGGATTAGAATCTGAGCTGCCCCCACAGCAGGTCCAGAGATCAGCACTTTGTTGGAGCGGATCCTAGGGAAGTGAGGTGGACTGTGACTACCAGAGAGGGAAAGGACTCTGACAGCAATGACTCAAGACAATATGTATTATTCTTATTTTCTTACTTGCTCTGTAGATTCTTTTGGATTTTTTTTTTCACTTCTTTTTCCTTTTTTCCCTCCCTCTGCTGTAGTTGTTGATTTTATGGGCACTATGAAATCCAATTAAGCTTTTGAGCTTTTTTTTCTCTTAGTCATATTTCTTATTTTTGTCATAAACCTCTGCCTCTACATTGGGCTTTTGCAGTTCTGAAGAGCTTTCCTTTTTTTTTTTTTTTCTTTCTCTTTTTTAAACTTTTTAAAATAATTTTAATTTTTAAAACTGTTATTATTTTTTTCTACATTTATTCCCTTCTTTGATTATCCTACTGTCCTTTTTCCCTTGCAGTTAATCTTAAGCATATATAAATCTTCTTTATCTACCTTCATTTAACTTTGCACATCTATTCTTTCCTTTCTTTCTCTCCTTTCCTCTCAAAATATGTGTTTGTTGTGTCTTCATTGCTTTATTCCCCACTTGGCACCTTGCTTTAGCTTTGTTCTCCAGTTTGTGCTTTAATTAATTTTGTCCTGGTAGATATAATTTTTGGCTTCCTTTTTTCACCAGGTCAATCTATTGTACTTTATTTTTGTTGGACTGCTTTGAATTTGCTTATGGGTGTATATGTATATCTGTATATTCAGTCACACTTTCTATTTTTGTTATAAATCTCTGACTCTATGCTGGGCTTTTGCAGTTCTATGGAGTTCCCCCCCCTCCTTTTTTCTTTCTTCTTTCTCTTTCCTCTTTTTTTTTATATTTTTAATTTTTTAAACTGATTAGATTTTTTTCTACATTTATTCTTTGTTTGCCTCTCTTACTGATCTTTTCCATTTGCAGTTAATCTTTAATATATATGTCTTCTTCAGCTACCTCTATTTAACTTTGGATATCTATTCTTTCTTCCTTTTCTCTTTCCTTTCCTTTCAACATACTTGTTAATTTTGTTTTCATTGCTTTATTCCCCACTGGTCACCTTGCTTTAGTTTGGTTTTCCAGTTTGTACCTAAGTTAGTTTTGTTTTTAACTGATAAATATAATGTTTTATTTCATTTGTTCACTGGGTCAGTCTACTATTCTTTATTTTTGTTAGATTGTTTTCACTTTCTTCACAGATGTACATATATATGTGTATATTCCATTATTCTAATTAGTATTTGCCTGATTTTTAAATTGCCATTTCTCTGGAGTTCATCTTTTGTTTCTTGTTTATGGATATTTGTTTTAATCTCACTTAATCTCATAACAAACCACTTGTGGAATATTCATTCCTGAACATAGATCAAGCCCTGGGCCTTTGGAGTAGGAGCACTGACTCCAAGACTCTAGTACCAGAGAACTAACCTTAGGGAATATTAAATAGTGAGAACTCACACAAAGGGAACCACTTGAATAAAAGACCCTGCATCACCCAACCACCAGTAGCACCCCATGCAGGACGCCTCATCGAAACAACAAACACAGCAAAAATACAAATGCAATCATCAGCACACAGGGTTACTACCTCACTCAGCCTGCCCATCAGAGGAAAAGCAAGCAAACAAAACCTCAGCACAAATCTCACCCTAAACGAAGTTCACACAAACCACTGGGCCAATCTTATGAGGGCAGAAACCACAAGGAAGAAAGAATTCAATCTTCTTCAAGGAAAAATTACAGCTTTCCTTGAAGCCTGGGAAAGGAAACCTTAAACAAAATAACTTTAAAAAATAAAGTAATGAAAAGTCAGAGATATACTGCACAAATGAAGGAACAAACTAGAAACACATAAGTCAAAATAAATGAAGAGGAAATAGGCAAACTACCTGAAAAAGAATTAAGAATAATGATACTAAAGATAATCAAAAATCTTGAAAACAGAATGGAGAAAATGCAAGAATCAAAGAGTAAATATATAGAATTAAAGAATAAGCATGCAGAGGCAAATAACACAATTACTGAAATTAATAATACTCTAGAAGGAATCAATAGCAAACTATGTGAAGCAGAAGAACGAATCAGTGAGATGGGAGATAAAATGGTGGAAATAACTTCCAAAGAGCAAAATAAAGTAAAAAGAATGAAAAGAGCTGAGGACAGTCTTAGAGTCCTCTGGGACCACATCAGATGCACTAACATTACAATTATAGGGGTCTCAGAAGAAGAAGAGAAAAAGAAAGAGTATGAGGAAATTTTTGAAGAGATTATAGTTGAAATTTTCCCAACATGAAAAAGGAAATAGTCAATCAAGTCCAAGAGGCACAAAGAGTCCAAAAATACGGGATAAACCCAAGGAGGAACATGCCAATACACATATTAATCAAACTAACAAAGACTAAACACAAAGAAAAAATATTAAAAGCATCAAGCGAGGAGCAACAGGTAACATACAGGGGAAACCCCATACGCTTAATAGCTGATCTTTCAGCAGAAACTCTGCAGGCCAGCCGGGAATGGCAGGATACATTCAAAGTACTGAAAGGGAAAAATCTACAACGAAGATTACTGTACCCAGTAAAGATCTCATTCAAAATTTGTGGAGAAATAAAAAGCTTTTCAGAGAAGCAAAAGTTAAAAGAATTCAGTACCACCAATCCAGATTTACAATAAATGTTAAAGGGACTTACATAATCAAGAAATAAAACAAAAGAAAAAAAAGTCTACAAAATCAACCCCAAACAGTTAAGAAAGTGGTAATAGGAACATATATACCAATAACTACTTCAAATGTAAATAGATTAAATGCTCCAACCAAAAGACACAGACTGGCTGAATGGATACAAAACAAGACCCATATTATGCTGTCTACAGGAAACTCACTTCGGACCTAAAGACACATATAGACTAAAAGTGAGGATGGAAAAATATATCCCATGCAAATGGGAAGCAAAAGAAAGCTGGAATAGGAATCCTCATATCAGACAAAATAGGCCTTAAAATAAAGAAGATTACAAGAGATAAGGAAGGACACCACATAATGATCAAGGGATCAATCCAAGAGGAAGCCATAACAATTGAAAATATCTATGTACCCAACATAGGAGTACCTCAGTATATAAGACAAACACAAACAGACATAAAATGAAAAATTGACAGTAACACAATAATAGTAGGAACCTTTAACACCCCACTCATATCAAGGGACAGATCATCAAAACAGAAAATTAATAAGGAAACACAAGTCTTAAATGATACATTAGATGAAATGAATCTCATTGATATCTTCATACACTCTGTCCAAATTCAGAAGAATACACCTTCTCAAGTGCACATGGAACATTCTCTGGGATAGACCACATCTGGGGTCACAAATCCAACCTCCATAAATTTAAGAAAATCGAAATTGTATCAAGCATCTTCTCCGACCACAGTGCTATGAGACTAGATATAAATTACAAGAACAAAAGTGTAAGAAACACAAACACATGGAGATTAAACAATATGTTTCTAAATAGTCAACTGGTTACTGAAGAAATCAAAAGGGAAATTAAAAAAAAAATTGCATAAACAAATGACAAAGAAAACACCACAACTCAAAACCTATGGGATGTAGCAAAAGTAGTTCTAAGAGGGAAGTTTATAGCAATACAATCATACCTCAAGAAACAAGAAAGTCATTGAATAGACAATCTAACTTTACACCTAAAACAACTGGAAAAAGAAGAACAGCAACAAGAAAAAAATCAAAATTAGTAAAAGGAGAAAAAAAAACATAAATATCCAAGCAGAAATAAATGAAAAAGAAATGAAAGAAACAGTAGCAAAGATTAACAAAACTTAAAGCTAGTTCTTTGAGAAGATAAAATTGACAAACCTTTAGCCAGACTCATCAAGAAAAAAAAAGGAGAAGAAGCAAATCAACAAATTTAGAAATGAAAAAGGAGAGGTTACAACAGACAATGAAGAAATACAAAGGATTATAAGAGACTATTATGAACAACTATATGGCAGTAAAATAGATAACCTAGAAGAAATAGACAGATTCTTAGAAAAGTTCAATCTTCCAAGACTGAACCAGGAAGATATATAAATTATGAACAACCCAATTACAAGCACTGAAATTGAAGCTGTGATCAAAAATCTCCCCCAAAACAAAAACCAAGGACCAGATGGCTTCGTAGGAGAATTCTTTTCTCTTTTTCTAAAATTGATTTATTTATTTTAATTGGAGGCTAATTACTTCACAACATTCTTTTCCCCATAGATTGGCATGAAACATTTAGAGAAGAGCTAATGATTATCATTCTAAAACTCTTCCAAATAATTGAAAAGGAATGGATACTTTCAAACTCATTCTATGAGGCTACCATCACCCTGATACCAAAACTAGACAGAGACCATGCAAAAAATGAAAACTATAGGCCAATATCACTGATGAACACAGATGCAAAAATCCTGAACAAAATTTTAACAAACAGAATTCAGCAACACATTCAAAAGCTCATACACCATGATCAAGTTGGGTTTATTGCAGGGACACAAGGATTCTTCAATATTCACAAATCAATCAATGTGATGCAATGTATTAGCAGACTGAAAGACAAAAACTATGATAATCTCAAAAGATGTAGAAAAAACCTTTGACAAAATCCAGCACCCATTTATGATAAAAAGCCTTTAAAAAAGGGCATAGAAGGAACCTACCTCAACATAGTAAAGGTCATATATAAGCCAACAGCAAACATTATTCTTAATGGTGAAAAAATGAAAACATCCCCCCTAAGTTCAGGAACAAGACAAGGGTGTCCATTTTCAATACTATTATTCAGCATAGCTCTGGAAGTCAACAGAGTTTAGCAATCAGAGAAGAAAAAGAAATTAAAGGAATACAAATTGGAAAGGAAGAAATAAAGCTCTCACTGTTTTCAGGTGACATGATACTGTGCTTATAAAATCCTAAAGACAGTATCAGAAAATTTCTAGAGGTAATCAGTGACTTTATCAAAGTTATAGGATACAAAATCAATGCACAGAAATCACTTGCATTTCTATATACTAACAATGAAAAATCAGAAAGAGAAATAAGGAATTAACCCCATTTGCCATTGCAGCAAAAAGAATAAAATATCTAGGAATAGACCTACCTAAGGGGACAAAAGTAATGTACATAGAAAATTATAAGACATTAGTGCAAGAAATCAAAGACTACATAAACAGTTGGAGAGATATTCCATGTTCCTGTGTAGGAAAAATCAATATTGTGAAAATGATTAAACTACCAAACACAATCTACAAATTCAATGTGATCCCTATCAAGTTACCAATGACATTTTTCACAGAACTAGAGCAAAATTTTTCACAATTCATATGGAAACACAAAAGACCGTGAATAGCCAAAGCAGTCTTGAGGAAGAAGACTGGAAATGGAGAAATCAACCTTCCTGACTTCAGATAGTACTATGAAGCTACAATCATCAAGACAGTATGGTACTGGCACAAAAACATATATAGACCAATGGAACAAGAGAGAAAGCCCAGAAGTAAACCCATGCACGTATGTGTATCTTATTTTTGACCAAGGAGGCAAGAATATACAATGGCACAAAGACAGCTTCTTCAATAAATGATGCTGGGAAAACTGGACAGCTACATGTAAAGAATGAAATTAGAACACTTCCTAACAGCATACACAAAGATAAACTCAAAATGGATTAAAGACCTAAACATAAGACCACAAACTATCAAACACTTAGAGGAAAATATAGGCAGAACACTCAGTGACATAAATCAAAGCAAGGCCCTCTATGACCCACCTCCTAGAGTACTGGAAATAAAAACAAAAGTAAACAAGTGGGACCTGATAAACTTAGAAGTTTTTGCACAGCAAAGGAAACTATAAACAAGGTGAAAAGACAATCTTCAGAATAGGAGAAAAAAAAATAGCAAATGAAACAACTGACAAAGGATTCATTTCCAAAATATACACACAGATGATACAACTCAATACCAGAAAAACAAACAACCCACTCAAAGAGTGGGAAAAATACCTAAACAGACATTTCTCCAAGGAAGACATACAGATGGCTAACAAACACATTGAATGATGTTCAACATCACTCATTATTAGAGAAATGCAAATCAAAACTGCAATGAGATATCACCTCACACCAGTCAGAATGGCCCTTATCAAAAATTCTACAAACAACAAATGCTGGAGAGGGTGTGGAGAAAAGTGAATGCTTTTGCACTGTTCGTGGGAATGTAAATTGATACAGCCACTATGAAAGGCAGTATGGAAATTCCTTAAAAAAGTGGGATTAAAACCACCATTTGATCCAGCAATCCCACTTCTAGGCATATACCCTGAGGAAACCAAAATTGTGAAAGACACATGTGTCCCATTGCTCATTGCAGCACTATTTACAATAGCTAGAACATGGAAGCAATCTAGATGTCCATCGACAGATGAACGGATAAAGAAGTTGTGGTACATATGCATAATGGAATATTACTCAGCTATGAAAGGAACACATTTGTGTCAGTTCTAATGAGGTGGATGAACCTAGAACCTTTTATACAGAGTGAAGTGAGTCAGAAAGAGAAAGATAATTACTGTATTCTAATGCATATATACACAATCTAGAAAAATGGTATTGAATAATTGATTTTCAGGGCAGCAATGGAGAAACAGACAGAGAGAATAGACTTGTGGACATGGGGAGAGGGGAGGAGAGGGAGAGATGTATGGAAAGAATATCATGGAAACTGAAGTTCAGAGCAGTCGCTTAGTCATGTCCGACTCTTTGCGACCCCATGAATCGCAGCACGCCAGGCTTTCCTGTCCATCACCAACTCCCGGAGTTTACTCAAACCCATGCCCATCGAGTCGGTGATGCCATCTAGCCATATCATCCTCTGTCACCCCCTTCTCCTCCTGCCTTCAATTTTTGCCAGAATCGGGGTCTTTTCCAATGAGTCAACTCTTCACATGAGATGGCCAAAGTATTGGAGTTTCAGCTTCAGCATCAGTCCTTCCAATGAACACCCAGGACTGATCTCCTTTAGGATGGACTTACATTACCATATGTAAAATAGATAGCCAACAGGAATTTGCTTTGTGGCTCAGGAAACTCAAACAGGGGCTCTGTATCAACCTAGAGGGGTGGAATGGGGAGGGAGATGGGAGGGAGTTTCCAAAGACAGGGGAGATATATATATATATATATATATGCATATATATATACACACACATACCCATGGCTGATTCATGCTGACATTTGACAGAGAACAGCAAAATTCTGTAAAGCAATTATTCTTCAATAAAAAATAAATACTTTAAAAAAAATAAGGAATGAAATAATGATGCTTGAGGAACATGTGTAGACCTAGAGATTATCATATTAGTTCAAGTAAGTCAGACGGAGAGACAAATATCTTATGATGTCACTTACATGTAGAATCTAAAATAACACAAAGGAGGCTATTTATAAAACAGAAGCAGACTCACAGACTTAGGGAGCAGTTTATGATTATACAGGGTAAGAGACGGTACGGGGTAGATTGGGACCCTGGGATTAACACATATACACTGTTAAATTTAAAGTAGACAACCAACAGGTGTCTACTGTATAGCACAGGGAATTCTGCTCAATATCTTATAAAAACATAAATAGGAAAAGAATTTGAAAGAGAATACACAAACACACACACACACACACACACACATATATATATGAATCATCTTACTGTACACTCAAAACTAACACAACGTTTTTAATCAGTATACTCCAATATAAAACAAAATTTTTTTAAAAAAGTAAAGTTGTGCTTAGTAGGCTCTTCCTACAAATGCACATATGCCTTTATTTTTGGTCCTTTCCCTTAATTTTTTAGATTAGTCTTATTTTCTTTATATTGTTTCTTTGGACTCTTCATTTCCCTCAGCAAATACAGACTACTCCCTTCCCCTTGGCATTTATTCTTGCACTATATTGTCTTTGTTGGCAATAGTTCCCTTATTTGAAAAGAACTAAATCACTACCACTTAGGAACTCCTCAATTTGCAAGGATGAGAATGCAGTTGGAATAGTTCATTCAAGAAGATTTTTCTCAGTAGGAAAAAAAAATAGTCTTTATTTTTAATTTAACTTAGTTATTGTAATTGGAGGATAATTACTTTACAATATTTTGGTGTTTTTGCCATACAGAGACATGAATCAGCCACAGTGTATATGTCCTCCCATCCTGAACACCCCTCTCACCTCCCTCCTCACTGCATTCCTCTGGGCTTTCCCTGCTTCATGCCTCAAATTTGAACTGGTCATCTATTTTACATATGGAAATATATATGTTTCGATGCTAACCTCTCAAATCATTCCAACCTTGCCTTCTCCCACATAATCCAAAAGTCTGTTCTTTACATCTGTGTCTCTTTTGCTGCCTTGCATATAGGATCGTCATTACCGTCTTCCTAATTCTCATTGAACTATGTTGTTCAGTTACTAAATTGTGTCCAACTCTTTGCAACCCCATGGACTGCAGCATGCCAGGCTTCCCAGTCCATCACTATCTCTGGGAGTTCACTCAAATTTATGTTCATTGAGTCAATGATGCTATCCAACCATCTAATCCTCTACATGCTCTTGGCCTTTTGCCTTCAATCTTCTTCAGCATCAAGGTCTTTTCCAATGAGCTGGCGTTTCATATCAGGTGGTCAAATTATTGGAGCTTCAGATTCAGCATCAGCCTTCCAATGAATATTAAGGTTTTATTTCCTTTAGGATTTACTGGTTGGATCTCCTTGAAGTCCAAAGGACTCTCAAGAAACGTCTCCAGCGCCACAGTTCAAGGGTACCAATTCTTTGGCACTCAGCATTCTTTACATCCAAATCCTACATCCCTACATGACTACTGGAAAAACCATAGATTTGACTATATGGACCTTTGTCAGCAAAGTGATGTCTCTGCTTTTTAATACACTGTCTAGGTTTGTCATAGCTTTATTTCCAAGGAGTGTTCTCAATTGCTTGGCTGCAGTCACCATTCACAGTGATTTTCAAGCCCAAGAAAATAAAATCAGTCACTGATTCCACTTTCCCTTTGTATTTGCCATGAAGTGATGGGACCACCTGTGACAATGTTAGTTTTTTGAATGGTGATTTTCAAGCCAGCTTTTTCACTGTATTCTTTTCCCCTCATCAAGAGTCTTTCTTCATAACTCTTCACTTTCTGCCATCAAAGTAGTATCATTTGCATAACTGAGGTTCTTGATATTTCTCTTAGCAATCTTTATTCCAGCCAATAATTCATTCAGCCTGACATTTCATGTGATGTACTATGCATTCAAGTTAAATAAACAGGGTGACAATACACAGGCTTGTCTTAATCCTTTTTCCAATTTTAAACCAGTCAGTTGTAAGGTTCTAAATGTTGCCTCTTGACCCTTATCCAAGTTTCTCAAGAGACAGGTAAGGTGGTCTGGTATCCCCATCTCTTTAAGAATTTTCCAGTTTGTTGTGATCCATAGAGTCAAAGGTTTTACTATAGTCAATGAAGCAGAAGTAGATGTTTTTCTGGAATTTCCTTGCCTTCTTTATGATCCAAAAAATGTTGGCAATTAGATCCCTAGTTCCTGACCATTTTCTAAAGTCAGCTTGTGCATCTAGAAATTCTCAGTTCATGCTCTGTTGAAGCCTAGTTTGAACAATTTTGAATGAACCTTATTAGCATGCAAAATGAGTGAAATTGTATGGTAGATTGAACATTCTTTGTCACTGCCCTTCTTTGGAACAGGAATGAAAACTGAAATTTTCCAGTCTTGTGTCCATTGCTGAGTGTTCAAAATTTGCTGATATATTGAATGCATCACTTTAATAGCATCATCTTTTAGGATTTGAAATAGCTCAGCTGGAATTTCATCACCTTCACTAGCTTTGTTTGCAGTAATGCTTCCTAAGGCCCACTTGACTTCACACTCCAGGATGTCTGGCTCTAGATGAGTGATTACACCATCATGGTTATCCATGACATTAAAACATTTTTGTATAGTTCTTTTCTGTATTCTCTCCACCTCTTCATAATCTCCTCTGTTTCTGTTAGGCCCTTATCATTTCTGTCATTTATCATGCCCATCTTTGCATGAAATATTCCCTTGATATATCCAAAAATCTCTCTAGTCTTTCCCATTCTATTATATCCCTCTACTTCTTCACACTGTCCACTTTAAAAAGGCTTTCTTATCCATCCTTGCTATTCTCTGGAACTCTGCTTTCAGATTGGTATATCTATCCATTTATCCCTTACTTTTTGCTTCTCTTCTTTCCTCAGCTATTTGTGAAGTCCCCTCAGACAACCACTTTGCCTTCTTGCATTGCTTTTCATTTGGGATGGTTTTAGTGAATACATCCTCTACAAGGTTAAGAACCTCTGTCCATAGTTCTTCAGACACTCTGTCTACCATATTTAATCCATTGAATCTATTCCTCACTTCCACTACATAATCATAAAATATTTGACTTAGGTCATACCTGAATGATCTAGTGGTTTTCCCCACTTTCTTCAACTTACACCTGAATTTTGCATTAAGGAGCTTCTGATCTGAGTCACAGTCAGCACAAGGTCTTGTTTTTGCTGACTGTATAGAGCTTCTCTATCTTTGGCTGCAGAGAATATAATCAATCTGATTTCAGTATTGACTATCTGGAAATGTCCATGTGTAGAGTTGTCTCTTGTGTTGTTGGAAAAGGGTGTTTCCTATGACCAATGTGTTATCTTGACAAAACTGTGTTAGTCTTTGCCCTACTTCATTTTGTACTCCAAGGACAAACTCACCTGTTACCTCAGATATCACTTGACTTTCTACTTTTGCATTCCAAACCCCTATAATGAAAAGGACATCTTTTTTTATTTTTATTTTTATATTAGTTCTAGAAGGTCCTGTAGGTTTTCATAGAACAGTTCAACCTCAGCTTCTTTAGCATCAGAGGTTGGGACATAGCTTTTTATTACTGTGATAATGAATCATTTGTTTTGGAAATGAACTGAGATCAGTCTGTCATTTTTGAGTTTGCACCCAAGTATTGCATTTATTTGTTTTTTTCTTTCTTGACTATGAGGGTTACTCCATTTCTTCTAATGTATTCTTGCCCACAGTATTAGATATAGTGATCTTCTAAATTAAATTCACCCATTCCAGTCCATTTTAGTTCACTGATTCCTAAGATGTCAATTTTCATTCATGCCATCTCCTGTTTGACCACATCCCATTTACTTTGGTTCATAGACCTAACATTACAGGTTCCTATGCGATATTATTCTTTACAGCATCAGACTTTACTTGTACCACCAGACACTTCCACAACTGAGCATCGTTTCTGCTTTGGCCCAGCTACTGCATTTTTTCTGCAGCTGTTAGTAATTGCCTTCTGCTTTCCCCCCTAACATATTGGACTCCTTCCAACCTGGTCGGCTTATCTTCCAGTGTCATATCTTTTGCCTTTTTTACTGTTCATGGGATTCTCATGGCAAGAATACTCAGATGGTTTGTCATTCACTCTTCCAGTGGATAATGTTTTGTCAAAAGTCTCCACTATGACCTGTCCACCTTGGGTGGCCCTGCAGGGCATGAATCAGTGTTAATTGAGTTATGCAAACCCCTTCACCACTACAAGCCTGTGATTCTTAAAGGCACATATAACTATAGTCATTATTTAAAACAAAGTTTATTTAAATAGATTATATTATCATCCCATGTGATGGGCACACACCAGGTACATATGACAACATATGATTATATAAATAAATAACATAATGATTATGTATATGCCATAATGATAATATATAGAACACTGTAATGCTATATATATGGCAGATATGCTGGGTCAAACCTTTTATTATGAATTGATTACATAGAGTTAGTTGATGTAAAAAATTGTGATATTTGGAAATGTCAAAATGTTTGAAAAGATTTTAGCTCATTCATATAAATACAGCATAAATAATCTGAAAACTAGAAATTATCTACCTCCTAAAAGGGAAGTGAGAAATCCTGTTCATGACTAATTTTTGAGTACTATGGTAGGGTGAATTTTTTTTAATGTAAAGCTCAATTTATTTTCTATTATTTACCATTAAAGTAATATATGTAATTAAAATATTTTTACCACATATAAAATAAATTTAAGTTGGTTCTTTATACTTGGTAACATATTACATAATAAAACAAACTGTAAAACCTGCTATGTAAGGAGCCAGATAATAAATTAAAGAGAAATATGACAATAAGAAGTTAAAACTTAGAAAAAATTTTAGATGTGTCTCAAGGAATTTGGAATATGGTAGGATAAGCATAGCATTACCAATGTAAATAACATAAATAAAATTTTAAATTTGATCATGCTGCTGCTGCTGCTAAGGCACTTCAGTCATGTCTGACTCTGTGACCCCATGGACTGCAGTCCACCAGGCTCCTCTGTCCATGGGATTCTCCAGGCAAGAACACTGGAGTGGGTTGCCATAACTATGATATATCTTGAAATATGATATTAGGTCCATTATGGTCAACAGATACAGATTAAATCATGATAATATTTCATAAAATAAAAATAAAAACTTTGCCTATTATCTCTTTATCTCTTTGTGACAGACTTTAAGTTGGAACTGCTCCTGTTCCAGTTTTCTCTACCCATGAATGATGAACTTTTCACTTGAAGCTCTAAGATATGCTTTCTTTTTTTTTTTTTTAAAGAACTTATTTAAGCAATTATCTATGAGAAAGGAGGCAATATTATATAGTGGGGCAAAGAGAACCTCTTCATTAATGGTGCAGGAAAAACTGAACAGGTCTATGAAGAAGAATCAAACTGGACTACTTTCTCACACCATATACAAAAATAAAATTAACATGGGTTAAAAACTTAAGTGTAAGACCTGAAACCACAGTTTCTAGAGGAAAATAGAGCAATACTCTCTTTGACATTGATCTTAGTAATTCTTTTTGGATATGTTTTCTCAGTCTAGGAAAACAAAAATAAAAAAAAAAAAATCGGTCTATATCACACTAAAAGGCTTCTGTAGAGCAAAGGAAACCATCAACAACAACAATAAAGGCTGCCTACTGAATGAAAGAAGATATCTACAAGCAATATATCTGATTAGGTGTTAATATCCAAAATGTTCAAAGAGCTCACGCAACTGAACAACGGGGAAACAAAGTCAACTTCATTAAAAACAATGAGCACAAAAACTGAATAGACGTCTTTCCAAAGAAGATATACAGATTGCAACAGGTACATGAAAAGATACTCAACATCACAAATAAAAACTACAATGAGATATTATCTCACAGTTGTCAAATGGTTCTTATAAAAAAAGACAAGAAATAAAAGGTCTTGGCCAGGGTGTGGAAAAAAAGAAACACTCCTCCATTATTGGCAGGAATGCAAATTGGTGCAGCTACTGTAGAAAATGGGGCTTCTTAAGTGCTGCAGTGGTAAAGGATCTCCCTGCCAATGCAGGAAGTGCAAAAGACATGGGTTCAGCCCCTGTGCCAGGAAGAACCTGGGTAGGAAATGACACCCCGTTCCAGGCTCCTTGTCTGGAGAATTCCATGGACAGAGGATCCTGTTAGGCTATAGTCCGTGGGGGTTACAAAGAGTCAAACATGACTGACCAACTGAGCACACACATTATGGATAATAGTATGGGGTTTCTCCAAAAAAATAAAAAATAAAAATAGAACTGCCTTATTATCTAGCAATTCCACTCTTGGGTATTTATCCAAGGAACACTAATTGGAAAAAATATGTGCACTCCAATACAGTAGTATTTACAGTGGCCAAGATACAGAAGCCAACTAAGTGCCCATTAACAGATGAATGGAGAGAGAAGACTTTGTATATACATATATAATGGAATATTAGCCACATAAAATAATGAAATACTGTCATTTTAGCATAAATGAGCCTAGAGGGCATTATGTTAAATGAAATGAGACATAAAAACAAATACTGCATGATTTCGCTTGAATATCAAATCTGAAACAAACAAACAACAACAACAAAAGCAAACAAATATAACCAAACAGAAGCAATCACAGATACAGAGAACAAACAGATTCAAGACAGAAATAGATGAGGGACATTAAGAGATACAAACTTCTAATTCCAAAATAAATGAGTCACATGTATGAAGTGTACAGTATGAGGAATACAGTCAATAATTACATAATATCTTTGTATGATGACAGATGGTAACAAAGCAGAACACAGTTGGAAGAATTGTTTGTAGGTGGGCTCAGAGAGATTCAAAATACAGATTCTACAGAGCACATAGGATCAAGTAAGAGACTAGATTGTATTCAAAGAGTAGTGAAACATTATTACATGGTTTTAAGAACAGAGAATTATGTGATATAATTTATATATATAAAGGTAATCTAAATTTATTTTAATTTAAATTAAATTTGCCACTGATGCAAAGAGCCAACTTTAGAAAAGACCCTGAGGTTGGGAAGATTGAAGGCAGGAGAAGAAGTGGTTGACAAAAGATGAGATGGTTGAATGGCATCACTGACTCAATGGACATGAGTTTGAGCAAGTTCCAAGAGATGGTGAAAGACAGGGAGCTTGGCATGATGCAGTCCATGGGGCCACAAACAGTCAGACACAGTTGAGCAACTGAGCAAAAACAATAGGTAATTTTGGCTATTCTACTGGTTAAAAAATAGACTGTTGGAAACAGATGTGAACAGTTAGGAGGTGTCTTGACTTTACACAGCAAAAGATGTTGGCATTTTAGACAGGAGCAGAGATGGATATGGGCTTCCCTGTGGCTCAGATGGTAAAGAATTTGTATGTAATGCGGGAGATGTGAGTTCACTCCCTGGTTTGGGAAGACCCCTTGTAGGAGGGCATGGCAACTCACTCTAGTATTCTTTCCTGGAGAATCTCCATGGACAAATGAACCTGGTAGGCTACAGTCCATGGGGTCGTAGAGAGTTGGACACAACTGACCAACTAAGCACAAGACAGCACAGTAGAAAATTGTAATTGAGCATGAAACTTGAGATAAATTATTAGTGAATATCATTGATAATTATATTGGAAATATATTTGATATTATTGCCCTGATGTTAAATCCAAAGTACTTAAGTAACTTGGTGAAGGTCACGTTTTATTAGTGAAATCACAGCTCAAACCCTGGTCTGGTTCTCAAGCTAAGGTTGATTTGTTTATTATGCTCCACATTGTTTATGTATTCAGTCACTCAGTTGCATCTGACTCTTTGAGACCCTGTGGACTGTAGCTGGCCAGGTTCCTCTGTCCATGGAATTTTCCAGGTGAGAATACAGGAGTGGGTTGCATTTTCTCCTCCAGAGGATCTTCCCAACCCAGGGATCAAACCTGAATCTCTTGTGTCTCCTGAATTGGCAGGAGGGTTATTTACCACTGCACCACCTGGTAAGCCACATTACTTGGTATAAAATGTGATGAAGCTGCAAACATATTTTCAGATAGCAGTGATTTAAGGCAGAATTTGACCAAATGTCTATCTGAGGAGGAAGAGCATTTTTTCACTGGGGTAATGCATGATGTCTTTCTAAGGGAAGTATTTGGTGAGTTGAGGGGGCAGAGTTTCAATAGGCAACTAGAGGCAAAGATTTCCTCTCAGAACAAGGTAAGAAAATCATATATGAGCAACAGCAAAGGAGTGAAAAGAAGTGTTGATATACATTTTGGAATTTTAACCTTCACATAGGTTGAAGAGAGGGTTTAGGGTTAGGCAGAGTAAGTAAAAATGCTGGAATGTTGGCTGTAGACACTAGATGTCCTTGTAAATAAATTAGATTTTCATCTGGAAAGGAAAACTTCTATAAGATTTTGAGTAAGGCTAGATGACTGACCCTATACCTGTAATATGAAGTGTATGTTATTCTCACAGAAAATCATAAGTCTAAGCCAAAAGGAAACAAAATTCAACTATTTAACATATCAGAAGTCTGAAACTAAGATGACATATTACTCACCCAAAATCATGTAGGACTTCCCCAGCCATCCAGTGGTAAAGAATTTGCCTGCCAATGCAGGGGACATGGCTTCAATCCCTGGTCCAGGGAGATTCTACATGCCATGGGGCACCTAAGCCCATGCATCTCAACTACTGAGCCTGCATTCTAGAGCCCATGAACCACAGTTACTAAGTACACACCTAAAGCCCATGGTCTGCAACAAGTGAAGCCACAGCAGTGAGAAGCCCACCCACCACTAGAGAGTAACTCCTGCTCGCCCCAACTAGAGAAAGCCTATGCGGCAATGAAGACTCAGCTCAGCCAAAAAAAAAAAAAAAAGAAAGAAGGAAAACATACATAAATAAATGACAGTATTTTAAAAATCGTATGAATGTTAATGGTGAATCTGTAATTAGAACTCACATTCTTGATCAATGTCTTGTCCATCTTTTTTATGCAGGACAATTTCTTATCATCCCTTACACTGCTGTTGTTTATTCTCATAATTCTTCTATCTTCACCACTTCAACCATAGTGCTGTTTGCTATAAGGACTCAAATATATCTGTTCAGGATTCTGTGCTGATTGTAGCTCTGACAATACAATTTTACTGTGTGAGGCAAGCAGAAGTAACGCCATGGCAGGCAGCTTAGAGTAGGAGTAGGCCTTCCTACTTCTGGGTGGTAAGATTATCAGGCCACCTGGATACAATCAATCAGCTTTCACTTAACACTGACTACTGTTTGCCAATTAGAAAATTAGGAATGGGGCAGAAACCCCCGGGAAAGTCCCACATGCACGAAAGATTTGACCAATGAAATTGCTTTGCAAACATGTAACCAATCCGCTTAAACCAACTACCAACAGCGTGTGCTCACCCTATAAATTTGTGTAACAGCTTGGGCTCGGGGCTCTCTGACCCGCACCACTGCATTGATTGCGGCAGAAGCCCTGGTTCGAGTCAGTAATAAACTTCCCTTTTTGCGAGTTGCATTGTCTTGGAGGCCTTCTCTATTCCCGCTCAGGGATTCGGACATCGGGCATAACAACTGCTGTTGTTATATTAATATATTTGTTTCTCCCTAAAGTTAAAGCAGCAATCAGGACAGTAAAACAGCCCCCTCCCGAATAAAAGAAAAATCTACAAAAATGCTAAGCACTCCCACAAGTTGTAAAATATGATTGACTGGCGTCTTGCTTCTTGCACTGTTTGCTGAGACCAGCTTAGACAAGGTGCCAGCGAGGAAGCTGGAAAAACGCTTGAGGAGCTGTAGAAACTGCCATGTTTATTCTCTCTGGGCAACAGCAACCAGGGGATCCTCAGATGGGATCTGTATATTTGTGCAGAATAAAAGTGGCTCGTGGCCTAGGGGGTACAACGTGAGACACACGTGCAGTGCTGTAAGTAATCTCCGCTGTTACCATGCAAAGTCAGCAAAGTCATTGTTTACAGAACACAGAGTTGGAGGGAGTGGAGCCTGAGTCACACCATTTTGTTAATTTCTCCACTTTTTTTTGTTAGTTTCCCCACAACTGGCAACATAACACTGAAGGTAAGGAGGCCTCCATGATATCAGTGTCTACGCAGCAGGAAATGAAGAGAACACTTGGCGACCTCTGATGACCTGCTATACAGAGAAATCTAAAATAGCCTATAAATGCTGGAAATTATAGCAGTCCAGGCGAAGAACTGAGCTGGGGCTAGTGAATTCTCAAAACAAGCCAAATGAGGCTCCATTGCAGGATAAAGCCACATACTGCAGACAATTCTAGCTAACAAGACAGAGATAAGAGGGGGAAAACCATTCAGATGTAGGAGTGTGGGAAAGAAAATCAGATATCACAAAACTGTCTTTCAGGCACTTCACAAAGCCAGTGGAAGGGGGAGGTTAGGAGCTGTGGAGCCAGATGTAATTGCAAATGCAGTCTTTCTTCCTTAGAAGAAAATAGAAACAGATATGAGTGCCCATTGGCAACCCTCCCACATGTAGAAACATTGCTCTCCTAAGACCTTAGTTCCATATCCTGATTTTGGTAGAGGTAGAGTGGACAAAATTAAAATGATCCTTCATATGTGTATATGCAGAATGTTGTGTTTATATCCAAATACTCTACTGTAAGAAAATTCACATATTATTAAATAATCCTCAGAAATATTTTGATTACTGGCCACAACATACTCCCTTTGGTACTTCCCTATTGCTTCTCTATCACTTGACACTTAGGCTGTTGTCAACCATTTGCTATCTTATCCAAATTGTAAGATAAACATAGTTATGTATAACTCTCTGTCCACATTAATAATTATTTTTAAATATAAGCTTTTATTGGGGAATTTCTTGTAAAACTTTGTGAAGAATTTTAAGGTTCTTGCTATATACTATCAACTTGCCCTTTATAAATGTAAAATTTTGCATTCCTACATGAGTGTATCAGGGTCTACTACCTTGGACAATGCTGGGCATTATCACTTTTTAAAAAGTATTTATAGTTTGTAGGGAGAAACTATCTCTGTATTCATGAAGCATATATAATTTTTATTTTGTCTTAGAGATTATAATAGCATCCATGCCCATTGAATTTATTTTAAGGCAACCAAAAGTCAGAATTAAGAGCTCAGAATCAGATAAGTTTATTCAAATATGGAAATCAGGTAAGTCCCTTTTTTTCAACAAGAAGAAAGCATGGAAATTATAGTTTTGTGAATGGTTTTAGAAGGAAAGATTGGTTAATATTTGCCACACAGCCAATCCATCTTTTCTAAGTATTTGACAAAGAGCAGCCATTTTGTACACCACTATGAACCTATACTCTCTATACTATTTAGTTTCTCCTAAACAGGATAAAGTTAATATATATGTATATCTATATACTTGGAGCTTATAGATCATTGAACATCACTCAATAACTTCATGAAGAAAATTCTGAATATAATCCCTCTGGTTTATAATATCAAGGATTATTAATAATTTTCTAGTTCTATTACAAAAGATATCTCCTACTTAAACATGATATCACAATATGTAGTGTGATTGCTATAAAAATGTGAAGCTCTTGAATTACATATATATGCTGTGAAATTCAAGAATATTACTTGCCAACAGATTTCAATACATTTAATAAAAATGAGACATTTCTTATTATAGCTAATTGTAAAAGATGATATAAATATATCAGAGTCATTTGCTAGTAGAAATATTGCCACAGAGGATTAAGAAAGATCAATTTCTAATCCTATCTGTATTAGAATTCTGCGTAAGTTGTGTCATAAGGCAATATATATGTTTATTTGTTTGTCTTTTTTTAAGCTTTTTATTTTATATTGGAATATGCAGATTAGCAATGTTGTAATAGTTTCAGGTGGACAGCAAAGGGACTCAGCCTTACATGTATGCGTGTCTATTATCCCCTAAACTCCCTTACCATCCAGGCTGCCACATAACATTAAGCCAATTTCTATGAGCTATACAGTAAGTACTTGTTGGTTATCCATTTTTTAATATAGCAGTGTGTATATATTGGGTTTTCCTGGTGGCTCAGATGGTAAAGAATTTGCCTGAAATTCAGGAGACCTGGGTTCAATCCCTGGGTCAGAAAGGAATGAACTTGGAGAAGGGAATGGCAACCCACTCCAGTATTCTTACCTGGAGAATTTCAAGGACAGTACACATGTCTTGCTTTCATGCTTGAACACTTTTACTCTTTGATACTGAACTTATCATTGTTAGATACCAAAATTTCACTTACGAAATGCTGAAATTTTGGTATCTAACAATGATAAATTGAAAATATTAACTCTTTAGCAATTAGAAGCAAGATTCAGTATCAAAGAGTAAAAGTGTTCAAGCGTGAAAGCAAGACATGTATACTGTGAAGAAATAAATATAACAGACTCTATAAATAGAAATAAACAAAGAAATGACAGGAGCAACCACATAACATAATAGATAGTATACAAAATAGATTGTATGTAATAAATTGTCACAATTAATTTCTATGTGTAACAATTGAAATTTAAAATGCCACCAGAAACTATCAAATAAATTCTGAAACTGTTAAAGATTATAAATTTAAGATTTTTTTTTTTTGCTTCAAATTACATTAACCTGAAATATTCTCGTATAATGTACTGAAACTTTGGTTACAGAATCTATAATTCACATTTTAAAATAAATATATACATACATTTAGAACTCTAGTACTGTTCATAAATTATGTTACAGCTGAGGGATCAAAATTGTATATTCCTGCTAAGCTCCTAAAATGTTCCCATTGAGTCACTTAAATCTTTCTCTTAATTTATTAAAACCAAATCTATCAAATTTCAGAAAATTTTTGCAATCAGTCATTTGTGACAAAGTAAATTTCATTAATTTCATATGATAAATTTATTTTTAGCAAATTGGCTTAATTTCATAGTTTGAATGACAATTTGAATTTTCATGGATGTCTTCTACACTGATATCCCAGATTATGCCATTGATAGAAAACAAACAATATAAAAAAAAAATTGCATACAATTTGGGGTGTGTAATTCACTCATACAAGCTGAGTGATGTGGTAAGTGGAAGTGGATATATGCACCTGTTTTCATCCACCCAGCCAATCTATGTCTTTTGGTTGGTGCATTTAATCCATTTCCATTTAAGGTAATCACTGATATGTATGATCCTATTGGCATTTTCTTGATTGTTTTGGGTTTATTTTCTGCAGATCTTTTCCTTTTCTTGTGTTTGCTGCCTAGAAAAGTTCTTTATCATTTGCTGTAGAGCTGGTTTGGTGGTGCTGAATTTTGTTAACTTTTGCTTGTCTGGAAAGCTTTAGATTTCTCCATCAAATCTGAAGGAGAGTCTTGCTGGGTATTCTTGGTTGTAGGTTCTTACCTTTCATCACTTTGAATATGCCATTCCCTTCTGGTTTGTAGAGCTTCTGTTGAGAAATCATCTGATAATCTAATGGGACTTCCCCTGTATGTTATGTCATTTTTCCCCTCATTGCTTTTATATTTCCTCTCTGTCTTTAATTTTTTTTCAATTTAATTACTATGAGTCTCAGTGTGTCCCTCCTTGGATTTATCTTTTCTAGGGTTCTCTGTGCTTCCTGAACTTTAACCATCTCCTTTCCCATGTTTAGAAAGTTTTCAGCCATTATCTCTTCAACTATTTTTTCAGGTCCTTTCTCTCTCTCTTCTCCTTCTGAGACCCCTATAATGTGAATGTTGGTGCATTTAATGTTGTCCCAGATATTTCTTAGGGCGTATTCATCATTTTTTTCATTGTTTTTGTATATTCCGTTTGGTGGCAGTCACTTCCACCATTCTGTCCTCCAGGTCATTTATCTGTCCTTCTGCCTAAGTTATTCTTCTATTGATCCCTTCTAGTGTATTTTCCATCTCTGTCTGTTATTTAGTTCTTCAAGGTCTTTGGTAAACATTTCTCTTCTCAATCCTGCATCTTCTCAATCTTTGCCTCCATTCCTTTCCTGAGATCCTGGATCATCTTCAGTATCATTATTCTGAATTCTTTTTCTGAAAGCTTGCCTATCTCCACTTCATATAAGTGTTTCTCTGCAGTTTTACCTTGTCCCTTCATCTGGGACATAACTTTCTGCTTTTTCATAATGATTACCTTTATGTAACATGGTTTTTGTTTTAGCCACAATGAGACTGTCCTCTATCGTAGGGTTAATGGTGAACTCCAAGGGGATTTCTGCCAAGGAAGACCTTCCAGTGCCCCTGTCCCTGTGGTGGGCTTCTGCTGACCCATGTCTCCATAGAAGGCCCTCCAACACTAGCAGGTAGGTTTGGTTCAGTTTCATATGGGGATCACTGTTCATCTCCTCTGGGTCTTGGTGTATGCAAAATTTTGTTTATGCCCTCCAAGACTGGAGTCTCTGTTTTTCCCAGTCCTCTAGAAGTCCTATAATTAAATCTGCTGGCCTGCAAGGCCAAACTCTCTATGGATTTCCAGTCCCTTTGCTGGGTTCCCAAGCTGAGAAGCCTGATGTAGGGTTCAGAACCTTCAGAACAGTTCAAGAACTTCTTTGGTATTATTATTCTCCAGTCTGTGGGTCACCCACCTGGCAGGTATAGGGTTTGATTTTATCATGATTGCACCCATCCTACCATCTCACTGTGGCGTTTTCTTTGTCTTTGGATGTGAGGTATCTTTCTTTGATGGGTTCCATCATCCTCCTGCCGATGGTTGTTCAATAGCTAGTTGCAATTTTGGTGTTGTTGGAGGAGAAGATGAGCATATATCTTTCTTCTCCACCATCTTGAACTGGAAGGCTTTATTTTTATTTCGAGCACTATTTTGGTCAGAAGATTTGATATCACATGGTAAAAATGGTCATTTTTAGTCCCTTTCTGCTTCTATAGCTTGCTTTGAAAATTGGCTAAGTATCTGCTATAGGTTTGGCATTAAGGCAGGTACTTTATACAACATCAATAGATCACAGGCAGTGATGGATATTTCAATGCCATAGACCAAAATCCATTTCCAATCTCAAAAGTGGGAACATTCTGTTTATATTGACATGTGTGTGTGTGTGTGTGTGTGTGTGTGTATAATTTTAAGTGTGTAACAAATAAGGACTTTACTCAGAAAGTAAAACCTGAGAATTTGAAGACTTTTCTGAAAGAGAATTACTCCAGAGAAAGGGAAGAGAAATACAAAAGCCCTCAACTGCAAGCTTATCTGCTATGTTCCAAGAGGAAGGTCAGTAAAACTGGAGGGAGTGAGAAAGGGGAAGAGAAGTATGAGGTGAGGTTAAGGAAGTGAGTAGAGGCTAGATTGTGTGGTAGCTTGCTCTCATCATAAGGAAATCATTGTAAAGTATTACTATAAGGAATCAGGAGGAAATTCAGGCATTGCTGACAATTTCCTCTTCTTCAGTAAATTGCTAAATTCTATAGATCTACTTCAGGAACATCATTTTCATTCTGCTGCTTCTTTTAATTTTCATGCCCATTGCACCTGACCAGTTATCTCTTGCTTATGCAACTACAAGAGGCTCCAAACCGAGCATCCTCATTTTCTCCAGTCTCTGCATTGCTCTGAGAGAAATCCCTCTTAATTTCTTTGAAAACACAAATCTAATCATATACTTAAACATATTTTTGTTGCAGCACAATGAAGCCCAAATGCTAGAATGACATTCAAAACACCAGATAATCTTTTGCAACTTAATATTTCAGGTTTATCTCTAGGTAGCACCCTCTTCTTCATTCTCTCTACACCTGCAGCAATCTACCCATACCTCATTCAGATTGAATAGCAAGGGTATTTTGCACTTCATTGCATGACTTAGTATGCTTTAAGGCTTTGTGCTCTGTGTCCACACAGTTTTCCTATCTGTGTTGCATGGCTGCTCCCTGCTTGTGGCCTTATAGTGCATATTCAGCATACTAGGCCTTTTCTGTGCATTTCTGGCATGCAAGAGTGGTGAGATCACGTGGATGCTCCTAACAGAAACACCAAGCTTCTTGATGATAAGAAATAATGACTGAACTGTATCCCGGATTAGGGATGCTTGATATTGAGAAAGTGACTTAATCTTCTACATATAAACTAGAGATGACAACAATGCCAAATTCATTGAGTCATTGTAATAATTATGATAGTGACTATTACATATCATATTCTCAGTAAATGATACCTATAGTGAATATTAAAAATCTTATTCACCACTGCACTAGTGGGGACTGAATTCACCCTATTAAGATAAAGTCAGATATAAGAAATTCAAATGAGTTCTAGTAAAAAAAAAAACACGGACCTAATGGAAAGTTAAATAATATTTTACTACAGTGGGAACACTTGAAGTAGACATAGATATAACACTGTTGCTGGGTGCGACCATGAGTGGATTCCCTTGGTAGTGGCAGGGCTCCTGGGTACCCCAATAAGAGGAAGTCATGCCACTCTGACAGAGGAACCATCCTCATCCATACAAACGCTATTTGTGAAATATGCCAGACAGTATTCACTGCTTAGAATCAGAGTTAGAGAAGATAATTTGCCATTTATCTGAAGAGTTTGAAGCTATAAAATGACACTTGGCACTGTTTCAATTCAACTCCACCCCCAAGTTGGTGCAGCCAAGATAATTACTTGCTATCCCAGGGACCTATTGCAAGGAAAAGCATGTAGTAGGACTCCATAAGTTTTTACAGAATGAGTAAAAGCTTAATTTTCACTTCCTCTTGGCAATCGATATTTTAATTACATTGGTGGCAATAATGGTTAATTTATGAAGCACTAATGGGAAACAAGCCCATTCCATAGGAAGAAAATATAAAACAGAATGCAGCAAATAACATTATGGATACCACTAGGTAAATATATGTTTCTCCTCCCCCTTGGCTGTATACTATAAGCTTAATCCCATATGAAACAAAGCAGCAGGCATCACACATTCTGATGTTTTCATTTCTATGCATTTTACAACAGTATTTGCAGTCTTTGAGGCTTAACATGTTGTCATCAAATTTGGCTTTCCTTTTCTACCCCCATCATTACTTTAATCAACCTATATTTATTGACCATTTACCATATACAAGGTACACTGTTAGGTGTTAAAGTAACAATGATTAAGGAGGGAGTTTGTGATCTCAGAGTCCTCAAGTCTTTGGTATCAGTACAGCTTTTCTTAGCAATCTGATCAGATAGTATTTTAAGGTAAATTTTATTTATCTTCATGGTTGTACTACATTTTATGACACTCTCTCCTCTAACCTGCATGAAAATGGAATGCAAAGGAAGACTAACTATCCATCCAAGTTTAATGTATGGTAGTCTATTCTATACCTATTATCCAGTTTAATTATTAATAATGTCCTCTTCCACTCTCAAAGCGAAGTGCATCAAGAAATAAATTATATGGCTACATTATTAAAGACTGAACAAGACACTCTTAATATTTCCTTCAGTTCTGCTAATTTGAAGCAGTGTTCTTACTCCCTCTATCTCAAACTTCCTTCTTACTCCCTGTCCTTATAGAAGCCAGCTGACCTAACTGCAAGAGCTCTTCCCCCACCCATTTTCTTAGATTTTTTTTCTTTAGAAAACTTGTAATAGTAAATTATTTCTTTGACTCTTTGAGATGTGAATCCTTTTCAAAGCCTCTTGCCAACTGTACAACGATGAATGTTGCTTTCAAGGATGTGGGAGACATCCCTTTGAAATATAGCCATCAAGGAATATCCTGATTTCTATGGGAGAGCAGAAGTCTAAGTTTGGTGGGCAACTTGCTGCAAGTTGTGAAACTACCTCATATCATGAAGATATATGTATGTTCACTTATACTTTAGACAAAGTCAGTTAGCAAACACAAAACAATAGCCTAATATCTCCCCACCCCCACCATAGCTCTTTTTTTTTTTTCATTTATTTTTATTAGTTGGAGGCTAATTACTTTACATCATTACAGTAGTTTTTGTTATACATTGAAATGAATTAGCCATGGATTTACATGTATTCCCCATCCCAGTCCCCCCTCCCACCTCCCTCTCCACCCGATTCCTCTGGGTCTTCCCAGTGCACCAGGCCCAAGCACTTGTCTCATGTACCCAACCTGGGCTGGTGATCTGTTTCACCCTAGATAATATACATAGAACAGACTTGTGGACTCTGGGAGAAGGCGAGGGTGGGATGTTTCAAGAGAACAGCATTGAAACATGTATATTATCTAGGGTGAAACAGATCACCATGGCTCTTAAAAACCCTTCAGCCCTTTGTTCCATGTGGAATTCAGTTCTGATATATCTCTCTCTTAATATAATAGTCTTGAATAAAGTCGTCCTTGCCTGTTCAACTTTTTCAGTGCAAATTTTGTTTCAACATGAATATGTTTATCAGATGTGCAGGCAAAACCAAAGAGAGATTCCCAGTATCTTCTCTAAACAGTAGACTCATATATCCAAACATCTACTGACTACCACTGACTTATCTGAGAGAGAGAGCTCTCAAACTTTAAATGTTTAATAACTAATACTCAAAGTTTACCAACCAGTCCCACTACCACTACCATCACCTCCACATACACTGAAATTATCTTTTGTTATTTCTTTGTTTCAGTGTATACAAATTTTATTGCCCTGGTTGCTCAGAAAAAATCCTTGAAGTCATCCTTTACTCATTTATTTTTCTCCTATATCATGTCTATTTGCAAAATTCAGTGAGTTTAAATTTGAAATATATTCAGTATTCATTTCTAATACACATTAAGTATATCAAACATTTACCACCCTAGTTTAATTTACTGTTTTCCCTTATTTTAGATTGTATGTATTTTTTGTAAATCATCTCTAAATTTATTCCTTGCTTCTAAACTTGATTCTTCTCCCTACTTTCCCCAAGAAAGACAATTCTTAACCAACAGTAGAGCTATCTTTTAAAAATGATATTCTGTTTGAAACGTGTTTCACTTCCAAAATAAAATAAGAATAAAACCCAAAAGCCTTCTAATTCCCAAGTGGTAGACCAAGTCAAAAATGTTGTGAAAACCTTAGCTAAGATTGCAGAAAGCGTTAAAGAGGTGCCTACTTTCCCCCAAGGGAATTTATAACCATTTTTGCTTTTAGGGGCCTAGAAGATAACTTTTTGTCATTTAGTATTTTATGAGCTAGCATTTCAGGTCTCATTCAGTTTTTTCATTCCTGTATATGACAGTTCATTTTTTATGCAAAGTGATTACTTTAATCTTCTAAAAGAGGACACAGTTTGGTTTTACACACAAGATCTTTCAATTTTGTGTGTGTGAGAGAAAACTTTTTAGCATGGACCATAGTCTTATTTTCTCCACAAAGCAGGTTTTGATATTTATGTTGTCAACTGATATATTTCTTATGTCTTCATTGAGGCTTGTTTGATTAAAATGGAAAGTTTGCATCAAATAATGTCTTAGTTTGAAGTCATTCTCCTAAACTCTCTCTACCCACCTCAGCTGTATCACTTACGTTTATAACAAGACTTTGAAATTGAAAAGTGCTGAAGCTGGGGCTCTCTGACTAATCATTTTATATAAAGGATTGCAAGAGGCCTCTAACGCAAGTTGACCTTAGACAAGAAGGCCAAATAGCAATTACAGGAACAAGAGCAAACAAATATTATTTTTCTTTTCTTTGTCTTATAGATCATGAATTTTCAAACATACTTTAATAGCTGCCCAGAGGATGAGGCCTTGGTGAATTTTAGGTAGTTGGCACAATGGGTAAATGCATTTTTAAACACCCATCATTGAAATGAAATTATTTATTAAGTTTTGCAAAAGTTTTTGAATAGATTACTACCAGATATTTGCTAACAAATGTAAGTGCACCTGTTATAAACTATTTTCAAATGAAATAAAATAATGAAAATATTCTGAGTTGAATTAATATTCAAAAGTCAATATTTTCAAAGCAGTTTGTGTAGTTTTTGTTCCTGAACTATACCTGCCACTGCTTTTCACAAATATTGGTAGAAGTGTGCAAAGTGGTGAGATACCAATTCAGGAACCTCTTTGCAAGAGAGATGGACTTGTTTCTGGGGAGAGAATTGACTAGATAGTGGTATAGAGAACCAAATAATGCAACAATGCTCATTATAAAACTATCTTAAAACAGTAATTATATGAAGGAAATTCACATAATACAGACAATACAATATAATACAGACATATAAAATACAAACAATACATACAATTCAGAAAACAGCATGCTGTCTGTCACTCAGATCTACCCCAAATATGTGGATTTATGGTGCTGATAGTGAGATGGTGGTGGTGGTGAATTGTTGTTTGACAAAGTTTTGAGCCACAAAGTCCAAATAACAAATACTGCTCAGTTCAATTCAGTTCAGTCATTCAGTCATGACTGACTCTTGGCAATCTCATGGACAGCAGTTCTCCAGGCTTCCCTGTCCATCACCAAACTTACTCAAACTCATGTCCATCAAGTCGGTGATGCCATCCAACCATTTCATCCTCTGTCGTTACCTTCTCCTCCCGTCTTCAATTCTTTCCCAGCATCAGGGTATTTTCCAATGAGTCAGTTATTAGTACCAGGTGGTCAAAGTATTGGAGTTTCAGCTTTAGCATCAGTCCTTCGAATGAATATTCAGAATCGATTTCCTTTAGGATTGACTGGTTTGATCTCCTTGCAGTCTAAGGGATTCTCAAGAGTCTTCTCCAAAACCACAGTTCACAGTACCACTAGGCTAAGGTATTTTCTCTCCTAGACATAAGACCTCTTTTTCTGCTTTCTGTTGTGGATTAATTCTTTTCAAGTGACAATGTTTATTTTAGTATGCAACATGATTGTTAACCAGGCTTAGTAGAGCAGATATGTAAAGAAGACTGCGTTAGTGTTAATTACCAAAATTCATGGTGTGGTGCCCTACTATCTGAACAAAAACTATCACCCTGTTATCCCTTCTACCCTACCACAGCACTCTTATTTTACTCCAAATTACTTTTTCTTGGAATTTTCAGTGATTTCTCACATGCTGTGGACTGATCATTTCTTTTCTCATATGGTCTCGTTTGGGGCGGGGGGTGGGGGTGGGGGTGGGGTGGGTTGGTGGGAATGCCCAAGGGAAGGTTTTAAGGTTCCAGAGCAAAGCTGGATTCCACACAGAAGGAGAAGCATTACCCTTCTCTCTACATTCACCCTATATTCTGTCATCTGGCCTTTTGTCACACTA